>NW_026892626.1:12457500-13742500 GCF_033815535.1 Pezoporus flaviventris
ATAAACAGGGGAAGTTCGGGTTACATGTAAGGAAGAAGTTCTTTACTGTGAGGGTGGTGAGGCACTGGAATGGGTTGCCCAAGGAAGTTGTGAATGCTCCATCCCTGGCAGTGTTCAAGACCAGGTTGGACGAAGCCTTGGGTGACATGGTTTAGTGTGAGGTGTCCCTGCCCATGGCAGGGGGGTTGGAATCAGATGATCTTAAGGTCCTTTCCAGTCCAAACTATTCTGATTCTATGATAAAGCTGTTGTTTCCATTATAACTTACCAACAGAAGATTTGTCTTATACTTGGAAGCCTCTTTTTTTTTGACTGTAGGAAACAGAAGAGTTTAAAATATTTTTTTCCCAAAAGATTAGTTTTCCATTCTGTATTGATACAGCACTGATCATACAATCGTTCCTTACCTACCAATTACCTAGAGCCATTTAGTTGAAAGCCCATTATACACTCCTACCATGAGCAGATCAACACGATGCATCTATGAAACAGTCCATTGATATGGACCTAATTAGATTTTTATCAGTTTCAGCTAGGTGTAACCATTTCATTATAATTGACCTGGATTAGTTTCTACATGTCTCCCTCATTAAAACGTATAGCACCTGTGCTAATGGGTTTTGTTTCTATCAAGATATAATGAGGACTGGCATATCTGCATATTCTCCAAGCGCACCAAGAACAGAGACAAATACTCCATTTTATTACCATCTGACAGAGACATAATGATTGCTGAGAAACTCATTACCATCATATTATGCAATGATTTAACTTGAAAATCTTGCCGTGCTGCAGCCTGGCAGTGGTAGAGCTTTTGGAAATGCATGCTTTTTTGTTTGAAGAGTGTGAGCTGAGCTGATTCCCTTCTCCCCGTGTGCTGTACACAGTCTATTTGCTTTGCAGATTTCCAACTGATTTTGAGTGTATTTCATTACTGCGCTGTGTAATTAAGGAATATCACTGAAAGATGGTTAGAAAAACACATGTGATGAAACTACAGGTAGTGCAGGAAGCTTGTATAAAAGGCAGAGCTTTAAAAATATATTTTTCTTCTCCCTCAGTACTCCCTTGTTTGCACACCCCCATAACACTGGTTTATGGGCAAGACATCCCAGTGCCTTCTCTTTTGAGGCAGCTGGTGAAAGAGTTCTTGCTGCTCTTGGTTAACTTTTCTGCAGCTTTGCAGATATAGACAGGTACTTGCAGATAAAAGCTTTTCAGCCACAGGTTCTGTCTTCATTCTCTGTGAAGCTTACCCTCTTCCAAATGCTACTGCTGAGCTGATTTCTTCAGAGCTCAGTTTAGTGCAAAAGACCATGACAGAGAATGTGACTGAGCAGTTTATCATTTGAAGACAAACCCGCTCAGTAATGCAGAATAACACAGTTCATCTAGCAAGTGCAGGCTGCATTCTTTCTGCTTCCATGTTGGACAGGGAAGAGGGGGATGTACTGATTCGTCTCTGTCACCTGAGATAGGAGGTACTTAAATATACTAAGTATATGAAAGTCAGAACTGCCAGTTCTAGCCCCTTCTAGCCTGTCTGACAAATTCACCTCAGGTTTAACATTTCGCTGTATGTGAAGGGGTGAGTGCTTTAGAGAGATCCTGCTCCTCTTCCTTGCACTGAGTAGTAATGCTTCTGTAAGTAGCCAAAATTATTGTACTCTGACAAGTGCTTATTAGCGTGAATTAAATGTTTTATTGTTTCCATGTGGTTTCTGGAGACAAACATCCATATTGCAAATTACTCACTAATTAAAAATCTTGGTATCAGTACTAGTATAGAGATGAAGACAGAACTTATTTCTGTCTAAGCCAGATATTTCTAGTGCAAGAATCATGGTAGCAGCAATCAGAAAGAAAGACAAGTACATTTTTCTGGAAGTGATGTTTCCATTTCTCCTTTCAGTGTGTAGAATTCACATTGCTGAAATATGTTAAAAAGATCATTCTTTCATGTATGTATGTGTACACAAATACACACTTTTTTTTAATGAGGGGATGGTAAGAAAATTTTATTACTTTATGAACTTTCTCAAGTTCAGAAATTGTGTTAATGTTTTGAATTTCAAACATTGAGCAGCTCTAACCAAAAAGCCAGGCTGGATTCATATTTGGGGTGGCACTGACATTTTAAATTGCCCGACAGCTGCTTGATCAATTTTGATCCCTTTAAAAATCATTTGTTCTTTTAAATAGGTTCAGTTATTAGAGAAACATACAGTGTTCATGCAGATGTAATATACTTGGTAAGCAAGAGGAGGAGTGACTCAGGTAGCAATCTAATTAGATTAGATTTAGCCATTTCTTTTCAGTACTGTAAAGTCAATGGACAGAGATTAGTTCCAGGCTGTATTTTAGAGGAAACAACCTGCCTCTTCTGCTGATAGTGAGAGACTAAATATAGGTACCTAAAATGAGCCAGTGCTTTGTATTTGGCAAGAAAAATGATGGGGGTGTTTCATAAACCTTTTGTTTTCATCTAATTGGCAACGAGAACTTTGCAATACAATGACTTTCAAGGCTTATTTCAATCCTGAGCTTGTTTACCTGTAGTTCAGTATTTAGAAAGGAAGGGCTGGGGTAACTTCTTATTCTGTGTATGTTTCTGAACATTGGTCAGCAGGTTACAGATTCAAATGCTGCTGAAAAACATAATGTGAAATAGCTAAAATAGGCTGTGCATACCTGAAAATAGATGGAAAGCTTTCTCCATATTCAGTGTTTGATCAAGTAAGTAACTTAGCTGTGTTATGTCATAGAATTGTGAATACAGTATTTCACCTGGGAGAACTGCTTTTGGTTTATATAGCAGGCTTCCCAGTTGGAAAATGAACCATATGGTGCATATGTCAAACCAATGGAAGGAGATAAGCCTCTGAATACATAGAGCTACTGAAAAGAGTCATCAGACTTGACTCTTAAGTAAGATCATATGGTGCCTACCATTAATCAGATAGCCAGGCAGTCTATTTATAATTGCCTTGATCTTGAGTGTAAAGTTGTTATATGAACAAATTTCTCCACTCACCCAAAATCAACGGAGTTTCACTGATGTGAATGAATGTTGAACATGACCCTTAGTCTGTGGTAGGGGAATTCTTGTGAGTGTAGATGAGCCCCTGTCTGGACAAGCCATCTGTCTGCTGCTTGTGTGGTGTAAGGTTGTCATTCCTGGAGGATGACAACACACAGAGCAGCAGGGAACTCGGAAGGGCTGTGCATGGTAGAACTTATTTCTAGAGTGCAGAAAGGGTGAGATCCCTTAATTTCTCCACCTGTGTTCTGTTTTCATCTAGCTATTTGGTCTTCAGCATACTTTCAGATTCTAGAAGGGACCACTGTTGCAAAGAGCTTATTTGCTGTCAGAGATATTAAAGATTATTTAAGAAAAATGGTGTGTAAAACGAAAAAGATTTAGAAGTCCTTAGTGGTCTCCAGGTGCTGTCAGCCCAGTAAGAGAGGGACAGCCAAGATTTGTCTGAGCTCTTAAAGAGGTCCTTTATAATAGAATTTGCACAGCCCTGTGCACTGTGAAGTTGTACCCTTGGTTATCACTTCTAATGTTTTGTTTTATAAGTGCCTTCTTTATGTAGCCCTGCTCTGCATTGCTGATATTCCAAGTAAAGCAGTGAATGAAAACACTTGAGAGGAAAGGATACAAACTGATAATAAATTTTCTTTTGTTTTCTGAATACATTTAATTTAGCCTAAATGGCTCCCTTCCAACTGACCCTAATGCATTCTGCAGTATGGTGTCAGTCCCCACAAAAGCTGGCTTGCTTTTCTCACCCAGTATGTAGCATCAGACTGGCATTTCATTATTGCTAATGTTATTGAAGAAATACTTTTGTAATGCAACTTATAAGAGGCGAAGGGAAGAACAGACTTTTCCAGAAGAGTCTGTGAATAACAGTTATTAGCCAGGTTGGCACTGAGGCTATGAAAAGACTTCCTGCAGATCACAGGATTTCTTTTTCTTTCCTGTAGCCTTTTCTGCATTGGCTCAGGTGATCACTCTACCTATGTCGTATAGAGTGTGGAGGCTACGCATGTATATATAAATGTGTACAGAGTGTGTAAGAAAATGCCATAATAGTTTTTTGAGTAATGAGAAGGAAAACTTGGTTGTATACAGATTTTTTTTTTTTGAGCAAACTAAGATTGCTGTCACAACATACAACTTTGGAGCTCAAATGCTTGCCCATCTTGCATTATTCTTGCACACAGAGTTTTATGTTGATTGTATTGACTAAAAAGAAATAAGGTCAGTGCACAGCGAGGCATTGAGCTTATTACTGATGTTGTAAAGGATTATTTTTCTTAAGTACAAGGATATTGATAGCTAAACTTTACAATGTGTTTGTTTTGGATAAACATTTTGCTGTAACTCATTTTCTGAGGGATTTTTCTCTTAAAAGCATTGGACATGTCTGCATACTAAATACGCTCTTTAGTCCACATATTGGAGTTGGTGAAGACAGGTCATTTGAGTCCAGCGGGAGTTTATTTACTGTGCAATTATGAAATGCAAAAGATAGCAGCCAAAATGACAACCAGGGTGCTGACTGTGGAAACTTCCAGTCTTTGGAAACCAGAGTTGTGTTCATTCTTGTATTTCTTGGGTTGGAAAACTAGTATGTTTTAATGTTGTAAAAAATAGAAAAATCCATATGATAGATGTGCTTGGTGTTTCCCAAGCACAGGTTTATGTTTGCAGTGCACCAAAAGGAGTCTGTTGTTTGTATGTGCTGGTATTTTTTGAAGGTTATTTTTCCCTCTCAATTTTTAAGCAAAGCAGAAAGTTGCTCTGTAGTGAACAATATTTGGTGTGGTAATGGGATATGGAAGAAACTGATTTGTGGTCATCCTGTAAGAGTAAATTCTAGAGGAAATTCTTTTAAATCTCTAAGTGTTCAGTACACATTCTCGGGTTTGGTAAGTGGTTCTTTCCAGTAAACCAACCCAGTTTTTTTTCTCCTAAAAGTGTAAGAGGTTTTCTAAGTAGCATGGCCAAGGGAAGCCCTGACATCAGGCCTTTACACTCCAGATCATGAGCCTGGAAATGCAGCAGTTAGCGTGGCAGCACACACCATTAGGGGGCATGATGTGCTGAGGCCGGAAGGTACTTTGCAGTCGTGTCCCACCTGCACCAGTCTCTGTGCTAACGCCAGCCAGAGTGCAAGTGCTCTGTTCTTGTACAGCTTCCCCCTGGGGGTGTAGAGCCAGAGATATCCTGCCATGGTGGTTTCCTTTGGTAAATGGCATACTGTAAGAGAACAGCTTATTTTTATTTGCTTAGTTTTCATTGTCTTTTAATTTAGGTGAGTTTTGGTTTGCTCTAGAGGAGTATTTTATATGTCAGTCAGAAACTGTATTTGTGAATCTGATAAAGCAAAGGGCTGTACTTGCTGTGAAATACGAGCTTGATTCAAAGCCCTCTTGAGCTCTTGGAAGTATTTCCATTGATTGCAGCAGGCTTGGATCTGTTCTTATTTCTGTGAAAATTCTGTAATAAATGAAGCTGCTTTAGGTCATTGGGAATGAAGGGTAGCAGCTGTAGGTAGAGCATTATTACTATGGTGCCAGTAATCTCCAATTGCATTAGGACTGTTACAAGGTGTTCATGGGAAATGGTTCTTTTGTGAGGGAGAGATGATTTCAGAGTTCCATAAGAATTTTTTTGATTTTTCACTCATTTTATACTCATTTCTCTTAGGTTCCTGACTTTTGTTCTTTTTTTCTCCCATTGGTGTTCCAGTCTCCCAGGTAGCCAGTAGCTCATTAGCTACTTTGCTGGATCCCAAAATTCTAGCTTCTATCCTGGTGCGGTCGAGTGACCCAGACTGAATGCCAGGTGCCCACCAAAGCTGCTCTATCACACCCCTCCTCAGTTGGACAGGTGAGAGAAAATAGAACAAAAGGCTCATGGGTCGAGAGAAGGACAGGGAGATCACTCACCAGTGTCATGGACAAAACAAGACTCAACCTGGGTAAATGAGTTGAATTTATTACCATCAAATTAGAGCAGGGTAATGAGAAATAAAATCTAAAACACTTCCCCCCCACCCCTCCCTTCTTCCCAGGCTTAACTTAACTCCCACTCTTACCGACCTCCGCATTCCACACCCCACCAGTGCAGGGGGATGGGGGAGTAGGGACACAGTCAGTTCTTCATGTGTTCTCTGCTGCTCCTTCCTCCTCAGGGGAGGACTCCTCACACTCTTCCCCTACTTCAATGTGGGGCTCCTTCCCATGAGCTGCAGTTATTCATGAACTGCTCCAGTATGGGTCCCTATCATGGGGTGCAGTCCCTCAGGAACAGACTGCTCCACCATGGGCTGCTCTCTCCATGGGGCCACAGGTCCTGCCAGGAACCTGCTCCAGCATGGGCTTTCCAAAGGGTCACAGCTTCCTTTGGGCATTCTCCTGCATTGGTATGGCCTCCCTGGGCTGCAGATGGATATCTGGTCCACTACGGGCCTTCAAGGGCTGTGGGGCACAGCTGGCCTCAGCATCGTCTGCAGGGGAATCTCTTCTCCAGTGACTGGAGCACCTTCTTCCTCCTTCTGCACTGACCTTGGTGTCTGTAGAGTTGTTGCTGTCACACATTCACTCCTCTTTCCTGGCTGCAATTGCTGTTGCACAGCTGTTTTTTTTCACCTTCTTAAATATGCTGTCAGTGATGTGCTGCCACTGTTGCTGATGGGCTTGGCTAGCAGCAGTGAGTCTGTTCTGGAGCTGGCTGGCACTGGCTCTGTCGGTCATGGGGGAAGCTTCTAGCAGAAGCCACCCTGGTAGCCCTCCACTACCTAAACTTTGCCATGCAAACCCAAATGCACATAAATAATCAGCATCTTGCATAAGAGACTATAATGTAGCAGCCTCAGACTTTATCATCCTCTTGTATAAGAGAGTATATTCAGTAGACGGTGCTCTATAAAATAGAGTGTCTGTACCATGTTACTAGAATGTACTCCCAGCTTCCCCTTAGTTGATAGAATGCTTTTGATAGACCTAAAGTCAAGTGTTTCTCCTTGTACGTTTTTGCTACTTGGTAAACACCTTCTTCAGATATAGGCCTGACCTTAAAATGTATGTAGCTTTTTCTGTCCATTGTTTTGTTTTAACATTTTTTAGCAATGCTGCTGGTACAGCTGAGAAATGCTTGTTAGGCTAATTGCTGCAGCAATTAGTAGGGTCTAAAAAAGCATATGGTGTTGAGATACTGAGCATGGAAACATGCTCAGTAGCAAGCCTTCTACCAACATTTCAGGAGTCACGCAATTTGAAAAAGTTCTTTCTTTCTTGCATTTCCTCTCCCTTCTTTTCTCTAGCTAGGAGCTATGAAGAGTGCTGAGCTGAGGAAGGATATTATCTTCCATTTAACCACAGAAAGTGGCACAGCAGTAATGATGCTGGTGATGCTGTCAAAGTGTCTTGGCTCTGAAACTGAGAAGGCCAGTGAGGATGGTCCAGCTTGGACCTCTTCAATCCTCATCATCTCTGTTGAGACAGGTGCCAATTAATGACAGTAACAGTAGATGGCTTTGATGTGGATACTTCTAAATGAGAAATGGGAACAAACCTGCTAGCTCATTTTGTACATGTTTTTATAGAGATATTCAAAAGTGTCCATTTGTCATTGTTACTGAGATTTGAGTCAGGGAAAACCTTCACGTCTTTTTTTTTCTATTCTTCTTATGGACTCCATCATCAAAATAGGTATTTTAATCTCTAAGAATTATTGGCAAAATAAACGCTGGGCATCAAAATACAAGCTGTAGCCAGTCTCCTTGAAACAGGGCTGATTTTTCTGGGTTTTCTGGGGGGGGGCTTTGGTTGGAGTTTTTTGTTGGCAGTATTTGGTTATTTTTCTGTTTGGTTGGGTTTTAAAATATAAACAATGTTGTGCTTTGCACAACTGGGTTCTGTTTTGTCTGGTACTTCAAAATAATATCTTTAAGATTCCAGTTGTTTATCTGCATTTTTAAATGCAGGGTTTATGTAGGTCATATTTTTTCTTCCCTTTCCTTAGGCTAATTTTAGGTATTTGATGATATACAAAATATTAGTAAACAAATTAGATACAATATGAATTGTCCTCACTGGTTTAACTCTGTCAAAAACAAAGCATAAAGTTTTCTGGCACTAGGTTATCTTCCCTTTATTATAATGTTTATTATTAATTTGAATATTACAACAATATACTAGGTAGAATGTTCAGCTATATTTGCATATGTATAAAAGAACTTTTTGGCAATCAAAATCTTAATGACAGAGATGAAACTCAGCAAACAATTTTATTTTTTTCCTTAAAATTAATTAAAAGATAAATAAAGCTCTTAACTAAGCTGTTTACTCTGGCCATTTTGCTGGTAAATATATTATGTTCTGAGTTTTTTAAAGCAGCTAACCAAGGAACAAATTAGAGTGCTTTGCTTTGATTATATCATGTCATTCAAAATCCAGAGACACTGTAGACAGGTCTAAAGTAGCATTAAAGAAACCCAGTTATGTTATTTATAGGCATTATATCATTGATGCTTCTGGAATTTAAACATGGTGTTCCTTGCCCCATCAGTATTTTTTCCATCCATTTCTACTGCTGTATTTGCTGAGTTACACATAGCCCCAGAAAGTTCCTGTGATTTCATTGTTTAGATAGTTAGTCTTTACATTCAAAGGTGCATTTTTCTATGTTGTTTCATTTTGACACGTCCACAGCCAAATAGGATCATCTGAAATCTGTTGAACTCAGACTTCTGGAAATATTTGCATTTGCAGTTTGAAGGGAACGGGTAGCAGTTGTACAACACTTAATATTGATTTAGCTGAATAGAAAATTATGAGAAATCAGAAGAAACTTCCAAGTCCCCTTCCTTGCCCTGTCTCCTTGGGACAGTTCTGTGCAGGTTTTTTTTCAGTAGTGCATATTCCCTTCTTTATTGGGATTGGAAAACTTGGTATTTTGATTCCTGTCTGGTCTGCCCAGTTTGAGAAACTAACCTTAATATATCAATTAGAGATGAGAAACACTCTCTCCCTAGTATACACCCATGGAGATTCCTGATGGCCATTTGGATGAAGCCCAAGCTCTTGTAGTGGTTGCCTGTGGTGTAAGTTCAACTTCTTTTGTGCATAGCAGACCTCTGGGCATGGATAGAGCATATTTGCATGGATCCAATTGTAGGATCAAAGCCCTCATTAGCTCTGCTCAGGCTTTTGTTGGAAGCTGATCTTTCATTTGCGCACATCTTTGCTTTACCACTGTGGAAGTGTGCAGCTGCATCACATGAATTTGCAAACAGGCTGAGCAGAGGGGCTGTAACCACCATATTAATTACTGCTCTTGTGACACAGTAGGAACTTTGCAGCCCACCCAGCTGCATGTATTGCACCCAGCCCCACATACACATGTAGAAACAAAGCTCATCTGTCTTGTTCAGCTTAAAGTTTTTTACTGACCCTAATTTAAGAATTATCTTTATGATCTAGTGCCTTCCTTCTTGTCATTGCTTTCTGGTCCTGAATTCACCCTAGGGTTTGCACCATTCAAGAACCTGCATATTTCAGAATGGCTTTCAGTGAATAACTGTGTTGCGCTAAGTCAATGGGGAATCAGTCAGGACAGAGGGGTTTTGCCCAAGAGCTGGCATTTCTGTAACAATGCCATTAATTGTCTGAATGATAGTAAGTGTAGTTTCACATGCACTTTGAGCCAGCATAAGCAGACATTACTGCCAAGAGCAGTGGTTCAATCCTCCCTATGCCCCTGGCTACTTTTTTCCATTCCAGAATCTCCCTTTTTGCTGAGCTACATTGTTTTCATTCAGATAAGTTCCCTGATCCACTTCCCCACATGGCCACACAGATACTTGTCAGCACGGATGAAGGAGTGGAGCTGGGAACAAACAACTGGAACCTGGGGGCAGGGCAGGACTGCCTCTTACGGTGCCTGTCCTAGCTTAAGCCAACTTAAAATGTACTGCCTTGCATAAAATACTGTAATTTTACATCCTGCCTCTTCAGTTCTTCACAGGGTTCCCACTTCAAAGTGCATGTGCTGTAATATCTGGTTAGAAGAGCTGCAGTGAGATAATATTTATTACGTATTAGGGGATGGGCTCAGTTAATTAGTTTGAGAAAGGATTGCATCTTCTCTCTCAAGAAGTCTAGAGTTTATTTTAGGGACGAAGTTGGGGAATGGTTCTGGAGGCATTTTAAAAATACGTCATCTGGAGTCATGGATTCTCCTGGATTATTGGCTTTCTTTCCCTAGCTGATTTCTTGGCTGGCCAACTCTCTGTCTCTGTAGCAGCCAGTGCAAAGTAAGGTAGATTTTGAGCTGATTTATGGCATACACAGCTCTTTTTTCTCTGGCTTTGAATTTGGGAGAAAGAAGGAAGATGGTGTCAGGCCATCTCAGCTACCTGTCTTGACTGAGCATACATTTGCTGCCCTGTGGAGTACTGAAACACCGTCTGCTTCCAGCACTGGGATCCTGCCAGTTGGAGAAACGTGGGGGTCTTTGGGCAGAAGGAGTGCATTGTCCCATGAGCTATGATCACAAGGTGGACCTTTTTGGTTTGTCTTATTGTGCTTGCTGCATGGCTAACTCTGTGAAGGGTCTTGCCTATTACTATGCAAGGCCACCTTCACTCAGTCTCACCAGTAATGTCACTGCAACTCAGATTTAAGTGGCCTATTTTTTAAAAGCTGCTACAGTCTTTAGGCTCCTAATGACTCCTAAAACATGAAGTGAATTCCTATTCACTGAGACTGAAACAAAAATAAAAGAGAGCTCAGTGCTTTCTCTACTGTGTGTTTTTCTTGCCTTTTCATGGATGAATTATTATAAAGGGAGCTATGTATCCATGGAGATATGCGTTATTATAATGATAACTGGAAGGGGCTTCCTGTTGATGAAATAATAAGTGTATCCTGGTTGAATAAACTCCAAGAGAGGAAACGCTCTCATTCTGCATGTCCCAGCATGGTGTCCCTCAGCAGGAGCCCTGTCATTTCTACATAGAGCACAAGGGAGAAGCTGCTTCTCACAGCACCCATCTATGGCTGTGTCATGGTCTCCAAATGGGAAACCACATGGGAGGTAACAGAGCTGGAAAATGCTTTTACCTCCCTCTAGGTCCCATCTGCTGTCACCTCTCAGGCGGAACCAGCCAGTGATAAAGTGGGTACAATAGCACAGCAGTTGGCGAAGTATGATGAGGTGTTACCTGTTTGCTGCGGGAAGGCTCCTGGCTGCTCTGGGATGAAAATGGCTCTCAAGGGAGAACTCATAAACTGTGAGTTTAAGAGAAGCAGAGCTTAATAACAGCAACCACCCAAGTGCTTTTCTCTCTTAAGGACTGTTTTAGTGGAAAGGATGAGAGGAAAACCTTAGAGGGCTGCTCTTTGTTTAAGTAACTTCAGCAGCAGCAAGCAGCCTAGCCCTCAGCCCTTCTAGTCAACTGCATAAGGTCTGTAAATGGGGAGTGCTGGTTGACAAGGCAGGAAGGATAGCTGGGTGAAAACTGTTTGCATAAAAACTTCCACCTTCCTATGTAAATTTACTTCTCCTTTGCACCTTTGGACAGTTAGGGTCATTTGCTGAAGAGTATTTGACTAGGGTTGTTGTAGGGTTTAAATTTTCAGTAAGCTGGGGAAACGTCTGTTCTAGCAGGGACAGCAGACAGCCATGCAGTGTGTGTGGCTGATTGAAAAAAAAAAAAAAGAGAAAATAAAATTACAATAATTAAAGGAAATCACTGACCTTGGATTAAATGTTGCTGTCAGCTGCTCAGAGCATGGAGCTTTGCATAGCTGTGGGGTTATTATGCAGATGAAATGCACAACCAACCAGAAAATAGGAATTGTGTTTTGTGAAAAGCTAGCATTGTGCTACGGTACCACAACAGTGTCTCCGCACCCAGGGAGGCTGGGGCAGGCTGGGGTTCCTTCAGTCTGTATCAATAAGCCACACACAGAGAAGCCAATCAAAATTCTCCTTCGTTCAAATTCCTTTTATTCTAGATAAAAAATTTCATGGTTAATCATTATCATCTTGTTCCCTTGCTAGGTAATTAGTATTGCTTTGTGCCTTTCCCTATGTTCCCTTCATGTTAGAGAAGTTTAATTGACATTAAAAGAAGAAGAAATTAAAGGGGTTTTAATCTGTTGATCTGTCCTATCTGTTTTAAAAAGAAAAGCTGGAGTAATAGAAAAATAGGCTGGTGTCTATGCTCTCTTATCATCCATTTTGCCATTCATTACTGAATTGATGAGAATGTCTGCTTTGCATATCTAATCATATAACTGATTAACAATCTACTGGGGTTTCTGCCTGTTAGTGGAGAATAGTTATAGGAGGCATAGGCCACCTATGTATAGGTGACCTATTTTAAATATGAATAGGCAAAGTTATAGGCGGTCAATAGGCTTTTGCCTATCTATTATGTCAAGTTTGCTCAAATTTTGCTCAGAAACCAATACTGAGTGAAAACTGGGCACTTCCTGCATTTTCCTCGAAATGTCCCTGGTTACAGCAAGACTTCATCTCATAAAAAGTAAAGTAAGAAAATAATCTTTTCATCTATGAGAACTCTTTAAGTGTGTGCTTTAACATCAGGGTTTGCTTCAAGCTGTTTATGTAGAGACGTTCTGAATCAAGACTTTGGTGCATTAAGCTTGCAGAACAAACAGATGCTAATGTCATAGTTATAAAAGTAAAGTTATAAAGTAAACTTACACTGAAGGCAGCAAGAGAGTAGTTTAGGTCACAAAAAAGAATATTTTCAACTATTTAAATATTAAAATCCTGAGAATATTTTGAAACAATCTAAATAATAAGTCCTTTCTGGAATTTGTCCCAAGAAATAAAATCAGTTTAACGTACTTTAACGATCTGGATGAAAAGAAAAAAGAAAAAATTGGTGTTATTTTTCTTAACCAAAGATGTTGAAGAACTCTTATTGTTTTCCAGTATTCCTTATGGTGAAAAGCAAATACAGATTTTAAATGTAGTATTTATTAGACTGTCTTCTTTTCTGGAATTTGCAACAACAAAGAAAATCAGAGACCATTCTTTAAATAGCCTTGGAGAAGAATAGGACCTCTGCAGTTTACTGCGTGCTGTTCAGAGGTGAACTCAAATGTGCCTCTACCAGGCAGTTAATACAAAGCAAATTGTGAGGGACTTCAGGCTGTCCATACTGGAATAAGCAGGAGGGCTCTCACTGACTTCAGTGTGTTTGCGTCAGGCAGTGGAAATGAGATCCTGGCAGTTGTCCAGTGCAAGGTGATGGCAAAACTTCCAATGCCTCATTAGAGTCAGGATTTTATACTAGGTTTTGCTAAGACTTCATTCCCACAAGTTTTTATGTTCAAAAGAGCAAAAAGCAGGAGATGCATCTCATTGGGTCTCTGCTATTACTATTTAGGTGGGAAGCACTTAAATGCTATAGTCATGTCTAGATTCAGCAGCCTGGTTGGTGATGAGACATGGCCTTCCAGGGCCTTTATTAATCACTATCAGGAGGTGGAGTCTTTTATGAGGAAGTGCTTGTAAGCTCTGACTGTATAGGATCTGCAGAGTGATACACAGGTGGGAACATGCTGTATAAATGGTGTATCTGGAGAGGAAGCTTCTTGCTTATATCCTCTTATTAGCTGTGTTCATTCACCTACGGCTCATGCAGGTGAGTAGATGTGTTCATCACAAAGGGTGGTGTTTCTACTTCATATTTTGTTCCCTTCTATTCTTGGTATGTGATAGCAGGTTGGACAAATAGATTATAAGCCTCAAGACCCTCCCTAGGATGTATCAGATCCCTGCTTTAAGCCTTTCTAGATCTCAGAGCAGCTAATGATGAGTTTCCATGCACCCCTGAACACCAGTGACTGTTCCATCTGTGGTGAATGTATTAGATGGAAGAGTCCAGCCTCTCCTGTAAAAGCACTTAAAATGGAAACTTAGCATACATCCATGTTGATTTGCTGTTCAACTAGTGTTGGAGATGATTTGGGAAGTGACAGAAAATAAGTAGAAGGGGCTTTTGTCTCATAATTTTGAGACTTGTTGCCCAACAATAATACCTGGGCTAGTTCTAATTCCACTGAAATGAACATGCATTTTTTTTGCTTTGGTTTTAATAAGCTATGGGTTGGTTCCTCTGACCACATGCTAGTAATTATGAGAATAATCATGTGTGGCTGCAATTACTCCTATGCTTAATTTTCATCCTGGCTAAAGGCAGAAGGAATTTATCAAAGTAAAACCAGAAATGATTTGGTCCCAGATTCAGAGTCATGTTCTTGCATATAAAGAGTTGGCTGACAGACTAGATGAAAGAAGGGTCACTTCTGGGAGGCCTTTAGCCATTACGTACCTGAAAGAAAACATTTTTACAATATAATACACATTTCTCTCAGATTTTATTTCATGTGTCTTTGGTTTTTTTTTGAAGAACACAATCTACATGAAAATCACATAGTTCTAGGAATATCTGTGCCTTCATATTACAAGAATATCTGAGCCTGTAAGAGAAAGAAAGCAAGGACAGGTGTAACATGATTTTCCTGGGTGTGGAATCATGCTTTATCCATAAGAGCAGCCATTTACTGAAAAGAGAAAATGTATTCACTGCTACTTTCTTTCTGAAGCCTTTAATTCGGAGACCCTTAGACTGATTTAATGTTAGGATTGCTTTAGAAATAGTTGTCCTGGTAAGTGAAAGTATATAAATAATTTTAAAATGTCTTTTATGTCTTAAAACTGCTGCAGTAGTGCAGATGATGTCTGAACTGCCTTTAGACTAGCTTATGTATCTGGAGAAGTATAATGCCGGCAGTACAGGCCTAGTTATAGGTTAAAAAGCCACCTGAAAAGCAAGGTAAGAAAGTACTAAAAAGCCAGCTGAAAAACAAGGCACAAAAGTAGGAACAGAATTCTTTACTGTCCTTTAAAAAAAGAGCCTATATATACAATTTTATGAAACATAATGCTCCAGACAGCACAGAAAGGAAAAATACACTTTCATTTTATCCATCTGCCTTTGTGGGACTACCTTTAAAAGGCTCTTTGGGATGGGGGTGTGGGGAAACCCTTTGTTTTTAATTCAATAAGGCCAGTACTATAACACAGACAGGAGCATTCCTGAAGCTTTTTCCCCATTCCTTTTCTTTTTGAGTGACTCCAGTCTCTAAGGGCAACATGGACACCACCATTAAGGGATGAACAGAGAGCTGTGTTGCTTTTCAGCAAGCGGACAAATAACACAGAAGGGAGGTCTGAGGAAAAAGGAGACTCAGACCCATGCATGTTTGGCTTTGAGCCATCTCACTGTGATAGCCCCTCTAATAATTCCTTAATAGGGCTATTTCTAGCAATGGAGTTGGACAATATTATACATCTCCAGTCTTCTCTTTCCCTTCTTTGTCCCTGTCTTGTTTCTGCACTCGATAAGCAGAAAGATTTGCTGCAAATTGCCAAAAGTCCCAATGGTTTCATAGCAATCAACAGCTTCTTGCAGACTTTGCAGGGTATCCTGATGTGAAGGCTGGAATGATGAGCAATTCAGTCTGCACCGATGGTTTGGTCTGTGGTCACTGCCTGAGTGCACTGAGAAAATCAGTAAGGGACTCTTGTTAGACCTTGGGTGTGATTTCCCGGTGGAGAAGCTTGCTCCCTGAATCTCCACTCTTTCAGTCTTAAGTTCTCTTTATTCATTCTGGGATAGTAGCCTTAAAATAAAGACCACATGTGTCAATTTATTTTAATGATTAGACATATAGGGAAGCCAATAACATAGGTCTTGTGCTGGGTTAAGCAATCAGCATTACATGGCACAGCTTTATCTTCCCCTTCATAGCACTTCAGCAGGGAAACACATGACAAGGAGACAGTGAGCCAAAGGGAAATGTACTTTTGCAAGCACAGTTCTTTGGAGCCTAACCAGTTTAAGACTGTGCTGATATGATTGGGTGGCCTTTGGTAGGGAATGGCTCTCAAGAGGGCTAGATTGGCTTAGTTGCTGGGATGCTCTTTGTCGTGAACCACAAGGGGGAGTTAGATGCTGCTTTATTATTGAGGAGGATAACGTACAGCAAGGAGATGGAATCTGAGTGCTACATGAGGGCTGGGAGGATGTCAGGCAAGAACCATACAACCCAGACCTGTGACGAGCTGCTAAGGCCTTGCTGTCATCTTCACATTTATTGTAGTCAGACTCACAGTGTTTTCAAACAGAACTGTCACTGCGTCACCCATTTCACAGTTGAGCAATCTCTCTTATGAAACTATGATGTGAGCTGATGAGGATTACTGAGAGGAGCTGAGTGACAAGGCACTTGGATGCCTGTCTCTGGCCCAGGATGATCTGTAAAGGCCAAAGGCTTCTTCTTCATCTTGTCATCACACTCACTTGTTAGCAAATACCTACCTGTACTCTTGCAATACTTGTCATATGGTATGCTACTCAGTGTTCCTCAGTGCTCAAAGATAACCTTTTGCAGTCCTTTTCTTTTGGGTATATTTATGGATATTCTACCTTTATAGATGTTTTTCGGCTCCCCCCACATGGGAATATGCCCTGGGAACTTGCTTAAGCAGAAGCTCTGCTGCACTTGCTTAGAGAGCTGTGACCCTTCTGAAATGCTGGCGTTGCCCTCAGCTTTCAGCAAGGAAAAGATGAGCACAAATTTACAACTTCACATAATTGTATTTTATGATAACCTGATGCTAATGTGAACACAAAATTGAACATAAGAATCTAATTGTGTACTTCCTGTTGAATAATGCAAGGCAGTAGCAGTCATTAGCCTTGTACTGTCTGAGAAAGCATGCCTCTTCCCTTTGTGGAGAGCACATAACAGAAGACAAAGAAACAATCTTCTCACAAGGTTGTCATTGTTCCTTTCTCTCAAATCAGAAGCAGTGTCTTAGTGAATCAGATTCCCAGCATTGAGCACTCCCTGGTGTGCCAGATACTAAAAAGAGGGTGTAGAACATGTTGTACCAGCTAGCAAGTCACAGTAGCTTCTTTGAAATCAGTGGTTGCACTAAATGCCCATCTGGTCTTGAAATGTGTAGTTTTCTACTAATGTGGGGAAGTGGAAGGAGAAAAAAGAAATGAAAAATTTCATGTTGAGGCTGAAGGATAGAAAGAATGAGAAGTAGCAAATGGGCTAGCACTCTCTTGGTAGCAGAAGCTGTGACCATTTTTATAGCATTTTGCTAATTGTCTGGGTCCAAATACCTCCAGGCTCACCTGCAGATTCAGGTTCAGGACTTTGTGTAAGGACTTGATATTCAAAGCTCCTTTCAGTAAGGAATCTTCCACATGGGGAGGGTAGGAGGAGTAGTAGTAATTCTGTTTTGGAGGTCAAATCATTTGTTCAACTGAAGCAGAATGCAAGACACAAGACCTAGAGGCCCAGGTCATTAGTGAAATTTGGTAATGGGCTGCAATTTTTCGACAAGGCTATCAAAACTATTGTTTTAAAGTATCTGAACCTAGTTGTGGATGCTTAGTGCCTCTGCAAATCCAGGGCTTAGCACAGATTTACAGAGCTGAAATTTAGACAACTGGAAAGTAACTCTGCAACAAGAACAACTTACAAAATGGATGGAATAACAGACCAAAGGTTTCCTGATCTGTTCCTCAGCCTTTCCCTCTGTCCCACTGGTGTTCAGGGGACAAAGGAAGAGGCTCAAGTGGATCTCTTCCTTAATATAATCTTGCAGCAGGAGAGAATTTTCCTCTTTAGCAGACAGAGACCTGGGTGAGAGATTAAAAAATCCTGAAGGTTATCTCCAGTGGAGCACGTATTTAGTGCTGCCATTAGGAACAGTGGCAGGGTTTAATCCACAGTGTGTTTCTCTTGTCTGTCCTGTGGCAGTCACATCCCACTTATACAGTCCTTATATTCTTGCATTCACTCCAGTGGAATTCTGACTTGCGCTGTGGGAGGTCCAGATAGTATCACGTACCTGGATACCCTTCCTGTCTGCCTGCAGAGCTCGGTGGTACGTGCATCAGACAAGCCAGTAACTTCACAGCCCTGAGTTAGGTAAAAGCCCTGAAGTAGGTAAGAGTGACTGCCACACACAGCTAAAGGTTTGAGAGCATTTCATTATGTCTGTCGGTTTGCACTGGAAGTACCAGCTACCAATACACACAGTAGAAGCTCTGACTCACTATTGTTCCTGTTTCTGGCAATTGCAATATTTGCAGTCACCATTGGGCTAGTTGTTACGAGAAGCGCCACTCTGCTTCACACATCTGATGTGTGTTGATTGTAGTTGTATAACTGGACATTTTCTAACCTTCTGCTTCTTGTCTTTATGAAAGGGATGTTTCTTTTCATCTCTGTGACGCTCGAGAAATTAAAAGCTGTCTCAGCTGGGGCTGTGCATGACCTAATGCTCGGTTCTCTCCTGTCATACATCTCCCTTTACTCCTTTGGGGCAAGTTGTGGAATCAGGGGTTTGCTTATGCCAATAAGAATGGTGGGTTGTGCCTTCAGATTGCAAGGGTGATAGTCTGAATTTCTAAGAGTTCAGAATGTAGATATAGTTTAACAGGCTCTGAAGGTGCAAACCATTGCACCTAAAGTCAGCTTAATGTGATCTGAGGGAAGTGTGGGCATAGCAGCAGTGTCAGTCTCTTGACTGGATCACCTCTTCAGAGTGGCCTCTGTTCAAAGCACTGCAATCACTCACTGGTGGTGCTCTGAGGCCAAACTTCCTTTCTGTGGCCCATCCCGAAGAGGGTAGGAAAGGTGCTCCTGGCTACTGTGGATTTTATAGACTCTTCAAAAATGTGTCTGTATGACATGAATGTATCAAAGATGAAAACATAAGTTTGGTTGCTTTTTCCCTTGATTTAAAGGCTTACAATTTGTTGTTAAGTCTCATGCAGGCTGTGAGTGGTTTGGGAGAGTTCCATACACTTCCCTTTTTTCTCACATTCCTTTTAGACTTGCATAAATCCCAAATCCCAGACCTGTTTGGCACTGCCCAAGTGTGTTGCTTAGGTACAGATAAAGTGGGCTAGGCCTGGGACTCATGATCATGATCAAATGTTTACATACAATAAAGTTTAGATGTAATATGAAGATAACCAGTATGAGCTCTCCTTAGATCTGTAGGCTGAGTAAAAAATGGTCGGTAAGGTTGTTTCAATGGCAAAAGCAAGTATCTCAGTGTTTCCAGGATTGTATTTCTATTTTTACTGTATGCAGGTTGCCAGGTGAGTGACGGTTTTCCTGTGGGAGCTGTTTCGCTCTGTGCTTACCTTTCCCCCTTAGACATCTGCTTTCTGGTACAAATGGGCTTTTGGATGATTTGTATCTAATCTGAGAAGCTAACTTCCTCTTACAGGATTTTTTTTTTTATTTTTGTTTCTTTTTTTTTTTTTATATTTCTTTTCTCCTAACCTGGGCAAGAAGAGTTTTGCCTTGTTCAGGGTCAGATCTTTGGAGGGGAATGTTTTATCTATGGTTATTTGAGGATTTTAAAGCAGTAATTCAGGGCATATTTAAAAAGAATGTTATTTTCCTGAGAGAAGGAAGCAATGCCTGAGCAAGGTTGCTAAGCTCTGCCTTCCCAGGCCGAGGCTGCATGTGTCTTTGTCTCATTTTTGTTATTGCATATGCGTCTTTTTCAGACTTCTTTGGTAGTGATCAGTGTTTCCTGACTCAAAATTTGTTGCCCAGCCCTTAGTCATCCTTAGAAATGCAGCCCTGCCATTTAATCACCAGTGATGGTCTCCACAGTTAGTGTAAAGCTGAAACCAGCTGCCTGCTTGTTTGCATGTCAGCTTTGCTCGCTGTGATCCTTGGGCCTTATGGGCACTGCACAAGGGATCATAATGCCCTTTGGTCTGTGAGAGGTTTAAAGCAGAAGTCTTGTGTCAGTGACTGCTAAAGCAGTCTTTAACACAAATCAACAGACCACTGTTTTACCAAAGGCTGAGTCAAGTCTCCCTCAATGCCAACCCTGATCTGACACTCTGTGTGCTGGTGGCCTCAGGCAGTGCCAGACGCGAGGCTGTGAATGTTTTACACTGGTGAGCGCCTTGCTCACATACTTGGACTGGGATGGCATCCACGAGCAGTTGCTCCTCAAGGTGAATAAGGGCATCTTTCTCAGACGTGTCTGGTTGGATGTTAACTTTGCTCTAGCATAGCTGTGCTTGGCACCAGGGCGCTTTCTGCTTCTGGACTTGTAGTTTGGAAATTGCCTCACTGAGGTACACTACATGAGTAATGAGAAGTGTCCAAGAAGTCCCTGAGCTTTAAATAGGAGACAAAGTGCTTTTAGTAGTTCTATCACATACTGAAATACCTTTGTGAATCTAAATTTTGGTTCTTGAGAGCCATGTTTCCTTGAACTCCTTGAAAGACCCTGGAGCCTAGCTCAACTTTGCTATGCTTCCAATGGAGCTAAGGTATTACATGCTGTAGTTTCACAGTTTCACAGTATGCTAGAGATTGGAAGGGACCTCAAAAGATCATCTAGTCCAATCCCCCTGCTGGGAGCAGGAACACCTAGATAATGTTACACAGGAATGTGTCCAGGCGGGTTTTGAATGTCTCCAGGGAAGGAGACTCCACAGCCTCCCTGGGCAGCCCATTCCAGTGTTCTGTCACCCTCACTGAGAAGAAGTTTCATACCTATGAAAGTTCTACAGGTCTACCCGCCTAAGCAGGGTATAACACTGATGATGATAAATGAAACTTGTGTTTAAAAACAACAAAAAAAGTACTTTCAAAAAGCACATTAGGAGACCTAGCAGTTGTATAAAAGGAAAGAAGTTGAGGAAGAGAATGGATCTGGTAGACAACATCACATACGTTTCTGGCAAATGGCTCAAAATGGAGTACAGCAGCATGTTCTAACCCAACAGGAGCAGAGAAAAGGCTTTCAGCTCCCTGCTTTTAGCACTTACTTACATGTTGTGGCTTGGCTTTATACTTAAATTCAAATAATTTAACATTTAGCTGATAGTATGTCTTTGGAAGTATGAAGATGACAATGGCAGCCTGCAAACTGGAAGGCTTGGTGGTTTATGCCTGATTTTAATTTGATTTTTGAATGTAATGAAGTACTCTTGATAGACTGATAGCCAGTGACTGAGCTTCTTAAATAAAAAAGATGAGTAGAGGTTCTGCAGAATGACAGCTTGTGCATGCACAACTTTTCTTTGGATGGTTTTCCCCTTTGTCATTTATATCTCACATGGTTAGCTGAAATACTGCCATTGTTTCGGAAGATGAAGAATTTTTTCCTTCCAGATTGTTCCTGCTTATGCTACTTCACTTAATTTTGCTTAAAGACATCAGCGTATTGACTTACTAACTGTGTAGTCATTAGAAAGAGGGACCAATCCTGTGAACACCAAAGGATATATCTATCACGCAAAGAAACAGGACTTTGTGTTAAAGAGAAGTCAATATGTGACTGTTGTCCTGAAGTCCATAATCCATTTACACTCTTTTCTCAACACACATTAGTATGTAGGTTTTCCTGTTGAGTCATCGGTGTTTGCCTTGAGCTGTGTGTATGGACCTCATTGTGTAGGGACATCTGAGCAGTGCTGTCTCCTGCTCCCTGAGCGTAGGGCCAAGGTCTGCCTGTGTGGTTGGTGTAGGTACCTGTTCCTCACTGGCTTCCTTATTTGACTCCCAGTTATTCTTGTGCTGCCTTAGTAAAACTTGAGAAGAAAATCACTGGGTAGTAGTATTTCCAATGTGACAAACTTACTTGGCAAGTTTTTATTAAAAAAGCTTATAAATTGACCCATTAGTTTTCTTAATCTCAAGGTGATGAAGAGATTCTGTCTCTATTCCAAACCCGTGCGCACAAAGAGACTGTTCCCTTGTGGAAATCTGGAAAGCAGTGGGCAAGTTTTCTTGAAAGGATTTATTTTTATAAATTCTGTAAAGGAGTTTCAAATACTCTTTATATCTTCCCTCTGTGAGGAGGTGCTGTTTATTGCTTTGTTGTTGTTCTGTTACTGTATCCCTGCTTTGCACCAGTAGCTTTTGGTATGTTATCTTCATGAGCTAGTGTTATATTCCCACTTCTCCCTCCTGTTCACCACAAATGGAGACTCTAGTTAAAAATCTGCTCACTTCTCTCCTTAAACATTTCCAGCTGAGAGACAAATCGGGCCTATGTTGGTTTCATTTGGTAGCAGTCAATGTCATTTTCCTCTGAGGTGCTTTTTGTAAACTCTGACCATGATTGTTTTGTAGCTATTGCTTTCAGACATGTCATATACTTCATCTGTCAAAGGCAGGAAATATGTTTTAGCCTAATTATAGTGTTTGTGAGGAACAAACTAATCAACTGAGTTCTAGTTTATTATTTCCAAATATAGACTTAAATAGATGTATGTACATAATCTGGTGGCTTTTTGTGTGGTCAGGGGAGCTGACAGTAAAACTTGGGAGAGAGGAAGTGGCGTGTGGATGTTACAGCTCTTGCTCTGGCTTGTATCTGGGACTGACCAAAGGAAATGGGTGAAAGGTATTTGATGTTTTGCCCTGCTTTACTTAACCAGACGTGTTTTGACCTGTGGTTTTTCTGAGGTGATTAAATTGTAACACTTGTACGCAGCTCTTTACACAGACACAGTGCTTATAGATAATGTAGTATAGACACAAGGCTAGCTTTTAATCATAAAGATGAGTTGCCTTGTGGAGGTTGATATTTCTGTTTCTCTTTAGAAATGGCTCTTAAAATGCCCAATTGCTGTATGCTGAAGAGCCAGTACTCAACGAATAGGGCATCATTTGTTAAATCTCCAAGTCTGGGATTTGGCCATTGCATTCCCTGCTATCACAGAACCTCCTTTTCTTCCCTGTAGGTCATGAGGAGTAGCTGGAGAGTCTTGCTTGGGTGACCCTTTCCCCAGCAGAAAGGAATAAATAAAATCTATAGGGAGTGTTGTCAGAGTCCTTCTGGGAAAAAGGGCTTTACAACATGGAGAACTCAGCTGGATTAAAGGATCAAGACAGCTTTATGAAATTCAAGGGCTTGAGAGTTCTTTTCTGACTGTAAATAACCTATTACAAGCTTATTACAAAGGAATATACTACATAATGAATACTAGTGAAGATCCAGCCATCAAATTACTGAATTAAATAAATAATCTCCAGAAAAATAAAAACCTGATATGTTTTCAAAGGGTTATAACTAGAAGAAAATGCTTTATCAGTTAGTTTTGTCTTTCAGTGTGTTCTTTAATGAAACAACTTTTCTGTGGAATCAATGCACTGTATGTCCTCATACACAGTGACAGTTTATTGAGCTGGAGTTGAGGTCTTTTCTGGAAATGTTGACACAAGAGTGAGTCAACTTACCAGAAAAACATGAACCACCTACATTTGGGTTCTGTATTTGCAGTGGAGCTCCGACATACAAGAGTGCCCCATATATATATATATATGAGTTCAACCTTCTTCTCAGTGTCTTCTCTTTCATTATGGATATTTCTAGTGTGTTTCATGTCTAAGGATGAGTAAGCACTGTTTGCAAAGTTCTGCTGCTCATATTTGTCTTGTGCTATTTAATGAGAACTTTTTCACATGGCTGTGCTAATTGAGTTAGCTCAGGTTCCCTCTGTGCCAGGGCAGAGTCCTGATGGAGGCTGTGTAATAAAGTGCACCTCGTGTCAAAGCTGGTCATTGGAAAAGCAGAACAACAGAACTGTGTGAGTGTCACTTACCCAAGAAAAAGTAAACCCAGCCTACGCAGGAATAAGAGCTTCTCTATTAGTGGTTATTTCAGAACAAAATTCCAGTCTGAAATAAAAAGCTGGAATATCAAGATTTTCTGCAGTTTGGAAATGGAAAAAAATGTGTCAGACCAGCCCTACCAGTTCTTATTTAGACAATACCGGAATAGTTATTCCAAGTAAAATTCTTTTGAAACACTGATTTTAACTTGTTTTGATTTTTTGTGTGTTTAACTTTTATGCTTAAATATTAACTTCTGAATCTGTACTAAAATATACAAAAATGAAACAGATCTTGCATATTGAAGTATAGATGTTCTCATAGCCTTGCACCAAATAAGGGAGGTAAAAAAATATATTCAACTCTTAACCTGTATCTCTGAAAGTGAATTTCACAATATCTCCTCTTCATAAATAGAATATGAGGGTTGTAGAAAGCTTCATTCTAAACCAGTGTCCTTGAATCCAGATGAGGTGGTATGTTGTACTGTGAGGTTATTGGGGTGTCAAGTGTATAAGAGTGATTCTTTCTTTTCCACTTTGGGGAAATGTCTCTTGCCTAACTGTCCTGGGTTCAGCAGTAGCAGTCATTTTTCTCCTTAATAGCTGTTGCAGGGCTGTGTTTTTGACTTTCGGCCTGGGAACAGCGCTGATAACACCGATGTTTTTAGTTGCTGCTCAGTAGTGTTTGCTCTCACCAAGGACTTTCTGAGTGTCATGCTCTGCCAGGGAGGAGGGAAAAGCATAGCTGCCTTCCAAGCAGTTGACCCTCATTCGTTTCCCAGCCAACACACCAGAGGGGAAGCCGGGAGGAAGCAGAGACAGGACACCTGACCCAAACTAGCCAGAGGTATTCCATACCACAGCACGTCATGCCCACTATATAAACTGGGGGCAGTTACCCGGAAGAGTTAGATCACTGCTTGGTTGGGCTGGGTATCGTTCAGCAGGTGATGAGCAGTTGTATTCTCTTCCCTTGTTATTTCCCTTATCATTATTATTACTGGTGGTAGCAGCAGTGGTTTGTGTTATACCTTAGTTACTGGACTGTTCCTATCTCAACCCGTGGGAGTTACATTCTTTCAATTCTCCTCTCCATCCCTCCGGGAGTGGTGGGGGAAAAGTGAGAGAGAGACTGCACGGCTGACTGTGTTTAAACCATGACACTAACTCAGGTCTGAACCATTTGGATCTGGTTTGTACAGTGTACAGTGCAGGTGTATGGAACAAAGCGGCAGTCTCTGACTCCTTGGCTCTGAGCAACTATGAAGGAATGTCACGTTTGGCTTCTCTGCAGAAAACAACTGTTCTATTTGTCAGGAGACACTCAAGCTGTGGACAAATTTTAAGGAATCAGTGATTTCTACACCTCTCAGTTCTAGTAGCGTTAAATAGAAAAGTTGATACTCAAGTGAAAATTGCTCTCTCTTTTCCCTACCTAGATATTTCTATTCTCTTTTCTTTCTGACTATTTCACCAGATCTCTTCCACTGACTCATCTTGGCCTTTCAAGGACTTGTGTTACAGCTTCCTTTCCCCCTTAATAAATCTTCCTGTGGTTCTGAACAATGGGAGAGAAGTGGTAGCCAAGACAGCTTGGACCATTAGTGATCACCTGTCATATTTTATCATTGGTAATTTTTCTCTGGCCTAGCTCCTTTGGTTTTTGTCTCATTGCTGTTCCCAGAGTACAGGTGTAAGCAGTGAGCTGGAAAGTCTTCAGGGGTGGTGGTTGTATTGAGTAGGAACATTCTGCTTGTTTCAGCTTCAAATTTAGGCTAAGTGGGGTGTCTTCCAGTTTTTGGCAGCCTCAGTCCCATTTTGTGAATGCAAGGGTATTAATAGTGAATGAGGCCAATATATATAAAGCTTTTCTGTTGTTTCTCCTCAGAAAACACATCTGCAGACAACAGCTTCATTGTGTCATGTCTGGGATTCTGATTAAATCAAAGTTAATATCCTTTTTTGATTCCTTACATTTAGGACACAGAGAGCCAGACCTGGCATCTGTGAACTGATTGCTTGCTGTATCTGGTGTATTGGGATTTTATTTAATGGCATCACTAAAATTAAAAAACTCCACACATTATCATCCTAAGACAAACCAAAGTGAATTCAGGCTTTCCATAAAGCAGCTTTATGAATTGTCTCTTTAACTTGATCAAACTTCGCATTGTCTTTACCTCAGATTGCAGTTGGTATTTAGTGCCCCAGTTCTGCTGCTTTGTTTTCTTTAAGAATCTCATTATTTCACCTGCCAAACTGAAACTCAAGCTGAAGGGTATTCACTTAAAGTATCCAAATTCTACCACAGTTTGGACTAATGACATTGAAGATTTGCTGTGAAGTCCACTGGATAACAGCATGAATCGAAGCAGATAGTTCGGTATGGTGGCTGATGGTAATCCAGCCATATCCTCCTTTTACTTTGATTACCTAAAAATAAAAATACCCTAAGCAGGAAACATGCAGTGAATCTTCTTTGCCCAGTGAACCTGCTCATCAAATGCTGTGGACATAAATCAACAATTATCAGTGGCAATTTGTTGAGAACTGCAGAGCTTGGAGCATGTGTACAGAATTTCAAGGCTGATGCAAACAAACCTCAGGGCCGTTCCCAGAGAGCTAGGAAGGCTTTTCTCATGCTGTGGTTACTGCCAGGCAGTGGTCTATCCACCTCAGTGTTGATACTGTGTTCATTCTTGTTTTCTCTGTGTGTCGTGGTTTAAACCCAGTCAGGCAACTTGTTCACTCACTCCCAGTGAGTGGTGCCGGGCTGACAGCAATTGAGGGCCCCCCTTCCCTGGGGCTCTCCCCTTCCCCACTCCTGGAGGAATGGGGAGGAGGATCAAAAGAGTGCAACCCCCACAGGTTGAGACAAGAACAGTCCAGCAACCAATGTACAACACAAATCACCACTGCTACTACCAACGACAACAATGATAAGAGAAAATAAAAAGGGAAGAGAATACGATACCACCGGCCAAGAAATGAGTGCCACCCAGAAGCCCGTGTCCTTCCGGGTAACTCCCAGTTACCCCCCACTCCGGGCATGACGTGCTGTGGTATGGAATACCTCCCTGGCCAGCCCGGGTCAGGCGCCCCATCTCTGCTTCCTCACGGCTTCCCCTCCTCCCTGGCAGAGCATGAGCCTCACAAAGTCTTTGGTCAGGGTAAACATCACTTAGCAACAACTGAAAACATCGTTTTCACCAACACTGTTCCCAGGCTGGAAGTCAAAACACTGCACTGCACCAGCTACCACGAAGGAGAAACATGACTGCTACTGCTGAACCCAGGACACTGTGGTGCTTAAAAAAAATAATCCAAGCCCCAAAACTTAACTTTTGTTTTGGCGTTGTTATGGAAGAATGTTTTTTATAAATGCAGTAGTTCAAGGGATGTGGCTTCTGGCATGGATATGGCCTCAGGGAGGAAGAACTCAGGAGTTTGGACCTGTGCCTCTACACGTGCATTTCAGGACAATTATATCTGTGTTCCAAGCAGAAGGGAAAGTAGTAACTTCCCAGCTATCTGAATGGTTGGACCATTCTGCATCTTCATTATAACTGCTCTTGCAGCCTGACCCTAATACAAGGCAGCTGCCTGCTAGCAGCTGGCATGAAATCTTCACAACCAACCTGTTTCATAAATAGGTTTGTGTTCGGTAAAGTTGAACCAGAAAGTTTCCCTTTGTGGTTTTCTCCATATCCTTGCTCTCTTTCTCTTTAGTCAGAGGAGCTTTGAGTCATATTCCTATTTGGCTATTCTGCTTCCAGCTCAAATGGAATAGATTACTCCTTGGCATTGGGTATTTACTAAATAAGTTTCAAGTAATTCCATGCTAAGAACCAGGAGTATGTCTGCAGAGAGTGATGGTGTAATTAAAAAAAATACAGTGGGGTTGTATGACAGCAGTGCAAAACACTGCAGTAATAAGAATGCACTGAGTTCTGGGATTGAGAGTTTCTGAGTGAGTTCCCGAGTTAAGCACCTAAACCAGTGACTTCCCTTTCAAAACAAATGAGCCTTTTGACAGATTTCATTACCTTTAATTCTCCTTTCCCTCAGTTTGCCTGTCTGTCATATGAATGGGATGCTTCAGCTCACTGCTGGGACATGTCAGGGCTTGATTCTTTTGTAGTTTTTAACAGTGAAGTAATAGTCTAAGGCTAAAGCACTGGCATGAAACTGAGGCTGCTGGGATTTAATTTCTGGCTATACGACAGAGTACACAATTTTATTTAGTGGCATCACTAAAATTAAAAGAACCTACACATTGTTATCCTAAGACAAACCAAAGTGAATTCAGGCTTTTCATAAAGAAACTTTATGAAGTGTCTCTTTAACTGTTAGACTTCGCACTGTCTTTGCCTCAGATGGCAGTTGGTATTTAGTGCCCCACTTCTGCTGCTTTGTTTTCTGTTCCTGGGCAACTCATTTCATCTGTCTGTGCCATGGTTTTCAATTCCATAACAGGGTAAATCTTATCTTTTACACAGATTTTTCCCCACAGCTTTAGTTTGTCACCTCTCCAGGCCAGAGGACTATTCCTTACTGTGCATACATCAGTCCCTCATACACTGTGTGTGACCTAAATATTATTCTGCTGCTAGCAGAATACAGGACAAACCATTTCAGAGAATCTAAAGCACTTGGGGCTTACTTTGCTGCCATTTAAGTTTGTGGAAGTTTCTCTTCTGTATTAACTGAAGTATTAACTACAGCTCACTTGGACTTTTTCAGTGCCTTGTTAGAAAGTGATTCAGAAGCACAAAAGATAAACATACTCCAGTGATGAGTTCTGTATTAAAATCCCCTACACCTCCTTTCTCCCTGTTAAAGAGATCTCCATGGCTACTCTGCAACAGGCGCTCAGCACTTTTCTAAAGCTCCTTTACTTTTTTGCTATTATTTCCTTCCTCCAGGATTTTCTTAAGTTTGAAGCATTCCATTTAATTGAGTTAGACTTGCACCCTTGCTGGTGGCCATGCTAACTATGTTTAGTTAAAAAGACCAGCTTCTTTGCCAAGGAATAACTTTCTGACTTATTTCCACCTCAGTGTTCATATTTTCCAAGACAATATTTTATTTACAAACACCACAAAAGTAATTTCCTTTGCTTTTGATTTTCTAGCTATCTAAATGAAAGCCACCTTTTGCCATTTTTTCAGTGGGTGCCTTTCTATCAGGGGACTCCTTTTTCTGCCTGTAGGTGGTTTATGGTGATACTTTGCTTAGTCAGAATATTTTTTCCAAGTTAGGAAAAGGAATCATTTACTAACCTGACTTTTATTGCTGCTCTGAGCCAAACATTACCCATAAATTGAGCATCCTCTAACTTTTATCTGAATGAAATGCTGTAAATCTTATTAAACATTTTACCATTTCTCTCTTGCAAGACTGTTGGAGTGCCATCCAACCCAGAGGAATAGTTTAATTTTTGTTATTAAATAATTTGGTCCTGTTTCTTTATCAACCCTATTTTAAATGAGTTTGGTTAAATTAAATGACTCTTGATAATGGCTAGCAAGAGTGGTTTAGTGCTCTGGCCTTTTATCTCCAGAGAGCTGAAGGCCATGCTTTTGGTCCAGATAAGGCTGCTTTGCACCTCTGAAGCAGTCTGAAGTGACATTTGGCTGGCCTCAGAGAGCTCTTAGCGGGATACTTGCAGCTTGAGACCACTGCACAGAGACTTTTTAAGAAAGTTCCTTTCCAGTCATAGCAGTATACCAGGGTAGTGCAAAAAGCTGGTTGGAGAACTCTTGACTTACCTTCAAGAATAGAGTCTTCTGCTGATTTCCTGCTTAACGTCACAAGCAATCAGTATGTGTTTGGAATTATCTGAGTCTAGTGGGTGCTAGCCATGTCACTGGAACACGTTGCAGGTTGCTCAGTGTAGCAGCTCCTGCTGCCAGCCCCTAAACAGACCTGCCATCCTGGGCAGTGCCTGCAACTAGAACTGTTCATTGCTTTTTACTATGTCAAACCCTAAATCCCCAGGAATTCCTTTCACGTAGAGTGTAATACGTTTGTTTTTATGTGTTGAGCCCAGTCCAGCATTCTCTGCTGGTGTTGAGGTTTCTTGACTTTAGCACACATACACCAGGCCAGACTGGGATTTTATAATGTCTATGGGAAGAGCACACGGTTCTGTTGGAACATCTACAGCACAGGTGTACAGAGGTGTAATGTTCTACACAGGTTTGCCCCATGCTAGCAAAACTTGAGTCGTTGTAAGAATAACTGAATTGCTCAACCCCACGCTCTCTGTGTTGAATATCTGTCTTGCTGGAAACTTTCGACTTTTATGAATATTTTACCAGTCTTGTGTGGTTTGATGAAAAGGCAGTTACTTTCTGGATTTTTATTGCTGTAAGTTCAATGAGAAAGTTATTTTGATAATGTAGAATTAGAAAAGTTTTAAAAAGTAGTTGCAGAATGAAAGGCTTGCCAAGAACACTAAGCCTTCAAAAATCTAGGGGGGATCTAATGTAATTGTCAGAAGTGTGTAAAGTGACATTGGATGCTGTTATATTAAGGTAAGTGAACCTGCATTTGGTTCTCCAGCGGGCAAGTATCAGTCTGTCTCCAGGAGCCTTTTCAGACCCATAAATTCAGCTGCTTCCATGGTGGCCTGGCTTTATTCTAATATTTGTGGAAGCCTTGTTGAAATTTAGGAGCCTTGGTACTGGATTTTATGTGGTTCAGGAAAAATGTTCTACTATTTTTCTCTCCCTCTGATAACCACTACAAAAGTTACTCATGCAAGTGTAGCAGAATTGCCTCAGGTAACAATGCAGTGGTTGAATGCTGAAAAAGGGCTGGGTAAGGAAGCAGTTGGATTTATACTATGCTGATATAGCAGCATTTGATGGGGACTGGAGGAACCCCCAGATCTGCAAACTTAGAACTGTCCCTTTCAGGAATGTTCAGATCTTTGGCTTCTTCCCTTTGTGTTGCTGTTGTTGCACTTCTCTGTGCTGGGCTGGACTCTGCTGAACTCAGCTGAGCCCATTTGAGGTAGTAGGAGCACTGTGTGCTCCTATTCTCGGCTCTAGAATCAAGGCTTTAGTGGTCAATCTCCAATTTGATTTAAAAAAGGAAGAGAAGAAAAAAGAAAAGGTAAAAAAAGAAGTTGCAGTTACAGAACAGTCTCAATGAACTTTCTAGCTGTCATAATAACCTCTATTGCATTATGTTTGAAATTGCATTATGCTCTAGCCTGGCACTGCTTCACCTAGCTAGTGAGAGGGTATTAAGACCAGCTTGTCAAACAGTCTCAGTAATGAAATAGTTCCAGCCTTTCTGTGGAGAGCTTTACGGAATTAAGGCTAAGGTAGTACAACCGATGAGGGCTTCATCATGCTTTATACCCCAAGTGCTTTCTGTGTGTCTCTCTATTTCACAGTTAGTATCAGATTTCACAGATAAAAGGCTAATTTTGTTGCTTTTGGGGCTTAATTTGTTTTGTCTGCTTTGTGCAAGTAGGTCATTTAAATGGTCCACAAGTGAGAGATACCTTGGGGACAAAACCTAGCTTTATGCTTCATATTATTCAGGCTCTAAAGCTCAAAGTAATTGAATCTCTACTCAGAAATGAAGATTGAGTATTTTTATTTTAAATTTAAGTGTCTATATAAACATGATGCCTCAGGGCTTTGATGATTTATAATACATGTGATTTGAAAGGTGCCTTAGTGGCTTCAGCAGAACCCTTTTCATTATATTAGTCTTTGGTAAAAAATATGCAGCCCATAATTCTTTTTTTTCCTACACTATAATATTGCTAATGCTCTTTCCTTCATGATCCTGTGTAATGCTACTAGCTAAGCAGCTGTTCTATACCTCAGACACATGACAAAACACCTTACAATATTGGTTCCTCTGTGCACTAATGATAATCTCCATGCAGTTTTCTCCCTCTTTTTGTGTTTGCCTCCTTCCTGCCACTGCCTCTCAGCCAGGTGTCTTCAAGCCTAATGGCCATAATAATAGATGAGCTCATGATACCAGAGCCCACTAACGTCAGACCACCGCTCCTTTGAAGCCTGTATGGTATTACTGTAAACAGTAGGATGGCTGTCTTCATCCTGGAGCCTCTTCAGTTTGATAGGCAGGGCCTGAAGGCCTGTGTGATGTCTCACTGACTTCTGTGCAGCCCTGCCTGGGTCTTGAGGGTGACTGATCAGATTCCCAGCATATGGTTTGGCTGCTTCTTGCCAGATCACAAGATCAGAGGTATGAAGCATGTTGAGTGATTTCAGTCATCCTTTTTTTGTGATGAGAACCCCATGGCAGCAGGTGCTGAGATTGTGTCACCCACAGCAGCAGTGGCTGAGGCAGAAGGTCGGTTTGATCTTTTCTATCCAGCTGGCAGTCTGTACTATGGCTTAATCTATGTCAGATGTTTCCAGACACAATGAGTTCAAAATAAATTCCTTTAAATTAAAAACCATGACAGGTTAGAGAGAGCTGCAGTTGGAATGATCAGAGAAAAGTCCTCAAGATGCCCTAGTGGGGATCAGAGTGAATACTACCTTGTAAAGACATCCACTTCAGTTTTATTTGAGACCCAAAATAAAGCTTGATAGCTGCAGAATTGGCATTTTTAATGTGATATCCAGCTCAGCCTGACTCTGATAAGGTTTCATTACTGTATTTTCATGTGAGGACCTCTTGCCTCTTCTTTCACTGCATGGATGGCCAATGGTCCGTCCTTTTAAAGGCAGCCCAGGGCTGGAATTTGGAATTGCCACGTTTAAGTGGTACTCTCATAAATGCAGCAATTTATGTACTGTAACCTGATGGTGAGACCATAGTGTTGCTTGAAGAAGTATGTTGTTTCCCCTGGGGAGCAACACAATAAATTTGCTACAGATTTGGTTTGACTTTTTGGTGCCACTGTTGATGTCTCCCGGTAATGTGCCGTGAACTGGGGAGTTAGACCAGGATAAGTGCTCCAAATCACCACTTTCTATTTGGGAATTTACTCTTGTCAGTCAGGCAAGGACAGTGGCCAGAAGTGTCTAGGGTTTGGGATAAACCCCTCAGCCTCTGCAGAAATGGAGCAGATACAAATTAATTTTTTTCCTTCTAGACTCCTTGGACATTGAGATACAAACTGGCCTCTTCCTCACTGCAGGAAGCAAGAGTCCTTTTGTAAAGGATAAATTCCATGCTTTTTAAAAAACCTTTTTCTATGGGCTCCATAGAAGAACATTAATTTTGTAAGGAACTGACAAGAAAATTGGCTTAAAAATTGTTCAGACTATTCAAGAATGGTGTTTTCATTGCTGGTACTTAGATATTGGTGTAATAGGTCCCTTAGAAAAACATGGGACAGTGAGACCTGCTATAGACAGGGGAGGATTAACATTTTCGTTGCCATTTTCCAGCATGGACTGAAAATGCTTATGCTTAAAGAGGTTATAATTTTGCATACTTGCTGCAAGCTTCTACCCAGACCTCTTTTTGAGCTCTGTGCAAGTGTCCATGTAGGCATATGTACAAAAGAACCTATTATTTTGTCTTTTCTTTGCTGGAACAAAGTTAGTTGCTTTCCATACCCTATTGTGCATATGTGATATGGATCTGATTGCAAAACAATGTGTTGGGACCTGTAGATTCTGACAGTGCAAGGTCTAATCCTATTTTAAGGAGCAGGTGCTAGTTGCTGCATATGTGCAAGCACAGGCTATTTCAGCGTGCTGCACAGTGCTGCATCCACAGCTTTTCATGTCCAAAAGGGAATGCTAGCATTTGGAAAATGAGGTCTGTAAATTATGGTGTTTTGTTGTGGTTTTGTGTTTTTTTTTTTTTTTTTATTGGACTCTTTTTCTGTGTCCCAAACATCTCTCAGACCATTGGGTATGAATTCTCCCACACTGTTGGCCTAGGCTTTCTTCATCTTCACAGTTCTACAGTTCTACGTGTTACCTAAATACACTGGATACCTCAGGAAGAATGTTTTATTTGTTATTTTGGCTACTATTTCATTTCCTAGTATGCTTCTTTTTTCCTCAGGACCTATAGAGTAACAACTGGGACACAAGATGTACTTCCAACAGATTAGTAAGGGTATATGTGGCTTTAGTTCCTCAGAAAACAAATATTTTAATTACTATTTCCACAAGCAGCCTCTTTCCACTCAGAACAAATATAATAAAGTATTTCTTGCTCTGAATACTTCTGGGAAGCCTTTGGATAGTAATTCAGGGGAAGTGTTCCCAGTTCTGCCAACTTCACAGGTGAAAGGAAGGGAAAAAGAAAGGCAATGCTGTCAATTTGAAGAAAATCTACTGCGCCTGGACTGTGTGACATCAATGAAGAGTTTAAAAAATCCACCTTTACATCAGCTGTTTGATTTCTTCACTTTGCTTTGATTTCCAGTCCCACTTTGGAGTTCCAGAAAGATGTGCCCCCTCCCACCATGCCCCTGCTTTTTCAGCAGCACAGTTATAGAAAGGGAAAATCACTTGATGAAATTAGGATACAAATGCCAAACTTTTCCATTTTGGTGTAGTGATTCGTGGGGCAGACAGATACATGGTACTTCCTATGGAACCCTGGGTAGGCTTTCTACTCTTCCTTCCCCAATGATTTTGGTTTCTTTCTTGTGGAAGACAGATTGCCTGGTAAAAGGAATCTGTAATGTCCATGGAATGATGAAATTGATAGGTGGATTGTGACTTGTCAGTGAAGAGGTATGTGGTAGAGCAAGGCATTGCTTTGGATTGGTCTTTTCCTTGTTATTCTTTCTTGGCCAAAGTTCTTTGCTGGTTTGGCCGCATCCCATCTGCATTCTGATAAGACATCTGAGAGATGAATGAAAAATAAATTCATACAATCAAAACAGCAGTCAACCATTTCAATGACAATAAGAAAAGGTGTGTGTGTGCATGTAAACCAAAACCCCTCAAACCTCTCCTAGAATAAACCCATCACTATTCATGAGCCATTACTGAACTTTTCTTTCTAACATCTCATTTATTATTTTTTTTAATAGCTTCTCTGAGGAAGAAAGAAAATAGGATCAGAGCAGCAAAGCAAAATGACAAGTGTTTAGTTTGTTATTGGTTCCAACTAATAAATGTGAATAGTGCTATGAGCCTCTTTCAAACTGGTGGGCATAACAACTGAAATACCATTCAAGCTAAATAAGAGAGCAGTTAAAAACATCTTTATTTAGTGAGGACTAAAACAATAGAGGCTGCTGCCAAAAGCATCAAATGGTAAAGCACAGTCTGGTTGGATTCAGGCATTTCTTTGGATTAATAAAGCAAATGAGAGATTTGGGTGCTGGAGATGAGAAGCATGTTTTGGGAGATGGAAGCAGTACTAGAAAAGCTGAGGAGATGGTCATAACAATCACTACCACCCTTTGGAGTATGCCTTTGAGAAACAGGATAGGAGACATTTTTCTCGGAGGAAAGCGGGGTATTATTTCCTCTTTATTTCCAATAAATCAACAACAACAAAAAAGCAAATAAACTGAAATAAAAAAACACACAGACCCCCCCCCCCCCCCCAAACTACCAAACAAAAAAGCCCACCAATCCAAAACCCCAAACAAAACCCCTGAAATTTTTGATGATTGCATGAAAAAATGGTCTTGTCTCCCAGCATCTGTTTCTCTTTTAGATATGGGTGACAGTTCAAGTTTGGCCGAGGGCTGAGCTGAAAAGGGAGGTATCTTCTAGGAGGATTCTCAGCTAATGTAAGTGAGCACAACTCTGTGCTCATGACCCTTTGTAAGGAAAAGATGTGCAGGAGCAAGTGGGAAAGGTGAACCAGTTCTGTTCTCCTTTGTTTAGGGCAAATTGGACGTCATTGGACACAGGATGGTTTCCAATTTTGTCATATTTTACTGCCAAAAAATGATGCTAGGATGAAAATAGAACTGCTGGAAAGAAGTAACATTCATCCCTCATCCGACCAAACTGCAGAAAACAGGATAATTGCAGGTGTGTGTGGGATGAGGAAGCTTCTGAAAGTTGCCATTTTCCCTGTAAACAGTAATCCCACTGAAACTCATCCAGACTCTGTCTGGAAGTAAACAGTGGGCGTTCATTGCTGTGGGGAGGTTAGGGTGTGAAAGGCAGTTCTCTGGCTTGTTTTCATCTTTTAGGTGAGGAGATAGTAACTTTAAACTGGACGTATGGTCCCCAGCTGATGTCCGCATACCATGGATGTGATGAGGTCGAGTGCTGTGGTTGGGATATTTAGATTATCACAAGGCAAGTAATATTTGGGATGAACACCCTGCTTAGAAGCATTTCTGTGGTGTTAAGTTTATGTGCATAGGAAATATTTTGAAATATTTCAGCTGAGCACATTCTGAGAAGAAACCTTGCTGGCTCCCTCAGCAGTGAGGGCTGGGAAAGCCTGGCTATTGAGTCGGAACCTCTTACCCTCTCAGCACCAGGCGATGGGGCTGTTTGTGAGACATCTCACGTTGCCACTGTTTTCCATTTACCACCTTCTCTCTAGGCTGCAGTTGCTATTTATTTAAAATATGTGACAAATACCCAGGAAACTGTTTTGTTTCAGCTGTAACTCTGTACCCTCAGTTTTGCCCACTGCCTGAATGCTTCCTTATATGCACCTGTCATCCACATGGGACGGCTGATGAGGGACCTGAACATATATCTTGAATATATCTCCTTCCTGCCATTAAAGGTTTGAAGAGACTGTTCTGATCGCTTCATCAGATTCAGATCAGTGAGATTGTCTGGTAGACTCTTATAGGGAGCACTTCCAGTGGGAGACCACATGGGAAGAAGTATGGAGATCCTGCTTTGAAAATGTAAGAGCTCAGTCCTTTCAATACACCCTGCAATTCATACTGAGAAGTAGAGGGCAGGCAAGGTCTCATCTTGTTTGACATATTAATGGGTGTTTGGTGTCTACTTGCTATAAGGCATTCCTGTTGTATTCACGTATTAGTAAAAGCACAGATGTTACAGACACTCATATATCCACTCACAAGAAAAAGTACAAATATGGTGCTTATCTATCTCCAGGTTTGTTCTTCCCAGCACAAATCTTTTTCTGCAATAGAAATGACTTGGCTTTGCCCTTGAGAGATTTACAATTGACTATCTGAGAGCTGATTTTGTCCTCACTTCCATTCCTTAAACAGTATTCTCCTCTACTGTGAGCCTTCACAGCAAATGTTTTCTTTCTGTGGCATGATCTTGCCTGTTTGAGGAAGCCATGTTCTCTCCTTTTGTGATTGAATAATACAAGCAGAACTTCTTCATCTACTGACTGTTGTAGTTACACAGTGTCAGCAGGAAGAGCTGTAAGGACTTGAAGGGACCAGACGCTCTGGGAGGAAAGAGTTACTGATCCATAGAGAAGTACTGTTGTGGTTAGAATAACTCCAAAGCAAGAAATTCACCTCAGAATGTGTGTGATAACCTCCATCCTTTAAAGCTTGCTTTGACTGCAGTTAAAATCTTGTAAGGTCTGTCATTATGATAAGACACAGAAAGACTCTATTATTGACTCATCTGTACTGAATTGGCTTCTTTGCTGTAAGAGAAATTGGTTTATAGCACTTCTAGCTTTCTCAGCATCCCCATGTGCCTAGGACTGCTGAATGAATGTAGGAGCATGAGCCCAGGAGGAGGACAAACATCACGGAAGAGTAGAGAGAAACTCTAGGGAGCAGGTGTGGTGTAAAGGTGTGGAAAGGTGACAGTAAACAGATCCAGGAATGTGTCTTGTCAAGAGTTATTCTAGCATCCTGCAAGTGTACTTGGCAACTTCTGCTATATTTCTAGCCTAATAAGAAAGAGTGGTGTTCCTGGTTTATTGTTTTTTTTTGGTTGTTTTTTCTGGCTTAGGTTTTGTGGTTTTTTTTTTGAGGCCAAGAGTTCTGTTGAACTTAAACTCTTCTCATTCTGGAGTCTTATGTCTACGTGTATTAAAAGAAGTGTATTAAAAAAACCCACATGTATCAAAAATACCCATTCTGTAATGTCAAGCCCACAGCTAACCGGGTTTCACCTCTGGGAAGAGGTTAGCCTTCCTCATCTTTTCTTTTTTTTAGCCTCAAAAGAGCAACTGTTCTGCTTTTGCATGGTAGAATGTTTCTCAAAGATTTATAATAAATATGGCACACTGATTATAAATGAATAGTGCCACCACAGTAAATTCCACTCAGACATGGTAGATAAAACAGTGGGAAGTTACCTAGCCTGTGATTTCAGTCACTTGCCTTTTCCTTCTGTTTTAGTGACTAAATTCCAGACGCACGGAACCTATTCTACTGTTGTCATCCCACACGCTGTAGTTATTTCTCAATTTTTATGGATGGTGTCAACATTATTTCCTATTTGACTGCAGAGCAGCTAATTTAACTTAGATAAATGAGTTGTAATGGAACCATAGTGTGACTGCAGCCTTGTTTTATTTTTATTAAAAAAGGCAAGACCCCCTCTATTTCTCAAACCAAGAAGTGTATCTGCAGGATGTGCAATTAGCTCCAGACTGTGGAGCCCCTTGAAGAAGGTGCTGTGAGAGTTACCCATCGCTTTTGTCACTTCTCACTCAGTATGTACCATATGGAAACATTCAGCAGAGGGTTTGTGTGGAGGTAAACATAATCTTTTTGCAGCAGCTCACCCATGGAGCAAGGTTTGACAGGCAGCAAGGCTCACATCTATCTAAAGACTTGTACTTCAGTCTGAAAACCTTCTACCCATCTGATTTGCTTTGCTGAATATTTGGGTTGCGTTGAATTGGAGAGGTAAAGTGAACTCCACACTGAGTTCTTTACCCATTGGAGTCTCTTACAATGCAGCTACTATTTCAGAAGACCTGCCTGGTTAACTTGTTAACTTTCAGTTTGCTTACAGCATGAGTTATGGTGTAACTGAAACACAGCCATGTCACCAGTTCTTGCAAATAGCCTGGGTTCCTTGAAAGCTTTGGCAGTCCTCAGAAGAATGATAAATCCTGGAAGATAGGTGGGTTTGGTGAATAGTTATTCTGTGTTTGAAGGTTTATCTCTAATAGTAAAATGGAACTTACCGTAAGGGAACACACAGTCACAAGTGATTGCTTTGCCTTAGCTTAACAAGTTACTGCTTGCAGGCTGACATGATGTGTCTGAGCTCCTTGCTGGATGAAAGTGTGAAGTAAGATGCATTAGCTGACATCAACAGAGTACCAGTTCAGGGTAAATGAGTAGTAGGAGTCACCTTCTGAATCTAATTTGGTTTATGTAACCCAGAGGCTTCATTATTTTTATTTACTTTTTTAAAAGTAGCATAGGTATAATAGAAGCATGACTAAAGTTTTCCTGAAGAATAGAGGTATAAGTATCCTTTCACCAAGATAAGGAACGTTTTTTTCCAAAGCATGAGTTGTTAACTGCTGTTTCCTATTTAGATACCTGTATTTATTATTCCATTGGTTGTAAAGCTTGAAGAATGGTGCTAAAGGATTCCAGGAGGCCCTCCTGATATTAATGCCTGTAAACCTTAGGCAGCAGCTTTCACCCTGCAAGGAAAAAAATTGCTTGCATAGCATCTAACTGATGTTGGGATGACAAGGGACTGCTTGGGCAAGTATCACAGTAAAAGTGAGTTAAACCAGCATTTCTAACAGAAAAATTACATAAAATACTTTACCCCGATTCATAATAAGGCAGCAAAGGTTCAAGAAATTCTTAAATTAGAAAAAGCCTGATTTAGCTTCATCTGCTTTTTGGCCAGTTCTTAGATAGTCCTGATGAGTCTGTAGTGCACAAACTCTTCTAAGAAATACCCAAGTCTTTTCCTGTGTTGTCTACACTTTTTGTCTGAAGTGTTCCTCTCACATACTGTTAAATCACCTCCTATGTGCCAACATAGTTCTTGGTCTTCTGACCTTTTCAAGCAAATTAAAAAGACACTCACATACATCTCTTTAGCCACATCTTTCTGTTGATAAGAATTTTGAGTGCTCATCTAACACTTTTAACTTCAAAGCTCTTCAGAAATGAGGGGACTGATCCAGAGTCCATTGAAGTAAGGTAATAGTATTTTGGTTAACTTCACAGAGACTTAAACTCTAAATTGTGCTCTTATTTTTGTAATTTTTCCCCCATCTGCTCTCTGAAGACCTATCTTTTGCACTTCCTTAAGTTTTAGACTCTCAGTACTAACTCTCCTTTTGGGCTCCTGTTTGGCACTGGCATAATGAGACTATTTCTGACAGTAGCTTTCTGAGAGATGCTCAAAATTGGGGTATATATATAATCTCATAAGCCCTTTGTAACTAAAAGATGTCCATATATATTAACCTCTAGCCTGTCATTCACAGCAATTTATTCATATGAGATGGCAATTAGGTCACTTTTTTGGTAACAAAACAAGCCATCCAAGTTTCCAAGTGGTTCCATGTTTCTTCCCCTAAGCCCCTCTCACTGTTAAGAGAAACCTTGCTTTTCTCCTGTTGACAAGCTGAATGGGTAATTACACTTCTTTAAGGACTATAGGAGGCTTTATTGTTGTAAAACTGTTTCAAAGGTCCTGAAACCCTTTGCTGTCCACAGCTTGGTTGGGGCTGTCTCTGTGCAAGGATGTAGGTAGAGACTGTTCTTTTAACAGCTTCACTTTGGTTTTCACAGTGCCTCCACATTGGCTTCCTTTAGAACTCTTTGGCTTCTTTCTTTCTGGCAGACTTTGCTTTCTCTGTGCTGGCAAAATGCTTCTGCATTAGTTCTTTCCCCGTTCATGTTTTCTTTTTCTTGTCTGTTGCATGCATTTAGTTTCTGTGTTTTATCAGTTTTCCTGTCTATTTGTTTGTTTATTCATTCCCAGTATTTTTTTTTCTTTTCCCTATGGAATATTGTGCTTATGTAGAGGCGATTGGAACATTGTTAGCTGATAATGTGTAGGCAGGTGGTAAGTAGTAGGAATTACTGATACCAAAAATAGTCCTCCTGCAGTCTGTTAACAATATGCTATTGCTGCTTTCATTGTTGATTCTTCTGCAAGTCAGCCAGAGCTGTTTAAGATCTCTGTGTGACAGTCAGTGTATGCAACTTGCAGGTCTGAGGGCTCCTTGGGCACTAGGGTTGTGATTTACCTTGTTGCTGCCAGTGTTTTTGAGCACCACAGAACCCACATCCAACAAAGCACACAAGCAGTGCTTTTACATGCCTGGGTAACCTTCTGTTCCTACCACAGGTAGGCTCTCCATTACCTCCAATTATCTGTGTTTTTGCTAGGTTGGAGCTTGCATTAAATCGGCTCTCAGTTCTACTTATTCCTGCATTTGACTTCTTGGGCTATACTCAATTCACATTTTCATTTCTCCTTGAACAGCATGACCACTTAGATCTGGTACAATGGTTGTTCGTAAACCATCCTCATCTTGCCATTACAATTAGATAATGCTGCAGCTGAATTACCTCTAATTCTCTGGTTTTAATGTAAGAAAAATAGATTCTGCCAAGGCAGCCAGATTGCCTTTTGCTTGTTTGCTTTCCTCACAAGTATCTTGGCACTGTCTCCCATTTCTCTTTCTTTGAACTGATGTTTAGTCCAGATTCATTACAAACAAGATGCAGGTTTTATTTGGCGACCAAAGTAATTAAACATTAGAGCATGCTGCTGTAAGAGGTGGTGGAAATGCTCCTCCTAGAAAATCAACATGCATCAGAGACTTTAACAGCAGCTTCTCTGGGTGAAATTCAGTGTTGTTTGGTATATGAAATGGCAATCTACAGGGTGTCATTTTCCCTCTTGTATCCCTGGTATGCTAGATGCACTGAGAACCATGCTCTTGTTACTCAGCGTCTAGTGGAACTGCTGATGTGAGATCTGGGCTCCTACCTCTTTCAGAGATGTGTATCAACAGTTTCTACAAGCTGTGTGGGTTTGCTTAACACACTGTTTAATGATCACTGTCTTCCACATGGTATGTAACAAAATGTTTCAGGAAAAAACAATTCAGGGAAATCTTAAAGCTGTGAAAAACATATGTTTGAATGCAGCATTTAGACTTCTGTGCTTTTCTTTAAACATCATCTCAAATCCTTTCCCAAAGGCTAGCACTAGATGTGTTTATATGTGCTGTGTATGCTCAGCTTCTATTTAAACATATACAACACTGTGTTCCAAATCTGCATTTCCTGACTGAAACTAGCGCCACTACATAGAGATGGGATAACACAGCAAAAGAAATACGTATATAACATATACTATACTACCTAGATAAAACAGAACCCATGCACATACAAGCAAAGCAAAACAAAAAATCCATTTGCCACTTCCCATTGGCAAGGAGGTGTTCAGCCATACGCAGGGAAGCAGGGCTCCATCACACCTAGTAGTTACCTGGGAAGACAAACTCCACCACTCTGAAAGTCCCTCCCTTCCTTCTTCTCCCCCCATCTCTATATGCTGAGTATGACATCATACGGTATGGGATATCCCTGGTGTTCAGCTGTCCCTGCTGTGTCCCCTCCCAGCTTCTTGTGCATCCCCAGCCTACTCGCTGGTGGGGCAAGAAGCAGAAAAGGCCTTGACTCTGTGTAAGCACTGCTCAGGAGTAAGGAAAACAGCCCTGAGGTATCAACATGGTTTCCAAGACAAATACAAACACAGCCCCATTCCAGCTAGTGAAGAAAATTAACTTGACCCCAGCTGAAACCAGCACAGGCTGTATCACACCCTGCCTGTAAGGTTAAAAAAGATCAGTATTTGGCTTCAAAGATTTGTTTTCAGCAATTCTTACTTATTTGTTAAACAGTGAATGTTTTATGAGCAGCTAAGGTGTTTGGCAATAGTTTAATATGGTATTTTGGTTGTGATTTGTGTTTCTTGCAGCTGCCAGCATTTTAAGACTTGTGAGCAGAAAGCTGGATATCAGACATCAGTTCTTCAGGACCAAGGTTGGCAAGGAGAGAACCTACATAGAAACAGGGAAGATGACAGCTACTGGTGTAATTACTGGATAAGTGGTGATAGACTATGGAGATCTATATTCTTCAGCTTTTTTCTCATTCATCATAACGATTAATCTCAAAAGCTCTACACCTCTTTCTTCAACCACATCTCTCCTTGGTACTCTAGCAAAGAAATAGGATTTCTCTAAGGCAATTTTCTTCCAAGAAACAACACATACCATTTCTTTTTGGACTTCATTGCTGGCAAAAAAATTTCACCCTAGTAATCTTGACAGCAAATTGAAGAATTTATAACACAAAAATGAAAGCAATTAAATTCACCTTGGCATTGAGGAGCAGGTAAATGTTTTCAGTTTCCATGTGCATTGAGATGAAACAGACCTGGTAGAAAAATGGAAAAGGCCTTAGCATAGAATGTAATAAAAAGATAATTGGCTCTTCTGTGTTTTTAATAACTGTCTTGGGTTACTGTCTCTGTTGGGGAAACAAACACATCTGTCCATTACATATTTCATTGTAATCACAGGGCTCTGTGTGTGTGTGCATGTATTATATATGATTCATTTGGTTTTGCTTACTCTGAGTTGATAACCAGCATTGCATTTACAGGCATCCTATAACTGATACTGTTGCTGTTATCCCATAACTCTTATCCCATAACTGATAGTGTTGTAAGGCCCTGGTGGTATGGCCTGTAGTTTTCTGCAGACTTGAGCAAGAATCACCTGTGTCATTCTGGAAGGTAAATAGTACTGAAGTGAATACTGTGGGTTAGATCATACCTTGAATAAATTTGAGGACATAAATGGTGTCACCTGGACCTTGAGCAGTAGCTCCTTGTGCCCTAAGATACCCCTTTTACTAGCAATTATTGGCTCTCCTTCCTCTCCAGGAGCAGGATGAGTAATATCCCATCACAGCACCAAATGTTAACGTGCCCCTTTATGTCTAGTGAAAGGGTATATATAATCAAGGGTCTGCATTTCCCCTACCCCTGTCAACCTCTCCTCCTCAGCTGCTGACCTATGCAGAGGATGTGAAGAAGGAATTTCAGACTCTCAGCTCCTGTGCAGGTCTATTATGTATATTAAAAATAGTCTTAAAATGTGGTACCTTAAAGATGTTAACTGTAAGAAGTTCTAAATTGTTTGACCCTATCATAGAAGTAATTGCTGGAAAGATGGTGCTTCATCCTGGCAACATCATGTTAGAGTGAATGATGACTAAGTATATCGCAATGACTGAGTGAGGAGCGCTTATTTAAGCTTCATCCCTTGTTCCTTCAGTGTTTTATTAGATCACATTTGCTTTTCTTGGATGTTGGATTTAAACCTGAATTCTCTTGTATGAACCACAGTTTGTTCAACTCAAACAGTTTGTTGTTTCCACTTGCAGGGAGATAGTTGGTGGTTGATTCACAGAACTAGAAGAGGATATTGCCCTCATCTACTGAAATGGAGAGAGGTGATAGTTTTCAGAACAATAATTAATTTAATTTGCATGGTTTCAGTAGTTAAACCAGCCCAGGTATTTGTTGTTAGGTCACAGCCTGAAGAAAGAGCTGCCATTTCTTGTTTGGTGATTTAAATGTAAGTATTTTGTATGCCTCTCAACTTTACTGACCCAGTCTGTAAGTGTGCTTTTGAAGAGCATGGTACTCTAGAGCCTAAATGGGAGTGAAAATTGGATGGATGTCTGAATCACTGAGGAGGGCTTGTAACCTGAAACCTTTACGTGCTTTACAAGTTGTATTTGTCTGTCGGAGATCAAGGATCGACCGGAATCAAGAGAACAACTCAATATGAGTTATGCTTCTTGTTCATTTTATACAAATCCTTAACCCCTTATATACTATTTCTTACATGCACTTACTCTGATTTGGCATATTATGATTGGATACATGCCCTGAAGACCCTTAGTGACTAACATATAATTGGTTAAACACAGGTGTGAGAACTCGACCTCGAAAGCTTGCCAACAGTCCACAGTTCTCATTAACTCGGTGAATTCCAGCCTCTTATCTTGCTTGCTTAAGCTTCTTTGGGCCTCTCATGGCCTTGCTGTATCTTTCAGGATTATTCAGAGTTTATGTACCAATTATGCTTTCTCTCGTGAGAACACTGTCTCCACATTTGTCTAATGAAAATGGACCAACTTCCTACAGACTTTGCCCTACTCCTATTGCAGTTCTAAACCTACAGCTATGTAATAGTTAGACAAAATGTTCTTTGGTATGAGCTTGTTTCCACTCCAAGCCAAACTGAGGTAAAGGGACAGGTATTTTCTGTTTTGATGACTCTTCTGATTACTCCTGCTATTTTGTGTCATTTTTTACCATTTATTGACATAGTGGCATGCTTGACTGAAGGATGAAAAAGGTATCTTATCCTGTCACATATTTCTTACTTTGTTGGAGATGGACCTTCACTTTACTCCTGGCTCTACCTGAAGCATACTGCTTCCTGAGAATCCGTCATTTACAATGTGATTTTATAAGGTCATATGTGAAACAACCCCACCAAATACATCATCTGACCTGTTTTCATGTGAGGTGATGTAAGTCATAAAAATTGCTGGTTTTTTTTTGCTGTTGGTACAGTCACTTTAAGAGCACTACCTGCATTACCTATGAAACAGCAGTTTAACCTGTTTGCTGACAATACACATTACTTTGGGGATTTTAAGCATATCATTACTTTCCACTCTACTTTAGGAAATCTGAAGCATTCTAAGGGATATATTTGCAGTGTGATTTCTTGGGATTTGTTGCACACCTATTTCTGTAGAGGGAAATTATGTTGTTGTCAGCACATTCATCTCATGAAAGATGAGCCAGTATTCACGAGGCAATGTTATAGAAGCACATAAGCAAAAGGGGGTGAAAATCCCCAAACCCTCATCACTTCTTTTTCAGAATTAATTATACTTATATACATTTTTCAAAACTCTTTTTGCATTGAGCAATCAGAACAATATTTAACAAAGCTTTGTAAGCAGAAAAGATCAAAATACACCAAGATATCTGCTCACATCGTAAGCTTTCCAGTGAAAATTAAAACACTCTCGCTTACAAGACTCTGATCCATATTGAGCAGGTTTAGCAATAGTGGTTTATCTAATGGAGAAAAGCTCTCTAATAATTCTCTAATGGAGAATTATTAAAATGCCCACTTATTCAGCATCACTTCTTCTAAAAGACAGCCTGTGCTTCCACAAATTCATAATTTGCGCTTTTTCAGTGCCTAAAATAATAGGATCCTGACATGTGACCTCTTATGGGACACTGCAATCTGGTAAAAACAGTCTATTTAACAGCAAAATATGAATAAATACTAATTACACACATGTTACCAGCAATATCCACCTTTAAGGCCTTACAGCTTTATAAATACCTTTGGTACAGTGATGTGGAAATGTATATCAATTAATTTCATCTTTGAACAGTTCAAACCATGCATAGCTAAATTTTACCAGAATTTAGGCACAAGCTCAGGGTCCTTTGAAAGTGGGTCCAAGCGTTTTCAAATATGTTTGGGCTTTCAGCCAGTCTTGGCTGAGTTATGACTTTATAGCAAAACTGCAAACCCAGGCAAGCTTTAGGGAGGCTGTGGTTTCACTGTGAACATTTTATTCAAGCCTGAAATCTGATGAGATGAAGCTTAGTGGGGAGGGTTTTTTTCCTTCTGAAGCTTCTGATGAAAGTTATTTACTTGATCTCTTTGCAAAATCCCCATAGGTACTACACTGTAATGTTCCTTTATTATTGCTCCTCTCTTACCTGTAACACAACCACGGAGGCTGCAGATTGCCTGGAGACTCCCAGCATCAGGGATGATGCCCCAGGCATTGTTACATGTCTTGTGTGTTTAAGTCAGAGGGTGGAGGGAAAAACAAAAAAGAAGCCCAAGTGTAGTGTTCTCTGTATGCAGGAATTTTTGTTAGATACTTCAGGGGAATGTGTAAGTGAGAAAGAAGCCTGTGTCATCATGTTTTAGCAGTTTAATTATGTCTGTGTTAATAATTTGAAGGGGACTAGGAGTTACAGTTTAAGGGATCTGCTCATGGATTGTAGTGAAAGGCAATGGATGGCTGTAAAACCTGGCCAGAGAATTTCAAGAACAGATCAGAAGTGGCTCACTGAAGGAAAATGGTTTTGTCTTGCTCTGGACTTGGGGCAGCAGTCAGTTGAGTGGCATGAGAAGGGGCTCTGGATCATGCTGGTGGTGTGTATGTGCATGAGTGGAGAGGGTTTCTCTACTTAAACAGCACTATTAAAAAATGTATTTTTCACAAATGCCATTTTTCTAAGCAGTGAATTCTGTGCAGCCAGGATTTATCCTGGTTTTATCTCTACTCCTGTAGCCAGTCAGGTGCTAGGTACTGAGTATCCCATAACTCAGATACCTGTGTCCCTCGATCCATACAGGCAACTGCTGGAAAAGATGAAACCCCTTTTCCTTTTAATTGCAAAACTGTACAATGCTGGTTCTTGTTCTGTAGTGCCTTGCTGGGTACATTTCTTTCAATAATGACTTCTGTATCAAAAATAGCATACATATCACATAACAGGGTGCTTCTTTTGAACTTGGCTTTGACTGAATAGCAGTTTCTTACAAAATTCAACATGAATGTCTGGAATTTGTATCAGAAGTGACCTTAGGCAATAGTCTTTGAAATACCCCCGCTTTGAAATTTGTAATAATGTAGCCTCCTTTCGAGGTCAGTCCATCCCTCTTCAGCTTTGTTGGTAACAAGAAGGTGAACAAAGGTGCTATATGCAGTGAATGAATACAGATCTAATGAACAGCAGAAAAGCAGATGACAAAATCAGCTGACATTTATTATACCGTGAGCTGTTTTGAACAAAGTCCTTGGAAACCATATGCAAATAAAGGAACTATTTTATCAGACGGGCTTTGGGTCAGCTGCAAAAGTGGACAAAGCTGATGTTTGTATGTTCAAGAGGAAATTCTTTGGAACAACAATCCTGTTCCTAGGGGAAGGTACAGTAATTCTCGGGAGTAGCCTGGGAGATCAAAATATTTTGCAGTATGAAAATCAGGAGGGCTTTATTGGTGTGGTGCTCTTTTACAGTAAACTTTCTAGCCTTAGCAACTGATTACTGCCGTGCTCTCAGGTTGTGCTCTGTAATTGTCTCCACTGTGACTCTGATCTTTGGCTGTATGCATGAAGAACATTTGCAATGACCACCAGGCCAAAATGTTACTGAGAAAAGCACCTTTTGGATGTTATACTCCTGCCCTTGCAGTAGGATTTGGCTTCCTATGATGTTTCTTTTTATGTAAATTTCCCAGCAGATTATTTTTTTTTTTTAACTATAGAATCCGCATGAAAATAACCATAGTTTTGTACTTCATAAATTATTAATCTGGCAGCAGTTGCTTGCTAAACAACTCTCTCCCACACTAAAAGTGCTGTTCTGCAGTATAGTAGGGACTTATTTTGAGCTCCTGTTTAGAGACAAAGAAGTTCATACCAGCTTCAAAGTTAATGCATGTGACAGTACATATCTGATAGCAACTGAAATGCCACCTCTACCCACTGACTCAGTTTTGTTTACTTAGTTTGTTGGCTGTTGTAATTAGAGGGGAGCTTACCATGATTTCTGCATTCTTGGCTTCTGTCTGTGATCTTTGACTCTTCAAGCCTTACTGAAGGGTTTGTGCTTCTTGCAGTGAGCTGCTGGAAACAACTGACATTCATTTGTCTTTGGAGGATTTAATGGAAGACCTTTATTTTAAAGTGGGGTTTGGAGACCTCTGAAGCTGTAAAGCTAAAGCCAACCCAACTGTTAATACCACTGAACTGAAGTTAGCCCTACAGATAGCCAGTAGGACTTCAGTGTGAAGTTATAGTCATGTGTTTTGAATAAGGTCACTTCAATTACTTCAGCAACATTAATCCTAAATTAACAAGGCTTATGTATGGCAAATGACTTATCTGTATTAAAGAGAGCACACATTTTCACCCAGCAAAATTAGGATGTTTGAAAATGATATTCTGTCAATAAAAAGGATAAAGAAAGAAAAGATCTTATTATACATTTCCTTCCAGTAGGCATTTGAAAGTCTTCCTTCTTACTACAAATTTATAACATATTGCAGCATTTTCTTTTAAGTTGAAGTTTCTTACTTGGCTCCTCTTAGTCCCAAGAACATCTGTACCCTAGACCCAGTTAAACATAGTTACGCAGGTTGCACACAATCCTGAGCTGGAAAGAAGTGAGCATATCCTGAAAGGAGAGCTTGTTACATCTACTCTCTTCCTGGGATGGGTGCTGAGTGTTGGCAGGTAAGGATAGCACTGATCAATGGATTCCAGGAGTAAGGATACAGTTCCCTTTATTCTGTTTTGGGGAGAAGTGTACAGAGACCTTGGGCTGGTCACTCTGCCAGTCTGGCTGTAGAGAATGGCAAGGTTTTTGGCCCAGTATACCAGGGAGTTTTGTCCAGAATTAGGTTATAATGATTGCATGTGTGATGGTTTAGAACTCAAAGCAGAGGTTCTATTGGAGGCTTAACATGTAATTCAGAAGATAGTTTGGCCTCTTTCAGCTAGTAAAACAGAAGCCTGGAAGAGTTGTGATTTGTCTCTAAATATAGCACAGGCATGAGTACTAGAGGAGAAGACCTTGCCTGGCATAAGAGCGAAGGGTAAGAGTTGTCCAGGGGTGCATCTGGGTTTGTAATTAGAAGAGTTTTTCTCAGACCAGTGAAGCAGTGGACTCCTGCAACAGCCTTCCAGGAGAAATCATCAGGGTGAAAATCTAAGCTTCTAAGTTCTATTAAAGCTGACAGGAGTCAAGAGCAGCTTCCCATTGCAAAGGAGAACTTAACACATGTGCTCTAATAAGTTATTGAAACACTTCTAGCCAGAGTATTAGAAATGCAGGGCATCACTTGTAAATTGTTATCATGCTTATTACTATTGTATGTAAGTGTGGCTGGTACCTTCTTGGCTGGATATGCTGACAATGCAAAGAGCACTTCTGCTTCAGATTTCTTTAGTTGGACAAGACAAACCAAAGCAGCAAAGAAGACAGGCTGTGTAAGAGTTGGGGTTGTTCAGCCTGGAGAAGAGAAGGCTGCGGGGAGACCTTAGAGCAACTTCCAGTGCCTAAAGGGGCTGCAAGAAACCTGGAGAAGGGCTTTTGACAAGGGCAGGTAGTGACAGGATAAAGGGGAATGGCTTTGAACTGACAGAGTGGAGGTTGAGATTGGATATTAGGAAGAAATTCTTCCCTGTGAGAGTGGTGAGAATCTGGCACAGGTTGCCCAGAGAAGCTGTGGCTGCCCCATCCCTGATAGGGTTCAGTGCCAGGCTGGACAGAGCTTGGAGCAGCCTGGTCTACTGGAAGTGTCCCTGCCTGTGGCATAGGGGTTGGAACTAGATGAGCCTTAAGGTCCCTTTGAACCCAAACCATTCTGTGAGTGTATGAAGATGGTAGCAAAGAGAAACAAAGAAATGAAGTGACTTGCCCAAGGTCACCTGGCGTTTCTCATTTCTGTTTCTGTCTCCCTGTGCACACATTTTCTCTTCCTGGAATAAACTAGGTGAATTCTGCAAGGCATGTCTCATTTGTTATGAGTAGTCAGGTGAGAATTCTTATCTTGCCGATTCAGGAGCTGCTGCTACTTCAGTGAAAGGAACATTTTCCTTACTGCAGAACAGAAGCTATAAAATAAAAGGTGAAGTGAAAAATGGTTAAGGTACTGTAACTTACACAATTAAAATCCAGCACTGAACAACAATAGGAAGCAGAGAATTTGCTGAACAGCAGTGAATTTCCCCTTTTGTTGTTGTGCATTTCAACTTGCATGCAAAACTTAATTTTGTCCTATATACCAAATAATTAACACAGACCATAAAATTAAAGAATAGTTATGGTAATGTCTCTAATTTTAGCTGAGAAAAAACATAGCGTACCTTGTCCATGCTCCACCATAAAGAAATTGGCTCCTCTTTTCTCTTCTTCCTATTGTTAGTGTCCTAAACCTACCTGACATCCTCTTACATCCTCTTTCTTCTCAGCTCTGGACCCTCCCATACGTGAAAATAACCCAATAGTCTTTCAGAAATCTTATTTTTAATTAGCTGTAGTTATACAAAACCTCTTAATATATGATTTTGCTCAAAATAGCACCTAAGTGCAGTCTAAAGTTGCAGATCTTGAATACCTAGATACTAAGATATTTAAGTTTTTTTTTCTCTGTTGTATATGCAAAAAAAGGACATGGATATGGAGAAGTAATGTGGACTCCATTGCCAACATCACATGTAAAGTGTGTGATGGAAACATGGAAGGATAAAAATAACACTTGGATTTTCTTGTAAAGAAAGGTTCCTATTTATTTCTTCTAAGTCAATGAATATTTCATTCGGATACCACCATCAACATGCTTTCTGCTTTTTGGTGTTTTTTTTTTTTTAATGATAGTGCTTTGCCTGGAGCGTTTCATGAACAGATAAGTAGCAATAAAGCATTGTGTTCTCTGAGATATGAAGCAAACTCTTCACCTTTAAAAGATACATTCTCTGTACTGTTTTAATTACTATCACCCTTCTGGTCTAGAGATATTGCCCACATAGGTCAGGAAAACTGAATGACCTCTTTACAGTGCTTGGAGCAGTTGCACCTCTTCACAACCTGTTTTACACCCACCCCTTTTAAGTTTTCGAAATGAAATTTGCGTGTAAAGCCTCTTGACAAGCTTTGAATCAAAAAACAGCAGGCGTATACAAGGATCTGAACTGATAAAATTGTTTATTACAGGGTCAAAAGGGATGCAACTTTGAACAACCATGGCTAAAAGAATGAGCCTCTCTTGCTTTGTTGAGATAACAACCTTTCCAGGGTGGGCTTACTTCTCCAATTCTGATGTAGGGCACAGCACTCAGTGTGGACTGACTGTGGCTTGGGACGCTTCTGGGATGCATCCAAGTGTAATGTCTTACTACTGAGAAAGCGTTCTACTCCCTGGTCCTTCAACTTTCCAGTTTCTTGCAGTGTCATAAAAACTTGGAGTTTAACTCTGGATTTCTCTATATTGTTTTTTTTCTTGGAAGATTGTTGATAATTCTTGAAGCAGGTCAGTTTGAATTACAGGTTTGCTCTAGTAACTTTCTCATTATTTTTTCTTAGAAGTGTAATTAATGATTTGCAGTGATTGATTGGTGAAATTCGGCTAAAATAGTGATCTGACTGCAAGGAACTACATCTTGCAGTTCCTTGAGCTGCAAGATGAGATGAGTGGCGTGTTTTACTATGTGCTTCAAGGTTAGTCTCAGCTTTTCTTTGGTAAAGTGGGGAAAATAAAACCAATTTACACTGGTTATATATTTTTGATTATAATTCACTATGAGGTGTCATCTTCTAGCAGACATGTTAGAAAAAAGTGAAGTGCTCAAGAAGGTCCAAATACATTCTCTAGATGGGAAATTCTTTACAAGTTGAGCAAGGGGAGGAGAGAAATGTTTTTCAAAGTTTATTCCCTAGATGAAGAATTTCCACCCGACTTGCTAAAATGAGATGTAGCATTTACTGGATACTACAGACATTCAAAGTATCTTTGTGCAGTTTTCTGTGCCCACAAACATGGCTCTCTTCTGTGAAGGTGCCACATCCTTGAGCTCTGCCAAGCTCCTGAGCTTTCCCAAGGTAAAATTAAATGTCAGCTTTCTCAAATAATGTTACAGTAAATGATCTTTCACTTTGTGCTGAGTGTCAATTTGTGCTATTAGGGACAGTAAATGGGGCAGAGAGAGTGATAAAACTTGACCGGGTTTCTTGGTTGTCAGTTCTGGGCTCATGATACCTGAGTTTCCTTCCCTTTGCTGTACAAGGAATGAAATGATCACAAGTGCTGACATATAATTTATCATCATTGGACACTTCACTGAATTGAACAGGGCACTTTGTTTCTGAGTCATATTCCAGATGTGTTCTTGACACCTCTGAATTGTTACACTGTGTTTTTGTTAATGATCATTGAATTCCAAATGATAGAAATATACTTTTTCTAATAATAATAAATAAACTCTGGAGAGGCAGGAGAACAGCTAAAAGAAATAGCTGTTGGGGTTTGCTGATTTTAATACTAAAGACAAACTTTGTAGGATGGAGCTCAGAAGTTCCTTATATATCTCCATGCAAAGGGATCGTACTGTTTTATACACCTAATTTAGAAGTGATTTGAAAATCAGGGCTCTGTTGTAGAACCTAATGAAATCAAACACTTCACATTTGGCAATGAGTGTTTCAAGAATTCCTTGGCTTGGATAGTGCTTTAATGTAAGCCACTCCATTTGTTGACTTGATACTCACTAAGGTGTGTGTAAGAATTCATTGTTGAATAGAGAAATATACTTGACTTTTTCCTTTATTGTCTCATGAGCATTTGCTCCAGGTTTCACTTGGGGGGAAAAGTAATGCATGGGATCCAAGGAGAGGTTATATTTTTTGGTGGCTATGAGTTTTGGAGAGTACTGTGATCCCTTGGTTATTGCTTGCTGTTACATTGAGCCTTAAGCCAGAAAACCCATGAGCAAAGCCCCACTAAATTAAAAAAGAGACAGTTCTTTTACGGATAAGCCACTGTGTGCCTGGCTGAAGTTACCCGTTAGCTCTGTACAAAGGATAGCCCTTCAGCAGTCACTTATTGCACACAAGTTCCTCTTGGTTTATCAAGAAGAATCAATTGGAAAGGCAGCCGGAGTATCACTGTGGGTCATAGTAATTTAAACATTGCTTTCTGCAGTTGAAAACTTTATATTAATCAGTAACTTGTTTGATATATCCCTCCTCCCCCATCCTCCAAGTCTCTGATGCACAAAATTAAACTTAATTTGGTTTCTCTGGACACTTCTAATTTCTCCGAAGTTATTGCAATTATACAATGCCCATAGCTCATTTATTTTTTGTTTCCTGGTGATTAAAACTCAAGACACTGAAAAATATTATGTGTGTTTTCCTTTTCATCACTAATCCTTTTCTGTCCCCTACATTCAAGACACATTCTGTGATCATGAATCATTAAAGTGGCAAAATTTATAGACAGACATAATTTGTAGCTAAGTATAGGAAAAGCAGAAATCTTGAACCATTTTTTAATAATATATTTTGGTTGTGTTTCAGAGTATGTTTTACTTAACAGTGAAGGCATTCCTGTATGTCTTACGTCAGATTGAAGTAAAAATTGGGTTACTACAGAGAATCATAGAAGCTGGAGAAGGGAAGTGACCTGTGGATATAACCACACTGCATTGTGTAGTGATATCCCAGTGAGTGCCTGTCTCCTCCTGCTGTGATACTATAGGTCTCCACATGGTTTATCCTGAGGAGGGGAGACCCGAGTTGGACATTTTGCTTAGCTCTCCGGATTCAGAGAGGAATTTCCTTTTTGAGTGTCACTTAGCCTCTGTGTATAATGACTAGTCACACAAACTTGCTCTAAAATGTGTTTAGGTACCTGCACAGGACTGAGAAGAGAGTAGCTAAATTCATTAAATGAAGCATATCTATGAAGAGCTCCTAAGCCCAGAGATTCTGCTGCTGAGCTACTGCTTTTTCAAGGCTGAGCAGTGTTCCATGGAAACACCATCACATGCTCACTCTGGTTTTATCCTCTTTCTAAGCAGCTGGCTATTAGCAATGTTCTTAAAACTAGTTATTCAGTGAGCAACACTGAGTGATATGGTTACACCCAAGCAAGATACAAGGAGAGGAAAGGAGGGGAGGTAAAAGTGATGGAAACTCTTTGGGTTTCACAAACTGGTGCTAGTCTTGATTATCTCTACGTTTTCTGTGAAGGGCTAGTTCTACTCGTCTTTACCCAGGAGGCAGAGGCTGTGTTTCTACCTGGGCTTGTTCAGCCCCTGCCATGTTACCTGTAGCTGCTTGGTCAACATCCCACTGATTGTGTTGCTTTCTGGGACAAGGAACACTTCTCAGGATGTGTGTTTGGATGAAGTCCTCATGTTGCAGGTGTAAATGTCCCAACTCATTCACCTCCATCTCTAGTCTTGGCTCTGTTTCTCCTCCCAGAGGTGACTGAGCCCAGTTGCCTACTCTGCTCTGAGTGCTTTCCTGACAGTGACGCTGGCTGAGCCTTCCCTGAGTGATCTTTGTCACCTTTCCCCCACACTGACTCAGGGAACTGGGCTAGATCGTCTTTTGGTGTGAACCAGGATAGCTGTTCTGTCATTTTTATGTCAGGAGGTGTTTGGAGGACCCTCGAGGATTTCATTCTGCATAGGCAATATTTGTTCCATGCTGAGATGTTGCTTTTGTATTGTTGGTAGGTGAGTGATGAAGGTGAAGGGGGAATAATTGATACCATTAGAACAACTAGTGGTGTTTTTAGCATTAGCTAAAGCAGGAGTGAAGTAGGAGGCACAAATATTTCTTCAGGCAGAAAAACTCCCTAGATAATGCAGAACAGTGTGTGTGACAGGGCAGTGGTAGCTTTTTGGGGCAGTGCAGAGTATGTTTATTTGCTATATACTCAAACCATGTAGAGTCCTTCCCAGCTGAAACAGCAGCAAAACTATTCAAAGCAAATATATGCAGTGGCTGAACTTCCTTTAGCACTTTGTGAATGGAGTTCAAGTATCAAGAGGTTGGCCTACTTCCAGAAAGCAGGGCTTCTGTTTCCAGTGCTGGCAAGCAACGCTTGGGAAATAAACTTGCATCTGAAATGCAAACACATCCTCTAGTTCACCAGACTTCTGAAATCAGCTAAAGTGAGTTAAAACAGTTAAGTACCGTGAGATGGAAGTGTGGTACTTGAAGATACTGTAGAGCAGTAATTTGAAATGTTCATCTCTCTGGAGCTGAGGAGCGCCTTTGTAGACAGAGATGGGCCTGTGGTGTGTTTTCTTTCTGATTCTACTTGAAAAGCCCACAAAGTTCAGCCCACAAAGGTACCAATCATTCTTGCTCTCAGTGTTAACAGAGGAAATCAGTATGCAGACATTTATCTCCGGAAAGATTCATTGTCTTCTTCCTCTTCTTGTCTCTATGGTGAAAGATGGGTGAAAGCCAAGGCAAATAGCAGACATCTATTTGTAAGCTGTTTTAGAGACCTTGTTTATAAGTAATTGCTATAGGCTTTTTAGTCCAAATCTTGCTCACATGACAGCCAGTGGAATACACTCCTTTTGACCTGAATAGGAAATGAGTCAGGTTTCTCATATTTTTATAAGGTCTATAAAATGTTGGCTTTCCTTTTAGATATTTTGTTGAGTGAGTGAGAAAAATAATAAAGAAGTGTTTCATTTCTGTCATGTCTTCTAGCTTAAGCTCTCTAGGTGCTTTAGAACCTGTGCGGATTTAACTTCACAGCATCCCTTTAATTCCGCTAACACTCATTTCAGCATTATAGATGGGGAGGTGAGAGAAGCTACTTGACATTCTCAGGCCAAATCTGAATGAGTACCACTCTTCTCTTCTGGCTCTGTTCCCACAAAGTTATTTTTCTCTTTAGCTATAATATGTCTGCACCAGCAAGCTGGATTTTTTCCTCTAGTATGAGCACTTGAAACAGCTGAATAAAGTGTCTCAAAATCATAACTAAGCCTGAGCTGCACAGACTTCAGCCCTACCTAACCTTTAAGTGCTGTCAAGGAGTCTTGCAGAGAAAGGTGGTCTGTTCACTTGTGAGGCCAGTTTGCAGCAGGAAATAAAACAGGTTTTGGTGATTATTGGACATGCTACACTCTCACCAAATTCTAAGTAGCACCCCAGTACACATTCTGTCATCTGCCTGGAAACTCCCTGATAATATTAAAAATCACTGCTGTTTAAAATATGAAACAATATCCTTTACTAGTATTAAATGAAAATCAAGACTCTCATACCTTAGATCTCCTTGATTTCAAAATTTCTTTGTATATATCAGCCATCATTCAGCTCTCCCAGATTTTTGTCATCTTCCTGCTATCCAATGGGCAGTTCTCTTTATTTAAACACATAAGGAGAGAAAAGATGTGCATTCTTTAATCAGGTTATTTGGTGTCATTGAGGTGATAATCTGATGACAAATGCCACAGTGACTGAGCTGAATCTGGTCGCATTTCAGTTGCTGGCAAAACACATAACAATTGTGATGGATAAGGTAAAGTAGAAAGGCTGAGAGCTTGAGTTTTCAGGCTGAGAACCAGCTATGGATGTGACTGCCTACAGTGGTTTCAAAATATGACTACTCAGCTGCCTTATCCAAATTCATTCTATGAACCAATGAGGTTAATGGGCTTAAACTCCCCACCTTTCTCTTTCATTTGCCTGACAGGCTTCTGTCAACTCAGATTTTGATTGTCACTTTGTGCTGACAGTGAAGGAGAAGTCAGGCTACATTTTATATTAGTGTTGGCTGGAAAACTTCAATGGACATTGTCCACACCTGAGACTCCATTTCCTGGAAGACAGAGTTTCCAAATGCTGGGTTTTCATCCAATGTCAAAATAGCAAACAGGGTCTGCAAAGTGGCATCATCTCTTCCCTTTGTATAGCTGAACAAAGCAGCACACAAGATCTCCAGTCTGAGATTAGAGGAGCTGAGATCACAGGGCAATAAACAATAAGCTTACAAGAGGACCATGTCTAATTAAAAGGTGAATGACATATGAAATGGATGATTATGGGTGCTATAGCATTTAGTTTCCTGGAAGTGTCTAGCATCTGGTAACACATAATTATTTACAGCTTATAAAAGACCTCTGGAGTTTACACTGACCTTGTTTTTTCCTTTGTAGAGCTGGAGGCTAACTTATTCATCAATCATTTCATTGTGACTTAGCCTGTGCAGTCCTTAATCACAGGATTCTTGTAAAAAAGCATTTTGGATGCATTTCATCAAAGCATTATAATTGTGCTCAGGTGGTGGAGAAATCAATGAGCTTTATGCACCTGCTTAACTTTAAGCATGCAGGAGAGGTGATGTTTCAGAGGGGATGCAAAACCATCTTCATGTTCTGGGGAAGATGCAACCCCACTTGCAGGTGTCGTTCTTAAACTGAAATAGTAATGAAATGATTGCTGAATGTTTTGTTCCAAGTTTTTATTGTTAAGTCTTGAGTTGTTCTTTTTTTGCTATCATTAACAGTTTTCTAAAAAAAATATCACATTGAAACACAAGCTTTCAAATATGTCAGAATTCCTACTGTCACATACTGACCTTCTGGCAGCATGAGCAATCTTGAGCTGAAGCTTCTTTGTCTGGAGATCGGCCCATCTGTAGGCAGGCAGACACTAAAGTCACATGAAAGGGGTTAAATAGAAGGGAAACAGAGGGGAATTTTGACTTGCTCATGCTTCTGGAGTAAAAACTGTTAAAAGTTAAAGTTGTCCAGCCCAGGTCTGTGAAGTCCTACAACCAAATTGGTTTCCATGCAGGCAGAGCTGCCTTTTGAATTCAGGAAATGAGCACATGCATCATAGCAGAGGAGAGAGTGGGAGGATAACAGGCAAATTTAATTTCACTCTGAACCTGATCCTGCTGTGACACTGTGGGATCACTCTGTCCCTTTTTCTCCTGCTGAACAGTGAGAACTCACACAGACGACAATAGCAAAACATCTGTTAGAGAGGCTAGTGTGACTGCATGTGCAGATGCATGGTGGTTTAACCAGGCAGCTGAACGCCACACAGCCACTCACTCACAGCCTCTTACCCCCAGTGGAGTGGGAGAGAGGAAAAACAAAGTAAATTTTGGAAGTTTAATAGGACAGAAATGGAAGTGATAATAATAAGAATAAAATATACAAAACAAGTGATGCACACAATGCAATTGCTCACAACCTGCTGGGCAATGCCCAGGTGGTTCCCAGGCAGTAGCCATCAGCCAGCTTTTCCCTTTGTTTATATACTGAGCATGATGCCATACGGTCTGGAATATCCCTTTGGCCAGTCAGGGTCAGCTGTCCTGGCTGTGTCTCCCCTCAACTTCTTGTGCTCTTCCAGCCTTCTCACTGGTGGGGTGGGGCAAGAAGCTGAAATGTTCTCAACTTAGTGTAAACGCTGCTTAGCAACAACTAAAACATCAGTGCGTTGTCAACATTATTCTCATCCTAAATCCAAAACACAGCACTATTCCAGCTACTGGGAAGAAAATTAACTCTATCCTAGCTGAAACCAGGACAAAACATGAGACACAACTTGATAGAAGAAATAGAAAAGTTATTGATTCAATGCTGTGTATCCACAGTTTGCAGTGATGTGTAAAAGTAGATATAACACAGTGGTGGCCCGGGGCTGCTCTGTTTTGTTATCACTGGTGAGGCAAAGCGGAAGGCAGAGAAGTGGGGTTCCATTTATTTTCTTTCAGCTGGAAAGAACATTCTCCTTGAAAAAAGACCTCAACACTAGATTAAAAGAACATCCTGGAAATGATTCAGTGAAGCAACTTGTGAAATAGTCTTCAGCTTGCTCTCTCACAGGTGTGTTGCCATTGCAGTTACATTCAATCCCTAAGGAAGTTGTCTCCTTGCAGCAGCATGTATTAACAACAGGTTGCTCTGGGTTAGTAATGAACATGCTTTCAGAACAACTGTGTGAGGGGAAAAAACTGTTTCAACAGTTCTTCAGAAAACCCCCATCAAGTCTCAGCATCTCCTGTGGCTGATGTACGCAGGTGTTACACGTGCAGTGTTACTGGAAGTGCAGTCTTTGGTGTATCCTTAAGGAAATGAGATTATAGTCACATTCTGAGCATATATAGGAGAGGATAATGCCTTGCCTTAAAACTTTTGAACCTAGGGATTGATTTCTGTCACATTTGATGGAGAGGTGGACATGTACAAAGTATTTAAAGTTCATACGTGTTTTCATGAAAATAGATGCTGTTAGATGGGTGAAACCTTAGAAGTACCTTTTGTATGCTCCTCAACCATGGGAAGTGGTTTACTTGCAGGTTATAAAACATGCATAAAGATTCCCAGAGGAAGGGGTGATCTGTACAGACTCCAGCCATGTGTATCTTTGCACTCGATTTGTTAGAAGAAAGGGAAAAGAGCAGCTGTGATTTAGATATCTTATTCTGCAGAGCTGGATGAGAAATGGAATGTTATCCAAAAACATCAAAACTATTTGTCCTTTTTTCTTTGAAATTCAAAATAGTGATGGCAAACAGTAAACTTCAGCTAATGTAGTTATTAAGCAATTAATGCAACTTGCTTAGCTATGCTAAGTCAAATCCTTTTTCTCTCATGAGTCCATTTTTTGGCTGTTCAGATTCATTGCTTGAGGATGATCTCATGCCATGATATGAGTAATACAGACATATCAGCTATCCAGGGCTGACCTCTACCTCATCCTTTGCTCTGACTATTGATTTCTCTGGGTGTTTTATTTCTGCATCATGTGATAAGATAGCAATCTTATTAGGAGGTGATGAGAAACTGAAATATGTTGATACACAATAACTTCAAAAGAAGCTAATTGAGAAATAGAAGTGAAACACAGAAGCCAACTCTTCACATTGACATACATCTTCTAAAATACAGAAAATCTTTTAAGTCCCTCCAAATCTTGTTAGCTAACAGAGGCCAGATCAGTCACTTTAGATGTAAGATTGAACCCGTGTCATTTTTTTTTCTGTGGTTCTTTGAGATTGTTAAGGGATCTGTTGGTTAGTGGAATACAGTTGATTGTTTTTGTGCTATTAATAGCCAAATGAATTCTTTTGAAACACAGTGTGTGTTTCTGAAGGAATTATCTTTAAAAATGACAATACTTATTTAGTGTACCTTTTAGGAAGATAGAGAATGTGCCCTTCATTTTGTGCCCTCATAAAAATGTTGCTAAGGTGACAAGCAGGATCACTCTTTCATGTGTACTGACTTCCTTAAACCTACTGGTGTGAGAAAGGTGCTGCTTAATAGCTCTGTCTTTTAAGCTTTAAATAATTCAATTCCTTGGGCTACTACATAACCTACTTAAAACTTGGCAATCATAGAATCATAGAATAGTTATGGTTGGAAAGGACCTTAAGATCATCCTGTTCCAACCCCCCTGCCATGGGCAGGGACACCTCACACTAAACCATGTCACCCAAGGCCTCATCCAACCTGGCCTTGAACCCTGCCAGGGATGGAGCATTCACAACCTCCCTGGGCAACCCATTCCAGTGCCTCACCGCCCTAACAGGAAAGAATTTCCTCCTTATATTCAATCTAAACTTCCCCTGTTTAAGTTTTAACCTGTTACCCTTTGTCCTATTGCTATAGTCCCTAATGAAGAGTCCCTCCCCAGCATCTCTCTCTATATATGGCAATGTTTGAGCCTTTTAGCAAACCTGATATGAAAAGCACATTTTCTAAATAGCTGAATTTGAACAAAACTCCTCATGGTTTGATGGTCAGTTCTGGGTAAAAAAAAATAAATATATATATATATATATCAAATGGCAACATTTTCTCTGTTGTCAACTGCTTGAGTTTTTTGGGGGGGAGGTGCAGTGCTATTGCCAAGAAATGAAGCACGAAATCTAGCCCTGGATCTTTGGGAAATGCTTAGAAAACCAAATCAGTTGCATTCTCTGCTCACACTAGCAAATGAATTGCTGCCAAATCCATGAGAAATCAAAGAGACTCCACAGAACAAAGCAATGGCACTGGGAAGCCAGCACTTGTCGATGCTGTATGAGGATGTGTTTGAAGGAATATGATCGTACCTGTGAAACTGAGGGCAATGCCCCAAGGCAGTGAGAACCTGCTTAGTTCTTCAGCAATGAAGTACACGGTGAATCTTCTAAGGAGCAAGATGATCCTAGTTAGCTTTGTAGGAGTAATACATTTTCCTGTGCTTAATTATTTAAAGAAACCTGTATGGGTCTTTGGAATTGTGTGACCCACTAGTCAATCCGTCCACTTTTGCATAATGCATGTGGCATCAATGTTATTCCATTTCAAGATCACTTAGGAAAAAACTTGCCAATCTGCTCATTGCTCCTCTGCAGTGCAAATACAAACACACAGCTTGCAATGCCATTTGCCTTCTGTGCTTATTTAGAGCCAGCTGTAAATGTTCCCAATGATTAGCATTTAAAGAAAAAAGAAGCCTGTAAATTCCTACCTTTGAGTGAGATCAGGCGCCTGACCTTTGGATCTGTGAGAGGTTCCATTCATAGTGCCAAGGTACATTAGATCCTCACTGTGAGATCCTGAAGACGAGTACTCTGAGCCTTGCTGTCCAGCTGGGGTTCTTCACCTGAAACCTTTTCTTCATCATATGTTTGGGGAGCAAACCTTTCAGACTACTGAGCAGGACTTGCCCTTGCCTTTTAAATCCCAATTGTTGCCATGTTGCAAACTTAATGAAAGGGCTACCCATACTTACTGCCTGAGCAGAGCTCAAATCCACTTCTTCCACCTTTGGAGAAACTCCTTCAAATGATTTTTTTTCTGCTGAGGTGGAAAAGGGTTTTCTTCACCCTCTGGATGAAGAAGAACAGTAGGAAAGAAAGAAGCACAAAGGAGACTGTGCTTCTGTAGCTTCAAAAGTAGAAAATACTCATGTGGGCAAAAGAAATCCTATGACCTGGTCTGCAAACTGTTCACCTGCTGCTTGACCAGTGTGATCTGTACACTGGGTGCTGAGACTTTCTGTTCTGCTTACAGGGAGTCTTGCCTCCATCTGGGCAGATCTCAAGTAAGAAAGACCAGCTTGGCCAAACCCCATTGTTTCAGGAATTGCTGTAGGATTTTCCATTATACAGTCAGGATGTATTTTTATGGACAATAATGCAATTTGTTGTTATGCAAGCTAAAAAAGCTCTATCAAATATAATGCTTGAGAATATAAGCCACAGAGGACAGAAAAGAATTTTCCCTCTTTGCATGTCTATCATTATGCTGTTCTATAAGCGCTTCATGAGACTTTGGGATAAACAGGATCTTGGAACAAAATATGTGCCCCTCTAGAATATGTGCTACTGCTTTTTTAATTGTATTGTTTTCAAAGCCTGCACAATCGTACATCATAGTGCCAGGAGGCTGAGTTAGAAAATCAGCTATGGGGTGTTTATAGGGTATATCTGTTTTCAAAACTACTTGTGAAGTGTGCACATGGTTCCTGCACCCCCCTGGGAGCAGCAGAGTGTATCTTTGCAAAATATGCAGGAAAACTTATGAAGGGAGAGCCATGTTTGATGGAGTATTGTGACCCTCTTGCCAATGAACTGTTTCAAACACAATACTGGAGAGCCATTGATGTGGGGAATGGAGGAAAACTTACAACCTGGCAATCTTCTCTGCCATATCTTTAAATATGTTTTCCTCCTGTGTCTGTTTTCAAGGGAATAGTGTTTGGAGATTTTCTTCCAGAATATGATGCCTTTTATTTTTGTTTCCTTTACCTGTGTTTTGATAGTAAAGATACATTGCCATATACATTATGAGTGCTGTTGCCTGATTAAACGAGCTGTTCACACCACAACAGAGCAAATAGGAAAGAAGGAAAGAGGCTTCAGGAATGTAAGAAAGCTTCTGTGTGACATGAGGTTTGGTAATGCTTCCTGTAGTTGTTTACTGATGTTTTGAGATACATGGTGTTTGTGTTTTAATCATTGCTGTATACATCTAGGATAAAGTGAGGTGTGTGTAAATGCTTGCACATGCATATATCATTAGGGATTGACAGGCTTTTAGTTTCAGAGGGAAGCAGAACACACTGTTGTTAAAAAACTGCTTTGCTGTGGCTATTGCTTCATCAGTTTTGCTGAGTTTGTTTTCTTTTGGTGTTTCAGTTGGCTTCATCATCTCCTTCCTGGGCTCTGGTCTGTAGGAACAGACTGTTTCCTTTTCAATTAGGGTCAGTGCTGACTCTTTCCTTGAGAAAGAGTTTTCTTAATTCTTTTAGAGAGAGACGTGGTAACATGGTCTTGCTCATGGATATGGTACTTTACCTTGCGAGAGGGACTTTACACCCAAAATGGTTCACTTGGTACTACAAGAACAGTTTTGGGAAGTGATCTATCTCTGTGTTTGAATCAACTATTGAGTTTCTGTGGGCAAATCTGTCTTTGACACAAAGTGTTGAAGCCATGTTTGTAGCTGTGCAAACATGACTTATTCTCTACTGCCTCGTTTTCTGTGCTTGGTTACATTTCTAGACTCTGTGTCAACTGAACTTTGTCAAATTCTGTTATATTCTGCAAAATTTCATAAGGAAGTGTAGCTCCTCAAAGTTCTATACACAGCTTTCAATTAGAGGTATATATATGTGTGTGTATATATATATATATATATAACTTTTTTCAGTATTGCCAGGAGGGGCTGTGGTGTCAGCAGTCAGGGTAAGCTACAGGTCCCATTCATGAGAAAATGAGCATTTCCATTATCTTAGACAAGGGTGTGTGGCGGTTGAATGTGTGTTTCTGAAGTATATGTCAGCATAAGCGCGGCCTTGATAACAGTTCTGTGGCTAATCAAAACCTGTTTACTAGCAATGTCTATGGGAACAGAATAGCTGTCCCTCTTTTGGTGTCCAATGAGTTGCAATAGAGCAAGCACAGTATCATTACAGTCTGGTGCTCGTCACCTCACCTTGTGAGCACAGTACTTCCAGAGCTCTGCATCTAATTGTACCAGAATTAGGAGGAAGCTTTGCTTTGGAAAACATTTTGTTTTGAAGGATGTGCACAGGGTCTTGGACCTGATGTGGTCTGGACTTTCTTCTTTATACTTGAGGCTGGGTAAGGACAAAATGAGAAACAGATCCAACTCCAAAACTGGAGCCTCAGGCCCTACAACAGATACTAGCTGAGATTTTCTGAAGTTAAAAAGAAATTGGGCATTACCCATTCCCTTTTTCTTCCAGCAGGGCCTGCCCTTACAAATACACGAAAAGATTTTTTTATAGCAATATTCATCTGAATCAATTTAATTTTACAGGGCTTTTCAATGCTGTTTCCTCTTTAAAGAGGTTCAGATTAAGTCTTTATTGTTTTGATGCCTTACTTCAATCAAACTGAACTACACCAAAGCTTTACATTTGGTTATTTTGCTTTCTTTCTCTTTCTTTCTTCCTGCAAGTGTTATGCAGGAATGTTCCTGTTCTTCAAGTCACAGCCTCTTGGCTGTTTTCACAGTACCCCCATTTTAGATGTATTTCCTGAGCACAGATGAAAGCAGAATAAAGGTACTGTACTGATGGGCCCTGTGTTAAGACTAACCTAATGAGTGTGTGTATCTTTAGGATTATTCTATTGATTCATATAAAAGAATTATTTACTTAAGGTTGATTGTTCCTAGGTATGGACTGGATAAATAAATTCAAATACACTGACTTCCTCCCACCCCACCCCATGTGCTACAGAGCTGTGCATGTTGGAAGAAGGCTTGTCATACCAAGATGTATGTGCGATCTCACAGATGATACAAAGAATATAGCTTGATTTATATTTGTCTATGTTGGTCCATTTTACAACTGTAGTTACAATGATTAGTTCCTGAACTGCACATCTTCAGAGTTTGAATTATTTGAATGTATACTTTTTAATTTAAGAATATCTGTGTTGAGTAATTATTTCATGTGAAATCCTGGTCCTCACTGAGGAAGGAGTGGAGTTTTGTCATTGACTTTGTAAGAACTAAGACTTTATCCATTGTATCTAGGAAAATGATAGGTAGGTGAATGTTGGCTTTTTAAGAAGAATGCCCTGCAGGGTTTCTTCTGCAAAGCAAGACACACACAAATATATTGTAAATTTAATGATTTGTTCAATGAATGTAAAAGCTGGTTGCATAAAGGGGATTTATTTTTAAGTGATTATTACCATCTGTCACTAGGTTTCACTGTGCTGCAATAAAAGTGTGTTTCAGATTCTGAGCAGTTCAGTCATATAAAAATTCAGAAGGACTAGTTTCTTCTGATGGCATTCCCCAGCTCTGCCCTTAGAATTGACTCTCCAGATGGTGGGTATGTGAGGATGGAAATGCACAAAACATGGAAAACTATTCAGGGAGAAGGGGTTGACCTGGAATTTGGAAGGTGGGTATATTCCATATCGGACTTCTGTAGTCCCTCAGTCATCTTCCATCCTGCAAAAATATGGGGACATGTATTTGCCTGTGGCTATTGCTGCTTTTCCTCTTCAGTCTATGTTCTTTCCTAAAGATTACTGGAGAGAAAAAAGATAAAATGGAACGATTAAACAGGTGCAAGGGTTTTTTCTTCTTCCTTTCACTGTTCAGTCTTTGAGGGTAATCCCATCATATGGAAAAATGGATGTCTGCCAGAAGTGGACAATTAGAGAGACAGGCAGAGCAGCTTGGAATTTGTTGGTGATGTGATTTTTGTCACCCCAAGACTACACATCAGTCAGGATGTAATCAGGAGGTAAATACAGTATGTTGTAACTAAATTTGCAGTAGTTTGTTAGAGAATGTAATGGAGCCCTTTTCTAGCTAAGGGATCATAGCATTTGTTATTCAAGCCTTAGATTTTAACCTCTTTCTTCTGTCTGTCAGGCTTGAATGTAAGTCTCCCCTCTCAGGAGCACAGGCTGGGTGAACGTTTCTGTATTCTCTACAACTTTGAGTCATCTCCAGTAGGAGGAGCAGTCACCTCCCAGAGTACCCTAAATTTGAAGCTTACTGCTTAGCACATAGAAGGTTCAAAGATTCACTGAATTCACTCTGATTCAGTGTATTCAGGTATGTCCGGACACTGGGAAAGTGCCCACTACCAAATCTGTTTCCTTGCTAATATAGTTAATTTCTGTGGTTCCTGCTCTTGTGAATTCCTTTTTTCTCAGTGCCTCCTGAATGAATCTATAGTTTGCTCCTTTAGCCTATGGCACCATCACACTGAATGAGTGACAGGAGCTGACATACTCCTCTATGCCCCTTTACCCTGTGAAAGCTCAAAGCATTTTACAACCCCCAAACCATTTTCAGGTAGAAGCTGAGGGGCTTCTACAGAGTTTGGAAGGAAATCTGTACAATTTCCAGGAGAATGTTTTTGCCTGCAAGGTCCTGCCTAAGCACTGCTGTGCAAAGCTAGGTAGCTGGTAGCCTGATAAATATGTTACTGTCTCTTCAGCCTTTGCAATTGGTGTGGACTTTTTTAAAGAGCCCTGATATCTATTGGCACACAAGAGAATTCTTTCCTTAGTGTTGTTGCTTCTCTTAACAGTAACTAGCTAACTTGCAAGTTTAAAGCATGTAAAAGGTTAGAAAGGCCAACTTGCTTGGACAGCTGTATTTCTCATTTTAGTATGAGAAATATCTATCTCTCCTGCTTCTTTTTGTCTCGTTGCATTGCTTTAATATTCTTTTTCCTTCCCTGTTTTGTGAGCTCTTTCTCAGAACTAAATACAGTTTAGGGTAGGAGCTCATAGCAGAGACCTGAGCTTCTGGGTCAGTCTGCTGAGCTACTCTACCAGCCCCCTTAAGACCTGCCTTCCTCCTGGTTGCCATGAAAATGTAAAACACAGAGAAAGTAAAAGGAACGGGAAGACTAGCACTGACAGGAATGACACTGTGGTGCACTCCTTATTCAAATATAGCTCTTTTGGGTTTTCCCTTCTATCTTTTTCTGAATCTTCCCCCTGTGGTTCCCTGTAGTCACTGGCAGAAATTCACCTTTCCTGAACTATGGTTGTATTTATATATTTATTTATTTGTAATTAACTAATACTCTCATTATCTCCTTTTTTCCTTCCTCTGACATGGAATCTGAAATATCTTTACTATGGCAAGAAGAAAAAGAAATGAAAATATTAACTATTTTATTTTATTATTAACTTATGTTGGCATTTTTCCCATCTCAGATCAAAATTAGCAATACAAAAGGTTAGTATTTTGCTATAAGCAAGTGATCAGGACATCAATCATGTTCTCTCTCTGTGCCCTGGGAAAACCAAAGGAGGAGAGTTTGATTTGCAATCTTGCTGAAGACTGTTAATGAGTAACAAAAAAAAGAAACATGAAAGAAAGAAAAGGTAAAGTAATGCTAACAATGTTAGAAATAACTGACAGCAGAATGAAACAGAAACCCTCACAGTTTTCAAATATATTTTCATTATCTTTTTAGCAGCATCATGCAGGGGGTTAGAACTAGATGATCTTAAGGTCCTTTCCAACCCTAACTATTCTATGATTCTATGATTCTATAATGGCATTATTTCCACAATCACACAGTATCACAGTATCACAATATGCTAGAGATTGGAAGGGACCTCGAAAGATCATCTAGTCCAGTCCCCCTGCCGAGCAGGAACACCTAGATAATGTTACACAGGAATGTGTCCAGGCGGGTTTTGAATGTCTCCAGGGAAGGAGACTCCACAACCTCCCTGGGCAGCCTGTTCCAGTGTTCCGTCACCCTCACTGAGAAGAAGTTTCTTCTCAAGTTTAAGTGGAACCTCTTGTGTTCCAGTTTGTACCCATTACCCCTTGTCCTATCATTGTTTGCCACTGAGTAGAGCCTGGCTCCATCCTCGTGACACTCCCCCTTTATATATTTATAGACACTTATAAGATCACCCCTCAGTCTCCTCTTCTCCAAACTATTGAGACCCAGCTCCCTCAGTCTTTCCTCATAAGGGAGATGCTCCACTCCCTTAATCATCTTCGTTGCCCTGCGCTGGACTCTCTCCAGCAGCTCCCTGTCCTTCTTGAACTGAGGGGCCCAGAACTGGACACAATATTCCAGATGCGGTCTCACCAGGGCAGAGTAGAGGGGAAGGAGGACCTCTCTCGACCTACTAACCACCGCCCTTCTAATACACCCCAGGATGCCATTGGCCTTCTTAGCCACAAGGGCACAGTGTTGGCTCATGGTCATCCTGTTGTCCACTAGGACCCCCAGGTCCCTCTCCCCTACACTGCTCTCTAACAGGTCGTTCCCCAACCTATACTGGAACCTGGGGTTGTTCCTGCCCAGATGCAGGACTCTACACTTTCCCTTGTTATATTTCATCAAGTTACTCCCTGCCCAACTCTCCAGCCTATCCAGGTCTCGCTGGATGGCAGCACAGCCTTCTGGCGTATCAGCCACTCCTCCCAGCTTAGTGTCATCAGCAAACTTGCTGATAGTACACTCAATTCCCTCATCTAAATCGTTGATGAATATATTAAATAATACCGGTCCCAGTACTGACCCTTGAGGCACTCCACTAGTTACAGGCCTCCAACTAGACTCAGCCCCATAGACTACAACTCTCTGGCTTCTCTCCTTCAGCCAGTTCGCAGTCCATCTCACTACCTGATCATCCAGTCCACACTTCCTCAATTTAGCCGTGAGGATGCTGTGGGAGACTGTGTCAAATGCTTTGCTGAAGTCAAGGTAGACCACATCCACCGCTCTGCCATCATCCATCCACCATGTTATTTCCTTATAAAAGGCTAAGAGATTGGTCAAACATGATTTCCCCCTGGTGAAGCCATGTTGACTGCCCCTCATAACCCTCTTATCCTTGATATGCCTTAAGATGGCACCAAGGATAAGGTGTTCCATCACTTTCCCAGGGATGGAGGTGAGGCTGACCGGTCTATAGTTACCCGGGTCCTCCTATTTCCCTCCGTAATAGGTTCGAGGCCCTGGATCTTGAAGGAGAGGTAGGTGAGAATGTGGGGCAAGGCCAGCCCACAAGGCCACATAGGAAAAGGGGGTCAAATCAAAGGAAAGAGGTTAGAAAGTTTTGAAAGGAGGATGGTATTTTTCATTAGCTGTGGTGCTCTGTAGTTATGTATTTGTCTTACTCTTCATGAAGGTGTAGTGGAAATGTGTACATAAATGGTTTTGTCTCGATATACACTACTTGATGCTTGAGAAGCACTGTCCAGATGTTCTGTACTTTCTAATTAATTTGAAATAGTTAAAATCAAACCTAGAGAGTCTCAGGTATAGAACACACCCCCAAAATTTCTTTGAGTTGAGGGGATCTAAGCGTCTTATAATCTCATGTTTCTTTGGATGGCTGTGGCCACACTGTACCCCAGAGAAGCTCTCTGAACCCCACAGACTCCTGAGACCCAGTGTCTCAGCCCATTTGCACCATATTCTTGAGCCAATGATATTAGGGCATTGGTGACAGCCTCCAAGGCCTTGGTTCCAGTGAATGCCTAGATGAGTTTTTAAACTTCATCTCACATATTCATAGGTACATAGGACTGACTTCATTGTTTAGTACGAGCCTTTGTGAGGACGGAGTGCTTCTCTTTGGAAGTGCCTTAATTTTTATTGCCTTGAAAGTGGAGGAAAGAGAGGAAGATGAAGGACTCTTTCTATGACTAGTACAAGTAGAGTATTAATAGTATTGTTATTCTTGTATGGTCTGTTTACTCAGCTGTCTGGAGTATATATTGATTAAATATATCTTATTTTTGTTATTTGTTGAAAGCTTGTTACTATCAAAAGATGCTGTAGTGCTCCTATGCTAAGAACAGCTCCATTTATCATGCTTCATTATTTTTTAAATGCTTTAGCAAAGCTGCACTCAAGAACGGAAGGAAAAGGTAAAGAGGCATGAAAACCAGGATGGTTCATTTTTATGGAATTCTATTTTCCCTCTTCAGATACTTGTCATCAATTTTGTGTGCATATTTTGTTTCTTGTGATAAGTTTCAAGGGGCAGAGCACCAAACATTGTGCCTTTCATGTGGAAAATCATTTCTACGAAGAGAGGTCATAAAAGGTTCAGAAAAGTTGGAAGAGAAGCTTGCTCCCCCAGAATCTGCCTCTGCATGTATTTGGTTGACTTCTCAGTCAGACTAGAGCTGCTCCATTCAACACAGGCACTTTTTCACTAGCTGGAAGATTGATGTCCTACTTAATGTAGCACATACATACTTCAACCAATACCTGATTGAAAAGGAGCATGAGAAAAAGTTACAGGAGAAGGGAAGAGATCCAATAAAAAGAGAGACATGTTAAATCATTATCTGTCATCTCCCTAACCGAGAGTCCTGGTCGGTGTGAAATCGAAGATATTTTTATCTTTGAGAAAATGACAGTAGGTCAAGGGAAATGTTAACCTTGAAGTCTGTTGTCTAAGTCAGCTGGACAACGATCAATGCTTCAAGTGTGACTTAAGAAGTATTTCCAAATTGGCTTTGGGAGAATGTTTTTATGTTCCTTCTTGTTTAGTTATATTCCACCCAGGAATGCAAACGTTTCAATAGTTCCCAAATAGGTCACTGGAAGCCTTGGACACTGCCCAAGAGGCAAAAAAAGATCAGATCCTCAGCTGGGGTAGATCTCTGTATCTTCACTGTAGCAAGAGTCACAATATTCTTTGTTAAAATACTTTGGAGTTGATGATGTAACAGGTATAAGGCTAGGTAGGAATTTGTGCAAGTCAGCAATGCTAAATGCTTACATGTATGCTGGAGAATATTGTGTGTATATTTGCTTTGGTGGTTTCCTGCTGTCAAATCTGAGTTTGCTCAAACTTCACCATCGAGAAATTGCCTTTGAACAGTCAGCACTACCTGTCATGGTGTAGTATGTAATCCTGGAAATTAGAGAGAGAGACACCAACAAACTGAGTAGTATCTTGTTTTCTTTGTTGCAGTGCACAGCTCCACAACAGTGACAGTCAGGAAGTAACAGTGAATTAAGCTGTGGAGTAAGGTGGGGATTGTAAATTATACAAGTGTCTGATCACTTGAATGTTCTTTCTAGGTAACTCACTCTTTTTATGTGTAGACTTCCTTTGTAATCAGCATCACATGTTGGTCAGGGTTAAGTAAATATTTTTGGATGAAGCTGGCTAAAAAATGAGGTATATAGGAAAAAGGTACCGAAATGCCAGATCAGTTCAGGGAAATGTAAATCCACTATCTTGTCTCTGATAATGCCAGGGACCAGTTACTGCAGAGAAGATGGACAGTGCTATGGCAACCTGTAAGGGTGGTTTTCTAGCCCATGTCAGTTCACACTTGACAATGAAGATTGAAAGCTTATGCTCTTGTAGTGTTTTTGGATGACACTTGCTGTCATTTTTATGTTGTCACGTAGAAATCTGTAGACTTAATGCTGGTTTTCCTTCTGTTTGCTTTTAGACTTCCTGTTGATATTCTTTTTCTCTGCCTCACTCCTAAGCAATGCACTTTTCTTGGTTTATGGTATTACCATTTTGATATTTTCTTCCCAGTCACCAGCTGCATATCAAATGAGAAGTTTCTATTATATATAGTAATGCACTGCCATCATTGAGCCAGTGATGACTTCATGAACTCACCAGTGATATTCTATGGGTTTGAAAATAGAAGCTGGTGATTATGTAAATAAGAAAGCGAAAAAAAGGGCTATAAATAGGATGGATTTGTTTGAATTCTCACTTAAATATAACGAAGAAAAGAAAAGGCAAATCTTTTCTACATGATACAAAGGTACTCAGTTTAGAAAAATGGTGAATTAAATAGCTGTGCTGATCATGCTCCATGGTAGCAGTTGCGCCAAAGGGCTGTCTTTAAGATAGAGCTGGTAAGGCATCCCTTGTTAGAAATAATATGCTTGTACAATTTAGGAGCTGCAGAAAACAGATGAATAGCAAGTCACGGCTCAGTGTAAGCATCAGGTTTACTGTGGTGCCTGGAGAAAAGTTTTTCTATCTCGCATAGCAGAGAGTGATTTCTGAAAATCCTGCGAAGTGGGCTTCTGATGGCTTTTGTAGAAACTGGTTTGTAAACAGAGCCATTTGTCCAGTGGGAGAGTGTACACTGGGGGATTTCCCACTGGAACTTGCATGGGCTACAGTAGAAAATCCATTCATCAAGTAATGGGCTTGACTGAGCAGTGCTCTAGCAGAGACGTGGCTGGGCTTGGTGTGGCTAAAAGTGAGCATGAGGATAATCTACTTCAAATCTTACAGACTTGCCTGCAAGGGGTAAATGGACTTGCCATCAGGCAAAAAGAACAGAAGAATTATAGTTACCCTATTGATATTCCAGTAGTGTGTTGTATTCAGTATACCTTTGTTCACGCAGAGTTAAGCAGCTGTCTGAATACACACAGCACAGGAAAATGCTGAGCTGCAGTTTTTACTATTTGTCACAATATTTGGGTTGTAGCTCAATAGCTTTTCCATTGTACTGGAAAATTCCCACTTTGGTAAGACAGCGCAAATTGCTAGGAATATACTTTGCTTATCTTCTACACGAACAGCATTATTCTTGCTGGAAAAGGTCTCTCATTTTGAGATGTACATTTAGGTTTGGGCCAGAGATAGTTTTCTGACGGCTTTATGAAATTAATACTTCTTTATGGCAGAGCGTATTACTGCTTGCTGTATGTAATAGTTTCTTTCATTGCCACGTATGTCCTTTGCAGGGAAGGGAATTCGCCTCTATATGACAGTAAGCTTTGAGTGTCACTGGCTTTCATATTATCTATTAAAAGAGATAATTGTGAGGAGCAGATCAGACCTCAAGGAGGCCTCCTGGACTGAACCCATTTCAAGGGGAGAAGCCACAGCTGTCAAAACTTTGCCTTTCTAATTCCTGAAAAGACGTTAATTCGCTTGGCTGCATGATCTACTGGGAGTAGAAATGAAGCTCCACTTGCACGACCTCTGGTGTCAATCATTATGGGAGGCATCTGCATTTATATTGTCAAAGCACAAACTTTCTTTACTTCCTGAAGCATGAAATCACCTTTCAGATGAAGAAAGAAATATAATCCCCATTCTCGAGAGATGTGGCAGTTCCGTGCGAGGCTTCAGTTACACAGAGAGATGTTTAAACACTATATTCTGACTTCAATATCAAGCAATCTCTTGGAAGTTGCTTTGCAAGTGGAAGTTATACTATGTTTTTCAAGAGATCTATTGCTACTTTGTATTATTTTAGGCTTCTAATTCTCCATCTCTAAACCAAAGGGAGGTTCATCACTGACTGACATTGTCAGCAGCACTTGGCCCACATTGTCCCACATTTTACGCCTGTATTCACGTGGCACAGAAAAAAATATGGAGGTATGTGTTTTAATGAAACTTTATAAACCAGAAGAGATTAGGTGGTAAACTGCAGCAGCAGGGTGGCTGCTAATGCATTTGATGTACAGTTGTTTAATGTCATTGAATTCGTATTTTGGGCTGTTTTAGGGTGTTTTGTGCTAGGTCTTTATCGTCTATGCTGACTTTCATTTTGTTGGTGGACTCACACTGAGAGTTCTGTGGAATCCCATGGAATTATTTTGTGACAAAGTCAACAAGATGAGACATACTCATACATTTGATTACAGTGTTTGGCCAGAGATCATCAATTGCTTACTAGGGCAGTGGCTTGTTTCTTGCTGGTTCTGCTAACCCTCTTGACAAAGTTCTTGTCCATCACCTGAGTGAGTCAGAGACTTCATATTTAGCCGGAGTTTATGTGCAGCTCAGAAGAGAATTTCTGACCTCAAAGAAAACAATATGTGTTTGATAAACTTCTGAAAAGGTTAGCTTTTGTTTTCAAAATTGATGAGATCACAAACCAGACGTTAACTTTCTCACTCTTTGAAGTATAGAATACTTTTCTTCCCTCTAAATGTGCAAATTTAAAGCACAAACTTAGTTTGTCTGTGTTGGTACAGCCTGTTGTAACTACTTCTCCATGTCTGTGACTGCCACAGCCTTGCAGGTACAGTCATAAGATGTGTCAACCCTCTAAAAGCAGAGGGTTTTAGAACAGTCTGGTGCCTTCTTTCACCATCAGAACAGTCTGGTGCCTTCTTTCCTATCTCATCTATCACAAGCTTTACTGACTGACACTCATTGGCTTTTCCTGCAAGATGGCAAGTGTAAAGATACAGACAGTATGTTAATTTGATGAGGGTCATGTTTCCATGGCAGCAGCAGCAGCAATACAGCACGAGCAAAAAGCAAAAAGCCAAACTGCAAACAGCTGTACCAAACCTGGATGCTTCTTTCTCATCTTAACCATCCAAACTACCTGTGTCCAAAGCAAAGAATGCTGTGAGCATTCCTGCATAACAGTTGGCAGGATAGAGCCCTACATGGATGGCAGCCTGGTCTGAAGGGCTTTGGGAGGATGCTGGAAAGTAAGGCCCTCAGGTTCCCTGCCTGGAGCATCCCAGCAGATGCCATTGTCTCTGCAACTTGATGAGCCCTTCCCATGACAAGGTTGGCAATTAAACAGGAAAAAGAAGACAAAAACCAGTACCGAAGACATTCTTGGAGGTAAAAAGAGCCAGTTTTCCTCCTTCTCTTATAGTTCATGATGCACAGAAACTGGGAGGCAGGCAGCAACCGAGAGGATGGTAGGATTTGAAAGCAGGTTGTTTTTGCCTCTGTGAGCAGACTGCAATTTTGTTTATGAACTGACATGAACCCAGTAGCACTGTGCCATGAAGCCCTTTGCAAGACCAAAAGCTCTCTGAAGCCTGGATTTCTCTCTCTACCCCAAGAAACATAGTAAAAACCTAGAAGGGAGATGATTATAATTAAAAATTGAGGCCTGAAATAAAATTTATTCTTTATTCTTCAAAGCAGCAACCAATTGGATGATCTGCTTTCTTTTTTTTTTGATATTCAGTAGGATTTGAATATAGGTAAGTGTAATCCTTTCTTTGCAAAGGTAGCATAACAAAATACAAGACAAAAAAGCATCTAGACTGCAGGATTAATGTTTACTTTTTTTCCCTGTGAGTATGGTGTCTTTCCATGCCAGTTTTATAAAAGTTGTTTTCACCATATTGCATTGCAGTTATTCTGTTCAAGGACCAGTTTCGTGCCAGATGTAAGATGTCCTGCATTTCACATGACACATGTTTTGGCAGCTCTTGCCACATTTCTGTATTGTTAGCACAGCTTCTGTTGTCTTATTGGCATAATGAAGATGTTAGCACGCTTCCCAGCTGTTCTTGGATAATTCTGTGTGTATCTTAGCCTAATATCTGTCAAGTTTAGTGTGACTCCATGTTCTATCTACATTGTTTTACAAAAGACCTATTGTTCCCAGTCAGACAGTCTTGGTTATATGCTTATTAGCACATTAAATAACCTGCTGAAAATGTCACCTGAAGCAGTGCAGAAAATTATCAATACCAACTGTGAATTTAGCCCAAATGCTTTGAACTTTTATCTGATATGCCTCATGTCTAATATGTTGCACAGAAAACTTCAGCAAAACATCAAAGTGGTGCTTTGGCATGAGCCTTCACATCCTGAAGAGCCAAGGCAATGGAAAGCAGCCAAGGGAGTTCATACTGCAAAGTCGTAACTCACTTTTCATTGAGTGATGAGTCCGTCATCTCTCGCTTCTCACAGGTTTAAGAAGCAGGAATCCTTCAGCCAGACCCCAGGAGTACAAGCCAGTGACCCTGTTAATCTCTTCTATACTTCAGTGTCATCTGTCCCTTTTTATTTTTCTCTCTCTCCCTTTTTCAAACAAAACCCATCTGTACATCCTGGCCAGCAGGAAATCAAAAGAGCAAAAAAGTAACTTGTCTTCTCAGTAAGTAGGGCACCTTTCATCGTGTGAAACAAAGTAGGGTTTTATTTAAACTAGAGCCTGAACTGGAAACTTGAACACATCATGGAGAAACTTTATCTGCTGAAATCTCTCTGAAAAGCATTTATCACACCTAATATTTGAACACCTAAGTGCAAGATGGGCTGTTTGTGCTGTCTATTGTTCTATTGGAGATGGCTGGTATATTAGACAAGAGAAATGATGGTGCACCATCTGGGTTTGAAAAACCTATAAATATGTATGGGTAAATTAATATATAATGGTACCATACAATTATATGCCTCCTCTGTGCATACTAGGAAATAGGGGTATGGCCCTTCAGAATTCTTCTGCTGGCCACTGCTGAGATCTCTTGGTAGAAGAGGTGAAAAACTCTGCAAGCCATCTTTAAGATGGCTTTGAGCAGTCCCAGATCTATCTCGGCTGCAAGTATCCATTTCATAATGCTGTCTATTGCATCCAGAAGAGGGATCAAAGGTCCACACCATGTGCGGCTCACTGTGGCTTGTTGGGGGTTTTTTTGGTCATGGTAGACCATGGCTTGGGAGAGCAACGCTGCCTTATAATGTGTTCCAGTGTGCTTACTACACTGAAGATTAATGCTATGTGAATGCAAGGTAGGTGTGTGATATACATGTGTGCCTCTATATGCATGTGTATATAAACAGTCTGAACAGCAGCATCTCAAATGCCTTCAGTAACATTGTGAGTTTTCTGATTTAGAAAGACTGTATGGTCTAATTTGCTAAAATGATTAAATCTCTTCCGCTTCTATTGAGTTTAGGAAGATTGTCTTTTGGTGTTTGAAAGAGAAAGCAAACAAAGGCCAGCTTTTATAATTAGTAACTTCTAAAAGCTGTATTTTCTGTAATGATCTCCCATATTGGTATAGAATACAGATTTGAGGTCTTTCAATGCAGTCAGGTTCAGGTTGACTACTTGGGCCTATGTTATCTTTTCAGGCCGAAGAACCTGCTGATCAAAGACACAGACTAAATACAGATTTCCTATTCAGGCCTTTTGAGCTGAGAACTTGGCTTAGCCAGTAACTGCTCTGTGACATGGCTGAAGGTTATTCTAGCACAGGCTGTTTAAAAATGCTGCAGCTGAAGAAGTAGAGAGCTGTGAGATTGTTGGAGGTACACGTTTGTAAAGGAAAGTAGGAAAGTGAATGGAAACCAAATCTTAACATGAAGGTTTTTGTGCAAAAGAAAACATTTGTCTAGGCAAGTAACGAGAAGAAACTTGTGTGTAAGAGCATGCTAGGTGCTCATGAGCTTAGTAGCACTCAGAAGAGCAAGGATACTAGCCTGATTCTTCGTATAAGTGTTTATGAAGATGGCTGCTCGTATGAAACCTCTAAATGCAATACAAAAGGCATGTAGTATTCAGAATGATGCTGTTCTTGAAAGCATATTCCTGACCAGAAGTTGAACATAAAACTTCAGCATCATCAGTTAAAGCAGAAGAAAAATTTCTCACTCAGGTGAAAAAAAAAACAAACCAAAACCATGCATTTTTCCTTCCTTTCAAAGTGAAAATGGAAAATAATTTGATGGATTTGTTTGATTGTTTTTTCTTATTCTTCAGTACCTTTCTCTCTGGCTGTCCTTTATGTACCTTTGTTTTTGCTGTTGCCTTACTTAGAAATCATAGGGATTGAGAACCCCAGAAAGACATGTGTGGTTCAGGAACCTTCCGTGCTCCTTGTCGTAATTTCCAGATGATTTTTTGTCTTTGTTAGTTTTCATTACGCCATGTAGAAGGTTCTTGAAATCGGCGAGAAAAGAATAACTGGGCAAGGACTGAACACACACTTCTTAGCACTTATTGGTCCAGACTTGTTCTAGACACAGGAGGCAAATAAGGAAATCAGAGCCCCTGTAGTCATCCTCCTGTAGCCCCAGAGGCTTAAAGATCTTTTTACGAAGATCACAATTCTGAATGTTGAAGCATGTATGGAAAAAAATTCCTGGAGAGAGAGAGAGAGAATGCTTAGTTGTAGCTTTTGTAATTAGCAGCTGATATTGTGTGTTTGTAATAGAGTCTTACTGACAAAGCTAAAACCATTTCTTAAGATCCAGATGGCTGCTTTTCTTTATGACTTGCTGTAGGGTACAGACTTTGATTTTATATATTTTGATAATCTATCCTGATTATTCAACTAATACTCATTGTTCTCCCTATGCTGCAGCAATACCCTTTGAGAAACTGCAGCATATGGCTTGGTAAGGGAAATTTCAAGGTTAAGAAAATCTTCTTTAGCTATGTCTCTAACTTCTTTGTTTCCCCTTCTCGAGGCTAGGACCTGTAACTTTTAAAATAGCTCTTTAAATGTTTCCTGGTGACAAGACTCTCATTCAAAGCAGTGTCTTTCAATGGGTGGGGAAAGGTCTTAAAACATTCCCTCATCTTCAGAAGTGTCTTCTAAAGTCAGCCACTATGTGGGATCAAGTTCCAATCCAAAACAAGCCAACGACAACAATAAAAAAATACATGGGAGAATTTGGTGGAAAGAAAATACAGAGGGCAAAGCTGCGCTTGTGGGTGGCAGAGGAAATGGAAACAGAGAACTCAAAATCCTTGTACTGCTGCATGAGATTACTATGTCAGGAGGTGAGTCGGCAGGATGCAGTACAATGTAATTGCAACACCTTCAGAATCAGAATATCATCATTATATAGGCGGAGGAAATAAGGAGCTTTAAAGACAGGTGAATATTCGACTTGTCTAGGTCATTGGCATTTTGATTTTATTCATTCTCTCTTTATCCAGGTTAAAATGTATCTAACTACCTGGAGATCAGGTTTTGCCCACAGAAGTGTTGTTTTAAGAATAACGCATCATCTTAACAGTTACAAAGCAAGAAACATGGGACTGCACCCTCCCTAGAAACATGCCCACCTTACAGTCTCTCTGGAAAGCTGTCTTGAACAGGCTGTGGTTTGAAAAGGAAGAACTTGCCTGGTTACCCATGAGATATGTGATCTCCTTCTCTTCCCTGGACATGCCCTGTTGCAAATAAAACTCCAGTGAAACTATTTCATATTAACTGTGAGGTGCTCCAGGGTTTTCTTAGAGGGAGGAAAATGTATGGATCAAGTTACCAGAAAGCATCCACAACACCCTCTGTCTTTTGTTCATTTGAAAGCAAAGGTATTTTGTGAGATGTAAAAATGCTCCTTGCTGCAAAGATTTCCTCAGCCCTAACCAGCATTTTTTTTTTCTGGAAAAACAGAAAAAACAGTGAATCATAGCAAATTCTGAACCAGGACTAAGCACAGGTATCCTGTGGGAATTTCCTGGTTGCTGGACTTGGATGAGTCCAGTGGGCAGAATTAGTTAACCTTTTAAAAGTCAGGAGTGCTAAAAGGGAGTCTGTTCCAGAGAGCAGAATAGCACAGATTTAAGCCTCTGATCTAAATCAGAATGACCTGAGACAAAGAATTGAAAGATTTTTTGTGGTCATCTTCAGTTCAGAAGCTGTGGCTGCCCCATCCCTGGCAGTGTTCAAGGCCAGATTGGACAGGACTTGAAGCAGCCTGGTCTAGTGGAAGGTGTCCCTGCCCATGGTAGGGGATTAGAACTGGATGAGCTTTAAGGTCCATTCCAACCCAAACCGTTCTGTGATTTCACGATTCCAGTGAGCACATCAGCCTGTTGGCTGTATGCAAGGTCCCTCTGTTTATGACGGGTGTAGAGTTCTGTGCCATTTCTCAAATGTTTTTAAAAAATTCTACAACAGAACACAAAAAGAATACTGAAACTCAAAAATCTAAGTGGAAGTGGGTTTTGTTTTTTTTTTTGTTGGCTCACGTGACTTCTTAGACTCGTTTAAGGTGTCAAAAGAGGGCAGTTAAATTTGTCCTAATTCAGAGGTTCAGCTGTGCTTGGAGTTGCACTGATTTTTCTTTAAGATACTTCTAAATAAGTGACATTATAACAGGAAAATTATTTCTGTTCAGAATTGTCTCTATTACTTTGCTGTATTTAACTACGTTCATAGCAAAACTAGAAGACAATCAGCCTGCTAATTCTGGTTTACAGAAAATACTTGCTTGAGCTTTGTTAGCGTGTCCCAAACTAAGAAGCAATTTTCGCAACTGCTTCTAAATCCAACTGTTTCCTAATACAACTTTCTCTTTCCTCAGTGAGTTACAATGTTAAAACTATCCCCTGATTAAAAGCACCAATCGCATTACTAACAAATGGATGTGTGGTGTGGACAGACATGCAGGAGAGAGCACGCAGTGTAAACTTGTCATTTGTTTGGTTTATGAAAAATGAAGTGGAGCCAACAAGGAATGTGCAGAATATTTCTTGTTCTTAAGGTCCTCAGTGCTGCTGTCAAATTTGTTGTCAAAGCAATCAAAAACTAATGACTGTGATTAGCTGCTGAAATTGGGTCTGTGAGTTATGTGCCATATAAATATTTCGGCATTAGTTCTGTATTCATACCATGGAATAAATTTATTGAAACTCTGCACTGGAACTCAAGTAAAAGGGAACATAAGGAATGTTTTACATGGATATTGTTTTTCTTAGGGAAAAGTATTTCATTTATATCCCTATTTTTCATATTTTATAGATGGTTCCTACATAAATACAAATCCCACTTCCTCTCAATTTAAAATACAGCATAAAGAAAAATAGACAGCTGTTTAAGAAAAATGTTTCACTTAACTAGGCTTAAGGGGTTGTCTTGACCATAAGAAATCAATAGAGCTATTTACTGGGGAAAGATACATTCTCTGTTGTATGGGGTTTCACAAAGCTATTCTGCACTGCTCAGCTACCATTTAATTGCATAAACTTTTGCCAGCTGTCTGCAAAGAGGAGAATTCGATTACAGAAGACATGAATGACACTGGTCATGTTACTGATGTGACTACGGTGTGGCCCAGAGAAACCTGCAAGGTTAACAATTTGGGAAGCAATTTCCTCCAAGAGAAGAGTGATAAAGAAATGATAAGGCAAGTAAAATTCAATGGCATAGGCACCATGCATTTGTTAAAATGATCTGTATTGCTTACAAGCGGGGCAACGTAAAGTGCAAGACCCCTTGAATGTTCATCACCTGTGAAGATACTATATCTCTGTTCATCTATATTCTCTAGCTGCCTTTGCCTTCAAAGGGCTGGATGCTGTGATTGTGTCTTTTGATGAGTTGAAAAGCTTCCTGCCATCCATAATTTCCATTGAGGGAACAAAGAAGTGAATTTGGTCAATCTTAAGCACTGCTTGGCTCCTGAGTACTTCCTGCTGCACTCTGCAGTAGTGCCAGCTATCAGAAAGCTGAGCCCAAATATGCAAACTATGACTAAAATTCTCTTTTCACATTGACCTTGCTGGTATTACTCTTCATTTATATTCCTGTGGGTGAAAGAAGAAACTGTGTGTGATTCATACATGGGGTAGACTATGTGTGGACTTTCCCCAAATGACTTATTCAGAGACATCTGTGTAGCTTTGACTTCAGGAAAAAACTTATAAACAAGGTGTAAATGAGCGTGCAGTTTACTCGATTGATCTATGTGTACAGTTTAATGCTGAGGTTTTTCACTTAGTGTTCACTTCATAAATGAGAGACATAAAATGTTTAAATTAAATGAAGCAGAAATTAAAAAAAAAAAATTGATTCTCTCCTTTCCCCTCATCCTTCTCACTAAAAGTTTTTTGCTTTTTGCATTAGTGGCTGTGCTATATATTGGCATTTATGCTAATGAAAAGCCCACGATGTTTCCTAAGTGTTCCACTACAAGGACCTAGTTAATAGCTTTCATTTATCCAGCAAAAGAAAAGCTCCTGCAATCTCAAATCCATTGTGCAGTAAACTAAAGACATAAAAGGGTCATGAAACTGGAGTCTCTCCATAACTGTGCCATCTTTTATTCCACTGCTGCCAAATGCTTTCTTCAGGGAAATAAAACTTGGAACTGCAGGTTAAAATAAGCTCTGTGGTTCGTATCACAGCAGTTACTGGTAATCTCAGGGATTCCTGTGGAGGTGATACTATACTTAATACAAAGGTGGGGCACTGATTTTGATATTTGCTTTCTTAACTTGCTACTGGTCTTCATTCAAAAAAGTGTAAACCACACTACTTGTGGCTATACTGGAAGTTTTGATCTGGGTGATCTTAGCCAAGTCCAGTAAGGTTACAGCAGCAAGTATGCGTGTATGGTTCATCTCCCAGCCTGTGCTCTAATAGCTATTAAGCTGAAGAATAAAGATTCTTTTCATAGTTTAAATGCAATACTTAGTCACAAAGAATAAGAGTAATTATTTTATCTATTTTTTAACAATTTGGTTTTTGTGACACATTATAACCATTTCTGTAGTCTTCATCTAATCAGCATTTTTTAAACGGTCATTTAAATACTGTGAGCCATAAAGATTAAAAAATACAAATACTAATAACTTCCCAAGATTTAAAAAAAAAAAATCAATTGGTTGGGAAATTAGTTTTATCTCTGTGAAATTGCAGCGTCTGAGTAGTCATAAAAATACACAAACGTAATCGATGCCAAATTTAAAGCATCTTTAGGGGACATTAATATTATTTGCATATATTTTCATTAATTTGTCTGTCTTTATTATACTGCAGAGTGCAGTCTTTTAAAATCCTCCAAATAATGTTAAAGGGTTTCACTAAGATTGCTGCTTTATAAATATTTGTAATTTCTCCTTGGAAAGAAAAGTAGTTAGAAATTTGAGTTCTGCCTGGCCACTGTGTAAACCTCTGTTTTCCTAAAACCAGGAAAAAAATAATTAAAGGCTCTCTAGCTTGATTTTTTCAACATAATTAAAATAGAAAGACAAACCTCTCTGTTTTGAAATTAGTCCTTCAAAGAGAGTGAAATACTCAGATATGCCACTGTGACTTCCACATTGTCTTTATTTTTGGTGTAAGCTGGGCATCACTGTGAGGTGTGCAGACACAGTGAGAACATAGAACTGCATTGCTGTAAACTGACCTGTGATAGCCCTCTGGCTCTTCTATAGTAATACATAGAAGATTTCAATTCCCTGTCTTCTTTACTGTGAGGGTGGTGAGGCACTAGAACAGGATGACCAAAGAAGTGGTAACTGCTCCATCCCTGGCAGTGTTCAAGGCTACGTTGGACAGAGCCTTGGGCGACATGGTGTAGTGAGGCATGGTGTAGTGAGATGTCCCTGCCCGTGGCAGGAGGCTGGAAACAGATGATCTTAAGGTCCTTTTCAACCCAAACCATTCTATGATTCTGTGATTCTATTCTGAAATTAAATCCAAGCCATGGGGTTATTTGTAGTCAGGGGATGAGTTGGATTTTCCTGTGCTCAGAAAGTAGACAGCATTGGGATTGAATAAAGGGATGCCTGTTGCAACATCTTAAAAAAGTTTATTCATAATGTAGTGGTAATTGACATATAATTATTTTGCAATGCATCGATAACAGTAATAAATCCTCAGTAAAAAAGAAAAAGAAAACTGCCACAGAATATTGGCATTGCATTAAAAACAGCAGGAACAATTGCTGGAAGCACTAACAGGTATCCCCAAAGATTTCCGCTACCTTCAATACATGCACTAATTTGAAAATGGAATTGATGCTTCATGCATTCTAACTCTCTCTTTTGCAAAACTATCTAAAAGGTTCATGTTTTGCTATGTATCAAACATAAGACAGCTCTCTGAGGCTATGACATTGTTTTCTCAAATCTAGTCAGTACTTCAGATCATTTAAATTAATATAAGCTGAGTGTTGGAACAGAGAATTCTCTGAAAGCCAACAGAACCCAAACAGAATGAGATCTATCATGTCCTTGGATGTTTTCCGTTGGCAGATAATCTGCTTTTCTTGGGTCAAAAAGTCTTAAAGAACAAAAAATACAAAGACTTGCAGGAGCAGTCTCTTCATTTTCTACCTGCAGTAGCACTTTAACATCAGCTTTGCTGAATTGGTTATTCTTGAATGCTGCTGAAAGCCGGCTGTTTTAATAAATGCACAGATCTAAACAAAACCCCCAAACCAAGATTAATACTGAATCAGTTGAATCTTTTCACAGGCTCCTTTAGCATCAGTTTGGTCTCTTAGTGGATCTCCATAACCACTGTTGTGTATGAACGCATTCCAGACTTGAGCTGTCTTAGGGAATTCACTCTAGAAAACTGGCATTTTCCTCCCAAAGACTTGGTTGTCACCAGTTGTCCAAAATTGGCCTTGGGATCCAGGAATTCTCTTCCAATTGTGTTTCTGTACAAGTGTAATGAAACATTGCCTCTGTGGAGATATTTCCACACTTGAGCTGTGTTTCAAATGCTTATAGAAGTCTCAATTATATGCAGTGTAATATATGAAATTCCTGACTATAACCCAAACAACTGTTAAGTGTGTTGGAATTAGGGTATTTTCTTGATTCGTTTTTCTAAATTGTTTTCCTGTGTTTCTGCTCTTTTTCTCTCTGTCACTCTCTTGTGTTCACTGTGCAGCAGTTTGGTTATAAAAATAGGTCACAGGGAAATAGTTTTACAGCAGCACTCCCTTAAACTCACCAATTGTACTTGCATAAAGAGATTGAGTTACTTCCTGGCTTTCTGTTTCCAAACATGCCTCCTGTGGGCTGAAAGGAGTAGCTACACCTCCCAAAGGTGCTCTGCAAGAAGAGGCACTGACCAGTCAGATAGACACAACAGGCTTGAAATAGTGGTGGCTGGAATACATACAACACTGCACTAGAAAGACCTACCAAAGTGCATTTCTTTCCTTTCTCAGGATGACCATGAGATTTTTGCTGTTCCAAATGTAGGGAAAGCACAGCAAAATGCAGGACATTGTCCTAAAGCCAAATGGTGCATGTGTGGGGAGCGGCAGGGTTGTGCTAAGGTTTTATCTTTTGTGCAGAAGATACTCTGCTGCTTTAAAGAAGGTACTTCTTTGCACATCCTGCTATATATATAAATGCAGTAACACAAACTGAGCTGAAAGTAAATTTCAGCTGGAAAGTAAATTTCAGCTGGAAGTAAATGAGCTGATTCCATTTTTGACTAGGTTAAATCTAAATCAATCCTAGCTAAGCACTAATTAGGTCAGAGCCTGTTTATCTCTTGAGGCCAAATACCACGTATCACTCTGATATGCTGACTTTAGAGTTACTGTTCCTGTTAACTGGTGAATGGGATTTGATACTCCAGCTGCAACGTTTGTCAGTGACTGCAAAAACCACTGTGAGTGTGAGACATTTATTGACTAATGAACATCCTGATTATCTCAAATACTCCATTAGTAACCTGATGGACAAGGTTTGGCTAGCAATTCAAGTAGTTTTCCCATAATATTAAACTACTTTTCAGATAGCCTTGCACCACAGTCCTGTAAAAGAGACAGAAGATTTATTTTTAGTGCAAGTAGCTTCTGAAGTTGCTCATTAGCAGTTATTGATATCATAACACTTTTTGCTATAACAGACTTCCTTTTGGTTATTAGAACTTTTTACTTTGGGTTCTCAAGAGCTTACTCAAAGCAGCCTAATGTTTTGGTGTCTCAAATGTGGTGTTTTGGGGTTTTCCTTATAATTTGTCCTATTTCTCTTTATTTCCTAGAATGTCTGGGAACCAAAAGAACTATTCCTTCATTTTTTTTCTCCAAGATGAGATTTTTTTTTTAGAAGTTTCAGTGATTCTTTGCTATAGGTAGGAATATGAAGTTCTATGTATGCTGTTTCTTGGATACCTCTTTGAAATTCTTGCAGAACTCAGAAGTTATTATGTACAGTGTCATCAAGCAGTGTGCAAATAACATACAGGATGAATCCAAAATATTGTGATAGTCATAACTGACTTTGACAACCAGGCTGTTTTCCAGATCCTAAAACCTAAACCAAAACGTGTTCAGCACAGCAGGTTTTTCCCACTAAGCACTAAGCTAATCAGTAATAACTTTTAGGTTATTTTTATTTGTGTTTGGTCTGACTTCTGGTTAAAAAAATGTTTAGCATTTTCCCATCCATTTAAATGGGAACAGGGTTGGACTAATAGCTAGTGTTTTTGTAAGAAGCTTGCATACAACTAATTTGCCTGCAAGAAACCTGGCTTTTTACAAGGGTAAGTAGTGACAGGATGGGGGGGAATGGCTTTAAAGTGAAAGATGATAGATTTAGATTAGATATTAGGAAGAATTTCTTCCCTGTGAGTGTGGTGAGGCACTGGAACAAATTGCCCAGGGAAGCTGTGGCTGCCCCTTCCCAATCGATGTTCAAGGCCAAGTTAGGTTTCCATATGAACTTTCTTGATGGATTGAACCACAATTGTTTTAAGGCTTATTTCCAACTATTCCAACCTTATCCTACGGGAAGAAGTTTGGTTTTCAGCCAGCCTAACAATGAGAAGACATAAAGATGGCTTAATGACGCCTTTGTTCATCAGGGTCACAATTTTACTATGTACTGGGGTGTGACTGGAGGTGAAAATTTCACTTCTAGTTCTGTCAGACAACAAAACCTCTCTTACGAAACAGACATTGGTTTTATTTTAGAGAATGACGATGGTGTGGGATGAATATTTGAAATCCTAATAAGACTGAATGAATTGCTCATTATTGTTCAATATTTGAACAAGAGACAGGTTTTTTTGTTCCCCCAATGAAACACTGGAAGGCTCTGTAAGGAAGCCAGTGAAACATTGCCACTCTAAGGTCCCCCTGAACAATATTTCCCATTGCTGTCCTGCTTTGTTATGAATTATTTTCTTTTTCCCTGAAAGAAATTTTATACTTCTTTTGCGAAAGATTTTCTAAATTGAATTAGTCCATTACAAGAGCAGAGGGAAATTTGGGTTTGTTTTGGGTTTGTTTTTTTTTTAAATAATCTTAGAGTATTAGGCTGAGAAAGTTGGGGCTGTTCAGCCTGGAGAAGAGAAGGCTGCGTGGAGACCTCATAGCAGCCTTCCAGTATCTGAAGGGGGCTATAGGGATGCTGGGGATGGACTCTTCATTAGGGACTGTAGTGAGAGGACAAGGGGTAACGGGTTCAAACTTAAACAGGGAAGCTTAGATTGGATATAAGGAGGAAGTTCTTTACTGTGAGGGTGGTGAGGCACTGGAATGGGTTGCCCACGGAGGTTGTGAATGCTCCATCCCTGGCGGTGTTCAAGGCCAGGTTGGATGAAGCCTTGGGAGACATGGTTTAGTGTGAGGTGTCCCTGCCCATGGCAGGGGGTTGGAACTGGATGATCTTAAGGTCCTTTCCAACCCTAACTATTCTATGATTCTATTGAGTCTAATCCTTAGATCTCTGAAGTTGATAATCGGATGTGTTTCCCAGTCCACAGTACCGTCTGCTTAAGCCTTTCTAGAGAATTATCCAAATAGGGTTTGAAACAGGTGAATATTCCCTTCAAGCTTCACATTATCTAAATGTTCATCTTCTTCAGGATTTACTTTTTTTTTCTTCAGCAGCAGTAAGGCAGAGGGGAGCCCAATGCATTTCAAGGACTGCTGTATCTGTCTGGACTTTTTGAAAATCACACCTCAAGTAATAGCAGGACAAGGTACATCGGACGCAACTTTTTAGACAAGTCGGATTGCTTATTTCATGAAGAACCCCTTTCTCACATTTCCATGCGTTCTTGCCACCAGGGAACCTACTGATCCCAAGCTGCTCTGCAAATGTTTTTATTTACGGGGGACTGAATTTGGCTTGTGTGTCAAGCTTGTGACATACGTCTCTGAGAGTTTTGGTGTGAATGGCTTGCTGGCTGACAAGAAGTAGGTCTATTGCAAAAAGATTAGGACAGAATTGTTATGCCTCATGGTCCAAGCTTTTAACTACCTGAGAAAGCAACGATCTTCCCCATTCTCTAAAGGTGTTATAAAAAGTCTCTGTATCTTTTTACTTTTTTTCCAAAGCTGTCAAAATGGTACTTAGTAGGTTTATCCAACAGGCTGTGAACTACAAGTGCAGTCACTGAGCTGATCCTGTTTTCATCACTGACCTTAAGCGGAAAGAAGGGAAAGATCAAACAAATATTTTTTTCTGATCTTTGAAAAGCTGCCAAAACTAATGAAGTTGAATTCATCTGGGACAAAGGAGATGCTTTTGTTTTTCAGCCTCTTTCAGCTTAGTCGCATTTTGGATGGCACTCAGCTATTGCAACTGGAATATAAAAGAACTTGGCATCAAATCCCTCTGAAAGATGGGTCTATCTCATGTAATTACAATGCCACCAAGAGAATACTTGCTTGTGTCTTACATGTGTAGACTTCTTATCTTCTTGGTAAACAGTTCAAATTCACGCAGTGGATTTTTTGTTGTTGGGAAGGTGGTTTGTCCTTCCTGCATTTCTTCAGCTTGACCATAAGAGATTAACCTCAATGAAAGTTTGATCCAAATGCACCTACTTTTTAGAATGACAGAGGTGAGGTTTTATATACGAATCTCAGGGGGTTGGTATTGGACAGCCTGCTGACATGGAAACCCATGGAACTGTTATTTGTATCCATGTGTTCAGTGCTCTGAGTGACACACATTCACAGTTCAGCAGCTTCATGTACATACAGGTTGCACAGCCTATCCAGTATTTATGTATTCTTCAGGTTAAGTACCCTGGGAATAAACCTTAATGCAAAATCATTTTTCTTAAAAGGCCATTAAAGTCTTCCAGAGGCCAGAACTGTTGAGTAAGGTTCATGTAGTGAGTAAAGCAGTGCCACACTGGTGATTAACGTCACTTAGAAGATAGTGTTTGCTGATCTTGTGTAATCTGAACCCGTATTGTCTGTTGTGGGACTTTGCTGCAACTTTGGCTCTGGCTGTGGGCTGTTGTCTCCTCTCAAGCTAAGATTATAGATTAGGAAGGTAATTTGCTAAGACCAAGAGGTGAGTTGTTTATTATCAGAGAGGTTGTTATATTCTTTGTGCATCAGTCAGTGTGGCCCAGAATATTTTATTCAATGAATTAAAGGGGAGCAAACCCACACGAACAAAAATGAGATTGGCTGGGCCAGCTTTGTTTCATTAGGCGTGTTACTCTGTGTGCTGGTCCTGTGATAGAATAATTTGCTTTCACAGGAGTATAAACATGTACAGGATTAAATAAAACCAGCATTAACACTAATAAGTGGAAAGCAAGTAACTCCCTAGAAGTTTGGTGGATATTAAAATACAATGGCATGTGCCCTATAAGTCGTTCTACAGGGCATTTGCACTTTGGCAGTTATTTATATTATGGGCAGTTCAGAGCAGGAGTGGCCTCGCTACGGGTTCTTAGCTGGGTGTAAAACAGAGCTTTGCCACCACTGTTGTGGATGCTGGGCTGGCTCTAGAAATGGAGGGTCAGCTTGTTTTTGAAGGCGGAGGGAGAGCTCTGGAGACTGCTGCTAGGAAAGGGTGGTGACAGCTCTTCTGCAGCAGCTGCCACCTTCAGAATCCTTGAAGGCAGGTCTCCTGTCATTCCTTTAGCAGTCTGTTTCCTAAAGCATTTGCCTGCTCTGCCTTTTCCATATATGATCTGCTGAGGCCTAGTCCTGCAGCCAGACATGCTGTCATCTTGTCAGGTACCATATTGTCTAAGAAAGTGTGTTGAAAGTGTCAATTACCCAAATTTAAATGGGGACCTTGGATTAAGCTAGGACTAAAATACCACAGAAGTAATTTCCTTATTTACCTATTCAGAAGTGACTGAATATACTTCCTCCCACCTCAACTGTAAGCTACAAGGAAGGAAGGAGAGGATTTGGATTTAAATATTAACTGGAATTCCTTCTCTCCCCTGTCTCCTTTGGGTATGGCTCTGAATCATATTGTGAAGACTACAGGGACTCATATGTAAGTCAGGCCTTTCCTTTCATTAAAGCACATGCACAGCCCTGTGTTAAAGGACAAGATGAATACTGTTTTGAAATCTGTCACATTCACCCAGAAATGTAAGGCCATTCACCAGTATTTGATGCAGGAAACAATTTTCACTCACCAAGGACAGAACTCATACACATAAAAGAATAATTTGAACAGATGATACTTCAAAAATCTGATGAAATGCGTATTTCCAACTAGAATTTGGGATGTTATTAAACAAGTGACTGCAAATTTATTCTTTTATGTAACTTTTATAAAGAGATGGAGGCATTTTTTTCCTCTTTTCTGACCTGTTCACTTTTGTTTTTATCTTTTTGTATTGCACATGAAGTCCAAACGGGGCAATATCTTTCAGTTGTATTGAAGCCAGCATGCTGGGTGATAGGTATCGCTGCTTCTTTTCCTCATATTAGATCATTTATTCATAAAGACTGCAGCTTGGGGGAAAGCAATTATGTTAGAATGGTTTTAGCTGAGTTGTATGGGGGAAAACAGTTTTTAAAAATCTTGAAGGCTTTCCATTAAAAGTAGCACTTCAGTTTTGTGAAGCTATGAACGTCTTTTTGAAACATTCCAGTGTTTGTTGAAAAGAAAATCTAAGACATGATTTTTTCACACAGGTCTGTAGTCAGATTGCTTGCCTCCAGTTGCTGATAATAGTTATTCTGAGTCTTCTTTCTAGGCTCTCCTCTTTAATTTTCAGCCTAAATATTACACTAGTTTTTACTTATGCCAACATTTTCCTTTATTAGAAATAGTTCTTCTGCCTCCATAATGCTTACTCCCCTAGGAATATTTATAGAAGGAAATTACATTATTTCTTATCCTTCATTGTGCTAAGCTAAACAAGCTAAGCTCATAGTTGTTTCATGTAAGTTGAGGTCTGTGTCCCAATCATGCTTATACATCCAGTTTGCCCTCTTCTATCTTGAAGAAGAATGAACACAACTGTTTCTCAGTATTACCAATAATGCTGTGAAAATGTCTTGCAAAACCTGCTAATATGACCCTCGTTTCTGGAAATTATTTTCCCAATTCATGCTAAGCCTTAGTTTGCCATTTCTTTGAGGCAGGGATGACAAAACTTAGTGGCTCATGGCCATTTTGATACCCTTCAGGGCCTTCTTTTCCTCTGTCATGTGGAAATCAAAATGTTTTATGGAGCTGATGAAAGTGAACACCAAATGTTTTCTGATCAGCCCATGCAGTTGTTTTGTTATCAGGCTTCTTGACTTCTCCAGATTTTACTGACTGTTGAGCTCTACTTCTGGGGCAACATTGCCAGACAGAGTCCAGACAGGTGTATTAGAGTTCCCATAATGGATAATGAATTCAGAGGACAAGTCTCAAACAAGTAATCACCAAATCCAGGGATTCTAGTTCTCACTTACCTTGGTCTGAGGTAAACCCCAAGCCATAGCTTAGCCATCTCATGGCTGTTGGCACATGTGTACTAGGATTCTCTGTGGTCCACATTTATAATGAAATAAAATGAACTATTTCCAAATTAAATTTGAGTTTCCCTTGAATGATTATTTCTTTTGTTTATTTCTCATTCTCAGGTGTTCCCCAGAACAGAATTCTTTCTCTAGAAATAGTAAAAAGCAGCGCTTCTGGAATAGTGTGTTAAAAGAGAAAGCCTATCTATATTTATTTTTGAGATTGGACTAAGACATTAGCAATGAGTACAGCCATTTCTGTGCCTCTTCATGGCTCTGCTTTTCTTAGCTGTCAGCATTTTCTTGAAGGATATCTCCATTGAACATTGCCACCTGCAGTATTTTTTGGTCTAACCACACTTTTCAGCTGAAAAGCAAGAATCAGATATTTAAGAAGAACTTTTTTCCTTCCACTCTTAACCTTTCAAAGCAATGCCTTATCTTATTTTTAATAACCTTAAAATATTTGACTTTGTTCTGTGGTAGATTGATCATAACTTTTATGCTAGTGGTGATTGGGCAAATGAGTTACATCTTAGAAACACACGAAACAGTTGTCTGTGATGAATCTCTAGTGCTTTTTCTCTCTCACTACCCTTCCCTCAAAACCTGGTTTGATAAGAAAGATCGCACTGCATGATGGTCTGTCCTACTGAGTAAATTTAAAGTTGATACATAGTACAGTGAAGCCCAGTTTAACGTTGAATGTATTTATTTTCTATAGTGCATTACTGTCAACCTACAAGAAGCGTTGCTGAAGAGTGAAAGTCAGTTAATTCAGTTACAGGAATAGGCAGGTTTTCATTTTATAGTTCACATTCCCACATTCCTAAATTATTGCCTACCAGTTAAAAGTCAGGTTGCCCTCCACTGCCTCCTTCAAGGAGTGATTGTACATGAGTGGCAAACCATAGTGCCTGCGACTGCAGAATGCAGCATCACTGGAAATGTGATTGACTTTTTCATTGCCTCATTGGGTTGCCTCTTTCATGGTTTCTTTTCTCTGCTTTCCCCCTCTCCTTTCCTCCTTCTAGTCAGCATTAATGTGTTTTTTTTAGTTAGAACCCACAAAATCAAATGCACAGCTTTCTCTAGAGCTCAACTTTATCTCTGTGTTTCATGACTCATTTATGTTCATGAAGGAAATGATTTGAACTGTCTGCTTTTATGAAGGCTTGAGCCTTTTTGTATGGCAATAAGAGATAAATTGACTCGTATAATTGAGAGAAGGATGTGATAGATTCAGCTGCTCTGTGAGAGCATAGAACTTTGCTCTCTACTAATACAGACAGTATTTTCATAATTGTGATGTCAATTTGAAAAGACCTCTGACTTTTTCAAGGGAGTGCCTGCTCTGCTTATTCTTAAATTGGGATACTTTCAAGATATACAGAACTGAGCCTCCTCAGTACCTGCACAGAATAATCATCTGTGAAGTTGGTTGTTCCGACAGGTTTACCGGGGCCAGAGAGACAAAGCAGTACAGACCATAGATAACATTTTTTCCTATACAGATACAACAAAATAATACAGGTTTCGCTGTTTTTCACAGATCAAAGTTGTTAGTTTTTTACAAGTTACAGAATTTACAGTTAAAGTAACTGTATCAAGTTCTTTTATCTCCGAGTACCAAGTTCTTCATAAGAACCTAGGCTTATGTGAGCTTGGGCTACACGTTGTATTTCCATCAAATAATTACCTACCTTTGTCTTGTCTTGTGTACTTCTGAGCATAGGGGCTGCTGTGCCATTGTACAGCATCATTCCACTCTTGTCTGCCAAAAATAGACAAAGATCTTACAATCTGGCATGAGACAAAGAGACTTCAGTTGTGGTGGATTTCAGCCTTTACTGTAACATTGCATTCCTTGGAAAACCCTAGCAATAATGATCATCATAATTTGTGATGACCACCAAAATGAAACAATGGGACTACAACAAGGGCCTCACAGCAGTAGAGAAAATTATTTAGGAAAAGATTCTAGGAAAGTAGCCAAAGTTCTTCCATTTCTATTTCTTTGGTAACAAGACCAAGCTCATTTGAGTCTGAATTTCAGCCTGATTTTTCCTGCAATAAATCTCAGTCTTGTCTCTCTGTGGGCTTATGGCAGTTGTGCAACCTTTACTATGCTAATGTTGCAAAATCTTGGGATTTTAATACGAACTTCATTAGAGTGAAGGGAAAATGATAGTTTCTCATTCAGGATTTATGGTGTGTGAGTCCTCTGTGCAGGTTTTAGTTTGGAAATTCATTATATTTTTATTTCATTTGTTGGTTAATGACTTTTATGTGTTTTCCAGGAGGTGTTTTATGAAATTTTTTAGTGTAACAAAACTGTTACTATATGAAGGCAAAGCAATATGGGCTATTTCTTAAACCAGTTATCCTTTTCCTATACATGTAATCCCACACTTGCTGGGCTCTGTAGCAATAAAATGGTTCCATATCTATCAGTGAAACTTAAGGCTAGGTAAGTAAGAGCTTTAGTGTTTCAAATTGACAAACAAGGGATTATTTTTTTTCAAAATGAAGATAGAAAATGGATGGTGGGAAAAGGATGCACTGCCTTAAAAGCACTGCTTTGCCCTTAATAAGAGCTGTGAAATGTTTACCTCATTACTTTTGCTCTGTTACTGTTGAGAGTTTGTTGAATACTACAGGAAAATAAAGCACCATCTGTTAGAAATAGACTATATATCAATCCAGGCTTCCCTATAGGATGTCCTCTTTTCTGTGACACTACACATAGTCTATCTCATAATAAATAGCACAGTGTATGAATTCAACCTGACCTGCAGAGGTCCTGATCTGGGGATCTTCTGTCCCTTCCACAGTACATGCACCCAATGACTTTACAGTATATGTGCGCTGAGCCCACCAAGCGTGCTGCATTAACTAGACCAAAAAGCACACATGGCAGAGAAAGCAGTGTCTGCTATGGAAGTAGTTGACTTATATCTCTTTTTACCAGTGAAAAAGACTAATGAAAACTCAATATACTTGGAAAGGCAAAGTACATTGGGGTTTACAGCTATACCAATGTTTTCATTTGTTTGTTCTAGAAAAAATGATGGCAAACTCTGTATGGGAATGATTTAAAACTACTAAAGATAAAGCTGCTGGGTGACCTGGGACTTCCCAGCTCCCAGTGATGTGAGACACTGTGTAGGTGCAATATCTGTATCTGTGGTACAATGTTCAGAGGCAGGATATATCAGTAGGACAAGGACAAAGGCCTGTGTTACTATTGTAATGTAACAGCTAGCTCTGTATGGCTCTGTCCTCTACTGTATGATCTTAACATCAGATTGTAGATTCTTTGTATGTTCCTGCTGAGTTTTCCCCTGAAAGTGCTAAAAAGTTATCTTTAGTTATCCTTCTCTTTGGGTATAGTGTGCAAAGCTCTGGAAATGGATACGTTGTGAACTACTGAAATTAAAGTAGTTTCTTCCATGTGTGGAAAGACCAATAGAGAAATTCATTTCACTTGCTACCCTGTGTGTGCTGTGTAATCTTGGAATGTTCTCTTAGTGCATTTCTGCCTATTTAATTGAAAAGTTCATACTGAAGTTACACATAGGAATTGTTATTGGAAAGTGATTTCATTTTTCTTGTGCTCAATAACTAAAATTCCCAAGCAATTAAACTTTTTTTTCTATTATAAAACCATAGAATCTCTGCTACAACTTCCACAGGAACATGTTGCAGCTACAGAAGAAATAAAACCTTTGAAAAATGGGATATTTTTCATTAAGGCCAACCAAACATGTAAACATTAAAAATTGTGTCTTGTCTTTGGACAGCAAACTGGGAAATATTTCATACAGGGCTCAATCTTTTTCTGAGTCCATAGAATTTGATACTTACAGGCAGTGACCTTGTTTAGAGGAATGGAAGCATAGGGCTGTGATGATTGATGGGGTTTGGAATAAGCTTGTATATCTGCAGGTATTACTGTTTCCTGAAAATGTGTACAAAATTAATGTATTTTATACACTTATTTTTGTTTATTTGTTTGGTTTCAACTTGAAAAATGACAGAAATTTAGTGACGTTCTCCTGCCCTAAATAACCTTTCCTGACATTCAGCATGGTCATGCAGTTCGGAGGTTTCCAGAATACCTATTGCCCTCATCCTTATGGCCTGCAACATTGTTTTGTTTATAAACTTGCAATCAGCTGGTTCTATTTCAAATGGTTTAAATTATGCCTTTAACATAAAAAAGCTGAGATTCTTGTTCTTGCCTTTGTGCTGTTCCAGTGGCACAAAGGGGACTTTAAACCTGTGTTACCCTGCTCAGAGGAGAAGATTTGAGTTCGTGTTCAAGTTAACTACATATCATCACTACTTAATGTGCTTTAATCTAAGACTATGTTTACACGTTTTACTGGATCATACACTTAGTGCTGATCACACGAATCCAAAGTTCTGTAAGCACTAGAAAACAGACTGAAAGCCAGGAGCACGAAGACAGTATTACAGATTGAAAAAGTGCTTTTTTTATGGTAGATTTCTGCTGAATGCAGGAATACTACAATTATTCTAGATGCTAGATTTTGAAAACAAATATGGAAAATAGTAAGTGCTGGGGTTTACACTTTTATTTTCCTTTTAAAAAGTTAGAATTACAAGTACAGTTTTGCAACTAGTTAATATGCGGGATACCTGCACAGTATTTTGTTGGGCTTTTTACAGAATATTGTATACCTTGTCAGGAATATCCATTTCCTTTACCTTGGTCTTGCTATTAAATGCCAGAAATGGCTGGAAAAGTACCTAGAGAGAGGAACTGGGATGATAAAATCAGAGTTATGCCTGAATAATCTGCCACTTCTACTTTTGTGTCCACTGTAATTGCCTCCCTGGTACTCGCATCACCCTTTTGTATCTGCCTTGTCCACAAGTCCCACCTGACATAAGGATTCTGAGTTATCTGACTCCCTGTGAGGTGCACAACATAAGAGGGTCTTTACTGAGGCTACTGGTTGCTTATATACACTGATGGTTATATGTTCTGTTCCAGAGAAATTCTTGGGTCTCTTAGGATGACTGTATGCTCACTTCTGGATCTTCGGCATGTAGCATCAAACCTCTGCACTGAGGATTCCTGCTTAGTTCTTTACTTTCTACATTATTCTTAAAAAAACCCAAACCACATCATTAATTTAAACGCATGATCTGAAAGACTGTCTCCTACTGCTGTAAAATGTAACGTCAAAGTCTCTGTGTTGAAAATTTACTTCATATTTTAGATTCCTCTGTTTGTACCAGTGGTGGTGTTTACAGCACTCCTCCTTTTTACTTATGGTTTTCCTGAGATTTTATGACAAATAACCATGTCCTTTCTTGTTTTACCCAAGACATTACAGGGTTCTCAACAGCACTTAGTCACAGGGAGCATTTAATGTGGGTGCTGGTGTTTTGGATTAATTCATTACTTTATGAGAGTCAAAGTTTGCCTTTGGATATATATGCGTGGGCACCAAAGGAAGACAGATACATTTAAAAGAAAACATAATTTAAGGTTTGATAGAAAGTGTCTCAGGGCAATAGGAGACCTTCTGTGGATTTCAGTGGATTGACAAACCCCCAACCCAATAGGTAATTAACTAATTTTTGTGGTATTTGATCATATGTGTCGTTTACTTACGATAGCTTCAGAAACTCTGCATCTGTTGGTGTTTATTGAGTTTCATTTGCTCTAGTCTATCTGATTCTTTGCTTTTCAAAGTTGAAGGGCGAACCAAGAAGTTCAGGAGTCTCATCATGAAAGCTGTACAACATAAAGAAACTGCCACCTATAAAAACAAGCAGAGTTAAACAGGATTTGACAGGTTGCAGAAAAAAAAAGAAGGCGAAAAAGATGGGAACAGTGAACAGCAACTAATTATTATTTCACTGGTCACCACAACACATTAAAACCTTCCAAAGGCTGTGAAATTAATTGCATGCAGAACAGCACTCAAGGTGCTTAATATTTTGTCTCTCTGGGACAATTTTCTGGAGCTATCTTTTGAACTACAAATACAAAGCAGGAAAGACAGGGTTCTCTCTGGCTGTGTCATTCTTCATTTTAATGAGGAAGAAATGTCACACAGAGCAGTGTGAATTTGAAATATTATAATGTGCTTCAGTTTTATGTCAGAGAAAGTATGTTTCTTTAAAAGAGCCCTAATGATTCTAAATTCTAGACCTTGTTGACAAGACATCTGCTTACTTGGCCTGTGGTTTGTGTCTCATCTATAAGCTCATTATCATATATATTAAAAGAAACTTATTAAAATATTTGTATTTTAAAATGAATTGTAACCCCCCTTCCCACCCATCTTTCAGAAATGTTTTGTCGTGCAAAACATTCCACTAGGGAGAGAGAAATAATTTAGTTGTTTTCAAGCCATATAACATTTGGGCAATTCTTATAATTACTTTTCTCTTTAATTGTTAAAGCTGGAAGGCTTCTATAATATTACTTTTAAAATTCATAGTTCAATGTAAATAATCTTTTCTGTACCCACAAACCTCTCAGCTGGATGCTGACTACAGCCCTAAGGGTGCTTATTCTTTCTTTTGGTCTTATTTATTATTTTCTTCTCATCAGTTTTCTATTATTCTCTTTCCTGCCTCTTCAGCTGTCTAGCTGCACATGTAATGGGTGAGATGGCACTTGAAGCCATGCTGGTTGTTTATTTAAACAAATCATATTGAGATGAAAAGAGCAAATGATTGCAAAGATAGAATAAATCTGATCTAGAAGCTCAACAGGCTCTTAAGAGGTCTTCACATCTTAGAAAATCTCCCACCTGGACTTGTGGCTCTGAGATCTTTAGTGTCAGCCCTCCTGGTCCAGCACAGAGTGCAGAAGGTTCCTTTTGTTTTGGCTGTCTGGGTCTGGTCCTTAGTTGTCACTGTGTCAGGACAGGCTTGGATGAGTTTGGCTGCTCAGCCCTATCTCAGCTCTAGTATGTTCCTCTGAAAGGAAGCTGCCGGCTTGCAAGTTGCAAGCAATTCTTTGGGTTCTCCTTCTGTGGTAGGACTGGCAAAAGTAAGGAAAACATTAGAATATACCCCCAGCCTAGGGGCTGCCTATTTACTGCACAAGCTATTTCTAGGTCCTGTTGTCAGGAAACCTGAACAAATGATGAGGGGGTGGTACTGCAAGTAACAGGGAAACAGCCAGCTGAGAAGATTCAGCTGCTGTCTAGGACCTACTTAGCACAAAAAAGCATCCTCAGAGCAGGATGTTTTTCTCAGAAATCTCAGCTACTGGAAACTGAAGAGGAGATGAAGCTGTCTTCATCAGCAAACCCAGAAAGGTGGTGCTCTCTGAAGGTGTACAGCAGCTCCTGTCACCTCTGCTGGAAGCTTTGCGTGGCTTGGATGGAGCGGGTCTCTTATGCTCCCTCTGTGACTACCATCCACTATCACCACACTATGATTCAGGAAACAGATTTCTCAGAAGGAAATCTGTAGCAAAGATGAGATAAATTTACTGTGGAGTACCGCAGGTACTCTGAGAAGAGTATTTTTTGGTGACAAGACTAGCAGAGAACAATTTTGGCAGCTAATGTTCTCATAGCTAACAAGGAGGCATCTTTATTGCTTGGTACTCCTCTTCCAGTCTCCGCTCTTAAAAAAATATCTTTCCTGTGACAGTCTCTTAAAACAGCCTTAGTGCCTTCTCAGGCTTTTAAACCACTTTGTTGCATATTGAAAGCAGCTGAATGGGGAAAGGAAAGCTCCTGCTGCTTCTCAAAAGCAGTATGTATAACATCACAGCTGGAAATAACATGTTTTATGAACCTGATTCATCCCCTCTGCTGTGTGGTATAAATCCTGCTTCCTCACTGCATGGACCGCACATGCATTTTGGAGGGCCTCATCCTGCCAGGTCCTGAACAAGGTACAGAGGAAGAATTTAATTAAAAGCAAACATTGGTTTGGGGATTGCTAACTCCTACACACCCTCTGCTGCCTAGCAGGGGGAAGCACTAAGCAGAATGGTAGGAATGGGTAAAAATATTCCCTTACGCTGGAAAGATGAAGTACTTGCAGTAACTGATACATTATTTCAAGATCAGAAGTATAACAAATGCAAAGCAGTACATGACAGTGCCTCACTTAAGGCAGCATGGGCTGATTGTTCTGTTCCGTAACAGCTGGTGGAGGACAGAGTTCCATGACTTCCATTTTATGGTGTTTTTTCCTCTCAGACAATGCTTTTGCTTGCCAATTTTAATAGACTGACAACTTCTTTTTATTTTCAATGGGCAGCTGCACAGTCCTATTCCCTAGAATAGCTGAGTCCCTCACAGCCCTTAGCTTAATTTCTGTCTGCAGTCCCTGTGTTAGGAAAGTTTATAGGTAACTGAAACAGAAAAATGAGGTATGCAAGCACCCTAAATGGTTGAAATCTGTAGGAGTTAAATGTCTGTGACTGAGTTGCTTGCTGTCATGCAGGACTAGAAGGTAGTAAACCCAAGATGGAGCCGTGTTCCTAGCTTCTGGCCAGCCTGCCATTTAGTCTCACTCGTGCTGCTTGTTGTCTTTGGATGTGATAGACTTATTGAGTGTTAAAAGTCAGGGAAGCTGTTTCCTGTTTATTATCTCAGAAAATCTGGTTATTGATTTACATGCCCAAACATCTAGTCCTGTAACAAACATTAAATACTGAACTACAAAACCTTGAGTAGCTTTCTGCCCTAATTGTATGTACAATGTGATTATTTTTATGAAGGTAGTAGCACTTACACAGTGATCAGAAGCCTGTTATGGTTGTTACTGGACAAACCCATAGAGAGATGTCCCTCTCCTGCAATTGGAAATATCTGAGATGTTTGAGAGGTAGGAAGCTTTGTTTGAACAATGTGGGAACTGAAGCACACTTATTAAATACTTCACCCGGCATCACCCAGGCAGCCTGTGGTGGGTCTGGAAAACACTTCTGCCTTCAGTCGCATGTCTCTATCTTAACAACAAGGCTCCTGTCACTTCTGTATGCAAACCTAATAGATATACAGCCCAGTGACAGTTACTGATTAACAAAAAATGCTGTTATGCTGTATGAAGTCTTGGAGTATTTTACCTTTTCATGTCTGCTGTGGTGTCCTTCCCTCTCAGCAAGACAGAAAGGGAGTAAGATCATCCAGATAGCAGTGTCCTTACTAATGAGAAGTTCAGCCAACCATGTGCTACTTTTTCCATCACTCTGTGCTGCAGTTATCTGCAGAAGAGGAATAGAAAACTAATGTCTAATCTTTAAAAAGGGCTTTGGAAGATTACTTCAACCTTTACTCTGCCCCAGCTGAGCTCTGCTTAGATCCTAAAATGATCTAAATAACTTTTGTTTCAAAGATGGACGTTAATGTGCCATGCTGGAACCATGCAAAAGCAGCCAGTAGGAGATAGCTGGCGAAAGAGATTTTCACATGAAAACAAAACTGGAGAGTGTTGCCTTCTCAGATTTCTTTCTTTTTCTTTTTTCTTTTCCTAACAAAGAGAAGTGGAACTGTGCATGTTGGAACAAACCAGTGGGAGCAAGTGAAGGTCAGACAAGGAGGACTGTTCCTTGAACATTAACACGAAACACTAACTCCTAATTCAGTGTAGGCTCAACTCTCTCCCTATGTCATTTCGACTTCATGGGCTCCTGAAGAATTACTTGGATCTCGATTTTCACTGAAACTTTTAGGAGAGAGTAAATACCTTTTCAGCAGTCTGTGGGGATTCCACGTGGATCAGCAACAGGCTTAATTAGTTGTGCTGCTGGAACACGTTTAGTCACAGTCTCCTAAGACACTCTTGTTCCTTCAGGAGTGTCCTGAAAATACGACCTGAGTTTAGGGTGGAAGAGGATGATACTCTATAACCTTGGGATACTGGATTGCACATACAGTCTGACACTGCATTTAAACCCCAGGAGTCACCTGGTGGGAAAGAGAAGGTGTAAAAAAGCCATTTTCCAGTAAAGAGTGTTTCCTTTGGCATTGTAGTCAGTGAGTGGGCAAAGGTTATGCAATTGGAGAGTTTTTTCTTTAACCTCAATTCCTACCATAAAAAATGGTTGATTTATAACCCTATTTATTAGGTTTAAACTCATTTACCTGAACATTCCCTTCAGTTTGGACTGTGCTGTCATACAGAACAGAACAGATGCCCCATCCAGATCACGCTCTCTGCCCTTTCAGAGCTGGAAGAACTCCCTCAGCAGGTGAAATGGAAATTGCAGAACCTGGGCTACTCCCTGGCTTGCACACCTCTGTTGTCAAGTAGTCAGGAAGGAGAAGCTGGCTTATTATTAACCACAACAAGATGTAAGAAGTGGGCTGTGCAACGCTGGCCTGCTGTAATATTCCAGGATATTTCAGTGCGATTTGTCTCAGCTGAACACAAAGTGCCTCTGGCTGCTTCACTTCATTAGGTATCTACACACAGTCTGGATGATATTCCTAATGGATCAAGGTTGCTCTAACTGTAATAGAAACTTAATTTGCTTTCATGTATATACTTTTGGATTCAAAACACTGTCTTTCCTCTTCCTCAAACAAAGGCAGTATAATGAAAATAACTACTACTTACCAGGTATAGAGGAGAGTGGGAACAGTGTTAGCTGTTCTCCCATCACACCACAGCCCTTAGAGATAGGAACTGGGGAGTGCCTGCCACCACTCTCAGCTTGATTGCTCCATACCACCATAGGAGTCAAAGGCACTTAATACTTCACAGGACGTGTTTATGGCATCAATCTCCAGGGCACCATGTGAATTAGAAAAAGGATCAGGTGTGTACCTGTCATTGCTATTAATTACCTTGCCATTGAATAGAGACAAAGCAACATAAAATGGCCTTAGGAAATATTTAGGCTAGCTGGAACATAAGGTTAAAGGCTTCTAATTTTCTTTATGATGAATGGTCCCAGGGGTGCTTGGAGGGAGGGATGAGGCATGGAAGAGCAGTTCTTTCTCTTTTGGGTTATAATATGGCTAGCAAATTTTCAGAGTGTAAACTAACTGCAAACTTCCAGCACCTTCCCATCTGCAGTGCAGCTGCAGTCCCTCTCCCTGATGTTTGCACAATATTGCAGCATTCTCTTGTTGCTGGAAGAACAGAAGTAAGCTGAGTGAAGCAGGACCAGATATTGTGCCTCTGTATATTTTCCTGATAAGTGTATATTGCAGATGCTTTTTTCTTTAGCATCCATAAAGTTAAATTATTCACAGCCAATTTCACTCTAAAGAGCTCTCATGTACATGTCAAAAATAGAACATATTTAAATGAAAATGAAATCTTGTTTTTAATTTATACAAGGGTTAGTGCTTCTGCTCCTAAGAGATGTCTTTGAATTACGTGAGAAGGTTACCTTGTGCCTTCTAACATGCACCTTTATCTGACAGCTGGTCCCCCTCAAAGCCACTCTTTCCAGCTCAGTGATTTCATTGTACAAAATAATATGCTATGAAAATATTGTCTTTTTTAAGACTTCATTTTCTTTTTAATTCTTGGGTCTTTATGTGGATAAATCTATGTACCTATAAACAAGCACTTCAGTAGTGAAATAATCTTCCCCACTACACTGAACTCCAGGGTCCTTGTAGATCCTAAAAAACTATTCTAAATTCTAAAATACATTAGAAATAACTGTGCAAAGAACTGGTACTCTGACTGTGAAAGTATCTAAGGTCAAGGGGAGAAGGGTCTACCAAGTAATATAAGGCAGCATTTTGCTACTCAAAATGCTTGAATATTCACAATGCAGAATGTCAGCTAATCCCTTTCCTCCTCTACTCTTTTCTCTTCCTCTTTTTCCATCAGCAGTTTTTAACTAATAATCTTGAGGGCCCAGTGATTAAAAGGTTTTTCTTGTGAGCAGTGTGAAGACACCACCATCCTTCACACTACGCCATGAACATCAGCGGCGATCATCTCTATGAAAATGTGCACATTGTGTTAAATGCTGTCATTTATTTCAGTGGTTTTATTGCCATAAAACATCAGTGACAGTTCAATTAAAAGCTTAAATTTTTTGTACTGCAAAGTAGAAATATTTATGAAGGAGCTTGTCAGAGGCAGAATATTAAAACAAAACAGGTGCTTTTGCAGAAACACAAATAAAATGTCTAACAGTAAACATTAAACAAATCAATTATTAATCACGGTTCTTTTCATTCCGCTTGAGTTGCCTTCAAAAGATTTTGTGTCTAACAGTCTATGTAACATTACCTCATCCCACCACTTGGTTTTGCTGTTTGTATCCTGTGGTGCAGCTGGATAGATTATTTGCTTCTTCAGAAAAAATCTTGGGACCAAAATAAGATGAAGGCTGTAAACCAATGGGGTCAAGTATCTGAATTCAGTCTTTGCCATTTCCTTGGTACAAGCAAATTCTTACTGTTAATGTCAGTATTTCATCACTGTTACTGACACCAAGCACAGGAACTTCATTACAAACCTTTTGGTGGACTGTCAAGTGGCATGATGTTTGCTGGCTTTGTCTCATGTTTCCTTTGTTAGAATGAAATCAGATGAAGTTGTCTATCATCAGAAATACCTTAGGTGTCTTACCCAGAGATGTCTGGGAGGCTGGAGTGAGAGGTGGGGTTGCAATGTCACCCCTTAGTGAGGCAGACTCTACCTTTTGCTTCATCAGGGCTGAAATTGCTCCCTTTGGCCCCCTTTTCCTTACCTCTGCTGGCAGATTCTGCCACGTTCAGCACTCTACTTTTATGTCAACATCTGAAAGTTTCTAGGCCCTTGACTTACTGCAGTCTGTAGGTTTCCTTCAACTCAGTTCCTTTCTGGTGATATCGTTGTGAAATTTACACCCTCCTGCCTCTTTAATACAACACTGGGGGTTTATTACAGAAAGCTATAAACTACATATTATTTATGGATTGCTCACATACATTATGCAAAAGTCTTGCTATTGGTTCCACTGAAAGACTGGGTTGTAACAGGGTGCAGGTTACAAAATCTTTGCTATATTTTTTGGAAGGAAAAATACATGTTTAATTGACTCTCAGGTTTCTGATTCTCTCCAGACTTGTGAGTGCACACCTACCTTTGTACCTAGTGTTGAGCAGCAAAGCATCGTCAGCTGTGCTGAAGTTACCTGAATCACAGTAGGTGGCAATATGGAAAGGAAGCAATCATGGTCAGTAGCAGGAGGGTGAGAGATGTTTTACTTTTTATAACTTTAAGAACATACTCCCAGGATGTCCAGACTTCCCTTGGTGAAGGGAAGCATAATGCTAGTGAGAGGACACATGTTAGTAAAACTTACAAAGAGACATCAGGCAGGAGTTGTTTCCCTTGTGCAGGGAAAGATGGAGAACCAGGAAGAGCAGGCCAGGTGTGTGCCATCACCTATTAAAAGCTCTGAGGAGGTGGGGAAGGCACCTGAATTGCAGGGAGGCAGTTTTTTTGTTGCTGTAGGTGAATGTGGGTATTTGGCAAGGGGTACTGGGCTAAGATGTTAATACTTGGTATGGAAATCTGCTTCATCCTAGTAGGGGTTAACTTACTTCCTGCAGCTAGCTGAAAGGTAATGAAGAGAAATGGATTAACCATGAGACTGTGCACATCTGTGATGTAATCAAACCAGAAGTGGATTATAGGTATCTGCTTTGCAAGAGGTGAGGGTAAAAAAAGAAGACAGCTTGTTTGGGGAGGAAGTCAGAAGTATGTCTTTCTGGAAAGCTTTTCCACATCGCTTTGGATCAAAGAAAACAGATTCATGTGGACACTAGGTGTGGTTGGTCTACTAAAGGTAAGTGAATTGTTCCTGCTGTTGTGACAACTCCCCCACCCTGCAGAGAGGAAGGTGATGAGGGCAGGTGGTTTGGCATAGTTGGAGACTGAGGTTGAACATTCGAGAAAGAGGAGTTTGCTTACATGTTGGTATGTGCCTTAGAATGGAGTTTTCTTTGTGTGACCCCTGACTTGATCTGGAGCCCTTTGCCTTCTGCCCTTTATAATAAAACACAAGATGAAATGCTATCTAAAGGCTTTATTCCCACAGTTAAACTCTATGATTTCCTGCCAGGTCTTTTCTGAAACATTAGTTTATCTCCATAGTCTTACTCTTTCCACATCTTTACACTGATGACAGTGTTATTGTTGCAAAACTTAGCGTGCCAGGTAAATATCCTCTGTTTCACTGACCTACCATTCTGTTCTACTGTAATCAGCTGCCAAGTGACTTTGTTTTCTCCCTCCAAACTCCTAATGGAGCTATTCGTGTTTTTTCCAACAACTTGTTAAACTCAGTGGGTGAACTTGGCTGGCAGAAGTCCCGTTGGTTGCAGTGGAGGCCAGATTCCACATATTACTGTTTCTCTGTTAATTAGTGGATTTACGCTTTTTCCCTTTCCAGTCTTTACAAACAATGGAAAGAACTGCAGTGGGCGCTTCTCGTGCTGTCTGCTGCCTAGGAGAGTGAGGGCAGAAATTAAACTGTTTAAAACACGTTTATTCTTTGTAATGTAAATTTGATGACTTAATTCTAGATACAGAATGGCTAGCGAGTTGGTCTGCCAGCTTTGCCAAGATTGCAGTACATGAAAATAATGAGTGCCTCAAATATAGAGGGCTCCAGTAACTCAAACAGCTGAAACAATTTTGTTGTAACTCTTTGATTAGATGCTCAACACTCTGTATCCAGTGCTGGCTGTAATAGCAATCCTGTGCATCTCAAGTTAGCAAAGAAATGGAGCTAATTCTTAACCTATGTTAAGAAGCAGAGCATATTTTCTCTTAATTCTTCCTTCCAGGGAAGGTTTTACACTAATGCTGCGACTTTTTTCTTTTGCTGAGCTCCCCTTAACTTTCAAATTATAGAAATACTAATCTTTCTTCTGCTCTAGTGCCCCAAATTTTTGCATACTGGAAGCCACAGAGAGCAAGTTTTGTGACTCAAAACACAGGCAAAGCTCTGGTTTTGCTAGTGAGGGAAGGAGGAGAAAAAAATAGCCCTTGTCAGAGTAGCCCCTGCTTGGTTAGAAATAGAACACCCCATAGTTCTTCCTCAAGTGTTCCCTCTAGCTTCTTACGCATTTTATTCATCTACTTTAAGTCATTCAGTAAACTAATGTGGAAAAGTCGTGTGCCAGCTCAGAATCATTTATCCTATGGAAAACATGATCAAAACTCCCTCAGGGTGTCATTAACCTTTGTATTGATTCAATCAAAGAGCCTCACGCGATTTCATGATTTCTCAGACTGCTGTGAGGTGTGAAAGGAGGGCAGTTGAATATTATTAATCTTGTAGCAGTGTAATTAATTCAGCAGTGTTTTGGTAAAAGTGATACAGAAAAGATACTCTGCTATAATAGGTTGTACTTTTATAATTATAGAACATTATACTGGATTTTCTTTCATCTTGCCTCTGCCTTTTAAAGTTTGGAAGTTATCATAGTAAAAAGTATGTCCTTCTCTCCCTTCCTTCCCTAATCAGCTGCTGTTTTAATTTCCCATCAGCACTTGCTTGACCAGCATGAAGGATATTTGTTCTTGTCTTGTGACATTTTGGATCATGTCTTATTAAATAAACGAATAAAGGAAAGCCTGTTGTGCATTGCAAAGTGTTGAATTCATGTCTCTGGATCCCAGCAGGAGAACAGTAATGTTACAGTAATGCTACAGGGCAAGATGTCCACTAGAATGAAAAGGAATAGTGGGCTAAAATGAGTAGATACCAGTATGTGCCTTTACTAATGCTGCTGCTGCTCCTTCACCACCATGTTTTTAATGCAAAGGCCTTTACTGGTTGCTTGAACCTATCAAATACTGTATTTAGGTAGTCCTATCTCTGTTAGAGAAGGCTTGCTTTACAAATGTTGCCTGCAGTAAAAGTAAACTCCTTTGGTGGAGTGTGCCTGGGGAACAGTGGTGTGATCTAGTTAACAGAAACAGCTGTTTCTAGTACTTCCACAGACTATCAGAGCCATAAGCTATAGTGTACCCTCCTTCTAGCAGAAGATATAGCAGAGTCTAATTGGTCAGAAATTATCTAAAGTATGAATTGGCTACAGCAATAGATTTACTCCTGTAAATTCTAAATACATCATAGAGATCACTGCAGAAGGTTGCTTTGAATTTCCTGGCTTCCTTTCAGAGAGCTCTCACTTAGGGGCTTCCTTTCAAGTCCGCTATATGCAAGTTTGGATTATGGCCCCATGTTGTGTAAGAGGTGAGCAGCTACAGGTCCTAGAAGTCTCTGCCTTGCTTCTGGAAGTTGTGAGGTTTGTTGTTGTCATCTCAGTCCTCGTTGCTCTGCCCTAAAACCAAAGAACATTCCTAGCCCTGGGAATATTTAGTTGTCAGTAGAGTGTGTTCATCGTACTTGGTGGGGTTTTTAATGAGGGCTTTTTAGAGGGGAAAAAAAAAGCAACACAAAGCCCCAACCCAAACCTCCCTCACTATTGTGTGTGATTTATGGTGTCAGAGGAGCTAATTAAAAATAATAAGGAGGAGACCTCACAGAAGAGTATAATTGGAATCCAAATGGCAATCTCAGTTTCGGCATTTCTTCTACTTTCTCCTCAATTTTGTAGCTCTTATTTGAGCATTGTGGGGTGAAATTTATTTTATAATATGCCTAAACTAGAACTCAGAATCCAACAGTGATCTAAGTATAGGTTAAGTATAAACTCTTGTAGTTTGTTTCTGCAGAACTGCAAACTTTTCAAGGTGTTTTTAACTATTTGTGTACTTCTTTTTGAACTTACGTACTTGAAAAATAAATTTTACAGTAGTTTTTGTGTTTTATGACAGCAATCTAAATATTATCTTTAGAAAACTTTCTATTCCTAAATCATTAGCAATAGCTGCTCCTTACTTTCCTTGTTGCAATTCATGTATAATCTCGCTGTTTGTCTTTGCAAGCCTTTTGTTTGTGCTTTATACAGAGGAACGTTAGGTGGTTTGTGGACTGAAAAGACAAGGTTCTATCCTCTTTACTTTAGTTCTGAGAGTCTATTTTAGATGTTTTACGAACAGAGAAAGCTGTATTTAACAATGCTAGTAAAACAAACTGAGAAGCTCTCGGGCATGTAGACAGAATACCACAGGTTATAAATATCTGCCCAAGACTTATTTCAGACGAGAGAACAGTGTGGACTCTTTTGCAGTTAAACAAGAAATTCTTGTGGCCAGTGGTAAATGATCCAGCTGGCATTTTGATGAGCTCTAGATGAGAAAGTTGCAGTCATGGCTTTTATTGTCATTTATACAAGCTGTCCAAGTGTTTATGCCACATCCCCATGGTAAACAAAGAACGATGTATATTTTGGTTCTGGTGGGTTTGCTGCTACAATGAGTGCATGTGCTGGCTCAAAAAAGAAGAAGAGACATTGAAAGGTTAGTATTTAAAAACATTACTTAATAAGAATAACCCTTTTTCATCAGTACAGTAAAAGGCAATAGCGGGCTTTTGCAGTCTGTGGTCTTGTCAGTGCTTTCTCCTTTGTGATAACACTCTGATGCCTTTCACATTCAAAGATTCAGTAAAGGTGTCCATTAACCTCAAAGCCCTTTCATTCTGTTAGTTGTCCCCCTCAGCACTTTCCTGACTTTTTGCCCTAGTAAGGCTGTGTTTTGGGCACAACTGGAACCCTTCTCTCATGCACTCCTTGCTCTCCACTGCCTTTGTAATCCCATAAAGGAGCAAACTTCTCTTCTGAGGACAACCCCAACTAAAGTTTAAATGTGTTACATGGATGAGGAAGGAGGAGGTAATGGCAAGCTGGCAACTTAGCTTGTCCCACAGGGTATACCACAGTGTGCAGCGTGCCCTCCAATCGCCATTTGACTTGGTGTTGTTATCACCCAGGAATGGAGTGAAGGACAGTGGGCAGAAAAGAAGGTTGGGTGGGATTTTCTGAGCCATACTTGTGCTTCTGCCCTTCTCACTCCAGAAAGATTTGCAGCATCACTTGTCCACTCTGCTTTGCAGGAGAGCCATGCTGTAGCTCAGCTCTGTTTTGTTATAAAGCTGAACTTAGAAATTTACTTTTTTTTTCCAGGTTGATGTCAGAATGAGTGTGACCTGCAGTCTCCTGAGGACTGTATATAATACAGTGTGTTGTCACTTGTCTGTGAATAACATACTGCTAAAGTACCTGCTGCGCTCCGAGGCAAAACCTGGTGTTTTTCCCCTTAAGCAGGGTGGGGATGTAATAAAGAATTTAACCTACCAATTTGTGCATCCTCTGTATATCCGGAGTGTCAGGTCATCTATGTAAGAGATGTGAGTAATAAAGTCCCCAAACGTTGTTACCTGTGGGTATCCATTAAAAATCCTGTGCTGATAAATCAACTTTTTGTACAGTGTGAACTGAATTCCATAGCTGCTTCTTCCATCTATTCTATCTGAACACAGTCAAACCAGTATTGTCTTGCACTGCCTGTATTCAGAAATGTACCAGAATAACTGGCAAGCAGGAGCTGAAATATTCATGCTTATTGGCTTTGAGGCAGTGAAGATTTCACTCTTAAATTGGTACTTTCTTGGCGGTGTGGTCAAAAGCTAGCTGGCCTATTGTGAAGTTTGGAGTATATCTTCCTTGTCCATCTTATGTGGGTAGCTCTCACCATTGTGAATTGATGAGAGATCATGGGAGCGTGATTAGTGTGGTAGCTGGCCAGAACTAATGCCCCAAAGGGGGGATGATGTGCACCTGAGTACAGCTTAGAGCATAGCTGAGCACAGTTATGCAGAGGGAACTTGCTTGTGTCTGCAGTAGATGATGTGGATGCAAGAAATGACTCCAGGTTCTGGTTCTGGAGCAGTAGTCATTGAGGAACTTGGAGGTTTTCTGTTAAGAGCTGTCTAATAATAGGTGTATGTAAGGATGGTATGTTTAACCACTGATACCAAGTTGAAGCAGTTCTAGTGGCAGCATTAGGAAATGGTGTTATCTAAATTGGTTTGTGGATGGCTTCATGGGAACCCTTTCCTACACTGTGGATTGAAGCAGAAAGTCATGTTCCTAAGTTGTCACTTGATGGCTCTTCATCAAGTGATGCCATATAGTCTATATATATGCAGCAGAACAGTATAAATTATCTGTTCTAACCACTCTTTCACATTGGTGGGTGACCACCTTGTGTCAGTCATGACCATTGCACTTCTCTCTCCATAGAAAATATGAGGTTAGATGCTGTCTTGAAATATTTTTTTCTATTTTCAGAACAGTGGATAAGCTGGTATTTAAAATCTAAGACTATTTTTATTTTTTTTTGATAGCCCTGTACTCCCCAGCAGTGTGCTCAGAATGCAAATTAATCGAGGGTCCTGGGGATATAATATTGTGTGATCATGGAATTAAAAGCATGTGTGTATACGGTGGGGCCAAATTGAAGTTGCATGGGCAGTTCTAATTCCAGCAATTTTTAATTTTGGAGTGCTTGGCTTAGCCATAAAATGCTATTTTATTGTAGTTCTTGGATGTAATTGGAAATATACTGGGAGATGAACAAGTGAAGTAGGAAACAACACTGAAGATAATTACAAGCAGATCTTCATTTCAAGCAGAGAAGTTAATCTTCCTTTGGGCTCTTGGGCCTGTTTTAACAGGGTAATTAGCCATAGACCCTGTGGCTTTTGACTCCCAGTCCCAGTTCAAATCTCTGTGTCCTAATAAATGAGGACACACAGTTCTGTGACTGGGAGAAGCTGTCAGAGGCACATACATTATGCATGTTTGAACCATAGGGAAAGCAGTTTGCGTGCAGCTGGACTGCTTCCTTCAGCAAGGACATACATCCAACTGGTTTCAATGAAGCAAAGAACCACTGAATCAATTCAGTTCATGTGAATGCATGAATTATATTAGCCCTCTTTCTTTCCTTTTCCTTTACATTGTCTTTTACTTGCGAAAGTATACAGTCATAGCTGAATTCAGCCTGGCAGAGCTGTAAAACAAATGAATTTGTTTTCTTCTTTAAATTTTTCCACACTTCGGTTTTGGGTCACTGTGTTGAGCTCTTCTGTTTCCTCTAATTAGATAGGCATTGCCAGAGGAGGGTCACACTCGAATGTCCTCTTGCAATGAGTCTGCTGCAGATGATTATTTGCTATCTCTTCTTCAAAAGCAGATCCTGTCTTCTAGGAGCAGGCCCTTGATGTGTTTTCACTTATTCATTCCCTTTGTCTTTTAAGGCTCAAACACTCTTCCAGCAGAGTCTCCTTCAGAAGACATTTGGGAGGAGATAGGGCTCTAGCTACCATCGCTGCTGTAAAAGGTGAGTTTATGGGTTTGCAATAGCAGGGAAAGGTTTTCTGCTCTGACAGTGGTTTTCTGGGCCATTTCATATGATCAAATCCAGCCCTTTTAAAAACCGAAGGGGTCTAACAATGAGGGGAAATATGAGTATAGAGGTCCTGGGCTGAACTGTGTTACCGTGGGCCTGATGGCTACAGCCTGGGGTGCCAAGCCTTGCAGCATCACTCCGAAAAATCTATTGACCTCAAAGTTCTTTTCCTGAATACTTATAATAAGAATTGATAAAGATTAAACAGAAAAAGTGCAGGATAACTTGTGACGTGTATTTCTTCCAGGCAACGGGAAAGGAAGGCTTTTGTCGAGCTACTAAGATAAATAGCGAGTCCAACTTCTGGAAGTTGAAAGGGCAATCTAATAGGGTAGAAAAATAAACACTACTCTCTGCTTCTTGTGGAAGTTAACGTTTTTTTGAGGTTTACACAGTGATAAGTATTTAACACTGGATGATCCTTTCTGTGGAACTGTTGACATGAGCATGCGATGCAGGGCTTGCTATTAATGTCAGTTAGTGCTGAGCTCAAACAGGCTCAAACAGCTGTCACTGCTCCTTTTTTTTGCACAGTTTCTTGGAGGGGAGATGAAGTCAATGTTAAAGCCTCTCAATGAGGCCATTGAAGTGAAAACCAAAAAAGCTGCTTGTTCTATGGGAAGATCGTTCCCTCTGGCAAAACGTGTGTGCATTGACTAATCTACAATTCAGTCTTATTCTGTTTCCAGTTTTCTATCATACTTGCAGAGAGCTCACTGGGCTGTTCATTAACACTTTTCCTTTCCCATTTCTTTGTGGGTAATGCTGCTGTCAGTCCTTCAGCTAAACCAATGTGATATCAAAAGGTGATCAGCAATGCAGAAGCCTGCGCGTCATGCTCCCCACTCTCTCTGGGGAATTTCTTACCCTTCTATTTCTTAGGCATGTCAAATATTTTGTTCTGTAGGTAGAACACTTCAGCATGGTTTTTTTTCCCCTGAAGAAGCTGTGTGTACAGCTGTATTCTCTCACTGTGAGACTGCAGCAATGCCAACATGACACAGTTTGAAGCTAAAGAAGTATTAAGCTGCTCACTTGTGTCTGTGCGCTATAAATGGAGGAGGGAGGATTAAAACTTTACACAGTCTGGAGGTAGCTAAATCTGTTAAATATTGTATAACTGTCTTTACCATCAATAATTTAAACCAACCCTGAGTCCAGATGACAAAAATCTCACTTGGGCAGCAGTAGCTGCAGGAAGAACAGAAAGGTTTTGAGCCAATCGTGGGCTTGGTGCTTTGTTGACTATAAAGGTTGAAGAGCACCTGAGGTCCCTGCGCTCATTAAAAGAAAAGAGCAGAAGAAAGCAGAATATTGCTGCAGAAAAGGCAAAGTATGTTTTAACATTCACCACAATTGTATTGATAGATGTAAGGGTGCTGAATATCTGCTGCAGCACAAGTAATGCTACCCTGAAATGCTAGGTTTAGTTAGGAATGTACTGAACATGATTTTATCCTATTTGTGTAGAGAGGTCGCTTAACCCCTGCCCTTTTAAGTACTGGATTGGATGCAGAGACAGGAATGTAGAACGTGGTTTTCTCTCACCTAGAGGATGCAGGTATGATCCTTGTGCACACAGTGTGAGCAGGAAGGAGCAAGAGTTGTGACAATACTCCAGTGCAGGACTGGAGTAACAGTACTATTACAGTTGCAGGACTGGCCTCAGTGTGGTGCCCCACGATGCCGGGCTGTGCCTTGCCTTTTGGGTTTCCTCAGCCTTTGCTGGAGGATATGATGTTAGAGCAATGACTGCCCAAACCCTTGTGGACCAAACAAACAGTGGTATGAGGAACTCATTTCTCCAAACCTTTTGGACCGCTGTCTTGGAGGCTTCAGATCTAGCACAGTTGCAGGATACTGAAAGTTAGGTCTTCTTCCACTGAGAGCTTGAGAAACTACCATGAAAAACTGAAATCACGAACTGAATTAACTGGAGCTCAGGTGAAAGTTTTCTGGTTGTGCTAGATGGAGGCTTTTAAAAAAGCATTTGAAGTTTGTGAGGGGGTTTTGATGTCTTTGCTCCCTTTTAAAATGATTTTTAGTTTTACACTAACATTTTGAGCAAGAAAACAACTCTAGTATTTCAGCAGTTCTAAGTGAATTTTGTCTGTTTTTCTGGATGGAAAATATACTGAAAGTGATTCTCTTCCTTAGAGGGGAACACCTCCCCCCCCCCCCCCCCAATAAAAAAAAAAACAAAACAGCAGCTTTGCTCCATATCTGATAAATTTTGGTATAAGGTGCAGTTGTCCTGGGGGTCTCTAAGTTTGGTAGAGATTTTTCTTCAATCCTTGTGTTACCCTCAGGAGGATGTATTCCTGATTCTCCCTTCTTTTCAGAAAAAGAAGGTAGTTCAGGTGAAAGAGCAAAGGGGTAGTTTTGTTAGTAAAATGCCTGTTGATGTATGGAAAGAGATGTCAATCACTTTGCTTTTCACCTGCTATTATTCGTGTCCTCAAATGAATGTAGTCCAGTGCTCATGGAAATGGATAGATTTCTTTCTAAAAGATTTCAGTGACCTTCATTTGTTGTCTTTTCTCATGTAATGAGGCTCAGAAATGACTTATCTTATTTCTGTGAGGTTTCCCTAACAAGGAAAGGTGCCAAAGCCACCTTGACAGTAAGGGTCTGTTGCTTGTATTATGAGAGAAGGTGCACTACTTGTTCATGTGCCCCATCTTATTCAGTAATGTTACTGTTGAGAGTTTGAAATAACACCATGAGAAACTGAATGAATGCTAGGAAGAGGATGAAATTAATTGAAGGCTATTACTAAGGAGATGTGGTATTTTTCTGTTAAGAACCTGACCAAGATTCAGTCCTTAATGACTCAAGGACGGAAGTATTTAACTTGGGCAACTCTTTCTGAAACTGGTTATTGACAGATGCAAATTTAATTTCTTTCTGGAATGGGTTCATGAATTGGCCCTTAAAATCCTCATGCTGTAAATTTGAGAATCTCTTCCTTCAAATTTCCTTTATTTCTAGAATTTCAAATTAATTTAGTGCCCAAAAGAGCAGAATACTCAGTTCACAGCTCTGGTCTTCATAATCACAAATTGTTCTCACAATACTTCTGGCTGAAATGAGCAGATCATAAAAGCCTCATCTCATGAGATTTTCAGCCCAGTTTTATGCTGCTTTATAGTCTGGAGCAAAAATTCTCCTTTTCTTGAATTCTTATCTGAACTACCCTGATACAAAGGCTTTTACTGACTACTAACCTGCAAACCTCTGATGTATACATGAGCAATTCTATTAAATTTAAACATCAGTGATATTACCCAGGTGAATAACTGTTAAAATATCAGTCCTTTAAAGTGTGCAGATAAAATTCTGATCATTTCTCAGAGCTCTGTTTGAACTCAGTGATGCTTCTGAGAGCAGAGGATGAAATCTTGGTTGGACATGATTGACATTTTGATACCCTGTATTGTCAGACTCCTTCCAGTTGCTGCACACAAAGCCCGTAGAAATAACTGAATCAATTTTTAGGTGAGGAGGGCATAGACCACAGACCCAAGTTCTTGCTCTGCTTCAGGCTGGGAGTGAGTTCAAATTGTTCTCCTAGAACCTGGCCCACGTCCTGTGAAGTCATTTGGACTTTAAGGAAGTTCTGTCTGTGAAAAGGTCAGGATTATGCCAGGCTGTTACCCAATGCACTCTGAGGCTAACTACTGCCTTTGCAACTGGCCCTTGGGGGTTTTTACTTTAGATTAAGAAGTAATATGTTTAAAACTCAAATTGTCAAAGCTTCTTTTTTAATGTAGTTTAGATTAAGGCCTTTACTACTGCTCACATACTGCTAGCTTTTAAATAAATCTATGTTATGTGAGTAGTTAATGCAAATAGCTAGTTTAATATAAAACGTTTTCCTTTAAGCAACATGGCTAAGGATGTAAGTATATTTCCTTTAATGTGTTGTAGCTGCACTATATATTTTGCTAATGTTTTAATGTAATTATAGGTACAAATTGTTCACATTTGGTCTTATGAAGCCTTGAAAAGTTATGTCTCATGAGTCAGCATGTAATTTCCTTCTGCACAAATTGCAGAATTATGCATTGAAACTAAGTACATTGAATAATGGTAATTTACAATTGAATTCCTATGGATTTACATATTACAATTACATTAATGCCAAAAGAATCCACAATATTGTCAAATAGGCTAATAATGGTTACTGTTAACACAGAGAATACCAGTGGAATTGATAATGATTAACTACTTACTTTAAGTGCATGTAAAATTATGCAGCTACCTTGAAATTATGAGAATTACAAAAACGCGACGGAAAGGAAATGAATTCAATGTCTCTGTTCTGAAGGGTTGCCCATCCACAACTCTGTTCACATCTGAAAACTGATGGAAACTTGACACTCCTGAAACTGTAGATTTCTTTTCCTGCTTTCCAGAGGACTTTTTGTCATTTAGGCTCACAGTTCTGGTATCGGCTCCATTCATCTTTCCCACGCCTTTCTTGCAACCCACAATGCCAGACTGACAAAATTATGTGCTTATTCATGTGTACTGTTCTAAAAGTTCCTTTTCATCAGCTCTTCACTGTTAAGACCACTGTTCATGAAGCCCTGTAAGAGACTCCCAGTGTCTTTGAACTGGTTCATAAATTACCTGGCTGTCTTCACTTTAATCTTTCCTAAAATACAGCTTGTCCATGGGAGACTTCAGAGATAAGCAACCAAAAATAGATGTTGAGAAATTGGTACTACTGGGAGATTAAGCTATAAATCTAAACACACTGTGGTGTCAACTTGGGAGCTTCCAGTGCAGGCTGCTTTCACTGGCTGTTTCCTCTTGGTTGCATATGGCCAGGGGAACTGAGCCTAGACAAAAGTAATCTTTTCTGCTGCGGACTGGGATGGGCCTGCAAGTGTCTTTGAGCAGAGGTGACTGGAACCTCAGTTCCACAATTAAATGTTGTTAATCCAGCTAGCGTGTGGACATGTTCAGCCTTGCACCCATTTCGGAGTGCGGTAAGGACCTCTCCTTTGGGGGCTATGTCCAGGAGAGGAGCAGAGTCTGAGCAAGGCACAGGGGCTCCTACAGCAGGAAACTAGCACTAATGTGCTTATCTGTGTTCAAAGTCTTTAAGCTATTGTGACACAGTGTCAGCATTCAGGTCCTCCTGTCTGATCATTCATGCGTATGCCAGCAACATTAAAAACTTGGTGGTATTCTAACTGCTTATGCACTGGTGTCAGAAGCCTTACTTAGGTCTCCTCTAAGAAGAGAAGTCAAATACATTCTGGAGTGTGTGGAGGAGGGAAATAAATGGCACTGCAAATGGATGAGGCTTGTTATTTGTGTAGTCATTAATATTTAACTGTCCTCTTTCACAGGCTATTACCATTTGAATTTATAGGATGTCAAAGCTTTCCTGCTTTGGACAAGACAGATTTGATCCTAGCAGACTTGAAAGGTGCTCAGATTTTATTTGCTGGCTCACAATACATATAGTGTATTTGAGACACATTTACAACTAAGAAGCATTCAGCCCTGGGCCTTTGGCAACCTGGGCTTTGCAATGGGCGTTGTGTTTCACCCTGCCTGAGTAGCTGGAGGAAGACTTGGCCTTATAGAGAAGTTTGGAGGTGGTTTTGGTGTGGTTTTGTCTTACCCTCCTGCTCAGAATGAGTTAATGGTGTTGGAGCTCTAGGAATATGTATTCATAGTTCAGTCAAAGAAGGAACTGTTGTTGCTGCTGTTTCAGCATTCTCAGAGGGGATGGCCAAATTCACAAAACAATGAGGCTGAACAACACATTGAGACTTCACACCTGCTTTTAAAAAGAGAGAAAGAAAGAATGAAATAAAAGATGTTTGTTTCCTCCCTCTTGGAGCAAACATTTGCTGTCTGTTAAAAAGGTTGCTACATAAGAATGCCTTATGTTGGTCTTAAAAAACTAAAACTATGAATTAGCATTTTGTGAAATAGGAAAAGAATTAATCCATGACACCACCTGGTCTCTGTATAAGCAAATGGCTAATAAGCCAGGTACAGAAAGCAGCTGGTTTGCTTTCTTCACCAGGAAAACAAAAGCATGCTTAAGCTGTGATTTAGGACAACCTTTTGATGAACAAGAACAGTGTAAGAAAAAAATATTCTTCTAGTCAATTGGCACATTTTATGGGGATCTGTCTAGAAGGTGGCTGTTACAGTGAGATAAGGATTCTAATTTTGTAATTGAGTGCACTCTGAAAAGACAATTAGGAGCTAATGTGATAAGTACTTGTAAATTATAACAGCAGAAGAAACCAGATTCACAGTCCTCAGTGGAAACTGTATTTGTGTGTATTCAGATGATACATCTGTACTTTTATTTCTTCTGCATGTATGTTTCATTTAATAAGGCTAGAAAAATATTTCTGTACAGTTTTGATTTTTAGAAAACAGGAATCCAAAAAATGCTGGAATGCAGATGCAGTTCAGCCTCATGCTAATCCCGGTGCAGTACTGGAACAATGCTAGGTAGGACAATAATTTGGCAGCTTTGCCACTTGTAAGAAATTATATGGGTATGGTGCCTGGTGTCTCTAGTCTTATGGGTTTTACAGGATTTGATCTATGTCTCTTTGTCAGGGACAAATGCCCAAGTTAGTGGAGAGCAGGCGGAAGTTTTAGTGCCTTTGTTATGGCAGGAGAGCTGCACTGAGCTCTGGCTGTGTGAATCCTTATGGTACACGTTACAGTAACAGTTCCAACACTGTGGAGCTGAAGCCTCAGGCTAAGGAAAGATGCTGCTTTGATTATAGTGCTGCCTTATTGCTTGGCAGAGATGTGCACAGTTTCTTGATATGCTCTGTGGTTTTTGCCTTGCTGTAGACTTCCCACATGGTATTGTTTCTACTTCTGATCGTTAAGATAGGGATAATATTTTTACTCCACCAGGGAAACACTGTGATTTTTAGGGAACTAAGTACTCTCTGCCCATGGGCAAGGTGTCCAATGTGCTCTAACAGTGTCCTTCTATAATTGTAGAATCACAGAATGGGTTAGGTTGGAAAAGACTTAAAAGCTCATCCAGTTCCCACAGCAGGGGCACCTTCCACTAGACCAGGCTGCTCAAAGAGCAGCCTGGCCTTGAACACATCCTGGGGTGGGGCACTGGCCCTGTGTGTGGTTTTGCTGTAAAAAGGTGTCAGTGACACCTACCTCATCATGCTTACTGCTCTAGGCAGGTTAAAAAACTTCCAGGAGCAGTGTCAAGCACCGCAGGAGCCGGCACTGTTTGGGATCTAGGTAACTGTGAGCTCTTTCTGCACTCTGCTCTAACTTCTTATTTATTTATTTATACATTCTGCTTAAGTCTATGAACAGACTACCTGTGTATCACCTCCCAAGGGGGTTAACGTAAGTTAGAAAGGTTGCTAACCTCATTTAAATGAAATCCAGCTTTAAAAAAAACCTATTTTAATGCCTTATTATGCTGATGTTAATCATCTCAATGTGATTCCATTTTAGGATCGTATTATTTGGGACTTTTCATTTCCTTGTAATGAAATGAAATACTTTATGTGAATGAGTGCTTAGTGTTAGGAAGAGGTCCATCAGAAAAGATCTTTTCCCATTGAAAAGAAACAGAGTAAAATTGCTCTGCAGTTGTCCCATACTGGCAGCCAAGTCATAATACTGAACTGTGAAATTCGTTTTAGAAAAATCCTATTCTTGGGTAGGGAAGAGGGAGACTGATTCATTTACTGCTGCTGAAATCAGCCTAGTGCTTAAATCAATCAAACCTGTCATATCACTTCTCTCAATCTCCCCATTCTACAGACTTGGAACTGCTGCAGATACAGCAATGCCAATTTAGCAGGTGCTAAACCTACAGTAATTTTGTGTATCAGCGTTTTTTCACTTGGTAATAAAACTTCAACACTTGTGGAAGCTGCTAGTACATGGAGACTTTAGTGCCACCATAAAAAAAGCATTGTAGCAAAATAGCCTTAAGCTGAGAATGGATGAGTAGTTTCAAAGTTGTTACACCATATCTCCAAACAGAGCCAGGATGGGAGATCTGAACAGAATCCCAAATGTTATCCTTCTCTCAAGTTTTGTTGATTTATGGCGAAGGACCAAGCTGTGGTTTAGTTGAAAATACGCTGCTATGGTGCAATCTGTCATAAAAAGCCAAACTTCCCGGGTATTGCATATAGTTCTCTATTCAAAGCTCACTAAACTGGTGTTTACTGGCAGTAACTGTCCTCACACCAGGCTGTTTTCTCCAAGCTTGCATCATTTGTCCTCATGCATCCAGGTTCTCTTTTGGTAAATGTGCACTACAAGAAAAAGTAATATAAAGCTAAACCAGAACAGCAAAGCTGCTTTTGCTAAAAAAAATTTAAAGATACAGGCAGGCTTGACTAAAAGGAATCAGTGTTTATGAAGGATTCTGAAATCTGTTTGTGATTTACCCAGCTGGGGACTGTTAACCCCAATTCTGGTTATTTCTTGATCTGACCTCAAGATATTTCAAAGGTAACTAACTTATATTGTGTAGTCTGGCAGACTTGTTCCTGTAACTATTGTGATGGTCCATACTGATCAGAATTCAGTATTAACACTCCCATGGGCTTTTCAGTCTGCCCTGGGTGTCTGCAAAGGAATAAATGCATACATTCAAAAGTGCAGTTAGCAGGTTAGATGTATGCAAAGCGAATAAAACCCCATTGTCATCTTCCAAAGAGCATATTAATATTGAACAACATAAATGCTGTTGTGCTCTGGAAGTCAGGTTCAAGCTTAGATTATTTTTCCTGGAGTGTATCTTCTTTATTTATGTAGAAATGCTCAGATTTTTTTATTAAATGTCACTTTTTCTATTAAATATAAATCATGACCTCATACAATATCGAATCAAATCCGGCACTAAGTGGAGATGTCAGGTATCTGTATTTATACTTCATTCAATTGCACTCTGTTCTTGTAATGTAATCACCTAATGTGGTGACCTGCATTAAAATATAATTTAAAATGTATTTTAGTTAGTCTCATTGCTCTACTCTGAACAATGAGCTAAATGCTTTCTGGATTGGTGTTTAATATCTGTAGATTGACTGAAGAAGCATTTGGGTTTTCTCTGTTGGGGACATCAAGTTTTAGGCTTCTGGAAGGAGAGCAAGAGGCTGTGAGTAACACTTGAATTTTGGTCTGGGCCAGTAGTGGGGGAGTCAAGTACCTGAATTGCTAGGATTTCTATGTATAAGTAGAAATGCAGTATAGAGGCCATGTTTGCAAAAAAGACGTGGTTGTAGCTTCTTTGAAAGCTTCTGCATGTATTAACGCCTATGACATAACAGCATTAAGGTTTTAGATGTCTCCTTTGAAAACTGGGGACAGATTTGTGTGTGTTGATTGCTATTGAGTTAGTGTAATGAAAATTACACAAGTCTTGGTGACAGTTACTGAGTAACAAAGTACAAGTTAACAGGACTCTCCTGTAGCTGGAGTCAGAATAAAAGTGGTAGTGGTGCAAATCTTAGTGGGTTCATAATTACATGCAGTAATGTTAACCAGAGGAATTAATACATATCAGTCTCACCTGAACTAGACAGGCAATTTAAATAAAGAACCACAAAACAGCACAAACTTTCATCACATCGTTCCTGAATGTTATTCCTAATTCCTGCTGATGTGGAAATTGCGGTGTGCACCTGAGAGCTGGGGCCATCGCCTGCTGCATTTCTCAGAGGCTTTTGGCTAACAATATTTTATGAAGCTCATCAAGGAGCACTCTGCTATTAAAACCTCTCTTGGCTGTAGAGTGATTTAATTACATCCAATTAAATATCTCTTGCTTAAAAATAAAACAAAAAAGAGGTTTATCTCATTGATGAGAAGAATTGCAAATGTCATCTAAAAATGGTGCTGAATCAGATTCCTCTGGGACATTAATTTCATTCAGAGGAGCTATCTGGGTTACAGGGATGTTGTTTATTAGACAATAATGGCTCTGTTATTTCTTTCTGGAGCAGGTAAAAGCCTTTCGGCAGTTTTACACTGCTGAAATTCCTGTCACGTCCAAAACCTCTTACAGGAAGCTAAAATGTCAGTACGAGATTAAGCATTGGAATTTAAAAGCTTTTAGGTTTGTCAAGGTACTGCAATGGTGATTCTTGTGAAAATATAGATATATTATCACACACATGCTTATATGCATATGCATATATGTGTTCACAAGGAATACCCAAATTCCCTTGTGAAAATATACATAGAAGTATAGACCTATATAATTAAAAAGTCATGGTTGAGAGTAGGTTGATTCCCATATTTCTTTTCTATACTCAAATTCCTAAAGCTAACTGCCTAATTACTATGAAACATTTTTTATTCTCTACAAAAATAATTGCTGGAGACTTATCACTAAGAATATGGCGCAGCACAAATTACCTTCAGCCTCCCTGAAGTCTTTGATGTGCTGGTTGTTTGGAGCTTGTGCTCGCCAGAGGGATGCGATGTGAATAACACATAGATGAATTTCCTGATGTGGATGGCCAGCAGCTGCTTCTCTTATGATTTTAAAACACAATGATTCACTGTCAAGCCAACAAAACCCATCAATATGCTTATTACTCAAACCAGGAGATAACTAATGTAGAAGGTGGTAGACATCTGGCTATATTAAGCACCAAGGAGGATTTCAACTCTCCTCCCCCCCCCCCCCGAAAAATCCCCACCACAAACCAAACAACCCAGAACCTAAACAAGTATTTTTCCTTTAGAATTCAAAGATGGGGTTTATGTTTCCAGTAGCTCTAATTAATATGACAGGTTCTCAGGATGTTTAACAGGTATGATCTATCTCCTATCCCATAATTAGTTGTTTGCTGTGACTCATCAGGACACTTTTTCTTGCTGTTCACATATTTTTAGTGATATTTGTAACTGAAACAAAAAGCCGGTTTCACCAAGCTGGGAGTCATCTCTGATTTCGAACAACATGGAGCTTTTATATTGCCTGTCAGCTGTCATCAAAAAAGAGCACCAAGCTACCACGGACAAGATGGCATTAGTGCCATTGAGTTGGGTGTGAATGTACGGTGTTTTCTCCTGGGCAAAAATATTAATTTATGTTATTAAGTTATGTTTATTAACATTTATTTAAAATGTTACTTGTCATTATCCTGCTGGAGACTAGAAAGTATACGTGATCAGAAGATCTGGCCAGTTAGCAAGCTGCTTATGAAAATCAATAATAGACATTATGGATGAATCTTTGAAAATCAATCTCTTATTTGTGTCTGTTCTTACTTTGTTTTAGCCTTTAAATTGTGCTTGGACAAAGCTTCTCTAGTTTTTAGTAGGCATCGTTAAAGAAAAGTTTATTGAAGCTTGTTAACATAGTTTTCTTTCAACTAGCATGCTATTTTTTTAGGTGGGGTTTTGTTAAGAAAAGGTGAGTATAGTATGTTGTAACACTGTAGTGGCTCATTCTGTAGTTGAATATTCTTTTTATTTGATACAAATGAAAGCTCCTGATGCTGTAGACCTCTATTTTATACCTGAAAGCATATGAATCCTATGAATACAATTTATCATTGCTGTGAGATTAATATTTAGCAAACATGACTGTAATTGCTGTTCCTCCAATGCTAAATATAATGTCTGTAAAGGATCTGGAAATGTTAAATGTGTAAACGCTACCTATAAAATGCTTAATATAAACATTTTAGTAATGCTTTGTTATTATTATCTTTTTGCCTTTTCTCAGTTCTAAGGTTGGATTTTGCGGTAACCTATTTGCGATTGCTGGTTTGGCTGAGAAGGAGTTAAAGGGTCAATGGTGTTTCATGCTGAAAGTTCAGAGAACAAGTAGTAGTTTGGGAGATACAGGATGTGACCTGAGAGAGAACTAGAAACAACCCTATTCAGAGATAAGCTGAACAGATTTATATATGATTTTACTATTCCCTTTAGTAACAATGCCAATTCTTGCAAATTAGTGAAGTTTGACTATGCATGATGTGCAGACTCTGACAGTTGAAGAGGTCTGGGAAGCCTCCTGATTACAGATCTGGTTTGAAGTGTTGTTTTTGATAAACTGAGCCAAAGTCAGAAAGCACAGTCGCTTCTGCTTCTCTCAAGGGTTCAGTTACTTGTGTCCTGATTCAGGATGCGCTTGTGAAATGACTTTCTGGTGCTTTATGACAAACACTCAGTTACACTGTTCATAGTTAAAGGAAGTGTTTTGGTGAAAGGGATGAATTAATTATATTTAATATGATGTAGAATTTTATGAAAAGTCATCTTTTACAAAACTTATGTGCCCACACTCTGATTTTTCTCCATTTTTGAGGAGCTACGTGCCCTGTATGCAAAGCCAGCTGGAGAATAAGCAGTCCTCCCAGTCTGTGCAGAGCCCCGGGGCTGTATCTTATTTTTTTGTAAGGCAAGATCATAATAATATTGATTTGTTTTACACATTTGCAAGCTCTAGCTAAAACAATGATGTTTTGCACAACAAAACATTTCCAAAGTTGTAAATGTTTTCTAGAGAAGTTCCTTTTTTTGGAAGGAATCGCTTTGCTCTGTAGTGTATAATTAAGAAGGGGCTGTTGCTATTTTCAAGATTTGGTGGAATGGAGGCAGACATTTGGAGGGAGGAGGTGGAAGAGAAGCAAAAGAATGTATAAATTTTCACCTTTAGAAGACAAACACTCTGTTTCCAAATCAGATGTTTTGGCCTTCTGAGGCTTATCACAGCCATTGCAGTTGGTGGTGAGAGAAGGGCACTTCCAGGAGGTCGCTGCTCCTGCTCTCAGTGGTGATGAAGGGAATTCACCCTGCAAATGAAGGCATTGGACTTCAAAGTAGCTCAGGGAAAGGTCCTGTCCATAAAAGATGGATTGATTCCCTTGAGGAACTTGCAGAAGTGTATCCTGGGTGTTACCTACTCCTGAGATCCAGCAGCGGGAGGCAGAGGGGTTGATCTCTTCTTAAAGAAATGATTTTACTAAAGTAATTCTGTTTAAAGACATTAGTTTTATTTCTGTTGGGTTTTACAAAAGTAGTATTGGGTACTGAGAGAGAATTATGACCCCAGTCATAGCTGCCCTTGATTTATCTAAACACAGTGGTCATCCTGGTCACCATTCTCCTTTGCTCTGTAACGGTGTGGAGTTCAGAAAAGTTGAAGTCGTTTTAAAGGAGTGAAAAATAAGTTTCCTTTAAACTATGAGAGTCAAAGCTGTAAATTTTGAGGGATTATTTTTGCTTTGTTTCTCTTTTTAAAAAGCACTGGAGATTATACTTCTTTAGAAAGTGTCACAAAGATGCTCCATTAGGCACAGTGACTGATCTAAGTAAGAGTTAAATCATGAGATTGTAGCTGGTAGCACGTTAGAGGCCTGTGTCCATGTGAGTTGGCAGGCAGGGTGTTACAGGAAAGCCCTCTGGCCTCTTACTTTTCAGACCACACAGCTACAGTTTCATGGCAAAATATTTTCAGTGCTGTGTGAATGCCAGCGCTCTGTGATTCCTGTGACCGCTCTCAGAGGTTGTGTGTGATTTGGCTCAAGCTGATGTTCGACATGTTTTTCTATTCACACTGAGCAAGAAGGAGAGTCACCGGGGGTCAGGAGATAGGAATGCAGCTGTCCTGGGTTTCCGTGCTGCCTTGTTACTTGCGCATAGACTATGTGGATATTCTGAGGCAAAGACTTTTCCAAGCCATCAGTTGGGCAAGAAAGGCCAAACTGTGGTACTGAAAGTATGGGTAATGAAAGTACTAAGCTGGTTGCGTTGCCGAAAAAACCTAAATAATAAAATCGGTTCCAGAGGTGCCAATGGTATGGTAGGGTTTTCCCAAACAGTGGATCTATTTGTTACCAGAAAATTCAGATCAGAGAAAAAAATGGAGGGAAATAGAAGAGAAACAGTGAATAAAATGTTTTAGGTGACAACTGGCTATTCCCTACTAACACAGGTTTATGTTAACATATTTTAGTTTAATAGGTCTTTTAAATGTCAGCCAATTACTCCTTGGTATTATTAGTGGTTTAGTGCTCTGAACATAAATTAGGGTGTATTAAAATGTGAAGCTCATGAAGGGCTACACAGATTATTTGTTCAGGGTTTCATGAGCATCAATTTGGTGCACACATCTAATTATAATCATCATAAGCAAGAGTGTATGGAATGTTCCAGTGCATGAATCTCTAATATTGAGTAATTCCTTATAAAAATGAGGCAGCCCATATGGGTGAACAGATGAAACGCTGTGAAATAGAGCAGATGTATGAGTTATGCAAAAGGTTCTTCATGCCTAATATTTACTGTCCATGAGGAGAGAGAATTTGTTATAAATCTCTGGAATTCTAGTTACTGAATACAACAATGGCATATAAAGCTGAGTCACCAGAGGTACTGCTGTAGAAGGAGATCCTGGTTTAAGGCTGTATTTGTAGAGGATGGTGTAGTGTTCTCTTTAGAGCAGTCATGAATGGAGTGCTGGATTTCTGTCCTGGTGAATGCCATCTAAATAATGGAGTGGACTGTTACTTGGACAGTGCTCTCAGTAATAACTTTGTATCTATTGTTCAAAATAATTGATTTATATTGAATAATTTCAGCTAATTCATGTTGCAGCTGGAGGGAGACAGTTGCTTATTATAGCCTGATTGACTTGAAATACTAATTCTGGATGGGATAGGCTGTAGCTGAAAAAAAAAAAGCATAGGTACTTAACTGATTATGAATGACTGTTTATTTGTGGTGAGTTACTTAAGGCAAATATAGTGGCTGGGTACACAGATTCTTGGCTTGTGTGTAAAGGATAAGAGATTCATTTCAAATGTTCATGAAACTTAGGTTTTGCATGATTAGGCTTTGTCATAAAGCCCAATAATTTACGAGATGATAAATAACTTTAAGAGCTTTTTAGTGGGAACAGCATCATGATGTATGAGTAAGTGTTGCTCCCTCTTCCTCTGCCCGTGACTCCCTGGGCTTTGGACTCAGGTGCACCCCTGAGCAGAGCTGAGTTTCACCTTTTATTCTTTGCTACAGTGAGGAATAGCTTATTCATTGAAGCCCAGCACCTTTGGACCTCAGTTGTCACACACTTAGACCCATAAATAAATTGATATTGGTTTAGGCTTAGTTAAGTTAGCTATATATTTCCTTGTAACACCAAAACTGTACTACCTCGTGTGACACACATAGGTGTTAAGATTACAGGTAACAGAGATGGAGTCAATGGCTAATTCTGCTGGTTTAGAGCCAGAGGAAACCCAGGCTGCTTACTGCAGCCAGACACAGGCTTCTTAATGCAGTCACACGATTGACTGTATTCAATGTTGCTCAGGAAGGCTTTGTCACAAAACTGGAAATGGTGTTTTGGCATGTAGATATTGAAAGTGTCTCACAGCACACTCAGCTAGTGTTTCTATAAGTGTTAGAGTCAACAAGATTTATTTCAAAGATATAAATTCTTAGAGAATCCCAGCCTATTAAATGTCAAATATCAATAATGGCATTTAGGAGATGGAATTGGATGTGCTGGGCAAAGAAATGAAACCTAGATTGCTATATAGGCTACGACAGGTACCGATATCTTAGCATAAATACTGCTTGGTTACTTGGGATTTGTTACTGGTTAGTTAAAATATATTGAATGAAAAGCTTGGTCTGTCCAAATGATTTTGCAAGTGAAAGAGATGAAAGTGTATCTTACTGAAACTAATGAAAAGCAATAGGCAGATGACTTGTAGTGAATAATTTATTCATGAAACTTCCTATTTGCTCAGGAATTTGTTGCAAGCAGCTGGCAATAGTCTAGAAAGCATTTGAACTTGTTCTTATTCAGAGAAGTTATAATTTAGAGAAGTTAAAAAGTTGAATTGTTCACTGGGGGCTCCCTGGTAAGTTGGACACACTTTGTATAATTCGAGCAATTTTGGCTCACCTGTGTCACCCGAGATCCTGCTCCCTGATTAGAGAAATGAAACTCCTGGAGCAGTGCTCTTCATTCAAACCCAGGCTAATTCCCTGCGGTGTTTTGCCAACTTCCTGTATAGAGATAACATTTATGTGAGGGCCAGGCAGGGATCAGCAGAGCAAAAGCAACTAAACTTGATGTGCTGAAGAGGAAACTTCTTTATTTCAGTTCTTTACAGATTTCTCTGAGGGTGAAAACAGGTGAGCAATGCCAGTTTCTGCTTAATCTATACCTTGCAAAACAAAAAGGTAATCTGGCACATCTTCCTGGGAGCATTGCATTGCCTCTTCTTCTGCCAATCAGTGCAAGATAGGTAGCTAGTGAAGTGCCTTTTATAACCTCCTTAGGTATCATAGCCCTCTGCTCCATTACTATGTGTTTGAAAGCAAATGAATCCTGGGAATATGCCAGCCATTGACTTAAGTGTATGCTTAAGTAGCTTGTAAGATCATTTGAGGCCAAGTTTTTCAATAAAGGGGAAAGAAATGAGCATACAATGTCAAAAACAACAATCAGCATTGTTGTTTGTTTTTTTTTTTTTTTCTGTAGCAATGTGTGCACAATCAGGATGCTCTGTCATACTAGGTTGTTTGCAGCCACTTCCATATACTGTCTAGTAATAACTATGTCAATATTGCTGGAGACACATACATTTTGTTTTCCTGGAGACATTTAGGGTGTACTCGGGAGTAAGTAATGTTTCCATGAGCTAAAATAATGTTCTATCCAAGAGGGTTGTGTCTAAGGTACATAGAATTATGTTTCACAAATTGTCTTTATTGCTATAACTATCTTTTTTATATTTTTATAGTTCATTTGCTAAGCTAAGTAATGGCGTATAGCTGCTTACATTAAGGTAATAACGATTGTTTCACATTCTTCATTCTTACAATCTCTTCCCCTCTAAATACTCACTGAAGGCTTTATCAAAAGAATTATCAGTGACATTGAAATTCAGACCTTCAGAAAACACTAATGCCATAGGAAGAATTTGTCTGTAGTCTGAAATAAAAATTAATTGTAAGAGGATTGTCACTTTTGAAAAGGACTGCAGTAGAAACTGCTTGGTAGTATCTGACTTTTTAATTTAGTGACAGATACAAAACCTGGTGACTGCATCTTCAGCCACCATAAAGGAATCCAGCCAGTACTTCGCTTTTCTGTTTGTAGATCACTTCTATATGATACTGAGTGTAATAATGCCTGAATTTCAGAAACCACATAGTGGAAATCCTTCCCTTCTAATAAAGGGTTGTTTTTTTGATCCAGTTGGGAGCTTATGAGGTTCTGTGAGTATTTCTCTGTGTCTGAGCAAGAGTGTGTGGTTGCTTGGGAAGAGCTGAAGTTAGCTGCTCATTTATTCCTTTGGTTCTTTTTCCTGTTGAAGATTTATGTGGCATAAATGTTAGCTTAAATACAAGTTTGATAAAATTGGAGTCCTGAAGCTTTCAGACCTGTTAAGGCAATGTTATATGACTGTGTGATGACAAGGCACATCAGTATTGTGGCATGATAACATAGGCATCCCAAAGGAGTAATTAATTTTCTTAAAGCTTATTTTCATAGAAGAGTTCAGTCTGGTTTTTAAAGTCCTTGTGTTGCAATAGAAACGTACATGTGAAGCCTTCCGTGTTTTTGAAGAATGCAAAATTGCTCAGATTGGTTCTTACATGGTCCTTACAAGGAAATCCCCAAGAGAGAATCTTTTACTTGTTCCCCCATCCTTGTTCTAATGCCTTTGTTTCCTCCTTTGTTTGCTGTTGTGATGAGTTACAGTGAGGTCCTTCAGATGTCCCAAACTGAGTGGCACTGAGGAGAGTAGTTCTCAGCAATTGATGCTTTCAGAATATGGTGTATGACAACAGCAATAAATATGCAGTTGCTTCTGAGGCAGCTCATGGAAACAGGAGTGTTTTAACTGACACTGTTTTCAGTAGCACAGGCCCTGGGGAGTCTCAGACAAAGGAAGTATTCCACAAGATTTTAGGAAACAGAGTTCTGTTCAATTATTCATATTTTCACTGGGTTTCCATTTTTTGAGACTGGCATAAATTACTTGTCACTGATTTGGTTTTGAGGACTTTTGTGTGATTACTTCTGTTTAAAGAATATTAGAAACACTATTTGAAATGGTAACTATGCTGCAAATTTCAAAGGGGTTGGGGACTGCCTGGAAGTCAGATGGAGTTGGGAACTCGAACCCTTGGGCAAAATCTTGGTTCTCATGTCCATCATTAAAATTGACCTGTAAATAGCTTAAGGGCAAAGAGAAGGCATATTAAGTTTTTCCATTTATGTGCTAAAGCGCACACACAATTCAGGAAGGTGATGCATAGGCTGAAAGGAGAAGTCTGGATAGCAGGATACTGAAGTTTTGTGGAAGAAAGAGACTTGTCACATATCCCGTTTTGGAAAAGACAGTTTGGGGATTGACCCTTTTCAACAGAGACATAAAAAATAAGATTAGTTCTGGGGCAGTTGTGGTGGTAGCAGGTAATAACTAGGAAATACCCATTGCCATGGCCAACATGCAGTTTTTACTGTATGAATACAGGAGTTTACTTAAAGGATGGAAGGAGAAAAATATGCTTGAGATGGCGAATGCTTGCTGTGAAACAAAGAGAGGTCTTGAGTTTCCTAGAGTTTCTAGACTGACCTTCTGTTGAATTCATCCCACTTTGGTTGAGGAGGAGAAAACCATGAGCAGTGATGTTTATGAAAGGTGTCGGTCCCTCTCTTGAGGACAGTCATTAAGAGGACTTGCCCAACAGGATGGAGTCCTGATGGGAGCAGTGCTAGATGTGCAGACACTCTGGTCTCTTGGAAAATTAAGGCTGCCTTGATTATCCCCAGGAGACTGTAATCTTCAAGTAAGAGAGACATATGTTAACACTGTCTGTTTTAATATCGTCTTTTTGTTGTCTTGCTCCTACTGGGAGAATAAACTATTTTGAGTATGAACAGATTGTTTATGGTGTGCAGCAGGAAGAGCAGCATCTATCAAACATAAAATGTGCAAGAAGCTTGCAGGATGTGGCCCAGGAGCGGTATTAGGATCAAATGCTGGCACAGCATAGTGGGAAGGGAGAGACAAGCATGGAGAGGAGTACATAACTCTCAAAAAAATGGATTGCAACCCAAACTTGTTTGCAAGTCCCAGTAGGCCTCACCCAAGGTCTCGCCAGGTGAGATGCAGGGTGGAAGTAGAGGTCCCCTCAGATCCCAAGAGTTAAGTCATTTTTGACTTGATAGTTTTAAAGCTGTTTCTCTACTTTATAAAGGGTAACTTTCAAATAACTATTTATTTTAAAATCATAGAATCATAGAATAGTTAGGGTTGGAAAGGACCTTAAGATCATCAAGTTCCAACCCCCCTGCCATGGGCAGGGACACCTCCCATTAAAGCATGCCACCCAAGGCTCTGTCCAAACTGGCCTTGAACACCGCCAGGGATGGAGCATTCACAACTTCCCTGAGCAACCCATTCCAGTGCCTCATCACCCTCACAGTAAAGAACTTCCTCCTTATATCCAATCTAAACTTCCCCTGTTTAAGTTTTAACCCATTACCCCTTGTCCTATCACTACAGACCCTAGTGAAGAGTCCCTCTCCAGCATCCTTATAGGCCCCCTTCAGATACTGGAAGGCTGCTATGAGGTCTCCATGCAGCCTTCCCTTCTCCAGGCTGAACAGCCCCAACTTCCTCAGCCTGTCTTCATATGGGAGGTGCTCCAGTCCCCTGATCATCCTCGTGGCCCTCCTCTGGACTTGTTCCAACAGTTCCATGTCCTTTTTATGTTGAGGACACCAGAACTGCACACAAAATAAGGGATGGTGATATCTTAATGATGTTCCCCGGTAATTTATTCAGAAAATGAACCCAATATGAAAGCATGGAAACCTTTGTTTACAATATTTGCATGCTGACATACAGTTCAGTAGCTGTATTGATTTTTTTTTTTTCTTTTTTCTATTCAAACTTACAATGTTCTTACTTCCCAGAACAGCTGTACTAAACCAATTACGGTGCAGTGGTTTCCTGGAGTTTGATTTTGGCAGAAAATTTATTTATTATGGTAGAACAAATACAAATATCATACCTTAAAGTGCTGCTACCTATTTATGTGTTATGGTCTAACTACTTAAGAAACTGAGTCCAGTTCAGTTTCTAACTCAGCAGTCACTATTCCTGAAGTAACTTACAAATTATTTATTATCCCAGGAGTTAAATACTTCACTTCCAGATGGGTGGTAGAGCTGTGTAAATATCACAAGATCGTGCGTAGCCTTTCTTCTTCTAGTAGATTAGATATTCCAGTCATAGATGTGACAGAAGATTTTGAAAGACTTGAGATATGATTATGGAAATATTTCTTATGTGTAAATTGGTTATCTTGCAAAAGGAATCTTTCTTCCTGTCCACTTCAGGCAAGAACCACGTAGGTTGAGATTTATGTAGTTCCTTTGGTCTGACTCAAGTGCAGTGTAAATAGGAAGGCTCTGGGGAGTCACAAACTACACATCAAGATTTGCACAATATAAATTTTCCTGGATGATTTCTAGGTTTTCCATAGTCCAACACAAGAGACATCTCCCAGTAACCACACTGTAAAGGGATTGGGAATGCAGACTGATAAAATAATAGGTCCTATGAGTCTCTGTGAAAGCATTTGAGAAGCAAAGTATCTCGAGTATTGGCTAAAATGTGATTCCTCACAATTTAAACAGCATTGTTTCCTGGTATGAGTCTCAAAATACTGGAAGAAATAAGAATATCCCAGGAAAGGTACATCTGCATTCAACTAGGATTTGACTGCTGTGGAAATCGGGGAAATAGGATATATGATTTCTCCTATGTTACAACAGTTAAAACTGTGCTGCTTTGGATGTTAAGACCTGACAGAGTTTAGCAAATACGGGTGGGACAGGCACTGTGCAAAGCAAAACGGAGATGTTTTATTTCCAAGTTAGGGTGGCCTAAGGGTATACAAGGAGCAAGAAATTGGTTTACAGCTGTTCAGTGTATGCTTAAGGATGAAATTGCGAGAGGCTATCTCCATGCGCAGATTTCTAATGTCTGAAGTGTTGTCAAAAGATTAGAACAGGGATAGAGGAAGGGAAGACGATGGAGAGATGCAGAGATGGAAGAGAAAGGGTGGGAGGGAGAGAAGGATGGAGCAAAGAAGAAAAAGTTGGGAAGCGGTGTTGAAAATTTTCTTGGTAAATACCATAAGGTGTTGCTGCATAAATACTTAATCATTTATTGTGAAAGCTGTGGTCTCTTCTTCAAGAACATGGGAGCTGAAGGGAGTATGCTGTCCTGAATTAATACTTAAGCCCATAGGCCATAATTAAATATGGAATTTGCCATCCAAATGAGTTTGATACCTGTGCCCGGAGCACCAACATCTATGAAGTCAATCAAATGTGGTGCCATTATCATACTTATCATGCTAAGCAGTAATGATGAGAAATGATGCACTGATTTTGCTTGAGGTATCCATTACTTGTGTGACTGGTACTTACTTTTTACATATAGGCAGCATCATAATCAACTTTCATTAAGACTCATGTTGACTGCTGATTTAGTACAAAGAGTATTTCGACTAAATTTAGCATTTTGGATAGGACATGATAATTATCTGGTGTTGACATTCAATTTTGTAGGCCTGAAGTTTACAAACAAATCCCACATCTTTGTTAGGTGCATTAGCAATTGAAATACCCTCCTAAATCACTGTCTGTGTAAATGGTTAATCTCTGCAATCAATCTTCCTTTTCTTCAAAAATAAATTTCTGAGAAATTTGCATAATTGGCCATGCTTGGTAAAAGTCTGATGTATAATGTTGTCTTTTAAATGCACTGCTACCTGGAATCGTGATGAAGTGTCAACATGCAGGAGGTAAATATAAAACAAGCATTTAGTAAAAGATGCAGCTGATCTCGTGAGGTGAGAAATATGTAACATCTAGTTAATAATTTGAAGTGACTTTATATTTTGATGTAGGGCTTTCACAATGACGGATGCGAGAGAAAAGGACAGAACTCTATTGCATCAAGAAGCTTTAATTTGCATTGAACTTTGAAGTGAAATTTACACTGAAAAGTGCTTTTAAAATGCAGTGAGGGTGATGCAAATGAATGTCCTCACTTCTGTTTGCAAATATATGAAGCTCACTGTAAGGAGTTAGTATGGGCTGATGCCTCTGTAAAGGCATAGGTTTCTCAGTAGCTTGATAGCTGCTGCCTGGCCCTGCAAACTGCTATGATTAAATTAGCCAGCAGGATTTTACCTGCATTTCCTCTCATAGGTTATGCTGGAGTCATGTCACTTTGCTATTTAAATTCTGGGTGGCATGGCCATCGTTGTCCCACTCTTCAGCATGTGTTCCTAAAGCTGTCCTTGTCAGCAGTGTGGGCTCACTGACACCACTGTGGTCAGGCCCACAGATCTAACTACAGCATGGTATGTTACAAAACCTGCAGTCTCAAGCAAGTGCTATGTATCATACTGCTGCTCTTTTTGTCTGAGGTATGTTTCATACAAGGTGAACATCCACTATTACCTGAGCCCCGTTAGTGGGACAAGGCATTATGGGATGACTTAAGGCTGTCCGAAGGATATGACCCAGAACTAGATCCGGAGATGTGGATTTGACTGTTGCTGGCTCTCCAGTATGTAATGTTGTCCAGCCCAGGGTGAAGTACACTCCTTGGGTGGTGAAAGCTTGGAGTCTTGTGATGACAAAATAAACCAAGGAAACTTTGCCCTGGAATGTTATTCAGTAGCTGAGTTGGTGGGGTACCTTATATCTATGTACTGTGTTTCTATATTACATTATTAGTACAGATGCAGTAGTAGATTATGATCTTGTATTTTGCAGCTATCTGAGGATTCATTCCCTTTAAGAGGGAAATGTGCAGTCATTCCTCTGATAAAATAAACAGGCATTGTTTCAATAATATATATGCATTCACCCTATTAATGCCTCAGGACATGCTTGTAGTGCCCTATTCCAATGTTCCCAGGATAGGGAGCAGTAGCAGTGATAGTCCAGAGTAGGCAGAGCCTGCTGGAGATGGCTCTCCTCATCTTGTTTCCTCTTTATTGCTTCCTTGCCCAAGCTTTTAACAACTTATGTCAGAGAGAGCCTGAATTTTCAGGGAGGGCCTATGTGTGCAGCTTCAGGTAATTTTATCTCTGAAATACAATTTAGTTTTGTCTTTTGTAGACACATGGAGTCAAACCAACAAATACAGCAACACTACTGCAAATAATAAAGAATGCAGTTCTGCTTTTAGGCACTGGTGTGTGAGACAGCACTGCTTTGCACAGGGACAGCATCTTCCCTTAAAATACAAGGTTTATGAGGAAAGAAATACTCTGTTGTCCCAGAAACGACATGCTTGCTGCAAGCTACTTCAGAATCTCTGCATAGCTCTATAGTAGAGCTTGATTTATTTATTTATTTGTAAAGTAAATTTTGAACATTGCTTTTTCACTGGATTGGAAAGTAGTGAAATTCCTCTGTTACCATCAGAGTTGTATAGACTTATCTGCAGTAAGTACTCAAGAAGTAGGTCAGTTTTGCTTCTCTGCTATGGTACAAAGAGTTCAGATTCCCTAAGACTGCTGACAGCTCTGCCATAACATAAAGCCCTGTAGTAACCCCAGGGCTGTGGAGGATATTGCATGCCCTGAAAACTACTGTTGGGGCAGCTGTGATGTGAAAATGACCTGGCCACACCACTGGTAGTGTCTCTAGCATGTCCTTCAGATGTGCAGCTTTTGTGTTTGCCTCTCCTTTCCCTGGAAATAGATGTAACGAGTGATATCCGCTTTCTAGCGTGTTCTATGCTCTGTGTGATAGATGTCTTATGACCTCATCTCTGCAGGTGCTATGATGAGGCTACTGTGATATGTCTTGGGCTTTTACGGTACAAAAACCTGTTGGTATGTTTAAGAATCTGTATTTACCCTCTCTAAATAGTGATGCTTGCTATATCGAATGCTTCCTTCATTCCAGCAGTTCCTTTGGAGAAGATAGCAGGTATATCTTGCAGCACCCTGGCCATTTTGTAAGTCATGACTCATGGGCCAGAACCAACTAATGTAATCTGAGCAATGATATGTAATATCTGCAGCTGTCAACTGGGGAGGAAAGAAGTTCAAGTGAGGGTGCAAGTGTGATGAGAGGATTGGTAATGCTAACAGTGTGCTGCACGTGGTGTCAGTGTGGATCTTAAGTTACAGAAGCATGAGGTATCAAATTTCCATTCTTCTCCATGTTCGTTATTCTTCTCTATGTTTGTTAGAGAATTTAAATTCTTGTGAATGGTGTTCACACTGTGGACAGGGTGTTCACTACTACTTGAAAAAAAAAAAAAAAAGAATTACCATGTAGCACTACACACAGCCAGAGATGGGATTGTTTTCCTCTTATGTTTGAACCATGACTGTACCATTAATGACAAACTTAATTCATCATCTTTTTCTAGTTGAAAGAATTAGCCATGCTTGTTTTGTATTCTAATTCCAGTTTGTTCTTTATTTTCGATCTGATGGGGTTTTGATGTACACAACACACTGAAGAACCGAGTTGATGAGATTTCTGTCACTTTTTTAACACAATGCATTGTACAGACTAATTTAATCTGTTTCTGCATTGTATATAATATGCTGTAAAATTTTACTGTCATCCTGCCATGGTAAATGCTGACATGTACGAACTCAGTGTTATGCTTTGGGGTGGAAGATCTTAGGACAAAAGAGTTGTGTGCAGTCAGATGGTGGGCAAAGCCCACTACAGTGAGTGCTGCTGGTTTTGGTATGCCTTTTGGTTTTTCTGTACATGTGCAGTGAGGAATCAGGAAGGCTTGTAAGTCTTTGGGGATTCTCCAGAGCCTTGGCTACGGCTTTTTTTCAAGCCCTTTCATTCTGTTCCCATGAGAATGAGACGATCCACAAGAAGCACACTGCATTTTAAAGGCAGGTGAATTTTTATTTCTGCTGAAACTGCAGACAAAACTGTCTGGACTTGGGTACAGGCAAGTTTACTTTCCTTGCATTTTTTCCCTTAAAATCAGCAGCTGATTAGGCTGGTGATGTCCACAGACATAGGTGTGAGAGCCATGGAGGTCAGCAGCACTGTTCTTCGTAGTCACGTGCACTCACGTTCATTTTGCAGCTCTGTCACTTTGCCCTCTGCGTGAGCAGGGCCAGAGCATATCGAAGGGATGGGGTTTGGGTGGCAGAAGTTGTACAGTCTTATTGATCAGTGATTTCATTAGTTCTGTAGATAGAAACACTGATGGCTTCGCTGAGAATCCATTTCACTTTCTGTGGCTGATAATGGATTTGGGGAAAAGACTTATGGAAATGAGCAGTAATTAGTAGTATTGACAGAGATGCCGACTTTGACTATTACTATTTTTTTAACTTTCCTATTGACTGTGACTTGCTCTCCAGGCCAATCTCCTGATTAGTGGTCTACCTTTTCCGACCATTTTATTACTCCTGTAGGCAAGCTGCAGGAATCTGCCTTCTCCTCTGCTGAAGGCAGGGTATACTAAGGAAGCCAGATGAGTATTTTTGAAGCACTGTGTCCTTCATGTTTAAGATGGGTGCATTGGGTTATGTGGTTTCATCCCAGAAATATATTTTCTGTCATCTTGTGTGCAGTTAAAGCTGCAGAGGGAATCCATACTGCCTCAAGTGAAAGTCCTGTAGGCTCTTACCTGCCTGCAGTATGCTTTCTTTACTGGGAAGCTTGAGATGTGCACAAACAAAGGCACATCTGCTGGAAATAAGGAAGTGATCTTTCCCTTTTTGTTTATCTATTTTGATAACACAGCTGTTACAACACAGCCTCAACTCAGACCTCGAAAGTGTATTAATAGAATCCTTTAGGATGGAAAAGACCTTTCAGATCACTTGAAGAGTCCAACTGTAAGCTGAACATTGACAAGTCCACCACTCAGCCATGTCCTTCAGTGCTGCATCTATATGTCTGTTAAATACCACAAAGGTCTTTAATACCTCAACCACTTCCCTGGGCAGCCTGTTCCAGTGCTTGACAAACCTTTTGGTGAGGAAACTTTTCCTGATGCTCAAGTATCTGTCTGGGATAACCTGGTATTACTCTCCACTGGAACTGCTGTGATTTAAGCTTTCTGAGAATCTAGTCTTTTATTTCTCTGCCACCAATCTTTCATACTTCAGGAGATCTAGCTGTAAGATCAGTTGCTTTGGTACAAGCAAGTAGTTACAAGAAATATTTTATTATCAACCCAGTTCAAATCTTAAAAGGCAATGTCCTGGACTAAAGTTGAAGGCCAAAGTTTTTCTCCCTTGCCTCATGACCACCTTAAAAGTTTGGGCAACTCCAAAGGCTTCCTTTTGTTTGTGCTCTTTCCTGATTTAAGCCACAGATTCCTGTGTTTCCCATGATATGTTAACATGTAAAACATGAAGGGTTTTCTAGTGTTTTCTTCTGTGTTTCTCATTGTGCATGCAGTTTCCCACTTGATTATTTTCAATGTTTTTCATAAGTTAAAGAACTGAACAGCCATGCCTTCCACAATCCATCTTGGGAGGAATACAGGGGAGTTCCTCAGGCATGTGGTTGAAAGAATCAGTTGTTTGTTAATTATTATAAAACTTGCAACTAAACTAAACCCTGATCTAATCCTGCAGTCAGGTCAATATGGACATTGACTGAATCTGGAAGCAGTTGATGATTTTCTCTTGATTCTTTTTAAGATGGAGTGTTATAAAAGAAATTACTCATGTACATGAGACTCTATTGCATGTCTGTGGCCTAAGATCCACCTATAGGTGCCCCTTGTTTTCAAGCAGAGTTACAACACTCACTGTATTGCTCCCATGTGTCACGATGCTTGGTGTCGTGGTTAGGGTGGCCATGTAAATTTGGGAGCACTTCTAAATACCATGTTAGTAAGTCAAAATATTGAGATGGTGAAAGAGTTAGAAAAGTTGCATTTTACTTGGAAACACATGAGAGTCCAAAAGTTCCTTAAGTGCCTTTGTGGATTTTGCTCTTCATTTCTTCACCCTGTAAAATGCATTTGCCCTTTGCCCCTGTAAAAGGGTCTGGGAAAGCTCTGTAACCTGTTCATATTTAACTTAGCTAATGAGATACTGAGCTGGGGAATTACTGTCTGTATAATATGAAGGAAAAAAAAATGCAGCATGCTTATTCTGAAAACATGTTTAATCCCTTTGTACTGCCAGGAAAAAATTACTTTTATGGATCCTGAGTAGGGAAAGGGACTATTTCCATGTGTTAGTTTGCTGTGCTAAGACACAGTCTTCAGGAAAATATTTTTTTTTGGAAGGCCAGAATATTATTTCTAAGATGATAAATAAAACCAGGAAATATGACCTGTGATAATGTTCCCAAGCCAGAGCTATGCCAGTTAATGCTCACAGAGGTGATGCTGGCGCGCTATTTTCAGAGAGCAGTTAAGAACGCTGCGCTCAGAAGATCTGTGCACTGCACAAACAGCTCGTGCTGAAAATGCAGCCAGCACACTACTTCTGCTAGCACATGGTACAGCCAAGAAAGCAAAACAGATCTTCAGGTATAGTGGGTTTGAACCTTTTTTGGCAATAGGTCATCCATAGGTGTTAGGAGCATATTGATATTACAAGAAAATTGGTGCTTCAACTTTCGGAAGAGAATTTTTATCCATTATTGCTATTTAAAGCCAGCTGCATTCAAATTTGTGTATCTGCTGTGAGAAATCACTACTGCAGAAAACCTGCCAGCTTATCTTCTATAAGGTAATGCCCTGAACAAATATTTTACTATCCAGGAGAGAAAGCTGCTGAGCTCTGAGTAGCTCTAGGCTTTAAAGGGTGCAAGAAAGGGACATGTTCTCCACTGCTGTGTTTGGCTTGATAAATTAGGATAGTTATAACATACCTGCTTTCCTAATGATAGTCAAACTGAAATTCTTCAACAGGCCTGTAAATAAGAGACAGATAAGAGGCAAACCACATTCTTAATGAGCTCTATTCAGTGGTGATTACTATAAGATCAACATACTTCTAAGCTTAGTATAAGAGCACAGCTGCATAGTTTCTGGACTACAGCTAAACTGTCAACAGTCTAATTTGGTTGCTGGCTGTTCTTTGGTATTGTGAGAGAACAGCTTCGTAAGGAGATGTTTCCTGAACCTTTGAAACCTCAACACAACATTTATTTCCATATGAAAGATATAAAGAGTTCCTTAGTAGTTATCTGCAACATACATACACTTATTTTTTTAGTTTTTTTTTTCTACTTTAGGATGTATTAGCTTTCAGATGGGATTGACTACGGGGTTTTTTATTATGAATATACCTGCATGTACACATGCTGACTCCCACTGGCTTCAAAGAAGTTTAACCGGGAAGTAGGAAACTTTCTGGGCCAATCCCTTATTGAGCTCAGTGATCCATGTAACAGGTCAAAAGAAGATGAAATGAAGCACATACTTTTAGATGAATGACTTTGCATTTTGGGTCTCTTTAGAATCTACACTAAATTCTCTGACTCCAAGTGACTAAAATCAATGTCCAAAACATATTTTTTGGCATAAAACATAGAGCAATGTGTGGTGGGATTTAAAAGTGGGAATGATGGCATAAATTGCTATTTATTATTGATATTCTTGGTGAGTCACAAAATCCTTGACTTTTTCTCCTGACAGATTGCTTATGCCTTAGACTGTTTCTTGCTTCTCTCCTGCATGTGCCAACCTGAAGCCTTAGTGAGGCTTCATAGTAAGCTCTATTAAGCCTTCCATGGCCAGAGGCAGAACACTTACTCATTTAACAATTTTAAATCGTGGCTGAAGATATCCCATTTTATTGTTTGCTTGGGTTTCTTTATTTTTTTTTCCTTCCCTCTTGCTTGTGTTCTCATGGAAAAACCTTTCCCTTGTGCTTAACCTTGTTCAACAGCAGGATAGAAAATCCTTAGCAAGTAGATTGATGGTCTGAAGGCCAAAGACTTTCCCTTGTATCCTGCCTGTGAGTGAGTGGTGCTGGGCATCAAGTTTGGTGGTGAACTGCCTGCTTAAGCTGCATCGATCTCCCTGTGTGTGTCCTACCAAACTGCTCTTCAAAAAGAATGCTCAAGTTTTTCTACTGTTATTCAAAGTAGTGTATATAGGAGATATGTGTACCTTCATCACTGAACCTTTTTAAATTCAGTTACTTTGACATAGTTTAGATTGGAAAGGCTAAATTCATCCCAAATGCCATCCTTGTAGGTGGCGTATTGGGAAAATAGGCAGTTCTGCCTCTGTGTGGTTGATTTGCAACTGAAGGTCTCCATGTGGAGTATCAGCACCATGTATAAAGCTGAATTAGACCCAATCGGACTGAATTACCCCATCAGACTCCTGCTTGCTTGGCCCTCTGGAGAAACTCTCCCAGCTCCCTCTGTCCATTTACTGTAGTGGGAACAGGAGAAATGATAGCTGTGGCTCTGTTATGTGATGACTCCCCAAAACTGTCTGTGAAAACAAATGCAGAGACCAAATCTGACTTACAGGTAGTGGTGCATCTTAATGACTACTGTTACTGAAGTCAAACAGATACCATGGTGCTCAGTTTCAACCAATTGTAGGATAGCTCCGGGCAGAAGCAACCTTTCTTTGTTTTGTTATTAACACTTGCTTTAATAGTGTGTGGTCTCCTTTCTTGGAATAGGTCCTGTGCTCAGGATTGTGAAGCAAAGTAGAGTCAAGTGTGTGCTCTGCCAGGCTTGTTTAGATCTGTAATGAAGAGCAACTGAAGAGCTGTACTAGTGCTGGAGATGATGTAACATGGCATTAGACAGTGAGCTCTATCTAGGTGGGTTTTGGAAGGGGTAACTTTGCAGTATCGCAGTCCTGTGTGACACTTGGCATTGATGTCAAGCAGTAGCAAAGATAGACGTAGTATACTATACATGAAGCTGGTGCTACTGATTATTAGAGCTCTGAAAGGCTAATAATTCACATAGGTGCAGTTTTGGTTAAGAAGGAGGGCTTCCTGAAGTTGGGACACTGCCTCAAATGGAGTAATGAGTTCTGTTGTAGTTAAAATGGTCTTAATTGCAAGCAGCGACATTTAATGCCAACCAGCTGATCCTTTTTCAAGGGGATTCAGGAGCAGGGAATAAATCTCTCTAAGTATTTTTCTGGCAACAAAGGGCACACTTCCAGTTCTGCTCTGAATGATTACACCTAATGATTACCCTGAGGAACCTTGTCTGTCAAAAACATGCCACTCATCCCTGATCTCATTTAGGCTTTAATAAAGCATATGACCCAAAGTCTTTCAGTTCAGTTCACAGATTCAGTGCCCTATGCATTTAATCAGGGAGCTTAAAAGCCACTGGTGTTTAATTCTCTAACCTACCTTGTCCCCTCTCCCATCTCCCAGCCTTCCTTTTGATGTTGAAACTTTTGTTGCATTGTGGGGAAAGCAGCTAGCTGAGATCATGGAAGAGCTAAGAGGGATGCTCCAGTGTGTCCCACCCTACTTTAAGGGTGAGACATGGCAGGTATTTGACAGTGGTACAGGAGAGTTGTGGAGTACTTGAAGAGTAAAATCATGCAGGAGGATTTCAGTTAAGGATTCTGTGTTGTTTTCTTCTCGGGTCCAGAATCCCACCTTTTTCATTGTCCAAAAAAAAAAAAAGATTAAATTAACATTTAATTTTTAAAAGATTAAATTAAAATTTTAATTTAAATTAAATTTTAAATTAAAGACAGTTTGTTTAAGCTTGAATATGACAGGCTCAAAGAGAATCAGTACACAACATGTAAGTCAAAGTGATAGAGACTTGAAACAGCCTTTGTGTCGTGAGAAACATAAACTATGAGATTCTTTTTCAAAAGATCATCAGTAGTAAAAACTTCAGGAGCCACTGCCTTGGAATTCCCAACCAGGAAGAGTTTGGAATTGCATATTTATGCTTTGGTTTTGGAGTGGTTTTTTTTTTTGACATTTCTTGGGAATATACAATTTAATGCCTATTAAATCTCTCTTTGAAATTCTGGCTGAGTGGCAAAATTGAGTCACAATTCTCATACATTAAAAATTAAAGACTGGGTTTCCTTTGCAGTTTGCATCTCCAGAATTCCTGTTGAAGTTCTGCCTTCTCCTTCCCCCTCCTCTTTTTTTTTTTTTTTTTTACCATGAGACTAGAATTATTAATGGATTATGTATCAAGTTAATTATCATTTCATCCCTAACTTTGCCTAAAACTTTAGGCCCAATGTCCTAACTCCAGTAGAACTGATAGTTTCAGATGGGCAAGAGGAATGCGGAGCAGCTGGTGATGGTATCAACAAGCTGGCCAGTGTGAAGCAGCTCCAGTATCACTTGTTAGACCTGAGATCTAATGAACTGCTCATGTGCTGGTTTTTTTTTGTCTTCAATGACAAATTGGGGGTTTTGGATTTGGGTTTTCTTCTTTTTCTATGGAACTTCTCCTTCTAGGGGAGATAGATTTCTGAGCAGGTTTGTGTGCAACTGGGCACCTTCAGAACCAGTCTTTTAGCTACTGCTGAGGCGCTGGAAAAAGCTTTTCTTTTTAACTCTGTCTGGTTCTTCCTATAGAGCAGATTATGAAGCTGTGCTAAATGGGAGAAAAACATCTGTGTCATGAAAGGAATGTTGAAAAGGGCAAATACTCTCAAGACAAGCAAATAAGCAAACTCCAGCAGTGCCAAATATAAAATCCCCTCTGTTTTCCTTTTTAAAGTCTAAAACAACAGAGAGGCTGCATTCAGCAGAAAAATAATAGTACTGTCTCCCAGGAGACAGAGCTGTGACAACTACAATGAGCACAATTTCATTCCCATGATGTGACTAGCACTTCTAAGGTACAGTTTGCCTGCCATAGGATGATCAAAAAATGATAAAGTACATGGTCAAAGCCCGTAAATCTTGCTGCCTTTCATCCATATGATGATCCTTGCTAGTAAAAATGAAAAAGAGAGAAGGCAGGAGATCTTCTGCAGTATGCCTGAAAGTGTTCAAAGACTTCTTGCCTCCTGAGAGAGCCTCATCTCCTGCAGCTGCTGTTATTGTGCTGACTTTCAGAGTGGGGTTTGGAACTGATCCCAAACTTATTCCCATTATGGGAGGCTTTTCTGTCAACTCAAGATCATTGCTTGTTGCCAACCACTGCAATGAAATGAATGACAGACCATAGGTATGGAAAACCCGCTATATTCTTGGACTTTTCATTCAGTTAATTACATGGTTTTAATGATTTCACCCACAAGAACTTGACACTTGCAACCTTAGATTTTGGGAAGTCACACAGGAGCTGAATATTAGCGGCTTTTTATTTTATAGTTTTCATGGCGTGATCTTTTTCCTGCAGGTGAAATGATTTTTTGATTCAATATCCTATGCATACGTAATGTAGGAATTACTCCACAAGTATTCTTTGAGGTGGGCCCATTTTAATATAAAATACAAAGTCCAAAGTGATGAAATCTTTATTTTTAACTTTGGCATTAGTTGCTTGAAAGGATGTAATTCTCAGAAATAGCATTTTCACTTTCAGTATAAGATCATGTCATTTTGCACCATGATGATATGAGAAGCTGCTGCTTTTGAGACAGGCAGCTGCAAAGCCTAGCTTGGTTAAAAAACACAATAGAGTAGGTGCAGAATTATCTCAACAGCCATTGCCAGCATTGAAAGGAACTGTCATCAATCCACCTCTTCCGGAGCCTTATGCACCAAGAGAGTTGGCTGGTTGGAAACTCCTTTAAGATTCTTTGCTTGCAGAGTAAACCCAGTATTAGTCACTGCTTATGAGAATGCTAGAGAACATTCCTTGTGATTAAATAGATCTTAATTCCAAGGAACTGCAAAAGAAGTCATTTAGTAACCAAAGGGGATGGTGGGGAGGAACAGTAGCAGGACTGTTTTCTTCAAGTAAGTGCTCCTTATTCCAAGAGGGTCAAAGGGACTTGGCAAACACAGGGCATGTCGAAGAGAGAACTATAGTCTGGAGGTTATTGTAGGTACCAGGACAAAGTGTGAGGAGGAGCAGAGGACACAAGCATACTTGATTACATTGAAGATGCCAAAAAATACAGAAAACACAAGGGAAAACCAAGGGCATAACCACAACTTCCCAGATGGTATTAGATGCTTAGTAAGGAGACATACCAGGATGGAAGATCTCTCCAGGTATCAATCTTTAGTTTTAAGCTCTCTTGTGGACTTCCCAGTACTTTCAGGGAGGGTGCAGACCAAATTTAAACTCACTGAAGTATTGCTTTTGTTAATAATCTTTTCTGGAGCACATTCGATGTAATTTGCAGATACCCAGTGACAGGCTCACCAGCTCCAGAGACCTGATGCTGCTGTCATGCTACTCTGGGGTAGATGTGCCAGTAGAATTGGAGAAAACCTTGACTGAGGTGCAAGAGGCTGCAGCTACTTGTCCCTTCTAAAGTACAGCAGAACTGTGTAATTCTCTTTTCCCATAAAGGACAGAAAAGCATCCATTTTCCATATGATCCTTTTTTCTACAGCTGCTGCACCTGGTTAGCCTCTGCTGTACAAAGGCCAGAGCAATAACAGTGAGCAAAAGGCCAGGGATCAAATAGGTTGTTGTAGCTTTCTCCTCCGTGTCTCATCCATCAACATACTAGGGTCTAGATTTATGACATTGCTGGATACTCAAACCTTCCCATGGTTTGGGTTTGGTTGCACTAAGCAGAGAGGATGATATACTGATCTCTAACACTTCTGAAGTAATTCTGTTAAAGGGAATGTATTTGCAGCTGCATCAGGTGCTCTGGATATGAGCATCTTCTGCTGGCCAGTTGCTGGTGGGCAGGATTACAGTATCCTAAATCAGCCTTGCAAATCTGCCTCTGGCAAGATTCATAAGTGAGTTCAGAATTGGAGCCACATGTTTGGAAGTGCATTTGTATTTCATGCTGTATGGATAATCTGTACCCATTACCCATTGAAGTAAATAAGGTGTGTGCTGTATTTCTGCTTTGAAAGCAGTCTAAATAGAAGAAAACATTTGGGAAGCAAACAGAAAAGCTCATGCTGCATTATGCTGAGTTTCCACCTGACTTTATTGCTTTTATTCTGCTGCAGCTACAGAAAACTCATTTAAACTATGAAACTTCTTTGGCGTGGATTCTTTATATTGATGGAACAGAGCTGACTTTCTCCAGAGAGCCAGAATGTTATTAAAGCACTTAACCTCGTGCGGCTGTGGCTATCAATTATACCTTTCATTTACACTATGCAAGGCTGACGGCTTATTTGAAGTTCAAGAGGGGTTTTTAATGAGATGTTAATTGAGTACACCTGCAGTTGGCTAAAATTTCCACTGGACAATGAAGTGTGATCTTTTCCCTTCCCAAATCCTTTGTTTTTCTTGGTTCCTGTACTGTATTTCAGTAAATGTGCTCAGTGTAGAAGGATGGACTCTGAATATACACCAACTAGAACAGTAATTGATGCTTGTGATTTAGGACTAGAACTTTATGCTTTTGTCTAAATCACCATGTGCGGTGGGTTGACCCTGGATGGATGTTGGGTGCCCACCAAAGCTGCTCTCTCAGCTGCTCTCTCCTCAGCTGGGCAGAGGAGAGAGAACAGAACAAAAGGCTCATGGGTTGAAAGAAGGACAGGGAGATCACTCCTGTGATGTCATGGGCAGAAGACATTCAAATAGCAAAGAAGGTTAATTAAGCACTAGATCATATAGCTGTGGCCTTCCCTTACAGTCTTTACAGTCTTTAAGGTGAGACTGGGTAGTTTTTGTGTGGAGGATGAATGGGAAGAAACATAATGTGGTCAACACTACAGGTTTTTACCCTGAAATGTATTCAGTAGACATGCATTAAGTAAAGACACTTAAGAATATCATTAAGTGTGTGGTAATTACTTCTGACTTCAGTTTCACAGCATCGTTATGATCAGCATTATTTTCCTGAATCAAGTTGTTTGTTGGTCAAATAGGTTGTCCCTGCAGTATTGAGCATGAGTTTTTTGTAGCCCTGTCTGACCCCTCTCATGACAGCTGTTGATCATAGCAACTCTTGCAAACCTCAAACTATAGAATCATAGAATAGTTAGGGTTGGAAAGGACCTCTAAGATCATCCAGTTCAAACCCCCCTGCCATGGGCAGGGACACCTCACACTAAACCATGTCACCCAAGGCTCTGTCCAACCTGGCCTTGAGCACCGCCAGGGATGGAGCATTCACAACTTCCCTGGGCAACCCATTCCAGTGCCTCACCAGCCTCACAGTAAAGAACTTCTTCTGTTTATCCAATCTAAACTTCCCCTGTTTAAGTTTTAACCCATTACCCCTTGTCCTATCACTACAGTCCCTAATGAAGAGTCCCTCCTCAGCATCCCTATAGCCCCCCTTCAGACACTGGAAGGCTGCTATGAGGTCTCCACGCAGCCTTCTCTTCTCCAGGCTGAACAGCCCCAACTTCCTCAGCCTGTCTTCATACAGGAGGTGCTCCAGTCCTCTGAGCATCCTCGTGGCCCTCCTCTGGACTCGTTCCAATAGTTCCATGTCCTTTTTATGTTGAGGACACCAGAACTGCACACAATACTCCAAGTGAGGTCTCACAAGAGCAGAGTAGAGGGGCAGGATCACCTCCTTCGACCTGCTGGTCACGCTCCTTTTGATGCGGCCCAGGATACGGTTGGCTTTCTGGGCTGCGAGCGCACACTGAAGCTGGCTCATGTTCATTTTCTCATCCACCAACACCCCCAAGTCCTTCTCCTTGGGCTGCTCTGAACCTATTCTCTGCCCAACCTGCAGCTGTGCCTGGGATTGCTCCGACCCAGGTGTAGGACCTTGCACTTGGCATGGTTAAACTTCATGAGGTTGGCATCAGCCCACCTCACAAGCGTGTCAAGGTCCCTCTGGATGCCATTCCTTCCCTCCAGGGCATCAACCGAACCACACAGCTTGGTGTCATCAGCAAACTTGCTGAGGGCGCACTCAATCCCACTGTCCATGTCAGTGATGAAAATGTTGAACAAGACCGGTCCCAACACCCATCCCTGAGGGACACCACTCATCACTGGTCTCCAGCCGAACACTGAGCCATTGACCACAACTCTTTGAGTAATCAACACCCAGGATTTCTGGCATTTTGTGGTGATTAATCTGTAGCAGGGAAATAGCACTTGTTAAGGCAAAGGGCAAAGTGACCTAGAAAGGGAAAAGAAGACTTTTATTTTTATAAATCCCCTGGTTTTATGAGCCTGTTTTCCATACATACCACTCGGTACTCTGTCTGAGATCACTAATTGTGATACTTACAAACGTCTATAGGGGAATACAAAGTTTGCAATGGCAGTGATTGGGTTGTGTAAGAGAACTGGAAATAAAGCTGAACAGCAGTTTTTGGTCAGTATCATTGGACTTTTTTACTTGAAATTGCAAACATTCAGAGGAGAACTGTATCTCAATGAGAAAAGCATAAACATTTTGGACATTAAACACTGTAGTAATGTGGTATGTACCTTCAACTTGAAGAAGGCTTAACCCATATAATTTCCCTCTGCAGGGAGATGTCTTAGCCATCATCTTGTGGGATAGCCAGAGTGAGGAGGAGAGGGATGCTGGCACAGCTCTTAAGTGATTATTCTCTTTGTGTAAAGCAAGGGAGTATTCATGAAGCCAGAAAGCAGAGGGCAGTAAGTTTCTAATTAGGCATTGAGCCTGCTTAGCTGGCTCAGTGAGGTGGGGTGGGTAGTTGTGATGAATCCTTATCTCTGGTGCTAAGGTCTTGGCAAAGTAGGGATCTCTGTTTGCTCCCCAGATTAATGATTTGGTACTGGTGACACAGGGAGGGCACTGCTGATTTTGCTTTGTCAGCCCTTTGTTTACCTGAAGATTTTTTCATTTAAGTGAGAAAAAAAAAATTAAGCTGTATAAACCTGCGTATTTTATTTAATGTTTGGTCTGGATGGCAACTGAATGTCAATAATTTGCGGAGTCCTGTTTTCTGTATCATTACCTCTGTGGTGGGTGAGCGTGGAAAGTTGAGTGTGGAATAAGGGAGAAAAAATCTGATAATAGGTAATTTACTACTTTATCTTCTAATTTAAGCAAATTGGTTTTGTTGTGGATCTATGGATCTTCTGAGTTTTCTTTATTGCTTGTAAGGGTTTCAGGAAAATCAAGTCTACATGCAGAGTCTACAGTTGTGAATGTTCTATGCTCTCACTAGAACGGTTTTTTAGGGTCTATAAATCAAAAGATCGACAATCTTTTCTCTAAACATACTAAGCATACAGCAGTTTTCCACAAGAGAAGCCTAAAGTGATTTGATACAACGCAAACTAATTTTAGTACCAAATTCTCTGGTGTATTTGCTGCAGGCTGCTTGTGCCCCCGGAGCAGCAAGTCTGCAGAGCAGAAATGTACACACAGCTCTAACACAGAGTCTGTTCATTTATATGCACAAGCCTCTAAACCCACAGTGCAGAACTCGATGGGTCTTCAGTCACTGCCACATCGCAGCCGTGTGCAGGCCAGGAAGAGCCCAGTCTGCCCGGAGGCAGCAGTTCAAGCTCTGGAAGGAATTGCCCACTAATAAATTGAAGGAAAGCTTTGAAAAGCCTCCAAAGAGGCAAGTGTTCAAGCTGAAACATTTGCACTGTTCTCATCTGAATGACTGCTTAACCTGAAGTCTTGTCAATATAAAACACAGGGCTGAATTCAGCTGTGCTACAATGATGTGACTCTAGTACAATGATCCTAATGTCTGTGAGTAGACATCAAGATCAAATAAAGAGAATGATTTTAGTTAATTCTTCTTTTTTCTTTTTTCTCTAGAGGGGACTAATTGCCTGTCTGTTGATGAGAAAAGTGCACTTAAAATTAAAAAATGTTTAACAAATTCTATGAAGGTGCATGAAAATTCAAAATCAGACAGAAAAATGTGTGTCCAAGAAGGTTTTTTGAGAACAGGCATCTACATGAAAAAAAAATGGTCAAAAACCCTGGAATGAAACATCACCACATACATAGAAAACATTTGTTTTGTGGCTCGTGAAGGCATACTTGTACAGCTGGGATAACCAACTGTAAGTGAAATGATCTGCACCCAGCACTTTTCAGCTGTCCTTGCAAAATAGGAGAGCATGAATGCAAGCTTCCTTTGGGGCCTGATCTGAAGAATGCAGAAGTAAATGGAAAGATTTCCCTAAATGGTAGGGAGTGTGTCCTTTGAAGACAATAGTTCTACAAGCTGGGAAGTATTCCCACCATTCACATGGCATAAGCTGTGGATCATGTCTTCTGGTTCTGTTTTTGGCAATAACAAGATTCCCAAGGATTTTAGCTAAGCTATGATTATATTCTTTGTGCCTAGTGAATTGCTTATTACAATTTATAACAATCACTGACAGTTACAAGGTGACATTTTTCTTGTCTGTCAACTTCTAACAATTTTCAACGTTTCTCATTAAAGCGCAGTGAGTATTGCCTAGACCCTATTGCTCCTACTCTAGTTTTCCCATTCCCATTCTGTCGAGTGGCTCTGTATTGTCCTTTACCCTGAAGTCAATGAAGTCTGTTACATCAAAAGGAAGCTAACTGGTAGAACTAGTAAAAAATACTGCTGCTTCACATGTTATGTGGAAGGGCAACCATCCCAACAGTGTTAGTTTGGTTTTGTGGGCTTGGACCAACCTCCAAGATAATTAAGTTGTTCGAGTTCCTTTCTTTAGCTTCATTTCTAGCTATCAACGTGACAGAACAAGTTATCATAAGGATGCTTCCCTTTATTCTGCATCATTCTCTAAGTTTTTACTAAATTCATTAAGTTGCAGAGTAAAGAGAAGAAAAATTGAAATCGCAACTCTGCAGGAGTTACACCACAGGTGAAGAATAACTTAATAACTCTGAGTAGATTCAGTGGAGAATGTTTGTGCCCTTTAATTGGAGCAACACAGTTATCTCAATGTAGCCATTCTTCTAAATTAACTTTAAATAGTGTTTATATTAATGATGATCATTATGTATTAATAATAAATCATTTGTTCCTTCAGTGTTTCCTAATTGTTTTATGATTTCCATAGCAGGCAAAATGTGCCTGGTGGTGGTGATTAGCAATCTGAAAAAAAAAAGTAAATCATCTTCATAAGAACAGATCACTTCTTTAATCTGACACAAATGATAAAAGCAGAAATGGATCTTACTCAATTGCCTGATTGTAATCAGTGTTGTTGCATGTTGAGATCTAAATGGTTTGCGCCATGTCAGTCTTTATTTCACACAGAAGAGTCTACTTCATGTTGCCTTGATCCATCACTCACACCAAGTGGCATGGTTAACAACTGGAAAACAACAGCAGAGACATAAGCTTCTATTGTTGCACTGTTAACTGCTTCTAAACAAAACTTTCATGGCACTGAAGACAAAACCATTCCAAGATGATTTTGTCTTAAAGCTATTTGGCTTCATCTCCAGACCAGCATTTGCTGGTGTCATAGAAAGCAAATGGAGGATTTGCAGTGTGTCCAGGCTTTTCCGATGTGATGCTGCCTGAGCTAGATGTCCAAAGGATGTTGAAAGCTAGACAGTATGGATTAGATCCAAAAGCAGCTAATCTTAAAGCAAAGCTCCTGCTGGTTCCATTCAGCTTTTACTGAGACCCAGGAAGAGATTAGGAAAGCTTTGCTTTCCATTTCTTGCAAATGCAAAACCAGACCAGGTGATGAAAGGTTGGAATGATTTGATTTTTGGAAGAACAGAGGTGTTCTTTATTTACTGGTTAGTTTTGTGACATTGTACACTGCTAATATCGAGACTGTCATTTGAAGTTATTTATTAAAATGCAGAAATATATCTATGAAATCCTTGAAGGTGCTACTTTGAGAAATTAGAAAGGCGATGAAACTTTTTTCCCTGGCATTGTTCCCCAGCTGGCTTAAATGTATATGGCATAGGAACAGTGTGTGAGGTGGGACCAGATGCTTGTCACTGCCAGCAGCCGAGGATGGGACAGCAATTTAGCTTTTATAGATAACGTATAGTAGCAAAACATCAGTATGAGGTCTTGTACTTTTCTAAACAGCTTAATTTTCCAGATACTTCAAACCTCTGCTGAAATCCTCTGGAGAATAATTACTGCAACAGGAGCTTCAGCACTTCTTTTTTTCCTTCTCCTGGGAACAGTTTCATCTTATAAAATGGGTTTCTTCAAGGTTTTTTCTGTCTCTCCAGATGGATTAATATTCAAGAAAGCTCTTTCTTTTTTCATAATATTATTGAACTCCTAAGACAGGTACCAGTAACTGAGACATTGAAAGGCATTAGGGATATATGGGTATGTTAACTATACCTTATGGTCTTGCAGATCTCTGCCATTCACAATCATAGAATAGTTAGGGTTGGGAAGGACCTTAAGGTCATCCAGTTCAAACCCCCCTGCCATGGGCAGGGACACCTCACACTAAACCATGCCACCCAAAGCTCTGTCCAACCTGTCTTTGAACACTGCCAGGGATGGAGCATTCACAACTTCCCTGAGCAACCCATTCCAGTGCCTCACCACCCTAACAGGAAAGAATTTCCTCCTTATATCCAATCTAAACTTCCCTGTTAAAGTTTTAACCCGTTACCCCTTGTCTTATCACTACAGTCCCTAATGAAGGGTCCATCCCCAGCATCCCTATAGCCCCCCTTCAGATACTGGAAGGCTGCTGTGAGGTCTCCACGCAGCCTTCCCTTCTCCAGGCTGAACAGCCCCAGCTTTCTCATCGGATCTTCATGCAGGAGGTGCTCCAGTCCCCTGATCATCCTTGTGGCCCTTCTCTGGACTTGTTCCAACAGTTCCATGTCCTTTTTATGTTGAGGACACCAGAACTGCACACAATACTCCAAGTGGGGACACATGAGAGCAGAGTAGAGGGGCAGGATCACCTCCTTCAACCTGCTGGTCATGCTGGTCGTTAACTGTGCTGTTTAACATTGCCTGTTAAAGACAGGCAGACAAACCGGATCACCTCACTATGATTGGTGCTGCTGTACATGCATCAGTGAAGTTGTACAAGTTGTGTGTTATATTGGTTAAAATTGTTCCTTGAAGAGTTTTCTAGACACTGTGCCCAAGCTATATGATCACATTAATTCCTGAAAAGGAAATGACATTTCTTTGATCCTGCTCCAGATCTTTTCCTCATTTTCTTTGTCTTCTCTAGGTATGTCTGAGTGTGCTAGCATATATGAAATTCTAGGTACTCTGTGGAGATCTCTGAGTGTTGAGATCAGGTAACAGCCTGGACTGTCACAGACTGAAAGGTGAAGTGCTTTGATGATATAGAAAAACGCAGGGGAAACAAGCACAGCAGGTCAGGGGAAGTAAAAATCCACCCTATTTGTATAAGAACAATAATTTTTGTACCTACTGGGAGAATTTGCTGAAAGCAATGCTCTTTCCAGCCATGCTGAGCATATAATGGTCATAAAAGCTTTGTTCCCCTCCCTGCTATTGAAAAGTGGTTTAACTTGACTTAAGGCATTAACCCTTCTTTCTCTTTTGAAAATTTCTGAGCCCACATGGCAGCTGCTTTTTCTGGTCTTAGCTATTAAAAATGTATTATTTTTATTGGTTGCATGGCAACAGATAATCCCTTTGTTCTGTTTTGTTTAAACAGATGCTGAGAACCCTGCCTGTCATCATAAGTGAAAGCACTACCCTCGGGCTTCCTTCAAAACTGCAAAAGAGGGAGAGTATGGGTCTTGAATTAACATTACTTCCAGAAGTAAAACTTTTGGTTGTAGCAAACAAACCTATAATCTGCTTAAATAGTTATGCTTAAAATGCACTTTGATGCCATACCCTAATTGGCTTTGTCAGGCTTGGCTGGAAGGTTAACTGATACTGACCAGGATTGGGATTTCCAGGTCAAAAGCCATAGCTCCCGTGACCAGAATAAAGGAATAGTTATGCAGAGAAGCAGTAAATTGAGACCAAAACTCTGTTGGAAATCTGAAGCATTTTTCATTAACTTTAATAGGCCATATACTCACTGATGCTTAATGATCCTGCTGGATGGCATAAATTGCAAGTGGCATGATGAGGCAACAGTTCTGATATTGATTTCTCTTGGATTGATGTAATTTCACTGATGCCTGAGAAGTTTCTCCTGAGTTCCTTCCGCTGCAGAAAGGTAAGCAGCAGGCTGTAGGCGTGCCACAGGCAGCCAGCATGAATGCGTCAGTGGCCAATATTACCTGTTATAAAATGGATGAGGGTGTCATTTCATTGGAGGTTTTCATGAAAAATGTGACTGGAATACAGCCTTTGAGACAAAAGGAAGAAACTTGCAGTGTATTTGTCACAATAGAGCTGTTATAAACACTTAAGTTCATTTTGCCACCTTTAAACTTTACTATGAGGAATAAACCTCAGCACTTCCTTTCTTCTTTTCTTTTACTCCCCTTTTTTAAATAAAATGAACACAGACATATTGCAGCCATGTGTCTGGGGTTTCTAAAGAAGATAAATGAACCTCTAGAAAAGTTATTTAGACTTTACTGTTGCTGTATAGGATGTATAAACTTGGAAGCCTATGAAGCATGAGAAGTGACTATAACGTTAGTCACAGACCCAAATTAGACTATCCCATGGAATATTTCTAGGAGGACTGGGTTGCTTGGATGTTAGCATGTCTCCAAGAAAACTCTTCTTTGCTGCTTCTATGGGGCCAAAGGATTTCATTCTTGGATTTGAACTGGAGGCTTTTTGCTAGTTTATTTAGAGAACAACACTGTAAGATGATTTGGTAGATGAGAAAAATCTCCCTTCTCTGGGTTTACTCTAAACTGAGAAATTTCTATGGCAAATGGAGAAAATGAAATGGGTCATTAGATGGCCCTTTTCAGTCCTCTCAATCACTGACAAGCATGGCATAAATACGGAAAATATGGGCAGCTTTGCAACTACGTAGTTAACAGCCCCTCAGGGAGGATCGAGGTTTTCTGAGCAGTCTCTGCTTCTGAGGGGCATGGAGGGAGTTGGCAAGGATGTGTTTTGGAAGCCTCACATCTGTTCTTGAACTTGGACTTACTGGTAAGATGTCTGTATGCTCTCTATGGCTTAAGTCTTGATCCTTTCCAGTGTGAGGATTGAAGTATGGATGAGACAATGGCTTTTTTGTCCTTCAGAAATGTAAGATTTGTTTTTCAAATGTAGCTTTTACTAATCAACTGTTCAGATGATGTCCATGCAGTACTGATACCGCTTAACATTGAATATAATTGGAATTTTGATTTTCTGTTTCCATATCCTTTATTTACAATTGAGAAATAATGACACCACTTCAATTTTCTTGTAAGTAAGTAGAGACCCTGCTATGAGTATTAATACTGTCTGGCTTGGGCCTAATGAATAATGTCTGTGTCTTGTACTAGCTCCTACCTGGATGATTTACTGGCACACAGATTTCATTCTGCTGTACTTTGTGAAATGGCTCTGCTTTAGGCATCGGGTTTCATTTTGGTTATCTACTCTGTTGTCTAGAGCCGCTGGTTTAAGCTGCTGTTTGAAATGAGAAATTGAGTAGCAAATTTCACAGTGACTTCCCTAGCTTGTGTTTATACTTTGTGTAAGGAGATTGGAAAAATGCTTTACAGAATCAGCTGTTATGCATAAGTGTTTTTTGCTGGGTGAATGTAGCATAGTCCCAGCAGTTGATCTTGCATACAGGAACAGAAATCTGGAATTACGTTGTTAGCATCCGAGAGTCATTTAGAGCTTGCATAGGTATAAATGAGATTGCTGTCTGACTGCTGAAGTGCTTTGCAGAGGAAAATCTGCTGTTCTTATTCTGGTGAGAACATAGGTAAGCATAGAAGTGTGGCTTCTTCATGTTCTGCTTTCTATGCCAGATGTCCTCAACTGCTGTAAGTTGAAGTTATGCTGGAGCATAACTAAACTTTAAGCAGCTTTTCTAAGTGTAATTTTTAAAGGATATATTTTATTGTCCATTCATTTCAAAAAACTGCTACAATTTGTCCTAAGGAAATGGTTCATATGTCAGTCTTGACTCTTCTTTGTATTCCCCTAATGTGCTTATATTGTCTAATTTGCTAGGTTTTATTTTCTTTGTGCTGTGGCACTTCAAATAAGCTGCTGTCTAATTCCTTTGTCACACCAGCCATATCTCCAAAGCCTCCATAATTTTACACTGGCTCAAACACCATTTGGCCTCCATTCCCCTGTCATATCAGCAGCGATTTTGGGGTCTTGGTTTTAAACTGAGTCTGTGCCCCTCACCTGCCTAGTGCCCTGGAAGAAATAACAAAGAAACCCCTATGTGAGAGTCCGAAAATTGTCTGAAGACATCAGGTAAATAAAAAAAAAAGAGCTGATTTATTCTGGTGTGAAGGCATTGTTAATTAAGTCATACAGGGGGATGAGCATGAACCAAAGAATGCTATCTGCCATCAGCAATTATTTTATTGATGCCTCCGCATCTCAGTCAAATGCAACTCTTTCTTGACAGGTAGTATTTAGCAATGATGGAAAAATGCTAGCTTTGAGAGGAGGGAAGGTGGGGGTCTCCAGTGAATGGTGGAATATGGCGATTAGCATCCAATTTCCTGGATATGATTTTCATTGCAAAACTGAGTTAACTCTACCTGGGGAGCTGCATGATTTTGTTCTAGAAGAGTTCTTGGTTGATGCAATCCCAGGTATTGATCAAATCCCCAGAAAATGGTTATGGTTCTAATTTAATGGTATTGGATCTATTGGCATGGTCTTCTTCAATTTTGGCTTAGCCTTCTGTTTATTTCTTTGAAGTGCCAACAAATCTATGCTGTGATCATATGTGTTTCAATTTTATGGTATAATTTTTGAAGGTGTCATTGTTTAAAGCAGAGATTGTTGGGAATAGTTGCTATTTGAAGATCCAAATATCTGTCTTAGACCCTGGCAGATGAAATTTATGTTTGTAAGACCTATATTAGTATTTAATAGCCTGCTTAAACACCAGTTAATCATTACTCAAAAAAGGCACTTCTGTGGTCACCAGAAAGCAAGAACCTAACTTTCAATATGAGCTAAAGTCAGACAAGAGTGGAATGTTTGCTGATGAAATGAGCTATTACGCATATATAGGCCAAAAAAAGCATGCTTAAAACTCAGTAGATCTAATTCTCTGTTACCTAAACACGAAGATAAGAATAACATGGACTGAAATCTTTTATGTTAAGGTGTCTCACATTAAGGAAGCATGTCTTGACCAGTAGAACTATGCTGGTGAGAAAATAACTCTACAGATCGTCAGTAGAATATATGCAGATTAATTGTACCTTAACAGTTATCCTTTATACTGTCATTCAAACCATACTATGCCATGAAAATGGAAGAACCTCTACTGTGCATTTGCAGTTTGCAACTGTAAATAAGAAGGTATCATAAATGAAGCTTCTAGTTACAGAAGTATAGTAGTTGTAGACTGCAGATCACATCAAATACTTTGCAAATTATAGCCACAGGCTGTATGAGAATAGTTTCTCAATTACTCTTTCCCATGTCCTGTGTACTCAGGATTTTATTATGTTGTACAAACAATGTGAGAAAGGTGTTACCTGCCCATACACCACGCATGGGCTCTGAGTCAACTAGACCTTACAGGCTTGGAGATCACCAGCTGGCCTCTTGCTGTGAAATCGCCACAACAGTGGCTGCTCAGGTCTTCAGGTTCTCCAGTGCCCTTCAGTATGAGAAGTGCTAATTTAAAAAAACACCCTTTGATAGGCATGTGAAAAAAGCTCAGATCCTCTGTTCATGCCTTTATTGAGCTCACATATGAAAGGAAGTCTGAAAAACTCAGTGATCACTAGAGGAAGAACCTGAGAAGTACTAATAACTTTCTGCCTGGGTCTCCACTATTTATTGTGCTTGAACTTAGTCATTGGAAGGCCTCACAGCTGTCACTTATAAAGCTAAGTTTTAGACTGAGAAGCATAAAGAAAAGCAGGGTGTTGTTTAAGGTATCCCATCACTTGGAGAACAGAGGTACTTTGGTGCTTCCTCATGACTCTATATTCATTTTTGATAGCAGGAACAGACAAACCTCACCAAAATAGGCAGCTGGGTGTACCATGAATATATTAATATCTTCTGAATTAGAAAAATAAAACATGATGCGAAATCTCTTTTTGGTTTCATAACACATCTCTGATGGAGAATCAGCAGCGGGCCAATAGCAATGAGATGTCTTCTAGAAAATCAGTTTATCCCTCTTACAAACATGTCTAGAAAGTCTTCCCTTGGTAATGCAAACTTTCAAAGAAACCTTTTTCCAACAGTGACAGATACCTCTAAGGCTGTTATTGTTGCTGGTGACTGTTAGCACCCACAAATCAAAGTAGAAAGCTTTATTCTCAGCAAGGTATTTGATCAGTGAGTCAATAGGAAGGACTCGTTCAGTTTTCACTTGCAATCTATGGCGCAGCTCAGTTTTATGATGGTGCAAATCCCTTTAGAAAGTGTTTGTCCTTACAAAGGTTTCCTTCAGCAAATGAGCTGTTGTAAAAGACTGCTTTACACCTGCTGCTGAAATAAATCATTGTAAACGGGAATTTGATCCTCGCATCATAGGTTTGATGTTATCATGGCAATGAGTGTAGGATGGCATGCATAAATAGGAACATCTCACTGTAAAAATCTCTTATCCCAGCACTGAACTTTTTAGCAAGCACCAAGTGGCATCAAATTCAGGAGATACATGTATTCTTAAACGTTGGAAATACTTGTGTTTCTATTTCCTTCAAGCATTATATCATCACTACACTGGTCTCATGGTGTGTGTGTATGAATGCACTAATTTGGAGATTTGTACTGTGGTAGTAAAGAATGATTACTATTAGCCTTTCCTTCTTACCCAGCATTTGATGTAGGCGGAAACAACTCATAAAATGTCTTACATCTAAATGCATACAGCAATGAATTTACATGTGACTTCTATTCATGCTAACAGTTGTTACAATACTATGCCTGTGCATGTAATGAAAGGCAGAATGGATCCTTACTAAGAATTAGTAAGAACTAGTTATGGCTCAAAGACTTTTTGCTGCTTTAGTTGGATCCAGTATGTGTCTATAGCCTCGTCCCATTTTTGATAATACACCCAGTAAGCATACTGGTAAATAATAACCCAAGAACATATATTTAGGGCTCACTGAGTTGCGGTTTTCATTTTGTTTGGGTATTTTTTCTGTTAAGCAATGTTCTTACCTTTAAAATTTGATAGCTCTTCTTTGAACTTTCCCAAACACACGTTTCGTTATCTGTGGATACCAAAACCAGAAACAGGATTTGGGGGTAGTTATGGCAGTGCCAGATGTGATAGAATTTCTCTACTCCTCCCTTGATCTTGTGTTTTTATCTCCAAAGAACACGAGGTGGTTTTTGCCCTGGGGCTGGGTGGGTCATATTGCACCATAACCTCCACAGGGATTGTGCTGCTAGAAAAGACTCTAATCTCTCTCAGTATGGACTTGTTTCTCTTTACTGTGTTAAACATGTTTTTACTGAAATAGCCGCTTTGTGCTCAGTTTACCAGGCAATACAGAAAGCCCCCTATATGGAATTCCTTCTTTTCCTTTTACCAATTTGTTCTTTGTTTTTCTTGGTTTTTTTTTTTTTTTGTTTGGTGTTTGTTTGGTTTTTTTTTATTTTTAATCATTCCCAATAACTTTTAGAGGTAAAGTCTTCATTGATATGACTGATAAAAATACTTACTAGCAGAGGAAGAAACCAGCTATTGGACATTACCATAACAAAAGCAATTATTTGAAAGTTGTTTCTGCTTCATTTCAGGTCTAAGTAGCTGGGGTTTAACCATTTAATATGACCCATGTGACATATTTTCTAGTATTTTAATCAAAACGTCACATAAGATGAGAGCTTCACAGCAGACTGTGGACCCTACATAGACACTGTTGTCTGCACCAGCTGACCATAGGAAAGTGGTTATTTTGAGCTGTTTTCCACAAGCCCACATGCATTAATTATGCTACTACTTCTGAAAGCTATTCCTGATACTCCTCCCTCTATCCTTTGCAGTACTGGTGGATGTGCCTGGGATCAGCCTCCCTGGCTCTGTATTTTAAATATTAGAGTGCCCTTAGCCTTCAGCAGCCCTCTAGAAGTGCTGTGGTGCTCTAAAACTTACTGAACAGTCTGTACAAGAGGGTCCTTTCCCACAGTTTTACCACCTATTTAAAGCTTATGTGTGTAGGAGTGGTTTTAGTTTTACTGATCTTAAAATGCCTGCTTCTATTAAAGCTTTTGCTTAATGCTTTTCTTGCCTACTGTTAAAATAAACTATTCACCATCATTATCATCAGATATGACTGTGTTGTCCAGCTTTCCTTCACGTAGAGGCAATGAAACTATTTCCTTTTCTGTGTTGTTTTTGGCCATTTGACATTTTAATCTGTGCATGAAGATTATCATGATACAGTTCCTTTATATTCCTCTTATATCTTAAAGTTTCCTTCTTTGGCTTTTTCTTTGTTTTTTTTTTTTTACACAGTTGGACATAAGGAGAAATCTGTGGCAATTCTGCATTCTGATTTGTGTCAAAACTAAGAACTTTGCCTTTCTTGCATTTGTTATATGTATGTTTTATACCTGCTTCCCCCTAAATCAGCATGTTTTTTTCACAGCTACAGCTTGCTTTGACTCAGACTGTGGTTTATCTGGACATCCACAAAAATGTTTGTAAGCTGTTCCCAATTATTGTAACATTTTTCTTCTCAAATTCTTTCTTCCAACTGGTTTGGCCCTTCTGTTCCCTGCCCTCCTCCCCCAGCTTCATGAAATTGATCCTTTTTAAGCAGTGTATTAGTAGTTTTGGCAAAGTAAAGAGTCTTCTGTTTGCACTTGAAAAATGCAATCAAGTCATGATCACTTCTTCTTTGGATAATGCCTTTTTCTTTGTGATCAGTTTACTCTTTATCACACAGATGAACTCTAATATAGAATTATCTGTGTTGGATGCATCTTTTCTGAGTTAAGATTGTCATCCACAGTTTCTTAGCAATTGCAAGGACAATTTAACTCTGGCAGCTTGAGTTCTCTCTGCATAAATCAGATTGGAGTCTTTTTTCATCTCTTTGTACTTTATATGTTGTCATTCAAGAGCTGCTCATACTGATTTGTACTGTGATTTGCTCCTGGGTTTGGGGAGCATTTTTTCTTAATTACTTGCTAAGGGTGAAAACCTGATGCTTTTACTCTAAGACCATTTTTATTTTTAGCCATCTTTTCAAATCAAAGACTTAATTACTTTTGCATGATACCATGCTAAACCTAAGAAACTGGCTACGCTACTCCCTGCAACTTTCCCAGCACAAGCACACACACACACACACACACACACACACACACACACACACCCCCCATCTCAAACCAGATATCATTGACATCCTGAGACTGATATTTTCCAGAAATTAGACAAAGCTACCCTGCAAACTGGATCTTGTCTCCCTCGTGCTATTAGCTGGCCATCCCTGAAGACTTCCCATGCTGATCCTGAAACAATGAGATTCTTGTTCATTAGACGCTTGGAGATTTTTAATTAAGTTGCTCTGAGAATGGTGAAATCTAACTCTACCCAGGCTGTGTGTTTTCCTTTGTGGAGCAGTGTTGCTGCCTATCTGAAAGAAACTGTAGTCAATAAATCTGTGCACCTCCGAGGAGTTGTCTTTGTGAATAGATACAGACTGAATCCTGCAGGACTGCTCTGTGGATCAAGATGGAACGTTAACACATGCTTATTCTCAAGCACATTCTTTCTACCCTCTAATGGTTAGGCTTGTCTGCTCTTTAAAACATACTTTTTTTGACAATTACCATGTTTGTTCAAAATAAGCAAAATTAACATCAACAATAACATGAAGATTTGCATAGAAAAATAGTAACTGGGGGTCAAGTTGTAGGCTAGAATTATTGCCATGGTTATTGCTTTAGTGTGAGTTAAAGTAATTATTACTCGGGAGACACACAATAGAGTTCATGCTTATGCCTGCCTTGGAGAATGCAGAACCCATGTTCGAATTAAAATGCTCAGTAAAAATGGGTAGTTTTCATTAAATTTGAAAAGGGATTTAGAAGAAGCTGTAACAAACTGGTTAAAGAATACGGATCAGGTCATGAATGAAGGAAGACTCAGAACTGACATGACCTTTACTCTTCAAAATGATCTTATGTAATCAATCTGTGGTATTACCATCTTTTCTTTCCTTGGGGAATAATTAAGCACTCCCTTCTGATCATTTTATGGAATCAATGCTCTTACAGCAGTGTCAGCATTATTTGTCTTTGGGAAGTGCACACTTATGAATGATAATAATTTTTAAATAACTGACATTAAATACAAAATCACTCTCTTTTCCCTTGACAGAGAATAGCAGGAGTGATGGTCAGGGAGGGGTACTGCTGTCAGCATGGGCTGCCCCAGTTAGCTGAGAATGGGCCACATTTCCATGTCCCTGTTCAATTGTGCATTGATTTTGATTCACTCAGGTACTTCTTTTGCTTCTCCAGAAGGGCGGGGGGGGGGCAACCCTCAGTGTATCACAGGAGTCACCCCTCAACCTGTGCAGTCTGAGCCTGGAGTCTGAAATCTGGGAGCATTGAGTGTGACCTGAGCAAAACTGGGCACGAATGTGAAATAAACTGATGGGACCAGAGGAGATAAATTTAAGCACATGGTGGATGGCAGCAGAGAAAACAGTGAGTTAGCTGCCTGGAAACGTGTGCAGGAATGAAGCAGCAGAACAGTTCTTCCTTTGTCTCTTTAGTTTTCTCCTCCAAATTCTCAGGCAGATATGCCATGGGGCACATTTTTCCCCTAGCTGTTTGCTTTGTCTGCTCTTCTCAGAATCTAAACAAATTAGGTGGGTAGAGCTGGAGAAAGATGGGGTGACTGTGATGTGTATGGGGGAGTTTGACCCCCACTAGCTGTTTCTGCAGTTGCTCGGGAAAATAAGCTGCTCATGACAGCGTGAAGAGTTGACAGCAGAAAAGTGGACCAGGAGGCTGGAGGGTTAATCCTGGGAAAGGTGCAGGGTATGGGTGCAAATAGCAGATCCAGTCTGGTGAAAAACTACTTACCATGTGCTTCTCCTATAAGTTAACCTTGACCTTTCCTTATGATTATGAACTTGAGCACTGTCTGTGGCCTCTCAACCTTCCAGATATACACCTCAAGCTGCAGAAAAAGCCGCAGCCGAGAGTGTCTCTGCCTTCGTCTTGTGCATGCAGTGAGCTAAGGCACAGTGTATTGTTACCATTATCTACCATCCTTACCCTTTTGTGGGGTTTCTGCCTCTTCAAAACTGAAGACTCCCCCTAAAGCAGTAGCACAGATAATGCTGCTAATCATCTCTGTACTTTAAAATACTTGTAAATGAAACCCAAATACCAGCCAGTTCTTAAAATCTAATTACAGGAATTCACTTGAGATGCAAGTTTCTTTGAATTTGCTAAGGATGGAACTGGAATACAAAACCAACAACTACCAAAGACTGGCTTCTGCTTGGAAGAGAGAGTCACTCTGCTCTCCCCTCTGCCATGTCTCCCATGCCTAAAGCATAAAGCCAATATGTCATTGGGTCACTAGATCTCAGATACTGTGTTAAACCAGCTGAAAGTTCAAAACAGATAGTAGAAATACTGTGTTCTGCCTTCATTCCTTCCTTTGCACAGAGGCTGCTTTAAAAGTCTCCTGAAAGTAGAAGGTCTTTAACTCTCTGTTATCACAAAAGCTTTTATTTCAGTGTACTCTATTGTATGTGGAACATCTAGGGCTTCTCAAAGTGTTAACTCTGGGTCTGCTCCTGGGACACTGAGAACGTGCTTTGTGAGCCTGGATGATCCCAAACTCACCTGTGCCAGGGCAGCTTCTGCAGCAGGGATATGGGGAGGTGGTGTAAGAAGCAATAAATCTCTTCATGTGTATAGGAGCTGGGCAAGCAGATTGTGGATATTTTCTGTTCTCTACTCATTATGAGATTTAAATTACACATATTTTGTATGTGTATGTGTCCATGTGACTGGGGAGAACAGCAGGGATTTTGAGGAGTTTGGCTTTGAGCAAAAAGGAACTAGCAATATCTAAAAAGCTATTTCTTTAAGCGCATTGACATGGAGACAAACCCAAGAAGGGAGAAATTATGCCACGAATACAATAGTGAGCCATTGTTTAAGAGCTAGTGTCAAGGGAAGGGAAACTGAACTTCATGATGCTCTTTATGCTCTTACCTGTAGCTGACGTAAGAAGGATAATGAGGTGATAGTTACAGCCGCCCTAATGCTTGTGAAAGCCTGTGTCTTCATAAGTGAGGTATAAATTAGTGAGACACTTTAAGAAAAGTTCCTGCCTCTGTTTTTATGGACTGTGCTGTTAGCCTGGCATTAGCTACAGGTATCAGAGCCCCCATTCAGCTATCTCGGGAGCACACTCTGTGCTGGATTTATGAACCCACAGAAGTTGCAGTGCTAAGCATGGCTGCCTTTTTCTCCCGATTACCTGTTTCTTATTAGGATATATTGCTCTGCCAGTTCAGTTGAGTGCTGCTTCCCAGGACTGCACAGGGTGGAGTTGCTTTGTATGGATTAACCAGGCAATGTGAATAAACCCTGGACTTTCTGGGGATGGGTTTGTTCGCTACCAGTGCTCTTAAATGATCCCTCAGGCTTAGCACAAAGTAAACATGAAACTCTCACCTGCCAGAAATAGAGTCTCTGGTGGAGGATGTGATTTACCTAATCCCCTTAAATGGCAATAAAATAAAATATTAGCAGCCAATATGATCACAGGAACCCTTCCTCATTCAGAATACTCGCTCCTCTTTACTGCAAGAAGCAATTCCTTTGATAGCTGCAACTGGATGCAGCCGCAGTGTTACAGGGTGCCCTGTCCACAGCAGCTGTCCCTGAGGAGAGGAGATTTACCCATGTCTGATAACATGCACAATGGGTACGATGCTGCAATTAGCGTGCTTAAGTTACAGTGTTCGATCATCAGTGGAAACCTTTAGGCACCTGAGATAGTTCTGTAACTGCTTCTAGTCCTCTGAACAGAACTGGCTGTTAAGATGTGCCATTACTTGCAGGGAAGATTTGTGGGGCTTGTCATGAAATTTATCGAATTGTCGTTTATTATACAATATTATGAATACACTGGCATGTGATCTTTCCATTTACAAGAGTGTACAAATTTAGTTCCCTGCTGAAAGAAACCTTTTCCAACTCAGAAAGTGTGTTTGCACAAAGAGACAGTTTATATGAATTAATGACTTAATGATGATTGTTTATTATTTGTATGATAGTAGTGTTTGAACTGAGAATGTATCTTTTATGTGTTCAATGTTGCACAAAGGCTGATTGCAAAATCAGCTTCCCCTAAGAGTTAAATGGAGAACAGATAAAAGACAGAAGAAAAATGACTTTTCCTGGATCTGAAAGGTAGAGAAAAGAGCTGCCTTGCCTGGGGTTATGTAGCTAGTAGAAGAGCTCGGATGTGAACCCAGATATATCGGTACAACTCTTCCATGCAGATTGATGTGGTATCTTGATTTTTATGTGGTACTTCATTACCTACTTAATGTTGTACAGTGAAAGCATCTGCGCTTCTCTGTGTAAGAAAGCAAACACTTTGCATGTAGGTGTAGGAAGGTAACATTTATGTCTGAAAATATCTTTGATAAACATTCTTACATATGCATGTTTCCTAGGAAAATACATCTGTCAGCAACTGCAAGTGCCATTAGTAATACTTCTTAGATATAATATTACTCTGTTTCTTGAGCACTGGAATGGGGATTGAGACAATTTGAGTGCTAGCCTGGCTCCTGCCAGGTAGGCTTTGCTCTGGTAAGGTGCTGCAAGGCATGTGGTTTTTTGTTTGTTCAAATTCTTTTCTATTACATCTTTCAGCCTCTCAGTGCTTATCACCACCACGACCATCTCCCAGAGTCAGACTAGGTCATTACAACCCTTCAGTCTTCTCCTCAACCGAGTTGTAAGAGCCTGAGTTGTCTCTCATTCTTCCTCTGTTCCTTGGAAACCATTTCAGAGGGAGCTAGAAGGGCATGCCAAAATCCTCCTGCAGTGAAATGTCCTGCAGAAGGCCCCAGGCAAGTTCTGAGCATGCTGTAAAACTGCAGTGATAGGGCTGGGTCCTCCTGGGGAGATACCTTGAGCCTGGCAGCAGTGTGGATGTGGGGGAAAGAGAAGGCTTGGCTGCAGCATGGCTGTGAGGCAGGTCCTTGCAGTTTTGGCACTGCCGTGGTTGTGAGTAGTTGAGGCATTTACACGAAGCTGGGTTTTGCCCCACAGCTTTCCAGCTTTTCCAGAGCAGGCGCCTGGAAAACAGCAATGTTCCCCTGCTGCTGGCTCCGCAAAGCCTGCGCTCCAGCCCTCTGCCGAATTCCAGAGGTGAATTATTTTGTGTTTTCATGTTACTTCACTCATGGTATCTGAGGCTTTTAATTGGGTTGGGCAGCAAGAGGCAGTGAAGAGATCCTTTCATGGAGTGTTTCCTGGTGTTTGCTGACACTTTGGCTTTGCACAGCTGGCACAGCAGTAGTATCTGCTTGATGGTGTTTCCAGTCTCCGTTACTGAAGCAGGCATTTCACTGCCATTGCAGGGTTGGTGGTTTTGGTTTTTAAAAAAGAACTGGCTCGATTCCCAAGGCAGAAGTTCCTTTAAGAAGGAGCTTCCTGCCATAAACAGTCTTTATTTTTTAATGTGCTATTAATGTTTCTAATGCAAACCTGTCTGGGGCCATCCATTCACTTCATCAGAACCCTTTAGGTACTTGCATTTTCTCTAGCATTTTTGATTTGAGGACAAAGTACTGTGGTTGTGTAACAGCATTTTTCTTGAACCTCACTCTGAGCTCTGCTGTCCCTATGAAGTCTACTCCTCCAGAGACCAGCCCTGATGAACCTTTTGTTCTTTGCTGTCTAACGGGTCTGCAACACTTTCCCAGAACAAAATGAATCAGCAACAGAACATCTCCCACTGCCAGGAAATTTGTTAGTCTGTTTGCTCATTCCTGTTTCCAGTCTGGAAGTTAAGTCCAGTGTGAATTGGTAAAACCTGCGTCAGATTTGAACTCGTCTGAAACTGGACTTTTTTTTCTCATGAACACCTTTACTGTTGGATACAGAAAGGCTTTTTGTAATTTAATTTGTTTCTAGTCATGTATTGTCCTGTGCCTTCCTTCCTCCCATCCCCAATAAGCAGGTTAGACACAACATTTTACAACATGTTAACGCAACAAGCTTGAGCAAAAGACAATTACACAAAGTTGGACGAAAAATACATGAAAAATATTTAACCTTAGATACAGTTCAAGCACAGACATTTAGAAATGCGAGTATTGCATTCACTCGGTGTGATGGAAGATCAGGGACCAGACAGTCTGAAACAAGTATCCTTAAATAACTGCTCTGTCCCTCATGTGTATGTGCTGATAGGTGTACATGCAGACTTGGTTAGTGATGTCTTGGAATGATCAAAATTACATTTGTCTGCCACATACATGTTATACGTGACTGTAGCATGTGGCGATCGCAACTACAAAATCATATTAAAATGTGAAAGTGTGTGTCTCATTGTGCTGAATTCTTATGGGTTGCTTTACACATTGGCAAATGTAATGCACACTTCAGTGATGGTAGTCACAGCAAAGTCCCTGCTCATGTCCCTGTTAACATGCCGCTAACCTGGTAACACAGTACTAACCAATGCGTTGTATGTCAAAATGCAGCTGTTTGCAGAGAGCAAAGTGCATTGCTCAGAGATCCTGCTGCTGGTGAGTTTTCCAGGTACTTGAGCACAATCATAACTCCAGATAGAGCAGAAATGGTGCTAATAACTGTAGGGTTTGTTTCTATTTGTTGTGTATGTGTGTGTGTGTTTGTGTTAAGTAGCATCTGTCATCTACAGGTGAGAAAGGAAGTTAGTTTCAGCAGAGGATGTTTGTGCTCCCTGAGTTGTGACACCGTGTACGGAGATGCTGGTCCCTGAGCTCTTAGTAGCAGAAAAGCAACCTTGAAGGGGGAATTACAAGTCAGGCTCTTCCTTTGAGTTACTCTCTTGGAGGGTCTGGCTTTCCTCTGAGTGTCAGGGAGCCTATGGAGTGATGCCTAAACTGTATGCTGTAAACTGTGTGATCTCTAAAACTGCCTGCTGTGAACTGTGTGATCTCTATCTGAGCAATGATTTAAGGATCTGTGTAGAGTACAGGTGTGCTAAAGGGGTGTGTGTGCTTGTGAAAACATCATAGAAAGCCTGCAGTCCCCAGCACATTGAGGTAATATTAACAAGGTATGTTTAATTGCATGTTCCTGGCAGCTGCCCTGAGTACAGGTGTGCTAAAGGGGTGTGTGTGTTTGTGTGAACATCATAGAAAGCCCGCAGTGCCCAGCACATTGAGGTAATATTAACAAGCTATGTTTAATTGCATGTTCCTGGCAGCTGCCCTGAGCCATCCACCTCCCTGCAGCTCCAGTAAACACTGCAATTACCTTGGGCTGCAAAGGTCCCTCTGCTGCCTAATGACTTGATATCACTATTACAGCACTCTGTCAGAGGGATTATAGTGAACCTGATTTCAGGGATTTATATTATTTAAATTACAAATATCCTGCAAGAATAGGATTTGTAATGAAAGTTGGAGATTTAATATATTTATATTAGATAACACAATTTAAAATAATTAGTTTGTGAAGAGTGAGGTAAAGAACAAATTTTAGGGGAATTAACACATTTTGTTTCTTAGTGTTGCAGCTGAAGGGGCACTCTTTTGTCTATACAAGTCTGTAGGGACAGGCATAGCTAATATGGGGTAACAGTGTGAAAAATGTCCCTGACCCTGCTATGTCTGTGCAGGTCATACTCTTTATTTGCAGCACATGTGTAGAGTGCTTTGAAAAACACAAATAGCTGGGGAAAGCCGTGACTCCTGCTGTGACTTGATCTGATGGACCTTCTCTCTAGGGAATTTGGGTAAGTGCTCAATTTACTTCTAGGAAAACCAACACTGAGCATGGCTTCACAGTGTATGGAGAAGCTGCTCACCACGGCTAGAAGAGGTGCGTGGAATGGAAGTTGTGAGCAGGGGAAAACTGTGTATGATCTGTTTTTGCACAGCAGTTGAGGACTATTAAACTAATCTTAGTTCTTGGGAGTCCAGCAGGAAAACTTGCTACCATCCTGACTGTTCCTGGACTTCCCATATGTACTACAGAGAGTATCCCTCTCATCTGCTCATTCCCCAGGTGATCTGTAGCTCTTGCTAATTTTGCTCACCTTCACCCCTCTGTCTTTGTAGGGTCATTTTTTGACCTTGCTACCTTTTTCTTGACAAAAACCTGTTGGTATTAGGACCTAAGTGGTATGAATGCAATACAGTCATCAGTGGCTTAACTGTTGAAGTGTGCACCTGCTTGGGTCAGGTGGGAATAGCTACCCTGGCAGGGGAGTAGTCAGCAAATAGCCTTGAAAACCCTTGCACACCCTGAGGATCCTAAGTTTTGTCTCTTCTGCTTTAGAATATTGTCAAAGAGAAAAACCTGTTATCTAGGATATTTATCCCTCTTCTGTACAGGGAGTGTGCCAAATGGTTATTTGTCCCTTGATGCCCCACAGTTCTCTAATTCTAAAGCGTCTTGGAATGGTGGCAGACACATATTATAGCTAGCATTCAGCTGCAAAACAGTGGAGGTGTTTGAGGATATAATCATAAAAATGAAAGGAAATAGGAAAAATACAGTGTAGCACTCAGATGACAGATATTATGGAATTGAGACTTTCAAGACACATTATTTGGTGATATCCCTTCATATTTCAGACTTGCTGTTCAGTACTAGGGTCCAGTGTTGTATAAGTGAAAGGCAGGGAATCCCACTGTGTGTTAGTAAAGCCCTTGCATGGGGACCAAATTCCACTTCACAAGCAACAACCCGTAGTGCTTTCTTAACATAGTAAGAGCATGTCTCGCTCTCACTGATGAAATCATTGGGGACATAAAAGAATATGAAATTTTTTACAGTTGTGTGGGTCTGGGTGCATGTAACAGCACCTGAAGCACAAAGCAGCCTCCACTTGACCTTTTGGAGCTCATGAGCATTGCTGCTGGTCAACCTGTCTGTGTTACAGAGACTGTGGTTTGTCTTGAGGTTATTGTACTGCCATGAAGTTAAGTGGGGGCAGGTGTATAAAATGCTGATTTAATTGTACAGCAATGAATCATATTCTTCATACCATCAGTTTCTGGGTTGTTAATTACAGTGGGGTGTTTCATGATAGGAACTAAAGTAAAAACCATTATGGTGTTGGTCAGCATGGAAGTAATTATATCCTTTTGATTTGGTTTGTGGTGAAAAAAAGGCTCAATAAAGATGGTGTTTCTCCTTCCTTCTGAAATAGGAATGTTCCAAAATAATTAAAACTATCATCATGAATGCCTTAATGGAGGAGAATCAAGAAAGAGGCAAGACCATTGGATGGGTCAATATGTAGGGCATTGAAATCAATTTCCAATTATCAGACAGTGCTTTAAAAACACTAGTGAAAAAAAATCAGAAACAGTGACCTTAACTTGGAGTTAACTTGCTCTTATTAATGAGTAATGTTTCTTCTGAATGCACAAATTAAACCTTAGCAGAGGGCATTTATTTAAGGCTTGATTATAGGTTTTATGAGTCCGCATGTGTGCAGGGAGAGAAAAACCTTTTTATGTAATGTTGCAAGACATGGGGTGCACATGGTTCTTGGTGCAGAGTTTACATGTTTTGTCCAGTGATAGACTGACAGGAGTTATGCATCAGAGAGAGTCCAGTGAAGAGCAGTTGGTTCACCAAGACTATTAGAATAGCCAGAGGCAAATCCTGTTTTGGGGGAAAGCCAGATTAAGTGTGGATATGCTGTGCTGCTTTCAATTTTGTCTTGTGGTGTATATGCTTTCAGGAATGGCATCCAAAATAACTTGTACGAACTTTCTATGCTTCAGAAAGAAGAGTAAAACCAGACAAAGTATACTATATTCAAATGAAGGCTGTAGAGCATCTGATACATGTTGCCATAGCAATGCTGCATGTAGGGCATAAAGAAGTGGAATGGTAAGAAGCCAGCAGGGTCATTAACATCATCAGCAGGCTCAGTGGAGCACAACTCTATGGCAGATAAAATGGCTTCATGTTTTCTTCAAACAGTATCTGTGAGAGTGATGTGCACAAAGAGAGAAAATGATAAAAATCATAGATACAACAAAATACAACTGTGGTGGGAGTCCTGCCCATGATGGTATTGACCCTGACACCTGTGGCAGCTGCATTGGTCCTCTTGAATGCTGTGATGAGTTTGTAAAGCTTCTGCCCTGGAGATGTCTAGGGATACACCCTGTCCTGAGGATTTCTTGTTGGTACTCTAAGGATGTGTCACACCTCTTTGGGTAAAACAACGGATTAAAAATGCTCTGCAGCATTCCCCAGCATTTCTAGGAAGATTACAGTCAATCACTGTTTCATTCTTTCCAGCAGCAGTATCTGGGATTCTTTATGAGCTCTGATACAACAAATGAAAGGAGTAGAGTGAAGTTCTATCTTCATTTATGTGGGAAATGCTGAGAAACAAAGGGAGGAAGGACTAATGTTAATACAAAAATATTAACCCCATACCACCCCGTTCCATATGCAAAAGCAACAAAGAAAGACTATAAATCCTACTCCCCACAGGCATTGAGCAGAATACTGTGTGATCCGCTACGTGGGGATACATCTGTGTTACAGGCACTTAGCCTGTGGCTTGTACCATCAACACAAATGCATGTTTCATTTCTTTTTTAGGTTTTCTCTAACACCATTTCTAGAACTTCCAGGGAGATAGAATGATTGGTCCCATATTATCACTGCTGTAAAGTCATCTCCAGATGTCTGTCAGCTTTAAATGATATAACTGAAATCAGTGTGGGCTGAAGAGATTCACATAAATTGGGATCAGTATTAACAAGACCAGATCCTGAACTGCTGTGAGGTGGGATGGCTGCCCTCAGATCAGGAAGCTTCTGCTCCTTAGTTTTAGTTTGTGACAGCAGTAGATCTTTTGTATTGGTCAAATTTAGCAATTAGGCAAGTTACTTAGATTTCAAAAAAATTGGGTCAGCTTCTGACTAAATGCCTTAATTTTTTTTCTTGCATACTTCAGTTGCTCCAAAATTCCTTTTATTGCTGAAGTGAGTGAATTTTTTACAGGCTTTCCGTGGTGTTTAATTAAAAAGACAAGTTTGGAGCTTGAACTTGCTGGTTAAATGAAATGTCACTGTTTTACACAGGTGTCATAATCGGAAATCTTTTACCGCTGAAACAAAGCTTATGTAAAAATAGCTGGATTAAACAATGATGGCTAGGGTCCTGTCTAGTTTTAATGCCAGAAACATCTTTTTAAAGCCACCATACTTTCCCAAGACAGCATCAATAAGGAAGTATTAGCACAGCAAAATGTTACACCTTGTTTAAATTTCCATAGAGACAAAATGCTGGTGCTCTGTAACAGTTGTTCAAGTTCTATTGGTAGCAGTGATGTTAAATCATAGCTGTCAGATCAGGAAGAAGCAAAGACTGAGAAGAAACTCCCAGCTTGACTTCTTGTTTTGAGTCCTTTCTTCAGCACCATGCTGTTGCTTTTGAGTTGAAGTGCATTTTAACTAAGGCTTCTGTAGTCACACGCTTTCTTCCCGCTGCTGGTGCACTTCACAGCTCTTTGGAACAGATTGCTTGCAGCCATTGTGCAGGGGTCAGACATGCAACTGGGTTGGAGGGTGAGGTAAAAATGTGTTGAGAAACATATTCTGCCTTTACTGTGTAGTGATGAAAAGGTGCAGTTCAAAACCATTACCCTTCACCTCGCGATCTGGAGTAAATTATTTTGCTTTCTGTTGCTGCCTTCCAAAAGAAGTCATGCCTCCACATCCGTCCAGGACACTGCAACTCTTCTTCCAGTAAAACAGGTGTATTTGCAGCCCAGTTTGGAGTAAACAAAGGTATGCAGGCAAAGCAGTGGCAGTGCTTTATACTGAAGGAATAGCTATACATGTTTTTGCTATTCGGTATGAAGGCCGCATCGAATTGTAGGGCCAGTGGGGCTATTATCCTTTACCTGGTAGCAAGCTGTGGAAATACAAAACAGAAAGGAGCCTTACAAGCTTTTCACTGTCATTCCATTAAGGTTCAAGAGATCAGTATTTGCACCTCTGTTCTGAAGGAAGTCCACCATGCTGATTGTTAACAACTACTGGCAAGACTACTATAGAGGTGCAGCTCAGTAATTCTTTGATTTGCAAGAGAATCAATCGAACTCTTGCAACATCTAATTAATTTGTAGTTGTTGTGAAGAATCTACAAATGATCATTATTGGTAATGAAGCTATTGATCCAAAGTGTACAAACTAGATGAAAAAAGGATAACAACTGAAGGCTCCAGGTCAGAGACCCTGTTACAGCCATCACCAGCACTTTAATGACTTCAGTGGGGCTTTGTTGAGTAACATCAACTGAGAACATGGCACATAAAATTTAATGTTCCTTGAACTGTTCCAGGATTTAGTAATAATGTAGGTTATGTATACACCTACACTGAAATTGTCAAAGCTACCTAGGGGAACTGAATGCTAATTGCAATGGAAACCAGCACTCAAAGCCCTCAAATGGCCTTCCAGATCTCAGCTCCATGGTGCGGGAAGAGTGCAGTCACCTGTTATACAGATCCATTGCTCAGCCCCTTACTGCTTTTTATGTTCCTGTCGACTTTACCTTTAACCAGAAATTGGCAACTTTCCCTTTCTTCAAATAGTCTGAATTGTAATCATCATGATAGAAATTTTGGATACTTTGCTAGTAAACCTGTAAATTATGATTGCTAAGAAAGGGCAGTGTAATATAAATTTTCCAGTTTTCAGTTTTAACATGGCTTAGTAATTTAAGAGGTAATTCAGGAAAGACACATTTTAAAATTCATTGCTGCTTGTGCTCTTGCTGCTGTTTCTTTTTGACTGTTCAGAACACAACTACTGCATGAGAAAGAGAATGATATAATTCTAGTTGCTGCTATAAATTCATCCCTAGCACTATTCCGTTAAATTAATGGAATTATATCAGGATTAGTTCTGGCCCAGTTTTGAATTTTTAGACACTAAAAAAAAATCATATTATGCTGCCTGTGAGGTAAAATAATTCTGACACCACCTTCTATGAATTCATACTTCATTCTTTATTAATGTTAGAAGGTAATGATGCCCTGCATTATTTTTATAGCAGCTAAGATGTCTTTACTATTTTAAGGGATTTTATTCAGTCTTTCCGGGACATTCACTGCTGTCCCACAGCCGATTGTGTTGAGATGTGCATATATAAGTGTGTACTTCTATAGGTGTAAACACATATATATAGGCATGAACACACAAGAAAAGGGAGGAAGCCTCTGCATAAGGAGGGGTTTTTAATTGTCTTGAACACATGTATAAAGTTTGCAATTTTTCAACCTTGTTCTAGTTATTAAATAAGTCTTAAAATTAAGAGAAATAACATCTAAACAAGTTAAATCTTACTATTCATCATGAAAGATGAATCACTAATGTCTAGGCACTTAGCTGTGCTGCTGCTTTTTTTGGTAGGATCTTGAGAGATTTTTATTAAAATGCAAATAGTGTAGCTACAACACTGCTCCCTGATTAAATGGAAGAAGCATCACTTAGTACTCATTGAAGTCAAATGTAATCAAGATAGAATTGATTTTATATTCAGTTCATGTAAACACTGTTCATTCTAGCTCCTAAAAATCCATCAAATAACAAATATGCCAGTTTTATTTTTCAAATGGATACAAGGTAAAAAGAAAACTGCTTATATGCTTTATACATTTATAATGGAAATAATGCTAGCCTAAGGTAAGTGCAAGAATGATGCTCCTCCACTACTCTAAATTTATATTGAAGTTATGGTTATGTGATGAGAATTTCTTAGGCTGAATAAAGCTGAGACCTTTTAGCATATTTACAGCTCAAGTTGACCTTTCCATCTGTTTGTTCCTTGCTGGGGTAGCTCTTCTTCTTCTTCCCCCATTCGACTGAGGGTCAAGCTATCTTGAATCACCTTGCAGATATTGTGTGATGGGAACACAGAAACACTAACTGCAGATGCAAAAGCAGACACACTAACTGCAGAGGCCAGGTTGGACAGACCCTTGAGTGACATGGTTTAGTTTGAGGTGTCCCTGGCTATGGCAGGGGGGTTGGAACTAGATGATCTTAAGGTCCTTTCCAACCCTAACTATTCTGTGAGGCATTGCCTGTTGGTATAGCCCTTGGTGTCCCTACCCAGTTACTCGGAAATAACACTATAGGCCCAGAGAACGTCTGGTGGTGTGTATCTCCCATTGACGCATTGCACTCCTTGACCCCGACAGTCAGTCATTGTTAGGATCAGGGTGCTACTGTCCTTCTGCAAGGAAAGCCATTTGGCAGGTGTGGTTAAGTTTACAGAGTGCTAGGGTCAGTTAAATGAGCTTGTAGTAGTGCCCATGCAGAAATGCAGCTGTGTGACAGGAGCTGTAAATCAGGTTGGTAAGACTCTGAAGCTGTGCGAATGTGCAGGAGCACTTGTCTGCCTTAAAAATGATGGGCTCCATGTATCCATGAAAATCTCTAACACTTGACACTTAACTGCACTGCTGTCTGCAGCCAGTGCAGCTGTCATTGCGCAGCAAATCAGGGTATGTGATTATGGTGGCTGGCTATGTCCTCTCAATGGCGTTAGGAGTCAAGTCGTAGCTGATTTTCCCACCTGAGAGAAGTGTCTGGTTCGTGTTTCTCTTTGCAGGCACACAGATAAAGACATGCATATGCAAAAGAAAACTTACAGTCTGCAATAAAAAAATAGGCAGTAGACATCCCTGTCTCTGCCTTTCCAACTATGGCTTTTAGGAGTCACTTTGTATTAAGAAAAGTAATGGTGTGCTTGCTAAGCAATGTATTTTGCTTACGAAGAACTCTTAAAATCCCCCTTAAGTCATAATATCTGATGAGCATGTGGATGGAAGATAAAAGCTTCTATTGATGTTGTGTTAGTACAAAAAAATGGTTCTGAGGTTTTGAGTTCTCTGAAGAGTTAGTTGGGTTTTGTGAAGATCACTCTGTCGTGAGCAATGTTTCAGCTCTGTTAATTGCTGAGGAGGAAACATGGCAGAAGGTGGAAGAGTATAGGTGGACGGTTTGTGTTTTCCCAGCCAACTATGGCACCCCACCATGATGTATAGAATATGTAGGCACTGCAGGAGGTGAGAAACCTGCTGTACATGCTGCTGAGCAAATGGGAAAATCTCCACCTGTGGTGAAGGAGGATGCTATGAAACACATCTTCAGAGTGAACAAACCCCCATGAGCTCAGTTTGCAGGTAGAGCACACAACAAAGCTGTATCTCCCTTCTTGTTTTCTTTTCTACTGGATTTTGCTTTTTTCATATTGATCTAAGGAGAGCAATTGAGCTTTTAAGTGAGTTGCCTGGGGTTTTTCTGAGCAACAGTTTAGGTCATGTACAACAGAAACATTTGTATTAATGCTATGATGGTCTTTTAGTAGCTAAAATTGGATTCTCCAGGAAGAAAATTATATTTTGAGTTACTGTGAATTCTTGTGGTTTTATGTATTTAGTATTTTTCCCTAGATGATGACTCCTAATAACAATCATTATGCACATTTCACAGACATTACACTGAATGAATTAAACTTCAAGAATTCATGTTTTAAAAGCCAGTATCCTCAAAGACAGTCAGAGCACTGGCCTGTTTTAACTGAAATGGTAAAGTCAAATTAAAATTAATTCAGTTTGCAAAATGTGTTTTGGAATGTGTTTAAGCAAGCAGAAATCAACAAATCAAAGGTCATTTTTGGAAGATGCAGACATGTGGAGTGAGTGTCTTGATGTGCGTATCCTAATTAAATCTGGGGAGAAAATCATGGTGAAATTTAAAGATTGGAGTCGTTGCATCTGGGACAGGTCAGCACATCAGTGAACAAGATGGCTTTGACTGTCTCATTGCAAATGACTATAGCAAAAAGTGAACTAGCGTGCTTGGGAATAGCAAGATGTAATAGATTCCTAATTTCTTCTAATAATAACCTGTTTCACTCTAAATTCCCTATGGTCCTATCTAATATAGCACTCCATTTCCAAAGAAAATATTTCTGCGTCATTAAAGTGTTATAAAAGACATCATTGGAAAGAAAGGTGGGATCTCTGTGAATCCCATTCATTTCACTCTTTGCATGTCTATGCATTTCCTAGTGTAATATTTACACCATGAATATGGTCTTCTAAAACCTGTTCACCTGTAAGGAAAGCACCAGGCTAACACTGCTCATATATCTGAAACGCCTCCTTAATCCTTCTCTCCAAGACTTTCTGCTAATCACCCAGGGAACTAATATTTTGTAATTGATTTATTGTATTGAATTTCCCCTACTTCATTGTAAGTACTTGCTCCTGTTTGTTTACATTGAATATTATTTAGTGTTAGTGAAGATTATATTTAATTACATGTGCGAGGCACTTTGGACAGCTTATAGATCAAAGAGACATGGAACAATTCTACAAGAAACCTTTCAGATTTGAAATGCTGTCCCTGGGGGATCAAAACAACCCAGATTGTTTTTATTTGGGATGGACAGGGTTTGTTTTGGTTTTAATCTCTGCAGTCTGGCAAGGGCTACTAAAGCTGTCACCATGTTATGTTTTAGTTTGGCACTTTGTTGTAAACAGGTCAGTAGTACAGGTAACAGAAAATCCACCAAGGGACTGAAGAGAAGAGCATTAGCTGTTTCACAGGCTGAATAGAAAAAGATACGATGAAATCATTCCAGAGGCAGGGAGGAAATGTGATTTCCATGCTGCTTTATAATTTATACTTTCTGAGCTGTGCTACAAAGAACAGCAATGAAAGGAAAGCAAAATATCCTCTGGTGATATTTCAGTAACACTGCAGATCACGGAAGGATCCTAGTTTAAGACTGCCAAGCTATTCTAAGCAGAACTGGCAAAGGAGGTGCTGATATTCCCTCCAGTCCATCTCTGCCAGCGTGTCTGTTCATACTGTATGACATCCTTCATGTTTGCATCAGGGTTTTTTCTTTTCCTCCCAGACCTGTGGGTAATTTTGTGAGTTGACTGCATGATTATGATGAACTGGAATTGAAGCTCGCAGCAGCTCTCCTGTATTCTGCTATTAGCTGTTGTCTCCGGTAGGTTTATCATGGTGTATTAGAGATCAGCATAAAAGGGTTTTAGTGATTGCAAAGAGGAAAGGTATAGACAAAATCTCTGAATCCTTAGCAATTTTTCCTGCATGTGCAACCTGGTTTAGTGGAAGGTGTCTGTGCCCATGGCATGGGGGCAAGAACTAGATGACCTTTAAGGTCTCTTCCAACCCAAACCATTCTATGATTCTGTGTTGGACCAGTCAGTACTCAGCAGTATAAATCATCTTTATTCTGCTGAAGTCTGTGAAAACCTATGGAGGTGGAACAAGAAATAAATTAAGGCTCTTTTTGGTTTAGGCAAAGATTGGAACTTTCCAAGATTGGAAAGTTCAAAGTTCTTCCTTTGTCACTCAAGTAAATAATTGTAATAGGCACAGTCCTCCTGTAAGGTATTCAACTGAGAAAAACCTTTCCACATCCTTTCATAACTTATTTCTGCCGAACTGTGATGATGGGTTACCTCCAGGGTTGCCTGATCACCAATGGTAGAATTGAGGAAAAGTCTTCTCTGGGTTATGTGTAGTGATATTCAGTGCAAACCTCCTGCCTTCTGGTTGGAGTCCAGGAGATACAAGACTCAGCATGAATGTGGCCAGGGAGAGCTCTGACAAGCATTGTCCTTAAGTGAGGTGGAAATTATCCTTAAACTACAAAAGGTGAAAGACTGCTTCAGGTTTGGCCTGGATGTCTAAGCTTGAGAAACATGTAGGTTGTTTTCATCACCTTACTGCTCCAGTTTGGTTCAGTTTTGAGCAATCAATTTAAATGTAACACCCTCAGTTAAGTGCAGAGAACTGAGACAGAGAAGAGGGAGATTATCAAATTTGCAATATTGCTTTAACAATCCTTCAGGTATGCAAACAGCCATGGTAAACTAAAACTTACTTTGTGACTTGAATAAACTCCTGCACAAGATTTCAGACTCCTTTGACATGGTCCTGTGTTTCTTCTTAATTCTTGCACTTGTGAATTTTGCACTCTTCTTCTTAACTGTAGCCAATTCAAGTCAATAACATATCTCCAGTTCGTTATGTAAATTGTTGAATGCAGCCATAAAATTTAGCATGCAAAACTCTGCCATTTCTTGCAGCTACAGTGCAGCATGATTCAAGAAATCTATCTGAAAGATGCCACATTTAATTCTGTTGGACTTTGATAATTGTTTATATTATCACTTCTGTAGGCTCCCTACATATTTTGTTCAAATGAACTTTTCCAAAATTATGGGAGTTTTACTTTTCATTTTCACTTCAAGGAAGTATGTTTAAAGCCATTCAGTCTTATGGAACTTGCAACCAGTTAAATGAAAGTTAAATGTTTGCTGAATTGGAGCGTTGACATATCCATTGCGAGGATGTGTCTCAGATACCAAGTTTGAGAAAGGGGTCTGTATATTTAATGGAGTTCTGGAAGTCTCAGGTTCACAAATTTAAAAGGGTGGTTTATTGTTGCCTGCTTTACATAGGGTATTCCTCTGTCTGGGATGAAAAATTTAAATGTGAATCCTCTGATCCACTGAGATAGATGCCAAGAGGGAAACTTCACTGCGAAGACTGACTTCACTGGACAAATTAAGATCTACAGGAGCAAAACCTTCTCATATATACTCTTATTTTCAATAATGTTCTCTTTCAGACTGTTGAGTATACTCAGGCAGTGGCTTGCACCACTGACAGGCAGAATCAAGACAAAGCTCTTACTCAGGCCTTCATTCTCCAGGATTTCACATCTCTGTATTTTAAAGACTTGCCAAATTTTTAATTCTGTCTGTTTTGTGTCAGGGGGATAAAATCTCCACACTCAGGCTCATCATCACTGCGCTATGGTGGAATCTTTCCAAACTGGTCTGCATGTTTGCTGAGGTGTGATGCTCCAGGCTCTGGACACAGGACTCTCACTGAAGCTGGGTAGAGTGAATGATATCATGTGTCACACGTCCCTATTTAAATGTCCTGTTACAATGCTCATTGAGCTGCAGAAATTTTATTCTATATAATCCCTTGTCCACATCCTAACTGACATAGTAAGAAACAAAAGCATTGCCTAACATGATTGCTCAGCCTGTTTCATTGAAGAGCTACCAGATATTTTTTTCCCTTTTTCTTGGAGGAACGAACGATTTGAACCATTCCAGCTATCTGTTGTTGTAAGTGTAGGTCTGTCTCACGTTTCCTGTGTTGCTAGGGAATGTGTGCAGCTTTTGTTGCTTTTGAATTATAGCTGCAAGCGCTTATCTTCTCCTCCAGCAAATAGCATTTACAGCAAGTTCTTTGAAAGCAGTGTGGTCATTTGTACTTCAGACAGAATTGTGGCAGCAGCAGTTACAGGGAAGAGCTTAGTCCAGTGTTGCTTCTACACAGAAGTAACTCTGCTTACTCACATTCATTATTCATTTTTATAGGAACAACTTTGTGAAATTTCTGGAAGAGTAAGAACAGTTTTTTACTAGTGCTGGCTAAACCAGAGAGTTTCCATTTGTCCAATATGATTTCTGTGAAGCTATAGTGCTTTGTGGAGACTGAAGTATTTCAGTGATTCACTGAGAAAGCGTGAGTCTTGAAGGAATACAAGAGGATTTGGGGAAGCTGGCTTACTGCTGTGCTGATCTGGGGTGAGAAACGGGGCTTGAATTTTCCATATTGCTTCATAACATCTAAACACACTTGAATCCTCTTTCCAAATGGAAAATCTCAGATATTATTCAGAAAGTGGGAATTTTTGCATGATTTTCTTTTTTCATGGCAGGATTTTGAAATGGGTTTGGTTTTGTTCCAGTGCAAAACTGAAAACATTTGGAAAATATTTTCCCCATTTTTGTTGTGGTTTCATTGAAAGTTCTCAGAAAATGGAACTGTCACTGTCTGGTCAACTTTAATTTGCTGGCATTCAGAAGCTATACCAGGCAATTCCACGTCCCCATTCCTGTTCTATGGATATCTTGTTGCATAGTCTAGCAATATGTGTTGTTTTTTTTTCTCTAATTGAGGCAAAAATGGATTGAATGAGAAAAGTAATTTTTGTTCAAAACTCCAAAGGTCTAGTTTATGCCAGGGACATCAGTTGTGTCAGCCTGGAAGTCAACTGAAAGGATCTCAGTAAAGAAAAATTAGTGCTAAGAATTGTCCTAGTGAGGTATAGATTAAGTTCTCTTTTCTCCCTTTGTGTTATTATCTAAAACTTCTGGGGAGACAGTGAATATACCTGGCATCACCCTGATGAAGAGAAAGAGCTTTGTGACAATACAGCTAAAGTAAACCCATGTGTTTAAGTGAAAGTTTTATTGCTTGGGGTTTATATTCTTTCCAGCCTTTTGTTTTTTCCATTTTGAAATGCTAATCACTGACTTTGCCTGTCGAATCTGAAGAACTTAGCGTTCTTTTCAGAAAGCCATTCCAGCATTGGGTGCATCAGGTATTTAACCTGTAGGGTGGAAATCAAGAGATAGTGTAGGATTCTTTTTTTCCCTCTCCAAACTATAAGAAAAACAAGCTATCCCCTTCCTCCATTTAGCCTAATACATTAGAGGCCTGTAAACATAGAATGATGTATGTGTTCTGGGGTTGCTGGTTTGGTTTTGTTTTTAAGCCATCTTGGCTTTGTGACGGGACGTCAGAAAAGTAATTTCTCTCTATTGACCTGATATAATTCGGATTTGCATTTCAGTGGTATAGATCTGTAGTCACTTTTTGTTCATTCAGACCTCAATAGTGATGGTCATGATGTAATTTTGGAACTCAAGCCCTAATGGAGTGAAGATGAGTGTTTTCTTCGTGTTTCTGCCTTTAAAATGGATGAAAACAGAAAACTGACTGATGAAACCTCTCTGAAATAGAGGTGTTGTTGGGCTGGGTATTCCAGAACAAGGAGCAGTTCTGTGAACAGTGGAATGAATTCCTTTTTGTAATGGGGCAAAAGGAAAACTCCAGGTTGTCAATGTATTTAGCATGTGATTTTTCTTTGCTTATTTCCTTAAGGAAATGGAGTAGAAAGTTCCTCAATTAACCTAGACTCTAGTGGGGAAAAGCAGGGAAGAATCAGGCGGTGTGATATATGATCAGAGATATTAATCACAAAATCCTCTTGCTGATTTCATGAATCTTGATGCCTCTTGCACCGTACTGAAAGGAATTGCTTTATCCCACTAACTCGAGGAGTAGAATGAAACACTTGCGCTTATCTCCCTTCAACCAGGCCCTGAGCGCAGTAACCCAGAGTTGCTGCCCATTGAAGCATCTGCCGTTATCACTAGGGAATTGTCTTTGGCTTTGCTGGAGCATTGCTTCTTCACATCAGTCCAGGCTCCTGGACTTCTAATGACAAAAAGAATAGCCTGAGTTTGCTGCCAGTAGCTTTTTACTTCCCTTTAGCACCCAAACCCCCGAAGAATTCAGTTTTCATTCTAGCAAAACACGCTAATATAATTTTTTTTTGTCATTTTATGTGTAGCTCCTGCTGTCTTATGAGATTGGAAAATGAAACTAGCTTGAAACCAGTGTGTAGTTCTCTGTGCAGTTAAGTGAAATAAGCTTTCTAATTAAAGGTGTTTATAGCTCCAACAACATTGGAACTCAAATTTCTTCTCTTTGAAATAAACTTTTCACCATTGTGTTGTTTATTCTGAATATCCATGGCTGTATTTTGCCTCTGTGGTACTGCCAAGAATTAACAGTACGCAGGGCAGAGCAGCTGGATTCTCCATAGTATTATGTCTATAGTAGATCCCCATTAACTCCGTAATATTTTTATAGCAGTTGCAAGTCTTGCTCTTGATTTTGTTCTTCATTTCTACTGTTCCGTGATGCTTTGGAGGAGAATGTGAGCTTCTGGAGATACTCAAGTCCTCCAAAACAGTAATGCTAAATAGGTATTTTCATGCTGAAGTGCTTCTTTTTAGACTCTGCTTGGAGAATATATCTTTAAGAGTGTCTTAGATCTAGAGATGCTGAAGTGTCTTTTTTTTGAAACTATCTTTGAAATCTCTGTAGGCCCTCCAGCACATGCAGTGTGTTATCTACAGCTATTGCTTTTCCCCCGGCTTTTCAATTCACTACTGTGATGCTTGGTTGATGTGTTTCTACTTGCTGCTTTCATTCTGTTTCATATCATACATTATTCATACGTCCCTGAGTTAAACTACAGGTCCTGCTATAAGCTCTGAGCATCACTGTAGTTGTAGTCCTTGCTGTGGTTCTCTGCCAAAAAAAAAACCAGGAGGTGATTTTGCAACAAATGACCCTAGGAGAGAAGACTTAATGCAAGGATTTAGCACTCATTTAGATGAAAGCAAGTATCTGATCAGACAAAGGAGAAGGACAAAACACTCTTTGTCTAACCTAATTTTTAGTTTTAGGGAAGCTGCTAAAAGTGGTCACCAGGAAGGGTGAACTTGAAGTCTATGAAGGAGAGGTTAGCTGTTAAGGAGGTTGCAGAACCATAAACCTGGAATATGCAGGCAGTAGGGGGGGAGGAAGATGACCTAAATGCTCACCCTTTTCTGCCCTTGATATGTGAATTTAAGGGGACAGGAAGAACGTTGCCTCCACTTCTCTGTCTGTCAACAGGAGTAGGGGGCCCAGGCTGCAAAACACAAAGAGCTGATAGAAGAGGTGGAGTGAGCCAGCAGTCCTCTCACTCTGGAACAGGGGGCAGAGAAAGGGTGAGTGGTGGCTCTTAGCCAATTGCAGCACTGTTCTTGGGGCACTTCATTGCTTATGGCAACCAGAAAAGAAGTTAAAATTAATTCGTACATTGATCCCTTATCCTTGTCTTATCCTCTGAAAAGAAAGGCAGACAAGGATAACCATTTTGGACCTTGTCTGTGACTAAGCTGTGAGCCTGTGGTATCACTCATTGATGTAGACACAGAGGCTGGTTGAAGTGGACCAGTACTGTCATCTTATGTCATCATCATCACATGTTCTGGCATCTCAATTACTATTCTGAAATAATGAAAGGAGCTGTCAGGTCAGGTAGGTTAGATGAATTACCCAGCTCAGTTACTCCTATCTAAAATAATCTGTATCACTTTACTAAGCGTCAGCATGTTGCTTACTTGAAAAATTGCACTTTAACACTAGTTTCCCTCAGACATAAACAGTCATTAAAGAATTCTTTAGGGTTTAGGTCTCTTGATTTAGTACACAGCAAAGAAAATGTCAAACTATAGAAAATACTCTTAACGTTGGGAAGACATGTAGGAATATAGTAGAGGAAAAACACTATGGAGAAAATAAATCTGTTAACAAATGAAGGATTTTAAGGTGGACATACTGATTTGATAAAAATGGATGACTGTGCAGCTGAAAAAATAAAATTCAGGTCCTGAGCAGGAGGAGCCCAATAGCAGTAATGTTGTTATAGTTGATTTTCGCATTTTATTGTGTTACTATTCAATCCTGTTGCAGCAATGCTAAGCTCTGTATGGACAGATAAGACAATGTGCTCACAGGTCTTCCAAGCAATCCTTAGTATTGCATGGAGAATCCATGTGTTCAGGTGGTTTAATTTTGTAAGATGGCCATTGATTTCCCAAATTGTGCTAAGTGGAATTTTAATTTACATTTACGGTTTCTTTTTCAGTTGTTGTGTTAGCAAGCTGCAATAGAACAGGAGCACCGAGTTGGCTTTGTGCTGTACATACCCAGCAAGCCCTCAGTGTGGCGTACTGGTACGTTATAACATGCTATAGAAACCAGTTCAGCTGGAGCGCAGTTTGTCTGAAGGTTGCTGGTGATAAGAGATGTACGATGAGAAACATCAGTTAGAGCTAGATGGGATTTTATCCTCATAATGAAGAAAGCAAAGCAAATGAACTTCTATTTTTTTATAAACCCATTTTTTTTTAGGGGGGAAAAAACATATAGAAGAATGTGTAAGTAATTACAAGTGGATTACTGTTGAACTCTTGATTAAAAATAGAGTAGAACATTGAATTTAAGAATAAAAATATGTTTGAAAGGAAAAATCAGTGTTTCAAAGACTTTTTCCTAAATCAGAATTTCACCAGAATTTATACTTTCCTAATAAGGACACTTATAAAAATGTTAGCTGTAATAATGAGCCTACAGTTATTGATAATGAAGCATTTCCCTAGAAGTTTGTTGTTCTGCTGTGGTTGCTGGTAAGAAATTAGGCTTCCCCCATCCGAAGGCTGTAGAGGGCAGAGCTCAAACTCTGCACAAGCAGCATGTGAGGGTAGGAGGATAGTTTTAATCCCAACTTCCTTTCTAATAGAATGAAAGATAGATGTGTGGGCACTAGCAGTCCCTCCTCTGCTGGGCCATGTGGTTCTAGAGCAGAGGGTTGGTTCAGTGACCCCATCTTCTCCCATTTTCGCCAACACAAGGGCTTGGTGGATTAAAACAAAACAAAACACGGGGTTTGGTTTAGTTTGTTAATATCTTGTAGTCAGTGTCTCAGTTGCTTGAACTTCTCTGTCCCTGGCAAGCTGTCCTGCTTTCTGTGTTCACTTCCATATGATATCCCCACAGAAAAGCACCTGGAATGGCAGCCCATTGCATCCTTCTTATTGCTAATTGGAAAAACAAAATTGATCTTGTTTAATTCAGACCTTGGTGGCTGTACTGAAAGATAAACCATGCTTGGCAGTGATGTGCTTTACCTGAGTTATCAGTTGATCCGAATTCAACAGCTGCTAATCTTGGTCTCTGCCTGGGATTTGTGCTGTTGTTTGGTGAGGCTCAAATATGTGCAGGTTTTAGTCTGCAGTATATAATCCAAAACACATAACAAAACAACTTTGTGTTAGAGGGAGAGGGAGAGGAATTCATAAAACAATCTAATGAAGTAGCACTCTTCCATTTCCAGTTAAGTGTTGTTCTACAGTAAAGCTGCCTTTGACTTCAGTGATAGTTAGGAAAAACTTAGAATATATGAATCCAGAATATCAATAATGCTCTGAACTGTGTGGGATGCCTAGAAAATGAAAACCGGAGTAGATTAAGTATTGGTCATGTGTGGATGAAAGAAGAGCTATAAATTCCAAGAGTAAATATGACCAGATACAATGACATAATGAATCAAGGTCAATTGTTGACTAAAGCGGTTTAGTATAGGTAAATGAAGAACTCGAGACTTTATGAGACTTTATTGCACAAGTCTTTAAACCATTTAAATAATTGAAGGTAAAGGGGTTATGAGTCAACAGGCCAAGTTGGCATTTCATGTTACTGAGTGATAAGGAGTAGAAACACAAAAGATAGGTTTTCACCTACAGAATAGTAGCAGGTTTTTAGTTCAGAGTTTACTGCTTTGAGGGTATTCATGAAATACAAAAATGTAAAATGTCAAAAGATAACCAATTAGACAAAGCAGAAATAAATACATGTGTCAGAGACATCTTGTATGTGAGGGAGATTTGAAAGCAGTAAAGCTGCTTGAAACACAATGGTACTGCATATATTTAAGAAACCTGTATCAGTAACTAACCCACCCTTGTTACTGCTTTCAAAGCTGGACTCTAAAAGATATTTGCTTGTTCTTCATGACACACACATTCTGAATAAAATTCAATCACTTTCAGTTGTTTAAAAAAACCTAGTTAGCCCAGGAGAGTGGATGAATAGAGGCAGCAAAATTCTATTAAAATAAGATCAAAGTATTGCTATGCTTTCATTTTTCCACAACTATTGACTTCAATGGAATCTGTGTTTTCAGTGGAGCTTATTATAGTTGCAAAGTGTTCGGTCCTGATCCAGCTTGGGTTGTGATAATGGCCTGCATTGGGAGTAATAAGACCAATTTTCAGTGCTTTTGAAAATCCTGTCTTCCTGTCAGCTCTTTAGCAGTGATATCCAGGTGTCATTTCTTTTCACACAAGCTGTGGAAATGGAGAACCACCTCTCTGCCTGGGGTGTGACAAGTATTTCAAAATATTCTTCTTTGGATTTTTAGTAATGTGCCTCAAAATTTACTCTGCTTAGTTTCATCTCGTAATATTCACTGCAGTTTTCTTTCTTTCTTTCCCTTTCTATTAAACTGGAAACAACTTATTTGCAGCAAATATTGTAAAAAATAATGATCTATAAATCTGAAAAAGCCAAGTCTGTTTGGAATGAGGGGCAACAATCAGTTAAATTTTCTCCTTGAAGTTTTTAACACAAAATGGAGTTGAGCTTCAGGTTTTGAAGCCCTTTATGTGACTGGTCCCAAAGCCTACATCAAAAGACTGTCTTTTTTCATCGTATTTATTATGTAGCAAATATACTGTATTTGTTTTACACATAGTTTGGTTACATTTTACACTACTGTTTGCAATGGTTTGATGAATACTGGAGAGAACAAAGCAGGAGTCATCAAGTCTACTTTTTGCAAAAGTTAAATAGGTTTGGTAACATATGAGAAACCAAACCTGAATGTATTCTTCAGTTGGCTAGACAGCTTGGTAGTTAATTTTATTTGTTTAATATGTACAAGGAACGTAGCTGTGATATATTAATTTCCTCCTATAACAAAGTGCTTTCCTACTCCAAGAAATTTTGATGTAGTGAGGCAAGAAAAAAGGGGGTAGTAGTGATTGCTAAGTCTGGTGAGTGATTACAGAGATACCTGTGTCTCTCTGTCTTTGCTGACTTACTCAGACTAGTCCAAACCTCCCTATTTGCACTTAGCAAGCTTCTCTCCTTCAACAGGCATTAAGCTGAGCAAACTTTGCCCATCTGACAAAGCCAAGACTAGAAAAAAATCCCTGCTTCTGCATTCATATCCAGCCGTACCTGAGCACACTGACACAAATGTATTTACAATTTGTAGTTGTACCTTCTTATAACTGCATTTTTGCCATATGGTGTGCACCTGCAGATACTTGACAGCATATTTCAGTGCAGTCTGACAATTCTGGGGGTTCAAACTCACGTTGTTAGTTTCCCCCAGCTATGAACAGCAAAAACATGTAAAAAAATATGTGTACAAGAAAGATTTTTCAGAGGGAAGGGAAAAGGCTAATGGATTTTCCAAATAAAAACAAGTGGGACATTATCCTTAACATTTGCTGATGTATTCTTATACAATAGGATCTAGCTCCTCAGAGGTGATCCAGTAATGTTTCATGTCAGCTAGAATTATGACACTTTATGCAGGTGACACAGGGTAAAAAGTGACTTGCCCCAGGACACCTGACAAATCATGCCAAAACCAGAACTCAGGCCACCCAAGTCTGTTTCCCGGGCAGCCACGCACCCACAAAGGGGGGCTGTTTAAAGCACTATTGGTAAAGAGGTTCCCCCCCTACACTTATGCTTTGTGGTGGTCTTTCTGTAATAATAAGTATGTGGAGGGACTGTGGAGCTTAGAGAGGCGCGATGTGCTCACTGGCATGGAACTTGGCTGATGAAATAGCATGGTTGCAGCAAGCTTGGGAACACTGCTCATCCTGGGCTCTGTCTGCTGGATCTGGGGAAGATAACAAGAGTGGTTTCTATTTGAGCTTGAAGGCCGTAAACCAAGGGCAATCTCCTTAGTGCCTTGCTGTTCACACTGTGACAGTAGCATTATGCTGTGAAACATTAAAATTTCCAATAATCCTGCTTTCTCCTCTCTGGCTGGGTGCAGTGATGATTGTGTGCTAGATTGTGGGGAAAATCATATAGATTAGTGCTTCAAAACGATCATAATGCTTCGTTGCACTGGTTTACAATCTTCTAAAGTGCTTTACCAATACTCCTTACTCAATCTCAACACAGGGATGAAACACAAGACTATTAGTATGCACATCTCACAGGTAGATGCATTTAGGCTAAAAGGAATGGTTTGGTATCTGGTATACTCTCATATATGTTCACTTTATGTATTTGTGACTTGCAATTTTTGGTCTGATTGCTCTAGCAGCCTGGTTATACCAGCCCACCTCACATTTGCATATCGCAAAGGATTGTCTTTGTATAAATCCAGTTCATCTGTAAGTGAAGCCAAGTTACAGGACTATGCCCTAACACAACAGAGGGGTAACTACTTGTTTTACTTGAGCAGCTACACTATTGGTAGGAAACAAAGAATGCATACTGAGAGAGGAGGTAGCTCTCAGCTTGCTGGAGGAAGCTATAGCCTGATCTTGCCTGTCAGCACCTATAGGATGAGTTTGGAAAACCTGTCAGCAAAATTAATTTGGGCAACCATATGTGTCCTGTCCCATAATAGCATGATGCCTCAAAACAAGAATGCATGCTGTTTACTGAACAGCATTTCAGCTGGCGTGGGAGGCAGCTCTCTCTCCAAATTAAGTTGATAGAAATACTGCTTTCAGGCCTTTTCTGGGGAAAACCTGATTTCTCAAGCATTAATTCAGTACAAAAAAACTTTGTCACTTAGCCCCATAACCTTATTTTTAGCTCTAAATATGAAGAGCACACATGTGTCTGACTGCTGCACAGCTGCAGTCCACTAGGGAAAGTCAGGAGGCAAAAAACAGAGCGGGGATTTTGTTTGTCTGAGCAGATGCGACAGATTTCTATGTACAAGCTATTTATAGAAAGGCTGCAGCAAGCTAATTAATTGTTTATAGGGAGAAAGTTAAGGAGCATAACCTGAGATCTGACACTCTGTGTAATAATTATAATTAGAGATGAGCTGGAATCAAAAATCAGGATGCGAACACAGATACATTTTGGGAAAGTTTTGAATCTGATCCAGGTCTCGACTGTGCAGCTTTTTGTTGCCATTAGGATAGGCTAGAATGAAATCCTGGGTTGGAACTTGGCTGTGTTTTGGTAAAGTACAAGTCTGGATCCACATTATGTGATGAGGGCCAGCTCCGAATTAGTGTCTGGCATACTGGGAGAACAGAATTCAGTGGGGTTGCTATGCATTTAATGGTGCATATTTATTTAGTGGTTTGGTAGTTGTTTTGTTGGTTTTTTTTTTAAGTAACTTAGAAAAGCTTACCAAGTTATGCATTAGGATTGTGGAAAGCTAATTCATAAAATGATTGTCAAACTTCTAAATTACTTTAGAAATAGCCTAATTTCTGCGAAGTCCTGCTGAGCCTTACAGTAAAGGAGTGGTCTACTGGTGTCTTCCAGGTTTTGAGGAGTTAATGGAAAAGAATTTGAGTGCTCAGCTTGGGAAGGCAGCTAAGGCAGAGACATGATTTATGACTCCGGTGCAATAGTACCTGAATATCTTGAAACTTTGTTCTGATTCTAAACTAATTGGAAGTCAGTTGCTATGTGCTGTATAAATATATATACAATAGTAAACCAGATGAAAGATCAGTTAAGGAGCCAGACTTAGAATTAAATCTCAGTCAGATGTTTATCTTAGCCAGTGCATCTCAGTTTATAGAAGGTATCTCTAGTCAAAAAGAAAATGCATTCAACGAAAGACTGCATCCTGCCTGTATAATTCAATCAGTTAGCAAATACACAGCTGAGTTTCAGATTTTGTTTGGTTTTCTTCCATGTACTGAGGTAATTGCTGAAGAGTTTATGATACTTTTAATGGGATGCTGAAGAACTTGAAAGACCTCTTTATCTCTGTGCAGCAGCTAATTGGTTTCTCAAGGTAGACCCAGAAGAGCCTGTGGCTTAGGTGATAACGTTTGCTTCTGCAGCCAGCGTGGCCAGTGGATTGCCAGATAATAGGGAACTTGCACATAGTCTCAACAGGTTTGGGTCAAGTTAGACTCTGTATGAGCAGTTCTGACCATGGCTGGCCAGTGTTCAATATCGCAAAAGAAAGGCCCTCATGCACTGCAGTGCTCTTAAATTAGTAGCTACAGGCATGGTTCACTGCTGATGCTGTTTTGCTCTTGTTTTCATCCTTTTTATCCCAGACAATTTCTCCAATCAGGCTGCTGTGGCTGAGTTTATGCTGTCTCTTACTTTCTCTCTTGATTTCTTCTCTTTTTTTTGTTATGTACCTACACCTTTTTGTATGGAAAATGTGGGACTGTCTTCAGATTGCTGTCAAAGCATTTCCAGGTAAACCTACTTTCACTGGACCAGTTCCTGAGCTGCATCATCTTCTCCTCCAGGAGTTGCAGCTGTAAGCAGGCAGAATCTTCACTTGTAAGTGAACTGCTCCCTTCACATTCAGCACATGTTAGAAACTGCTAGTTTGAACTAAAAGATGATACTGTTTTCCCTCATGCTTGTCATAGACAGTATTTTGTGCCTTGGGGCAGCTTTTTCAACACCTAAATATGTTGTTATGAAAACATTGTTCCAGTACAGTGGCTTAGAAGGGTGCAGGCAAGCTTTTATGCAAGGCAAGCTAAGCTGCAGACCAGAGCTAGCTCTCTGCAGAGCAGTGCTGCTAATTCAGTGCTGTTTGAGGAACTATTCATCATTCTGGTCTTCTTCACTGAACTTGCAAGTCTGTCTAATAAAGACCACACACATAATCTTTTATTTATGTAATGGTCTATTTATCAATGTGAGGTGAGAATTTGACCTTATTATAGAAACTTCAGTATTCCCAAGACGTGTCAAGGTTCAGTTTCCTCTTGCAGCTTAGCCCTTCCTAACCCTTTTGCATTTTCATTGCTTTTTTCATTGTGTAACTAATTAAGCCATGCTCCTATATAAACACACAGTTAATCAGCTAGTGAAAAGTTCTCATACAGTGATATACAGTGTATGGTACATGGGATTTATTTTTTTTCTGAAGTAGGTTGTAGTTGTTTCAAATCAAAATGACATTTTACTAATGGCATTGGTATGAAAGCAGATAATACAGTCTGTGAGATGATTTCTCCCTCTGGAAACAAAATGAGAGTGAGTGAAAACACACGGTAGTTCTGTTCCCATTGCATTTTGTGCCTAAATCAAAACTTCAGAAAATTTAAAACAGCCAATATAGAACATAGAAAATGCAGCTGAGCTTGGGTTTAGCTATGAAAGTCAAACCATAAACAGCATCTCATCTGAGCACACAAATCCATCCTGACTTGGTATCATATTATAAGATCTTGTCCTCCATGTATGTATGTAGCCTTTGCAGAATCTTTTAAAGATGGGTAGAAAATCTGTCTTGAAGGTGACTTGACATGCACACCTACATCTTTCAGTTAAACCTGAGCTGTTCACATCTGTTCCGTCCTGCATCATATCACAGCAGCCTCTCCTTGTCTTACATAGGAATTTTTAATTCACTGATTTAAATTAATCAAACTCGACTCTTCAGGCAAGAGTCCAAGCCCTGAGAACAGCAAAACAGAATTTAGTTTATGAAGCCGCTGTGAACTGAAGCATGCAAGGTTTGCCTGGCTTTAGTTACCTGTTTCCAGGGATACTCAAAGCTCTTTGAGTAAAATTCCATGTTTCTAATTTTCACTCTTCTTATCAGAAGAATTGTGCGCATTAGGTTTCTTCTCCTGGCTTCAAATACTGCTTGGGAATGAATGACAGTGAGGTTCAGATTCCGTTAAGGAATACGCCTTGGTAAAAAAGTGTATTTTACATATTTAATTGACACTAAGTCATTTATTTAATTCATAAGAGGACAAGGTAGAAGGCACAGAGCTGAATGCTTCATTCCAAGACCAAAATGTGGGAGTAGTCTGTTGCATTTGATGTAATGTATTGTAAATATAGGTCACTAGACTTATTCATTAAAGGAAATAAAACCAATGTAGGTAATTCCAAGTACAGAACAAGTATCTTTATGATATTGTCAAGTCATTACTCACAGTATAAAGTACATGTAACAGATTGTAGGACAGGGACATGTATTATGTTTTCCCACACTGGTCGTGTATTAGAATAATCCTTTTTCATCACTGCATGCTCATGGGCATTAATGAAAGAAGCCCTCTACTTTAACAATATTCTACAACTTTGCCTCAAGTCCATATTTTGTTCTGGCATCTAAAAACATAAATAAAATGCACAGAACAATTTCTCATCACCGCTGGGACTATCTGCCAAGATGATTTGTCAGAACTCCAGCTTCAATGCCTTTCCACCTATTTCTTCCACCTTTCCCTCCTTTCTTTTATGTTTAACTTTCAATTTATTGTTTTTAAATTCAATGAGATAACATAGCTACCTCCGGGGAGGAATTTCACACCGTTCCACAGTGTAAATGGTATTCTTTCAAAAGTTATGCTATTGCTTTACAGCGTTTAAGAAACATACATTCAAAACAAATGTAATGAAAGTTTTTAACTAGACCTTATAGTTTTTAAATAACCATGGAGCAAAGTCCTGGCTCAGGCTTCTGTTACCTGTCTTCCTCCCAATTAATCTGTATTTCATTAGGAAATAAAGGGTTAGATTGTAACAGTTCTGCTTTAGACGGAAGTATCAGGAGGATGTGAGAGCTCTTAGAACTTGATTCTGAGGGAGACTTGTCTCAGTCTGTTATTGAAGTTAAAGTTTTTGGTACAGGAACCAATTTTAGTAAATGCTACCTTTTCCGATTGGTGAATGGTTTTGTAGAAAATGTAGAAAGAGCCAAAGAAGAAAATAATTTCATCTGTAGAATTCACTTTTGGCAGCTGTTCAGAAATATGGAAGATTTAGGATTTGGGGGGAAAAGGCAGGATTACGCATGTTATTTCTTCCTTCCAAATTCACTGAGGTAATATTTGGGACATTAGATTTCCCTAAAGTATTTTCAGAACATAACAAAGACTGGAGAACCAAGACAGGCGGTCTTTACTGTGGAAGAACGTAGTAAAACGTTCATCAGTAAGGAGGGTAAAACAGGATGAGAATTTGAGGTTTCTTTGAGATAATTATAACAAGGAGGGAAAAAAAAAGTTAATTGTCATTATTTTGGCAATTTTAGAGTTTCAGGGTAAATGCCTCCCGTGAAATACCAATATTTCAATAGAAAAACCCCAGCAGTTGGGGTAATCATTGCAGCAGAACTTCTTCCTGGATCCACATTTCTTTTGGGTACTGATAGCATTCTGAAATTTTATTTGGCCTAAAGTGTTTTGTACAGTTGACTTCTATCAAAAGAAACCAAGTTTTTAAGTTTTTTTTTTTAGGTTTGCTGTAATTTGATTATTTGTACAAAATCCCTTCTACCGCTTAGGAATTATGTGAATATGAAAAACAAATACAAGCTCTTTGTTATAATCCTAATTGAGTTGTAATACTCTCCCACTGGGTACTTCTCTGTTCCTTAAGGAAATTAAATCCGTTAAAAAATCTAACCCCTAATCCACTTATTTTCTTTTGAAACTCAAATAAGGCAGCCAAGCGTACTCTTGGATACCAAAGTATCTTTGTAATCCAAACCCAGGTCTTTGTAATCCAAACCCATGTTCTGCAGTGAAACTGCAACTGCACCTCCTGCTTAGCCCATGCTTGAGCTGTTACCTGGCTTGGGGCTACCTCTATGTGGTCATCTCTGCCTCCTTTCTTCCTCCCTCCCTCCTGCTGAAGACCATACCTGTTCTTTATCCTGAGCTGGTCATACCTATTAGAGGGAGGGAAGCTATTTTTCCCTAGTGAGCCAACCCAGACCAGTGCTGTTTTCTTGTGATGTTGCAACAGTAATAGGGCTTTGGTGGCAGTGATGGTCTAAGCGACAGAGGAAAACTAAGGTTTGTGGGCAGAGGTGCTATCTTTTATTAGACATAATTGCTATAGCTGGAGCCTGTAGTGTGTTTGCAGGCTTGCCTGTTTCTGTATATCAAGTTAATGAAAGTTATTGCCTCTTCTTGTTAACCTGACCTTATTTTCTTCAGAGCTAAATCAGCAGGGATGGTGGCACTCAGAGCTGATGTTTAAGCTCACCTGCTTCTATTTGAGGAGGTCCCTCTTTCCCTACAGAGCAGCCAGCTCACTGAGCTGCAGTATTTGGACAGTAACTCACTACCTGCCTATAGATGTTCTGTTCTAGATAGATGAATTAAAGGTTCAAGATTGGGAAGGAGGGAGGAAAATCATGGTTTGGTGATGGTGGGACCCTAGCTTCCAGCCTGCTTCAAGGTCTGTGTAAGTTGCAAGAAGGTCTTCAGAGTGAATAGAATGCTGAGTGCCCTTGGGTCTTTTTCTTAAGCTTTTACAGTTTTATTCCACCCCCAAATATGTGTGGAACTAAATCCTGAAGAAATCTGGAAGGCTGCAGTGAAAATGAGCCCTGCTACAGTGGGAAAGGAGTGGCTTTTACTCCCACTGATTTCCTTTCTGTTGGACATCTCAATTAGACACACGCTCTTCAGTTGAAATGGAGACGGGAAAGCATGCTGCCACTCACAGGTGATGGTCTTTTGTATGAAAATATCTGTTAACCTTTTTCCAGCCATGACTGCATGGATGGGTAGCTCTGAGGGTTTTGGAGTTGTCAGTACAAAGGTCAGTGATGTGAAAACAAATGAACAGAACCTTTCACCTGGAGTTCTTAGATCTGTGCAAAATGTGTATGGAAGAACTGCTAACTGCTCTGCAGTTGAAGGTAATGTCAGTGTGTGAATCTGTCTGGGCTCCCTTAGCAAGAACAGTCCTTGTCTGACTGAAAGGTCAGAGTTGTATTTCCTCGTTAAGAGTTTGAATTCCCCAGTAAAAGAGGAAAAGGCACGTTGCATTTTGGCGGACGAGGTGTGGTACTGGTGCTGGCATGCATCCAGATAAAGGGGCTTGCTGTGAGGCTGTGTCACTATGATATGCAAGTCCGTTTACCGACTTACTGGTGTCTGTATTGATAACCTGACTGCAAACCTTTCTAACATTACCAAGCCTGAATGAGCCCATTCATTGCAAATGGTAGATGTGACATTTAGCATTCAGTACCGCAATGTCTTCCACCTATTACAAATACCTACCCGATAATCTCTTTACATACAACTGAGCTCATGGTATTTGAGATATTTGTCCTTACACTGATCTTCTGAGGCATGTGATGCTGTTTTACAGTTGGACTGAGATTTGTCTACTGCTGTCTGAAATGCTGGTGTCCAGCCTGAGCGAGTTGCTCAGCAGAACTGTTTGTTGTAAGAAATGCTCTTCCAGAAAAGAAGATCCCTCCTGTCCTAAGGCAGATGGGGCAGTCACCTTTTAGAAGTATCTGTCTCATTAGTGGCTACAGGAATTAGTGCAATAAGATTAGGCAATGCTAACACCTACTGCTTGAAAATGGCAGCAGGCATGAAACTATCTGTAGAAACTGGTCCTGTGTTGCTTTTCCAAAGCAGTAAATGAAGCATAAGGGAACACAAGCAATGTGGTATCCCGTAGGAGGCTGACCAACCTCCAGTCCACTTTGGCTTTCATCCTACTTGAATAAAAACATATTGGTAGTTATTACAATATTGTGACACTGCTTTAGTGAACCTTATTTTCTTTACCTCTTTTCTACTTTTCATAGTGAGAAGGAAAAATAATAAAATCTGGAGGTGTGCCCATGCACTAATGAGGCTGTTTGTGTCCTCTCGAAGTGCTGTTTTTATCTTTGCATTGGAAAAATATTTATTGTATTTCTAGCTGTGGCCTTACAGCCCTCTGCTTTTCTGACCATGTATTTAACATAAATTACCAGCCTCAGAGGAGACGTGATGGCCTGTCTGTAACTGCATTAAAAGGTGTTTTGTGTTTAAAGAGAAAAAGGTGAATTTTGGCAGATTTAAACAGAAAAAGACCTTTTACATAATTTGCATTTCAATACCAAAGTAGTCATCTTGGCCCTGAGTCATTCTCGTGTTTACATAGCCATTTCCATCTCGGGGAGCACAGCGGTGCCTCCAGAAGTTAGTATTTGCTTGAAAGACCTGTCATTAAGCTGAATCACCTCCTGCCATTAGAATTTCAGTAGTCAAAACTCAGACTTGTGCCCAATGCAAAACCTTCGGGCAGGGTTTCTCCATGCAGGAATCCCAGATTTAGGCAACACCCTGTGTGCTCTGGACAACTACGCCAATTGTTCAAGTCCACTCCAGCCAGACCCATAGGCATTTCCTCTGGGGATGCTGGGATAGTTTCTGCTTATCCACCAGCCCTGGGGACATCTTGCTTCCTCTTAACCCACAGAGGTCCAAACAAAATCCCTGCTTCAAGAGGTGTCAGACCAGAACCATTAGGGAAATATTTCTGCAAGGTTTTGTGGCACACTTGGACCTGGACTGTTTCCTTAAGTTTCTGCCTTGTTTTCCACAGCTCCCTGTGCAGGATGGGTCTACTGCCTTGAACAGGGTTCCCTCCCAGCAAATGCTGGTGATAAGGCACCAGGGCAGGGGAACCTGGATCATATACTCACACAAGCTCTCATTACTTTCTTCTTATTATGATTGTAATTAATTATTTTTTTAATCTGCAGAGATTATTACAATTGTATGGAGATTTTTATGTCCTTTGTGCATACTTATCCTTTGATGATCTATGCATAGTATTAGCTAGCTCTCCTCTAATTACATCTGCCTGATTCTTCAGCAAATCTTTTAAGGCAACATTAATCAACTGAATTTGGAACAGAGAGAGCACCTGAGGTGTCTCAGGCAAGCCCTCACACTGAATTTCAATTGTGCTCTCAGAAATGAAAGGCAATTTCCCAAAGATTTTTTTGCATTTAACTTCAAAGCCTCCCAAGTATATTTTATTTTGATAGATCTCAAAAAAAAAAAAGAACCTTTTTTATTACCAATATATTCTCCTCTTAGATATATTCAGTTTACACCGGTAAGGCAGAGAAGAATCAATACTCCATCAAACAACATTTAAGGAGTTTTCAGTAGCCACCTGAGAACAATAAATAAGCTACAAGCTTCTTGTGAGAGAGTGTATTTTATATATCCATAGAGAAAAGCTCTTTCCTAGCTAAAGTGTTGTGTGTTTCAATACATACTGCTTTTTTCTTTCCTTTTTCCCTCTTTTCCCCTGGAAAAGAGGCAGTATAGAGATTCCCTTTACAGTTCGACAGCTGTTCCTCAGAAAGCTTACAAGAAAAACCTCATATGAGATGACATTACAGATTCCAAACTCAGGAAAAAAATTGCAGTCAGGTAGTTCTGAACCATCACAAGATTCAAGAGAAGTTGCCCTTTAATTGTAAATCAATCTGGATCTGCCCTTCTGCAGATTTTGGCTGGTTCACCTTGGTTTACATCAGATTTGGGGAAATCAGATAGAGATTTAGAGTGAAATGTACTTTGCATCAGACATTAAAAAGCAATCTGAGGGTGTCTGTTGCAGGAGATTTGAAACTGCAGTGGAATTAAGGATGTATTAAAACATAACTTAAAATCACACAGTCCAGGACCTTTCCTTGGCAAGATCACTCTACTCCAAAGAGGGAAACCCTGCTCTAGTTTCCATCCATCTTTGCTAATTCAGTTTTTTGTGATAAGTTGTGAATACCACAGTTAGCTTTACTTTTCCTTGTGACAAAAGGGTCTTTAAAGTGCATGCAGACAGGCACAAATTAAGATTCTTTTCAGACTGGTGCCTCATATAAATGTCAGAAAAGATGGCCTGGAGTACTCTGCTATAGCACATCTTTCAGGATGGCATGGGGAGGGCTCATGAGGCTGGCTAATGTGGTTCAGTTGTTTCCATGGAAGAAGATGATGAGGTGCAAAGCCCATGAGCGGAGAACGTTCATACCCTTTTATATTGTCAGACAGGTAGAAGGGATCTTAACATAGATGTAATTCAGTCTGAATGTATTGACAGTGCAGAACCATCAACGTTTCTCATCTGACTAGTTCCTCCTTTGACAAGTTACTGTAGAAGTTGAAGGTTTTGCAATTACAAACCCTTATTGCTTGTACTGAAGCAGAGATGTCCACTGAAATGAAACCCACCTTTATTTCTTTTTTCTTAGCTCTCCAAACCTGGTTCTCCTGGCCACAACAAAGCTGTATATAAAATACAGAGGAATAGAAAACTGAAGTGGTATTAGCAAATTTAGTACCAAAAGTAAAAATAAGGGTGGAAAAAAATCCCTTTACTCAATGGATAGGTGTATTAATGCCTAAAGGATTTTGGAGCTAGAGGTGTTAATCATAGGCCATGACAAATATTGGTGTGCCTGAGCATCAGGCTACAAATATTAAACCTGGCATACATCTTAGTTTTATTCTGACTACTTAAAAATGGCAAGTTCATGATTCTTCTACACTAGGCTTAAATAATGTGTATTAATGAAACACTAATTCTTCTGCACTCTTATCATATGCGTGCCAATGGATTCATAAAGAGTGGCAGAACAAATCCACGTGTATCTGCCTGACACAGCTTTTTTCATTACTCTTTCTCTATTTTCTTCAGTTTATTTTTTTCACTCAGGAGTGCATTAGAGCTCTAAAAATAAGTAGAAAGAAACATTTTTGTAATGGCTTCCTGGGCTTTGGTGTTTACTTTTTATGATATACTTTCCTTTTGCTAGAGGAGTGCTAAGCCCATGCTTTCAGCACCCTTGATAGTTTTTTGAAACCACAGTAGTAAAGTTGGAGTAGCATCCAGGGGTCTGTGGGCTGTGTCTGCTGCCAGATACTAGCATCTGCTAAGCGAAATGGGAAAAGAGGGTGTTCAGGAGCTGAGCTGGGACCTAGGCTCAGGGATGGTGCATCCAAAGATTAGGAGGGTTGTGCCTATGGTATTAGAAATGTATTGACATTTTCAGAGATAATTCATAATGCCATTTGTGTTCTTTAATGGTCCATAAAGCCAATAGATACGTTAGAGCTGGCACATCTGTGTGCTTCAGTAGTTTTAGATTAGAGTATGTTCTCTTTGAAATGACAGGAATTATATGGTTTGGGGAAAACAAGGGTCTTCACGTTTTAGTGGCACTATTACAATAATTTGTATGTGTTTATGCCTTTATTACTTACCCTCAAGATGCATGTGGATTGTAGTGAAAAGGTGGCATGGGTGAATTACGCTAAAAGCTGCAGGCTTCTTAAATCTAAAGTATAGCTTCTTATTAGATATCCCCTGTACGAGTCAGAAATGTTCTCAGCAGTCTGTCAGCACCTTTTCATAGAATGAGCATGCAAGAAATGCAGGTTAGATTTCATTCACATTTATATTTGTACTGTGGCAAAAAAAAAGCGCTTGAATTTCTGTGTGAATTTAGACTTGTGAGTGCTTGTGTTTGTTTCAGTTCAGTTACTTCCAAGCACATGGAATATGGGACTAGCAGCAATTTCCAGTCCTGCACACCAAATCTACTCGTACCTCTGCATTCTTAAAGTCAGTAGCTGGTTGCTTCCATAAGATCTTTTGTATGATCATGAATGAGGAAAGAGTTTTAGTGTAAGGAAAACTGAAGTGTTTCTGTGCATTGAATACTACCAGCAGACACCACTAGGTATTGATGTATAACCAAACAACTGAACAGTAATAGACGCACACGTGTTTGTATATAGTAAAAAAAGAAAAAGCTTTTAAACTATATAAATAACCAAATAATTGAACAGTAATAGATATGCACATGTGTTTGTATGTAGTAAAAAAAGGAAAATAGCTTTTAATCTATATAAACTATTAGGCCTTTAAAACTGGGAGTTCATTTAAGTGCCTTGACTTGAACTGTCTCAAATCTGAGCCAGGCACTGAGCCCTGGGGCACATATGCTGGAGTGTAGTTTGCTCTCAGTTCAGTGCTGCGCTTTGTCAGCTTGAAATGTGTTTACTCCAAATTCACATGTTTATGCAGAGATGTTTCATGAATTCTGCATGCCAGGTCACACCGTCTATGCACATTCCCATTGTAAAATGCAATTGTGCTAGTCAGTGGAGGGAATCAGATTCTTTTAGGACTGAGTTCAAGATTTTTTATTTCCATATTTTTCTTTTTCCATGTCTTTTGTAAAAGCCAGGAAAAGAAGCCAGTTTTAGCTATGCCCATATTGTGTCTCTGGCACCAGAGAAATAAATCAGTAGCATTTTACTGAGACAATATTTAAATACGGCTCAACCTTCCTCACACTGATCACTTGGTTGCCAATTTGGCCTCTGTGCAAGTACAGTCTGGTAGAAATGCTACTTCTTTAAAACTCACATGCCACTACCATTCAGCCCTCCATATATTGAGCATTTGTTCTGGTTTTAATTAGTGACTTCAATATTAAGCCAACTGGCAAATATTTATTTGATGAAGATTCTCTATTCATTTGCAAAATGAGAAAAAATGAATCCATAATAGCACATAACTGCCCCATTAAGCAACATTAGCTATCCATTTGAGAACTAATAATGTAAAATACAATTTTCCGATCACCAGATGTTGATGAATAAACTGATGCTAAATTGGTGGCAGTAAAGCAATAAACAGGTCAGAGGTCAATTAGTTCCACCAGAAAGAAGTAACCCGCTGGGAAATGGCAGCAACGCTGTGATGGATGCTGCGGGGTGACTGACTGGTGCTTTATTCAGAGCTACGCACAGCTGAGAGAGACTGAGATTCAGGCCAAACTGATGTTTTACTTTTATGAATTAGTGTTCTTCTTGTGGCAAAGCCAGGCGGTCTCACCCAGGACTGGGGGCTGTGGCAGTGCTGTTCCCTCCCCAGGCAGCCAATGACTAAGCTGGCTATGAGCTGGCAGCATACCCTTGTGACCAGGAGGGCCAACGGCTGGCTTTAGAATCATAGAATCACAGAACAGCTAGGGTTGGAAAGGATCTTAAGGTCATCTACTTCCAAACCCCCTGCCGTGGGCAGGGACACCTTACACTAGACCATGTCATCCAAGGCTCTGTCCAACCTGGCCTTGAACACCGCCAGGGATGGAGCTTTCACAACTTCCCTGGGCAACCCATTCCAGTGCCTCACCACCCTCACAGTAAAGAACTTCTTGTATCCAATCTAAACTTCCTCTGTTTAAGTTTTAACCCGTTACCCCTTGTCCTATCACAGTCCCTAATGAATAGTCCATCCCCAGCATGCCTATAGCCCCCCCTTCAGATACTGGAAGGCTGCTATGAGGTCTCCACGCAGCCTTCTCTTCTCCAGGCTGAACAGCCCCAACTTTCTCAGCCCATCTTCATACAGGAGGTGCTCCAGTCCTCTGAGCATCCTCGTGGCCCTCCTCTGGACTCGTTCCAATAGTTCCATGTCCTTTTTATGTTGAGGACACCAGAACTGCACACAATACTCCAAGTGAGGTCTCACAAGAGCAGAGTAGAGGGGCAGGATCACCTCCTTCGACCTGCTGGTCACGCTCCTTTTGATGCAGCCTAGGATACGGTTGGCTTTCTGGGCTGTGAGCGCACACTGGGGCCGGCTCATGTTCATTTTCTCATCAACCAGCACCCCCAAGTCCTTCTCCTTGGGCTGCTCTGAACCTGTTCTCTGTCCAACCTGCAGCTGTGCCTGGGATTGCTCCGACCCTGGTGTAGGACCTTGCACTTGGCATGGTTAAACTTCATGAGGTTGGCATCAGCCCACCTCACAAGCGTGTCAAGGTCCCTCTGGATGGCATTCCTTCCCTCCAGGGTATCAACCGAACCACACAGCTTGGTGTCATCAGCAAACTTGCTGAGGGCGCACTCAATCCCACTGTCCATGTCAACGATGTTGAACAAGACCGGTCCCAACACCGATCCCTGAGGGACACCACTCATTACTGGTCTCCAGCCGGACATTGAGCCATTGACCACAACTCTTTGTGTGTGGCCATCCAGCCAGTTCTTTATCCACTGAGTGGCCCATCCATCAAATTGATGTCTCTCCAATTTAGAGACAAGGATGTCATGTGGGACAGTGTCGAATGCTTTACACAAGTCCAGGTAGATGACATCAACTGCTCTACTCCTGTCCATCAGTTCTGTAGCCCCAACTGGTCAGGCAGGATTTCCCCTTAGTGAAGCCATGCTGGCTGTCACCAAGCACCTTGTTGTTTTTCATGTGCCTTAGCATGCCTTCCAGGAGAATCTGCTCCAAGATTTTGCTAGGCACAGAGGTGAGACTGACTGGTCTGTAATTCCCTGGGTATCCTGGGGTGCATAGGGAAGAATGACCAGGAGGTCGAGGGAGGAAATCCTCCCCCTCTGCTTGACACTGGTGAGGCCACATCTGCAGTACTGTGTCCAGTTCTGGGCTCCTCAGTACAAGAAAGATGAGGAGCTACTGGAGAGGGTCCAGTGGAGGGCCACAAGGATGATCAGGGGTCTGAAACATCTCTCCTCTGAGGAGAGATTGTGGGAGCTGGCCCTGTTTGGCTTAAACACTGAGAGGGGATCTCATTAATGCATATAAATATCTCAAAGGTGGGTCCCAGAAAGATGGTGCCACACTCTTTTCAGTGGTGTCCAGTGACAGAATGAGGAGCAGTGGCCATAAACTAAACTCAAGGAGTTTCACCTCAACATGAAGAAGAACTTCTTTATCTTTAGGATGGCAGAGAGCCAGAATAGGCTGCCCAAGGGGGGGTTATAAAATCTCCCTCCCTGGAGACATTCAAAACCCACCTGGACACATCCCTGTATAACCTGCTCTAGGTTACCCATGTTACAACCCTAATGATTTCGTGGTTCTGTTAGGCCCTGCTGGAAGTGAGAGTTGAACAAAATCCCATCTGCCTCACTGGGACCGAGAGCCTCCTGCAGTGCCTCATCCTGTACAGATATTTGGATGTATTCAGCCTTGGCATGTTCAGGTAAAAACCACTGTGCCGCTCCTTGGGTGCCAACCCAAGAAAAAAAGTATTTTTACATGTAATTCCATCCTTATTGAACAAAGGAAGACTAGAGGTGCAGGATGAGACAGCTGAGTTGGAGAATCCAGCAAGGGTGTGTAGGATGAGAGCTGAAAAGTAGCCCCACATTACAAAAATCACTGATTGTTCCACCAGCTTTGTGCGAGTAATGCCTGGTTGTGCAGGGAAGATCACGGCTTCAATGTTGTACATTTCATTTTGCATAATTAAGATATTTGGAAGGAATAAGTCAAGTGTTCTGTGCCAATATATCTTTTTGAAACAGTGCTATAGAAATTAATCAACTTTTTTTAATCATCCACTTTATTTTAACCTATCACCTTCCCTTAACACTAGCATGTAAATCTTATGCACACTGTGTTAAACTATGTTAATGTATTCTGCAAATCACTCCCAAGGTTTGCTGCATTATGTTGAGCAGAAATGTAATGTGACAGATAATAGAGAGGAGGGAACACACGCACCTTTCTGGAGACACACTCCAACTCTAATTAAGTGCAAGTCTTGGAAAATACTCAGTCTTTACTAAAAGTTCTGAAATCTGTATGGTGGCCTTGATTTTCATTTCTGCTTGTCCCTTACAAAGTGCTGTCATCGAGGACAGGGTTGGAAAGCAGACTTAAGGCATGAGAGAAAGTAAATATCCATCATAGCGTGCAAACTGCAACCGGTCATGATCTGGTAGCGTTCAGTATGTGTTACCTGGCAGATGAGAGATGTCAGTGATCCACTGTGCTTTTTGTGCTGCTGATCAGCTTTGTCATATTCAGAGTTTTATTTCTCTGGAATAATAGATCACTGTTTTTCTGTCTGAATAGCCATTTCCTCCTCCTTGTATACAATACAAAGGCTGCTGCTTAAGTATAAAAGCTTCTCATCAAATCTCTGCAGGATGTTCCTTGACCAAATCTGCACTTTAAAGACACTTTTTGCAGTGCAATATCTGAATTACATCAGATATATGCAGCTTTTTTCCTGAAAATAGCAGCTCTGAGCAGGATTTAAAGTGAACAAAAAAAAACTGTTGGAAGTGGCTGAGTAGAAAAACTTGTGGAGTTTTCTAAGTAAAACTATGTGGGGTTTTTTAAATTCAGACCTCTACAAAGTCTATGTAATGTGTTTTTCTCCCCTCCAAAATAAAGCTGTACTTTCAGAAAATTCCACTGGGTGCAATTAGTAGAGGTGGTAGCAATACTCATAGTGAAAGCTGAAGCTGCTTAAAATCCAAAGGGGTTTAATTCTGAATTAATGCTGTAATCCTGCAGTAACTGATACCTGTGCTTAGCTTTAAACACATGGAAATCAATTCACCCCTACTGAAAAAAACCCGAACTAGTTATGATTGTAGCAATATAAATGTTAGATTTATAAGATATAGGTAGTTCAATAAACTTTTCCCCAGCTGTGCCCAGAGGTATGGGTCAGGAGCACCACAGGGACCCTAAGCTTGTGTTGCCAGGGGTTAGAGAGGCTGCCTGGCATTGCCCTGCCTCAGTCTCCCTTTGGGGTTGAGCTGGAGCCACTTGTCCCCAGCATGTGAGAGGCCATGCAGCTCACATAGATAAGGAGATAATTTGATGTGCACATGTCACAAAGCATGGATGGATGTGTGCAGATGACACGAGACATGCTGGGTTAAGTGGCATGAGGAGGAGAAGGCAGGCTGCTACACGCAGCTATTGATTTTGTATTGCATTGTGCTGGAGGCACTGAGTTTCTCATGGGAGGTGCTCAGGGAGCCCAGGACTCGGTTTTGCTTGTCTGTGCCCATGGCCATGCCCACCCCTGTGCTCCCACACAAGTACCTGCATTGAGGTGTGTAACCATGGGGTTTAGGGGGTGTTTATGCCTGTGGAAGTGGGGTTGGAAAGCATTGCGCTGTACCTTGGGGATGTCTGATGTCAGCTACAGCTTCTGATAGGAAGGTCGTAGGGTGTGCCACTTGCTAGCACACAGAACGAAACATAATCAGATGATGCATGGAGTGTCAGTTCCTCTCACCTAAACTTTACTGAAGAAAATCATTTTCACAGTCTTGGTTTGAACATCATCTTCCTTTTCTGTCTTTTCTGTCTATTATTGTCTCTCTGCTGTGATTTACAAAAAAAAACCAGGTAAATATTTAATGATAGGGCCAATTTTATTCTCTCTTCTCTGCCCTTACAGAAAGCACTGGTAAACGTTGCTTTGTTTTTGATTCATCCTCTGTAATAGCTTTCTCCCAACACCAGAAAAATCCTACAGAGAGACACACACACACAATTTCTTTCACAGAAGAGAGATATTGACTTCTTAGTGAAGAGAATAATCTTTTTTTCTTTTAAAAGCATGGTCTTGTGTTGTTGTCTGATACTAGCATCTTCTTCAGTGAGATGGGCTTGTTATTGTGAGTCAAACCCAAGGTGAACAATCACAAAATTAATTTAAGACAAAGAATTACGATACCTATGGTTCCATTTTCTTCCTTTCCCTTTTAAATGACTGTGTGCTTACATGCATTTATGCATATACATGTATACACCCTAATTTTAGGCTGTATGTCTCAGCAGATACACATGCAGAAAAATAATAAATGAATAATTTGGTGAGCACAGTTACAAGTGGATGTTTGTTTCTGAGAGCCTAAGAACTTGTCAGTTGCATCCCAGATCCCGTTGCTTCCTCTCCTGTCAGCTTTCACACTCAGCTGAGCTGGGACACATAACAAGTAAACCTTGTGGAAAATGCAGCCTTCAGTTAGGGTGTGTATTTTAAACGAATTGTAAGAATCTGTCTTTGCCATCCGCTGTTCTGTATGGGGAGTGCATTTACAGTGAGCCAGCAGTTCTGTACCTGTGCCTTGGCAAGTGCCCTCAGAGCTTTGCCCTTCCAGCCAGGACCCAAGTGCCCTGGCAGCTCACTTACGCTGTCCTGTCAATTCATATATGTCAGAGCAGCAATTTTAAAGAAATGGCTGGTGAGAGCTACCTCTTGGTCATGACATCTTTTGCAGTCTCCTTGAACTCTATTGCTGAAAATTCAAGCTGTTCCCCTGCCCCTCACTCTATTACTGATGTGGAACCAGGAGAGGAAGCGGGGAGAGGGGGAGTCATTAAAAGTATGTGCTTATTCTTCTCTGTCATTTTTATTTTTAGTTGTTTCAAATCTCCGAAATGCAAGTTCAAAGAAAGGGTAATTACTTTCTGCAATGGCCATTCATCTAATGGGAGAGTCATTTGCAATGAAAATATTTTAAGACCTAGGTGAAATGTTGCTAATGATTAGCTTGTCAGGTCATTAGGTAGCTTTTTGGCTTCTTTGAAGGTAGCAGGAGTTCATTCTCAGCATGACCACCGAGGAAGCATTGTCTTAATTTTGTCTCACATCATACTTGTTTTTTATAACATCAATTTATGATCATAATCTCATCTCTCTGTGGGGCATTGCGATGGGGGAAAAAGGGGCTGGATTGTTAGAATCAGAGCCAAAGCACAGGATTTGTCATTGCATGTGCAGTGCAGACGCACCCAGAGCAGCCACTTGCTGTATGCCTGGAGCTTCTCCTAATTTTTCCTTGTTGCATTAATTGACTTCATAGTCCAGAAATCTTTTCTTTTTTCCTTGTTCCTTTTTCTTCTTTTTCCGGTGTAAAATGCTGTATCTTCACAGGCTGCGGCTGGTGTATGCGCCAGGGGGCTGTTTATACCAGGATTGTTTCCCACAGAGTATAATTCTGTGTCAGACTGATGGTGAGTGCTGCTGGGGCCTCTGACAGACAGTTGATTTCAAGGAACTCACTCTATTGTAAGAATCTCAGTTTGGGGCTATCTGCAAAGCACAAGGATCCCTGTGTTTTTATGAAAGAGCTGGTTGCAAAGAGAGACAATCTGGACACTTGGGAGTGATGCTTTACCTGTCATTTGCACCTCTGCAGTTCTGCACACAGCTCAAACCCATTTAAGGCAGGAACAGAGAGCATTAAGACCTGTCTGACCCACAGTTTTTTCCTGGGAGCGGAAGGAAATTATTCTGTCTAGGGTAAAGGACTAAAGACATAATAGAATTGGAAAACTATTACAGGTGCATTATTAACATAGGTACAATATGATACTAGTCTTTCATAATTCACACACTACTGCATTTAGGTGTTTCAGATAACGAGTACAAAACTGTTCTTAAAAATATTTTACTGGGACTTTTCACCTTAGCTTCTTTAACCTAGTTAGATACCTTTTGCTGTCATCACTACAGTCTGCTTCTTTATGGTTGGTTCAGGTGGCACTGTGAAGAAATGAATGCTTTCTCACAAGAAAAATTTCACACAGAAGCAAAACAGCATTTAGTGCCCTGTAAGGAAATACAACATTTTTTGCCCCGTGTTCTTTTACTTCCTCCTGTTTCCAAATGAACATTCAGATCAGGGTGGGTATAAAATAATTCAAATGCTATACTCACTTATTTAATCTCTTGTCAAAGTTGTACCTTAATATCTTATCCACAACCCTGGTAGAATTAAAAATAGAGTGTTGTCTGGTCCAGAAATGTAGTTATTTCACTTGTCATTTCTTGTTAGTCCTTTCTTTCACCCATGATTACTGAGTGGATAAAATATTTAAAAGAATGTGCTGCGTTCTATCAAACAGAGTTGAGATGAGCAACAGGGGCTGTCAGCAGAAGAGGTCATCGGGCAATTTCATTCTCTGCTTTCTTTTGAGCTTTTGTAAGCCAAGTGTTATGAAAACAGGTCAGCCACACTGAAGGATCTGTAGTATAATACATAGTATCTGTTTTCAATAAGAGAATTTGGCTTGAATCCCAGGGATTATAATTACTTCTTTCTGATGTGTAGCGCTTCAGGTTTCTGGGAAGCTGGTAGAGCATAAAAAGTCATTTGCGTGTGACCCAATATAAGTGATAATTTAAAAATGGGCTCAGATCTTTTGTGATGCAGGTATATAGCGCACCCGCGCTAACTAGGGGATCTGTATCTACAAACCAGCAACATGCCAACGCGAGCCAATAGTCTAAAAGGCTGTAGCTAAACACAGGTGGTTCAGGATGACTTTGGTCTGATTCAAAGAGGTCCTGAGCCCTGTTATTTCAATGTTCAATCAAAGATGGTCAAAACTGAGTGCCTCAAGATGAGAAGTCACCGATAACTGGGTTCTTTGAGGTGTTACATTCTTTACTGACTGTTATATGTGGGTAGAGCTTTATTGCACCAAGCTCTACAGTTCATGCACCTGTTCTTGGCCTTTCCTCAAGGAAAATTATGGCCCTTCTTGGTGAGCTGCAGGACTTCTGTGTACCTGACTGAACCTGCACATCTTATCTACATAAGGAATTCATATACACTGTAGGGTCTGCTCCTCATCACAGGCACAGGAATGTGAAGTATAGCTGGTGTTATCTGTTCTGCATACAAAATAGGTGTGAATGCCATAACTGCTTATCTTAAGGACTGTTGACAGCAGTCTCACTGAGGTCAAGTCCAATGATCTCATCTTGTGTCAGAATGGACACAAATCTACATTCCTATTAACAGATAGGGATGCTAAGTTTCAGGTTTATCTCAACCTGCTACATACTGTCTCATAAATGAATTCTTTCATCATTATTCTAATGCTGTGTTGGAACCTTGGTGGTTTGGTCTTTGAATAGTGTTCCGAGAGCTCCCAATGGGACTGCCGTTGTTGACAGCATCATTTCCATTCACTCCTTTCTAAAGAGTTGGGAGGTTGCTTTTTGCTTTTAATCAACTGGAAACTCATCCCAGCTGAATCCTGTCATTTTAAAAAGACAAACACAAATCCCTTTTCCCTCTCTTCTCCCCAGTCTCCCCTGAAGGTCATGTCTACCTTTATCAGACAAATCTCAGCTCCTTTTTTTAACATCGTGTGAATGAAACTCACAACAGCACTAGGGCACCCAAGTGAATACATCCCAATCTGTTGGCTGATGTTCAGATGGATGATGACAGATGTCAATCTAAGTACAGAGGGAGAAAATGAAATAAAAGACATGAAGTAATTAATCCAACATCACACATCAACTCATTGGCAGAAATAAAATCTGTACCTTTTTCTTATCTGTCTTTGCTCTTGTTTCGTACTTTAAAATGTAAAGCATCGTAATATGGAAAGGTTTGTGTCTCTATCTTTCTCTTCCTCTCGATATTTGAGTACAATTTTGGTTTCATTTTTCTTAATAGTTTTTTTCCACAAAGACAAAAAAATTACTGGTAATGTTTTACATTTCCAAGCAGCCTTCTATATATTTGAGAAGTTTAGTAAGTAGACAAAATTCAACCTTTCAGTTGTCCTGCTTCCAGTATGCGTTTGATAACACTAGACAAAGATGTTCTGCAGTTGTTACAGGTACTTTATTAACTCCCATTCTTATGCCAGCAGGGCTCACTATCCAGCCTTGGAATGGAAGGGTCACCTCAATGCTAGGTGAATTGTACTCTGTTTTATCTCTAAATATTAATAATGGGAAATGAAAGAGTGCTTCTAGTTCTTTTATACCTGTCAGTATGTGTCCTGCCTGCCCTAAAAACATTCTCTGTTTGCTAGGATTTATTTGATGTTGCAATTATGCAATTAGTGTATTTACCCTATGCATGTAATTACACAGTTACTGTAATCATGTCAATATGAGATAGGGAAAGAAAACCCCTGTGTTTAATAAGTCCCAGTGAAATTCAGATGAGAAACTCTGCATTAAAAGAACTTTAAGGGCTTGATACAGCACCAAAATGCTTCGTAGTCAAATGTCACACAAGAATATGGGATTGCCAGAGAGCCGCTGGTCTTAAGAATTCAGGTGTTTGTCTTCTAGTGTGAATTTCCTTGACTGTGTACGGTTCATGGCAAGGTTTCGTGAGAGGATAAACTGAAGTGCAGTGACTAACAGATTTGTACGCATAATATGCAAACACAGACACAAGAGGTGTACTTCAGATGTTCTGAAAGTGATTATTCTTCAACTACCACAAAACCATAGCATGTCTGGATGAAACAGTGCAACAGTTCAGACCTGCTGCTTTAATATGAAGTGGAAGAAAGAGCAAACTTCCTTAGTTACCACTCTAGCCTTGAAATCATGTAAATAAGTAGCCTAGGATGCTATTTAATAGCACAACTTATTAACTAATTTATTTATGTAACTTATTAACATTATTGCCAAAGTAGAAGGTGGTACTGACATTGAATTGTTCTTCCCAACTTCTGATGGTACTGCATGTTAGGAAAAGCATCATCGTAGGAAAAGGTCAGGTATAGTTACCCCAGGGTATAGCAGGGAGACAGTCATCTAACTAGAAAAGCTGAGTGAACCTGCAGGGACTTCATGTGAATGGGAACCAGAAAGGATAAGCTTGCCAATGTTCACCTTCTTTGTTCAGAGATGAACTCATGGTTTTGATTTTTTATGTTGTCTAAGGAGCCCTCAGTGGTCTTCTGGGAAGAGAATAGATGTAACAGTTGTTTTTGAAAGAGCAACTATGCGAAAGAATAGTTAAAGTTGTGGTTTGCAGCTGAATCGCTGTATTTTGAGGCTATAGTTAAGTTTCTTATTCAGCAGATAATAGCGCAGGAGGGAACATTCAGAGGTCACGTAGCCAGTGTCTGTGTTCCAGGGAAGACTCAACTGCAGCTAAACTGTACGTGATAGGGAGCTCCCAGCCTGTTCTTCAAATCCTTCAGTGATGCAGAATCCCCAGTTTCTAGAAGTAATAGAAAGGTATTCTTGCTATCTAATTTAAATCTATCTTGTTGCTATTGTTATTTGAACTTGGTATTTCTTGTCCTTTCCTTTCTGTAGTTACCTTGAAGACTTTTGTCATGTCTCCCCTTGTGGGTAGAAAGTAGAAAGCCAGCAGCAGCTTCCAGGGAGCTGGAACCATTACCTGCTTCTCTTTTTTTTTTTTTCCTCTCCATCCTTTTGATTGCCTTTTTCAGTTATCTCAAGTGTCTACATTGCATGCTGTAAGTCAACAGGGTTATAGAGAGGGTAAAAGGGCCTATCTGGGGCACTTAAGCCACTTGCTACAACTCTGAATGGGTAGAAACGTAAGTGGAAGTGCAAAATATTGGTTCTTCCAATATTTCATCTTGGAGATGGGCAAGGCAAGCTCCTTTGTCACAGAGGAAATGCAGTGAGAAGAAGAAAGTGCTCTGTGAGTCATTCCTGGCAGAGGTACTGAATCTCAGTGGTGTAGTCAGATTACTGTCACTCAGTTTTATGGGAATATATCCAAGGTGAAGATGAATATGAGAATTCCCCTTACAAATGCTTCCCAGAGTGGCTTGCATCAACATGTATATGCCAAGTGGATGGTGAGTGCACCCCTAGAAATTTTAATCTTCCAGAATTCAGGTACAGGTTTGAGATTCCCCTTTAATGTGTACCAGTTTCCCTGCAGTGGAGTGTAGCTGTAACTGACTTTTACAAGATTTACGTGATTTACACCATATTCTGCATGCAGATACACCTGACATAAGCTGTTGAGAGATCTCCTGGGTGCTGAAAGCAGCGTCTGGGATGCTGTAGGCAGATCACAAAAATTTTATGAGTGACTGCTTTTAGTTAATGCACTGATTAGTAGAAAGCAGCCGGCTCTTTCCAAATCTTCCTTTAGGGATTTGAATTCTTACTGTATAAATGTTAAACTGAATTCCACATTGTGTGTCCAAAACAAGCTGGCTCAAATATATAATACATGCTGTGCCAGCTCTTTTCCTACCACAGACCAATCAGTCTCCCATCAGGAGACACCAGTCCAAAATAATACAAAGTCCTGCCTATCTTTTTTTATTACCTAATGACTTGTCTCCAAAGCATAGCTGCATCTAGAGGCTGTTACCAAACAAGGTTGTACAACCTGGTACCAGCCACTGGTTCAGCATACAGAAACATAGCCCTTGAACCAGAAACAGTAGTTTTGTGACTTCAGTTGCGAATTAAAGTATACTTTGTGTTCTGTGACCTTGAGACTAGGCATTCAGGTGCTAAAACATGATTTCTGTTTGACAGATACTGTTCTGATGTGACCTGTATTTCACAGGTATGATTTTAATTGGTTGCTAACACTTAGAGCAGCATAAAATATTTTTTTCCTGATTCTCATTCATTGACTAATGTTTATTATGTCATTTATTTGTGTGTAGCTGTGTTGTATTGTTTGTGAGGTTTAGATACCCAGAATTGCATTATTTTCCCCTTGAATATTTTGGACATCTCAAATTTTTGCAGGTTTAGACTGGTTAATTTATAGGAAATTACAGATATCAGAGAGAGGTTAATTATCACCAAGGGTCAGATTCTGAAAAGAAACCAAAGGAGTTTAACCATGGTTAATGCATGCAATATTGAGGCTTTACTGTTTTGAATGTATTTCATAGGCTGATGTGTTGAAGACTGTGCTTCATTCTGATGACATCTGCAAAAGCATGCGTGTATTCTGACTTTGCTTCTTCTCTAGTGCACAGGCCTTTTTTTCAGTTATGACCATCACTTAGATTGGAGTAAGGCTTCATTGCTGTGAAAAATGCTAAGTCTGCTTTAGGTGATATAAAAGGAACTTCATGTTTTCAGAGGGGAACGCAGCACTTTAAAGGACATCCTGTGATATCACAGGTTGTAGCTTGCCTTGATGACCAGCTCTAATTTGGACTGGTTTAAAGCAATAAGAGGTGGTATCCCAAAATATCAATGAATGTAGGAAAAAGTGGGGCAAGATCTTCAGCTCTTATAAATGTGTATGCCTTGTAATCGATTCCAGTGCTCACTTATACCAGCTGAAGATCTGAATGTTGACTGGTAAAGAGGAAGACAAGAAGTTCTCAAGGAATTGCTATGGAGCAGGTGGGTATTTTTCATCAGGCTGCCCAGCGCACTGAGCGTGAACAGCAGCTGCCTGGGGAGGAGCTCTAAAACTGTAGTCTTGCAAGTCTCCAGGAGCAGACTTTAAATCAGAGAGCAATTGCATGTGGTTCAGCAGCCAAGCAGAAAAGTATATTTAAAAATCCCTATTCTGTTTACTGATTACCTTTGGGAACCCAGGAGAAGAGACATTTCCACAGAATAATCAGCAAAAAAGTTCTGTGGTCTCAAGCAGTTTTGCTGAGTTGATACAGTCCTAGGTAAGGTGGTTTTCAGTGCAGATTTCTTAGATTCCTGCTAGGAAGAGAAACAGAAAAGTCTGAAATCCCTCCTGAACTGAATTTTCTGATTTTCAGTATTTCCACATCATCCGCAAGGTTCAGGACCTGACAAGTCAACTTCTTACTGCAGCAGTTTTCTTGTCAGGACAGCCAGGAGTGAAGCTGAACTTGGAGCCTGGCGTAACAGCAGGTTTCTGCACCAGCCATAAAAGAAAATAAGAAATCATCTTGATAAAATTTTTACTTTGCCTGAATTTTAAAGGGGCAAAGCTCACAACAGAGTTGAGTTGAGAACATTTGCTTCCAAATCCAGGCAACTTCAGCTCCTGAGAGATAGTGTCTGTGATTGCAAGATGAAAGGTCAAAATGAACAGAAAAAGTGAATTTGTTAAGAAATGGCTTCTTGAAAAGATAAGGCTGTCTTCCTCCCTATGTACTTATCATGTATTTTAGTGTCTACATAAAGTGTCCTTAAAACATTCACTTTTACTTCTCTGTTTGGAAAACCAGGATTTCTCAGGAAAGGGAGGTGAATCCCTTCTCCCTGCAGCTCACTTTTCCCATGTGTAAAGCCAGATTAATAACGTTTGTTTGATGAAGAGCTTTAGGGCCATGTTGTTATTTCAAACACTTAGTAACTGGAAACATCTAGTTACATTTTTATCATTACTGCTAGTAATGCTAGAAAAAGAAAGGGAGCAGTAATAAGACAGCCAGCATTTCCCTTCAGCAGTGCTTTGTGCCCGACTCTTCATGCCTCCTCATCTACAAGCACAAGAAACAAGGAATGGTGCGTGCAGTGTTTCTACTAAGGATTTCATCTTTGTGGCTCTGCAGTCCAGCTGCCACTTGGGCTCGGTGACTGCAGCACAGCCAGGCCACAAGAGATGGGAATTGACCTGATGACATGAAAGACAAAAAGAAGGGAGGAAGGGAAGAAGAAAGAAAATTTTGGTGGAAAAGGAGAAAACTGTTTGCTTTCCTTGCCATTATGACAGTGATTTGTGGGGACATTGGAACTGGGGATCTAACAGGAGAGAAATCGATGGCTTCTGTGTTGTGGCATGTTAAACTGGAGTTTGAAGAGCTGTTGCAATATTTCTCTGCTAGGAGCACATTTTGGGGGTTTTATGTCAGAGTTACCTTTAAGAGACTTTTTAGTGTCTTCAGTCATTTTTTCTCCTGAGCTGTGGTGTGTTCTGTGTTGGGAAAGGCCATGGTTTTACAGTGTGTTAGAAGACAATGTACTTTCAAAGAGTACAGCTGTGAAAGAGCTGGTCCTTTGAATATTAGTTTATGCTTTGTTGTTCTTACACACTTTTCTGTTTCATGGGAGAAAGAGCACCAGAAAACAAATGAGAGGTTGGGAACTGCTGAGAATATTTTTATCAAAAAAGACTTGTTCAATTACAAACCCATTTTCTCCAATATGTGGAAAATCAATTTGGATTACATTTCTTTTTACTAAAAAAAAATAAAAAAATCTCCCAAGGGATTAAGTGCTTTAATTGTGTCAAAAGCCTCTTTCAGTTTCTGGGGGAGGAACACTTTTAAAATTCCAGATCAACAATTTAGCAATGAAGTATAAACATAAGTGTTTGTACAAACATAAGTATACTCTTATGAGCTTAAAAAGCTGAAGACCATCCCCCAAGATAGTTGGATCTTAAGCCAAAAGAAAAAAGAAAGCCCAGAAAATGAATTACTAACATTGTCATCATAGCCACTGGTAAATAGATGGTGCTGGTTTTCAATGACTAGAACCCTTTTGTTTTGAGCTGCCTGATCCAGCACAAATACTGAGAGTGCAGAAGGGTGGCTGCTGTCAGACAAAGCCTTGGGCTGCTGTGGAGCTTGTGAGCATGTGGGATGTATCAGACATATTTACTTTGAATTTGTCTCCTTCCACGTTTGTTTCCACCAAATGCATTTTAGATGCACCCCAAGAAAAAATGCAGTAATTCCATGTGCGAAATTCTGGAGTCAGTAATTTCTCTGTAACATATGTTGTATTAACGTTACCAGGAGAAGTCTGATCTTTATGGTATATGGCGTGAAGAAGAGAGGGAGTGCTTTATTTCTGCTTGTATCTCTTGTTTTCTATTTCATAGAATCATAGAATGGTTAGAGTTGGAAAGGACCAATCATCCAGTTCCAACTTCCTGCCACAGGCAGGGGCACCTCACACTATACCAGGTTGTTCCAAGCCCCGTGCAACACAGCCAGGGTTCGGGCAGCCACAGCTTCACTGGGCAACCTGTGCCAGTGTATAACTACTCTCAGAGTAAAGAATTTCTTCCTTATACCTAACCTAAATCTCCCCTGTTTAAGTTTGAACCCATTACCGCTTGTCCTATTGCTGCAGTCCCTGAGGAAGAGTTCCTCTTTAGCATCCCTATAGGCCCCCTTCAGATACTGGAAGGCTGCTATGAGGTCTCCACGCAGCCTTCTCTTCTCCAGGCTGAACAGCCCCGACTTTCTCATCCTGTCTTTGTATGGGAGGTGCTCCAGTCCCCTGATCATCCTCATGGCCCTTCTCTGGGCTTGTTCCAACAGTTCCACATCTTCTTATGTTGAGGACACCAGAACTGCACCCAGTACTCCAAGTGGGGTCTCACGAGAGGAGACTTAGAGGGTCAGTTGCTGCCTTGCATGCCTGCTCCCCGTTTCCCTGCAGCTTAGGTCCAGGCTGTTCAGCCCTGAGGCTGCAGTCTTCTCGGGGATGCTGCTGCAGCTGAAGGCTTTCAGTGGTGTCTGGCTGCTTTGTGCCTTTGCTGCGGTCATCTCCCAGCTGCGCTCTCTGTGCTCAGTGTTACAGAGGGTGCACCATACCATGTGTATGTGCTTGGGGTTTGTGGAGCAGATGCTGCCTGACACTGGCTTTCTGAGTTTTGTTTAAATTCTGATTGAGGGGGGATTTCCCCTGAAGTTCTGTTTTCCTCTTGCAGTCAATCTTTCCTGTGCTTCTGTGCACTGTACACTGAGACTTTTCCTTCCAGCATTGCAGACCTGCTGATAATTGCAGTTCACTTGGTTTTGATGCAGACTATGTCTGCCTCCTCGTCCTCCCCCTCCCTGTGACAGTTTTGCCTCAGGAAGCAATCCCAGCTAGAGCCCACAGTCTGTTTTTGTCTGTTCCTCCATGTACTGGGAGGTTTCACTCTTAACAGTGTGAAGCTCTTGCATCTGCCGGCAGCTGGGATAAATATTCTTTGCAGTTTGTTTTCTGGATACAGCCTTTCTGTTATGTCTTCATTTGAGAATCTGTGACTTCTGTGTGGTAAGTCTTGTTGCTGCAAAATTTTCCCAGTAGAGAGCAGCTGTATAGGAGTTGCATCTGGATGCTGGTAAGATGAACACTTGACCGCGCAACCTAGTTGCATCTGAGCTCTCCTTTCCAGAGCCATGTGAGATCCTTGCTGTCCATTTCACCAGAGACCAAGGTTTGAGCTTTCTGACTCTGAGCAGAGACAAAATGCTACCTGTTTTCTCAGGCTTGGTTTTGGGGAGGTTGTGTATTTACCAACAACTCTTATGTGTCACCCAGCTGTGTTCTTTGCTTCCACAAATGAGATTTGATTGTTATGTAGTGCAACAATTTATAGCTGATCATTCCAGTAGCAATTAGTCCTGACTGTGTAGTTTATCTCAAAGTCCTGGTTGTCTTTTTTAGGGTATTTGCAAGAAAAGGCCAAAAGCACCTGAGGAATTTAAGCCTTGTCTATGTGTCCTGCATCAGGAAATCAGCTGTTGCTCTGTTACCCAAATGTTGTGGCTGTGCTGTTCCAGAGCCCATCACCTTTACTTTCAGTGTCCTTGTTGAACAAAGGCATCTACTCAAACAAAAGAGATCCAGTTTCTCCATGGATTTATTTTGGAATAATCATGACAGGTGTCTCAAATGAGAGACAGCCTTTGCACAGAAAGTCTGGAGACTGCTGGGTGCTAATATTTGTAAATGCTTTGGAAAAACCTTCATTTTCTGGATGTCACTGATTTGGCTGGAAACCTCTATCTCAGTAAACAGCTGAGGACAGAGTTGGGAAGTAACCTGGGTTTGTATTTTCTGCCATTCAGAGGTTGTACTTAAAGGTAGAAAAACCAGATCTGTTTCTCAACCTAATTTGACCCATACTAAATCATTAACCATGTTAGTCTCATCTGCTCAGTTTAAACGTTAGTGGATGCTTATTAATTTCTAAATATAGTTTTGCTTTTATGTGATTCATATCCCATTTTTGCCAAGAAAGGTTGGACTAGATGATCCTTGAGGTCCTTTTCCAACCTGCTGTTCTACGATTCCATGATTCCGTTTCATGGTTTTCATTGCACTGTATAGAAAGTTGGCAGAGGCCTGAAGGACCTTTACTCTCTCCAGCTTGTCACTCCAGATGGCTTTGCATTTCCATAGCAGATGAAATGCTCTGGTCATGGCACTGCAGTTGAATGCATTTCCTAATCCGCTTTGCCGATCTCCAGGACCCTTGTAGGATGCTTCTGTGAACCACATTTAAAGAGTTTGCATTTAAATTGGGTTTTGAAATTCATGTTTCATTTTCTTATTTTAACTACTGTCCCTGCTGCTCTCACAGTTAGTTATTATACTCTGCTGGGAATACTTAGGGGCTATTCAGGTTTCTTGTGATTCTGGCAATAAATTTAGGTCAGATATTACTGCTATTATACCAGGATCTAAATATCTAATTAGTGTCTCCATAGTTTTTTGAGTAACACAAAACATCTACAGTAAAAATAGGCAAAATAATAGTATTTCCATTTTATTGATGGTGAACTGAACCCTCTATAGGATTAACTGATTTGCCTCAAGATGTTCAAGAGACTATGGCAGAATCTGGGACCTCCGTTCTTTGTGACTTCTGCTTCATAAATTCATGAAACTTTATAAAATGAGATTCCTCACAAGTGCAGTTTCATTACAACAGTGGGAAAACGTTTCTGACTATTAATTTACTTTTCATCCCCATGAATATATTTGAGTAGGAAGTGGTGTGAAATATTGTGCCATTTTCAACTGGAGTTTAGACTGTGCCTGGGTCATCCAGGAATATTGTACTAGGCACACTGAGCCAGTGTATTTCAGAAACTGTTACTGGGTGGCAAACATGTTTTGTATTCATCAAGTGTTGTTTTTCTGAAAAACAGTCCTGTTCTGTTACTCTGAAATACATTTACTTCAAATTATAGTCCTATTGTGTTTCTCTGAGTCTGCCTTTGGGTAATTCTCTCTCTTCTGCCTCAGGTCTTGGTGCATGACAAGTGAAACCATGCTCTGGCACTGGTGGCTTCAATTTACTACCCCTGTTTTGTAGTACTCAAAAGTAAAGATAGCAAATTGATTCCTGCTGTAATTAGCGGGTTTGCTATTTTTGAAGTGCTTCTGCACCTTGGCAGACTGCATCTCATTCTACTTGCAGGACCAGATGCCTTTTTCTGCTTGCTCTGCTTTGACCTCTCATGGGTTGTTCAGTCCATTACACAAGCCATGTAGGAAGGGGGAAAGGTAGAAAGCATTCCTGAATTTTTACTTTTGCAGGAAAGGTCTTTCACAATCAGTATCAACAGCTTGTGAAAACAACAGAGACCTGGTGCATGGTATAAAGAGATCTAGTAGGCTGTCTGAGACCCATGGCTCATATCCCATAGGCATAACTAAGTAAGTAGACATTGCTGAGAAGCTGTAATAAAAAGGAGACTTTGCTTGAAGTTTTTGGTTATACTTAAGACTTACTTTTGGCTGTTGAGATGCTTAGAAGGGGGAAATGCGGTGCTCTCTATTTTTCATCCTGCTTGTGCAGGAGCTGTGTGGAGCCAGCTGGGAGCAGCTGTTGTGCTTCGTAGTGGTTCATGCTGCAAAAAATAAATGTTTAGAAATCAGATGCAAGTAAGGAGACTCACAGCGATTAGCATGGTTGAGAAACTACTTGGCTCTTTCTTTTTTGTAGGTCCTTGCTGATGCTTTGTGAGTTCAAATTTAGTGCTAGAATGAATTATTCACCACTGAAGCCAAAAGAAGAATTTCCAGCTCAGTTTCAGGCTGTTTTCTCTAGCCCTGATAGCTAGAGGAAGCACTAGTTAGATGTGTGATATATTCATTTATAATTAACTCAGGGCCAGAAAAAAGGAAATCCAAGTATCTCTGGGAAAAGATAAACATGGTGGGGATCTCAGACCATTTTCTCAATCCGTTGTTTGTGTAGTATGAAACTTTAAAGAGGATTTCAGTCTTTATTTCGTGTATTGGATGATTCCAAGCAGAAGGGTTTTAATTCTGTAGTTGCATTTTTTACTAGCATGTTTCCTTGATACCAGATGCATTGAAGTTGCCACGCTCCAAAATCCTCATTCCTCATCCATCTCCTCCTGGAACACATGAACCTGACAGAAGATTACAGGTGTACTAAGCTAAGAGTATATGAAAAGGGAAAGAGTTTTAGCCAACTAGTTCCAAAGCTCCCTTGTTGCAACCTGTAGCAATGCCATTATGGTTGGATCTCATGTCATGGCTCAGCCTAACCCTTCAGTTATGCACTTAGAAAGTCATAGGCTGTCAGAATAGCATTAGTGTCATTTCCAGCACCTCGCCTACCCACTGCACCTCAGATCATGTCTGACATATTAACTCACATGCTCTCTTGTAGTGGTAAAGTGAGGATGATCAGATACTTGTCAGTCAGCCTTTCAATCTCAGCCTCTAGCTTGCTCATGAATGATACTACCATTAGCTAAAACAAAGTGGGTGGTTTTTCTCATATTTCTCATTTATTTTCACTTTGGGGAGAAATCCAAGATGACATACCAATGCTCTGAGCTTAGAAATGCTGCAGACTGGATTGCAGAAAACCTTCCTCAGGTTTGGGTGGGTGTCTGCTCACCAGTCTCTGCCATGGCTCTCAACCTTTACTTGTGCACATACCCATTTAGCAATGACATCCACAATGTTGCTATAGAAAAGGATACATCTCCATGTAATTAAGCTCTCTGTATTTCTCAGCATTCCTGCTAATTACTAACAACAGAGTCTTTGTCCTAGAAGATCAGAGTGTTTTAATTTGCATTTTCCTCATAAGGAGGAAAGGTGACAATGAGGGAGAAGTCCACTCTTTCAAGACACCTACCATCAGGAAGAGCAATATTTCATGACTGTTATAAAACATACATAGCACTCAAATTTCAGTCAGGATGTTGGTTTTGAGTATTTATTTCTTACATAAAGAATGCAAACTGATTTTAAAGTTACATCCCTGGGGGACAATAGGGATACGCAGCTTATTGTTTGCAAGGAAATCCCTTTGCTACTTGGGCAGTTTAAGGAAGCCTCAGAGTAATTGTAAAATCAGGTCTCTGTCAGGTGCCTGTGTATAGCTTCTTAGCTAAAAAACCAAAATATCTTAAGGATATCTTGTAAGCAGCACATATAATGCCATACCATTAAAGCCTGGAACAGTGTAGAGATACGTTGCTTGGTCAGGGCTTGTGCTTTTATAGGTCTTTTCTGAATTAAACCACAGCGTGCAAATCAGTGCTCCATTGTCAGAACTTGTGGGATATGCATTGTCCTACTCTATCTTCTGCTAGCAGGTAGCTCAGAGCTGATCACCTCTAAAATGTAATGTTGATGTACTGGGACTCTGGGAAGTGTAACAGTGTTTCATAGGCTATTTATAATGCTCTTGATTAATTTGATATCAATTGCCTAGTGACTGGTTTTTGTACAAATCCAGGATTTTAGACATTTGGATTAATTTTATATAGTTGTGCTGTAATTTGCATGGTCTGTTAGCAAAACACTAAACAAAATCCTTCAGGTCAAGTTTTCATCAGACTAATCAGAGTTTCTCTTCAGTCTGAGACCATAGTGGTGGCTGGCACCATCGCAGAGAGTGGCTTACCTGGGAAGGAAAAAACAAGCTAAGAATCATGAATTGGGAATCCCTAGTCCTAGCCTGCATTTGTGTGGAAGGAAAGCAAATACTCTGCTCTGCCACAGCCAGTCCAGAGATTTTTGAAACTGGAGCTGTTTCACTGTTTCACCCTCATCAGTTCTGTCTTCTTGATAGTAAACCTTTTGAAGTCAATGTATGCTTTATTTTGACTTTACTTTCTTTTGGTTTAGAAATTTCCACCTAAGTGTAAATGGTAGCATTCCTGATTCTTCCAGGCTAATTTGCAGTCATTACGGAGTGAACTGAGGTGTATTAATAACCGAGATCTCTTGTACTCTCTGCTTTATTTTACAGTTATTTAGAAGCAACTTATGGAACAGTTACCATAGCCACAGCCTAAAAAGGTAGGGGCAGTAGCAGAGCTTGTGTGCTAAAATCCAGTATTGCTACATGCATGAAATCACAGATAAGTGTGACAGGATGTGACATCTAAGATACAGTTTGACTTGCCAATGAGGGACAAAGCTCAGATATGACATAGCACCTCTGGAGGAGAGGGGAAAAAAAAAAGGAAGAAAGATTCACTGTAGGAATTATTTTGATTTTTGAAAGAAATCACAACGCTTCAAAATGATTGTGCTGTAATGGTTGTAACAGCAAAAGCAAGGATAAACTTCTGGAAAACTGTATTTGCGGTATTTCTGTTTAACCGTTTCATAGAATCATTTAGGTTGGAAATGACTTCTGAGATAGAGTCAAACCATTAAACCAGCACTGCCAACTCCACCACTAAACCATGCCCCTAAGTGCTACATCTACTTGTCTTTTTAATCCCTCCAGGGATGGTGACTCCACCACTTCCCTGGGCAGCCTGTTCCAATGCTTGACAACTCTTTTGGGTTGGATATTCCTAATACCCAGTCTAAACCTCCCCTGGTACAGGTTGAGGCTGTTAGTTCTTGTCCTATCATTTGTTACTTGGGAGAAGAAAAAAGTGGGGCCTTCATGGCCACCTGGGCACAAGCTGGCTCATGTTCAGCAACTGTGGACCAACATCCATGGGTCCTTTCCCTCTGGGCACCTTTCTAGACACTCTTCCCCAAGTCGTAGCATTGCGTAGGGTGTTGTGACCCAAGTCCACGAGCTGATACTGCGCTTTAGTGAACCTCATACAGCTGGCCTCAGCCCATCAATCCAGCCTGTCTAGATCCCTTTGCAGAGCCTTTGCAACCTCAAGCAGACCAACACTCCTGCCCAACTGGATGTTGTCTGTAAGCTTACTGAGGGTGCACTTGGTCCCCTTGTCCAGATCATTGATAAGGATATTAAATAGAGCTTAGAGCTGCAAAACAAAAGAAAACTCAAAGAAAAGGCAGCTTACAGGATGACTGAAATTTTGGTGTTAAAACTGGTGTGACTGATACACATAGGAATGATTTGACTCCACTGCAACCAGCAGAAGGCCCCACTGACTTTGCTGCAGGCTCTGGAGCAGGGTCAGTCTGAGCACAAGCAGGCTGATACCTGTGAACACTGGTCAGAAAGCCAAATTAGCCTGCACTTTTGCATGAGCTGTCTTTTGCTGCCTGGACATTTTCCCACAGTGCTTGGAGCTCTGATTAAGGCAGTCAACCATAAATCACCAAGGCACATGTCAATGAAGCCCTCCTGATGCCACTGAGGATAGAGGAATCATATCCTCTTATTGCTTTAATTGCGAGGCTGGAGTCCATTAAAAATCCATTTAAATCTGTGAACTGGTGCTAGTTTTAAACTGGTAATTTATGTCCAGTGGATATTAGCAGCATTCCCCCCCCCCCCCCCCCCCCCGTATCTGAACTATTGCCAAGAGCTGCTCTAACTAACCTATGCTATTCATGTTCAGGCTTATACAATATAATCTCCTGCATTTTCTGGGTATATATCAGCAGGAAGCAGTAATGGGTATTGTCTGAATCAAAGCCTCTTATAGAAATGTTGCAAATCAAAATGAAAAGACTGGAATAGCTCATCATTAGCACGTGGAAATTATTCCAAACCAGGAATTGATCAGTGACTTTTCTGCCATCAACTATCTGTCAAACTGCATTTTGACATCAGAAGAAACTCAGTAGTTAGGTACCTGATACCCAACATCCACCTACCAGGATGAGCTGTGCAGTAATAATAAAGCAGATGCTTGTCAGGGCAAATATAGTCTAGTTAATTATTTTGGTTTTTTGGGGAATTTGAGTATTTCAGAGGCACTCTATCCTTGTACTCATCTGATTTGCAAGATGAATTGCTCTGCAGGGTAGGAGCTCACATATACACTATGAGCTCTTCTCGTTTTGCGTGGTGGCTTTCAAAGGTAGATGGTCAGCCCCCTCTTCTAACTACAGGTTCTACAAAGAGGTCCATTTGAAACAACGCAGAATCAGTACATATTGTACAGTTAATGTAAGAAATACTAAAGAAAAGCAACAGCAGCAGCATCACAGCTGGCACATATATTACTGTGTTTTCAGGGAAACAGTGCAGAAGCAAAGACAACTTGGGTAGATGCATCCTGAGGCTGGGATGGCTCTGGAAGCTTCTGGGCTGCAAAGTCTGGGCAGGGTTCGTGACCCATTTAAAGAAATATGACTTTTCCCCTCTGTGCTGTAAAAAGCCTCCTTATAGTAGTTTCAATGTCAGTTTTCCTGCAGAAATGGACTTTAAATCACAGAGGTCAATGTGTACTCATGGTGTTGAAAAACTTGAATTTAAAACAAAGGCTGTAAAATCTTTTGTTCCTGTTGCCCATTTTTCACTCTTAAATGATACTCCAAAGTCCTGAGGACTGCGGGTAGTTCAGCTATCGCATCCATCTGTCATTGCTGGGCCTTTTCGAGCCTTGTCTCTGGTCACTGCCCACCTCCCCATGGTGCAGTGCCTGAGCTGCCAATAAAACACAGGCAGACCCCAGTGAGGGCCGCTGGGGCAGGGAAGATGAGTACATATTCACAGCACGTCTGTCTCCAGCTATTTCGTCCATCTGTTACAGTTCTTTACTCCTGGCAGGTGAGCACCTAGCACTGGAGAGCTACAGGAGTAGAAAGGAAACTGGCACTTGAAGGGTGATGAGATAAGCATAATACTGGATGTAAAGGTGTGGATCGCAGTTGGAGATCCATAAAGGGATGCAGGAGCAATGGTGAAAGGTGTGGCGAGGGTTTCGTTTTTTTTCCCTGCATTTAGAATGAGGCAGACAAAAGAAACCAGCTGAAAGCAGGCAAAGGCTCAAGTGTTTCTAAGCCCAGGTTGTGGTCTTTATTTTTTAAAGTGAAGCTAATTAATTCCTATTGGAAAACTACCAAACTATCCACTTTTACTTCTGGTAGCAGTAGCTCCAGAGGTAACCAGAAATCTCTGGGAAGTACAGGTGTTCGTTAGCAAGAGCAGCTGTTACTATTAGAAAAAACCCAAAAGGTTCCCTTCAGTTTCAGCTTCATAACCCAGATGACAAGTTCTGAACTGAAATGAAAAAACCTCATCTCCAACAGACACTTCATCAAAACCTGGCTCATTACAGAGCTTCACTTGCAGCTGCTTTGCTCCTTCTGGGGTTTGACACAGGATGGCTGTTGTGGGAGCTGCATTCACCCTTCTGCATGTCCTTTTACTGACTCACCTTCTATTCAGAAGCCAGCTTCTTTTTTCCCCCTCTTTTTTTTTGCTCAATATCTCAAAAGAAGCAACTGTGCTGCTGCCTGAGCTGATGCCTCAGACAAGGGAGAATGGCTTCCTTAGGTGGATGGAAGACGTGTGGTTCGTATTAGGTGGTCTCTTGGGACAAAGAGTAAACAACAGAACTAACCTGTTCCCCCATCCTAACATCTTTGTTAGATTTTTGAGGTTCTCCTTTGAAGTGGCAAGGTTCATTGGCTGGACTTGAAGGCGTCCAGATAATGCCTTAAAAGGCAAAATGGTACGGATGGCAGCAGTGTTAGGGAAAGTTAAAGTTGTGGATGTAAGCAATCCAAACCAAGCCAGGAAGTTTCTGTTTGATTCAGATACCTTATAGCTGGCTGTCACTGAAGTTTGCATTTGACAGATGCACAACTCTGTCCTTTTGATTTTTCATGTGGAAAGTCCCACAGCAGTTCAGAAGTGAGGAGCAGGATTTCATGCATGTGGCTGAGTAGACAGAGCCAGAAGCATTTAGAAGTTATTCAGCACAAGTTCTGTTTTGTTCTTGATGCTTTTCTTTTTAGCACCAGAAATGGGTGCTGATGTCATTCTTATGTTGGTTGCTTAGTTTAGAGAGAATAAAGTACAGCTAAATTGGGACCTTGCAAAACGCAACACCCAGATGGCTAAAAAGACAAGTGAACAAGGTGCTGAAATGAGCAGCTTTGTCTTGGGTTTGAAAAAGAAATTAAAAAGAGTCAAGCAGCATATGAGTAATACACATGACCATAGACAGAAGTGAAGTTCATTTTGAGCCTGAATTTTGCATTCCTTCACATCAAATCAGGCAGTGTTGCTATACTTATTCTGTGTTAAAAATGGAAGCAAAAACAGAAGCAGAGCAAGGCAAAGAGAATCAGACCTCAAAGGAGTCTACTGGCAGGATTTCGGTACTCGGAGATAGAGCTGGTGCAGTGCATTTCGCAACCTCTGTGCTTGCCAGGTTGTGTTAAGGAACACCTGTTCCTATAGTGATCCTTTGCAATGACCAACTGCTCAAGTGCAAGGAGCATCTCAGGTTTTGTTTCTATCCCAGATCCTGGGTATTTCACTGAGTACATTTCAACCCCTTGTCATTGTGTTATCACTGCAAAGTGACAGCAGGCTAAGCCAGTGAGTTAACCTGGATCTTGCTGCAGGAGATGTTGCACAGAGGTGAGAGTAATGGTTACAAATTGGAGGACCACTAATCTATTAATTATCAGGTAATTACACAACTACAGTAAGCCAGGTTATGGCTGCTCTTAGAAATGCCTCAGGAGGAAATGAAGTGGAGAGGGAATTACTCTAATATATGGCAATTTATCAGTTGCTAACACCAGCGAGACTTTGTTAGAAGATTCCCTTAGGGTTTCCTATGACAATGTTATGGATTTATAACTGGTGATGAACATCTCTTTGAGCAGTGCAGAGCAAAGTAAAGGATTACAGGCTTCTAGATATTCTGTGATCTGGGACACAGGTGAAACAATTTCCATCATAGCAGGTATCTTCTGACAGAAGGCAAAATGATTGCTGGTAGTCAGAGTGGTTGGTAATGTACAGTATTATTTGCTTGGATTCTTTCACACAGGAACTAGAGAGAGAGTTGGTAGCCAAAGGACCCAAAAGAAACTTGCTTAGTTTATATTAGGAGATACTTATTCTTTTGATTTCTCAATTTTTCTGGTAGCACCAGTTATATCAGCCGTAGCAGTATAACACACTAAATTACCAGTGCTGTGCTGTGAAAACCTCTCTTAAAAATGGTAACTAACTGGTGGGAATTGCTCAGCAATGAAACTGAGAAGAAAGGAGGAGCAAGGCGTTGTGGACATGTTGGCAGAATTGTTTTTCAAAATTAGTTGACAAACAATATTGATTGCTTTAGGTAGGGCAGGGATCAAGTACAGATTGGATCTTCTTTCTTGTGAAAAGTGCAGGATAGGAGGTCCTGCAAGTGCTTTCAACCCAGTGGATTTACATCACTAGGGGGTGGGTTACACTGCAGGACAGGGAAGGAGGATGTCCCCAGGCTCATCCTGGCTCTTTGCTGGGAAGACCAGAGATTCTGTGCCAAAACCTGCCTTTTCTTCAAAAGGACAATGGAAATGTGGGCAGGAAAGGTGCCTGTGATGCTCTCTGCTCACCTGTGCTGGGAGAGCAAGTTTGCTGCTCATTCTGTAACTGGAGCAATATTCCTTGCCCACTGCAAGGGTACGCTCATTTGTCTTTTCCTCACCACTTGAGAAAACAGTGTCTTTGTGTGCGCTGGAGTTGATGAACTGATGTGATGTGACAGTATAGCTACAATTGCAGAAAACCCAGGAAGAATAGCACATTTTTTTTTCAGAATGCTCCATCTTGTTCTGACGTTTATTTGGCATGCTGAAGCAGTAATGTTTCATGTGCTGCAGTAACTGACTTTTGATATAGAAGTTTTGCTAGAGAAAGCGTTCTAGAGTATCCAGTGCCAGCAGGGTTTTGGAAGAGAAAGAGGGTAGGGGAGGAGGAATTTTGTTTTTAACAGAAAGCAGTAAATTCCATCATGGGATCTTGTACACCAGCTGGGCCATTTAAGAGTTAGTTTCCAAATACCACCTGATGATGATGAAATCATTCAGTGTGTGACATTCGTTTGTGTCCTGAACAGTCACCTGGTAGAAGAGAGCCCAAACTCCTTCAGCCATGGATTGAAGCACCATCTTTCAGCAGGTTTCTTAGCATAAAGTACATGACATTTAATAAACCTTTTGTAAGGGTGGATTTTTCCAGCCTTTTCTAATGTATTACTTTTAGGGGATTAAAGGACTTAGATCTCTGGCTGCCTCTGTGCATAGGAAAGGCAGGGAAACTTCATATAAGCCAGTGTGTCTAAGCCTTTGGTGATGTTCTTGGTTGTTGATCGGACTTTTTTTCTCCTTGTATGAAGACTTGACCACAATGAATTAAGCTAATTAGACTTGGTTAAGCTGATAACACCACTGCAAGAACCCAAAGCTGAGCCCTCCTTGTCTCTGTCAAAGAAAATCAATATTTTCATTCTTCCATAACCTCATTGCTCTGTTTAGCAACACCAAGGCAACATTATGCTGAGGCTTATGCACATAATTAGGGCTTTGGGAATTCGGAGGTGTTTTACCCGTAATTAGGTTACGGATGGTAAACTATGAGGTTTGAAGGTTTTCAAAACCTTTTCCAAAACCTAATGAAGGTTTTCAAGAATAGGGATTTGCTTCCTATGGTTTTCTGCATTCTTGTTAAAAAAAGAATAAACCCAAAAGCATAGCAAAAAAGAATCAGCCCCAGATCTAGTAAGACTTCCCTGGAAACTGTCATTGCATCATGTCAGTCAGCCTCTTGTGTTGGCATTTCCAACCTTCCTGTAAATGGAAGGACGCAGAGGTGCTTCAGTTTTTCTAACAAAAAAGGAGGCATCAAAAGAGAGGAGGATTCCAGATGAAACCAGGATAGCTCTTCCAGTAAATACCTCACTCTGTAAACAGTCTTAGTGGGATCAGGGCCATATCTCCTGGAGAAGAGTAATACCCCCTGTCAAAAGGGAATTATAAGCTGCATTTATACACGTTTAGCTAGGTTTAATTGCTGGCACACTTGAGTGAACTGCTTTTGGGTGTAATAGTTACATGATGTTCTCTGTTGTGTAATAGATTAAATGAAATGCTGGGAAAGGTTTCGTTCTCATAGTGTGCAGCATCTCCCACTGCCTTTCGGGCTGGTAACTGACTGCACTTTTTTAGGGCTTTGACAGCAATAGAAATCCAGCCCTGGCTTTGGATAATTGCCATAGAGCATGCTGAAACACTTCCCTCCCTGGACAGGCAGCCCTCTGCTATCCATTGCATTTCCTTGCAGCAGTATTAGATGAGAAAGGTCAAAACAGCACAGAAACATACCTGTAGCTGAGTTTTCAGTAGAAATACTGGTAAGAGCTAGAGCTAAGCAATTTGACTTGGCAAAATAACACTAGAATATTTTTAGTGCTATTCAGAGCTGTGTTCAGTCTCTAGTAATATTTTTGTTAATCCAAATCTCTTGATTTTTAGTAAGAGCAGGGTTGTCAGAATGGAGCTAGGCTATTGAGAGGGAAAGAAATTAGTTGGAAAAGTGGTAACAAGACCTAGTTTAAGCTAATAGGTTTTACTACAGGTGGAGCATAGTACAGAGAATGGAATAGTGAACATATTCTCCAGTTTAAGCAGCCTCCTTCAGTGATGCAACTGTACATGTGGGCAAATACATTATAAACAACTTTGGTGAGAAGTGTAGTATATCTTTGGAAGGAAAATACCAAAGACAAAATTCACATCAATACCAGCAGTAGGTAAAAGTATTCCTAAGTGCTGAGGAACAAAGGAGATTTTAGGATAAAGTTCAAGCAAAGAGAGTTTACATCTTATCTATATTCATCCTTGGTTTCATTTGCTTCAGTGTTCTCTGTCTTACAAAGGAGATCAGCTTTTGTGGGGACAGCTGGGACTGGGATGGCTTATTGTCAAGTCTCAAATGTCAATGACTAATGCTGATTTACATGCAGATTGCCTCTGAGCTTTAGTTTATTCGATTATTTATTTATTTCTCAGAAACACCGTCATTCTCTTCTGAGGAGCAAATCAATGAGAGGGCAATACAGAAGACGTAATCTTATTGCCAATTCAGGAAAGAGTCAAAAAATAATAATAGAAAAAGAGGATGAGAGAAGCATTTCAGTGAATGTGTCACCGCTGGTAGTTTTCCCATTCAGGTGTTTGCCAGATGTCAGTCTGTGAGGAATTCCTGTTGCTGTAGATCTAGAGCTCCAGTTGAGCCCAGACCCTGTATTTAGTCTCTGCTGTTTGGGTTAACTTTAAGTTCTTTACTGTTGGTATGGAACAAGTACCATTCCATTAGCTCCGCTCCCTGGCAGCCAAAAAAAGGGAGGTCCTGTAGCTCTCACCATCTGGCTATGAGCAGAAAAGGTTTGTTTGTTGGGGTTTGTTTTCAACAGGAATGCCTTCTTTCCAGGGTGTCCCAAAGTATAGCTGTGTGCCGTACTGACAAAAATTAAACTCTCGTGGGCTGCCTGTCCCCTGGATCCAGGGCTGTAATTTAGTTCATTATTTTCTTCTCCTCTCCAGTCCATCCCTACCACTTGCTCTCGAACACTTGATAGTCTGCAGGGCTAGAATCAGCTCTTTGCAGTGACTTTACAATTCTTTCTTCATCCCAAGAGATGTTTGTTAGCTGTGTTTATTTATAATCAGAAAAAGATTTGGCTCGGTATTTTACATATTACTCGTTGAGCTTGGCAAGTTTACATCTGTGGAAGTTACAGACCTAATAGCGATGAGAAAGCCTGAGGTACAGCCATTGAAATTGAAATGTTATGCACCACCAGATTTATTTTGCTTGGTAGTTTCCAAAATACAATTGCATTGTCATCAGTCCTTGTTAGTGTTTAACTTCCACCGACTTCAATGGGAATTTGGTCTCTAAACCGTTCAGAAGTGGCAAACTGCATACCAGAAGTAAATGGTTTTGCATAAGTAAGACACTGGATGTAATGTCAAGAGATCTGGGTTCAATTTCTTATGTGCTGGCAAGCCTCCAGCTTTCGATCCAGCTTCACCTAATCCATTAAAGATGAGCAGACACACGTACAAGCCTTAGGACCACATGTTCAGCTCCTTGCCTCATGTGTGTGTGCGCATCTGTGAAATGGTGCTAATAACAAGATAGTCAAACTTGTAGTTACCCAAACATAAAAAAAAAAGGGGAACATAAAAAGTCTGGTTAGGCTGGGGTAAATGCTTATCTCTTCAGATTTATTATAGTCACTCATTCTATGCACAGCCCTCTTGAGGACTCAAAAGAGTTAGGAGATTTATAAATAAGAATTCAGGACTAAGACATAAAGACACTGTGATGCAGCCCAGATCTGGTGGATTTATAGCTAAACCGCATGGATTTTTATTACCTATTTAAAAAAAAAAAAAATAAAAAAAAAGAGTGGCTAAGGACATAAGAAATGATCAGAAATTGATGGTGACCCTGAAAATCACTTTCTAATGGTGATGAAAATCACTTCTTAAAGATTTATGTGGAGAGAGGAATCAGGTGAAAACTATTTCTGGTGCTGAATGTGCCTCAATAAGTAAACATTACTGATGATATGAATGTTCTTTCTTGAGAATTTTTAATGATTAGAGAATTTGCTTCATTATAGTCAGATATCTAACCACTAATTACTCTGCTAAGCTGTGTTTTGGTAACAGGAGAAATGCTACAGCAAATTTATTTACCTATTAAAATCTTTATGTGTCTATTACTGCCACCAGTCTGTGGCGCCTCAGAAATATAGACTCTTATTGATGAGAACCCAGATGCTAACTAGAATTTAATTTAGTTAAATGGTTTATACTACAGCTTGTATTTCTCCCTGGATGTGCACAAACAGAACAAGGTAAAACCAATTACTTAGGATTTAGGTTTTTTTACCTATTTGCACCCTTCTTTCCTTACATTGTAAATATAAAATATTTACAACTACTTCTGTAAAATACTTATTTATTTATTTTGAGTCAGAAAATCTGCTCCTAATGCTATTAAGTTGCTTTCAATGCTGTTGCTCCAGTTGCAACTGTCCAGCAGTTTAAAAGACACTACATCTGGTTCTACTTATCTTTTTAGTAGATTACGCTAAAGTGAATCCTTAAGGCTAAACCCTCTAATTTACTAAAACACATGCACATAAAATTACAGCTGTCTTACAAAGGCTTTCATTGATTTGAACAGAACTGGAATTCATTTAAGTGATTCTGAAACTTAGATAAGCCGAATTCTTTTAAATCCAGAGGAAAGAAATCCACAAATATCAAACCCAAAACACCCTCACCCTGCCAAATAGTCTTAATTACTGGTTTATTGGTTGGCTCGTCACTGCCTTATTCTTTATTTCTGTGTCCACTGACACCATCACTCCCGGATCCCTTGGTTCAATCCAGTAGCATCTAGGTGTGCTTCCCACAGAGGGACAATTTTATCATCAAAATATGACGTTTCCTGTCATTAGAGCACAGCTTCACTCTTAAAAGTAACTATATACATTGTGCAAGGTTCATGTCTTTGAACCTTAGCTGTCTGAAAATTAGACGCCTAACCTAAGCTGAAGGTGGGGATATCATTTATAGCCTGTAAAGTAGAAAGAGAACATAGATGGACACCTTAAGATACAAACGACTAATTTTTAGTTGGGTAGGAGGTTATTACCTCCCTGCAGGTTTCCTGCTATTAAAAGACCCCACTTTGACTTTCTGCACACACTTTGAATTAAGGTATTTTCCCTTAGAAGTCTATGGGAATATTTTGAAGATATACAGAGGATGGAGGAGCATCCCCTTTTGTAACTGGTGTAAATGTATTCAGCTCTACATATCCTCACTGCATGCATGTGCCAATAGTTTTACACCAGACATGGAACCTCTTCAGCATCCTAGATAGTAACTCACAGGAGCATGGGGTTAAAGAGGAAATGTGTGTGTGTGGGAAAACATGGAAAACATTGAGGAAAAGGGAAGTGAGTTGTCTTTAAAGACTCAGCCAGAAGCTGTTCAGTTGCCTTCCCAGGAATAAATGCCCCCATTTTGTATCTTAAGTCTCATTACCCAGTTATGTCACCCAGCTAAGCGTTTCAAAGTGTTCAGGAGTTATTGCTGCTGAGTGTCGGGGCAGACATCAGAATCCAATTTAACAAAACACAGCAATATTAGAAACACAAAATTTTCTTTAGAGAGAGAATAGTTACAGCAGTTTGCCTTGGAGATGTGTTGCATTTCCCAGCCACCAGTCCTCTTTTTGCTGATGGGCCCTATTTGCATTCCAAATGATATCTGTCAGTTCAGTCAGCAGTTACAGAACTGATGCAAGAATTAGTGGAAAAAACTTTCCTGCTCATGTGATAAGCAGCCCTCAATGATCATAATCCATAACCAAACCCTTTCTCCTCTCAGTTTTCCCCTGGGAAAGCTGGTAAGAGAACAACACATGGCAGATGTTTGCTTAATACCGTGCTTCGCATCTTGCGGTGTACGTGTCTGCGTGGCAGGTGCAGGAGTCTGCCTGTTGCTAATTCCTCCCTGTGCTTCCACCGATAGCACTGGGGAAAGTTGATTATTTCAGTGAAAATGGCTGAGAAAACCTATTTTACACTGGATGGTTGTAGCATTATGTACTGCTGTAATGTTGAGAAGCAGACGTTGTCCAAGGCTTCCCAACAGTGTGTGCAAAATCAAATTCTCCATTGACAGCACTGCCGGATGAATGTTGGTCATTCCTGTTATGGGAGGTGAGATCAGAGCTGGGGGAAGAATGCAGAGGCAGGAAGGTGCATTGCTATTCTTTTTTGCTCTCTGGACAGGAGGAGTTGAGGAAACAGCTGTCTTGAAACAAGTCAGCCTGCAGCCTTTCTTCATCATTGCTGCTACCTTGTTCAGCCTTTCTTTGCCTCAGCGGTTGCCTCAGCCTGGGGTTTTGGGACTGACGGGCAAAGGATCAGAGACATTTTGCTGACCTGGCAGTCTGCTCTGGTTCATTTTAGTGTAGGACTGCTCTAATTTAAAGATTGAAGTGGATTTTTACTAATATATCAGATGGATACATATATATACATGTGTTGGACCTGACAGTGAATTTATATCATTAGGTATCTTAGGAGGTGCATATGTATCCATATGTGCATACAGCATGTGTAACTGTAGGATGCTGGCTGCAGCCATTTGAGCAAACTCATGTGGTGTGTGCCACACAAACACGGAGTAAGGTGCTCAGTGTCTAACCTGCAGCCTGGGAGTTTCTCTTTCACTCCTGGGGGCTTTTGCTGCATAGGAGAAACCTATCCTCTTGTGCTTGTATTGGGAGCACCATTTTTCTCCCCCACTGTTTCTGTCATTTCTCCTTTTTCACAGGTTAAAGTCTTGAAACCACCCAAATGACTTGGGGGCCCAAATGGTATTTTCAGACTGAGCTAGGTACTGTGATCTGCCTGGCCTCCTAAATCGTGTTGAAAATGCCATGGAGGTGTTCAGGGAACTGGGCTGGTAATCTTGCAATGGCATTTCAAGCCCTGCTTCAGCAGAAAATGTTTGAGGATTTATTAAAGTGTTGTGCAGTTAAGCATTTAAGTGTTTTGCTGAAGCAGAGTGTGTTTAGCTTTAAAGCATTTAGATTTGTTATATTTTTGTGAGTAAAAGTGTTAAACTTCAGTGGTTGCATCTATGTCTCTTCTGGACAGCTTGGAGTGTTGTAAAAGAGCCTTACAGATGTTGGTCTAAAGTTTGCTGTCTACATCAGAAATGTTTGAGAAAGCTACTGAAATCATAAGGAGAAAATTGATCTAATAGTTTTCTAAAGAGATGGTAACTTGTTGGCAGAAGGTGGTGCTGTTACCTGATACTGGAGCAGATAACTAACTCTCATGTCAGCAAACTGCTAAGCTAAGTCCATGAGTAGAAAAGAGATATTCTTTCTCCCCCCAGTCATAGATGTGATACATTAATAGGTACAGGTGAGGTTTCCCAGTCTCTCAGATATAAGTCGTCTTAATTGGAAGGCAGATGACCATGTCACTATTTCTTCCAACATAAAGCAGAATATCAGGTGAACTTTGCTCTTTAGAGAAATAAATGCTTTTTAAATGGAGTGGTTGATTTCACCCGGAAGTACATGTGGACTGGGTTGAAAAGCAAAAGGCAAAAAATGATTGATATATGGGACAGCTGAAAGTTTGAGAAGTTTTTTTTCATGAGCAGCACGCTGTCACACTTCATAACAGCAGAAATCAAGAGGGAAAACTCGGAAAAATCCAAAGAGAGGTTTTGATTGGGAAAAGCTCCTTTAAATTCTGTCTTGTGCATTGATAAAATAGTCTGTGCGCTCAAGCTGACAGGTGAGGCGCAGCAGCAGGTTGGGTATATGGATCAATTCACATGTGTAACACATAAATCACTTCTTGGCTCTTCAGAATGATCTCAAGCCTCCCAAACCATCTAACATCTTTTTGAAAAGAAAGGATGAAATGTAACTAATGATGTAATAGATAACAAGTCTCATTTCTGAGCTTTCAGAATATTCATAGATCATATTTTCAAGCTTTACAATATAATTATAAGTGAGAAACTTCTTTCGTATTTAATAAAAGATTTTTTTTCACCTAATCCTATGCCTGTGGGAAGGCACTGGAGCAAGACACAGATATAAATAGAAATAGTTATTGTATTGTTTCTTATGAAAGATGCTAGCTGAGGGGTTAGAAAATGTGACAGTGGAATGGTTTACCTATTTCTGGATTAAAATACACAAAAATTATTGTACTTTTACTCCACTTGCAATTCCTGATTTAGAAAATCTTAGAACGTGAAGAAGGCTGTTCCGAAATGACTCACTGGTAACTAGGGGCAGAAATATTAACCTGTGTTCCAAAGTGTTTTGATAAATTTTCATAATCAAGAGATTTGGAAAACTTAGATATATAGATACAGAATCATAGAATCATAGAACAGTTAGGGTTGGAAAGGACCTTAAGATCATCAAGTTCCAACCCCCTGCCATGGGCAGGGACACCTCACACTAAACCATGCCACCCAAGGCCTCGTCCAACCTGGCCTTGAACACTGCCAGGGATGGAGCGTTCACAACTTCCCTGGGCAACCCGCAGTGCCTCACCACCCTAACAGTAAAGAACTTCTTCCTTATATCCAATCTAAACTTCCCCTGTTTAGATTTTAACCCATTACCCCTTGTCCTATCACTACAGTCCCTAATGAAGAGTCCACCCCAAGTATCCCTATAGCCCCCCTTCAGATACTGGAAGGCTGCTATGAGGTCTCCATGCAGCCTTGTCTTCTCCAGGCTGAACAGCCCCAATTTTCTCACCCTATCTTCATATGGGAGGTGCTTCAGTCCCCTGATCATCCATGTATCCAACTTTTTATCCTGAAGGAAAACCGAATTTCAAACATTTTTAAATCTCATTGTCCATTGCTAATCCTTCAGTAATTTAGGATCATTTTAAATAGAAGATTCTATAAAAGAAAAATATTTCACATGTACTAGGAGGGAAGATTAAACAGTGAAAAAGAAAGTCCAGATCATGAAATAAATCTGCTGGGACTCATGTTATCTGCTAATCTAAATCAGCAAGAAAAGCACTGGTGGATTAGGAACAGTGGAATATGTTTGTTTTCCTATGGAATAATACCCTTTGGGGGATGGCAGCTGTAGATAGGACAACAGGTAACAGGTTCAGACTTAAACAGGGGAAGTTCAGGTTACATATAAGGAAAAAAGTTCTTTACTGTGAGGGGGTGAGGCACTGGAATGGGTTGCTCAAGGAGGTTGTGAATGCTCCATCCCTGGTGGTGTTCAAGGCCAGGTTGGACACAGCCTTGGGTGACATGGTTTAGTGTGAGGTGTCCCTGCCCATGGCAGGGGCGTAGGAACTAGATGATCTTAAGGTCCTTTCCAACCCTAACTATTCTATGATTCCATAATGGAGGCTTGTCATGCCCTAAGTGCCCTGAGGGACTACATGAACTCTGAATTTCAGAGATGAAGTTGTACAGTTGCCATGTGCATTTTTGGGCCATATTTTCAAAATTCAGAGGGCTCATGTTTGATCCTTTTGTTGGGATAGCTGCATGGATGTGCAAATAGCCAGTAAATGCCTTCACTTTAATGGGGTGTGTATGCTTGGCTTTGAAAGCCTGGCTTTTAGAGACAAGGCACTATCCCATACCTTTGGAGAAGAGAAACGCAGCTGGTCAGATGCTGTGTAAGATACAGTTGAGTCTGAGACTGAGAGGCTGTTGCAGGATTTTCAGACCTTGAGCATAAGGCTTCTTTCTTTTTCCAATTGGATTTCACGGTCAGAACTTGGGGTAAGAATCCTGAGACTCGGGAGCAAATAGGTTTTTATGGAGATTTAAATTACATTTTACACTTGAAAAATCAGTCTGAGCGGTGAGTGAAACGGCCTGGCATTTTGTCTCTGTGCCAGTCCTCTGTTGCTCTCTTCCTGGCCAGAGCAAGTTACATTTACAAGGTACCTTGAGTGGTGTGTGGCAGTGTCAGGGCAAGATACAGGTGAGTAAATAGAAAGAAAACATTAAGAGCTAATATTTTCTCCTCCTTTGAAGCCCTCCTTAAAGCCTGTTTTAAAAGCCTGTGAGGATTTTAGCTCTCATTTACCCTGGCTTGGTCAAGTGATATACAGCAAAGAGTTGTAGGCTTGCTTATAGCTTTCTCCTGCCAGCTTTTCAGCGTGAGGTGTGGTATCAGTCCAGTACCATTTCTATCACTTCAGCTGAAGCCCCCTCTGCTGACAAATAGCATCACCACGTTAGTGGACTATTTAGAGTCTGTCCACTGATTCTTATTGTTCAGCTGATCAAAATCACATGGACCATATCCCTTCTGTATGTAAAAATCCAGCAGTTTTCCATAGCTGGTGTTGGTTTTGGAAACACATTTTCAGATAGTCCTACATTAATTTGCAGTGTCCAATGCTTACATTGGAGTAATTCACTCTGAATTCACTACAGTTTCCGACAATATCTGCTGAGGCTGGTATCTATTTGATTCCACTTTCAGCAATATTTATCTACTACAGAGATTAGTGAACATAACTGCCAGTCAGTTTATGAACTGAAGAGCTCATAAGGTTGATACTTTTATGCTATTATTTTATGACTTTTGGTGCATCTCTGGATAAATGGGTGACTGTTATTTTCCCTCAGAGCATAACTGTAATTCAGGGCCCTAAATGAGGAACTGTAAGCACAGAGCTCCAAACCCTGAATTCTCACTTACTAGTGGTAGTGGCGGGGTTCGGAACCAGTCACCTGATGGCACAGTCTAGCCCTGTAAATAACATCTATCCAGGTGAATTCCCCTCCCCTCCTCCTGTGGAAAGCAGTTACATGTCAGCTATGATCATCTCTTTTCCCACTGTTTTTGGCGTGAGTTGCTGAAAAGCAAATCTTTCCCACACCTAATGGTATCTGTTAATTACCTGTGAAAAAGCAATTACCTCCAGGTGATACAACTCTTTGGGAAGGTTTTTTAATTGGCATAGATGGGGAAAAAACCTCTCTGCTATGGATGTTGTTTTCAGAAAAATCTTCTCAAATATTGTACCTGATGTATCACATTAGACACATCAGATTGGGTTGCATCAGCAGTGTTGCATTACATCACATCACCACGGTAATGTGCTGTGACAGACTTGCAATGCAATGTGTCAGCTGGAAAATGGGGAAAGATGTGATTTCCTGAACAAAATGCTGCCTAAGCTTTATGGTATTTTCCCGTCCTCCAAGTAAAGAAGTGGCTGTTTATATTTTGCAGTATTTTTAAAAGACTCAATTGCCCGTTGAAGAATTCTAAGCATTTTTTGTTTGTTTGCTTCCTGTTCTCCATGGATAATGAACAGGTCTAGAAGGAAAGGTATTTTTTGCTACTTACATTTCCATACCCAGATAATAATACATCTGTTTCCTCAAACTTTTAGTAAACTGAGAAAGCATTTCCCAGGAGAGGGAAGTTTCTTACCACTTGTATAACACTTTGTCCAGTGCCTAGTTTTTTACCTTAACTCATGCAATATGCTTCATGTGAGGAATACCAAGGGGTAAGTTCTATATAAGTGAGGTTCAGGATCACAGTGGTAAGGCTGCAAATACAGAGAGAAAACATGGCAGCAATGCACGGGTGCATCAGTCAGAGCTGTAATTAGAAGGCGATTTTATGGAGCATGACTTATTTATAGTGCACATCTACAGGGATAACATTGAAGTACCTTACTCTGCCTTCCTTCATGACTATGACCTTCTCCGTAGGGATGGGAGCAGGCAGATAACTGCAGACTATTGTCTGTCTGTTGGAATGTCATCCTTCTGTAATATATTGAAAGACACAATTTGCATCAGGGAAGGTATTTCTCAAATCCTGAGTTAGGGTGACCTGGCCAGATCAGGATGGAGAGGAGAGTGCAGTGTCCACTGTGGTTGCCAAGAGTGACATGTGCCCAGCCAGCCTCACAAAATAAACAGTTCCCATGTGCTCGCTGTTCTTTGCAGGAGTTTCTACTCTAATTCAGTTGATGTCAGTTAGGCATCTTTGGCAGCAGACTTGCTTGAAGTCCTTAAAGGGACTCTGCACAGAGCAGAGAAGGCAGGAATAGGTGCACTTCCGCAGTAGCTATGGAAGCAGAGTGCATAGAGATGAAACAGCAGCGCTGGTAAAGGAAATAAACTTGGAACTGTTAAGCCCTTTAGGAAAAGAGGAGCTATGAAATCCTTGCAGAAGCAAAAATCCAACTATTTTCAGTATCTCTTCACAATCTGCATTGTCAGAAATAATGTGCAGTATCAGTTTGCTTCCTTTCCTAGCTAATTTTTTAAGAAGTTGTCCACTTTTTTATCAGCTACTCAGCTTTGTCTGATAATGAGCCTCCTTTCAGGCACACATTGTGCTTCAGTAAACCATCAAAACCAATATACAGAGAATTTCTGAAAAAAGAAGTGCTATACAATAATGATGAACATATTGTCCTCAAGCTGTGGAGGTTAACAACCCAGAATTGCTTTGGTATTTGTACATAGTGAAATAAAAAGAATTTATATGTTTGCTCTCATTTTAGTGGGCTCTTGTGATTCATTACACTGGCACTTCAGAGTTGAGAATAGTCACTTGTCTCCTGCAAAGCAGCACCCTTAACTGTGTTACTATTTGGTTGCTCATTATTGTCCTAACTCTTTTCTTTTTTATTGCTGCACAAATACACTTTGGTCTCACAGTAAGTTGCCTAATGCTGCTTTCTGTGGCATTCATTGTCTGAAGGATCAGGGTTCTGGTGTACTCAGAAAGAAATCAACTAAGTAAATCTATAGTAGCATTGTTGTTTAAACGGTGTCTTGGATCGTTAAAAATAAAGAAAAAAAAGATAAGTTATGTTCCTATGGGTACCTTTCATTTAAGTTCAATAGGTTTTTTTTTTATAAAATGGTAGCAGCTATGTAGAAAACCTTTACTTACCTTTTTGCTTACTTTGATTTAGTCTTTAAGGACAATACAGTCATTTTACAGTCTGTCCTGGGTAAGGGAAAGTGCATAATTGCTGTGCCCTAGGAGCAGCCTGGGAAATAAATTATGAGTTGAAAGGCTCTAATCTTTCCCTGCCAACCTACAGTCCTGCTTGCTTTAAGCAGGTATTAAGACCATTAAGAATAAAGGTATTCAGGGGCCTAAGGATGCAAATACGCTCACAGTCTTTTGGGTTATTTTTTTCTCCAGAAATGGAAGGTAGGCCACTCATGTTCGCTGAAACCAAGAGGACCTGCACACCTGTTCCCTTCTAGCCCTCTGCAAAAAGTGTTATATGCCTTATTGCATCCGTAAGTTCCTCCAACAGTCCTAAACTGGATCCTGTTATTTTACCTGAGGCCCTGGCTCCATACCCAGCAGTATCCAGGTAGCATGAGACCATCCCATATTACCTACCTGGTGCCTATTTGGTCTCTACTAACCATATGAGAATTCCTGTGGGGCAAGCTCAGAAATCGTTGTTTCTATTCTGGCAGCCACATTTGCTCAGGAGAACTATACTTTAAACAAAGGGGCAACCTTGGTGCTTCTGTCACTTGTTTTCATCAAAATGTTTGTTTTCTATCCCTCATTCTATGTATAAGTCATTCAGATCAATAACCATTCTTAGTCTTATCTTTTAACCAAATATTAACTGTGTTTTCTGTTTACCAGCTGATATTAACTCACACTAGCTTTTTCCTGCATTCAGAAATCCTGTTCTCAGCTTTTTCTTTAAACCTGTTATTAATTCTGCCTTTTATGTCTAAATCTGGTACAGCAGCACAATTAACTGCTTTCCTTTAACATGCAAGATTATAAGCGATCTCTGTGATACTGCTGACATTAAGAAAGTAAATGGGGTTAAACTGATTCTCATTACAAGCTGATCTTTATACAGTCTTTGGTTGGCAGAACCGGTAACAGATGTGTATTGCAGAATTAATTTTAAGAGAGTTACAAGAACCATTGCTACATAGCAGTGACATCAGGTGATATCAGATATCGGAGAATGGAAGAATCCACACAAGTGTTTTATCTCCCTCAAGCCAAGATATTAGTTGTGCTTTATTCTGTCATTTAAAAGAAATCCTTAATGACACTGTCAACATCTTCTTTTGTGCTCTTTGTTTCCTTCTGATTTTAATACGAATCAGTTTTCCCTTTAGCAAGACTGGGAAGTAGAGAAGTTCAAGCTCTGCTGCTCACAGTGAGTAAGAGCTACTTTTCCTACTGCAATAGGAAGACAGTTATCTCAGTTCTTTTGCTCTATGGTCTCAGACTTTGTTGGTGGCGAGTTCATAGAAACAGTGTGTCAGGATGTTTTGTCAGATATAGCAAGAAGTGTTCCATGATGAGACAGAGAGAAAAATGACTCAGCAGCTTGCGAGAGAGCAAGCTGGTGATACATGTGGGTAAGTGACTGAAATAGTGACTTTCCCCTGCCCAACAAGACACACGTCTGTTAGAGTAAAGCAGTTAAACAGGTAAGTCAGCTAATTCTGTGCTTCACTTTGTGAAGAACAGGAATTTAATACAATTTTAAAAGAAGCAGTAGTACTTGAGACAGCAAAAGACTAATATGTGACTAAGGTTTTTACAGATGCTGTAAGGTGAAGTTAATGCTCAATTCTGGCTAGATTTATAAAGGCTGTGATCAGCAGGTGTGCCAAAATGGAGCTATGAGTTTTGAAGTTTAAGGCTGAATTCCAGGGTTTCAGGGCAGATACCATATGTGAGTGAGATTTGTAATAGCAATGCCAAGGACTTAACAGAATAACACTAACCACCCACTCCCCTTCAGAAAGCTTTCTTTTGAAACTGGATGCAATAGGCACTCAGGAAAGCACTGAAAGACTCCAGCACACAGAATAGCTGCTGAGAAAGCTGTGAGAAATCACCTTTAGGGAAGCAAGACTGCAGCTAGCAGTGTGACATCTCAGGGTGGGGAATGGAAGAGGAAGAGATTAGAGAAAATGAAAAGTTTCCACCTGGTGTGAAAATATTAATGTGAAGAATGCAGCACAGCAATATCTTGTGAGCACTTTCTTAGCACCTTCTTTTCAGTAGGTTGCTGGAGATTTGCTTTGCTAGCTTGCTCCCTTGAAAGTTCTTCAGGCTTCCATGAAAACAGGCAGATGTATCCTTTCAGGGCAAGGCAGTAAGGTGTTTGAGTGATCTTACCTTTGTGTCCTGAACCGTGGATGTACTGGATGGCTGGATGGGAAGCCTTGGGGTTCCTGGATAGAAAGCCTAAACTTGACATTCACTAAAGAGAGCTAGTTTCTAACCACTGTATCCTTGATAAGCAGCACATCGGTAGGAGGGCAAAATAAAAATTGCTCTAGGCTTGGAGAAGCTTTTGCATTACTGCTAGTCCAATTATTTCCTTTTTTACACATGTTCAGCAATCTCTTGCCTCTGTAATTACTGCACTGAACACTGCTACTATTAGATACAGCCACTAGACTTTCAACAAGCCCTCATTACTTGCACTTGCTATCTTATAATTTAACAACAGTGTCTTTGAGAGCAGTGTAGCTTCTCCCTCCTTCACAGCAAACTCACACACTTGCGTATGGACACTTGTGTAAGAGCTGGTTTGCTAAGGAACAGTGAAGAAGCCAAGGGCAGAGCTGCAGAACATGGAAGCAGATGCATGCAATGGTCCTAATTTTAATACTCTAGTGAAAAGTCATTCATTATATCAGTGTTGGGCAAATTTTCCCTTTCCTTGAGGAAGAGTGGCAAAGGATGCTGTCCCAGTAAAATCAAGCTTTAGTGTCAGGAAGTAAATTGCCAAATTAGAAAGCATGTAGATACCTGAAAGCCTCTGAGGTCTTATATTGATGTCAGATGTGAGGACAGCTATGTGTGAGTTGGCCCTGAACATCTGAAGAGATGGGGAAGGCAGGTTGAGAAGGTTTGCCTTTTCCCAGCTTTTCCTCAGCTTGGCAGTTTCTTTCCTGTACTCTGTGCTCTTGTAATAGTGTTGAATACTAAACAGAGGTAATTTTGTGTACGTCCAGGCAAGCAGGAGTTTGATGGGCCTGGCTACCTGATTAGCTGGTGTATTTTCTATGCTGACCTCAGGTGGCCAGGCAGAGCAGGCGTTTAAAAACTCATCCGTCTCTTGTCTTCCTATCTTTGAATTTGCATAATTAAAGGTGAATTACTTGCTCTATTTTTAATATATGCAGTGAAAATGCATGAAAAGCTGAAAAATTACAGCAATCCAGTAATTCATTTCATGTCCCATTCAGAATTACAGCTTTCCAGTGCCAGCTCAAACACTGAAGATTCCCTGCCACCATAAAGCTATAATTGCTGAATTAATAACAGGAGGTTTTGGAGAGTGACTGCACAGAATCTCTGACCCAGGTAATAGAAATGCTCATGTTAAAGTGAAGTTGATACATGTGACTTAATCTATTTCATATTGGGCTCAAGTAGTGAAGATCATTGCTCTCCTTACTATAGGACGTTATGGGAACTGCAGCAAGGTATTACTTTTCAGACTCAGTTTAAGCCAGCTGTGTTAGCCAACAGGGATTAGAAATTAACATTTCAGGGAACAGCCAGGCTAGTTTTTCTTCCATCAGAGGACTTGTACACCAGATCTGCTAGTCTGCTCAGCACTTCTGGGAGGTAGAATTCTCCATCTGCTGCAAAGGCATGGAGAACAGGATGTAAAGGGAGATGGTGAAAGGCTTCTGCTAGCATTTCATTACTCCAGAATATTATTAATAACTAAAAAACCAATCCTTCCCCTGCACCTTCCAATTCGGGAGCAAATTCTGCAGCTGCTGCTTTCCACAAATGTGTTGCCTCATGGCCCACGCAGATATGGTGCTCATAAGGACTGGGATAGTGTGAACTTTGTTTCTAAACAGAATAACAGGAAGTTAACCAAAGCAGTGTGATTTGAATGAAGAGGTACCTTTTTTTTAAAGGGTTACTTAGGCATTGGAGGGAGCTGGTAACCATTTGCCATGACTTCCTCATGTTGGGACCCTGATGCAGTGATCATTTGTACCTGTGGGACTCTCCGTTGATTTCAGTATATTTTATGATTCTTAGACATCAATATAATCTGATTCAAGTCATTAGAGATCAGCTGGCCCATGTCAAGTGGTCTGGTTGCACCAAAGTATTGATTTAATGAACTATTCATGTTGCTAAGCTCATCTGCAGAAAAAAAACAAGAGGTATGACCAGGCAGACACTGGACTTCTCAGCTCAGAATTATGTGCAGCACTAAAGATCTTTGCAATAGTTTCATTGAGATTGTATGTTCATTATGGATAAAAAGAACTGGCAGTTTCCAGGGCTGGCAATCTGGTTCCTTTTGTAAGAATTACCATCATTAATTAAAATCTCTTTTTCTGTCTAATTATTTCAGCTCTAATTCTCTTGCAGGTTCATAAATAGTAACTTCCCTTTGTCCTGGAAAAAAGTTCATTTTTTCTCCTTTTCTTTGTCATTGCCCTCATTCTCTGCCCTCTCTTGGTTTAAGGTAATTAAACTTTCAAAGTCTGGTCACCTCTCTGAAATATTTAAACATAATCAAAGAAATTTTCATGGGTGGTTTTTGCCTGCAAAGCTCCATGAGATTTTTGAATGCAAAGGCTGTGCTTTTCCCTTCTGCAAATAACTGCAGAAGAGGGGCCAGGCTCAGGAAGGGATCAGTTCTTTCCACTCTGGCTCACTAGTACACAAACCCTGTGCTACCAAGTGCAATTATAAAAGCAAATATTTCAAGCCTTGCAGGCATTGTGAAAGGTATTTAACCTGATCTCTGTAATTGCTTCTTTGCCATTTAGCACTAAGATCACAGCATTTACTGTTGGATGTTGATAATTCTCTCAGCTGAACTTTTGCATCCAGCAGATGATTTTTGCAGAATATTCCCATGGAAGATAACTGGAATTTGTACATGCTTGAATGCCTACACGCAGAATAGCTTGGACTAACGAACATTAATGGAGAGGAGAAAAATCTTCCCAAAGCCAGATATGGGCAGCACTATTACCCAAAAGAGCTGAACAAGAGACCTTTCTATTTTGAGAAGAAGTCAGTATAAAAAGTGTTAAGGCAGAAGAAGATCCTGCTTTGGGCATCTTGAGGTTGAAGTAGGAGAATCTTTCTAGGCTGTCAGCAAGGCAATCATTTTTGAGGTCTCTATAAAATCTGCCTTTCCTGTGCAAATATTTAGCTTGCTGGCTGGTGTTTTCTTGAAATTTCCTTTATTAAGTGTCAAGTTTTGGTACCAGAAAATATCACACAGAGCTAAAAGTCAAACTAAACCATGAATTAAATTTCTCAAACTGATATACAGTGAAGGATAAACCAGAATGTCAGAGGCTAGTTTACATAAATACTATCCCTAGATCAGAGGCCATCCATACCTGTCCAGGGAAGCCCCTGTGCTTACACCTTAGAGACACAGGTCTACCAGCCATATAGGCTAGGTTTGGAAAATTACTGGTATGCCCACTGGTTTCACCATAAAAATAGAAAATGGTGCCTGAATCACCCCAAGGACTTGGGGAAATTCACTAAATGCTTTTATTTTAAGAAAAAAATATCCAGCTTCTTCGTCCAAAAACATAAAAGATGCCAGTGGTACAAGGTATCATGTATGGGACAACTCTCAGGCTAGGAGGATCCGTCAGGCTGGATGTGGTTCTGGGCAACCTGATCTAGTTGAAAATGTCCCTGCTTATTGCAGCGGGGTTGGACTAAATGGTTTTTGAAGGTCTCTTCCAAACAAACTATTCTATGATTCTGTGATTCAGCACCACCTGCCAGTGTTGGAGTCTTGCCTTGGCCCAGTATGCAAAATCCTTCTGGTTTCCAAAGACAGTCAATACAGTTTCAGCCAAAGCTTGCTGTTTATGGTGCATTTATAAGCGAGACTTCCAATAGCAACACTTTTAATAGCAGTTAGGCCCCGAAACAATGGTGTCTATCAAACCAATTGAATTCTGCTTAGAAGCAATTAGTTCTATGAGCTACAAAGACAACAGCATTTCTAGTCCCTGTGTCCTGCATTTATCTCCGGATAAACGGACAGCTTATTTGTCTAGTTACTAAGATGTCTTCTTCATAAAATTTGTAGAAATGTTAATACCCTGACTACACACAGATATACGTATTCAGAGAGGCTCTGTGATCATATAAAACTTTTTAAAAGCATAAAAGGAATCATTTTTTCTGGATATTTGCAGTGCCAGAAAGGAGCGGCAGAACTGGAGAGAAGGAAAAATGCATGTCCACAGATCACAAGCAGGAAAGTCGGTATTTTGAAATACTTCGATGGTGACAAGAATGTTGTCTCCTCTCCAATGCTGGGTTTTTTTAAAGCTCAGTAGGCAGCAAAATGAAATGTTTTACTGTTTTATCAAGTGCAGCAAAGTCACTGCTATTATACTTGCAATTTCATGACCTGGTAAACCGATACCTTTGTGCTTAAGGGTCTAAGTGTCCGTGGTGTAGAAAACTGATGCTGCTGCTGCTTTGTGAAATAGAAACTGCATCACTTGATATTTGCCCTTGTAGAGCATGACCTTTTGGCTAGTGTTTTTAGTAAAATCAAGAATGAAGAAAACCAGTGAACAGTTAATCTGGAGATATATTTATATTTTTCAACGTGGGCTGTATGGAATATGTATTGCCTCTTCAAATACAGTGATTCAGCACCATATGCCAGTATTGGATTCTTGCCCTGGTCCAGTGTACAAACTTTCTGATTTCTTCAAGACAGAAAATACAGTTTCAGCCAAAGCTTGCCTTTTATGGTGCATTTACAAGAAAAACTTCCAAGAACAGCATTTTAGCAGCTGGTAGATCCTGAAACTACAGTGCCTGACAGACCAATTGAAAACCTGAGTTTTCTTGGTGGGTGCGTTAAGCCATCTGCAAGTACTATAGATCCGGTGTAGCTAATTTCATAACTTGATCAGGGATATGAGAGAAATCTGGTTGTAGGAGAAGGGACCCCCTGGCTGTGAGTTTCCACAGAAATCTCTTTGATTTCACCAGTGAATGGTATCTTTATGCTATTCTTGCTGTGTCTTATCTAATGTGTTATTGACGTTATTGCATTTGCTTTCAAACACAGTCATTAGAACATTTAATTTGCAGCAGCTGTAATTTATATTTGTAATTTTGTCTAAGATCAATAAAGGAAACTGAAGAGATTTATAGCCCTAGTTTCAACTAAGATAAATTGAAACGGACTCTATTTCCCTTAAAAGCTGTATTTAAACAGTATTTTAAAAGAACAAAATGAATTAGATATTTGCATACGTAAATAATCCTTTGTGTCTGGAAGAAATGTTGGAAAGAGTGAACATGGTCAGTGTGTTCTTCTTTGAAATACAAATAAACTCCTGGGAGATGTCACCTTAGCATAGGATCTAACAGGGGTCAAGTAACCATTCCAAAATGTTTCTGAACAGCAGCAGTCAATAAATATCCTTGAGATCTGTTGCATTAATGCTCCATAATAAGGCTGTAGCTGCATGGTTTAAATACTGTCAGGATCAGTCTGAGAGTGGAAAGCACAGACCCTGAAAGCACAGCTTGCTCTTATTTTACAGCAGTCCTTGAACATGCATTGCAGAAATGTGTTAATAATTTTTGAGCAGTCTGTATTCAGTTCTGAAATATTCATGTTCCAAGCACGGACTCGTGCATGGGGAAGAGCTGCCTCTCCCATGCAGCAGTTAGCTGAGGGATTACGCTGGGCAGAAGAGACGTGAGCAGAGTCAGGCCAGCTCAGGGCTGCAGTACATTTTCAAGATGAGTCTTACAGAGGGAAGGAAGAAATGCCTAATGAACCTTTGGTCTCTTGCACAGCAGCAGCAGCAGCATGGGATACCGAATCAGTGCCCAAAAGAGCTGGAGGCTGGGGATGGGGAGGATATCTTTGCAGCTGGCCCAGTTTAGCAGCTTGTGGGTGTGCTCAGCCCTCAACTCTGAAGCCTTTCAAACATGGTGTCCTCGGGGAAGGGTGTATATTCTTTCTCCACCCAGCATTAATCTGTTTGATGCCTAATCCAGCTGCCTTTTGCCAATAGATTGCTGGGCACATGTTACTCTTGAGATGTAGAAGGCTTGAAATTTCAGCTGTTTTGGATAAAGCTCCATGTCCTACCGTTCTGTGATCACCTGAAAGTGACACAAGCTGTACTGAAGGAAAAGATAATTTGTACTTCTCTGTGGCATGAAGAAGAAAGTTGCACAGTAAGACCTTGACCTCCTCTACCAGGCAGTTAGCTTTTTGATAGATTTTTCAATATCGTGATGGTTTGACTTGGGGATTTGCCAAACTGCTTCACCCTTTCTGGGTTTCATTTAGCTCAGAACCTGTGTCCTGAGCCCCCACTTGTCTCAGAGCTCCTGGATTTGTGGTATTCATGGGCACATGAATGTGGTTGGTATATGGCATGGCGAAAGGAAGGGAACAAGCTCATCTTCTGGCATTCTAGAAACATGCATGTCCAAATGACACTTGAATTCTGCAGGTGTTTATCCCTGTGGGAAGCAGTCCAAATGGAAACTGGGGCTTCTAATCTGTGCTGTTCTTGGATTGCAAGTGGGTGGGGGCAGGACAGGAAAACTCCCCATTTACTACATTTCCACTTGTTGCAGCCTGTGAAGGTTACAGAGCAAGCAAGAGTAGAACCTGATCCACCTTTGTGCGCATGCCACATTTCATGAAGAGGATTCATCTTTGCATGCTGTCAAAGGCAGCTAAGTACTGTCGTGGAAGAGTCTCACTTCCTCCTTTTTATTATTGTGGCTGGTTGAATTCAATTAATTTAATACATTTTTAATAGTGCAGTGCTGCCATCTCTACAAGTGCCTTGTAAACAACAATTTTTGCTGTAAGCAGTCAACCAAAGTGTCTAGTCATCACATGCATTGGATGTTACCATTATGATCTTGGACTTCGTGTGAATAATGTCTGAACTGCAACAAATTGCTATACAGGCCACAAGACCATAAAACCAGTAGTTATTTCTGCTCTTATAACTACTATGCATTATAATTGTATACACTTTAAGACAATTGCTAGATATGCTGACAAGGGATTATGGTGCCAGGGCCAGAACAGAGATGGAGAAGTCGATGGAAGATAGGCCTTCTTCTGAGGACCTTCTTTTGCAGATGGCTAATGTAGAAGCAACTGTGTCAAGGAGAGGAAAAAAAGAGAGGCAAGGAGACACGCTCAGCATCACATGGTGAATCTCTTACAATGGAGTTAGTAGCCTGTAATCCTGAACCACTGCTAGGCTCACACCATTACCCTGTTCATCCAAACAAACAATACTGAAGCCCCAGACACCGTTTATTGTGTGCTATCAGTTCAACTTGTCACTTCATCTATACTTTCTGTTACCCAGTGTTTTCCTTAGAATCTTCTAACAAAAGATTCAGGTGAAAGATTCCTTGAAAATGAATAGCTATTTGTGAGTCAGTGCATGCTATTGGATTTCACCTGCCCTGGGTTTTGGAGGAGAGAAATTTAGAAGGAGCAATAGATAACACAGTCGTATTTAAATGACTGGTAGGTTAGTTTGAGGGCTTGCCAATACCATGCAATAGCCACGTATTCTGTTGTCAGCCTGCAAGACACTGTCTTCAAGCTTGAAGGGCTACAGCCCACATGGAGGCAGAATGGTCTGCACTTTTGTCATCTCTGACAGTGGGGGAGTTGATTTCCTTGCAGAAATTTGTTTGTATGTCCCTGGTATCTATCCTTTTGTGCTGAATAAATACTGTGTGGGAGTGCAAGAAAGGATGGCTGACTTTAACTGGGGTAAGAGAGTTCTGGTAAAGAGGATTTACTTCTACTAAGAAGGTCCTCTACTAAACATTAGCAGAGATGCTTTTCACCCCATCCCAGCACAGTCAAAGCATCTGGAGTGTCTTCTCCCCTGCACTCCAACTGATTTTGGGGGTAGAGGGTTGATCATGAATAAAACACTTCCAAATGTAATGCTCCCCTAAGATGTGCTGTGTTTTTTTCTCACCATTTTCAGGGCTTTCACTGGTGGGTGAATACAACTTGGAACTGAGCTTTGGAGCCCATCACTTTATTCTGCTGAACAGCAGTGTCAGGAGTCACAGCTGCAATGTGGAGATTGGCAGCCCCCCTTGCTTTCATGCACCTTTCGTGTGGGGAGGGTGGCATAGCAGGAGTGGAGATATCTATCCTTGGCTTTTTCCCTGGGGTGAACAAATGAAAGAAAGGGGTGTTTAAGAGATGTGTGCTATTAAGCCAGCATTTCAAGTTCCTAAATAATAGGAAGCATTGTGAAGCTTCTCCAGGGAGGAGGCTCCTGGTGGTAGCTCTCTCTGCCTCCCTGCTGTGAGTCATTGTGCACTCAAGTTCAGAGGAATTGGTACTAAGGAAAAAAGCACTGAGATAATAACCTTGAAAAATCAGAAGAGGAAGGGGGGGGGGGAAGGAAAGATTTATACACTGAAAAGAGCAGAACTGCCTTACCCTAAAAGCATTCTGTAAATGAGCTCCCATGCTTCCCAGCCTTTATCAAAGCCACTATCTTCTAAGGGTGGAGAGACCTGTGCATTGAGAATTAAGGACTTTACATGTTGTGCCACACAGCCTAAACCAGTGGTTGGTATGCTGCCAGTTTGCAACATGACTCATTAAGGCAATAGGAATGTTTTTAAATCTTATGCTTGCAATTATAAGAAAGAGTACTTTGTACTGCCTCGGGAGAAATGGTGTGCTGTGATTGTCTTTCTCTAAGTGTGCAGGTCTCTAGTGTTAAGAACGCTAACCTCCATTCAAGCATGTTTTACCTTTCTAAGAGCTATAGACAATGCCATGGTGTGTGGGAATTTTGTGGTGTTTGCTAGCTGCTGGGCCTTCTTTTCCTGGAGATAAACATCCTTTATGTTATAAAAAGAGCCCTTCAAGTTGCTGTTCTGATTTCTATTCCCTTCTACAGTGTTGCATGAATTTATTGTTTGTTAAAGGCTAACAGCCTAGAGACCTAAGCTCTTTGTTTATCCACAGAGTGAAATTCTTCTTGCTGTAGAGGGGAAGCCAAAGGCACTAATTGTCAATGATAGTGTTGCACTCAAGAAATATCCTTTCTCTATTTTCCAGCCACAATGATTTTGCCATGTGAAGGAGAACTCCTGGAATGGAAGTTGATTTGTACAATTTATCTGACAGAGACAGTGGGACTTCAGCTTGAGAACCTGGATGAACCCAAGTGAAGGTGAGGGGAAGAATGGTGGTTCTGTCAGATAGAGGATTTTTTTTTTATGCCTTACCTATGCTCTAAACCCAAATGCTCTTTGCAGAGCAATCTTGAGAACTGGACTGTGCAGTGATGATCAGTATGATGATCAGTGACCTTTATTTAGATTGGATATAAGGAGGAAATTCTTTCCTGTGAGGGTGGTGAGGCACTGGAATGGGTTGCCCAGGGAGGTTGTGAATGCTCCATCCCTGGCAGTGTTCAGGACCAGGTTGGACGAGGCCTTGGGTGATATGGTTTAGTGGGAGGTGTCCCTGCTCATGGCAGGGGGGGTGGAACTGGATGATCTTAAGATCCTTTCCACCCCTAACGATTCTATGATTCTATTTTGTCAGTAGGACCTATATAAACAGCTTCCTTGTGGAGTGAGTTCAGAGCAGTTTAAAACAGGGACCCCTTGTATGCACACACCTCCACATTAGGCATCATCACCATCAGTGTAGTACTCAAATGCCAAAGATTTTTTGATAATTTTTTCATTAATCTCAGTCAGTTTAAAATTATCTAATGTACTCCAAATGAGCTGCTTTAGCTCCCTGCTTTCCTCAGCTCTCTATGGTTTATTGATAAGTATAGCTGGTATCTGCTGATAACTCATACCTCCTATCCTTAAGCAGCTAAAACCGTTGGTGATCCTATTGTCATTATCTTAAGGACATAAAGAAAGAGAGGGAGGAAGATCATGTAACAGAAAAATACTTTTCTAACCCTACATTGTTGGTTTTGAATATGGTCCTAACATATGACTCTATCACAGCTTGCAAAGCAACCTTCCAAATGCGGAATTCATAGGAGATAGAACTATTTACCAACAGCTTATGAAAAGTGATATTGAAAGGCACTTTTATTTATTCATTTCTTTCTATAAAAAGAAGGTGATGCTGGGGGAGGGGAAGCAGAATTTAACAAAATAAGATAAATTTTGATATTTTCTTTCACGTTCTTTTAACAACCATTTAAGTAGACAGCATCCTCCAGCCTTACTCGTCTCTGAAACCCCAGAAAGCAGGAAGCTTCCATTTAATCTGAGGAAAGGTAGTAACATAGGCAGTGTTTATTCTGTGGTAGAGCTCTACATGAACGGCTACAAGGCATCTTCTTGAGAAACGTGAAAAGCAGATTTATTTTAATTACATCAATTTATGTTCATTAAAAACCTCCTCAGTAACTGGCCCTGGTATTGAATTGTTTTCTATCTCTTCCTAATGCACTCAGACAATGTTTATTTAATTTAATTGACAGTAAGGGTGAATTTATAGGACTGTAATTCACACTTCCAGTGAAAAGAGAAAAACATTGTGGAACTATATTATTTGCTGCAAAAATGAGGTAGAGAAATTGTCTATTCAATTTTAATAGTTTCCCTCATCAGGGTCTCTTAATGGGGTTTCTTTTGCAATTACTCTAGGGCATTTGAAGCTGGCCATTGTGAGAACTTGCCAAATGACAATGAAATAAATCCAAATGTTAGAGGAGTTTTTAACAGTGTAACCTGTTCACTTCCTTCTCTCGTTGACACAACTTCTTCCAGAGGACAAAATACTGAGTTTTGAAAAGATCTCTGTTCCCTCGTTTTTTTTTAACTAGAACTTCTGTTTCACCATTTCAGCACATGTTGTGGCTCTGGAATGAGTAATCAGAACACGTGCGTTTCCTGAAGGGCCTGTCTGGATCACAAGTAAGAAAGGTGCCTCTAGCTAAACTGTTCATAATTCTTGCTTAGCCTTTCTATGCTTGAGCCTATGGAAAATGAAGTCTTCAAATAACTTGATCTAAAAGCAAAACAAAGAAAAAAAAAAACAAAAAAAGGAAGTCCTATCACCCTTCACCATCCCTCCTATTTTAGGAGGCTTTGATGCATGAAGGTGCTATATCCCAAAGATAAGGGAAGACTGGTTTTATCACAACCCACACCACACAGTGGCTTCTGAGAAGCCTTGTAAGGCTAAAATATCAGTGTTGCCTCCTTCCACTGAAGGGCAGCAGCTGTCTTCTTATCACTCTCTTGCTGGTGGACTCCCATGACCGAGGAGGCAACTGGTTTCTGCCCACTTCCTTCCCAGGAGCAGCCAACCTCCCCTTTTGGTGAGTTCATCCTATGGTGCACATCACAGGCGTGGGACTGGCAGTGGGTTAACTGGGACGTCTTCCTCCTGCTCTCTCCTCGTGGGGTGTATGAGCCCTGCCACAAAGTGGAAAATTCCCCCCAATCCATCATGTACAGAACCTCAGTGAGCAGGAGACAACAATGTGTAACCTTTGAGTTGTTTCTGTTAAATCCTCCTGAATTATGAGATACTTTTTTGAAGTCCGTGCTTTCATGGATTGTGTAGCAAACAGTTTAACCTGGACATGTTTCAAAGTGGTCCTGATCTTTACAAGGAGTGAGCAACCAACCACAACAAAGTCATACCAGTTTGAGGACTTTCAGGAGGGAGAAAGGGAGGAAGGGAGAGAGGGAGCGGAAGATATTTCTATGGGACAGTGAATTACATTAAGGAATAAAGTGGGATCTGACCACATAACCTACCTGCTCATGGGGAGGCAGTCTGTACTTAAGCTCCAGGTTTTAAAGAAATTGCCCTTTGCAAGCTGAGGTTGTCATTGAGATGACAAAATTTCTTCCGGTACTATAATAAATAAAGGTAAGTATGACATTAGAAGTTAATAAATGGAGTTTATTTGTCCAGACAATCACCCTTCAGTGTAGAAATCAAAGGCACCAATGAACTTTAGCATCACTGTGTGAAGCTATTACAATGCACTGATTATTATCACATCTCAATAACTTCCAGTAATGTGTAAGTAGCATCAACAACAGCTATCACACAATTTCACTGGGCTTTCAGATAAGTATCTAGAAGTATAACCAGGTTTTAGAGGTATAAAGAATGCAATTACCATTTTAATATCTCTGCACAGGGAAAAGGAAGATTAATTTTTGTAGGTCTATTTTCCTGATTTTTCTCATAGGCTGGGAGATAGGTAAAAACCTGGTAACAATACACTAGAAATAAATAAAGTGCTGCTGATATCTAATTAAAGGGGCACAATTGGATAACAGAATTATTGGGAAAATCAAAATCTCTCATACTTTGAAATCATGCTGTACTTTTGTTTGGGTTTCCAAAAAGAAAGGTGAAATTTTGATACTGTTGACTCTTGTTTCATAATGAAGTTTCTTAAAGCAGCATTTCCATAGCAAGTCAGACAACCAGACAACAGGAAAAAATATTCCTTTCCTGTTAGGCTCTATTTATTGTTATAACACTTTTTTGAGTGTATTTTTTACCTGTCAATTTCTGTATTCTAATACAGGAATATAATGTGTTTTATAGCTTGATTTCCAGCTCATTCGCTGCTTCCTGATGAGGCTTGCAGAGTTGGTCCAATAAAAAATGAATTTAGTTTCTAAACACTGTGAATGCATGACTACTTTATTGAGATCCAGTGTAAGAAAAGAGGTATAACCTGGCAAATCTACCAGAACTGGGCTTACTCTGGGAAAAGCAGTAGTGTTTTGGCACAGAATCAGCAGGAGATTTGCTGCAAGCGGCTGGTGACCTTCTCTTTTTCCTTTATAACTTGATCTGAGCTGAGCATTTGTAGCTGTGCTACATCTGGGAGGTGGAGGGGGGGAAGATGTATCGTCTGCAGTCTGCACAGCAGTGTGCAGCATCATGTCAAAATCAAGATGGACTTGATAACTCTAATTAGTATTATCTCCCTATAGCAGGCTGCCAGGGATGTTGCTAAGATGCTGTGTGAGTCGGCAAGGTGGCAGAACAACAAACGGCAATCGGCAAAAAGAATAGAAACAAACCCTTTAAAGGGCACGTTTCACATCTTTCCTGTGTCTCAAGCATTAGAGATATTGAGCTTATATTTTAGACTGGAGATAAAGTCATGGAAAATCCATGACTTTTAGATCTTGCTACAAATTAATCCATTCACCAGGCAGCAAGTTTTAAAGTGGGTTCAGGCTTGAGGCGACAGACTGATCTCTGCAAGCAAGAGAAAAATCACAGCGGCTGTGCTGTCACATTCAGCCCATCACACTTCTGACAGCTCCCTGCAACAGGAACAGATAGGTGGCAAATCTTAATGACCCATTAATATAACTGGCCACATTTATATAAATGCTAGGAGCATTGACATCTCCTGTAGCATGTTCCTGAGGTGTCAGGAGTTGTGCCTAAGGTGTTGAGATTGTTAGAGGCATTGCATGGTATTTTCTGGTTTGGGGTATATTGGGGTGGGTGGGAAGATGATGGGTGCAAGATAAATATACTTGAGGACCTCTGGAATATTTATCTATGTTTGACCAAACTGGACTTGTCTAGGGGTAATATAAAGGCCATAAACTTCTTGCCAAGATAACCTTAAAACTATAAATAGTCACAGCTGAATGAAGTCCTTCAATATATCTGCATGCAAAAAACCTCTGTAATTTAAAACCAGTCTTACTCTATTGTCTCTCTTTGAGGAGCTAGATTTATGGCCACTCCATTGGCATCGGTTGTAATGACAAAAGTATAATTTAATGACATAAAATTAGTTTTATCTTGGCTCTTTTTTTCCCCCTTTATTTTTCTTCTAACAAAGAGGATAACACCAGGTTCCCTTTTACTAGTAATCAACACCCACAATTTGAAAGATGGTATTTCTTGGCAACCTTTTCCTGCTGTTGCTTTTTCCCTAAGCATTGATATTAAATACTTAAGAAGAAAACTATTTCAACAGCCTGTTTTCCAAAGTGAAGTGGGGAAAGAAGGGATTTTTTTTTCCCCACGTGTTGCCTTCAGAAACATGATTTTGTTTAAAAGCATGTATCCGAGTTGCCCAAAAGTTCATTTCACAGTATCAGGGGTCAAAGAGACCTCTTGTGAGAGCCAGAGTTGCAAACCACAATGTTTCTGAGAAGGGTTAAGGCCCCAGTTACTCACCCACCCACACCTGCACCACCATATAGGTTGTCCCATAGTTCTCTTTCATCAAATCAGTAGGGAGCCACTGCCATGCCTTGGGTATGCCAGCAAGGAGCTTGTTTGCATCTAACTACCAGGATGGTGTGAGTGGGATGCTTTTCCCATAAAATGTCCTAACTCTGCCTGTGGGTAGTCATCCTGCCCTGACAATTTCGTGTGTTAGCTCTGCTGTCTTGCAGCGAATTCCTCTCTCTGCTGGTGCCACTGACGAGCTGCCTTCTACACAACTGCATCTCCATACATCTTTTTAGGAGTTGGATTTAGTGATCAGTAACAGCCCCCTAACAGGGCTGACCATCACAGGCTCCTTGTGGAGCTCACAATTACCTTATGCACAGGAATCGGAGCTGCCAAAGCATTGCAAGGTGGGGTGGGGCTAGTGAGAACCACAGACTTTGGTGTGACTTTGGATAAGTCCCTTGCCAGGCCTCCCTGTCAGCTGAAAAGTAGAAATAATACCATCCTCCTGCTCTACAGAGGTTTGCTCATGAATGCCTCTTCCTTTCAGGAACTACTTGAATTTTACTTAGTCTCACACAATTACCTAAAGCAGACAGACAAAAGCTGATGGGTATCCCTTGCATGAGTAGAATTACATGTTTTGGTAATGCTGAGTACTCAACAGCCCAGTCCAGTCACTTGCATAGAATAAAAAGAGCTGGTCTTAACTGCTTGCACCATAGCTAGAAAAGCAGATACTGGATATGCTCAGCAAGTCTTTATTTAAAAAATTAAAATTAGAAAAGCTAGACATACAAGAGGAGTATGTAATTTCTATTTAATTTAAACAGACCTTTAAAATCCTTCCCATCACCGGTATTGGGGTTTTAATCATGACACAGATCAGCACTGTGTCACTGAGGTTTTCCAGTCGGCACCTGCCCCTTGGGGATCTCCATCACCCCTAACCTGCAGTATGCAGCTGTGGTACCAGTACTGCTGGTGGGAGCTGCAGCTGAAGCACAGAACTGCTCTGCTATAAAAGTATGAGTAGTGGGATTGCAGCTGTATAGCCCTCCAGCTACCCTGCCCATATGCATTTAAAATGCATTTGTTTCCATCATATTTGCGAGTCAAGTTGATGGCATTTATAGGGCAGTAGCTAACCAGGTACTCTCTGAAGCAGGAGGTGAATGGAAGCATATGGTCTCACCTGTAAATATAAAATCATTATTCATTTGAAAGGGGCAATAGTCTTGTTACTGATAGAAAGAGGAAGGGTCTTCTTGCAAAGGAAAAGGCATTGGTGGGTTTTTTTTTGAAGGACAAGGACCAGAAGGAAAGGAATAGATCCTTCTGTTTCATGTGTGTTGCCTTACAGATGTGGGAAGTGTTGGCATTCCACAGAAAAGTCAGAATTTTATGCCAAAATCCAGTACTTCAGTTTATTTATTTACTCAAAACAAAAGCTATACATCAGAAGTACTTCTGGTAGAAATGCGTCTTCAGCTATCGTCACATGAAGACAGGAGATAGAGATGAAAAATTCTCTGACCAAGTGTGTTTTACTTTTTTACCTTCATAGGAGGTTGTGCTTTAAAGAGAGCTTTGACTTATTACTGGAACAGAAAATGCGTTTGTTGAAACCAAAAAAGATGGGAGAGTAGGAAAAAAAACCTCAGAAAACTCTTCCAAAATCAAAAATTGCTCTCTGTGACTGCTTCTGTGGGCCCCTTTCATGTCCATGTCCTCTGGACATTTGAGCAGAGAGCGAGGCTGGCACAGAGGCTGGGGAAGAGCAGTTTATGCTTGAGTTTCACATCACTCAGCACTGTGATGGAAATCACGTGTGAGTGGGGCTGGCCGGGTTCATCACTGGGCTGAGCGTAAGAGAAAAGTGCCACGCAGCTGAAATAAATAAGCATGGCAGAGCAAATTCTGACAGTTACGCCACAGCAATTTGAATTAGACAGAACTTTGATGTCTACAAAGCTGGACTTGATATCCCGGTGGGAGCAGGTTTTCCCATTATGTGTTCATTTAAGAATTTTTTTACTTAAGGTTGGGCAGAAAAAACACAGAAATGGCTTTCTGACAGAGTCATGTGCCCGCTTCTGAACTCCCAGGGAACAGAGATCTAGCCAGACAAAAAATGTGACTCTTATTCCTTGCTTATTTCTTTATTACTTAGGGGTGCATTTGTGTGGAAAAGGTTCATTTTTGAAAAGTTATTCCAAATCCTCACTTAGTTACAAACCACAATAAATACAACTTATAAAATGAGGAGTAAATTTTCAGATGATGCAGAGGTTTTGCTGCATTGTACATGTGGAGGTTCCGTCTTAGGTGGATGTAAGTGCAGGTAATAATCTGTGAAGAAGGTCAATGTAGAGGAGGCAAGGTACTTTTTAATTTACACACTTATGTAGCTTGTGGCAGGTGTTGAAGCTGGCATCACTGATGAAGGGAAAACACAGAAGAAGTGGGAAGATGTCTGGTATAATCAGTTTTAAGTCATGCACTTGAAAATGATACAGCGTGAAAAGCAGAAACTTAATACAGAGAATTTTATACTTCAGCAAGAATGCTCCTACCCCTGCTGGTGAGCTGACATTTGCGGTCAGTTATTTCCCAAAGGTAATGGCAGTTTTATAATTAGGCCCTCAGTTAGCAATGCCTTGCTGCTCATGCCTCACCCCATACAGATTTGCAGTGTGGAGGTTTTCAGTTGTGGGTGTGATGTTTGACATGCACTGACCAGAAGTAACTGGAGTAAAGGAAGACCTGGGATTAGGGCAAGTGTGTTTGTTCAGCACTGAGGCTTTTTGAATTGGGCTTCCGCTTCAGTGAATTCTTCAGGGTCGTGAAGTGTTCATTAGATGAATGGGAATATGTATGTTTGCAAGAAGACCTTTGTCACCCTGGGATAAAGCGTGACCATGTTGCCTGGGGATGCAACAGGAATGGCCTCTTGCCTCCCAGCTCCCCTGTTGTGCTGGGAACACTCACAGGGAGAAGTGCTGTCCAGGAAATGCTTTCTCATCATCCAGAATTTTCATTCAGCAAATGGCTTGTGTGGAGTGAAACCTTGCTTTCCAGTGCCACAAAACAGAAGTGTGTCAGGAGGTCTCAATTGCAGAGTGCCTGGCACTGCAGTGCTCCTCTCTGACACGGAGAGTCAGCAGTGGTAAAGTAAGATGGAGTGCATCAAGGTGACTTTTCCCTCTGTCACCGTTACAAGTGCTGTTTCCTGCTAAAGTCCCATTCTTGGTATCTTTTTCAATGACAATATGACCAGCTTAGTGAGGTTTTCTCCAGGATACTTCTTATTCTGCCCTAATAAGACTCTTTTCCCTAGCTAGGGCATGCCATTCATGAGTAGTGGGAAGACTGTTCTTCATAATCCTCAGTAGCAGAGAAGCTCTTTGGACTTTACTGACCAACAGCAGAGATAGAATCATAAATGCATTATCAGGCAGTGCCACCTCGGTGAAGCTCATGATAAACAGAAGAAAGGGAAACAGTGAATGATTTCCATTGTTTCATACTTAGATTTCCAGAAAGACTCAAACAAAATATGCTGCTGCTTTTCTAATTTTCCTAAATTGTTTGTCAAGTCGTGGTAAACATAAAGGCATGCAGAGGTAAATTATTGGAACATTTTCTCTACGTTTGCATGCAGAGATGTACATTTAAATGAGTGCACATATGTTTGTGCACATGCATGCAAATATATAGACGTATATGCATGTGCTTGTGTGCATGTATACACACATATGTATGTTCATGCATACAGGCAAGAAAATAATTTTCCATAGCCTTCTCTTGTTTAACAATAATACTGAACTACTGGCATTCAACAATCTAAATCCTCAAATGTGTTGAAGAAAGGTAGATTTTAATGGTGTTAAATGAACCATTTAGCACAGAAGGCCTCTTACCTTCAGTGGCACACTCTCAAAATGAAATCCACTGTTCAGATAGAATAATAAAAAGAAGAAAAACAATATTACCTGTTTAAAGAGAATATAAAATCCAATTAAGTTCTGAATTTTAATTTGCTTGCAAGCATGGGTTTGTTGCTCTGTGAAAAGAATGAAAATGGAAATGACATTTCTGTGTGTTATCTACATAATCCAGAGGCTAGAATATCCTGTCATGCTTATTTTGTCTAGTGATGATAAAACTAAACAGTTTTAACTGAATTTCCTGTAAATGGGCAAATAATCAAAAATGAACATCTTTATATTTTGATCTATCATTAATTTATGTATAAATGCTGTTATAAAGAGATTAGCTTTTACGAAAAGAATGATTTTTGCCTGGCATCCGACAGCAATGATGGGCTGTAGCATGTGAATAGCTGTGGATGGAAGAAAGCTGGACTTCTGAACCGTGAATTTACCAAAAGAGGAGAAGGGGGAAGCTCCGAAATCAAGAGGCCCATATGGCACCAGCCATTGATATGCAGACACAGACCATTGTGTCAAGTGTCACTGCGACCTCCTAACCCCTCTTGCCCTAAATGCAGTGGATCAGTCATGGTCATTTGCTAAGTTGTGTGTCTTACACGAATTGGTAGTACATACTGAAAGGTGGCAGAATGAAGAGGTGGTGACCTGAGGATGTGGTAGGAGGCTGCACAAGTGAATTTGCTTCTGTTCCAGCCGTGGCTGGGGCAATAATGTCATTGCAGTAAACTCAGCTTCCCATTACCACTGACTATTCCTGCTTTTCCTTCTTTCGTTAGATTCACTTTATTTAAACTAAACCTAGAAAAACATCTGTACCTGGACTGTAAGTATCCAAATCAGCAATTACATTTGTATTTACATAAGGCTGTCACCCACTAGTTGTGCCGAGCAAAGAGAATATCTGGGGATAAAGTAATAGCAAACCATACCTCAGTTCTACCGTGCCTCTGAAGCCTGGTGTTGTCTAGCCATGCCTCACCCTGTACCTATGTTCTTGCCCTCCAAGGAGCATTGCTGCTTCCAAAATAAGTCAGCACAACATCAGATACCGAGAACTCAGAAGAGTTCAGAGGCTTGGTTCTTTATTTGGGTATTAAATAGATTGCTAGAGAAAGATATTTGACCAAACTTGTAATTGGGTAGCACAGGATATACCTATGCGAGTGGTACCTGCAGAGGAGTAGACAGTATATCCAGGCTGATGTAAATCGGGTTATTCTCAGAGAGTAACTTTTTGTAGGGTTAAGAAAGATAATTTAAAACAGGCAAAAGGCAGAACACCCAAAGCCACATTATTTTAACAGACCTTTGTGCCTAATGGTGTGGGATTAAGCATTCAAACAAAGGAGTTTGTTGGGTATTGAGCAAGATCAGAAATTCTTGGTGCCTGATTTTTAAATAGCAGTCTCTAATGGTGGGTGTCCAGTTTGGAATATCCAGCCCTCCAGCGTCTGGGAAATCTGCTCTTTCAGAAACAGAGAGGCTGTTTACATGAACTCCAGGGTTTTATATTAGATCCAGAAGAAATTATTAAGTTGCTCATGTGACCTAAAATTGTACAGAAAACACGACAGTAAAACTACCAGACCCTTCCCTTATCCTCCCCCTAAAGCAGATTTATTTGGTTTTCCACTTTTTTTACAAGCTATATGTATGGCTCCCAGCCTTTAATCTCACTACAGATTTTGCCATCTTTGAACTGTTTATTACATTGCAGCACTATGGCAGGGATGAGAACAGCATTACCTGAACCCAGATTCTTCTGCACTTCACAAAGTTATGCACCCTGTTCTACATTGCTCCAAGTTCAGAAAGGTGACAACTATTATGCCTCTTCATGCTCTGTAAAGTATTAAAGGACAGCCAGGTAAGTTTTAGATAGAAGCAAATACAAACTTGTCTGTATCCAGGATTGCTTTTATATTATTTATATTGTCACTACCATGGTCTTACAGCACGTCTCTTATTCAAGGTCATGTTGCCTCTGAAAATGATAAGAATTAATTAAAAGTGTATGCAGAGATATAATATGAAACATGTTTAGCATGACAAAGCTAACACTGGGGGATTTTAACCTTGCTTCATTTAAAGCCTCAAAACCAATCTCAGAGCTTCATCTCAGTTTCTCACCAGCATTTTGTTATGCAAGAAACATCACCTTCAGTATCTTGTATGAAACCACCTGCTGTTATTCAGCCCTTCCATATTCACCTCCTTCATGTCTCTTCAAGGGTTGCCCAGTGTCTGTCTCAAGGCACTACATGAAAATTAGCCACATAAGTTTATAAACATTATATAAATCTGTTTCCATAAAAATAAGGGTATGAAAAATCTGAAAAGCTATGATGATGCAGATACAGTTTCCCCCAGTACTTCAGTGCTGTTTTTTTTCTTCTTGTCCCTAAACGTGGTGCATCGCAGCAAACCCAACCTGATGCAATCAGTAAGCAAAACTGCTTTGCAAGCACTTCGCCACTGTTTGTGCTGCTGGAATTGAAGGGCTTTATCGTGCCTTCATTTTAAAAGCCAAACCCTAAATTCAATCAACAAAAGATTAAACGGTGCCAGTGCTTTCTGATACTGCTAAAAAATGTCATCACTTACGAGTTATTTGTGTTTGAATATTGAATCCCAAAGGGGTGGTAGCTATTTTTTGTAATTCTGTGGAGATGGAGTAAATGGTTATGAATAGCACAGTCATAGAACAGGATTGATTATTAAGCTCCATTCCTTTAAAACCACCTCAGTTTGACAAAGGCTCTTGTAGCAGGACTAGTCCATGTACCATTACTTTTGAGTCCTAACTCAAATACTGCACAGAAACAAGGTCTGGAAGGATTTCAGAAGAGCTGTTTGCTGTATACTGCCTCACATACTGTTTTCGCTACAGAGACTGCAAGTCCCCAAACTGTTTGTGATGACACAGCTTGTACAAATGGCATCTCAGTCCTGAGCACTTGCTCTGCAATCTTAATGGTCCTTTCCAAGAAAGAGCTCTAATAGTTCATTGAAATTGTGTTTAGTCTGCAGGCCCCCTGGAGCTATTATGAATGCAATTAACGTCTCCAGATCAGGACAAAAATGCGAAGGACTCTATGCTGTATTGACTTAATATATCATAATGGCTCTGTCTGGGCCTGGATGGGCTATTATTCATCCAAGAGGTTTGGTGCATGCTACAGTTGCACCGTGCAGCTTCTGGCATAACTTCAGGTCCTGCAGGAAGGACAGGCTTGCAGTGTGCCTGCTAGAACAAAACCCAGGAGATTCATCCCAGCTAACAGCACTGGAAACAGCGGCTCTTGTTTCCCCGTAGCCTTTGTGGGTGAGTGGTTTTAAAAGCAGCTCTATGGGCAAAGCCAGCTCCTAGTGCATCGCTGGCTCTGTTTGTTTGCTGGTCCTGGGCACTTGCCCATTCCTTGCTGGCTCCTGGATCCCTGTCGCTGCCCACAGGAGCACACGTTTCTGTTGCTTGTGGGTACACTTACAGATGCCACACAAAAGTCTGCTCAGGGTGAGGCAGACCTACTGGCATCTCGGCCCTTCTACTAGCACAGGTCCAGGCTGGCTGTCCAGGATCTCTCTTATAATAACTGGGCACCTCTGGAGTGCCCAGTTCTTTATCTAACCTCAGACTCTCAAGACCTGCAACCAAGATACACATTTCAGTGCTGATGGAGGAGCCGTTTCACTGTCACACGTTTTGATTGCATGCTGGGCAGTAAATGCAGAGCACTCCATGAATTGTGATTATTTCCAACCAGTGAAGCCTGATTTCAATCACGTATTTTCCTGATTTTACAAAATGAACACTAAAGCAAATAGATAAGCTAAATCTATGTTTTATCTCACAGTCTCCCAAGTGCCTGAGGCAGTTTCAGGTCCAGTGGCTGAAGTTAAGCTAAATATAAGCACTGTGCAAATGCAGAGTAGGCAGGGAACAGCTTCTCTTCTGAAGTCCTACCACTGCAACTGGCTGTGCAAGGGGAAATCCTTTTAAATGCCAAAGAAACAATTTGCTTTGAAATCTCCATCATCTGTGTTACCTGCTCTTTTAACTCATCTATCCATTCATTTCCACCCTGGAGTTTCAGTGGCACACCATATCCTCCCAGTCGAGTTCAGGTGTCAGAATTGAAGCATCAGCTTCTGAGTTCTGCTGGGGTTTTAGCTGCTGGTTGTTTTGGTTTTTGCTTAGGGTTTGAGCTATTTTGTGTGTGTGTTTGTTGGGATTTTTTTCCCCAATGAAAATTGAGTTATATACATGTAAACCACACTGTGTTCATATATAGTACAAGAACAAGGAGAAAAAGAGGTTCATTCAATTAATTGTTTATACAAATGACCTGTCTCCATTCACAGTGCTGCTTTTGATATGAAAACATAGAGTTAACTGAAATATTGCTACAGCTACATTTCAAACAAAAATGAAGCAATCTGAGGTCTTTGCTGCTCTTCAGATTTGCACTATTTCAGGGCTAAGTGCTATAAACCTCTATGTGAAGGTAGGGTGTGATTACAGAAGAAGTCTTTTCCACGTGAGTATATATGCTTTTTTTAATGCCACTTCAGTGGGTTTTCACTTTAATTCTAGAGTTGTACTATTTAGGCAGAACTTCTGGAATTTATTTCGAAAGAGCCATGTGATGCCTTGATTCTAACATACCTAAGAATATATTTATAATGTTCAGCTTAACAATGTGCAACTTCAATCTGAACATTAAGCTCACCTGTCTCAGAGCTCAGCACATCCCTAGGTGAGTGCAAGCTGACACAGTTTTATCTTCTGTGAAACACCCTTATTTTTCCTTACCAAATGCAGACTAAAAGGCAGGCTTCCCACAGAAGTTGTGATCAGAAAGGGATGTGTCAGCTGTTATCTCCAAACTTGCACTGTTGTAATCACAACTGCTTGTACGTGCCAGAAGAAATAGGGATATTTACAGCTTTTCAGTGCTGCCAGAAGGAAACAATTACAAGTGAAATACAAACATACAGTCACATACACAAATATATGATAAAAGCACAAAAACATGCACAGACATGCATGTTCATACTCATAGATAAACAATGCCAATAGAAACAAGCAGAAAATGTGACTGCAAGCAGAAAATATTAGCAAAGAGGCAGAAAATAAATCTGCATAGAAGGACTCGGGACAAAGCAAGTGTCTCGAGCAGGAGTCGTAGTAGCAGCTTTTCCATTCCAAGACTGAGAGTAGGAATGTAAAGGTAAACCTACACCAACAGTTCTGGTTCTGGGCTAGGAAGTAGCTATATTTACCCTTTGTGCACCGCGCTGTCTCTCACTGAGACAGATAAAGCCAGGAAGAAGGTTTTGTGTTGATGGAGAAATATTCTACAGTGTTTTCCTATTTCTGATAGGAACAAGGTGCTGGGAAATGCTGCTGTGTTCAATCACATTAATGCTGGAAGCAGGATGAATGGGTCTAAATGGAGACCAAATTTTGCCTTCTAAGGGTATGATATCAGCTGTGTGTGTGATCTCTAGGTGTTGGGACTCTCTGCTTCCATCCTTTTTGCGAGTTCACATATCCCCTTGTCTTATTCCTGAAATCTCACTGACTGCATCATTACATGGTCTGACCAAGTCATATTCCTTCATAAGCACAGTAAATACCTGCATTTCTTCTGACAATGAGGATAGTCTGAATTGCCTAGGTTTATTCCTGCTAGTTTTTCTTTGTCTATATGCTGCTTGAGAAATCAATACGCAAAGGAGCAACCTGTGTATCTCTGGCTTACATGCAGTTCCAGCTGAACGGCATTCGGCTTCTAGCAGAAGGATTGAAAGAACAAAAGAAAAAGGTTCATTTAATTTACCTTAAGGGATAGATAATTTTTCAAATAGAGACAATCTGAAAAGCACAAAGCACTATGCCAATATCTTGGTCACTCTCAAAAATAAAATTCAGTCTTTCTTGGTAGGAAAATAAATGTCAATACTATGTATAATTACATCCAGGAGCAATTCTGCAGCTAATTTTGTAGGAATTGATATGCTGCTATATTGCATTATTATGAGTATTGAAGCGTTAAACATTCAGGCCCAGGCCAGACTTGGCCTAACACCAGAGTGGTCATTTGCCACGTACCTAGCAGGCTAACCAGTACACAATAATAATCAGAGCTGGCACAGAGCTTAAACACTGATGTTCACTGGTGGCCTGAATAGAGTTCACAATATTATGGGCCAGAAATACAAACTTACACAGGGCTGCAGGTTTAATGAAACCAAGAACTGAGCTGGACAATATGAAACAATTTACATTAGATATTAGGAAGAAATTCTTCACTGTGACAGTGGTGAGACATTGGCACAGGTTGCTCAGAGAAGCTGTGGCTGCCCCATCCCTGGCAGTGTTCAGGGCCAGGTTTGATGGGGCTTGGAGCAACCTGCTCTAGTGGAAGGTGTCCCTGCCTGTGGCAGGGGGTTGGAACAAGATGAGCTTTAAGTCCCTTCCAACTCAAACCATTCTTAGATTAGAAAAGAAGCTGCCTTCCAATCTAAAGGCCATTAAGTAGCTGATAAATGGATGTTTCTATGAGTAGGATTTCATGGTGGATGCTAAATTCAAAGCAATGTCTTTTTTTGAGTGATGATGAAATGTATCTTCATTATGTACAAAAGTGACTGAGAGTGACTTTGTGACAAATATGCGTAATGGATTACCTGTCTATCAAAAGGATGTGTCCAGGTAGGCTTTATTCAGACACGTGTGATAACCTCTTTGTAAGTGCAGTACTACTCTATCAGCTGGGGTATAGTGGATTATTTTGATTGTCCTAATACACGTCAACTAAGCACTGCTGTTGCGCAGTGTCAGTTGTGGCCTCTGCTCCAGGAATCACTCTCTAAAATGAGCAAACAGTACTCCTGGCAGGCCTCAGAAGAAATTAGAGATACCAAAAACTCAACAGGAAAAGGGTGTCTGCTGCGCTGGATGACCCCTATTCAGGCATATTTACATGTAAGCCACAGCTAGTTATTATAATGACTCTTTCATGTGCAGAAACTGCCTGCCCTGCGTAGACTTTTCCAGCCTGATGCTTCTGGGTACTGCTGCTGTTAACATCTGGTCAGAGCGTACTTTGTACGTGTGCTGCTCCTTTAGTGGTCCTTTATCGGTGTGCTCTGGTTGTGCAATGCAATATCTGTCTGTAGTATTTGCTCTTTCCACTTACAGCTCCTACAAGGTAATTCACTTATTTATTTCTGCTTGTACTGCTGGGAATGAGGACTAATTGCTATCAGAGGATCTCATTACTCTTTCTATAGCACATCAGCTGGACATCCCAGACTCCGTTACCTAGCGAAACCACCTGCTGATGAACTGAACCTTTTATGTTAACAAGATGGCTTCGTAGCAACACTCCTACTGTGACTACAGTGACAGGGCATGTTTAATGTTGGGATCAAAATGGCACTGGGCCACTTGGTGAAGTCTTTGCTCAAGTAACCACAAAGTGGACAGCGAGGTATTTTCCTTGTAGGACTGAGAAAGACACAGGAAAGGAGATGTGTGCTTTGGGCACAGGGGGCTGCTTGGCTCCAGCTAGGCTCAGTGGGGGGGCTTTGCCAGACACTACTCAGAGCACTTCCACTTGGCTTCTGCTCTGAGCCAACCCTGAGGGGTTTGCTGCTCCCCCCAGACTCCAGTGGAGTCCATGCCCTAAAGCCTTTGAGAACCTTCCTTGTGACCTCTGGCTTGAGCAACAGGGAGTGTGTAGCTAAAAACTTACATCCGTGGAGCTTCCCTGAAACCTGGAGCAGCAGAAGGATGGCCCATGGGGTTTTGTTTCACTTGAAATGTGCTCTTCACCAATTCATATAGTTTCCCTTTGACTTAGCATATCCTCTTCAGCTCTCTGCAGCAAGCAGGTGTTTCTCCATATTTCCAGTCTGTGAACTTAAAGAAATTCTAAAATAATTCATCATTTTATAAATAAGTTATACAAGCTGTCACCACAAATCTGTCACCATGCAGACAGGTGCAAACATGTGCAGTATGAAGAGAAAGATACTGACACTCAGATCAGAATAAAGGCCATCTAAAAGCAATTACATTTCCAGGTATTAGGCAAACACAATTATTTAAATTGCTAGTCAAAAACAGTTGATAAAATAGATAATTAAAAAAGATTGACCTGAAAGTTGATTTTAAATTATTCTGTAACATGCACACAACTCATATAATTGCTCTCTCATGATCCAGCCTCCATTAAAGGGAAATTTCACCTTGGAAAAAAAATTATATATGCAGCACATGGTGATTAAAATAAGTGTTTATTCTCTGAAATACTGGAAATGATGTGAGGAATTGTGTTGGAAAGTAGGGATGAATTAGCCCTGCATTGCAAACTGTAGTGTAGTCTGTTGTTTTAACACTCAGGAGGTATTGAGATAGAAAGTATGATAATACAATAAACCACAGAAAGAATAGATGATTGTATGCTGATTTACAAAAATTAAGCTGGGAAAAGAGTCAAAAAGATCATAGAATCATTTAGGTTGGAAAAGACCTTTAAGATCATGGAGTCCAGCTGTAAACCTAACGCTGCCAAGTCCAGCACTAAACCATGTGCCTAAGTTAATACCTCCAGGGGTGCTGTCAGTACCTATGGCCAAATATATGCATTGGTAACAACACCATCAAATAAAAAAAATAGATTAATTTGACCTATGGCTATCCACATATACACAATTCAGAGAAACTGGCTGAAGAGACGGACAGGACCAAAGGACATTTTCTGAAGGAAATCTTGTAAGACTCCAGTTTTAATAACACATAGCCCTGCCAATCTCATTGCAGAAACATGAGAGCACCCGCTTTCAATTTAAAGTGCTCTCCTCCACACGTAGCACTTCTCTGAACCCATCACTTCTCAGGAGGCTCTTTCTCAGGCAGTCTGCATTTTAAATCAAGCAGTTATGACAGTTTTCACTGTAAAAAGCAGGCAAATTAGTGAAAGCAGCATATACAGAAACGTGGTTATGATAATGGCTGAACAATAGTAATCAGGGTTCCTAGGAAATAACTAACTGCCTCAGATTTTTGCAGTGACCATCCATAGACAAAAAAAGTAAGTCATGTAGGACTAAAACTGCTCGCTAGCTTTGGTGCCTAAAGTAATGAGTTACAAAATGGTGCAGGCTGAGATCATTAATCCTTGATTTATTGACAGGTTTGAAAGCTCTGGGTAGGTCTTTGTTAGAAATTCAGCTGAGAGTGCAATCTGCTCCTGCATCTATAATATTCTCAAAACCCTCTGTAATTTTAGATATGTTTGTTTTCCTGTGATGTCTTTGAGACAGAACGATGTGGGTAGTCCCATTTTTGTGGATGGGATGTTGAAGCTCAGAGGTAGCACATGTAAGTTATGGTAGCTTAGGGAAGTTATGGCTTGAAACCAGATTATCAGCACCTCACCTGCATGCCCCTTCTCTGCATAAAACTGGAGTTGCAGACAGCACGCTGCTATTTTCATATTGTGTGAGTTCAGGCACAGGCTTATGACTTCTGGAGCAGCAGTAGAGTGGAGTGGGTAGGAAGGAGCTTTTTTACTAATCTACTTTCAGAGTCCAATTTTCATGTATGAGTCTTATGATAGGAGATCAAAGCCCCTCATTAGGGACTGAATCCAGTATTTAATACACTTAATGCCCAGTTTATATACTCATAAGATAGCCTGGTTTTTGCATAAAACAACATCCAAGCTCCTTTTGACACTTAATGAAAGGACAGAATGAATGTTTTTAAGACCTCATTTTTCTATGCCGTCGCATGGAGGTGGAGCAGGGCTGACTTCAGTAGTTATACTGTCATACAATCAGCCTGTCAAAAGCAGGATCAGTTTCCTATGCTTTACGTGAGGGGATACAGAAGTATCCTTGTTAATGCATCTGTCTTTCAAACACTATTCTATGATATCGGGCATCATCATTTTTGAAGCATTGTGGACTTGGGGAATGTCAAAACGTAGGCTACGAGGGCACACTATCACTCTGAGTTGCATTGGGAGTGATGAACTTAGCAATCTCTATTATCCAGCTACTGGAAATAAGACACGTATTTCTCCTGGGGGTTTACCTGGAGTGAGATCAAAAGGAAGCTGCTTTCTCCCAGGCCTGCATGAAGGTTCAGAATTTGTTTTGATGAGGGACATTAAAAATAAATAAATATACGAAGTGACCTGAATAACTTGAGCGATTCCCTTGTGATTAAGGCGGGAAGCTTTTGAAACATAGAAAGTTGCCCCTGTGTTCAATTCAGAGAGGTCCTAGTTAATTATTTAGAGCAGCCGAAAGCTCATCAAAAATTTAACTAAGATTTATTTCTCCATGATTGTGCAGGCACCACAATGTGCAACAGAGGCTTTAACTCTGCTAAATGCAGCTCTTGAGTTTTCACCTCCCAGCTTGCCGGTGCTGGCTCAGTGGGGCCAATGCATCCTCTTCTCCCATCTCCCCTCTTCCCGAAGCACCTACAGAAAATTGCCTGTGACTGTTGGTCATGCACATTAGCAAGGTGGATTTAAATAGCATACCCAGGCAAACAGATAGCTTAAAGCATTTGAACTACCACTGTGGAGGAGTTGCATTGGCCTACAGTAGACTGTAGCTGTGTGTTTCCAGGCTACAACTATTTTCCTCTGGTAGACAGTGTCAAGTACAAGCCAGCCTGCAGCAAAGCCCCACACCTCCCCCATTTCTGGGGAGTTGTGGCTTCGAGCCCTGAACCTGTCAGAACTTGAGGAAGGGAAAAGAAAGTACAGACCACCTTCCCAGTACCCTGCAGACCAGTTATTGTTCATATTCCCTCCTCGTGTAGCACTGGCAGGAATATAAACATTCTTGGCGAAGGTGAAGACAGGATTTTACAGGTCCAGAATAAGACCTTGGGATAAGCATGGTTCCTTGGTCATCCATCCATCTTACTGGGATAAGCGTTGCATTGAATGACATGCCTTTTCCATTCCATTTCTCTTCTTGGGACTGTATTTTTTCTTGGTTTCTTCCACTGATCCTCAATTCCCAGACATGAGAGGTCAGAGCTTGGTGCCACACAAATCTAAAATCTCCAGTGCCTGAAGCTTCACCATGCAGAGATGAGTGCAAGACCAGCTTTGCAGCCCGGCCCCTTGCCATCACTGGTGAGCAGCAGGTACCCACAGACCTTAAGTCTGTGCTCCCTTAAATATCCAGTGCTGCAAAGCGGGAGCTGTTTTTAAGCAATTTAGCTCAGATCTCACTAATTTTGTGCACACTGCCTCAGAGCTAGGTCTGGGCCATTGCCCTTGTCTTTGAAGTCCATTGCATTTGTGATTTTCTTTGATCCTTGCTGTGAAAATGACTGAAATGTTTTTCTCATAAGTTTGTATGCACACAGGCATAAGAGGCCTGAGAACTTCAGTAAAGGTGAAATATCTGACCTTATCTTGACTTTGTTAGGATTAAAGTAACATTAAATAGGATGAAATTATGTTATAACTACCTTGAGAGACTAATGAGGAGGGAGGAATATTACTCTACTGCTTCTATCAATATACTCAATACATTAAATGGCTGTGAAAGAGCTTTGCTAGCAAGCTTAGTGTGCAGGGATCTGAAAATGCCAGACAGTACCTTAGGGTTTCTAAGGCACCTTCTTTCGCTGAGTTTCCAGTGGTGGCACTTGATACCCAATATCTCAAAAGGGACAAAATGTCCCTGAAAAAAAAACAAAATGGAAAAAAAAAAATCCATTCTTTTCCCACTTTTTCTGAGCAGAAAGGTCACAAAAAAGGGAAAATTTGGTTTTGCTGACGAAATTCTGTTCTTGCTGCATTCTCCCTGATTTCTGGAATTTCCCAGAACTGTTCCATGCACTGAGCCACAAGAGAGAAAGAAAGAACTCTTTGCCCCACTATACTGTGCTGATTATCCTGGTTTGGCTGATTTCTTACTCTACATGGCTTCATTATAAAAACTGACTTAGGAAACAGATCTCTGAGTCACTGCATTTAGTTCTTGCAAAAGCCATCCAAAGTTTAGAGGTGATCAAGCAGGGGAACAACGCTAGGAATAATGTGGAAACTGCTGAAGAATAAAATAATGGCATTTCTTCATTTTGATTATATAAGTCTGTGATAAACCAGTTGACAAACCCCACTTGTGATCATCTCCTCTGAAATAGTTAGACGGGAACAAGAAAGGATGGAGAGCAAGAAAACAGGAGTGTGGTCTGGAAGGAATAAATGCTCCATACGAGGTAAGCTGAGCAAACATTGGACCCATTGGCTATCCTGCTGGGCTTTCGACTCATGAGTGATATTGAAAACATAACCAGGGAACAATTACTCATCCTTGCTCACAATGCACAAAATATTTTCTATACTAAAAGATTTTTTGGTGAATAGCTAAAATAAATCCCCAAATCAAGCTGAATATTTTGCTGCTTTGTAAGTGGTAACTAGGGAAAGAAACTGTATAAGGCTTGCATTTTCATTTGAAGTATTACTGTATGTTTTGATTCATTTGGCTCAGTTCATGATATAATGGAGCATAACTGATGTAACTTGGCTTGATGTGTCTCCTTGTTACACATACTGGAACAATATCTGCAGAAACAGTTGAAATTACAAATTTTTTCAGACATCTATTTTAAGGATCAGTAACTTCAAACAAGCAGAGCACTTAGGCATATTTTAAAGGCTTATTTCCTGCAATCATGCATGGGTCATGGCTTAATCCTCATCAGAAAGCACACATTTTGGGATCCTGATTACAGAAGGAGCAGTGAAGGAAAGACACAGAAAGAAAAGGAAAATTATCAGAGTTTTCAAAAAGAGCTCAGAGATCTTGCACCCAACCAGCAAATCTTTGATGCTAATTTAGAAGAGAGCTGATTATTTAAAATTCTTAAGGAGGGACCCCAAGAGGCAAAACAAAGTTGATGATTCAAAATATCTGTTAGGAGAATTAATGTCACTGCTCAGCACTGTGTGTCCATATGCGACACAAAGGACAGGCTTTGGAAGAATCAGCTATCCTGGCAGGGAACAGACAGCCTAATGGGAGGAGCAGCTAAATCCAATATTTCTTATTGAATTATGGGATTTCTTATCACTTTGCAATAAGGTTTTTAACAGTAAAGCAGGCCTGTGAATTATTTTTGAGAGAAAGAGTAGGGTGGCTTTGCTTGACCTAAGCACGGCTTTTGCCAAATGAGATGGGAGGCAAAAGGATCTTGGTGTTTTGCTTAAGAGAAGTAAAAATACAGCTTTCTGCAGCAGGTAAGAACTGGATTCCAGACCACTTTGAATAAGTTAAGCAAATAATTACGTGTGAATAAATTATTAAGAAAAATACTAAATACATTTCTTAATACATGCCATATGGTTTTTTTGCAGCTTCTTAACAGAAGGCTCTTAAAAGAATACACATTGTCTGCATATACTTTCTACAATCACCTCTTAATAGGCAGAATACTCATTTAGTGGATATTTTAAAAACTTATAAGCATCCCTTTGAAGTCTGCGAATATATGGTGGAAGTCTGTTTATTCCTTTCTCTCATACCTAGATGAAGTGGCAAACATCCAAATTTCTTAAGTAATTTAATTTAAGGAATTTGGATATTTGACAGTTGAAAAGGTTTTCATATTTTAAAAATGAAGGGAGTTTCCTTTGCAACACTATTTCATTTACTTTCACATGTCATTAAAATGCCAGTATTTCTGGAGTATAGGAATTTTGAAGATATTCTGTTATTACAAATTAATGTTATTCTTGCTTTTAAGAATGTTTCCAAATGTCCTGAGACAGAGCCTCGTGTTCATTGGAAGCACTCCCTTTCTCCTCACACCTTTCTGTTCAAAGGTTTTGCCAACTGATGTGGTTTACAGAAGCCTCCAGGCTGCTATCATTTGTGCTAGCAGAGTGACCTTGGACTGATCAGGCAAAAAATGAAGGGAGCACAAATCATGCCAGTATTCATCTTCATTCCCACCCTTTATACTCCACTCATTGTCCATAATCTCCCAAGATACTCCTCCAGAAACTGGGTTATGGCTGTCCTACCCCTCCACATTTTTACCTGATGCCTGGTGATGTCCACAGCAAGACAGAGGTGTTTCAGCTCCACGGGCATAGGATCTGGCTATTGGCTCTGGTTCAGGTAGATGAAGTGTGGCAAGCTGAGGCAGGATTTTAAGGCCTATTTAATCAGTCCAGTAATTCAAAATTTGATGTGAGCTTGAGTTGTTTATGTACCAGAGAGGATTCTGCTCCTGGAGGGATTCTGACCTTGCTGCACTCTGTGTACACTGATTATTGGAAGTGCTGCAACCAAACAATGTCTTGAGCAACAGCAGTAATAACAGTGTAAGAAGGATAAGAGAATATTTTAGGAGATGTTTCAGCTGTCTTGCAGGAGAGAGCTCCATGCTGCTGTGGCTGCTTCTCCAACAGTACCTGAACTGTTTAGGTTTAAACCCTGAGACCCACATAATGCCTTGACTATGGCGCAGGTATTTCTATGGCAAATCCTGTAAGAAATACTTGACACCTTTTCTCTCAAAGCATCACTGACTGGTCTGCCTAATCTAGCTGATGTATAAGGCTACATAGGAGCCTGGATGCTGTTCAGGTGCTACATTCTCTAAACTCCATCATGATACAAGTCCAACTGTGGTGACTGAGTCTTGCCTTACTGGGCAGCTGGTGGTTGTCAAGGGTGTTTTCAAGCCTTCTGTTGGTGGAGAAAAAGCCAGAAAGGCCAGGCTGCACATTTTGTGAAAACTGGTTTGTAAATTCCAGATTCAAATATTTTGATTTTTAAGCTCAAATTTCATCTCACTACTGTGAAAAGCCTGTTACTCCCTACCTGTTACACTCAGAAGCACTTCTGCAGATGAAAACCAACTTTCCATCCTGCAACCTCCCACAGACATATGCACACACATTATGTTCCCAGTTTAATTGCCTTTCAAAACTGTCTTATCTTGGCACAAACTTGTCATTGGTTTATCTCTGCTCAGGATAAATGTATACCTAATCTTATTACTGGATGCACTCAGAGCAAGCAATCTCATTAATAGCTACCCTTAAGGGATTTTTATCCATGGATCAATTTCATAATTGGAACGCAGCTACATAATATATAAATATATCCCTTCAATGGCACAGCCGTCCTCATGCTGTTCAGTCTTGCACATCTCATGAAAAAAAAAAATCCAGAAAGAAAGAATGTATTTTAAACCCAGAAATCCTTCTTGGAAGCTTGTTAAGTTTTCAGATCACACCACAGGCTTACAAGCTTGATTTGTCGGGTTCATGATTGTTACTGGCTATGTGAGTTCTATCGTATTTAGCCTGGATAGTCACTAAGAATAGTTTCCCCTATTCTTGGTGGCAGTGCATTGAACTTTGTATGCTCTTTGTTGTAGCATATAGATTTCTATAATGGGAAAAACCTAACTTGTTAGCTACATCATTTTCAAAAGCAGCAGGAGCTGTCTAGCTTTTAAAAAATTAAATTATGTTCATTATTCCATGACTGCAAAATACCCTACTAAGAGTGTAATAGCTTAAAGGCTTCCTATGCGACTTTACTTCATCATTAAATAATTATACTTTGTGTACCTGAACTACACTTTTGTCGCATCTCAAATACAGGATAGTTAGTGAGTAGGAGTCTCATTACTGAGGCTGAGTGAACTATTCATAATTAAACCTGAACCAAGCAAAACTTAATTTTCCAACAAACTTCCATTTAATTCTATCCAAGCCCTAGCAAAATAAAATATACGTTTACTGCACCCAAGCCACAGCAAGCATTACTCACTTTGGAGTCTGTGGGTTCCCAGCCCCTGCCACACTTCTGCCAGGATCATTACATTTCTGATAAAAAGGGATTAATTTTGTTTCTCCCTCCCACTCTGTAGGCACACAGTGAGGATGGGCATTACTGTGGCTCTTGGAATGCATGCATAAGAAATTAGTCAGTATTTTACAGTTCTACCTATTTGTAGCTGCAAGCCATGCAACTGCACACAAGGTTTTTCACAATGACACCACTGGGCATTGCCAGCCAGCCATTTAAAATGTGAGTGAAATTATTGTTATAATTCAAAAGGCGGATAGTGGTTTCAGTGATAAAGGTGATAAACTGAAAAACAGCCAGAAGCGTAGAGTTACTGTGTTTGATTATCAGCAGATCCCAAATCGCTCAAAAAAAAATCACATAATCCTCACCCAGCTGCCCATAGTCATCTTACCCAAGGCTGCCAACAGCAAAATATTCTGTCTCTGCCAGTGCGATGGGAAACGGCTTGCAATGAAAATAGAGACATTCATGGATGTGTGTTCTCATTGCAGTTAACGTGGGACTTGGCTGCTGCAGGGGCACAGGACAAGCTGGACTGCACTGACTCCAGAGGCAGTTCTCATGAAGAACTGAAGTGTCCGGGCACTCAGGTAAGAAGCAGGAAAATCCCTGTTTAGATGGAGAGGTCAGAGCCCAGAGTGGGTCAGCTCATCTGAGGCTGCTTGCATCACTTTGCTGTTGGAGAACTCTCCTGCAACTTTATAAGCGCTACCAGAGCTAAGAAAGGGAAAATAAAATGGCCTCATGTTAGTAACAAGACACCCAGTTTGAGTCATGACGGCAATTCACCAGCAGACCTTCTTCCTGAGGGATGTGATGGATTATCTGCTGCTTGCAGTCTTTAAATCGAATCTTTCCATAACACAAGCTACATTTCAAACAAAATAGCTAACTAAAGCATGCAGGAAAGAAGGAAGGGTTGGAAGGGCAACTGATTGATAGGGAGATTTCTTTTGAGCATGCCATTCAATTGCTTCATTTATATTTCATTAAGCGTGAAATTATGTTTATAATTATATTAGACAACTGTGTGAGAGATATTAGCTCATAAGCCCAGACTGAATTAAAACAATTATTAATTAATTATTATTCTGGGCTTTCATTTTTAATGAAATTATGCTTCTGAATTCAAAGCACTAGTGAAGGCATGTTATTTTACTTTGGAAAAATACCACTCTGATTGGCTCCTGAGTAACTGAGAAAATAGGAGTAGGTGTTATTTAATGCAAACACCATCTCATCCAGGAATGCACTTTGCATGATATATAAGGAGAAAAGAAGCTCCAAAATGGGCAAAAGGAAGAAAATCCTGTCTAGAGGTTGTGCTGCAGGGAGGTGGTGCAGCACACAGGGACAGCAGGGGTGGCTATGCAACACACAGGGAAACCAGTGAGGAGGAGGCCAAAAGCACAGGAGGAGTTAAAAGAAGAAAGAGACAAAAAAATTATTCAAAGCAGAAAATAATATGCAGCCATGGGAGGTGTGAGAAATTAGCACAGAGCATCACAGCCAGCATCACATGATAACCTGAATGTGTGCTTGAGCCCCTGCAGCATTCCCCTGCTTAGCCATGGCTTCAGCCAGCACAGTCAGTCCTTGTGACACAGGACTAAAAGAGACATAAAAGACCGGCCAGCAGCCAATACTTCTTGCTAGGATCTGGCCTCATCCACAAACCCCTGTGCAGTGGGAGTGATGGCTCGAAGCAAAATGGGACCTTCTCTGTAGTTTGTGCATATGCAAAAATCAGAGCTGAGGTTTATTTCATCTGTAATCTATCAGGGCTATGCCTCCCTATTATATTTTCTACTTCTTCCTATGATACTAATACATATGCAAAAATCACTTGGACTTCAAAAGGACATTCTCAGCTGGTGTAAGAGCTGAGGATATTTCCTGAGGTGTCGCAGATATGGGCAGCTTTCATAAAAAAGCTCATATCTTTAAGGCTGTGCTGTGGCTCACGAAAAGTTCTTCAGTTCACCTTCGTGTATTTTTCTATTTCTTTCCAGATCTCAGTTATTCTGTTAATGATTAAGGATCTCAAGCACTTTAAAACAAAGTTTTCACCTTCAGATACTTTTCCAATCTGTGTGAAAAGAACAGGCTCCTTGCTGGCATTTATCTTACAGTGTGCTCTCTGGCACTCCAACCAAAAATATTTTGAAACACGTTTCTTTTCAGCTCAGAGCTTTGTCAGTGCCAGGCAACCCACTTTTTAGTTTATTTTTAAATGCTGGTTTTTTTTTGGCTTTTCCTTTTCTACTTTCTTTTCCTCTGTGTGCAGCCGACCACATGGTTTCATTCACTGCAACAGCTGATTGCAAAATTAGACAAATACTTTGACTTTGCCCATGGCTTTCATGGCTTCTGTATCTCTGAAGACTCCATTCACCTCTAATTACATGTCCATTGAAATCATGCAGAGAAAGAACAGTGTAAATCGTTAGCCCCCTAAACGAGCGTGCAGCTGAGTAGCTAACAAAGGGATTAACACTTGACAGTAGAAGCATTGCATGCTGAAGGAGAGGGTCATCAGGTGACTGCCTATTACACAGAAATAATTGCCATCCAGTGCTGAGAGGAACTGATGTCCACAGCCTGTGTTTACTGCAAAGATGCATTTTCTCTCAACTCTTACCCTTCTGCTTTATCTGTCTTTACAGAAAACAAGGAGAGCCATTGCTGGGCAGGGAATGGAGAGATGAGAGCTTGGGCAGAGGGAACCAGTGTGGACTGGCTGGGGAGCATGAAAATGGGCTATGGAAATGCAAGGTGATTTGAAGCCCAAGGACATTCAGTAAGAACCTTCCTATTGAACAGAGGGCTTCTGCCCCCTAAACAAAACCCATATATTTTAGTTTTTTTTAATACTGCTTTGCTTAATCTTCCATTGCCATAGTGTGGTATCTTTATACAAAGTTGTTTGTATTGGGGTTGGATTTGGTTGTGGGTTTTTTTTTTTTTAGATCTTTAATAAAGAGCATATAAAGACATAATAGAAATATTTTTCTTCTCCCCTACCTAGCCTTTTGTTATTTAAAAGCACTTTATGATTCAGGACAGTAACCACATTACAGTGAGAATTTCATAGATTAAGATATCCCCAGACAGCTAATATTTTACCTTTTTTAGAATGCAATTCTTATTCATGGATCTTAAAAGATCTGTTAATTCCGTGGTCACTATGAAGAAGTACCTATGGAGCATTTAAAAATGCAGTAACAATTACTAAATAGAATAGGAGGCTGAGTTAGAGGATAGTGGTCATCACTGTCATCATGTGCTGTTGATGGATTACTGGATTGTGCTTGCTGAAAACGTGCTACTGCGTTAGCATAATGTGATATGGAATATCCTGTTATGCAATAGGAGTGATCTTGCAGTTTGGAAAGATTTTGGGTAAGACTTCCTGCTGGAATATATACTCATCACTCTGTTGAAGTCATTGCAGCTGTTATAATTCAAATGGGCTGAGATTTGTTCCCTTGTCTTGAAGCAGACAAGGACAAAGTAATGCCTAATGTTAGGGCAGCATTCAGCACATGGTTGAAGTTGAGCAGAAAGGGGCTTTATGCTGAATTTCTGAGCAGGATGTTTTTTTCCTTTGTGCTCTGTCTTGAACTGTTTGCAATGTAAAACTTGTGTCCCAGTGCATGGCTGGGATTTCCCTGTGAGCAGTGTCTGGGGCTGGCATCTGTCTGATTGTTTTAACCTTATCAACAACACATGCTGGAAAACTTTTTGTCCTATTCTGGAAAAAGGTGCCATTCCATAGCAAGTTAGCTCAGCCAAAGTAATTTAACTGGACTATACACAGATAAGTAAGTTTGGCATTTTTAGCCCAATTTAAAGACAGCAGATTTTGTGCAGGCATTTTAAGTTATCTGATGAGCCACTGAGATGAAATATCATAAAGATACATAACTGAGGCTGAGAAAAGACTCAATAGCAGTGGGGTGTATTGTACAATGTGAAAAGGATGTTTATATCCAAACATCACACGCACAACTGAACATGAATTCACATTAGATCAACTTGAACTTCAAACATACATTTATTAGATACAGATTGAACAACTGCTTTTTAGGTAGTGAAGTACTGATATCACAAAGGTTTTAATCTGATGAAATATCCGACTTCTAAAAACCCAAACATGGCTAATATTTTCAGCAGCTTTTTGAACAGCAACACCTGAGCACAGGTGATGATACTTAATAGTCTGTTATTATTAATGTCTTTTTTGGTCTTATTACTTTCTGTATCTTTAGTGGCATGTCAGTTTTGCCATGACAAGCCCTGTAGAAATTTGTAATGAGTGAAGCTGAAGACATGAATCCACTTCTCTGCTACTGACATTGTAATACTTCATTACAGAGCATCGACAGAGCATATGAGGTGCATGCTGGTGCCCAGGACTCAGGGTCAATAAGCGTGTACACAGTCACCACATTCCCTGTGCACGTGGCCTCTGCCCAGCTGAACAAGTAGTTGTCACTCACATAGCAGCTCTTTCCACCAAGCACAGTGGAGGAATTCATGAGCAAAGGCTGAAGGAAAAGCTACGGAAGAAGTGACTATGGGAATAATGGGAAATTTATGCATGAGTCAATGGTTATCCCACAGACCATCTTCCATTCACTATGGAATACTTCTTTCTCATCTGATGAAGTGACATCTGGTTAGTATATTTGCCGGATTATTTAGTTCTCTGCATCACTTGGAGCAATGTAATCTCTCTAATTGGTACGCAGAATTTTTTCCAGTATGGTTAAAATAGCAGATTCTGTGTTTAGCTTCTTTTATGGTTGTTTTTGCTATCAGCCCCAGAAATCATGCAAAAGAAATGATTTTGTCTAATTTTGGTTTTATTCATTCACAGACTCACCATATTTGCAGCCTTTGAAATAATATTTAGGTCTACATATAGAGGAAATAAAATGCCTTAATTAATTTTCTGCATCACTGAGATGGAGTTTCAGTCAAATGGGGAAGGCGGATGTCAGAGCAAGCCATCCTAGAACCAAGCCTCCAGCACTATTTGGGAGCAAAAGGTAAAATGAGACAGTAGATGAGATGCAAATGCTAATTATAAGAGCTTTTTGGATGAGATAAGCAAATCTCCTTGTAATCTTAAATAAATCTGAAGCTTTCATGCTGTGTTCTCACCCCATCCTGAGTCCATCATGCATTTGCATTTTATTTCTGAAAACATTCCTCACTGCATTTTGATGCTTCAGGCAACAGGAGATGAAAAGACTTTTCTTTAGTGTTAGTTGTTAAAACCCTAAAGGTTATTTCCTGAAGATAAGAAGGTGGTCTCTGCCTTCACAATAGCACAGATTTTCTTTAGTATAAACAGACCTGTTTTTAAAGGCTAGCTAGTAATGATCCCCTCAAAGATGTCTGGGTCTTTCAGAGGTAGACCTACAAATCCATCACTTGGCTGGAAAAGCTCTTCATCAGGAACATGCTCCAAAAAGGAAGACTTGGAGACTGAGTAATAATGTGAGTGTGCTAGAGGTAAAGTAAGCAGGGTGGTATCATGGGTTTTCGTTGGGCTTTTTTGTTGTGTTTTCCTTTTTTGCTATAAGTGGCTGTATTATAGCATGGATACTACTGATGGGATTAATATTTCTCAACAGATTGTATATGCAGTGTTAGACTTTCTCATACTCTACTTTAATTTCCTCAGGAGGCTTTTATTCCGGTCTGTCTAAACAGTTTAGCAACATTCATTAGGCCTCCTGACACCTCAGCTATTGATTAAGAGAGCTTTCGATGCCCACTTCACAGAAGCGGTCATCCTGAAACGCATTTAGTTGGTGAGAAGTGGGCAGAAAGGGCTGAAGTATCCCAGGTTCCAGGACAGCAACAGACATCATAAAGAGGTTAAGAAAAAATTTCCTTTGCATAAGGACAAAACTGAAAGTGGTGATTTTGAAGAGCTTGGAAATAAAAAGACATGACAATAGTCTTCTAATTCTCAAAAAGTCTGCAAAGAAGGGGTGTCTGAAATATTGTCCAAGTCACCAAAGGGGCAAGAAAAGTGCCTGGCTCCACATGCAGCAAAGGTTTAAATTAGAGATTTGGAAAAGCTTCCTAACGAAGGATACTTAATTACTGAGTCTGGCTGCTGAGGAAAGTTGTAAAGTCTAAGTTATAAAGGACCAATTAGAGTAACACCTGTCTGGAATGGGCACAGCAGGATTCTGCTTCCATGCAGTGAAAATGGACTTAAAGTCTCTATCATGCTGTGGTGCTATTTTGTATCCCCCCAAAACCCCACTCTGGTCCCAAGATTTCATTTTTGCTAGACACATATGTTCCTAGACTGTATGCAGGTCGTCTAAGCTCAGCTGTGAGTGCGTTCAGTCTGTCTCACTTCCATAGCACTAGCCTGTCTGGGAAAAAAAAACCACACTGTAAACCCAAATTATGTGAGATCAAAGTCATCTCATGAGGAAGTCATGCAGATTGAAATTAATTTCATTATTCTGAGTAGAGCAGCCAGTGTTCCCTAGGGAAAAATGCATCTTCTTGCCTCTTGAGCTGGTACCCTAGCTGACCTAGGAATGTTGGAGAGAGGGTATTTCCCTACAGTCCTCAGTGAGGTATGCAAACGTTCTCCTGGTTTCCACAGACACTGTGAATGCATTAACTTTGAATGGTTCCCTGAACTGACTGATTCGGTTTCTTGGTGCATTGTATGAGATGTTTGGATATGCATTCACAACTCTGGATTCCTCTCTGAAAGCCAGGATCCTTCATGCCGAAGTCAGTGCTGCTTCCTAGGGTTCTAAATCCCTGAATTTAGTCTTAGTCATGAGTTGCAAGAATGCTATCCAGCATTGTAAGTAAGTCAGCAGCATCCCCCAAATAAGATGATAAAGCAGCTGTGTTGGCTCTAGAGCAGCTTAACTTTAAGCTTCTGAGTATGATGAATTATTGTTTAAGGAGATGTATTCATAATTCTGTTCCTTCCAAGCAGGTGGTTGATATTTTGAGAGCCCTGCTGTATCAGCACTATGTATATTTGGCACAGAAACTGCATGAATATTATAAATTCTATGTTTAATTGGGTCTCATAAAGAAATCCTCTAAATCATAGTCATCCCATCAAACAAAACAGGAAATTGACATGGTGAGGTATTCCGTAACATCACTTCTTTTTTCCCCTAAAGGTTAGACAAAACTTTGTTATTTTCTTAGAAGAAAAAAAGATGAGAGAGTCAAGTATCTTTGATGTAGTCCTATTTATCTGAAAGTAACAGAAAATCCTAATTCTTAGCACAGAAATCAAGTAATGTGAGAAAGTACTTTTATATACAACACCAAGCCTCCCTGAGCTAGCACTCAGCCAAAAAAAGCTCTCTGTTTAGGCTTTCAGCAAGACCACAGTGCCACTATTCATTCAGGTTGCATCCTATCTTTCCAGCTTCTTTATATCTTCCTTGAAATATTTCTGTATCTCTGTCTCATGTATTTTTGGCATAAAATACCACAGTATCATCGGCTATACATTAGGTGGTAATACTCCTTCATTGACATTTGTGACTGTTAGGTGGCATTGTATGGTGGGGGGTGAGAGTTGCTGTTGTTTCAACATACTGGGGCTGCAAAAATCCTAATGTGCTCTGTTTTTCCTGAATAAGAGTTCTTTCCATAGAACTATGAGGCTATGATAAAGGGACTGTCATAATAAATAATAGAGAGACAGCTCAAACGTGTGTGAGTCTTACCTAATAAATAAGGGTAAAATACACGTACCAATGCAAGTAGAAGGAGATTTATATTTAGTTTCCTTAAGTGGTTTTGAATCTGTACATGACTGAAAGTGCTTTCATTGTTAACGTATTGACTTCTCCATGCCATTTGATTCAAGTGAAGTACTATTTGCACCTATTTTATCTATAGTACCTCTATTACATCAAATCAAACCAGAGGCAAGAGACTTGTACTAAAGGAATGCAGTTCCTTAGTCAGCTGTATCTGGCAAACTGAATAGAGGGATTGGGGGTTGATTTTGGCACCTGACCTGCTTTGGCATCTTTTGCCTGCAGAGAGTTTGTCATGGGAGACAATAGCTTGCTACAAGGAGCAAGAGAGAGGCCAGTGAGCCTGCTGGAACACTCACTAAAACTTGTGCATGACTGCATTTTCTTGACAGGCTGCTTCAAGTGCTCTCTAGAGTTATTTGATCTGGTCCTCCACACCCTGTTCACACAGCTTCTCTATACTGCTCTTACTGTGGAATTCATCACAGGCTATTTTATCTGGGTGACAGCTGAGCATACACAGGGTTTCGAGTCCATGCAGTGCATCTACAAATAGTCAGACTGCTGTACAAGGTCCCTGGCCTTGCTTATCAGAGTGGAACGGCTGGGAGTGCCTTTCTTGATAGGCCAAGGTGATCCTGAAGCATTGCACCCCAGGCAATTGTGAGTCCTAGCATGCAATAGGCAATCCGTGCACTTACTTGTCACATGTGAGGGAAAGGTCCTATTTGAGATTGTTTGCAGATCTGTGTTGAAAAAGCCTCTTTGATACAAGCGGATTGTCCAGGTATGGCAGGAACTGTGATAACATTTGAACATGACAACTGTGTTGCACAGTACAATAGCAATGTTAAAGAAAAGCCACTCACATTAGCAGCTCTCATGCTGAGTGTAAGGGAAACCCCAGAGCAAAGGGCGATCTTCACTCCATCTGCCCCGGTTTTCGTCCTCTAGCACAAATGAAAGCTAGTGACAAGTTGCAGTTGTGTCTTTCAGAGATGTCTATTTTGATCTTGTTCAGCAGCAACGTGTACCCCAAATCCATAAATCTGCAGACGTTTCAGGAAGAAAAAATTACAGGGGATCAAAAGGAAGCTGGCAAGAGGACAAGCAGGGGAAATGATGCCTGCTGCTGGCTTTCAGTTTGCTTAGGGAAGTGGGAAATGGGCAGCACAATCTGAGAAATGAATACAGTTACACTTAGTAATATATGTGGTTTACTGTTTTTTCCCTCTTATCCAAAATGATCCAAGACAAAAATTGGCCCAACAGCTCACTGTGGGGGAGCAGGAGTGCTGTTTCATGCACCAAAGGGTTCACTGCAAGTATGAATAACTATAAAATTAAGTAATAGTGACTAAGATCCTTTGAGCAGGCAGGATTTTACGAACATGGGTGAAGGAGAGCTGAAATGTATTGGAAAGACCATGCCCAAATGGAATTTTCACATTTTTCCATTACACAGAAGAAAATATGTTGGCCACCAGAAAACAGACTGAGCTTTATTGCAATAGAAGTCAAGAAGTAACACTCTGAAGTCATTGGTATAAGCTAATTAGGTATGAATATACTTTAATACGCTAACTAATACCTGCGCATGGTTTCCTGTCGATTTAAGGGGGACTATTTGTACAGCAAATTACTGCTGTGTGGGAGTAAGTCTATGAGTATCCAGGTTTCTGCTAAAATAAGATTTCATGTCCATTAGACTATCCAGCAACAGGAAATCTCTCAGGCGCTGCAGTTTAGGTGAAGATTCAGCTCTTGGAGTAGAATCCATTTAACTTTGGATTTGGAAAGGACAATGCTGGAAGTTAGGGAGCAGCAGATTTATGTGTCACTGAATTATAATGTGGAGGATATTTCACAAATAACCTGTCCTCTGAAACTGCTGACTGTAAGATGCTTTAGGAATAGTCACATTTTGCCACAAGTACAGAAAGCTCATCTTATCAGATGACTTAACAATGCATCTCACTTGCATAAATGAAACATTTATGTTCTCATTACAATTATGAGAACATCTTTCAGTTATTATGCTACCTGGCAGCAAGGTGAAGGGTATTGATCCAGGCCTATGGTTTGTTTACAAACCATATTTATATCATGACTCTTAGTGAGAGCCTTTTTGGGGAAAAAACAGAGGATATGAAATGCTCTTAGACATTTGTCCTGGGTTCAGCAGTAGCAGTCATTTCTCTCCTTCTTAGTAGCTGGTGCAGGGCTGTGTTTTTGACTTTCAGCCTGGGAACAGCACTGATAACACCGATGTTTTTAGTTGCTGCTCAGTAATGTTTACTCTGATCAAGGACTTTCTGAGTCTCATGCTCTGCCAGGGAGGAGGGGAAGCCCGGAGGAAGCAGAGACAGGACACCTGACCCCAACTAGCCAAAGAGGTATTTCATACCACAGCACGTCATGCCCACTATATAAACTGGGGACAGACACCCTGCTCAAGTCAGGCTGGGTATCAGTCAGCTGGTGGTGAGTGGTTGTATTCTCCTCCCTTATTATTTCACTTATTATTATTGGTGGTAGCAGCAGTGGTTTGTGTTATACCTTAGTTACTGGACTGTTCGTATCTCAGCCCATGGGAGTTACATTCTTTCGATTCTCCTCCCCATCCCTTTGGGAAAAAGTGAAGAAGGTGGAGAGTGAGCAAGCGGCTGCATGGTTCTGGGTTGTTGGCTGGGCTTAAATCATAGCAGCATTAAACAAATGGCTTCATAAAAAAAAAAAAATGCTTTGAAGTAAAATGTTCAAAATGTCTTAAGAACAAGGAAAAACAAGCACTTGGGTCAGTGAACTGCTCTGAAGCAAACTATTTCATATTGCTGTCATAATAGGAGCTTAAGCAAGGGGCAATCTCCCTTAAGAAAAACAAAATGAGAAATCATGGGCAGCCACTCCTACTCCAAAGAGTTTCATGTGGTTTATGCATGGGAAACTGAGAGAGGCTGAGTATTTCCCCTGTGAATCACAGAGCCCTGGCTGGCATTGGGAACAGATTCAAGATTTCCACATTCTCTATTCAGTCGTGCCATTCTTTCCCCAAAAGCTAGGTCCAACCCTGGGTCTGTAACTATGCTAAAGTCTCCAAACTATAGCTTTGGTAACTTTTCCAATGCTATAAAGCATTTACTCCCGACCTGTTCTCTTACCTTCAAAGAGGCAAACCAACAGTATGCCCTGGGACACCATCTTCTCAATTCTCTTTCCACCGTTGCTCTTCTTGCAGCCAATTTTATTGGTATTGGATGGAAAGAATTGTCTGTAAGCAGGGACAACGCTATTGCAGGTAAATTTAAAGAAGGAAAAAAATAAGTTTCACAGCTGGAAGTACTGCTGAGAAACTTGAGATCTGTTACTACTTAGGCAGAAGACCTCGCACCAATGTCCTTTTAAAATACTGCAAAATGCATGCTGCTCTGCAGCCACCAATTCCAACAGCAAGTGGGCAGCCATCGAGAACATGACTAAGTGCTGCCTGCCTCTTCTCAAAGGGTGATTTGTTTCCACTAATGCAGAAAATGAGTATTGTTCTATTTTGTTTCTGTGTCTTTTCATGTATGCAGCTATCAATGGACTATCTGGGCTCTTTCACATCTCAGAAATGGTTTCGTCCTATTATCACTCTATAGCATTGAATTTTAACATCATGATTTCATTTGTTGCAGCATTTATGGCATTCAGTTGTCCTCTTTTTCTGAGGTTTAGAGAGTTGTTTTATTTCCTCAAACTCAGTGACAAAATCTACCCAAAGCCAGAGCTGTTCCTTGTGTTCTAAATACACACATGAAAAATACCAGCCAATTAGTGCTAAATTCAAATGCGAAAGGAATAGCCATTATTTTTAGGTTATATGTACACACCACTTGCTTCCTTTACCATTTCTGAAGAAAGATCAGCCGCTGCGTGCTCTTAGTACCACTGAGAATACTAAAAAAAGCTGTCACAAAATGATATCTTGATAAAACAAGACGACCTTTAAAATTGAAGCTGTGGAAGCAAACCAGCTAAAAAATGGTTCCAAATGCACACAAAAAGCTCTGCAATGAAAGGAAAATTGATTACTCTCATATTCTTAATTATATTAAATGATTGATACAATTAAAGTAGGTATTTTAAAACAGAGGGACTTCAGAATGTGCTGGCTACACTATTCATTTCTGAGTGAACTTTTGTTTTTTCCATATAGGAAACAATGCTGGAGGTTTTTGATTTACACATGCTTTTGATTTTCCCACACCTACTCTAGAGCCAGGATGAACATTTTCACAGCAGTAATTGATTACTAACAGGTCACTTTAAGCCATGTGGTCTTCCCTCCATGTAATTACGGAGTGGCTCTATGTCCTTATCCATTTAAAAGGTTTCTAGCAGCAGACAACAGCTGGGGGTCATTCTTGTTACTCCTGAGTAATCTTGTTTGGTACAAAATATCAGAATCTGCAAAGGAGCCATCCACTATTTCAAGGTTTCTGTGCACAGAAGCTCTCACACAGAAAAGAGGAATCATTAAAAAATCATGACAACCCCCAAATGTGTGCTAGCATCAACTGTATTTTCTTCTCTCCACATTCTAGTCTTGATATTGCAATTACACACAAGTGGACATAAAGAGTTTGAGGCAGGGTCAGATTTTAGTTATGTTTTTGCATAATGCCTTAGAAAATGAATTCCTAATCCCTGATTCTGGCTGGGTAGGTCATCTGCCCTAAATATAACAAATAACATGAAAATTCAGGCTTTGCTGCTGTTGAAAAGAAATGAGATACTGTGAGGATGAGCAGAGTTGAGGGGAGGGTGCGTGACCTTTTCAGTAATCCCAGTTTGGATCTATAGATTAGTTCTATTTTTTTTGAATATATTACCACAAAAAAACCCACCAAACTAAAATGAGTCAGAAAATTCACAGCATCAGAATTACAGGGTTAAAATTTGAATTAGGTAGTGGAAACAACTCAGTGGGAGGGGGGCTGTTGTTAATTGAATCGAAATCCTGCTCACAGCTAAACATCTTGTGAAACATCCAGCTATGTTTTAAATGTTAGTCACATTCAGGAAGGCTTTCTTGGCTTGCATGGATTGGAAAGGCAGGTGGAGGGTAATGAAGTGACTGAAATGGGAAGTTAAGACCCCCATCTGTTGACAACTGCAGGCTTCCCATGGCCAAGGAACTGAAGCAGGAAAATCTTGCCCAGAGTGTGACATGGCAGGAAACAAATAAGGTTTCTTGTGCACTCCACATTAGTTACTTTTGAAAGACCTGGGATTGAATCACAAGTAACTAGCTGATCAAAATATCCATTATATCCTACCTTCACATTCACTAGTATTGGCATAAAGTTTTTTCTGGGAAAAAAAAATTAATATTGATGTCCTTCAGTTGAGCTGTTGGTGAACTGAAATCACCATACTCTTTCTGGATTCAGGGAACTCCTTGGATGAAATCCTATTGCTTGCTTTCTTTTTCCTGGAAGGATTTCTCCCACTTTTCCTCCCTCTGAGCCCCATGCTATACCCTGAACTCCTGCTTAGCCAAATGAAACTCACCAATGGGATTGCAAAGGGGAGAAAGACAGACTGTTTATCTGAAAAACTACCTAAGAAAAGAGTAGGAAAATTCTGGTTTCTCCATTCCAGGGCAATAAGGAGAGGAAAAGAGGGTTCCCACGACCCAAAACTGTACAAAAGATCAATTTTTACCTCAACAGGAGGGAATCCCTGATGTCTCTTTTCCTGCTGGGCTTTCTGTTTCTCAGGGCCACATGCAAAATCATTTGCTTACCTGTCCCAGGAGACTGAAGGCTAGAGCAAACTTCCCATGCAAAGGGGGTCTGAACGTGGTGCTATTTTCCTACTAAAAGGGGATTTGAGATTTTCAGCCCCCAAAACTTGGTGGTTCCCACAGTCCTTTGAATGTGGGACAGTTAGCAGGCAACCAAAACTTAATCTTCCTTGAAAGGCCAAAATTTCCACCTTGAATTTCTTTCTTTGTCCCTATCCTATTTGTATCTGTGTTTAATAGCAAAGGGAAAACAAAGAGAGGGAGTTACTTGAAGAATTTGAATTGGGATGTCTTTACTGTCTTCAGCTTAATCCATTTAAGAACATCAATATTAAATCAGGGAAAAATCTCTGATGAATACACAGGGATTTCCAAAGCAAATGTTGCATGCACAATTCAAGATTTTTACTCAGGGTCTGATTCTGAGAAGTATGGCAAGCATCCAGTATCCCTTTCCAATACAAGTTTAAAGTGAAGGAGTCTAATAAGCAACTCTGAGATGATAACATTAACTTTTTGATGTTAAAATTCTGATTAACTCTTCCTGTCTGGGGACGAGCAGTTTGTGTTGCCTTTTAGTAAAAAATAAGTAATGTTAAAGAAGTATTTGTTATTAACATCATTGCCAGGGAGCTCTGGAAATACTGAAGAATAAATGGTCCTTGCCACGGATACTACTTTGAATTAATAAATTAGGAATAGGTTTTCCCAGGAATTTACTGACAGTCTCACAGAAACACCCTCCAACTTCTTGGATAACCACAACCCATATAACTAACCTGTTTTTCTTAACCTCAGAGCTGATTGTGTATGGCACACAAATCATCCCTGAAACTAGACTGGTACATACTCAGATTAATGTATTTTTTTGATCTATGTACCTTAGTGCTTCATACAGCTCCATCTTCTTTATAAAACTATCATTAATTTATCTGAAGTAGCAGCTTCTTCTCTTTTGCCAGTGCTACCTGTTCGCTATGTTATGCTATCAGATTGACTGACTGGAGTGCAGTCCCTTGGCCTTACATAGTGGAAGAAAATAAATGGTTGCCTTTGCATGAAGAAGGAAACAAAATGTTCTGCTTGAGGCTTATTTATTCCTTGTTGAATAAACTGTCCACTTTTAAGGTGTATTTACAAGTGCAGCCTGTGCTTTCAGAGGGTTGTAGGATTTGGTCTGCCATGAATACAGGAAAAGGCAATAATTCTTTGCAACCTGGCAGCACTGATTCAGTTGAAACTTTTAAGTAGAAAGAAACTGCATTTTAGAAATGGCCCACCCAAAGTAAAGCCTTTGCTGTGTGTCCATCCTTCCTTCAGCACTTTGGAGCTTAGTTCAAAGGCAGCACTACAGTTCCTAGGATAGCCCAAGTCAAGTAGATTAGTGAGCAATGCAGGTGGATTTGAAGCTCTGAACATCTCTTTCTATTCATTTTATTCTATTTCATCATGAACTTGTAAATTATATAAAAAAATATAAATAAATACACTGTTCCTACAAAGCAGGACTTGTCTTCCCATCTCTGCCTATCTGAACACACAGCCTGTGTGCTGCAGCTCTCTGTGTGTTCAGACAATTAGTGCTGTGCTTTGTATCTGTGTTTGGACCGTATGGCTAAATCTCAGCCCATATGTTACAACAATGTTATTGAAGGTGATTTGGAAAGGCACCCTAATTAAACAGCACAGTTGGCTAGCTAGGAAATTCACCAGTGTGACTTAATATCACAGTATGAGTCAATTTGGAGAGGTGGTTTTATCTGGGGGAGCTCAAGGCACGTTTGATTTTGATTGCTGAATTAAGCATGCAAAATGGAGAATCCATAAGCATAGGACCATGTTTAAAAAAAAAACCCAAAACTTACCTGTGGGATTTAAACTTCAGTTTTGTGTGCAGACCATCCATAGATATGATCTAGAGGAAGACATTCTAGGTCTGCGTATAGTTACCTATGGCAACTCTGACAAGATCACTGATCTGAATTCAAATTCACATCAACTTGCATTGCATAAATAGAAAATCCAAAAGAACAGCTTCCAGTGCAATTTGCTGCTGAATGTACTTCAGATATCACATAAACTGGCTGAAATGAGGCCAAAAGTTTGCAGAAGATTTGTACCTTTGATGTTCTGGTTCAACAGGGGTGGCAGAGTAATCCAGGGAAATGCTGCACTGCGGTACCTCTTCATTGCTGAGGACCTATAAAAACTAGGACCCTAACTACACTACTGCTTCTCTTGGAATTGCAATAATTAGCCCAGTCCGGGTCACAAATGAAAGCTGTAAGCCATCTTCTGCAAGATAATGGGTCATCAGGTCAAGTCCAATAAGCATTAATGCACAGTAATTTTCTACTGCCCCAAATTCAAACTGATAGCACAGCTGACTCTCGACTGTAATTCAGAGGTATAGAGAAAGCACAACATTCCCCCACTTGCAAGGACAAGAAAGAAAACAAACTGCAAAAATACAGGGGCCGCTGACCTTGCAAAACTATGGTTGCTCCAGTCAACCTCTTTTGACTTGATCTTCACCCTCACCTTCAGTAGGAGTGTTTAGAATCAGGGCCCACTGGCACTCACAGATATTGGTGCTTAGCCTGGTTTTGGAGCTTTCTCTTTCTGAAGTTACTGAGTAATATCTTAGTTCTATTTATTAAACACTTTAATTCTTTTAAAGGAAAAGGAAAAGCACAATAGGAACTATTACAGAAGTAACCTGGGGTGACATTTTATCCTCCTTCTGTCATGAGCAGAGAGGCGAAAGAACCAGAAAAGAGAGAAATGAGCCATAAAAAAAAAAATGAGCACAAGATGACACTTGGATCACTGCATGTCGGAAACGCCATACAGGACCAGAACATCGTCTTCAGTCAGCAATGATATCAGTTTGTCAGCGTCTTCACCATTGTTTAACTGGACACAGCACTGCTCAATTATCACCTGTCCATCCCATCCTAAAAATGAAGTTAAACCGTCATCAAATCATCAAATTATTGGAATTCTTGACTATTTTATACACTGGCCACCCTGTCACTGTCATTCCCTGCATCACCCCTGTGCCCTGTGGGATACAAGCATTTCAGGTAAGTTGCAATGCAAGATCTATTGAACCCCAGGGACTGGATAACTGAGGGAGTTTTGGTAATAGCTACAATAAATATACAAAGAAATTCTGAAAAGGAAGATTCAACCAGCATGTGCTAATATGAGGGTTTTTCCATCCTTATAACCTGCTTTGATATTCCCTTTACCAAAACCCTCTTACATTTTGCAAAAGATATGCCCAACATTTTACCTCATCCTTCTAGATTCCAGCTGGGATCAGACACTGAGGTTCTCAGTACAGCAGCTACATATGAAAACTTGCCAGTCCCTGGAAAAACCAAAAACACACCCTAGAAACAGCCTGGATAAGTTTCTTCTTTGCATTTTTTCTATTGCAGCCTTTATTAACCTGCAGCAAGAGATAAATTATGTATGTATTTTACAGTGATCTTGGTATCCAACACTTACTTGCTTGCAAAAGTACTAATGAGTTGAGGGGACCCCATCAAGAGGCATCACACTCATGGAGAGAAGGTGGAATTAGAGTAGGTGGAAGGAAAGAGCTCCTTTTTGAAGCTTGTAGCAGCTCCACCAAGGAGAGACTGATGAGTGGCTATTTGCATTATTCTGGGGGAATTCCCTTGAGATTTTGGTTGTACACAACCAGTTTAAAGGGTGACAGTTTGCTCCACTCTGTTTCTTTCCCCTTCTCACAAGTTCCTAAGGAAGGCACCAACTTCAGCTGACTCCTGCTGGTTTGTGCAGCAGGAGTCAAATCCCACAGCAGCTTGTCACAAACCCCAAAGCACCCACAGACATCTGCAGAAAAGACACTTGTTACAGCCAGCCAGAGGTGGGTAGCGTGGATAATCTTGCCAGAAGCAAAACTCTTGCTAATTCTCCTATTTCACTCCACACATTATTAAACATAAAATATCAGCACAACACAAAGCTCATAAAAGAACAACAACACAGAGACATTTCTAAGATGCTGGGGGGGGGTGGGGGTGGTGAAAGGGCTTTAGGTTCACTTTAAATAATTACTGAAATCCTGAAGGAGAAGCGGTATGTACTGTGCCTCTACATCTATTATTTCTGTCTCCTGCGCCCTTGGTGAGCTATCTAAGCAAGGTAGCAGAAGGTTCAGCTGAAAGGCATGGAAGTTTTGCATCTAAATTTCCCTTCAATATGAATTTGTGAGGACTGTGTCTTTGAACAACACAGTCACCTGGGTTTATTTATTTATTTATTTTAATCTGATTTCTTGCTTGCTTCTTTATGTTCTCTGCAACAGCTGGCAGTACTACTGCCAGATGCCATCAAAGTCTACAGAGTATTAAACAGGCTAGCCTTAACCCTGGGCTTGAAAGAGTGATGATGTCTCAGCAGAGGAAATAAGTGAGACAGAAGGAGCTTGTCAAAGAGTTACAACTTCAAACTAACAAAATAACAAACCTGAGATTCAAAACACTGCTTAGTAGCTCCAACACCAAGCAGATGTACACACCTACATTTTTGTAGTTTGTGTTCTTTCACGGCAATTAATTTTCTTAAGCAATTCCTGGACTTTGCAAAAGACTTAGCTGAAAATATCCGAATTGTGTAGGCAAGGAAAAGAAATGGGTCTGGACAAAGATTTGTTATTTTGATGAAGAATCCAGTGTGGCAGGTAGCCATGTCCACATTGGATATGTCTTCCCTCTGCCGAGGATAAAGCATGCTTTTCTAGAACAGAAACACCCACATTAACATCCCAGGTTACACCCTCAGGTACACCCTCTCTTAACCAGATCAATGGAATTGCAGTCTTCAGCCCAAGCTCAGAGCAAGGCTCAACCACCACCATAACTATGCATCCTAATGTCTTCTCTGCTCCATCAGAAACTGGTACAGTGACACCTATCAGTGGCAGTAATACGGTCTAGCAATATCATTTTCCAGCAGCTGATTCACAGTGATTTGCACTCCAGAGGCTTCTGGAAGTTTCCACAGGGTCCTTGTGGAGTTACCCATTTTGATTCCTTCTCTCAGATGCATCTCATGGAGCACTATTGAAGCTAAGTGGCTTGAAGTTAGCAGAGGATTATTTCCAGGATATTGGCTATTCACTAAGAGTTAAAGCTGATGCAGTGGCTGCTGAGAAGCCAACTGGAATAGGTAATGGTAAGGAGCTGAAGCCAAAGCAATGCAAGCCAACAGGATCACTGGAAGCCAGCAAGAGCTGTCTCTGAGGACTGCCCCACTGCACATACATTTGGAGCACAAAAAGGGAAAGGAGTAGCTCAAGGGCCATGAATCAGCCTAGCTGAGCGACTCTGGGAACTTAAACACTGCTGCGCCACCAGAACTTTGCCTTATCATATCCAAGGCTCATTAAAGCAAAATACTGCAAAATGGCAGAGAAATAAAGTCTGATCCAAATCAATATTTGGAAGACACTGTTGACAAAGAGCATAATATATATGCCAAGCACCCTCTTAGGAACAGACCAATTGGGTGCAAACATTCCTGAATAAGAGATAGATACATTTATAAAAATGTCACTGGGTTTCAGAGCAGCACGAGAACTCCTTACTTTATCAGTTTCCAGGCACAACTCAATCCTCCCCTTTCTCTCTTTTGCCCCCTATGACCAGTTAAGAGCAGCCACCCCTCCTCAGTCTCTCCACAGGAGTTAATTCATTCATCTGTTTTATGCAGACATTGGGATTGCCCTGAGAGTTTCCAAGGTAGACAGAGAAAGTGGAAATAAAAAGCAGCTCCCTGCATGATTTGTGAAACATGCAAAATACAATAGCAATAAAAACAGTAATGAGTTCATTACAATAGAAATGGTCTCATTAGCAGTGCAAACGCCAGTCATAGACGTGGCCAGGTTCCTGATGGTGCAGGGAGTCTTTTAAACACTGCCCTTCCCTGCTCCAGCAATATAAATCCAAATTAAAAACATATAAATCCTCAAACCCTTGGGATGCTGTCCATCCCTTTGCTACCCCAAAATGTGACTGTGAAACAGCACATGGGGTTCAGATGCTCAGTGAGGTAGTGATACACAGGGAAGCGTGCTATCAGCAGAGGTCCTTTCTGTTCAGGCTTTCACTACCCCAAGAGGAGGGGAAAGAGAACTCCATTTGCTGGCAGGAGATGTCTGGAGCAATGCAGTGGGAAAATGTATTTGGAAATACTTTAAGTGGGAGAAAACCAGTTTTCATCAAAATGCTGGTAATGAATTCAGGGCATTTGCAGACGGATGGTAGGAATGGGAATTATAGAACAGCATCAGAGGTGTTAGGCCAGTGAGTTGGGGTGCAGCATACAGATTGTGCATGCTCTGCTGCTTGACACATACCTCTCAGGAAGATGCAATGAAGGATGATGGTATTTGCCTGTGGCTGGAGCATGGCTTCATCTCTTCACCACAGCCAGGTGGTGTGGTTTCTTTGCTTGCGAAGTTACAGGCAGAAGCATCGCTATAGCTGAGAACATGCTGTTCAATGGTCATACTGGGGAAGAAAGAGCAGCCAGCAGATGGGACAAGACTGGGACAAGCATGGGAATGGCATTACTCTGGGGGCCTGGGAAACATCTGCAAAGGAAACTCGGTCACTAATCCTGGTTACTCCTAGATTCCATATTGTGCAGGGACAGAGAGTGCCCAAGCTTGGAAAACAGGCATATTAATTAAAAAGAAAACATTCATTTTACTCTTTATCTATATAATGTCTACATATGCACCACTTGAAAGAGAGGGCTGAGGAACTTGTATCAATGCACTTACCTGTGTACATAAGATGATCTTCTTACCTTAATTTTATAGATCAGAAATTGTACTGCAGGAAATGCAGAGCTCAGTCACAACAGGGCTTAGTGGGCTTTTGGCTGGAGGTGCCAGAAGTAGTGCAGCACCTTTCTCTGGGCAGCAATGGAGCTGATGTGTAATCTTTTCTGCTGGCTAACATCCATAATTCTGAGCCTACACAGCCTGTCCTGGCTCACACTTTTTCCTCATTCCACATTTATATGCCTTAGGGATCAGATGTCACAGGACCAGGGTTTTAGGGGACCTGAAACAGTAGGTGCTGCAGTACTATAGTCCCTCCACACACAAACCTATCCATGACTCTTCTATGGCCATACAAAAGCCCACAGCAGAGCAGGGAATTGAGCCCCTGCAGGTCAGACTGTGCTCTAATTGCCAACCGGTACCCCCTGTATGCAAAATCCTTTATTCACTTCTAATCTAGGCTACCAGAAATGTACAACTCCATCAAGATCTGCAAGGTAATAATGAGCTACACTCTTCAAAAATGTACTTAAGGTTGAAAGTGATTAAAGATGCCTCAGCCTGCAATTACCTATTACTCACTGGTGTTCTAAACGGTTCATTTTTCACATCATTCCAGGAAGTTGTAACTTCTTAAAGCAATGTTTCTGGTAATTATGGGAAAGCAGCAACAGCAGCCACTGAGCATTATCTAATGCTGCAGCAGAGCCAGAAACGCTGCCTTCTGCAGAGGATATAATAAGTGCAAGGACATGGCAGAGAGCGGCAGCGTGTGGTCTGACTGCTCAGCATCTCATTGCCGAGGACTGCTGACCACTTGTGAGGAGCTCAGGTTGTTTGAGAGAAACGCTGGTCTTGGGAAGGCTTAACCCTGTTGGTCTGTGTTTCTGAGACCAGCTGTGGCCTCAGGACAAGGGAGCTCCTGATGCAGGTCAGTAATGTGGAACTTCCTCTTGCTGGGTTAAAGTCCTGCTTCTCTGAAGCTGGTCCAGGAATAAGACTTTTAGGAATGTATTTTTAGGCTTTCTACTTTTTTGACATGCAGTTAAAGTAGCTACAGGAGACGCATCTGACCCCTAAACCTCAACAATCTGCCTTCACCTGCATGGCTTTCAGTCTGTTACAGTTTTATTTCCCAGATTTACCTTGCAAACAAAGTTAAATGAGACCTAGTTTTCTTGTTGCAAAAATAGTGCCACTTTGGCACTACGCTGATAAATACATGGGAGAGCTACCACATTGCTTACATAAAAATAGAAGTATAAATAAATAAATGAAAAAAAAATATCCCAGCCACTTGAGACAACCACTCCATGCCAGACACTGTAATTGCAAAACCAAACACTGGCTGTCCTGGCTGCCTCCACACATTACCCATGGCAGGGAACGAGCCCTATCAATGGCTATATCAAGCTCAACAGTTTGTCACAGGGGAGAACATAGCTTTTAAGGATATGGGCTCCTCTAGCTGGATGCTGCCCTACTTTAGACACATACCTGCAATAAGCAGAGAGCATTAGTTGTACTCGTGCTGTAGAGAACAGACAGGCATTTTAAATCTTGCTTCTGATTTTGCTGCTCAGCTTGTCACTGGGACATCACCACCCACCTTTCCTCAGGTGGCTGTCACCTCTGACACAGCATCACAGGGACGTACATCCTGAAGAGAGAGAAGGAGAGAAAGGAGCAGTGCTAGCAGCCCAACGGTGGGTTGGTGACCCAGGGCTTCCGGCTCTGCTTCTTGTGCCTGGGTGCATCTGGGCTGTGACATGTTTCTGCATTTCCAACGCAGACAACCCTTCGCTTCATTAAGACAGCCTTCATACACGGCCATGCGGTGACTCTCACTGCTTTGGCTATGGAGTTGAAAGCATAGGAAGAAATTAATTATTTACTGCTGGTTCTGCTACACGTTTTGACTTGGAAAGGAAAAAATGTGCAGGCACGTTCCCATTGCATGTCCAGGCTCAGCACTGAGCTCCAACCTGCTCCTCCCGTGATGTTTTCTCACTCATTCATTCTTCCTCCTTTATACTTTTCAAAAACCATGGGATTAAGTGTGCTTCCAGGACAGCCTATATTGCCTTACATGTGCCTGTGGCTTGGAAAGTGGCATGATGCTTTGGTTTAGTTTGGAAGAGGATATTGGTTTAAACAAACTTTATTTCACCCTGAAAGAGCAGGCAGTGATCACAGCTGCTGACTTCATGATTTTTTTCCTCAATAAAATAACAGCAATAGTTTGTTGCTGTTTGGAACTGTTTGGAAGGTACTGTGCACACCCAACACTGTATAAATATTCAATGACTCTATTCCTAATAACCACCCCAGTTACTAATGACAGGAACTTATCTCAAGAATAATAATAATTTTTCCCAAGATAACTTCAGCCCATATAATCTGAAGAATTTATCTCAATAATGAGGGGAAAGATACTAGAAGTAGAAATACAGAAAAAGAAAGATGTGCAACAAGGATCACAGAACCGTATGTCTTCTGTGATAACTGCAGTGAACAAACAAACGTACCTTCTTGCTCAGGTATGCATCTGGAAAAATGAAAACATAAACCAAACCCTAACTTATATATGATGTATTTATGCGAGTTAAAAAACTGGGAAGGTGAGGGTATTTGGCTTTGCAGTCAGTAACTGAGCTACCGGGCTGGTGGAGGGTAGGCTGGAACCCCACAGAACAGCAGTGGGGTTACATGGCTGTAAATTTGGGCAGGTGACAAGTTTTCAGCTCAGAAGCAGCATCCCACCACCGGCTAGACTGTCTGCTACAGAGACACCCAAACTCTGTGAGGGGTTAGTGATGGCTGGAGCTGCTCCACATCTCAAGTGTAACTAAAACCCCAATGGGACCAGCAGGACCGCTGGCAGCAGGGGCAGGTCTCCCTTCCCACGCTCTGCCTAAGGCTGCCTCTTATTCTTCCTGCTCATACAGGTCAGTCAGAGAGCCCTCTGCCTTTAAAGCAGAGAAAGGCAGCTGAGAACACAAGTTAGCAAAAGGAAATGAAAGAACAGCAACTACCAGATGATTAATGCTACCAATATGAACCGTGCTGACAGCTCAGAGCCTGGGCAACTCTGCTGAAACAGACAGACTTAGTCTTTCAAAACACAGGAACTGAAGAAAAAGAAGCTACCCACTGGGTATGTCTAAACCCACAGAAGAGTGATGAGCATGTCTGGATTGAAGGAATTAGCTGGAGAAAATTTCTGGCAATGTTTGCCACTCTTTATCTGGGTGCTCAACATCCACTCAGCTCAGTGAGCAGACTGAGCTACCAGTACAATGTCTACTGGCTGAAAACGCAAAGGCAGCAGCACGTGAACTGGTCTTCAGTTTTTCCGAGTTGTATTTTTTCACCCTGACCTGTATTTCGAGTGATGAGTAATTTTTGTTTTCTACTTTTCCCCTCAAAGAGCAGCAGGCTGCAAATGCTTTGCCCCAGCTGGGCTTTCCAAGCCTCACTGCCTATTGCTACATGGCAAAAAGGCAGCACCATGTACCATGATCACACCCCATGCCATGATCTTACCCCACAGGCAAATCTCCCCTAGACCACCAGCCTCCCATTTCACTTACAGAGTCAGGAGATGCTGTAGAAAACCCAAAGGCATAAAGAAGAATCAAATACACATTGAAATACTTGTTGCGTGAGTGCATGAGCACAAGATGTGCTCAGTTTTCCATTACAGGTTTATGGCATATTTATTCATATCATAAAAACAGCTCCCGAGTGGCAGGCTGAAGTCATTGGCGCATTAGCCCTAGTGTGAAACTTCCCACAAAAGGCAAATAAAGGCTTTCCCCAGGCCTTGGGGTTACAACAGGGATCTGCATCCTGCTCTGCCCAAGAGCTCTGTACTCGGGATTTAAAGTTACCTGAAATAAAGATCTGTACTCTGCAGCCATGTGGTTTTCCCCATCATGGCTGCTGCACAACGTGCACTTTACAAGTGAGGGACTGGTTTCACTCTGTGTGGCCAGGGCACATGCACCCCAGCAGAGACAGAAAAGTAGTTTTATTGCTTATTATACTTCCTGCCCACATTACAATCCCAGGTCACTCTCCTGAAGGGATTACAACACTACTATTGTCTCAAAGCACTTGGAGACCAGCAGGATGGGGGGGGCTGATTTGTAACTCATAGGAACATGTAAGGTGAAGTCCCAGTTTCCTCATGTTCTTTTTCTCATCTTTACATTTGGGGTCTGGTCACAGTTGATTTGCTGATAAGCAAAATAAGAACAGCACAAGCAGTCAGACATCAGGGGTATCCTATTGGGCCAAAGCAGAAAAAGGCTTACACAACATCTTCTAAGATTTATAATTTGGAGAGAAGGAACATCACCTCTAGGAATCCAGCTTTATTGGATACTCTAATCCAGAGGAGATAAAAGCACTTAGTAATTACTGCTGGGTTTTCTTTGAAGAATTGGGTTAAATCTCTTTTGAAAGTAGATGTCTGTTTGTGTTCATTAGATGTATAATTTAATTTATTTAGGATCTTTTCCTCTTTTAAGGTTTTGTTCTAATGATAACTGTGCTTTCCCTTCCCCTTTGCCTCTCTTTTCTCCCTAAAGATAGGAACTTTTCATTCATTTTAGATTCCTTAATTTAACAAGGAACATCTTCAAGTTGATGCATCTTCTTTGGGGCCTATTTTTGTCTCCCTATTTCCCCACCTTGAAAATGTATTGCCTTTATTAAAAAAAAATAAAAAAATAAAAAAAAGGATGCTCCTCTTGCTTGCCTGTTTAATAATTCTGAGATTTATTTGCTCATGAACATCTCCCGTCTGAACCCTCTATTTATGTTATACATTATAATTTATCTGCCAACCACTACTATGCAACATTGCAACAACATAGGAAGTTGGGCTGAAAGGGAACTTGCAAGGCCATGTGATTCATATTTCTTCCCCAACTCAGGACCAACTCTGCCTACAACATTCCCGACAGATGTTTTTCTAACCTGCTGTTAATAACCTTCATGACATTAGGTGCACAGCCTCCCATGACAATTTCTATTAATATTTAACGGTTCTCACTGTTAAAGCTTTTCCTAATGTTTAACCAAGATTTCCTGAGAGGCAGTTTAAGGCTGTGATTTCTCATCCTGTTCACATGGATTTGATCTTGTTAAGTCTATCCAGCTGAGTGAAATAGTCCAGCTGAGCTCCCAGGAGCTTTCTGCACTTGTGTTCCCCTGCAAATATAGAGCTACACCCAAAATTCAAATAGAGATCAGCTGTTCGCCTTGCCCATGCCTGACATCTATTGAGATTTTGCTCTGTCCAAAGGAAAAAACACAAACAAGAAAACCACTGAAAAGTCCCTTATACATCACACACTGCTCTTAATTGCACAACTCCCTTCCCCTTCCACCCCACCATGTAGCATGACAACATTCTTCACTCATGCTCTAGGTTACACACAGAGGTCTTTGAGTATTGACCAGTTACTTCTTCACTGAGCACACTAATATTTGGATGATGATAAATGAGCTCTTCCCCCATGCTGAAAATGCCACCCAAAAATAAGTTATACCTCTAATTTGCTATACAAATAAAGAAAAACTTTGGATGTCCTGTATCTTATCTGTAAGATGAGAATATGTACAATGTTACTGACTCATAGGTGCTCTCATGGCTCTATAAATGAAGACTAATGTCACAGTCAGCTTTGCCACTGGCCTGGTGGATTCATTTGGGTCAGCCAGTTAACCCTTCTTTTTACATGACTACCTATGTTAAAGTGAAAGATTAAAAAAAGATATATTTACAAATTGCATATGAGGGATGCTCTGTTTTACTGTTCTCATGTCCGACGATTATCATGCGAGTCTTTAAACATCCCCAGTGCAAAACACTGCATAAGTGGAAGCAGCTCAAGGCTTCACGGCCAAGTAGACAAAACAGTTTCTTACTTCCCTTAGGCAAGAGGGCTAGGAGGTTTCACAGCCACTGGTGCTCCTCAGCCTTTCATCTTTCCCTCTGAAGTAGCAGCCCCAGCAGTGTTGGCTTCCCAGAGCTTCCACAGGCAAAGCAGGCATCTGCTAACCAGGGCAGAAGCCAGCTGGGTCACAGCTACTTTGCTGTTCTCAGCAGTTGCAGTAATTTTTCCTGCCCCTAGCACTGGCCCCTGTCTGATTATTAATATTTGTTTTCATCATTATTAATATTGCTACTACTATTTCAAATAACAATGGATCAAATTCCTTCTCAGAAATACTTTTTTATTAATATATAAAGTTACTACATCCTACAGAGATGAAAAGAGAAATGTTTCTATTGTATTATTGGGTGAGATTTCTTCATGCTGGGTGATGGAGGAACTATGGTCAGAACAAATTGGGTATCAGGGTCAGACAGCACTGAGCCACTGCCTCAGGCATCTGGAAATGCTGGCTTCCCTATTCCTAGAGCAGTTGTAGCCTTGGAGGCACAAGCCCTGAAAACGTGGAGGTCCCACAGTGCAACAGACCAAACTGGTAGGAGAGCAGAGGGGATATATCAGACCACAAATGATCAAAGAATTGAAAGCTTTTTTCTTTTGTTTTGATTAATGCCAAATTATTGCCTTGCTGGCCTCAAGAAAATGAAATCCTGAGCAGCACAACACATCCTTTGGGGCTAATCAGAGATTCCTTGTTCAGCCCCAAGCTGGAACACTTTTTGGTTTTTGACCCTCTGGAAAAAAAATAAATATCATGGACACAATTAAAAAAAATGGTGTGTTTTGGACTGGAAATAAAAGGACTCAAATACTTTGTTTTCTCTTCCAAGTTTTGACCAGTTCTCTTGTGTGAAACTGTTTCACAAATTTGCCTCAAACAGTTTTTGTCTGAAAGAAAAATAAAAAAAAAAAAAAAAGCAAAAAACCAACAATAACAAAATCTTTTGCTTTAACTCAGACTTTTTTCTCTTTGGCACCACACCATAAATACACCATAAGGGCTGCATTTCCACCAGACACTTCACTCCAGTGAAGCAGATGCTGATATTGAAAAGCTGCTGAGGTTGGCTCAGTGCTCCCTGCACCTGGGATTGGGGGGTCATGTCCCTGGCCAAGGGGACAAGCAATGCCTCTGCTGGAGGATGTTTCTGAGGACAGATAACAGAAACAGCAGTGTAGATACAGCTGAGCAGACCATTAGGCATCATTGCTGACCTCTGGATCAGTCTTGCAGCCCCTGATCTCTTGGTTATTTAAGTGATGCATCGGGCCCCCAGTGCATACCGAGGTCTGTGCCCAGTCCTGGACAAGTAACAAAGGAAATCCCAGTCTTAAGGAGCTCACATTTTGCTTTCACTGCCTGTTGAAAAGAGCAGAGGAGCTTTGGCCTGGGAACCCTGAGACTTCTCCAAGAAGACATTCGACTTCTGCCTTTCTGCAGAGGACACGACTGCCCAGATGCTGTGCTGAGGGAGCCAGAGAGATCTCAGCTGGTAAGAAGGACAGCTTATCACTTCTCTCCTAACTAACAAATCAATAAAGGCTCTTCAAAATTAAGCCCTGTGGGTCATACTGCATCAACAAGTCTGTAAGCACAGCCATGGCTCTGTCTCACAAGGCAGGACAAGGGACTCAGCATCACAACACAAAACCTCAGAAGCGCAGGACCAAACCAAGAAATGCACTGTGATTTCCACAGAAGCAATTTAAAAAAATCATTGCTTTTTTTGTTCCTCAGTTCATCCTTAGCAACACGCAGAGTCTGCAACAAAATACATCCGAATATACCTGCATTAGCTCTCTTACCTTATGCACCATCACACTTCACAGCCTCCACCACCACTCAGTTTGCAGCATACCTCTGAAGCACAAAAGTGTCCAGACACCTAATTTAGGTGTAGAAAACAATTTCTATGAGGTCCTGACCCTGCACAGCTGCCACCAACTGCTCTCCTTGAGGCTGGCAGAACACAGTGACCAGCTAAACGGCAGTCTCAGAACAAAATACCTTTGCAAATGGAGGACTTTAGGCAGCTGGGCCTGAATTTGTCAGAGCCCACCTGAGCACAGTTAGGAGCCTGATTAAGTCCCCTCAAGGAGGCTGAGGAGGTTACTGGTACAGAGTATGGCATCTCTCTTCTACCCGTATGGCTGTGCCCCACTCCAAACAAGCTGGCTTTCCTGAAATTGGACTGTATAACAATCCCTCTTAAGTACTGAAACAGATCTAATTATTCACATAATCAGGGAATAGACCCCCCCTTCTGTTTCCCAAAAAGCAGGTAAAATGGCCCATTGCAACAATGCACGAGAGAAAGGCACGTGCCACCCCAATCCCACATGGAGTATGTGCAGTCTCTCACTCTGCAGTCTGTTGCCAGCCCCACAGCTCTTTTCAGAAACGATTGTACAACACAGCAGAAAATCAAAGGGTTTTTTTTTGCTACTCAATAAAACACAAACCCAAGCCAGTGAATTCTCCACATCCAAATGTTACTTGTGCAGAGCAACCCAGCCATAACCTCTTCCATCGGATGCCTTAGAGCAGAGCAAATCACAGCTGTGATGAGGTGTCCGGGCAGCCTGATTCTCCCATCCTCCCCTCACATTGTTTCGCTCCTCTGGAGCTCATGGAGCTGAAAATAGGAGTGATGGCAGCATAAGCAGCATTGCTTTGTGCTCTGTGGCTTCCCAGCATCTCACTTAGGCAGTAAGGAATGGGAAGTGAAAGCTCCTTGGGCTGACAACCCCAAATCTAAACTGTAGAGTTCAAGATCTCTCGTTACCTCTTAGAACACACAGGAGAGTGCAAAGACATTGTTTTAACCACCTTGTGTGTTACCTGATCCCCTCTCACTTGCACAGGGAAGATGGATGTCTTTGGGTCACCAGCTCCTCTCCTCACCCTGCTGCCATTGTTTCTCCCTCTCAAGCTTCCTTTCTCAGTTTTGTTTTTCTATATTTCACCGTTTTTCTCTTTTCTCCTTGCTGCTGTTCTTGCCCCAGGGTACCCCTCCTGCTTCCCCAACATGCAGGGACAAGTTCTTCGCTCCTTAAAGAATAGCCTTTTCCCCAGGGAGCAGCACGTCCCCTTGGGAACACCTTCCAGCCTGCTGGGGAAGTACGAGAGCCAAACCTAATTTTTTGATTCCCATTTCCTCCTCCTTAATGAATTCTCTTCCAGCTCTTGGGGGGTTCAGGCTGTTGAGCATCCCCTTGCCATTCCCTCTTGGCGTTTTGCTTTGCCAGTCGTTGTGTGTGACTTTGTGCCTGCAGGTGTCCCCATGCCATGCCTGTGGATGCCAGGCTGCTCCCTGGATTGAGCAGAGCAGGGGGAAAAGGAAGCACAAAGTCTGAGACATGCCATCTGCCAGGACCATGAGGTGGACGGGAATTCCCCGAGCAGCTTACAGTGCTGTGCATCAACAGTTAAACCACGGTGGGAGGCAATAATGATGTGCAACTCTGCTTTTTAGATACAGCGTGAGTCAGCTCGGTCACATCGAGGAACAAGGAACAGTGGAGTGGTTCCAGCAGCAGGAAGCACAGACAATGGACTCACCTCTGCAGCAACTGCATTAACTCTTTGTAGGTTGTTTTCAAGCTCATAAATAATGAATAGAAGCTATGGAATGTACTCAATGATGGTTTTGTCGTGTTTCTAAAATTATGTCCAACTTCATGAGCTTGTTGTCAATACCGACTGCCAGAAAGGCAAATGAGCAGAGTCAGTGACCTCTATTTCAAGAATTTGACCATCCCCAAATTTCTCTTGAAGCCATGAATTGTTTTTAAGACAAACCAGACAGCCTTTGGTTCCTTTGACTTTTTGTTTTTGTTTCTCAGCTTCGCAGCTCTCCATGTACCCCCATGTCACACCTTCAGACCACAAAGGTAAAGCATTTGTGTAATGGCAGTTTTTATTGTGTGCTCCAGAAATGGGTGCTGTCAGTCCATACTTGAAAGTTCGTGGTAGGTTTGTGACAGAGCTATCCTGAATCATCTCCACTTACGCAGGAATTCAGACTGTGTTTAGTTTACACACATCCAGCAAAATAGGTGTTGTTAGGAGTGTGGCAAACTAAAATCACAGCTGATAGGTGATTGTATAGTTTGGTTCTGGAATCAAGGCTCGATATTTTGCTGGTCACCAGCCTGGGCTGGTGTTATGGGACCAGCTCTGTGCTGTTGCAATTCGCAGATGCACGCAAACTCATTATGGGTTGGATCAGAGTCGAGTCCCAGCCAACACCAGTTGCAGGAGAGGCAAAAGCCTTTTCCTATTGCACAAGGGAACGCACACAGGGAGAGAAGTTGGTGCTGTGGCCCAGACATAAATCAGTGCCGGGAACTTGAAATTAAGACTTTGCTCCGGTGATGAGTAATCTCTTTGCATAATACTTCTCTGGATGTTTTGGATACAGCAACATGTTGTTTCGCCTGTAGCAGCAGATTTTGGAAGGGCTTTCTTACTAATTCATGTCAAATCTAGTTGAGCTGCAAGTCTGTCTCAGCAAAATGAAAAAATGGCTCATGTTTGGAGACTTAGACAAACATACAAATGTCTTTAGAAGAATGAGTCTTCCATTTTAAAACATATGTGTTTCCTCCTTTCTATCTGTTTTGTCTTCAGGCTTTTTTGGTTTTTTTTTCAGACTTCTTAGCAAATGTGTTGGCATGAATAATATGTTTAAGGCAAAGAGAGCTTCCAGAAAACAAAGGTTTTAAAAGTCATAATGGTTGATTCATCATGGTAAACATCTGATTTCTGCATTTACTGTCCCTCTAGTGAGCGTGCTATAGTATTGCCCAAGACTGAAATGTCTGATAGAAACAATTATAATTTTGATCAATAAATGCTGTAAATGATCTGTGTATCAAAAACTGACTGCAGAAGGGTTTGCTATGATGACTCATTTCCAAGGAAGTTACTGTCTGCTCAGTAAGGTGGCCAAGGGGGGAGAAAAGGTGTAAAATGAATCAAATAAAAATTACTAATTATTCACCCTCCTCTTGACATCCATAGAGGTGACCCAGTTGGCTGGATACCCCTCACTCATCCCATATGGGGAGAAAGAAGAGAGATTAAAGTAGAATAAGACCTCTCTGTTCCTTTTGAGCAATATGCATTTGTATGTGCCAAAACCATCTACCTCCTATCATGATAGTCACTTATGTCCAAGACTTTCCATCTAAAACCAGATTCACTTCAGGAAATGTGTGAACAGAGCAGATCATTAGTGCAGGAGTGAACAGGGATTTCTGAGCCTGTTCTGCACTGGATGTGGCTCCAAGTCCACAGAATCACAGACTGGTTGAGGTTGGGAGGGACCTCTGGAGATTATCTGGTCCATCCACTCTACTCAAGCAGAGCCACCTAGAGTTAGCTGCCCAGGACCATGTCCAGATGGCTTTTGACCTCCTTCCCTGGGCAGCCCATGCCAGTGCTCAGTCACCCTCGCCATCACAGGGCCTATAGTTCAGATTTGCATCAGCTAAGAAAAAACTGTGACAAGAACAAAATTGTCAGAGAAATTAAATTCACACCTTCATTCCCACCTTCCCAGGCTACCGCAGGGCTGAAACATCTGCGGGCTGTGATCAGTAAGTAACCAACCATGAATTTGGTGGGTTTAGTTGATTTCTTTTCTGCATATTCAAACCCCCTTGAGAGTTTTGTTGTTATCCAGTAAATGCCTCTAGGAATCTTTCCTTTAAAATCCATACAGATTTTGTCTGACATAGTTTAACAAGCCAGCACAAGGTCTCTGTTGTCAAAACCCACTAAAAACATTGAAAAATTAGGCTTTTGTTGTGTTCCAGCCTAAGCTGATCTTTTTTATGGGAGGAATCTTCCCCCTAAAGTAATTTGTACAAGGTCCAACTCAGTGTATGTAAGCTGTTCCAGCTGATTTCCCTGCTCTCTGTGCCCTGGATTGCACAGCTGGTTATGGGCTTGGTGAGTCACAGAGACGGTCTTTGTACACCATTCCCTTCTGAAGAGCACCACCTCAGCCCTGATAGACACAATTCTGCTGTCACTTGTTTTGTTCTGAGCAGTCAATAGAGAGTTTGTGGGTCAGGGTTAAAGGGAAAACAGCAGTGGGAGACATTACTGTGGGGATCTGTTACAGACCGCCTGATCAAGAGGACTCTGTGGATGAAGCACTCTATAGACAGATAGGAACAGCCTCACACTCGCAGGCCCTTGTTCTCATGGGGGACTTCAACCACCCTGACATCTGTTGGAAGGATGGTACAGCCCGGCACAAGCAATCCAGGAGGTTCCTCGATCGTGTGGAAGACAACTTCCGTCTGCAAGTAACAGAGGAGCCGGCAAGGAGAGGTGCCGTGCTTGACCTCGTGCTCACCAACAGGGAAGGGCTCGTTAGAAATGTGATGCTCCAGGGCAGCCTTGGTTGCAGCAATCATGAGATAGTCGAATTTGAGAGCCTCAGAACAATGAAAAGAGCTTGCAGCAAGCTCACTGCCCTGGACTTCAAAAGAGCAGACTTTGGCCTCTTCAGGAACCTGCTCACTAAGGTTCCATGGGAAATAGCCCTAGAGGGCAGGGGGGCCCAAGATTCTTGGTCGGCATTCAAGGGTCACCTACTGCAAGCTCAGGAATGTTGCATCCCAACCAGAAGGAAGTGCATCAGGAGGGCCAGGAGACCTCCTTGGATGGATAAGGAGCTCCTCAGGAAACATCAAGGGAAAAAAGAGGCTTATAAAAGGTGGAAGCAAGGACAGGTGGCATGGGAAGAGTACAGGGATGTTGTCCGGGAAGCTAGGGACCACGTTAGGAAAGCTAAGGCCCAGTTAGAATTAAACTTGGCTAGGGATGTTAAGGATAGCAGGAAGGGATTCTATCGTTACAATGCAAAGAAAAGACAGACTAGGGACAACGTAGGCCCCCTCTGGAAGCTATCAGGAGAACTGGCTACACAGGATTTGGAGAAGGCTGAGGTTCTGGATGACTTCTTTGCCTCAGTCTTCACTGCCAAAGGCTCTGACCACACCGCCCGAGTCCTGGAAGGCAGACACAGGGACTGTGAGAATGAAGACCTTGGGCCCACCGTAGGAGAGGAACTGGTCCAAGACCATCTTAAAAATCTGAATGTGCACAAGTCCATGGGTCCTGATGAAACCCAGCTGTGGGTCCTGAAGGAGCTGGCAAATGAAGTTGTGAAGCCGCTGGTCATCATATTTGAGAAATCATGGCAGTCAGGTGAAGTTCCCGATCACTGGAAAAAGGGAAATATAACCCCCATTTTCAAGAAGAGGAAAATGGATGAGCTGGGGAATTACAGACCAGCCTCAACTCTGTGCCTGGCAAAATCTTGGAGCAGATTCTCCTGGAAGGCATGCTAAGGCACATGAAAATCAACAAGGTGCTTGGTGACAGCCAGCAGGGCTTCACTAAGGGGAAATCCTCCCTGACCAATTTGGTGGCCTTCTATGATGGGGCTACAGAACTGATGGACAGGGGTAGAGCAGTTGATGTCATCTACCTGGACTTGTGTAAAGCGTTCGACACTGTCCCCCACGACATCCTTGTCTCTAAACTGGGGAGCTAACCCTTGTTTCTGAAAGAATGGAACGACATGAAAACCTTATCATCATATGAGAGAATAGCCAGGTTTGGGCAGGAATCAGATTTCTGTCAAAGTCAAAATGCAATTTCATAATATCAACTCACTTTGGTAAATAACGAAATCTGAAAAAAAAACCAGTAAAAATAATCTTGGCCCATAGCTATCAACAAGTGTCATTTTAAACATAAAATGTACAAAATTTCCTTGATTTTGAAATTTAAAACAACTAAAAAACCCCCAACGACAACAAATCACTGCCCCTTTTTGCTTGTTTTTTTTCTCTTGCATCTGCAACTTATAAGTATTTTGAAAATTTCAAAAGAGAGGAGAGCTTTTCGGGGCAAATGATCCAGAAGAAAACAGCCTTCTTTCTCAACAAACTGCGTGAGAGAAGTTCTTCAAGTGGTCCTAGCAACTACAAGTAATTGCTAATACCAATGGCTTTTAAAGCACCCATTATCAGCGGGATCAAACCACAGCTCTTGCACAGTCTTAGGAAACAATTCTCTGTACTTTTTGTTAAACAAAGCCGTAACAACAAACATATTTTTTAACTCCATTAAATAAACAGCCTCTTTCCTTCTCACATGCTTGACTATGAACAATGCAAACCTTTGCACAGCAAGGGGTCAGGTTTTTATGGGCACCTGGCAAGATCAGAAGTGCCACAGTTCTTAACACCTAGTTCCTGGATTTTGACCTACCCATTTAGAGACCTCAGCCACAACTGCTTTGTGTTATTTGCCATAGACAGGGTCCACCTTACACTGTCATATTTGAAACTCAGGGAAGAAACCTATACTGTATTAATGTGTTAACACTCTAACGCTGATTAACTACTGTCCATGGTGCAAGAACATCTTCTGGTCCCTAGCACTTTAATAGAATTTGCTTGTAACAATTCTCACCGCACACTGGCCTTACAGCTTACAGACACTTATAGCCATGTGTGGAAGCAACCATAGCACTATCCTGCCTACTCCAATGACTCCTGACATGTTGGTTAGGGTGTTTAAGATGTCTTTCACTTGTTACATTCCTGAGCAGTGCTCAGGGACTGCAATCTATTCTACCCTTTTAGCAGCTGTAAAACCAAACTGTTTACAAGATGCCTAATGCTTTCAGCTTCTTTTTTGTTAAGGTCACATTTTTTTCCAAAGAGTTTGTTCACAAAAACTTTCCACTGCGTTGTTCATCACCTCTTGTGACTAATTAACCTTTTTTCCATAACTAAACTTGAAGGGCAAAAAAAAGTCTGCCTTAACCTATTGGTGTAAGAACATATAAACAGAAAAAGCTCTAGTTTCACTCTGTACTGAATCCAAACCTAACAATCCTTAAAGGCAAAGGTACCTTTACAACTTCAGTTACTAACATATGCAGTTACTAAAGAAATGAGTCTAATACAAAAGATGTATAAATAACGACTGGGAAGGAAATAGCACAAAACTGGTGGCTTTCTACAAATACGCCACCATTTTTCCATGACTATCTCATCCAGTATTATAAACGCTCTGTTAGTGTCTTACTGCAAAAGCATTTTCAAACGTATTGCTCTGTAGACTATATGATTTTTTCCTTAATATAGCATTCAAGCTGAATTAACTATCTGGTTTGTCACTTAAGTAACAAATCAAATTGCTAAAAAATGCTTATTTATTGGGTTATAAATGTAGGATTTAAGAGGCAAACCAGGGGTTTCAACCTGACCTCTAGACCATTACAGTAAAGACTTTACCTTTGCTATAATGCTGCAACATGGCCACATTTCTGAGATGAGGAACCTTAAAACTCATTGCTGTTTCATTATAGTGTGCCCCCACAAGAAATTCTCCATGTGAAAAGCCCTTTGAAGTTAATTTAAGAAGCACCCAAAGGGATCAGGTTATTTTCTTTATGGTAGCAAATGAAGGCATGAGTTAGAGCTGTGCTTTTAAGGTGCCTGTGTTGTAACTGGAATGGCGAGGTTTGCTGGGAGAGAATGATTTTGGCCTCATTGCTTTGCTGAATCAGGGCCTTAGGACTGACTGGTGAAAATGAGTAATTTGAAAAGTACAAGCTCGTTTTGTCCTTCTGCTAATTGAAACAACGCTGTTCTTGCTTGATAGGGAAACTCATGAGCTAGGGGCTGTCTTTCCTCCTCTGTCTTAAAACCCACAGGGAAGGCTATTCTTGTGTGCCCTCTGTGAATCAGTGGCACTGGTTTAGATAAGAATTTCCATACCTTTACTGTACTTCCTCACATAGACTTTTCCTACAGATGACCTTTTGGAGCTGGAAACTCTGACCATTGAGGAGAGAACATAATTTCCTGCTTGCTACTGTAAGTGAACCTTGAAACAGCAGTCCTGCACAACAGCCCAGCAAGGAAAACGTGAATAGTAAGATCAAATGAGGAGTTGTAGTGAAACAAATCAACATACAATGATCAAAGTAAGCTAAAGAATCTGATCTTACTGGACAGGAGGAGCTGGTGTTCTTTTTCTAGCTCAATTTTTAACTTCTGCTATTGGAAGCAGAATTTCAAGCACCTTAAACTCCGGAAGATTAGTAAAAATGGTGAGCCACTCTGTCCCAGGCAAGCAAAAAAAGAGAAACTTTATGCAATAGGAGAGAGAACTTGTTATTTAAAAGTCATCACAAAGTACCTGGGTCCAGATGAGGGAGATCTCAGCACTTTATGAAGCATTTGTGCAAGAAAAGGGAAAAATAGGAAGGCCTATGGGGAAAAGGTTTACTGTTTCAGTTCAAAGAGGTAGAAAAAAGCTGGAACACAGCATGCCACTTCCCGTAACAGTGACACTCAGCTGCAAACATGCAAGCAGAAAGGGCAGGGAGGGGAAGGAACTCCCACAAAGGGTAGGATTAGCATACTGAGGACAGGATGATTTCAATTAAGGACAGTGCTAATCCAGGCATGCGTGAAAATATCTGTGCCAGAGAGTAAATTTCCTGGAAATTCCCCAGCACATCTCCTCCTGCTTGGGCACAGGCTCTGGTCTACAGCCTCACTCCTGGGCGCGTGGGCTGGCATGGAAGTGTGAGCAGAAAGACCGTGCAGCTTTGTTAGTGCTGCACAGCCCAAATGGTTTTTCTCTTGGTCTTTGAGATCAGTGGTGGCATGGAGAATACAACAGACTGAGCGAAAAAGCTCTGACAGACAAAGGAGGCAAAGGGGTAAAAACTCAGCCACTGTCTTCGTCTTGATGGCTTTTTGCCATTGTACCAAATTAAATGTACAGGCTGTCTCCACAAGTGTGATTAGCATAACAGCGCAGCAATAGGCACTGGAGGAAGAAGGAAGAAATGCTGATGTCCCTGAGATGTCTAACTGCAGTGGGAGGGTTTTTCTCTCTCTTCCATGAAACCTCAGTCTTTGAGCACCACACTGAGTATTTCTGCCCTTTGAAAGACTGCTTTGAAGAGCTGTACCTGAATAAAGATGCAAGGTATGTACCACAGATAACTTGCTACAAATACATGTTCTAAAGAGTCCAGTGTACACTTCCAATTAAATAAATGTATTTTTTCCACGAATGCATTTCCAGAGATGCACATCAGGAGTATTCAGACACATGAAATCCCAAGCACAGAAAATCAGCAAGTAAGTAGGGAGTTCTGACACTGAGCAACAGGCCCTATACTCTGCTCCCCAGCAGTGGCACCAAGGGAGCTCTGTATACTTTAGGGAAAAGAGGAGAAAAGGGTGAGCAAAACTCTGCTTGTTGTCATGGAGGCAAAACAGTGACAGACAAATTCATCCATCTCACAGGATTGCTGTCACCATCTTCTCTACAGCTTTTATCTTTTTCCCCTTTCCAGTACGTGTGTATAGAGAACGGCAGAATGATGAAAGATGAAATAACAATGAGTTGAATGACAAATTCAGTAGATATTATATAATGAACACATTCTTCAGAATTGTTTAGGAACAAGATTTTTCTTGTATAAATAAGACAGAGGATTTCAGCATGGCATGGGACCATTTCTGTCCATCTGGCTTTGCAAAGGAATTATGCGGGGAAAGTAGAATTACACTACAAGCAGCAAAAAAAGAACTGAAATTATATCGGTAAGAGTAAAACAAACAAACAGGAAAGAATCCTGCCTAATGCTGGTTAAAAATGTGGAGCTGTTCTAGAAAATTTAAGAAGAAGTGGGAACTGATGGAAATGAAAGAACTAAGCTTTGAATTTAGTAAACGATGCTTACTTGATTACACCCATATGCAGTCACTGATGAGCTCTTGAGCAGAACTGATGAAAAATTGGATTGTTTACATGTATTAAACCAAGCAAATGGGAATCTGAGCTCAATGTGCCAAAAAAACCTTGAGAATAAAATGCTAGCAATAATTGCTACATTTTATGTGTCAATGGCATGCCAGCAAGGATTCTGCATCAAATTCTGACCAATGGAAAAAGATTGGGTATGTGAAACTGTAATATCACTTATCTACCAGGCAGGACACCTGATGACTGACAACTTTAATTTTAGCGTGAAATTGGCTGACTAGCTGTTGAAACATCTATCCCTTTTGACAGGGATAGTAGACTCCGGATGTTTACCACTAGAAACTTCCAAAGTCAGCCTCATGCTCTACTCATCTTCATTTCAAGCAGCAAAGAGAGCAGCTTTAACTGAAATTACAGCTCTCCATCAATGAGCTAGGCAGTGATTTTCTCATGATCTCGTTGGCACATACCATGCTTGCCTCTACGGAAAGGTCCATATGCTCATGAGAATACTGTGGCCTTGCGCACCCAGAGGACAAAGTGTGATCTTTGAGGCAAGGGTGTGAGTTAAAATCAGAGAGACTTTATTTTATATGGAATAACATGGGAATCAGAAAGGCAGATTTTTAATCAGAGCCCTTTTTGTGTTCTTCACAGTCAAAAGTAGTCTCACCAAAAGAGCTTGAATTTATTCTTGGGTTGTATGTATGTGATGTGGCATGAGAAAACTATGAATATGATCTAGTAATGGGACTATAGCACACATTACCTTTTGGCAATTGCACAGAAAGCTATGATCTGGCTTTTCACAATAAATACTAATTGGGAGAGAGAATAGTCAAAATAAACATAACTATTGTACATTTGTTATGTTACTAAATACCCTGAATATTACAGCTCTCTCTTGCCTGGACAGAAGAGATATTTTAGTCTGAAAACAGCTGTGCTTTGGTAAGCTAGGAGAAAAGCATCTCTTATTTTTAAGCTGAAATCTCATAGATGTAAAGACCTGACATGGTTCTAAGGCCTATTGCATTAGAATATCTTTGGTTATTTAGGAACTTCATTAGTACTTACAATCATTTAATTATTCTGAATTTGATAATTGCCATCCACTCTGGGTTGAGGGAGTGTTTACAGCTAAACAACAATTAAATCAGGAGCCAAACAGCAAATTCCCAAACCCTTTCAAATCATCCTTGAATTGTGAACTGCCTTCCTCCAGGGCTGTTTTCTACCAGAGAAATCACCATCAATTCCAGGACTTCGCCACAGCACCATGTGAAGATTTTGCGTTCCCTCTGATTTGTCATTTAACCACAGTAAGAGTTCTCCAGATCAGTCCAGGCACTTCTAAAATATTTAGTTTCACAGTGAAAAAGGTCCACAGAGGACATTCTTTTATTCACAACAATAAGGGACCGTCCATCAGCCTATGACTGAGAGACCAGGACAGCCACTCCATAGGGGAAGAGATGACATTAAAAAAAAACCCAAACCAAAAAAAGTATCTGCCAAAGAAAACATTTCCCTAGGAATTTGTGGCTATTAGGATCCTATTTGCCATTGCCTTCTGCTGTTTCGGCTGCCTGGTGTCCCAAAGTAGTTGTAAACCTTACCCATAGCAGCTCTGGAGTGACTTTGCCATGCCAAAGCAAAACAGGATACTAATGGTGTTTAACTTTCCTAAAACTGCCATCTAAACAATGGCCTAAGGGAATGGTAGAGTACATATGAAGCCTGAATGCTGCACTGACTTTTGGATTGCAACAGAAGGCTTCCACAGAACTGAAGGATTACTGCTAATTTTTATTCAAAAAGGAAAACTAGAACTGAGCATAACTTGTACACACAGAGTATGTTGAATGCTGCATCAGCCCAGAGACTATTAGCACATAATTAATTAAAATGGCTTGGCACTTAGGCTTATGCTACTGACACTATGAGAGCTGATGCTGGCCTGCTTTCTACTCTCATTACAATCCATGTCAGTAGAATGGACACATTTGATACCATTTCCTGCTCTTTGTTACAGTTATGCCAATAGCAGGAGAAATTGATTCTGTGAAAGTGAGAAAGCATTGCCAGCATTGGAATGGAGGAATAAATTATTCTCTGGTGCAGATTATAATTGTAATGTAGTTTGGTGAGAAAAAATTAACTCCTTCTTCTGATATGGTCAAGGGAATTGTTCTGTGGTGCTATGAAATAATGCTTCGATTTGTGGCATTAAGTAATGAAGGATTCACATGAAGAGCCTTAGCTATAATGAAGACACGCTTGGGAAAGTGCGAGGTGCTCTCTCACCCCAAGCTTACGAGTTTACTAGCTTACCTGTCCTAGGGCATGCACTCAGTGAAGTCACCTCTCAGCAAGAAATGTTTTTTATTATCTAGAATCAAACCTTCAGAGCAGAACTTGCATTAGTCTTCTTAAGGATCCATTCCTGAAAAGAACAAAAAGAAGAAGAAAAGGTGTGCAGTCTGCCCTCGGTGCCTCTTTGATAGCAAAGGGTAACGCAGTCTTGCAGGTGAGTGCCCCAGACAACTGCCAGAACTTCTTGCCACAGCATCCCACCAAGATCAGCCCTGTACAAAGCTGAGGGTGTCCTGCTTTGGAAAACAAAGCAGGAAAAGTAGACGTGCGTAATAATGAACAGGAAATGAACAAAATATTGGATTTTATAAACTTGAAGAGAAAATGTTTCAGCTTTTATTTATTTTGGGGTGATAACTTAGCTCCTTCAAAAATCCACTGAATCAGAAGAGGTTGCTTTGCCAGAAAATATTTTCTTCCTAACTGTTGTAGTCAAAGACTGCATGAAACCCTCTTGTTTTCTCAGATTTTAAGGGTAAGGACTTGCTCTGACATTGCAAGCAAAGGCAGAATGTAAGTGTTGTTAAATCCTCGGAACTCCTTTGACCTCAGTGGGGCTATGCTGTTACCCCAGCTCAGGCTCAATCTGCAGCCCAACCCTCTTGCCAATACTGAGGTCTGTGTATCTGCACAGCACATTTAATGCAACTCTCGAGGATTTATTAATGTTGCGGTGTCACCAAGAGCTGATTAATTATCAAGGATTTCTGCACAGCAGCTAAAAGGAGAGAAATGCACTTTGAAGAACAGCATCATCCATGCCAGTTGTGTAGCAGAAAGCTAATTATTTCTGCCTATGTCATTGTTGTTGCCATCAGAGGGGAGAACTGGCATTTCTCCAGCTTCTAATACTTTAAGGTAATAACGAAGAGTGCCTCAGCATGCCACATGTTAGAAGGAGATTTAATGTGCTTGCTGAATATTGTATTGAGCTCCTGATTTGTGTCAGCAAGACCTGCTAATTCATAAGGAAAAGTGTCATCGGGACTTATTTTACGTACGTTTAGACACTGGTAAATTACGCTGGAGAAAGCCTGACTGTAGCTGTTAGCACTTGCCACAGATCTTGTCTGACTTGAAAGGTTGCTAAGGGATCCACCGAGGCACAGATGGACCTTGGTGCACAGCAGCCGGCACAACATACCCCTCTGGGATACCTTCAGGTCATCCTCCAGAACGGCTCATGTATTTTACTCCTGCTGCTCTTCTCTTTGCAGAGAAACCTCCCGAGACTCTGCCCCTACCAGACTGTGCATCCCATTTCTGTGGTCTCTGCAAAGGCTCCTGCTTCTCCAGCATCCCCTGTACTCTGGAGCAGCTGATCCAATAGCGCTGCCGGGAACAGTATCAAATGGCTTTTGCGAGTTCCCTCACCTCTCCCTTTGTATATATAAAACAAGACCCACTTGTTTCATATATCACTCTCGAATCACTCTCAAAGTGTGCAGGAACTCCACTGATACAAAATAGTGTTTTTCTATTTACTACCAAAAAAGGAAACTACTGGAATGTGATGGAAGGTGGATCATCTGTTGGGATCCTTGGGCAACACAGGGCTCTCTCCTGCACTGGGGGACACAGGGACCCCTCTGCTCTCCTCTGTGGCTGCTATGGGCACTGCAGGTCAGACAGAAGGGAGCGAATGACTCATGTGGCTCTGCACTGGAGTCTCCAAGGCTGCAACATGTATTTTGATACCATGAAATCCCAGAACCCTTCATAAAATATTCATAGCTCTTTTTTTTTTTTTTTTAATGCTACATCTTCTAATTTTAAAATTCAGCCCCTAAATAATTTAGCAGACTTATGGAAAAAAAATAAATTAAAAAAACCAAACCAAGTTTCTAACATGCAAAACCCCCATCGAGGTTGTGGCACAGTTACTAAGTTAAACTTGTCAAAGATTCCCAACAAGTTACTTATTTCTAGTGAGAGATGCATAGCTGTGCCCAGTACCTCTAGGCATTGAGTCTTTTCACCATCCAAAAGCCATGTTAATACTGATGGCCTGATCCTGTAAAGGCAAGGTTATGCTTATGCCATCACGCTTTGAATCAGATCCCACCTTCTCAAGCTGCTACGAAGTATAGCTTTGCACCATAGAACTTAAAATACTATTCCTCCCTGGATGCCCCACATCCCTCCCATCCCACACATGTCCAGGTCACATACTAGGGGGGTTTGATCACCCAGTCTGGTGTTACAGACATGAAGACACAGAGATGGAGAATCTGGACCTTTCCTCAGCACTCGGTTGCATAATTAAAGCATCTATTTTGGTCTGAATTTGTGTGCTTTCAGCTTCCAGTTCTTGAGCCTTGTTACAGTTTTTCTATGCTAAAAAACCCTCCTACTATACCTCAAACTTTCTCTTTTTCTTTGTACAGGAAGTGCTGTCCCACAGAAACAATCCCAAGAGGGCTTCTCCTTGCTATTTATCAGTATACAAAAAGACTGAGCAGTCTTAAAGATGAAATTAAAATACGAACCTTTCCAGCCATCCACCTATTTTTTAATAACCAAATTTTGCCCCTCTGGTTTGCTGCTATTCAGGACTGACTTTGTGCAGGTTATTCTTCTGAATGCAAACTCAATTCACCTCTCACTGCAAAAATACAGTATGTCCCCTGAAATGGTAAATATGTCAGCTAACTTTCCCACTTTAATTAACTTTTCCCCAGTGTCCTTGCTTAAATAGAATTCAAAGTTCAAAAGACAAAAAACATGAAGAATTGCATTTTAATAATGCACTCAACCAAAATGAGGGAAAAAGGAGTTTTCATTATTCGGTACTGAAGTCATGGAAACTCCTGTGCCTAGAGGCTGTTTTGCCTTTTATAACATCAATAATTTAAAACTTAATTGTTGTGCATTATTTGGTTAAAGAAGATTATGACTCTAACATTTGCATTTATTTATCAGTAATGGTGAGATAGCTCGTCCTCAGTGAAAATATATTTGGAAATTCATTCACCCTGCAAACAAAAATCACAGAGTAGCTCATCTCTAATGTTACTATTTAACCACCGAGAAATTAAGCCTCTCTGTTCTGGTGGATGATGAGAAATGTCTGTTTATTACCAAGCCATTTTGGTGACTTTCTGCAGTGCACTTTCAAGCCATTTAAAAGGCATATTTTGAGGGTAATCTTTGGGAATAACAACCCCATTATATTGTGCTTAAGCTAAGTGAAATTTCCTGGTTGTATCTTCAAAGGGCAGGAGACGTTTCTTAATGCCTTTCATTTATCAGAAGAAATTAAACCTCCCTGGAGCAGTCTGGGTGCAAAGGACATCACTGTCAACCTTCAGGACAGCAATGCACGCAGTCGCATGCTGTCAGTTGTCACATCATAAAGGACTTTACAGGCTGCAAGTCTGAGGTATCGCTTTCCCTTTGAATTAAAAGACCACACAGAAGCCACAGGCTTCATCTGAGCCTGCTGGAGAGCAGGGTAAAAAATGACTATCTCAAGACTGTCCCAGTACTAAGAGAACCACCATCACAAACCTGCAAACCCCAGAGGAAACTGCCTCTTGCTTCTCAATTGCCCTGTTACAGGCAGTTTACTCAGGGACTTCTGCTTTCTCCTCTGCCCTTCACACAGGCGTGCTTCCTGTAAGAAAGGCAGCGTGCAGCTGATGGGCAGTCATGCAACAGGAGGGCCCTCCCTGATCCTCTCCGCTTTTAAGATTAGAGCTGAAAATCCCATCCACCATTAATTATGGGGAATTTGGATGCATTCATCTCAGAAGAATGAAGGCTTGACTTAACTTTCCAAAAATACCACCTGCAGTCCTGCAAAGTCCCAGTAGTTCCCACCCAATGCTTAGATCGCCATCACAGCAGCAGGGACAACAGCAGAGAATTGGGAGGGAGAAAGGGTCTTTCAGGATTAGAAAGCAAAATGTGAACTCTGATGGGATTAAGTGGCACAGAAAATTCATCTGCTGTTTTAAACCCAGCAATCTTGTAACACAGAGCACTCTTGTGAGCCTAATCAGAGCAAATCACGTTCAACTGTTGATTTGAAAAAAAAAAAAGATAGGAGGAAAAAAGGACTGTTACAGCTTCTTTCTTTTACCAAGATTTACAAAAAAAAAAAAAAAACAACCCACAAAAAAAAAAAAAGAGAAGGTGGGAGGTAAAGATTTCAAAGGAACTAATTTTGGTGCTCAAATCCTATGGCCCATTTCTGTACTTACGCCCTTTTGAACGTACCCCCGATGCAGAAAGGCGAGCACTAGGGAACATGACCTTGGTGTATGGATATGTAAAACAGAAAAAAATTAATAGCTTTGAAAAGTTTACAGGTTCAAGAGGACCACCAATTCCGTGACACATTTGATGAGACTTGAATCTGCAGGCGTTTGCACACAGAGCATAGCATTTTCCGCTGCCACAGTACACGCAAATCTCTGTTTTTGCAGAACTCCCATGAATTCAGCTCTGACAGCAATTAGTCTCACCACCTTATCGTATGCCACAAAAAAGTCAAGTCACACAGAGAACAAAAGTAAAGGTTGGATTTTCTCAGGTTCCTAATGCCTCTTCAGGCATCTGCGCAGAGTTTCGAAATGTGCATTAATGAGGCGCCACGGAACACTGAAGTTACTGCAGAAAAAATGACTCCCCAAGCTGCAGGTTGTGATCCTGCTGGGAACAAGTTTGTTTGTGTGTTTTGGGTGCTAGATTCTGCCTGTTCTCCCAAAATAGGCAGCCTGAGCAAACTCTGCTAGTTACTGAGCTAGCAGAGAGCATGCAGGTTGATTACGAGCATCCATAATAAAAACTAGAAATCCTAAGAAACAATAAATGCCCATAATAAAACTTTAATTCCCTTTAGGGAAAAGAATAACCAATGACCTTCTGAACACCTCATGTTAGAAGTATGTGAAGAGTGGCAATCTATCTGCATGCAGACGGGTGAACTGTGATTAATAACAGGGACTATGTGTCAGGCTGCAAACTGCATTTTGGATGTGAATCTTTCCTGCTGTCTTTTACCTCCACAGAGTGATAATACCCGCAGAGGTGTCAGGAGACGGTCTTGCCCGTGGCACACAGCTAACAAGCATCATTAAACTCTGATGAACATCCATTTAAATTGATCTTTCTTAGTCAAAAAGTTGGCTCCTATCCAAGGCAATGGCTTATGAATGCCTGACCTCCTGCACTGGTCAGAGGAAGCTGGGCAGACAGAGTGAGACAAGCTAAAAGCAGACAGGAGGCAAAAACAAAGAAGGAACTCGTGTCTGAGAGGTACTCCAGGTAAAAGGCAGCGCCAAGGTCATTGCAAGCAAAACAGGCACACTGGTCCCCAGACATGGCATGGCAGAACCAAACCACAACCATCTGCATGCTCCTCTCCAAGAAAAAGGCTGCTGCTCTGAAACACTCGGAAGGAGTGAACTGGTAAGTAGAGAGATACAGACTATTAGCAGAAGCTGTTGCATTAGAAACAGAGGAATTGGCAGACATCCATAGCCTTGACCTCAGACTAATGCAGAAGCACAGAAAGTGTGATTCCATCTGTAAAAGTCCATAGAAGGTGCTGCTGAGGGCCTTGTGGAGTGCAAAACCACATTTTGCTCAACCCTTGCTATGCTTTTCATGTGCCTGCTTGGTAGCAACGCTGTGGTCCGTGAACGTTAGCATTCAACAGAGCTCAAGAAAGTGCAACAAAGCAGCTCTGTTCACACACTTCAGCTCAGAAAACAGGAAATACTAAATAAAAATCCAGTCAGTTGGCATTTCCCTGAATATTTAGTGTCTATAAAAGTACTTGCATGTGTTTAGCAAAGCATTTAATTAAGTGGAGCTGGGTGGTGATATGTACTCAGCTAATACCTCTTTATTGGCAATTGCTTTCACTTGTGCAACATGTCTGTCTTTTGTGTTTAAAGGCCTGTGTTTTTATCACCACACCTTGCTCCTAGGAAGGATCCAAAGTCATCTGAAAGTGACTGGTATTCCAAAACCTATGGAAAAATTATCCACTTCCTGGATAAACAGAGCTATTTTCCTTGTTGCAAAGAATACAGACTGCCCTAGAATCATACCCAGTCTATAATCTGCTGTATTTTATTTTATATTTAAATGCCATATTTTCACTTCAGCAGATACTATTATCAGCCTCACCTGGTCATTCACAGAAGAGCACTTCTCCATTCATTATCTGCCAGCACAAATTACAAGTGGAGCATTATCTAATTATTGTTTTAGGGAGAGTCAACCAGTAGAAAACCCCTTGAAATCCCAAAAGGTAATTTGGAGGCAGACCTAAAGGGAGAGAATGCTTCAAGGCCATCTATTATTCATGCTCAGCTATGCTGACCTTTGAAAAATAATCTTAAATTACACACAAAGAGCACAGAAAAACCTGACCCAAATGTCACTGAAAAGGCTTACACTGGGTTTTAGTGGGATCTAGATCAGGCTCAACACTAAATTAATTTCAGGGTTGTTATAATCTTTATCCTTGACTATCTTTCATGTTGCACCATATGGTTATCAAAACATATTGTATTTCCATCTGGGTGCATGCATGAGCTGTACATTAACTCTCAAAATTGAACCTTCACTATGAGGAGAAAGAGGCTGTTTTTAACGGCTAAGAAGGCCTAAAGGTCCATATCCACCATGCAGCTGTGTTACAAGCATGTGTTTACCCTGGTATGTGTTGTAAATGGGTATGTTCCTTGATTTTTATTCTTGTTCTATTTCTTGTCTAATACTACTGGATAATATTTACTCTGTGCCTCTTCATAGCCTGTGAAATGGGAGGATAGTTTAGCTGACAGAGAAAATACCCCAAACCACGAAAACATGCCCATCAACCCAAACCACCTTCATGTCCGTATCACACACACTTTGTAAGTTTGGCTGGAGGCTGCAGAGCTAATGGAGAGGATTAGCATTTCTTCCTCCACAGGTACTAATTTGGGAGACCTCATTTTCTTTTTGCTGAGTTTCCTGCACAAACAACATGCTCTTTTGAGAGGGAGGATCTAAGCTACAAGAAAGATCTTGTTATGCTCTGGCTTCATAAACGGGAGCTTCAAAAGTCAACAGAGCCTTATTATACATGGAATAAACAGAAATGCCATGAAGGAACTCACTGTCTGTTGCAGATTCATGAAGTGAGAATGGACATGATTTTCCAGCAGATAGGAAGTCATTCACTGCCTTCAAAGTTTCTGTCTCCACAAAGACCAGAGATCCAGATGCCCAGTACTATTGCCTGCAAATACAAATTGGGAATTGTGGAAACGCAAGAAATCTTTTCACACAGGAGTCAAGATTCCTCCTCTATCAAACCCTGGAGCACACAGTCCTCAGTGTTCTAGAATTTTTTGACTAAGGGTTGGAAGGGAAGAGAGAAAGCGGAAGATGTGCAATAAATTACATTTATTTATACTTCTGTTTTAGTTTAGAACCCACTCAATTTATACCAAAAGCCTTTGGCTCAGAAACACTGTGTATTTTGCGTAATACACAAGTACTCAGAGAAGAACGTAGTATAAAAAAAGTAGCCAAGATTTTTTAAAGTGACTAATGATTTTTGAGTGTTTAAAGAGCTTTAAATGGAACATAACTTTCATAACCCTTGAATAAACCTTTTCAGCTGTTCTTAAGGTAGATATTACACTGCAGTGTGGAGGTACTGTAAGAAATCTGGGCCAGCATCTCATTTTTGAATTCCATATTTTAAGATGAAGAGGTTTTTTCTCCTCCATAAGGACTGTCCTATACAATGTAAGTCCCTTTGAGATTTCTCCAAATACCCTTACAAGGGCATGGTATTTTCTTAACATAAAGTTTCTTCTTTCATCCATATTCTATCCTTTTTTTTTTCTCACAAATACTCCTCTTCTGTTTGTCTGCCTGTGCTGCTTCCATATCTCTGATACCTTCCTCTTATTCCACCTCCTTCCAACTCTTACTTTGACTGCTTGGTGGATTCTGACATTTAGCATCTTCCACCCCAATTCCTCCTCTTTTACAACCCCCTCTAAACAATTATCTTCCCACAGTCTGTCATCTTCCCTCACAATTTCCCAAAATAATGCATTGACTGACAAATATTTCCATGATCTAACCATCTTGTGTTTGTGACAACTCCAAAATGAACTGCCTTGTCCAGCCATGAATCCAGTCTTTCAGTGGTCTTCTGTTATGAATTCTCCCCATGCCATCCTCTTTGCTGTCAATCAGCTTTTCTGGGTATGAACAGCCTGAATTTCCTCTTTGGTTTTCTTTGCACCACCATCTGCACTCCCAGTTACTTCTCATCATGCTGCTTCTCACAGTTCCCCCCCCCCATTCCCCCAACCAAGTTCAAAACCTTCTTTCACCCCTTTCAAGATTCCCAACATATATTCCAGCTCACACTGTTATCACTGAGTTTCAATATTCATATCAGGGATACGAAGCAACCAGCCCAGGATTAAAAAAATAGAGCAGAAATTCAGGGGATGGCTTGTGAAGCATGCAGCTTTTAGCAATCATGGGCAATGACATTTTGAGGCTGCTCTGCTCAACCAAAAGGCTGGAGGCATCTCCCTTGGGACGGTAATTGAGGAACCAATGCTCTCTTGCCAACAGACTCTCTTTCCTAGTCTCTGCCAAAGAGACATGACTTGGATGTTATCCTTCCTCAATGCCTTGAAATCCAGGCATACTGAGGATTCATTTTCCCTCTTGTTCAGGTTTTAATTCAACCTCTCTGACCACAACAGGTGGTGATTTTGGAATCGTGTACTGAAGAGGTGCTCATTGCTGTTCTCACAGGACGTTGTATTTGTAGTCCAGCAGCAGATGTTTAGTACTATATATATTTTCCCCATTCATTTTAAGTGCATATTTAGCACAAGGCATTGTTCTCCTTTCAGTGTCTTCTACATTTGCTCATTTTTTAATTTGCTTAATACTGCACTGCTGAATTGACCATTCCCCTGTGTCCTACCAAACTCATACCTAAATTTGCACATGCTTGTGCCTGATTCCTCCTCTAAACACTGTCACTTGCATAGAACAATGCTGCCATGAAAGGAGCATATAGAGAGTATAGGGACAAGGAAAATGATGAGAAAGTTTCTGTCTCATTTATTTTTTCCTTCTAAGCATGCAAATAATGATGGGTCATGGGTCAGTTGCATTGCTGAAGTTGCTGGCTAGGTTCACAGAGTGTCAAAGGGCAGAAGAATAGAAGAAATGAGAATGGCAGCTGATGACAAATCTGTGTAATGGGAAATCTTTCCAAACCAATTTCTATAGGCACATTTGAGTACTTACACATTCCAGGAATAATCAGTTTATCTCTCTGTGGAAAGGTTGGAGTCCTCCCCTCCATGTCCGTCTCCAAAGCAGCTTCTTCAGGCTGTAGCCCTGCTGAGAAACCAAAACAATTTTCCTGAGCACTGGAAGAGCTCCCCATGCAAATCCCCTGCATTGTAGGAATCATATGAAGAGCTGGATTCGGATTTGAATGCCTGCACAGGCCAGAAGAGCTGATACAGCCAATAGTGTGAACATTCAAACCTGTCCTGTGGTTGTGCTTAAGCGGGATATCCATGTCACAATCCCAGTTGTAAGAGAAAGGCATCCTTTAAAGAACACAGCAAAGGGAATAGCAACAGCCTTTCCTAAAGCATGATTAAAGCCAGGAAAAGTGTAACAGCGGCCCTCACTTACTCTCTAAACCTGTTCCTTGAGTATCTTTTAGATGTTGGCTTATCTATTCAAACATTGAGAACTGAGCTATTTTGTTTGTTGTTTTTCTTGTATTTTTCTTATGTATTTATATACAATTAATTTCCCAGACTGGTTTTGCAGGGAGCAGAGAAACAACATGAGTCAAGTCAATAAATTGTTCCAGAGTAAGTAACCTGCTATGCCATGGAAAGCTGGATCTGTTCTTTCTTTACTGATGTGGAAGTCTGAAGTCTTGAGTATATATACATAGGCTGTGCACTTCCAGAGTGCAAAACTGGAACAGAATTATCTGATATTCCTGGCAGGAGGAAGATTTTATGCTTTTTACCTCTACCAAGCCAACCCAGGAGAAAGAGAGGGATTTTGCAGTGGCTTTCTCGAGCCATGAGAACCAATGTCAGGTCCATTAGCCTGATTTTCATATTCTCCAATTTGATTAGAAGTGCTAGCAGTTGGGAAAAAATGTCCTTGGGCTAATAACCACAGCAAATTTGATAAGGGAGCAACAGAAAGGCACTTGCTGCACAGCCTCACAAGTACCACTCTCAGAGACAATGATATTGCTTGTTTCAGTCTTCATAATAGTACATGGAATATGATTAATATTTAGCTCTTCGTGATGATGCTACTAACCTGGACTGCAGTTTGGAATAGCTGAGTCTCTGAAGTGAGCACATGAGGGGTTTTTTCAGGTTGTTCAGTTTTGATGATTTTTTGGGGGGGGGGGGACACACTGGGGTTTGGTTTGCCTTTTTTCTTTCTTTTTTTTTTTTTTAAGAAAAAAAAAAAACAAATAAAAAAGATTGATGTGATGTGAACACAGCCTTAGGGACAGCAATATAGATTGTGCATCTTGGCTCAATAACTCCTGTGCCAGGAGAGAGACAGTGAAATCAGTTGGAGACCTGAGCATGGTATGAGGGCATTATATAGCCCATGGATATTTTTTTCTTGACCTCTTCTTTACTTCTTCTCTGCCTGCATGAGTGTGCTTGAAATGAGAAGTGAAACTGGCCCAAAGTACAAACCTTACATTTCCATTCTTTGAAAAAGTTCTAGCTCTCGGTTCCATCTGTGCAAGTCAAAACCCATGGCTGGATAATACTCAAGACCTTATTAAAAAAAAATAAGCTGAATTATATGCAAATTAGGGTTTCATTGTCTTTCATCTCATAAAGCCTAATAACATTACAGATGACAACCTTCTTACCAAAAATAGTTTCTAATACAAATTGCCTTTGACTATATTTACAATGTCACTTTTAATCAAGTAAATTGTCAGGCTATTGCACTTCTGTGATCTACATTACACAAAAAGTATAATGAAGGGGGAAGTGGGTGCAAGTGCTTTCAGCTTTAACTGGCTGCCCATTTCATGCCAATTACTGCCTATTCAGTAAGCTTACCCTTCTGTTCTTTGAAAACTCCTAGATATAAATATATGGATTCCTCTGAAGGAGACACAGTGCAGAAAAAGCTTATTCCATTTACCAAGAACATTTGTCTTCATAATTACAATTGCTTTTTGTACTCCTATGCAATTAGTAAATACAAGCTAAAAATAGTTACTTGAATGCAATGTGGTCCCTGACTGTTTCTTTATTATGTCATTTTTAGGATAGTTCACTGTTCCATTTATTTGTAAGTTAACAGCTTTATTCAGATGTTTTTATCCCTGCAGCTGCATTTTGACTCAGTGCACTCACTCTCATCTACTACATCTACATGTGCATCTCCTACAGGACACAGGTAATACCTGCCATGCTGCGCCCTGTTCTCAGGATTCAGATAACACACTACAGCTCAGGCACACACACTGGCATGCTTGCTATGGTTTCTCCCTGGGCATGTTGAGACAGAGGTTTTCAAGGAAAGGTCCAATTGTTTCCACAGTTTGTGCTTTTTTATGTTGGTGGTACTGTTTTTTCTTTTGTGCTCTATACAGAAGCAGCAAGCATTTGAAAGCAGAATACTAGCCCTGAGACTGAGGCTATCAAAAGCAGATGATTCCCATCATCTTGCACAGCTGCCTGCTCTTGCTTACAATGCTTTTAGGAGCTTGCACTATCCAAACTCTCCGTCTGCAGGTACTGCTGTTGCAGGTTTGCACAGTGCCTCAAGTACATAAGCTCTCTGCAAAGCCAAAACTGAAAGAGTTACACTACCATTCAAAAGGAGAAAGCACCAATGCAAAAGCTGCTGGGAAATCTGCATCACTATATAGCCTATCACTATATCACTATAGGCCCCAAATGGGGAGAGAGTCCCAATGTTTTCCCTCAAGGCTGGCTGGGTGGAAGCAGAAGGGAAACTATATTTGCTGACCACCACAATAGTAGGGCTGGATCCTCAGCTGGTGGACATCATTGTAGTTTTACTAGAAGCAAAGGACATGGCTGATTTACACAAGCTGTGGAAGATCAAAATTAGGAATAATGAGTCCAGGCATCCAGTCTCATTCACTATATGAAGTAGTTCTGAGAGCAATGAAGCTAAAGTCCTCCAGTTTCAATGTGTGGGTCCTCTGATAGCTGGAAAAAGTGAATTTATTAACCATTTCCTCTCTTGGTTATTAATCAAATTTCTTCCCTAAAGCCAGCTGCCTATTTCCACAAAAGCTGTAGGAACTTCTCATAGTTCTATTGCCAAACGCAGCTGAAATCAGCTATTGGGTTTAAATTACTGAAGGACTGACACATAGATACAGAGACATGTGTACATCTTAGAAGGTGGTCTAAAAAACGGTATAAGCACTAAATGTTTCAGGTCATAAAAAAGCATTATTCTTTCATCTTTGTTGATTCTTCTTTACTCAAAAGAGTAAAGAAGACTCAAAAGGAACTCAAAGGAACTCAAAAGAGTTCCTGCCACCAGAACAGAATTATTTCAGCTAGAGAATGTATATGTTCAGTTTTAAGCTTGTGCTTGAAATGACTCAAAGCCTGGTGAAATACTGGCCTGTGGAAAAGAACACAACATAAATGCAAAGAACAAGAGCCTTAATCTGAGGAAATCAGGGATAAATCCCAGCTGGTTCAAATGGATCAGAGATCTTCTTCCCAGGTTTTGAATCTTGAGCTTGGTTTTCAGATATCTATAAAAGGCCTAGTCCCTTCTGACTTCTCAAATCCAAGTATGGTGGAGCAGTTGGCCTTGACCTGGAATTTTGCCTTTGAGATTTGGACAGCTTCAGGTAACGCTGTGCTTCTTGACTTCCATGGTTTTTTGCTAATGGAAGTGAGCAGAAGGCAAGCGGCCAAAGGTTACAAACAGCCCTCGGAGCATGAAGAAAAGACCTAGCATTTATATGCAAGTGTCATGAAGGCTCTTGCAAAATGCCTATTTATGGTCCTTTGAAGCAAGCCTGAATGTCTGTTTGAAATAGCTATCTTTAGGTATTTTTTGCACGTGAACAAGTGGACTTGACAGTAACTAGTAGAGGGACTTCTACTTCATGTTGATGTCGTTAGCTGGTTTCTTAATGCAGTGGCTAGATCAAGACAATGGGGGAGGATCACTGTAGATTTTGGGCTGACCTGAAGCAAATCGTACCTTTTCACAAGATCTTAAAAATACTTTCACATTGAACCCAAAATGAAACCTCTATTTCTAATGTGATTTTTTTATTTGATCTCATTTTACTTTACTGTCAGTATTTCCTCAAAAGGAAAGTTCAAAGTGCTTCAGTTTGAAATGAGCCATCATGCTTTCATTCACATTTTCGTCTAGCTGTTGCTTTCCACTTACTTCAGCACAAATCTGAGTATAATTTCTGCCCACTCAGAACTTGTGTTTTGGGGGAAATAACTGAGCTTTGAAGTAAGTTTAGCTTTGAATCATGTGTGGCTTTACCTCAACAGAAAGAAGCAACTCAAATCTGCAGGAAACTAAACCCCTGCAAGTATAGTAGGCAGTTATCAGAGGACCTGCAACAGTCCTGCTCTTGTTGACCAAGGGGTGCCAGCCCCACTCTTTGGTCCCTCTCCTGCCCAGCCACTTCTGCTTCCCTGTGGTAAGACAGGCCAGAGAACCAAATTGCTGAATACTAATATCACACTAAGGAAAGGAGCTCCTTGATGAAGCAGCATCAATCAGAGAGTTCCAAGGAGTAAAAAAAGGGAATTTCTTCTGTACCCTCTGAAGGCAAACTTTCAAAGCCAGGTTTGAAAAGGTTACTTCATGTGCAGAGCTTCTGTCATCCTCCTGGCAGTTCTGATCATAAATTGAGAGCTCCAAAATGAGGAAATAAAAGGTTTGATTATATGCACTAAATTTCTATGATACTTTTCATCTCTTTCCAACCACTGGACTCTGCTTCCTGAAAACTGCCTCGTAAAAATGTCTTGCGCATTATCTCCAAGATGTGTTAATTTGGCACATACCTTCCTGTGATAGGACCTGCAGCAGCACCCAGCTCAATGTCCTGACCCCATTCTGCCTCAAACCACCCTGTTGCCATATCAAAGAGCCAAGCTCTTCTCCAGCAGGTCATGTCCTTTTTATTTAGTGCCCAGTTCTCCTCCAGTAATGTCCCCTCTGTTGCTGGGGGTACTAGCAGCCACTATCATCTCCTTCAGCAGTCATAATGTAGAGGTCACCCACAAAAAGTTGTTAGAGGCTGGCTACGGGACCACTAAGACAGACATTTCACCATCTTTGTGTTCTTTCTATTGTTTTATTAAGGTCGTTAATTCTCCCAGCCCCCTTAACATCTCTACCAATGGCTGATGCAACTGCTGAACTGCCCTTCCTCACTCCTCACCTTCCAAAAATCCCAGCATAAAAAATACAAAGCACATTTGAGTATCTGGGGAGGAAGGTCTCTCCTTCCCCAGGTCCAGTTCACTGAGGAAGTAAATACCAAGAATTATTCACACATCACACTAGTCCCTAAGAGTCACCGACAGTCCCTGTGGCAGACACATCAGTTCTGGCCTCAGGAAAACTGACTTCTAGCTTCAGTTTTCCTACAGATTTCTTTTAGGCAAGCCATTAAATTTGTCAGTGTCTCAGTTTGCTGATAGCTGAGTAGAGATAACAGTTGCTTTTCCCACCCCCTTGTACATGCAGTTTTGGCTTCTTAGGATCATTGCACACAGAGGTGCCTGAGCCAGGGGCAGCAGCAGCCCTGATGCCTCAGGAGCACTAGCATCGCACTCTTGCAAAGCCAAATGTTGCATTCCCATATTGTCTGTATAACAAACAATAAAACTTGTCTGAATTAATGAGTTAGGAAACATACAAGGGAGAGGAATAACAAATTTAAAACCCCACAGTTCTAAAATTTTCTTGTGTGCTTAACCGCCGAACACTCAGAAATCTCAACTTTCACACTTTTTAGGGATTCATTTGCAATTTTTATCAGCCAACAACATTTGAAAAACGTTTGCAGCTACAACCATTAAGCACTGGCTTAACTAGAATGTTAAAATGTAGCTCATGGATGAAAACATACACACATGCATTCGCCCCCTTGTCACTCACGTGAAGTTTTTTCACACAGGTTAGTTGTGTGTTACTTCTGTTGCTTTTTATAGAACAACTATTTTTATTTATAATAGTCCTGCTTTTCTTATTGAGAATAATATTCTGCAGAGCAAATGAAATATGCATTAAAATACTATAAAAGCTACAGAATAAGAAATACAGTATCAGATTAATAGTTGGATAGCACCTATTTTTTCCTACATGCAAAGAATTTAGAACATTAAAGAGGAAAGAACAAAAGAATGAAGTTACGATATCTAATATTCCTTTTCTTCAGGAAAAAATAATGCAGGACTAATTTTCTCAAATCCCAAAAGAGTGAAAAAAGCGTCCTCTCTGCTCTTTCTCAATGTAATTTTTATTCTTTCGATAAATTAAAAAGAATTTCATATCCTTTTTCATTATAGTTTGAATAATAAACACAGGCAGAAGCTTCTGGGGATTACATGCTAAACAGAAAGGCACACAAATGATATGTGGCAATTCCCAACTTGTGAATGCACAGAGACTGGGGACAGTGCCGCTGGAGCAGAGATCAGCCAGCAGCCCCAAAACAGCCGGTCACTTCCTCTCCTGCTCCTCAGCTCACTGGACTCTGCAAATCCTTCAGTTACCATTTCTCCAACTGGAAAACAAGTGACTTTGTCTCCTTTCAGATAACGCTGCTGCTGCCATTCCTCTGTGGAGTTCTGCCTTTGTGAGCTATCTGATGTTTATCCAGTGCCTCAAACCCTGAAAGCTGGAAACCTGCCCATGCAACTCTCTGGTTTCTGTCATTGCACTGAGTTCACGGTCCTGGTGCTTGTGCAGCGGAAAAGTTCCTCCTTCTTGAGGAGATTAAATTAGACCTTTTCACCCCCAAAGGTTTCTAAGGGCTTGAAACTGGGCCCTGAACTACTACACTATAGGGCTTTCTTTTTGCCAAATTATAGCTGCTGGCTATAACGCTGAGCCTGACCTGCATCATGTCAAAGCTCTCATTATTTTACCATGAGAAAACATTAGGAGTAACAGCAGAAATGCACTGGCTTCTTCAGGGGCAAAGCCACTAGCTTTCTAATGAGCTAGGTTTTTGTCTTAAGGCCAAATCCTCGGTATTGAGTTGTGGGTCATTTCAGTAAAGGAGAGATCTCAAGGGACTCAGCAGTACAATATGAACCCTTATCAAAGAGCACAGAGATGATCTTGAAGAACTGATAGTTTGGGAAAAAAGGAACAGCAACAGAGACTCCCCAGCATGACGAGTTCTGCCTGCCATCAAGAGGAAACTGGGCTGGCTTGCATGAGGGTGGAGGAGAGCTTCTCAAGCATCTTCATTGACACACAACACTGGCCAAACGTGCACTAAGAGATCCTAGACTCCTTTTCACTCACATCACGTATTTGCAAATAGGGCTAAGCAAGAAACCACTCTTTTCAGTCCCAGAACATGGCAAGCTTTCCAATATGCTTTCCATATTTGCAAGCAAATAGATCAATTTGTTTCACAAGCCTTCTCCTGTCTCCATTCAGCTGCCAGAAGGATGATCTCAAGATAAAGTGTGCCAGACAACAGAGAATATTTTTTCAGGGAAAAAGCAATGCAGTTATAGAAACAGCTTATAACAGTCAAGAGGTGCCATCGTCCCCTTAAGCCTTTTAATTTACAAAAGTCTAATTAGGAAGACTTAATGTATAGCATGCATAAGAAAGCTGAAACTTCTAACAAAACACTCTCAGTACCATTTTCTTCATGCTTCATTAATAAAGAACAAGATGTCTCTAGACTTTCTGTAACATATGCACAGAGCTATTTCAAACCAGACTGAGATTCTTTTCAAATGAGGGTTATAATATACTCAAGCAATAACAATGCATTTTTTTTTTATTGCTTTGCTTGTAAAGTTGTTTCCATGTTGTGCTAGGACAAAGTTATTTGTCATTTTTGCAAAGTATAGCTTGTTACTTTAATGGTTTTTAGGACCTTTCTATTTCAGCTATCGATTCAAGGTTGAGTGTAGCCTACAGCAGAGCTGAGCTTGGGGAATCAGAGTGCAAGACGAAGACTTGTATTTTTCTATAGAAATTATAAGTTTTCATAAAAATTAGAGACACAGAAAAACAAAGTTTTGATTTATCTTCTAAATCATATATAACAAACAGGGATCTGTGCCATCAGGTCACAGAATACCAAATGGGATTTCAAGCTCTTCCAAATTTGCTTGTCTTGTTCAGACTACAAACAAAATAGTTAATTCATTGGATAGGTCTGAAACAAAGAATCTCCATGGAAAATGCAACCTTTATAATTTCTACCACAGACTCTATCAGCAAACTAATGATGTGTCCTGTTTCGTCTTCAGATGCAAAAATGCCGTTCTTACCACTGCATTGAAGAGTAGGGCTGTAGCAGTCTGGGAAAAAGAAATGTCTGCCCTGATACTGCTACATGAGGGAAGAGTATCTGCAGAACTGAAGAATTTCATTTTTCATATCCATTTCCAGAAGGAATCAGACAGAGGCAATTCCCTAGGTGATCTTTTCACTGAACAGAGTGCTTCTTTGTGTGGGCAAAGGGGAATCAAAATGATCTCATGAGTATGAAATATTTGATAATGAGGCAATCTGGGGGGACAACATACGCCCAGGAGATTAAAAAAAAATAAATCTACTAGCTTTCAAAATGCATGCATGCTTCTACTGTGGGGTGTTAAATCGCATTACAACTATTGAGACATCAATGTTCACCAATGTTTGCAATTCAAATATAAGCATAGAGTGGAAAATGGTGAAACTATTTAAAGGTGTCAGTGTATGGATCTGTAAGCAGAGGTTTGTGTATAATTTGATAGCTATTTCTTTCTTGTTAATGCTTATGATGGCCTGTGATGTTCCATGTGATACGAGTCGTATCTGATGGGTAAATGGAACCAAATCAGTGTTTTGCAAATACAGGATATTTTCATATTTGGCCAGTGGAACAAAAAGACTTCCTAGAGTGAACATGCTATTAAAATGCTAATAGACTGTATTTGAGAAAGCTTACTCAAGTCTCAGCAGGAAACATATGTGCCATTTATATATGAAAGATCTAGATATGGTTTTTAACATAAAAGGGTTTCCCTTTCCATGGAATTGCAAGAACCTTTAGAAAAGACCCAGAATAATGGGATAAGCCCCATGCAAATGAAGAAAAATATGTGGAGGGCTAATGAACTTCATTATGTTGAAATACAGATATAATTGTGAGCATGAAGTATGTGCATATAATGTGCTAGCAACCTTTTACGTTTCACGTTCTAAGAGGAAATCAGCCTAGTGAACTACTGGTGAAAAACACTATAAATACTGTCACAATATGCTTCATCCCATCAGAGATTTTAACCTAAAGATGTCAGAGTTTGATTTGTGTGTGTTTGTTTCATCTGCTTCTGGATAGTTCTGCAGCTCAGTCCTCCAAATTACTCAATACTGAAGGACTGATCAGGTGGTGGTAGGGATTTTGCCCATGACAGGAGAGGCAAACAGTAAGAGAAGAAATGGGAGCACAGCTATGATTGAAATGGAGAGGATCTGTATATGGATACCTGCCACCACTGTACAGGGGAGCAGGCAGGGCACTGAGCAGAGCTGACATCAGATAAGGTCACAAGCGAGGCACTTACTGTATATTGCATGGCATTCAGCGATGAGCACCACCTTCCGGACATCAGGATGTGTGTCTGAGAACTGCTGTGAGCTGTAACGCAAAGTTCAGAATGAGAAAATAAAGAAGATCTTGATGTACCACTCAGTCCCTGGTGAATTCATGAACAAAGTGGCACTGGCTTCAGCGGGATTTGTTCTATTATCCAATAATTGAACTGAACTGAAGATGGCAGGGTCAAAGAAAGCAGAGAATTCAAGAAGCCTATAAAAACAAGGTCCAGATTTGCTGGAGTGCTGCAACCTTCCAGAAATGTAATTAAACAAACAGGCAAGGAGTGTTTGGGATTGAAATCTCTGTTTAAACATCCGTTGTTACTTTATTTGAATATCAGAGTGGAAAATAGAGTTCACATGTTGAAAAAGGCCAGAAAACTCCTTTTGTCTTCTTTTTTGTCCTTTCTTTGTTTGTTTTGTTCACTCATTCTGAACACTGAATAAACATAACATGAATTGGATTGGTCAGTAGGGTTACAGGATTTGAACTCTTCCATTTGGAAACAAATTCCTTGCCGAAACCAAATTCTTTTACTCTGGCTTATACATTCCCAGCTCAATAGAAATAAAATACACAAGCTCAACTCACTGACAAATGGCTTGGATATTCAAAAGTATCTGTGTCTCAGAAACATTTAATAAGCAGTTTGGATTATTCTATGTTTTGGCTCCTTTTACCCTGAAGTGTATGTACATCAATTATTTTATGCAAATGTCAGTACAATCCATTGCCATCAGCTTAACACATTTCCTCCAAATGGTTGGACCCCCATTGTAGGGAGAGCAGAAGGCTTAAGACTTCTCCCAGTGACTGAAAAAATAGCAAAACAAAAAAATGGAGGAGAAGATGAGAAATTATTTAGCTCATGGATTTGTTTTGCTTTCCTGAAACAAAATAATTCTAGATTCTGCTTACTGGAAATCTACTTGGTTAAGAAACATTTAAATGAAAACTGCATAAGGCTGTTTTGCTTTGTTGGCTTTTTGTTGCTTAGGCTTTTTGGAAAGGTTTACAGTGGAATTACAAAATCAAAATAAGCAATAGTTTAGCATTTTGCAGAATCACATGGAAAAACAAGACATTCTGATTAAGAAGACTAAATCCCACAGAGTTTATTGGGAACTTTTGGATGAACATTTTTTTGCTAGAAAATGACATAAAAATCTCTTTCTCTAGATACATATTGGTAGTGAGCAATTTTTATGTGAAATGTCCCCCATATACCCATCCTAACCACTGCCTCCATGGCTTCTGGGTCCAAAGGACTTCCAAGACTGATGGTTGCAGACCTGTGATACCAGCTCAGTGCTACGCAGTCACAGATGAATGGCCCAATTTACTTCTTGACCTGGCAGCATTCCTCGTAAGACCTTGTCAAACCTCAACACACCCTCACTGAAACTGCAGCTATTGGAGCTAACAGGGTCTTTCTGGGAGCCCACAAAGACAGGGCTCAGCTATTGTATTTGCAAAAGGGAAACAGCAACTGTGTGAATCTTAAGTGGAGCTAAGGATGTGGGAAAGTCTCAATCTGCTAACAGTACTGGCTCAGAGGAGAGCTCCAGATTATCTTCCCTGGTGCAGAGCAGAGGATCTGGCAGGAGCTGCTAACCAAGCCCAGCTTGGCCATGTTCAGAAGCTTCCCTGCTCTTACTGTTGCGACAGCTTTGGTGTGCTGGTGGCCAAGAGTATCCGTCCCATGACCTTCATTCCTGATCCTGCTACTGTCCCCACAGGAAGGATTTCCCTTGTCTATATATCGTTTTTCCCTCCTGCCATTCTGGTGTGATATTTACCTTGGGAGTGTGCGTGTGTGTATAACATATTAAAACTATGCCTGTTTCTCTTGTGTGGGTACCTGCAGAGACAAGCACTCTGGAGCCCTGACCTCATCTGAGGCCTGAAGACATACACTCCTTTAATGTAACTGTCTCTTAGAAAATACACAACAAACAGACCAGAGGAAACTAATTTTCTGCTTTCTATTTAAATACACTGCCATTCAAAAGGCAGGATCCTTTCATCATCTGTCTTTCCCATGTACAATGTTCAAGCAATTACAAGTAGAAAAAAAGCTGAAGTTGTGCAGTAGTTTCAGCAACTTAAGTTCATGTTCCCAGAGCCAGTGTCCCTGGCAGCTGGCTGAAGTCAAAGCCAATGGCTAGAAAATCTTCCCAGAGAATCACTGGAAATCACCATTTCCAGGATGAGGTGTACGTGCTGCCAGTCATGAGGTTAAGCTCTTACACGAGCCATGGAAGTTTGAATGACAATGAAAGTACAGAAGTATTTCCCCAACTTGTGCTATAGGTTTATGTATTAAATTAATGCACATGTGTACCCTAGAAGCCTTGACTGGGAAAAGCCACACAGTGGCATATTGATCTGAATTACTATTTTGCAATAGGTTTGTATTTTTTTTGCCAGTAGGCTTTAATTATACTGATATAACAGCACTGTCAAGGTGCCCATTTCACTTGTATCAGCATCCTATCATCTTGAACATATTTTTTCAGTAACAGCAATACTGAACACAGAAAACATTAAGTACATCTTACTAACCAGAAGGCATTCCTCTAATCCAGATATTCCTTCTATAATGAAAACCACTTAAGAAATAGCTTTAATTTTGTTGCTAAGTCAGTACAATCTGCCGCGTACACAGAGCAAACATGAGTCAGTCTCAGTTTACACTTTCTAGGCTTTTTTGGAATGTGTAGAAGTACAGCACTTAATTGCTGCTGTTTAAAGAAAATGTGAAAATCTATTTTGACATATATGCTGGGTAGCTGTGAGTTAAACACAGAGAATATAATATGTAGTGGGTGGGAGTTTCAGATGACTAGTAAATAACAGAAGTGCAGTGATTTGCCCTTTTAAAAAACAGAGGATATGTTATTAAATTGCATGAGAGATGACAAGAGAAAAAGAGAAAATGCAATTAGCTTTTATTAGAATCCAGATGGTGCCTAGATGATGTCGTGGCCACAAGTAGCACACATACAACCTTGCACTTGGTGCCGCTGAGGGTGTAAAAACCGAATGGTCTGTTATTCTCATGTTCCTCATTAAAAGTCTAAGGTAACCTGGCTCTTACCCCTGCACAGAAATGAGGGAAAAAACAGTGCATAATCTGAGTGCTCTCAGTGTAATAGTACCTCACCAACAACTTTAAAATCACTATTTTGAAAACAACTTGGGTTTGGTTTTTGGCTTAGGTGCTATTTTTGGGTTTTGTTTGTTTTTTTTAGTTTTCAGTAGACATTATCCTTTAGAAGAGAATTTGCTTTTTACAGTTTGTTTTACACTTTCCTCATTCAAGAAACTACATAGTTTAAGAAAGCACGTGGTTTTGTCTCACTAGGTTATAACTGACCCCAGTATACCTGAAACAGCATTTTAAGTATCACTGTTAAGTATTGTATAGGTCACAGAAGAAGCCATTTTCTAACACAGTTCAAGCTTTAATCCTCATTTTATAAAGGGGGGCAGAGAAGAGTTTCAGAGACTACTTAAAATAGCACTAGACAAATACTCGAGACAAGAGCTGTGTGATTTCTCTCTCATGTTAAAAGCAGTCCTTGTCTGGCCTGTTCCTTTCCAGTAGGGTCCAGATGTCTTCAGCCCCTTTCAAAACAGGAATAAAACAAAACCACTGATCCCAGCAAATTAATTTTCCAGGCAGTAACTGGTGACCTGCTCTGTTGTCTCACAGAGTGGCCTGGCAGCATCTCTCTGCCAGGCTCAGCCATGGTAACATGCCCTAGATGACCCAACCAGCTGAGGATTGTACACACATATTCCTATGCATGCACATACACACCTTTATGTGGGTATATAGAGGACAGTTTCAGAGTTGCAGAAGAGCTGTGCTACCTTTAAGAAATTAGTTTTGTTAACATACCTTACCTTATATGATTTTAATACCTTTTTTTTAACTGCAGTTAGTGGCTTTTAGACAAAATCATAACAACCGCTAATCACTGGCAACCAGGTTATGTACACAAAGGAAAATAAAAGCCTCAGAATACATATTAGCTTCTGGACTACAATGTTTACAGAACCTCCGGTATTTTGATCTGTGCACATCCCTAATATACCAAATGCTAAAAATCCAAAACAACTGCCAAAGCTTACATTTGGCCTGATTATTTCCTTGTTTATCATGGTTAGCATTCCCAAGATAAGAGATAATGTTGCAAGCTCAATAACCACAGAGAGTTTTGAAGACACACTTAAAGAGAAACACAGCTATTTTCCTAAAACATGGTTCAAAAGGAAACTGGCGTGAAACTTGGTAGATTTTAATGGAGTAACGCACAGCAATGCTCTGGTCTCACTCACAAAAAATTCTACCTGATTTATATCCCAAGTAGATAGATGAAAAACTGAAATGGTTCCTTCACATTGGCATTTGTCTTTCACCTACTAAAACTGTATTTCAGCTGTCTTTTTATATATCATTGTAAAATCATTCCTGAAATTCCACCAGTAACTAATTTTTGCATGCAGTCACAAAGATCTCAACAGAATTGGAAACACCTTGTACATTTTCTCATAAATCTGGATTATTGACATAGAAATAGCGATTATTGTATTGCTGTTACAAGCTACCCATAAAGGTATCAATGAGTTGATAGGACTTACTGCCACAAGCCCCGGCTAGACTGAAAAGCTTAGCAGTATTCAAACAGGTTAGTGCTTTGTTCACTGAACAAGAATTTGCAGATATAAACACATACCAAAAGGTTTTTGCTGGAGACAAAAAAGGTCACACTTCACATCAAGACAGCACCACATGGTTGGGACTTAGAAAGAAACAACAGAGTCAAAAGGGTCCATTGCAAGCTTTTTCCTCTTTCAAAGCATTCCCCTCAAGCTTTTGCTAGCTCTGGGATGGATTAGATGGTTGATTGCTCTTCATGAACATAGCAATCTCCAGATTCGTAGAGAGCCTTATTGTTCACCATCACTCTTGGCACAGTGCATCTGGCATGTCTGCAGTTGGATAGCACTCTATAAACAGGTGAACCAGACATGTGAAAAGTTAATATTCTGCTGTTGTGACAGCATAATTATCTCTAATAATAAAGGAAAACAGCTGGTTCAAATAGTCTTTCACTTAGAAAGTGTTTGCATCATTATATTTTGACTTTTATCATCTGTTTTCTGGATAAACTCCCAATGTGGTTTATGGTTCTGCAAAATGGTAACATCTTATTTTATGAATGACAGACAGATGGGCTTTGCTGCAAGGCTTATTGATAGTAAGGCACGTAAGACTGTTCAAGATGCTTAACTGCAAGAAATACTGGAGATAACAAAATATTGCCTTCTCCCACTTTCCAAGACTCCTGTTACTTATTGTCACTAGTTTCAAGTTTTCTCTTTTTAAGTATTCAGTATTATCACCTGAAAATCCTAAAACTTTCTGATTTTTGTTCCAGCGCGCAGAGAGGAAGGGACAGCTGTTTTACAATCAATTGAAAGCCAGTGGAGATGTAGTCCAGATTTCAGAGTAAGGTCTGTTTGTAGGAGATTTGTATGTCATTCATCTCTTTCTCTCCCTGCCTCCCTCCCACCCCCAGCAATCATCTAATTGGATTTTCATGTCCAAATCCTGTTCTCTTAATCAAAAGGCAAACAAAATCAATCTTATGGGTTCCCAGAATCCAAGGGAAGCTTTTAGTCCTAAAGCACTGAGAGACTTACTCTGCAAAGCTCCTCTGTCAGACCCAGCTTACTAAATTAGTTAACCCTTGTCTCTAAAAGCCAAAGTAATCATTCATGAGATCTGCTGCAGTAATGTTACTTTTTATGGTATTAGGAAAGGTTTTATTTTCTCAAACATTTACAAAATCCATGCATTTGACTCAGGGCAAATGGTTGGGGAATTCTTCAGTTGTTTTTTTTAACTGTTATCAAAACTTAAGCATTTGGAAGCAGATACTTCAAATACATGGTGATAGCATGTAACATTCAACCAGGAAAGCATCAAAAATGCATTTTTGTAATTGCCAGATATTTAGTCTGACAGACCAGATCCTTGAAACTGGAAATTCAGCTCTGCTTCTGTCTTCCTTTAAAACCATCTATGTCTTAGGACATAAAGCAAGGGCTGGGTGCTTCCCCACATTGCTTTCACTTGGTTGCACTCTTCCAGCAGTGCAGAGCTGCTTCACCTCTAAAACCCTCCAGAGTGATGCAGCAGAGGTGGAGCATAGCTGTGCCCCATGATTTCCAGATAGAAAAGTGTGCAACAATAACTGAAACCCCAACTCCCAGCTGCTACACCAGCTTTCCAAGGTGCTAGGGAGCTGGGAGTCAGTCTGCATGGTCCCCAAATCCATCAGCCACAAAGAAAAGACACAGAAAGTGAATTAATCTTGCTCAGATTTTGTACTGACAAGTCTATATGGAGTCTTGTGAGAGACACAACTGCAGTACTCCGTGAGCAAAGGTGATTTTAAAGGCTGCACAGTTTCCCACAGAACACAACAATTTGAAATCATCTGTATATGGACTGCAGTAAACGGCTGGAAACCATTTCTCATGTAGGAAATTGAGACTTCTGGTAGTTAATAAAGTGGTGAATGTTTGCACAAAGCTATGTGGTAAAGGTATTAAATGATGATTCATTGGGAAAATTTACAGCTTCCAGTTGTGTCCAGTTGTTCAGTGTTCTCTATGCGCAGTGCTGCTCCCCAGGACAGCCTGCACATTCACCTGCAGCATCAACAACGGTGAGTTGCAGAACAGTGTGGGCATCTGTTTGTTTCTTCCCTTTTCTGTATCTTCACCGAAAAAAGAAAACATTTTTAGCAACAAAATTAATTCCTTGTAAAAGTCCCTGGGAGTTTCTGGCATCCCAAGTGAAGTGCCAACACTAGATGTGAGGGAGCACAAACACTAGCAGCAGCCTGGATGGACGTAGCCCATGGTGTTCTCTGCCTCCAACTTATAGTCAGCATCCCTTAGCATTTGGAAATGGCCTAAACCACAAGTTTTTGACTGGGATGTACCATACACGCATGGTTCATACTGGGGAGGACAGCAAACAGCGTTTTGCTCTCCTTCAGCCCTCTCCTCAGCAAGTGATAAACACAGTTGAGCAGATCTCATTTTCGATCCTTCACAAATTACAGTTAGGAAGCTCACAGAAGGAAACAGACCAGGCAGAATGCAAGAGCACAGTCAGACAGTGCTGCACATCACCTGCTGCAGCAGCCCAGGGACTACTCTGGATTGTGCAGGTGGATCCAGACCAACTGCTGCAGGGGCGAAAGGCCCCTCTGTATTGGGTAGTGCATACGATGCTTCATGCCCTTGTATTGCTACGTAGTGCATATGATGCATAGTGTTTGTGCACCTTAGCTGAGGTGGCTTTAAAGATGAAACTGGCAAAGCAAAGCCTTAGGCTGGTGGACACGTTTTTTCATGGGAATGCTTCTCTAGGTCTTGTGTTTGACATAAGAAATATGAGCTGGCACAGGACAGGCCTTTAAAAAAATAGTGAGAAAAAGTGGCTATGAGATATAATTCATTGGGGCTGCTGAATTCTGTGATAGCTGAAAAACAGCTCAATTATACAATCCCACTGCTGCAATAAAAATCTGAATATCCATACTATGAGCTACGTCTATGCTGAAAAGGGAATAATGAGAGACTGTGCTATCCCAAGTGATGCTTAGTCAAAACCATATATTAAATTCTAGTATCAAGAATTCAGTGAAAATTATTCCATGGGAAAGTAATCAGGCATATATACCATTGATGTGTTACTGACATGTATACTAGCAGTGTGGAAAGTATGTTTTAGCTACCCCTTTCATTTGCCTGTGAAAAGAAGCAAGTTTCTTTTTTGTTCATCCAAATCCTTGAATATTCAAGTTGCTTAACTGAAAATGCTTCGAAGGAACAGACAGCAAAGAAAATGACAATGCATAACAGAAGGAGCTTCAAAGAATGCAAAGTTAAATTTTCAACATACTGCCAGTACCTCTTATAGAGAGAAGTCTTTGTCTGCAATAATATCAGTGCTTCTGTTCTCCTCAAAAAGGACCTTACAAACACTGGCAGGAGCACAACCAATGAAAGCTACAATCTCACTTGTTTACTGCCACCAATGCGCAGCACTAACCCTGTCCCACACTATCCCTGTTATTATGCAGGGAAGAACTTGAAAACTGCACACTTAAAGGATATAGCTGAAGTGGACACAGAAACAATACAACACAGGCACTGACATTAACCTCAGGTAACAAACCTTTATTTAAAACCAGATATTTACTTAAAACCTTTATAGTGACTGTTTTCTTACCATGCTCCAACATAGACCCCCAGTAACAAAGACGTAAAAAAATAAAAAGATGAAATTATACCTTTGTATGATTATGTTACTACAGGATCACCTTGCAACTGAGATTCGCCTGTGTCACAGATCCTAGAATCTCACTAGTTAGGGTCTGAGGAGCTCTGCTTTCCTTTGAATGTCTCTGACTCATCCTGAGGCTCTACTGCCATCTGAGCAATGAAGAAAATAATCTTTTTGCACATATTTTTGGTTGCTTTTCAACAGTGGTTGCCAACATGCTGTCTTTCTCAGCTTTCTCACTGAGAATCACCAGAAAGGAAGGCCCCTCTGTTATTCACTCCATCTCGATGAAGTGGCCCCCTGATGCTCAGCTTCTCTCAGACCAATGCTCAAATGAGAGCTCCGCTACCCTTTACTAGGCTGAAGTTACCCTTTCATATCTACAGGTTAGATTCAGCTCCAGACACCCTAACCAGGAATCTCAGAGTCATATTCATCTTCAGCTGTCTCATGAGAGAGCTCTTAAAGCATCACAATGATCACTGCATGGGGATCCAGTTGGGGTTAATCCCTGCTCACAACAACGACACACAGGAGACCTCTGGTCTTGGAGAGAAGACTCTAACCAGGACCCACCCAAGTAATTTAGGCCATCCTGTCCCAAATTTTTCAGTGGGTTGGAGGAAGTCTGCTTGAGCAAAAGCAAAGAAAATGACCTTTAAAAAGGAACAAAAGGAATTGTACAGATTGCTTATGGCTCGCGACAGACTCAAAGTGGCTGTATTGAGTGTCAGTATTGACTGCTGGCTGCAGTTCAACATTACAAGACAGACTGCCAGCTGAAAAAACACAACTTGATCCCAACAAAAATTCTTAACAATAATCTTTGCTGGAAAGTCACTGCGTAACTTTGGGAACCCTATAAAATTCCTCTAGGGAAGAATTTTGCTCATGCTGCAGCAAAGCCAGTGTTTCTTCTAGTACTGAGCACATACTTAGCAGCTTTATAACTTTTTGAAATGTGTTATATCAGGGCTTGTGACAAACTTCCTGATCTCTCTTTTACAGGATACATCTAATGTTTCAAGTCCATTACACAGATTCAGACTGCAAAAGAGTTTCTCCAGGAATTGCCTGAATAAATCCAGCGAGACAAGTTCAGAAGCACTTAAAGCCAACAGACTGGGTCAGTAAGGACTGGGGTAGCCTAATCTGTGAGACTGCCTTTGTGATTCAAGGCAAACATGTAATTAAAGACATAAGTAGAAGATTTACGCACCCATTTATATAGTTACGTTATAAATTCCTCAGTGGGGTATGCGGAGTTGTACCTGAAAAAGCAGAAATCATCAGAGGCACAAAATGTTTGGTGTGTTTTATTGCATCTCATAGACTATTTCTATTGAAGGATAGCAGACAGGTCTGCAGCTTGTCTCTTCTGTTTGCCACCTGCATGCAGCAAGCATACGATTGCATGGGGTGGCTCCTGCTCTCCTGGGCAGGGGTACTGCTAGTGCAGGCTAGCAAGGGCAGAGCTAACACACATGGGAGCATAGGTGGAGCAGCTACTGAAAATGTTTTAGTTGAGAAGCAAAGGAGGCAGAACATGCAATAACATGTAGTACTGGAAAACACAGAGGCTTACTATAAAAAGCAACAGAAATTGAAAAGCCACACCTGAACAGGAGCCAGTAGCTCATGGATCTTCCTCTTTGGCAACTCCTTTGCATACATTAGAGTGGGAAAGCATTAATTATACTACAACAATCCATGCCTTCAAAAAAAAAAAAACAAAGTCTATGCTATTTTCCCATGCTGTTGTCAGCCTTCATCCTAGTTCTGCAGTCATTATTATATTCAAAAACACACCCAGCATTTCAGCTGTAGCTGATGGAAACACCAACCTCACACTGAACACAGCCCACCTAAGTAAAAGAAACAGCTCCAGGCCTCTATCTTATTCCCACCAGGTCCTCTGCACTTCTAACCTCTCACCCCAGATGAAATAAGCAGATACCATATCCCAGGTTTGCAACAGACTCTGTATGAGCCTTATGGCTCATGCAATACGAATTGAGCATTTAATAGTCTGAAGAAGTGAAACCAAGTCCTATTCCAAATATTATTCACAGTACAGTAATCCATATTGTCCTAAGAGGAGCCATCAGCTCCATCATTCTGGTCATGCCATCATGTGCCCTGATAATGTCGCAATACAAAAAAATCCAAGTAAAATAGGAATATTAAAATCCACCATGTAAACTGCTGATGAACTTTATGACCTAAACTAGAGACAGTGCATAAGAGTAGGACAGGAAGAGGTAAGTTCAAAAGGGCATAGATAGAAGAAGATTTTAGCAAACTTATAATAGTTAGTTATTCAGATCCTGACTGAAATACATTTATGGGACTCCTGGAGACTATGTATTTTTAAAACGCAATATGCAACAGAAAATATAAAGTGCTGGGAACTTGAAAGCATATGTGGAGTGTGAAAGATGAAAGACTCAAGGGCATCCGTTCAACTGTTCAACGATTTCAGGGGCTGCTGTCTACAGAATGAGCCCTGATATAAGCCAGACACAAATGAGATTCGAAAATCAACAGCTATGCATAAGTCTTCTATTAAAATAAAAATTTGCAGGTTACCCTGTGTTCAAAACTCAGCATCTCTTGTTGGCTCTGCCCTCAAAACACATCCGGTTATATTTATGTTTAGTGTGAATATTTGTGCCCATTTTTCATTTTAAATAAGCAATATCTGCCTGATGATAAGGTGCACTGGAACACGTGTTCTTGAATGTTTATGTCCACTAACTTCTATATGAACTTAATATATCAGTCTTTGTTTTCATCAGTCTTGACCTGGTTTACAGGGATATAAATCAGAACAAATCAGGTTTAGGTGGCAGTAAAACCAAAACAATTTCAGTGGACATTAACTTTTAAAGCCTTTGCAGCTGACAACAGAGAAGAGTGCATATGAACAATTGTAGCTCCTGGACACCTGATACAACACTGTGAAAACATTAGTGGATCTTTAAACTGCGACACAAGCACAAAAAGAATAAATGAAATGAGAGGGATATTTCCATTCCACATGAGCTCACATTCTGTTTCAAATGCAGCTTAAATACCTCTGTGTACAAACAGGCCAATATCAAGCCATTCCTCAGATGAAGACATGTATTTGCAGCTTTCAGCAAGAAGTTCTGAGATTCTTTGTTCTCAGTCACACATTTGAGTGGTTTTAAAAGGTTGGCTTATTATCATGGTTGAGCATACTCCTGTGTTATAAATACAGCATTTGCTCCAGTAAAAAATTTTCAATTTACAAAAAATCAGATGAATTCAAAAGAGGGAGAACAAAAATTTGATTAACAGAGTTGATGAAAGCTATAAAAGCAATTATTCGTGTTAGTTACTCCTGAGGAAAGAAGTACTGAAATTTTATTCTAATACTCATTTATAGGAGTCAAAGATCCTTCTAATAAATTGTACCAACTGTCAAACAATGGATTGATAGTTCTGCCTCAGCATTCCCAACCTTAAGCATTTGCTGATGCCTTCCCACCCAGTCCTTGAGTACATTCACAGTATTATCTTTGGGGTACATTGTACAACAGTTCCTAAACCTGCACTGCTGCTGAAATCCCCATAATAAGCAAGCATGACATCACAATATTTGATGAAGTCAGTGATGATCTAAAATATTCTTCTCATGGTATCATGGTGGAAACAGGTAACAGACACGAAAATTAATGATTGAAAAAATTTAAGTGGTGTTCCCAAGGTCACACATTAAATTGTTTGCTACAGAGCTAGTCCAGCACCTTAGGAAATCCCAAGATGAGAAGAAATCAGCCAGTGTCTACATGTCCCAAAGATGTGATGAAGTGATGACTCCCCACAAAATACTATTTTCCTTGATTTCACTTTTCATTACAAAGACATGTAGCAGGGCTGAGATTTGGTTTGATTTACTTCAATCAAATCAAAGCAGTGCCCTGTACACCCAGCTGCAAGGGCAATAAATAAACAGAAATCACCTGTGGACTGGAAAACAGAGAGCAAAATGGGCAGAAATAGGGTGAAAGAATCTATTTTTAGAGCTTTGTGTGTACCTTCGGAGCAAGTTTTAAAAGCTGCAGAGGCTGAATGAAGAGACCAATACGATAGAGGCCTTTCAAAATGTCAGAATGTAGGATTAGAGACTTAGAGGAACACATCACAGTTTCGTGATAGTAAAATCACTTACGACATGAGGGAGGAGTAATGTTGAAACATAGAGCAATATTTCCTACAGTTTATTTATTAAAAATACTTTGTTTTAGAAATAATCATCTGCGTTCACAGAAACTGCTCTTCTCCAGAGAACAAATGTAGTCTATTAGCTTCCCTGTATATATCCTGCATTGTTATATTGAGCAATACTTGAATCTAATTCTTCTGACACACAGTTATGAAAAAAGTAATTTTAAAACCTTAAAATATTTACAGAGCTAGTGAAACTTACACAATTAAAGTCTGAATCAAATTGTCATTTATATGTGGTATACAACAACAGATTGGTTAAATTCAAACAGTTAAAATAAAAGCAACAATAAAGTATCACCAGACAAGAGGAACCCGTTTTGTCTGCATCCAGCTGCTTATTTATGTATTCATCTGCTTAATAAATTTCTACCAGCTTTGCAGATGTGCACATTTTAACAATGATTTTGGACAAGCAACACATGGGATTGAGGCAGAGCAGACACAAGCTGTCTTCTCAGCCAGGAGCATGGTGTACTAAAGTTTCCAGCTACGGTAAATTCATTTATTTCTATTATATCCTTAGTTATAGTAATATTTGGCTGCTACAGTACCCTTTTTGGACTTGTACACCCAGGTTAGAGTCTTGAAACCCACTACAAGAAGCACTATATCACCACACAAACTGGCTCAATGAAAGCCGGTTGCATCAACATTCACTACAGAAACAGTGACTGTGAAGCTTGTATATGTGCTCAGGATGTTAAACTTTTTTCTTGCCTAACAGGTTAGAACCTGTTAGGTCCAGTAACTGCGTTTATACAATGACTTAAGTGATCAAATTCTGTCCCAGGAATGAAGCTCATAGAAAGTATGGGATCAATAATATTAAGAATAATACTACTTATTAGCAGTAATAGTTTGCCAAACTGATTAGTTTTTCTCACTTTTATTTATCTTTTCTGCCTGCATGAACCCTTATTACACACGAAACATGGAAATAGACTTGAGTGCCTACTGGCACCTAATCTTTTTCAGCAGTTGTGTTCATTAGTGGGATAAAAGCACCCTGCTGCATTCAGTGCTCCACTATATGTTCTTTGAGCCTGTAGCTTAAACCTTTCAATATTAAGCCAAACAAAGATCAATGTGTCCAGCATTCCTTAGAATGACAGAGACAAGTCTGCTTACTATTGAAACCTCACAAAGGAAAAAAAAAAAAAGAAAAGGTAAAGCTTTTTTCCTTTTTTTTTCTTTTTTAAACTTAGGAGGGGAAAAAAAGTCTTAATTGATTGTGATTAGTAAAGCAAATACTTCGAGATGTTGTCTAGGTTACAAGATTTATTGTCCCTTTCCAGCAGTCTTGGCTATTACTTAGCTATTGGATTAATTGTATGCAGAGTAAATCATCTGCTATTTTATTTTATGACTCATTAAGCAAGTACAGCAGATAACCATTACTGCTTTTTGGCATAAGAAGATTTCAAAATTTAGGCACTGCTAATGATGCTAGAATTAGGAAAAGCAAATACCTTGGCTGTGTGCAAAGGTCAGAGTAAGCACTAATGGAATACTTATCTGCCCCAAAAGTAAATTAAATCAATTTCCTGAGCTTTGTAAGAGGTATAAAGCTGAGACAGGAAGCTGCAAATGAAGAAATTGCAGTGACACTCTGATGCAGAGCACTGCTAACTGTACAACCCAGCAAGATTTGCCAAGAGACTTCACCACTGTAAGGAGGGATGTGCTTTAGACACTTAGCGCCAGCTAGGAACATGTCTGGATTTTGGGGAAACTTACGTTTAATGAAAGAAAAAAGGTTTTACTGAGACACACATGGCACACTTTGGAAGGACAAAAAGGAGAGAAAGAGGTTTCTTTTGCCAGGATGGGAAGAGTACCTGTCTATGCTATTATGTTTTTTCTGGAGTTGTCTCATGATCTCTCACCCTCAACCTGTGCTCTCCCTCAATCCCCATTGCTCTCTGTAAGATATAACTGCTCCTCTGGCACATGAGAGCTTTGCCATTTGCCTGTGAAGCATCACATACACTTCTGATCTTAATACTGTAATGCCTCATGCAGATATGAAGAGAAAAAAGAGGAAAAAAGCAGAGCACGGAGTGAAAAAGGTAGAAAATAATTGTTTATGAATAAAACTTGTTTCTTTGGAAGTAGGGTGTGCATTTGTGCATGTCTGGATGCAGAGCAGAAGACCAATTAAATTACACTGCAGATGTGCCTTCTCTCTTTTCTGGATCTCTTGATCTTATTCTCTTTCCATTTCTCTTCAATGTTTTAATAACTGTTCTCAATATTGATCACATCTAGGCATATTTTACACTTATTCTATTAAAAATAGAAATTTTCTTTCATTCTTAAAATATTAAAAACATGGGAACTTAAAGGGGACTATCCTAGTGAAAACTTAGGTCAGGATAAAATGCTTTTAGGAGATGGGAAGAGGCAGGTAAAACATTTAAAATGTCAGCACAGAGCTCTCCAAGTCTCACTAGGTTAGGAAAAGCCTATGTATGTGGGGTTATTTCCTCCAGGTTTAAAACTGGAAAAGGGCATTCACTAAGAAAAAACCAAAGTGCCCCTATGGAGCCTGTAAATGGTGGCCTATATCAAGGAAACCCACATTACAAAGGCATGACAAATTTTTGGGAGCACGGGAGGAACTCTTTGGGATTAGGTGTTAGAAGAAGTAAGGAAGGAACTTGCACGCAATTCCTTTGTGACTGTGTTTCCACCACAGCGATCCACAGCATCAGAGCAAGAGGAAAGTTAAAACACTGCAATACCCTTCTTTTAAATTAATTTCATTTCTTATCTTCTCCTTCATTTGCGTTGTCATTTCTGATGTAAAACTTCAGTGATTAAACAGCAGGGAGGCATCCGGCTTGTGTGGCATCAGGTAACCCTAGGACTAGATGAAGTCTTTGAAATGACTTACTGTTGGTCGTTGCAGCATGTTCTAAGGACTTGCATAATGTTTGTGACCTGTTTGGCTTAATCCTCTCTGATAAATGAGTTTTCATAGATCCAGGACAACTTCCTCATTTTTCTTTTCCTTTTCATAGAACTCCACAGCACAGCTCCTCTGGAGCTGGCACCTTGTAGGGCTGTTTTATTGTTACCCAAGTTGCTGTAACGCTCTCCTTTGAGTGAATGCTAACGCTGGTTTCCCCCTGCCCCCCTCAATTTACTTTTCTCCCATCATTCTGTGCAACTGCATTAGGTAAGAAAGATGTCTCAGCTGTTTACCAAGAGAAAGGATTGCTTTATTGTGCTTGGAAATACGAACGTTTCCTTGTTCCGCCAGCTTTCCTCACCTAAAACTAGGAAAACACATAACCTGAAAGTGGCCTATGTTTTGGAGATTGAACATATTTTGGGGCTATCAAATACAGGTCAGGTAAACAGATCATTGTTGCTTTCTTATTTCTATTGCTGGAGGAGAGAGATAAAAAAAGCCCTATAGACTGCCTGAAGGTCTCAGAGGAAGTCTTCCTCACTGCACAGCAGTCCTTTATGGCCTCATTGGTTACTGTTTACAAAATGTTCTATACTGAAAAAATCTCTAAAATTATTATCAGTAGTATTATTAATATTATAGGTATATTTGTTCATAAAGTACACTTCTTTGCCTTAATGCCACAGAAAAAAAAAGCTCATACATCATATCACAGCTTCTCACCCTTCCTTTGTTTAATACTACCCAAAGGGTACCATGGAAGGTACTGTTATTTCCTCAGGTATCTTCCCCCCATCTTCTTTTCTATTTCACCTCATTTAACATACCAAGTACATGCTAGGATTGCAAAAAGAATTGCCGTACATTACCATCTGAATGCAATAGGAACCCATTTTATACTGCCTTAACTTTGGATTTCTAGTGCTTTGAATGCAACTGGAGTAAGCATTTTGTTTAACAATGGCGTGCTATTATTAAGAAAATAGCAGTCAGTGGCCATATCTTCTTGCTCTGAGAACTCTCAACTGCACTGAAACAAGGCAAATCCAGTATTTTGCTGCTCCCAATGAAAGCACCACTGTAGGTGAGATGTTTTGATTGTGCTGCCAAGAACTGTCCTTTATTCAGGATTTAACCTGCTCAAGTAATTTAGCTGATACATAACATTATTTTAGACATTTTTATTATTACTATTTGCAGGCAATTGCAGTTTATTATCTTACGTGTCTGCTAAACCTTCTATTTAACTCCCCTAGTGTTGCAGGTCATTCTAATTGGCCTCAGGAACATCTCGGGTTCCCAGTGACATGTTTTCTGGAATTACAGCCTCACAGAGCCTAACTAGAGGCTGGCAATCAAATGAAGCAGCTTCAAGTGGAATGGTCTGGCTGTAACAGGCAATGCTGACTGGCAAGGGCTCTGTCTGCAGGTGAGTGAGCGCAAGGTGCCAATCACTGCATGCTGATAACAAGCGGCAGGGGAGCAGCACGCTGTCATAACCCCAGCTTTGGATTTCTACCATTATAATGAACCTGTGACAACTGCAAAATCTCTCAGGTGGCCAGAGGCTTACAATAGCACATGAGCATTCATAAATATGTGAGAGCTTGTGCCTTGCTTGCTGAATTCATCGACCCTGGCATTTCCACAAGACAGGGATATATACACTGAGTTAGTAATCGGTGAAGCAGGGCAAAGTGCTCCCAGTGCTCACCCTAAAAAGATCTGGCATTAAGCAGGCCAAATGAGGCTTCTCAGCAGGAAATGAACATGGATTGTCTATCAATCTGTCATGGTAAAATCAAGCTCCAAGCAAAGGTATTATTGCTGTTATGGACAAGGATACACTGAGGTGCATGAAAAGTGGGCTGCCAGAAATGTGTTGAATAAAATGACCTGGAAGCAGAAAGAGAAAGCAGAGATGGAAATGAGAGCAGAGATGTTATTAAGGCGGACAACTGAGATAGCCTTGGAGCTACCAGCATATGTGTCAAATAGCTGGTTGGTCAGAGTTTTAGTCAGTGTTCTCAGTTCCTCATCAGCAGACCCTGACTAGAGTCACTGAATTAATTCCTTTCAATATCCTCATGAGTTACTTTTAGAAATGCAATTTTGGTACCTTTTCTTGTACCCACTTTACCAGCAAAGTTTAGAACACTCCACAGAAGTTTCCAAGGGGTTAAAATATATGGCCCTTGTGTTTTAATTGTAAACACGAGGGATAAAATCTTATATTCCTAAGATAAAGTGAAAATAAGTATTATGTATTTTGTATTACTTCCAATGCCATCTGCAGCATTTTAACACTAGATGACTTGCTAGCAACCACTATAAAAACCAAAGTGTTTATAAGAAAGATACATGGTACGAGTTGGCCTATTAGTCTTCAATGGTTTATTTTATAACTTTTAAAGATACCAGGCTCTGATCTGCACTCAACTCCAATTAATGTTAATGGAAATTATGCGAACATTCAGAGTAGTTATATGGCCCTTAAACTCTTGGTACAACAACTCTCATTGTCTACTAGTCTAAATTTACATAACCAATTAATGTCTCATTAATGTCTCATTAGGAACTCATATGGTGTGAGGGAGGAAAGAGCATTAGTGCCTCTATGGAAACTGAATTAAACCATACATGAAAATTACTTTACTGGTTTCATCTTGTTTTGCATTTGTACATGCAGGATAAAAGAGACAGAATTGCAGACACACACAGTTCGGCGGAGATCAGCACAACTGCTCTGGAGTAAGGCAGACCTGCAACTGCAGAAAATGTTTCCAGTTAGATACAAGACATTTTGGCAGGGACCAAAGAAAGCCCACTGAGCTCCTCTGACAGCAGAGCAAGCTCAAACCATGTGCGTTAAGGTCTGCAGTTAGGAAATCCCATACTGAACTTCAAACAATTGAGTAGTCCCATTGAAGTCAGTTAAAGACTTATCCTTTGCTGGGCTGCAGCCATATTCCCTTCACACTTGCAGAAATCAAAACCACTTAGATTTGAGTTTGTTCTGTTATAATCACTGAACCGACAGGCTAAAACAATAAGTTTTAGAATCATAGAATAGTTAGGGTTGGAAAGGACCTTAAGATCATCCAGTTCCAACCCCCCTGCCATGGGCAGGGACACCTCACACTAAACCATGTCACCCAAGGCTCTGTCCAACCTGGCCTTGAACACCGTCAGGGATGGAGCATTCACAACTTCCCTGGGCAACCCATTCCAGTGCCTCACCACCCTCACAGTAAAGAACTTCTTCCTTATATCCAATCTAAACTTCCCCTGGGATTGCTCCGACCCAGGTGTAGGACCTTGCACTTGGCATGATTAAACTTCATGAGGTTGGCATCAGCCCACCTCACAAGCGTGTCAAGGTCCCTCTGGATGGCATTCCTTCCCTCCAGGGCATCAACCGAACCACACAGCTTGGTGTCATCGGCAAACTTGCTGAGGGTGCACTCAATCCCACTGTCCATGTCAGCGATGAAGATGATGAACAAGACCGGTCCCAACACCCATCCCTGAGGAACACCACTCGTTACTGGTCTTCATCCCATAGCCCAAAAGGTTGTTCAGGTTACTCTGCAAGGCTGGAAGCATCTTCAGCCTCTGTAACTCCTAGTTCACTGTTGAGGTGTTCATCCACTAAAGACCTCGCTGAAAAAGAGGTGGCAGCATAGGGAGCAGTATTTTGATACTGTATATTTCTAGATGTATGCCCTGGATTTACAACAAATTCTGAGACAAAGTAATTATATTTGCAGGTACAGCAGAGTACCAAAGCTGATATCAGACCTGTCTCAAACATCTGATTTTTAAAATCTCTGTACAAGCTACACCTTCCTGGTAGGAAGTCTGGTCATTGCTGGAAGAGCTGGGGTTTTCACTGTGCTCTGTATTTAGATGAGACCAAAAAATTTGGGTCAGAACAATCTGAACCAGAGCACTGGCATATAAACACTGGCATCTGAAGATCAGATTCTTCGTTCTGTCCTAATAAAGCTTCCTGTGAAAAGCCCAAAATTTCTGCAGTACTTCATGATGCTGAGAAGCCTTGATGCAGTTGCTATGTGGAGTGTTTTAAGGACCAGCAGGTGAAGGAGCATGTGAATGACTGATATATTCAAGTGGACCCTCTTGAAACAACAGTCAGGAGCTGGATGGAGCCTCCTTAACTAAACTGAAAAAGCTTTATGCTGCCTGAGAGAACCCATTTCTTTCTCAAGGAAATCTAATGGGGATTCATTCTCTGAAGTCAAAGAACTATTAACTGAAAATATAACTAAATGTTCTTGGTGTGTTCATAAACCCTAAGAGAGCTCATCCAGCACTCTCAGCCCCTGTTAGCTGTTACTCATACCTTCAGCATCCTTTTGGGCTGCTTCAGCAAGAACAGCTGTAAAGACCAGCACGTTTATTCTGAAAAGTCCCAAAGGGATTCAGTGGCTCTAACCAGGCTGTGCTTTCATACGTGCAGTGCTGTTTCTTACATTACTGAAATTCCTCCTGCTTCAGCTGGAATATTGTGGTATCTTCAGTTCAGTGGGGTTAGACAGCCCCTCTGAGTGTCAGCTCGTCAGCCACAGTGCCCTGGGCCAAAGCTTACAGCTGGTGTGCCAAAGAAAAATAGCACAAAGTGCTCTAATTTTCAGTGGAAAAAGGAGATGAAAGAATTAAACCAAGCACAGTGCAGTCCAAAATGGAGAGACAAGAGCAGTTAATCAGAAGAGCAGGCACAATGCTTAAATGTACCCATGGTAATTTATAGAGAGAGTAATTTTTCTGGATAAGCTGTTTGCTATGCAAGTACATGGAATTAATCCAACACTGATTTGTCAGGCTATGGACCACAGCACCTGAAGAATACTCCTGGCAAATATTTCAGATCCAGCTACTCTGAACTGTACCTCTGATACCTCTGAAAGCTGCTGGAACTGGTGTTAGCTGGATTGAATGAACACATGGGAGAGACCTTTGCCTGGGAAATGGTGAAGATTGCAAAAAACAGAAGACTGTTCCAGAGCAACAAATGGGAATGCTGTAGGACAGTGGGGATGAGACACATGCAAGTGGGAAAAGTGCAAGTTTTCTGATGCATTCTTTGAAAGAGTAATTTCTACGTTTCTGTGCAACTTAGAAATCCTAAAAGGCATGAAGGTTTCTAAGAGAAATTTATGCATTCAGTCCTGAGAGCAGATGCAGTAATGCTGCCCACAAACCAAACAAGAGTCCAAAGGAAGAAAAATGCTGCTCCTTCTTTTATCACCTTATCCCTGTCCCTGGAAGGCAGCTTACACATCACCTTTAAAAGAAAAATCACTAAGACAGAAGGTAATAGCTGGTAATGAGCGACACAACCACATGTTCTGTCTGCGGTCTCACAGGCATGTGGTTTTTCTTTGGTTCTGCAATTCGTTTATTGCTGATTTCTGCATTTTAGGGTCATTCAGATAACTGCAAAGAATTAGTAACCACAGTGATGCAAAATGTCCCCCGTTTCTCTAAAATACTTTTATTTAATATTCTTTCTGGTTTCTGTAAGTAAAATCTGTATCTCTGAGATGAGAATGGATTGTTACCCAGTGGAAAAATTAATACTTCTAGATCTTGCTTTGAAACCATTTGAATTAGAGGCTTCTGAGTTTGACCCATTTGCACCTGCTAAAAGTAGGGGTAGCTACTCAAATAGCTGGAGGTTGAAGCTGGTGGCAATATATTTTTTCCTCTTCAGATAATCACCAATGCAGAGGGCACCAGAAGTGAATTAAAATACTGCAAATAGAATAAAGTCCCCTCCTTAACTGTGCTGAAGACTGAATTATGACAATCTCTAAATTAATAGAGATCTTACTATGCCACACACTATCTCCTGTCCAACAAAGGTCCCTCTGTAGAGCTGGTTTAGTAACTAGAATTTCAAGACTTGTATGTAGAGAAAACTGAAAACCAGGGTAAGCTGGGCAACCCCTGAAATTCATGCAGTTATACTAGCATGAAGGGACTGACCTCATTGTGTAGCATGATGCAGGTCAGACAGTCAGTTCTGTGTTTTGAAGACAAAATGGCCCAAGCTCACTGGTAACCATCAGCACACAGAGGGTTTGAGTTTCACTTAGCATGTGTAGGGTGATTCAGTGAATTTAAGGAACTGACCCAGCAATAGCCAGCCTCAGAGAAAGACAAGAGAGCTTTTATTATTTAATATTAAAAGGCAGTATGCAATTAGTTGAGAACTGTGGCTATTTGCAAGTCTCTACCTACCTCCTTGATACTACAGATGTTTTGCTGTTTTGCTGAGTGCATCTGTATTGCTCATTGAATCTGAACAAACCCAGCCATTCTGATTGAAATAGAACTTAACTCATGCACATTGGAGATAGCTGTCAAAGGAGAGTTCTCCTGCGTATTTGCACATTATTGTAAAATAACCAGTGTTTTCTGGACAGTGTTTTGCAGTGTTCCATAAGCCTTTTGGTAAATGTGTGAAGGACAGCTTTTCTAGTAAATCAGAACAGATCCGATGTATTTTCTCTCCATATCAGAATAACAGTATACTCAGTCTTAATTGTCTTTAAGGGACAGGGAAAGAAAGAGCAACAACACAGATGTTACTGAAATAGTCACCTCCTATGATTAAATGCACTGGCTTCAGTAGGGCTAAGCCTCTCTTGCGTGAGCAATGTCACCATTCACACCAGTCTGCTAACCACCAGCCTCATGTTTTGCGTGTATCTGTGGATAAAGGAGATGAAACGTTAACTGTGTTTATCTCTACTTTTCCATTCTGCCCTTTTGTAAGAATTGATTTACTAATCAATATTTCCAGAAATGAACGGTGCTTAAAAAAATACTTTTCCTTAAACAGTTGTACTGCTAGTGGGTTTTAAACCACACGTTTAAATGTTAGAGACAGTCTGTTAAATTTTCGTAGCAAGTATGCTTTATTATGCTATAGGACTTACTTTGGACTTTGCAAGTAAAGTTTTCTGTCAGCTTTTAATTAAGAGTCTTTCTGTAAAAGTATAATTTATTTCCAGTGGAGTCAACAGACTATGTGAATAAAGCATGCCTCCGTCTCAATCGAGCAGCCCAAAGTTCCAGATGTCTTCTCTGAGGAAGAAAAGCATTTTGGGTTGGATTTTTTTCAGTTCTTAGTTGCAGTCCCCAGGCCAACATAAACCACCATGTTGGCATCCAATAGGACAGTCAAATGGATGGTTAATGATAATGATTTCATTGGGTTTTGGTTTAATCAAGTGAATGATGAGAAAAACATTTGCAAAATGGGTGCTAACAAGTATATTCTCCAGTGTGGTTCTAAAAAGGAAACTAAAGTTAAGACAAACAGGCACAGCACTGAGATACTGATGAACAGGGTTGTATACAGCCCTAATCATAAGAAAAACTGGTTGGTCTACATGCTCTGCAAACAGAGCACAAGCCAGCTCCAAAGTTGACACCGTTGGCTCCTTGCTGGGCTTGGGTTTCTAATTCCAGGCTCTCAGCAAGGCTCGGTCACAACAACTGCATCAAGACAACATGATTATGTGGCTCCTGGGCCAGACCTGCATTGTGGCAGGCAACCCCAGGTCCAGTGGCTGTAGCACCATCTTTGCCTGCCCTTCTGAAGTACCTATGTTGTGACACCCATCACTAACTCTCACAGCTAGAGAGCTGGCTCCCAGCCCTCCTGGAGGCAGCAGTGGTGGCTGCATGGGGCATCAGCTCTGAAGATAACTGCTTTCTTTACAGGAGCAGGAAAAACGGCACCACATCTGCTTTCCAGGCTCGGCACTTCCATTGCCAACATGACTCAAAAGCAGTGATAGTTTAATTCAACGGTGACACCCAGCACAGAGGCATCAAATGAAAGAGGGAGCACAAGTCAGAGCCCTCAGTCTTCTTGCATCCCTAATTGTTTTCAGACTAAAATCTCAGTCCAAAATCTCAGTCCAGTAACTATCTCACCCTCTGCGTTTTCTAAAGTGGCACAACCATAAAACAAGCACACATGCTGCTTGTGCTGACAAGCTTGGCTCTGGTGGTTCAACAGTTCACCTTAAAATATGAAAACTTCTTCTGCCAAGAGGGAAAAGACTGTCTGCATAAGCAAGCTTATTGGCAAGAGTTTTCTCCCACATTCTTTCTCCCTCTTCTGCTTTAAATATTATTACCAGTAGCCCCTAATACAGCTTCAGCCTACAGATCCTTGAGTACTAAAATGCCATAAGAAAGCATGCCGCTGTGTCCTGAGATATGCTGAGGTTCATAGAAATTGTACAAACTTGTAACATCCTGTTTGTTTTCCTCGCATTATGGAAAGTGTGTGTGTAACCCAGCTTTCGGTGTTTCACTTCTTGATGCCTTGTTAGCAACAATTGCAGCTCCCAGGAGGACGTAACCGTGTAGAGTCTCATACTAACTCTATACAGAACGATTCTTTGGGGAATTTCATACTTCACAGTACAAGCTATCAATACAAAAAATCATAATTGCTGCTGGCCACACAAATCTTAATGCAGTTACTGTACAGGCAGGCATGTTAACTCTTTAAAGCCTCTTTATCTGATGTTCTCATTTCAAACCACACTTATCTCCCAGTATCTCTGAGGTTCAGCAAGTCTTGTCTGAAATGGCATATTGTAATTACCTTCCTTCCGCCCTCCTCCCTCCCCAAAACAAATACAGGCTTTTATATCTTACCTCCTAAGCTACTATGAAATGCCTTTGTTTTTGAACACAGTAGAACAAAAATAATATTGCATTATTCAGTAGCCGTGGGAAATAGTTCTTTATTTGGATGCAATTAAACTTAAATGGTTAGTTCTGCTTCTTATCAAAAGCCTCTATGAAATATGTATAAACACAGCAATCTTTGCCTGCTCATTTATTCACTTTGAATAAACTATGCAGAATTAAATTGAGCTTTATTTCATTCTTGCTGTTAATAAGGTGGATAACTAGCTAGTAAGTTCTCAGGACATGTTACATGCTGTATTGATCTTGTTTCTTTAATCTACTTCCAGAAAAAAAGGGACAGGATTCTTCAGCTGCCAGTATATTCCCCTACTAAAAGCGTAGCACTGTGGACCAGCTGAAACTGGTGGATTTTGGCCCATCTAGTTCTCATGAAATCAAAGGGCATTTTCTCATTGATGGCAACATCTGAGAGCCTGTGGCTAATTCTCATGGCATAAATCCACAGTGCTTTGGAAATCACAGTTTAATCTGCAATGTTCCTTAAGCTTGCTTTCTGCCCAAGTTTTTGGAGTGGGAGCAGATCTACCTGAGGTTTTCCGAGAAGTACTACTGCAAGGAAGCTTTAGAGGAAGCAGAGGAGGCTCCTGTAAGAGACAGCGTGAGAAATCACCACCAGTTTGCTAGTGAAATCAGCATCCCTGGTGCAAACCCCTCAGGCTGCTCCAAGGTAGAGGCAGAACTTGCACAGTCCAGCTTCATGACTACAAATGCTTTAGGGCTCCCCTGTGCACTGAATGAAACTCCAATCCCCCCATCCAGTTAAAGATCACTTCCATTTTGTTTTAGAAAGAACCAGCAACATTTGAATTTTGTCATTCCCACCAAAAACAAAAGTTACTATTTTTTCCTTAAAGGAAAATCAGGTTCATTTTCATCATATTTCTGAATGAAAACTCGTTCACAATGAGGGGAGTTCCTGTAGGATGGAAATGTTGAAGATTTTACAGTTTTACCTATTGGAACCATCAGACGGCTGAAGCCACAAAATTATGAAAAAGATCAGGTTGCCCGGGCAACAATTTTTTCGCAGTCAGCAGATCAGTCTCACAACTTATTTTTAGCTTTTCTCAAGAAGAGAAATACCATTGCAGAGGGATGCTGGCAACAAACAGAAAAATGTACTGTTCCTGGAAGTAGTAAAAACACTAGTTTCATTACACTGCTATAAAAGAAAATACCATCTATGCTCCTGAAAAAAAGGCAAAACCCCAGGCTTTTAGAGTGAGAATTCACAAAACAGATCTGAAACACTCTGATTTTGAACCTGATTTGCATGAGCACAAAGTCAGCTACTTACACATATAAATGGCTAAACATCTAAGAGATAAACATGTTTTCCCTGTGCAGAACCCAAAATCTGCTGCTAAATCCTACAAAGCAGCCATAATCTTTTATTTAGCAAGACCCTGAAATTTATATTTATGTTATATGCATTTCAACATTTGTGTAAATATATTTGAGAATTTGCCACACTTCTCAGCTGTCATGTATTTTATTTTAGTGCTTGTTTATGTGGAGTGACATTAGAAATGAAATTAAATAGGAAAGAAATGTATACAATTAGTTATGATGTTCGAAGATAGCTTTTATTACCATTTATCCTTGTGGGCAGGAAAATGTGCTCAGCAACTCAAGACTCAAATAAATTGGCTCTAACAATGCATTTTACGCACTGACATAACATTATCTCTAAGGAAACAGTTCAAATATTTCAAGGGGGAGCAATAGGCAAAAAGCATGCTCTGAAGACCCTGGATTGCCATCCCTTGTTGAAGAGGTGTTATTTCTATCTCCGTTGTAGTGAAACTCCCCAGTGATCAATAAGCCTGGTCTACAGACACTCTGGAAACAGTACTTGTCCCAGTTTTATGAATTATGCCTTATTTCGAAGTATACCTGAAACTCTTTTTTAAGAAGAGATTCTGAGAACCACTTTCCAATTAGATGTAACTGTTGTCTCTCTAACCAGCAGAAGTTTTATTTTTCAGCTCGGCACAAACTTCTACTTGGAGTTTAAATGTGGAGAGGATACTCTGGTAGATGTTTTATTCCCTGTTAAGCTACTAAGGCTTAAAAAGTTTTAGAAAGATTTCTTGTAAATGCAGTTCCAGGTGCACTCTGAAACAAGCATGAGTGCTTTACACAGTTAAACAGCCTTGCTCTTTCTAGGCAGCTGCCAAAGCCCTCTGTCTTTCTGGACCTGTTTTGACTTGCTTATACTCAGGTTCCGCAGAGGAGGGATGCAGGAGGACAACTGAAATTGCTTTTCAATTGCAATTCCCTGGGTGAAGAATTTTCTGTCTTTGGAGGCGTCGAGCCAGGATGCTCTGGATTGTGTGGGTACCAGCGACACTACAGCTCTGGACCATGTATGCTGGCCTCTGCCTATCAGAAAGGTCTTAAGAGGCTACAGAAAGCCCATGAGAGAAAGTGCTGCCTGGAGGGAAAGGAAAAGTTATCATCAGGAGCTGGGTCCCTTCGTTTTTCAGCTGTGTGCAAAATGAGGGTAACACATGGCCCACCATGTACCTCCTATTCCTGTACAATACATGCATCTAAGATAAGCGGATAGATGAGAGGAGAAGGAAAGAAAGATCAAGTATCAAATGGCCAGCCCTCGGCCAAAACACATTATGTCACTAGTAGCATCTGTGCATACTGCCCCACTTTGTGAACCTTTCTCAGTTCTGTTGCATAACTCTACTGCATCATTAATTAATAACATGCACTAATCTGCACTTACACTTCCTTTGTACCCAGATGTTGATATGACCCCTAGCTAGTAACTCATGACTAGGTCGATATATCATCTGATAAACTCAGGCAGCTTTCCTCCTCTCAAACTGAAAATCTCAGGAGCATAAAGCATCTAGTATCTCAAATAATGAATCTCTGGGTATTTTTTACATCCAGCTCCTATCTGTTATTTCTCCATAACTGGGACACGCTATGACTTATACCCCCTTACCTGTCACCCTTAATTCTGGTCTGAATGTATGAGATTCAGCTGTGTATTTCAGATGCTACCAGCATTTCAAAACCTAGTGCAATATGAAGGTTTCCTTAGCAACAGTCACTGTAGGAAGCTCTTTAAAGATGACTTTCCTGACTCGTCTAATTCTGCTTTTCAGGGATTTATACAGGTAAATCAGATATAAAGTTTTGATGTAAACTTACAAAACAGCAGCAGAAAAATAAGTGTATTGAGTTTGAATGCAAATAACTTATTTGTGAATATGCTCTCAAAACATATCTCTCGTATAAGCTCATAGTAGTATATATCCGTCCAGCAATTTGCACAAAAGAAAGCAGAGGGGATAACTTTTATAAAAAGAATAGCCAAAAAAACTCCTCTCTTCCAAGAAAGCCCATTTGTGTGATCACATTTGATAGGAATGAGCCACACTATGTATTTATTATCTGCCATGTTAAGATAATTAAACAGCTGGTTTATGAACCATTGAACTAGCGTGTTGGTTGATTATGCTGTAGGCTTAGTTGCAGTTCATACTCAAGTCCATCTTTCATAATAATTTAACAATGAGGTATCAATTATCATCTTTGAAAGTGTGGAAAATGCCGGTGCTTCAGTAATGTGTTCAGTAATGTTTTATTTTCTCTTTAATTATATCCCAAAAGCAAATCCAGCCAATATAGCTGCAGCAAAGTCACCAGTTGTTTATGGCACAGTAGCAGACCATTAATCAATAGGCTCTGTGCAAGGAGATACCTCTTCTATGCCGATCAAAACAGGAGTTTGATTTTACAGGAGGCATAAGCAATAAAATACCTACCAGTAATATCTAATGTGATGATTCCCTTTTACTCGTGTATCTGCCACTGTGAAATATTACTGAAATAAGCCGTTTTCAAGCATGATGCTTTCAGTAAATCAGCGTTTCACTGGCAAGTCAAAAAACCATCCTTATTTATGCAAGACCCCTTGCAGAAACGTATTGTTTCTGGAAAAGGCAGCCATCATAAAATGTTTCTCTCAGGAAACACAGCTGTCATCCATGACAAAGAATTATCCAGATCTCAAAGCAAGACAGAAGCATGGAGAGTGAAGTGAAGAAGATGAAGCTTTGTTAATGGAAGGACGTCATTTTAATTCTGCTCTCTTTGCTTGGGAGGCTGTCAAGCCTTTCCTGCTACTGCTAAGGTTTCTTCTCCCTAGCAGCCTATGGACAGTGCCCTCTGCCAGCCCTTCTCTTAGCACACATTTGCATACAAACCATTTAACAAACAAGAAGTTTCTAGTTGATGAAACTCTAAAAAAAGTAGTAAAAAAATCTGTCCCCTCTTACAGATCCTGATGTCTGCTCTGCCTTTCCAAGACCTCCACTTCTGGAGAAAGGGATTGCATCCAGCCAAGGCTGCCACTGGGACTATGTGCCCTGAAGCAGGTCAGCCTAGGCATGTATTCCACTCTCTACAGACTCTGTGAGGCACCAATTGCCTGGATAAAAGAAAATGCTTAATACCCCCTAACACCATGAAGAAGTCTTCAGGTATAATCAAACCAGAATATTCCAGGAACAGTCAGAAATCTGTTCAAAACCACATAGCAAAGTTAGATTTCAAAATAAAGCATTGTTTGGGACAGGAGCAGGGTTTTGACACGCTTTCATCATCTGTGCTAATGGACATCAGCTTCTGCATAGGACAAGCATGTTACTCTGAAACAAAACCTGCCCATTTGATACAAGGGGGTCTGCCAAAGGGCCAGGTCTCTGCTGCTGTTCATATACTCTTTTTAAAGCCTACTTACCAAGAAACACAAGTAGATTATATAGATTCACTTTTTCAAAGTGGCTGGAGTAAAGGCTTGTGAGTTTTGAAAGGTCAGTCATGGTTATTGACTGCTTCATAACAGTACTAAAAGCCTTTTCATAGCAAAAGCACTTGATCACTGACAAAATATCGATTCAGGCACCAGAAAATACCACTATGTAGGACATGAAGCATATTGCAGAGCAGGAGAACTTAAACATACAAAGAACAATTCATAAAAGCTTTTCACAGTTAGCTTTAAAGAAAAAACATTAGCTATTTATTATTTTTAATTGCTACCTGAACAAACCACTGCTGCATTATGTTGATTTTAAGGAGCAATATAAACACATATGCTTTTTTTTTTGCCCTCTATGTGGTTTGCCCTCTTTGACTTTCCCTTCTTAGAGAATCTGTTGCCTGGCTTGTGGCAACTGTGGTATTCACGCCCAAGGGGTTGACTTCTCTCCATTCCTAAACAAAATCTCATTTCTTCACCTTTTGCATCATATCCAAGGCATTTGGGTATACAATGGGATTAGCTTGGAAAAATGGGACAGCACCTTTCAGCTGAACATTTTCTGTTGTTCCAGGTCATTGTTGCAATAGGTATTTTATTAAAAAGAGTACAAGTGCCTATACTTGGGAATAAGTGGATAAACGCCAATCCCACAGTCTACACCGTGAATGCACAAAACTTTGCAAGCCACAGATGTCAGGAGATTTTTTGAGTCTGCCAACACATATGCAAGGTTGCTTCCAGAAGGGACATTTGAATGCAGTTTTAGACAACTGCATGAATAGACAAAAGTGCCAAGCTGTCCCTCGGGAGTAAGTTCATGGCTGCAATGTTAACATGGAATGTCATTCTAGAGATACAGAAGTTGCTTAATCCAGGATTAAGATGTTACGGTTCCTTCTCTTAGGTTTCTAAAGCTCAGGTGGCAAACAAGGACAATTGAAGTCATGCATCCTCTGAGTCTATGCCATAAGAGGAACATACTATAAATAACTTGCCCAATATCCTGTGGCATTTTCTGGGGTTAAATCCTAGAAGAGGGGGTTAGTTGGCCTCAAATAACATCACAGTCAAAACCAGGGAATTTCCTGAAAACAGGAAAACAGAAATGAGCTATGGTGACCTGGAGTCAGCTTCTTCTACAGCTTCAGTGGTAGAAAAACCATAAGAAACATAATTATGACTTTGAAAAACTTAACTTGTGACACTGAATAAAGCATTAACTTATCTGGCATTTGCTTTGAAGCTTCAATAGCACCTTCTGTTTTAGTATTTGCTATACAAGATATACCTTGATCAATATCAAAATAAGATGTATTCCCCAACATAGTACCATCCCCACATGTGACGCTGACGTCCATCAACATATATTGTTCCAAAGCTTCCTAAATAATCAAACAACATGAATTTGGGAATGGCTTTTGCATCAGAGTTCAGAATTCAAATATACTTGCTGGAATAGAATCTTGGTTTTCTTCCCTAAGCAAAGCAACTTCAGTGGCAGTGGAATAGTTGTTTGCTACCCATTGAAAATTCACAAAGTTTTTCTAAAAAATAATCTCCAGTAATGCAGCTCAGTTGATTACTATCACACATTCTCTTCCTTACATTGCTGCAAGAGACCATTCAGGTTTCAGTCATAGGAGCCATGATTCACCAAGAGGCTACCCTCACTTCCATTAACATATTCTGGAGCAACTCTGTTTTCCAAGCCACAATTATATCTATAAGGGCTGGATGGTTTTGCAAATACACACACATACTTTATCAGTGCATCACTACAAGAGAGACAGATGTGTTACTGATGGTAATAGGAGCAAAAGAATCTCATGTTATCATCAGTCCATCCTGGAACAAAAAAAATCCGTTAAATCAATACCTAAATCCCAATGCATTTGGTCTATACTAGAGTATACATTAGCACAGTCTTTAAGACATGACAATCTAGGTTGTTTTTTTTTTCTTTATGTATTCTGTCTGCTATTCTACTTCTTCCATTACTGCATTTTCCTTTTTGCCTTTTCTCTACTCAGCTTCACAAACGCGGATAATAAAACCAAAGAAAAATGTTTTTTCTGCTGTGAGAGTCTCATTTTTTTAAGCAAATATCTTGCATTTAATACACTTAGGGAAAGTTCAATTTCTCTTCTTCACCACTGAAGAAGGAGAAAGATGCATCTGAAATTATTTACCTCTGGATAAAATGCTCTTGCTATGCAAGCAGGAACTGAAACCTGCTTTTTCCCTTCTGTAGGTAGGTCACCTACCTAGCACATGTGCTTCCAGATGCTATCTAGTCATAAGCACATAATGTAGATGTTTTACCCCAAGCCTGTAAGTAAAGAGGTACTCAAAGAGAACCACTTTAGAGGGATTTTGGAGAAGAATGAAAATCTTCCACAGACATCCTTAACAATTATCCCCATGCATGTAAGAAGAGATAAAGATTTAAACCACAGCAAAGAGGCTTTTCACTATAAAAACAGGACAACTTTTCATTTGCTGACTTGTGCACAGAGATCATTTTTGAACTGCTTATGTATGGAGAATGCATTTTTCACACCAGATAGCAAATATGTTCTTCTGAAAGCTAAAACCATACTCTGTGGCAGTGTTTGCTATATGTTCATTAGAGAAAGATTAATCATATAGGGCTAGTTTTTGAAGATGAGCTGTGTAGCACTTTGTTTGCATACTATTGTACTGAGCATATGTTTTCTGCTACAGTTGACAGGTGGTACTTTTTTATTGAAAACAATTAACATCAGGGTCAAAATGGTTGGATATTTCATTTTCCTGTTCCAGGTCTGGTAAAACCTAATTAAAAATAATAGACAGGTGCTTATATTAATCTTTAACCATGCTCATGCCCACTTGGCTGCATAAACAGCAGTTAAACCATAAACATGTTACACTGTTCATACCTCAAAAGGCAAATGAACATGTTAGACTTGAAAAGCTTATTTCCCTCTGAAGTGACACAAACCAACATACACGGAAATTTAGTAGTATCTTTTAGTAGCAGGGAAGTGAGGGGCTCAGTTGGCTTATAGGCAGATAAACCTCATTTATGAGGTCTAGCAAAAGCTTCCCCTTTGATAGATCCTGCATTTACACAGCTGGTGTTCACTTGGTCAGTTACAGGGTAATAAGGAAAATTGTAATTCCAACTCCTAATTTGGAGGTTTTATTCCTTCCCCAGCAAATATTTAAAGTAAGCGCAGAATTGCATATTTATTTTTTCCTATTTTAAAGACTTCCCAAATTTTCAGTAGCTTTGAAAATCCTAGGAAATATTTCCTTTGAAAATCTTGCCCTGATTTTCCCCAAATGACTAGTAAGCTCTGCCTACAGTGCACGGATCACCTGCCCTTTAGCTCTGTCTTCCGCTGCCCTCAACCGCCTGTTGCTTGTATAAATGAATAAATGCATATAACCTGCTTTTAAAATTTCAAATTGTAGGAGATTTAAGAAGTTGTAAGGTCCGTTCTTTAAAAAAAACCAACATTGGTCTACTTTTTGCTTAAAGTCTGGATTTTTTGTGATTTATTTTTTATTTCTGCTGAAATAAAAAGAAAAAAGCTCAAAGCAAGCAGTTGTGAGAATAAGATTAATACAGGAAGAATATTACAACTGGATTTTTATTTACAAGGATCCTTACATCTTTTGGTTTACCAAAATTAAGACTTTAAATTAATGACTAAGTAGAAAGTTAGTAAAATGCTCCTTTAATTACAGATTGTCCTCTAGTCTGAAGCAATTGTAGACAAAATACAGACTAAACTGAACCAGTATTTTAAGTGAACTTGTATCATTTAGTGCAGACAGAAATGAGGTTACAAACCCCATCAAACTAAAAAACCACCCAGTTTGTTCAAGCTTATTCACATCATTGTGGGGGGAAAAATGTACTAAACTATACTCAAATCAATAAATGAAATTTAGAATTTCAGAATAAATCTCTGAATAAAGCTGATCACCGACCTGCCATATTATAATCATTCCAACTAAGATGAATTTTAGAAGTTGTTCCAACTTATGTATTGGACCACTTAAGAATAAAGGATTGTACCTTGATAAAGTACATTGCCAGAGATGTGAGAAAATAAACACGTGTAATGTTTAGCATGAAGCCAGTATTAATGTAGCTATTAAAACTATTAATTCTGTCCACAGCTCTGTGATTTCTTAACCAGTTTCAATACAGTATTACTATTACCATTGTTAAGATTTATTTCCTGGCTTAATGTCCTATTTGAACTTTTAATTTCAAGCCATTTTAAACTCAGCATATAAACTGTCAGTTCAGAAAGCATGTTCATTAAATTATAGAAACAGGCAGAAATTTTGTAATTATCTCTGAGCTAGAATCCAGCTTCTAAACCACACATCCCGATTTTCCCATTATTTAAGAAAAACACTTACATGGGGGAAAAAGCTTCTGAAGTGTATTTAAAGGGAATTTTTATCATAGGGATTATGCCTTATCTAAGTTGATGTTATTTAATTTGGCCATCACAAGCACTAAGGTGTCCTCTGTAGATGAATACCAAGTCTCTGCAGCAGTTCTGGGATCAGTGTACATGTATCTGGCTGGCTGAGTTGCTAACTGCTGCGTATGACTCGGCTGAGGACTCAAAGAAAAGCAGGCAGTATGTCTAATACTCATAGATAGCATCCCCTATTCATACCTCAAACTCCAGTAGTGTTACTTACTGCTGTACCCAAATTAAAATTACTCCCTGATTGGTATGTGAGGTAGCAGTCTTCAGGACCTGTCACCTCAAGTACAAATTCACAACTTAGCCTAACATCTAACATGAATTTCTATCATGTGGAGCACCTCTCTGGCTATAAGAAGCTAACGTGGCAATGAGGAGAAACACTATCCCAGTGTGACCTATTCCTTCTGCTTTCAGCGGCCAGGACCACCCTTCGCATCACCATGCACAGTGCTCGGTCTCTGCCAGTTTACAGTACCTAAAACACCTTGATCTTTTTCCAATTTCCAGTGCATGTTGTGGCAGATTATTTTTAAGAATCCATAAAATAAAGCCAAACATTTTACATCAAGTAAAACACAGTACTTATTTTGCAGCCAAAATAAAGTCTTTCTCTTTTGTGGGAACTCAATTCAGCATCATCACATCAGCATACCAAAGTGGAAATGACACTGTGGGAACACAAATCTCAACATAAATCACTGTGAGCTGTCCCCTACCAGCACCTACCCCTCTCCTAGCAAGCAATAACATAGCTGACATTTCTTTTTTTCCCCCCAGGATATCCTGAAGCCAATTAATCTGTTGCATGGATTAATGAGATGAAAGAACACCCTGACAGGTAAAAAACCTGGAAGAACCATTTTGCCATATCTTTGTATTTTAAATGTTAAGAAGTGAGCATAAAATAGAGAAAACTTTTATTGGTAGAAACAAAGTTGTAGATCATGATGAATGGATCCGGAAGATCTGGTGCGACAGCGCATTGCTTTTAAACATGTATAGTTAAAATGCACTCCTACTAATAAGACTCTCAGAAGTCAAGTTTTTATCACTCAACTCCCATTTGCAAAACTGGTGCACTGTTTTGCACTACCACCTCTGCTGGCAGGACCCAAGGAGTTTATGATGCTAAATACATCACATTTTATAAAGGGAAGTGGCAGATGACTACCATAATCAATTATTCTTATGCTGTAACACCCACCCACAGCAGGAACTCTGCCTCAGACATAACAATCTCAATGACTTGATGCATTTTATCTGTTTGAATTTACAGATCATATAGTAGTATCCGAGATGCTCTTACAGACTCTGCTGGTGCTCACTGAAACTGAGTGCTAGTTTCAGTGCTTGTCTTTGGGGATTCAGAAAGACAAATTGGAGTCATTTTCTTTTAAACAGACAGTTGAAAACTTCATTTGCCACCCCTTATATAACAAAAGAACACAATCTAGCCAAAAAGAGATAAGAAACCTCAAAAAATAATAATTCCTCCATCCAACAACTCAGAAAAGCCTTTTATATTTATATCAATTTATAAATGTACACATTTGTATAATTTATAAATGCACTTTATATTTCATTTTGTGGCCTTTTATTTACAGGATGAGCCTTCTCCATGAAGTCATCAAGCTCGCTGTAGGGACAGCAAGTTTCACTTCCAGAACTCGTCACCCACCAAACTGATGATTCATGGAAATAAATGGCTTAACCATGCTTTAAAAAAATTACTCTCTTGAATAATACTTTCATTTTAATGCAGAAGCATCTCCATTATTGTTCCTGTGTTTAAAACCTGATTTGTCTCTTGCCAAGTACTTCAGAGATCCTTATTGAAAAATACTGGGAATTGCAGAAAAGATTTCATAGAAACTTACACTGCCTATCCAAAACAGCTCAAGTAATTGAAATATTTCCTCCCTAGAATCTGACAAGTCAAGTAGTGTGTATATAAGGTAATGATCCACATCTCCAACTAGAACAAAACAGAGATAAGAGCAAAAAGAGAGAAAATGGATGTACTCCAACTACTGTAGCTCTAAAGCAGGGGAACAGATAACCATAATATTATGTTCACATCGTTAAATATGCTTTAATGTAGACAATCATGTTTTAAGAGGATCCTCCGGTCAGACCTATGTGACATGGCCCAGACTACACTTTGAATTCCTATTCATGAGCCTAGTGAAGTGCTCTGGCTTAAGGGCACAACCTATGCTAGGATAAAATCTTTTTGGCTGTGTCTTGACTAGAAGCCACAGAAGCCTATTGTTTCACCTGAAAAGCTCTTCACCAGGGATATTATGTCTCACATTAAAAGTGTGCTTTACTTCTTAGCGTTTGCCTGACTCCATCTTTTAGCTACTGCCTCCTGCAAGACCGCACTGCTTAGATCCAGCATGGAATAAAATGCACAAAGAAAATCCTCAGTTTATGAACCCTCTTGCAGGAAATGTGAATCCAGTCAACTGCAGAAGCAGCCCTCACTCAGGACATGTCTTCCAACCTGAAAACCTGAAAACCACTGCTCCAACCTTCAATGCTCTCAACAGCTAAATATCAGCCATTTAACTCTCCAGCAGACAAGACAGGCTTGTTACTCCTGCATAGTTGTCAGCCCCTGCAAAGCAGCACCATGACGATGCTCATTTTCTCCACACAGAAGTGCATAGTACAGCCCTTGGTTAAGTGCATCATTATTTAAGTAGTAGAGTAAGTGCCCTGAAGAAAACATACACCTCTCTGAGCAGAGGACTACTGGAAATTCAGCCATGCTAATGGGGTTGCCTGAAGGGTGGTCTGGGCTCAAAACACAGTTTTCTGTACAACCTGAAGCTCAAAGACTCACAGCCACAGACCCAGCATTGGGGCAGGGTTCAAAGCTTTCTGCAGCTGATGCACCACTTCACCTCAGGCCAGCAGGAATGCAAGCACAGCTCCCCAAAAGCTCCAGGCTTTGAGAGGAGAATTCAGCTTCTTTGCTGCCCTTCCTCACGGAAGAAAGCAAAACACTTGGGCTTTCTGCAAGCAGACACCATATCTCTTGCTCCTTGCCAACTTTAATTCTGTTTAAACATAGGCACTGTAGGCTTCCTCCCTGTGCTGCCCTGCACTGCCTGTCTCCTTTGACCATCCTGACCAGAGCACAAAGACTGCCAACATCATTGTGAAAGTGGCCTGTTTCACTCAAGCACAAACAAGCCTTCTTTTGCCCTCCCTCCTGTTTTCCCCAATAATCTTCCGTCTTCTTGCCACACACTGCAAGTGTTGTTGTAAATAAAAATTCAAACAAAATCACCCCCCAAAACACCAGCTTCCTTAAATCCTCATTCTAACATCTTACACAAAAGATGCTGTTTAGTCCAAAGCGGTCTCAAATCAATATGCAGTTCTTGAGCTGAGTATCTGTAGTGTTCTGTGTAGGCTATAACAACTTGAAACTGTAAAGAATGAGCTAGGGCTGTTTTGTCACCATTTATTATGTTGATTGTGTATTTATTCCTTGAAGCGGGATTCTGCTTAATGTTCTGTGCTCTGAAAAAGCCTGGCAGCTGGTGTAAATGAGTTATAGACCCATTTGCCACCAAATCAAAGCCCAGAGCCAGATCAAAGCCAGATCAAAAAAATCATTTTTCTGTCACAGACTCGATGGCTTCTTCTTTGCCCTGTAAATAAAATTGATATTATTTCATCCAACTTCTATTTTCTCCTGATCAAAATATGATTATGTCTAATACTATCCTGTCCAGGGCACTGAAGTTATACGAGATGTGAAAGCTTATTGATGTATTCAATTACTGGATGCAGCTCCATTGTCTGCTGAGCAGAGATGCTCAGTTATCAGTCCTTTAGAGCTGTACATTTCTGCCTAACAAAGTCATAACTCCCACAATTACCTGCCTGATGGATGGAAAACAGAAATATCTCACGAGTCCAATGCCGTTATCAGCTCTTCTCCATCTCTAAAATTGTTTTATATTAATGAGATTAGGACTGTGAAAAAGGTATCACAAAATTTAATTATTTATATTTTTCCTCCTGTGGTAGCAACACTCATGTTTCTTGATCTGCATAATGATTTTTCTAAAGTACAGCATTTCCACAGTAAGAACTGGATGAAATATGAAAAGCAATGAAATGTAACCTTTCTAAAGGCTTAGGAGATTAGGACTTGCATATCTATTTTCCCACCATTTAGACGTGTAACCCATACACCACAGTAGTTGTCACAAGAGTCTTTAGCAGAACCTGCACTGAAAACATAAGAAACAACCTTGTGTTTAATTAGGCTGAACACACAGTGTAAGCCCTCAGTAGCTAAGTGAATCTACTGCAGGCATCCTTACTATTTATAAATGTACTGAATATCAGTGACATTTTTCTCCCTATAGCTTTCCAGCAACAACTGTCCATGCGCTATAACTGTACCAAGTAATGAGCTGGCAAATGCAGAATCCTGCTTGCCAAATGCCAATATATTTTCACCTATACTGTTTTCCTAGCAAATTTAGTTGGAGGTTATATGACCGCTGCTGGTGTATTTTACCCCTGCCTTAGGCTTGTACAAGTTTGGGGGCTTTTTTCATCAAATTGAAACACCTTCTCCTACTACAATTTACTCTGACGAGGCAGACAAAGAGAGATATTTTCCACACAGTTGTTGTGGGATAGCCTTGCAGTAAATGTTGAGATTTTAATATAAACAATATAGCTGTGATACAACACAACTGCCCTAAAGGCTGTTGAGGCTAGTTCTATGTTTATTAGTGTTTGTGTTACACAAAAAGGCATTTCAGCTTTGTCATCATTAAACAGAGCAAGTTTCAATCCCACAAGGAAGAAGTTATTGTGGGAGTGAAGCACATGGAGATGACCCTGTAAGTATAGCAAATGGAAAAAAATCCTGGTCCAAACTAGGCTTTTTTAAAATGCTGCTGCTCCCTGAAGTGTGCAAGTAAAATATTTAACCAACTAAGAGATTAAATTCGCTTTCCTTAACACTTGGTAATAGATGATTTTGGTTCGTTCCAGCACAGGGTGTAGTTTAATGCTGAGGCTCCCTTGACCTCCTGGGAGTGATTAGATCATTTAGCAGCACTTTCTGGCACTCCTGACTGCGTATTGCATGCAGTTGGTGACATTTAATTCATCATCCTCAGCTCCCAGGAGGTGGAATTATGGAGCTCTTGAGAAGTGACCGTACAGCCCCACATCCTGCTACTCCTCCCACCTACTTGTCTCTGCTTCTGACTGACGGTCTTTCAAACAAAAAGGGTTAAAGTGTCACTGCCACACAGATGATTTTAAGCGGTATTTCTCTTGCGCAGCTCATCATTCTGCAGCAGCCTGAGTGCTGCCACCCTCCTTTACTATATACAGCAGATGACAGGAGTAATCTTTAGTTCAGGGATGACAGTTTGTTTTATCAAAACCTTAGCATGGTGTACACAGTATTACTTGGTATCACTGGCACATAGCTTGAGGTACTCACACCAGTGACAGAAATAACATCTTTCCTTTAGGCCCCAAATTCACTTTGGATGCAGTAACATAGCATTTTTGCCAGAGTTCATCTGTTGTAATATTTAAGGAGGGAGACATTACACTTAAGGTCGATACTGCATTTCATTCAGAAAAGCAAAATAGGCATTTTTCGGACCAGAGTAATTAAAGCAGTATAGATAAAATCCTGGGACAGCAGCTTTGAAGGCTAAACATCTGCATTTATTTAATGATCTCTTTGGACTTGCACTTTTCACCATTTATCATGGTTTTCCTTCTTCACTCAAGAGCCTGTAGCTCTACTATAAGAAACTGCGAATCAAGATAGTTCATTGGTATTTGTTTAGAAAGCATATGTTATCATGTGAAGTGGAACTACTCATGACATTTTCAGAAAGCTATGAATAATCACACATCATTAAAACTGTTGATTGAAACAGTGCTTTGCCATGACATTTTTAATCCATGGCGTAAGAAATGTAAAATCTCCCTTGCAAAAGGAAAAACCCACCCAAAACTCAGAATATTATGCCCCAAAGCATTCCATCTACTGTATTCTAGATGTAAAATAAAGAAAAGGAATGAGTTACTGGCAAAGACAATAGTAAAACTTCCATTGATTTCAGTGGGATCAGGTTTACTCCAGTTGTGGTATTTCGTAGGGAATAAAGAGTATATGTTGCCTTTGGAAAGAAGCTCAAGGCTCTGTTCCCTCACACACTGAATCTTTCAATAGCTCTACATTCTTCACATTAAAAAGCTGCTTTATTTCACTGAATTCAGAATAACAGCCTACTCTGTTAAAACCCAAACCAGTAGTTTCTTGTAATGTACATGCTGGGAATAAATCCTCTTGTTTATAGAAATTGTTAAGACCCAGGAGAGTGAGAAATTGAAAGTATAAAATTTAGCCAGCACAGAGCATAGGAGAACTGGTTTACCAGAATATGGAGCAAGTTCTTCTCGTACCCCATGTGGTGGGAGTTGATAGATTTATCACCTACTGCATATGAACTCAGTACGTCTGAAACAGGCTGCCATTTCAAACCGCCCAGGAAACAGTCCTCACGAACATCAAGATACTACTTTTTGCCAAACATGTCTATTCTAAACAAGAAACAACCACCTAGGAAGAGACATTCGTTTCAAACCTGGTTTCTTAGTGGCCAACGGGAAGAAAACAAAGTACGTGATGCAGAACAGTCTTTCCTATCCTCCGTGGCAGACAATAGTATTTTAAGAATATTTCATTCCTGTAAAGCTAAACTGGAATTTTATATATATATATATTAAAAACTACTAACAAGGATGCTGTGTGTGGCTGACATTTCAGAAAAAAAAAAGAAGTCATTAAAAAGAAAATTAATCAGTAAAGAACATGATCCAATTTCCAGCAGAAAAATATCTTCATATAGAAGCTATGCACAGGAGAGCATTCCCCACCTTGTCTGCAAAGTCTCTACCCTCTGCTATGAACATTTTCAGGCAGCATCCAACTCTGCAATCTAAAGAGAACACCACCAGCCAGGTAGGTTTTCCCTTGTGTCCTAAACCTATTTCTTTAGTAGAACTAGGGGCACTTTCCCATGTGGCTCCACTTCCATTCAAGATTAGTAAGGAACAGGAGGTTGTGAGAGTGCAGCAGACAGCTTGTCTGACTGAAAATCTGAACCTTGCAGCAAGTGCAAGCATCATCCTGGACCTACCCACCTCCCTGTACCCCAGCTCCTTGTTTTATTTTCAGCCTCAATAGCTCTTTCCATATCTCTTAGTTCTACTAATCTCTCTGCAATACCATGAGTTGGGCACAGCTTTAGACAGAGGTGACTGTCAGCACATGCACATACCCGATGTGAGCTTGCCAAAGACAGAATTTAAGTTCCTAAACCTCTGTCCGAAAAAACCAAACCCAAGTATTTCTTTAAACAGAAAAACAAAGACAAACCCTGTTCAACCCTGAACTAAAGCATACTCAGCCAGATCACAATCAAGTTGGACTATTTTAGGCTGGATGGTATTGCTGAAGCTCATTTGCTCTACCACCATGGTCAGGCATTGTCAGAAAGGCCTGTCCTATCCTCTTAAGCCTGTGAATATTTATAGTATTTATCAATAACACACCTATTCTCTGCGAGATGAGTACATCACTGGAATGCGGACACAATATCTGCAAAACTCCAAAGGGCTACACTAGACCTTCACAGAAGCATTCCATTTTGAGCTTAACTAAAAACCATCAGTTCTCACTAGACTTTCTGGCTAGTTTTCCACAGGAAACCGTGGTCCAAGACAGATAACTAATTAACTTCCTCTCAAACTGGTGAAAGTTTGCCAAAATTACAAGCAACTGAAAATGGGTGCATATTACTCCTTAAGGGTAACTAATGTTTCCCAATGTCACTGCTTTCATCTTGCATAAGAGACTAATATACAGATTTTAAGAACCCCGCTCTAAATATTTCTCAATATTATGCATTTACCCACCTTAGAGAATTGCCCCAAACCAGGCACTGCTATTAAGCAGCAGGCTTTTCAGTTGAATCATATTCTACATCATTGAGACTCATTCCATTTCTCAGTTGTTTCTAAAATCCAGAATCCAGTAGCAAAGTTACAGTTGTGTCTGGTCCCTGTATCTAAGCAGGTGTAAGATATGACAATATCTTGAAAAAAGAAAAAAAAAAAGAAAAAAGAAAAAAAAAAAGAAATGCACACACTGAAATAAATCCTCACTGCTGTTTTCCATATGCTTTTTATTTCGGACCTAATCCAAAATCCACTGAATTCAGAAGAATGATATTCACTATATTTCGATAAAGCCATTTATGAAAAATACTGCTTCCAAGCATGCTCCGATTAAACATAATAATGTACCCACATCTCTCAAGCAGCAGATAGTCAAAGCAAACAATTTACAGGCTTTATTTACAAGATCTATGCAGCAAATACCTAGGAATAAATAATGTGTTTGCTGAAATCAGGGTCAACTCACACATCAGAGGGACAGAAAACCAAGACTAAATGAGGAATGAATTCATTTTCATTGCATGGGTTAGCCAGCTCTCACTATATGCAAACTGGACAGAGTTGAGCTGGCTTTGAGTTAATTTGATTGGGATTATTTTACTGCACTGCAGGAAAACTGTAGGTTTGGGACAAGGGAATCTGAGCTTTTTTAAAAACATACCACTCCACTCCCCCCACCAGAACATCACTAAAAAGCACACATGGCAAAGCTTCCACTTTGACACTTGGAAGCAGACAGTCAATAGGAAGAAACATAAACCCCAAATAAACAGCCACGTTATACAAAACATCATCCATCAGGAATGGCTGCACTGCCCTCCACAAAAACTCAGCCTGGCTTCATGCCTGCCAACGCGAGGATGGCAGGCAGCAAGCCATCAGCACTAAGCACTGGCAGCAAAACACCACACTGGCTTGCCCAAAATGACTGATAATTGCCTTGCACAAAAGCATATGAATTCCACAGAAATGTTGTCCAAGATGCCATAGAGATGTAGGGTGTGCGGCTGCTGGGGACCATCAGCTGAAATCCCACACACTGATGCTCTCCTTCCTTTATGCACTTTATGGTGTCATTCTGTGCTGGCAGTTGCTTTTCAGAGCTTCTGGCTCCAGTGAATTTTTAGCATATTCATTAAAAAACTTGGACTAAAGTTACTGCCTTTCTGCCAAGCAGATCTGTTTGTGAAGGTAATGTCACTGGTGGAGATATTTATCTTGAAACATCAACCTTTCAAGCTTATATTGTCCAGTGAATGGTTCAAACAACCTCAGATATCAAATAGTTCAACAGAATATACGTGAAACTTTATTCCCATTTACATTAGTATTACTCCTCTTACAGTTTAAACCAGAGGTGAAGTCTGAGACATATGGATCTGTTTACTGGCTGGAAGGAAAGTTTAGCTGCTCATTTTGTCCCTAGAAAATAGTCTGATAAAATAGTCAAATACACATCTCACTTATAAGTACAGCTTCCAGAAAGCAGCGTGAATACTTGCCTTATTCAGATTAATTTTTCAAGTGTGCAATTTTATTTCTGCAATAGCATGCAATGTAATATTGTTTAATGCTGTAAAATAGGATCCCTGGGATACCAAATTACCATCAACTACACCTTTTGCAAATGTAACCTAACTTGCTCTAGAAATGTTAGTGAGAGGCAAAACTTACTAGGAATTAAATATTGTCCCAAAAGTAATTAAAAATATTAATGATACTAAACAAGAATACAATTATGCCCTCTGGATGCCCAGTCTGAAGCAGTAAAAATAAGCTGTAGAAACAGAATATGGCAAATAGCTGGATTTCAGAAAGGGCCAAAGAGATTTTCTTGACACAATAACATTTATTTCAACTTCTTCAATATCAAATGAAAGCTGTAGCGCTTTCTGAAAACACAGTGCTCAACAGCAGCACCTGCTTGTGCACTTCATTCTGCATGCCAAATGCATAGGCAGGAAATCTTTAAACTCATTTAACTTCACAATTTTTACAAAATAAGAGCTGAACACATGCCAGATCTGAAAAACCTCTAAATATGGTTCAAGTTCAATGAAATAATCACATTTGATTTGTTTGCACTGAAATACTGCCTTTGACTCTTTTGTGGTAGAGATGGTCATAAATTTCAAGCCTCAAGAGGTTTTTATAGTGTCATCTTTTTTAAACTCTGATATTTTGCTCCCCAGAATCTTACAAGCCATAATACTCTTAACCGCACAGTCAGTTCAAGGGGATGCAGTTCTCAAAATGAGCCGCTATTAAAATTCCTTGCAACTGGATCACATTTTTTGGCAGTATTAGCAATAATTATTACATCCAAGCAAAAAACTTTTGACAGAAATCTGGGGGTTTGACCAAAGAGAATATTTATGAAAAGTATGTGGTTTTATTTTAAAGGAACTTTCCTTGGAGAAAGAACTTATTCTGATTGCTTTTGGTTTACAAAAACATGAAGTTGACATTTTCTGCAGGAAGTACAGCATTTTCTGATTAGCTCTAATAGCCACTTTTGGAAGATGCTGCAATTTATCCCAGCATTTGAAGTAGTTGAGTGTCATTAATTGCTATTCACTAGGGTATTGAAGGCACTTAGTACCTGGTAAAGATGGGAGCTAGAAATCAGACTGCAGGCCAGGACTGAACAAAACACTTCAACACACGAATGACGACTGAGCTTAACACAAAACTCATGCACTTTGCTGACCTGGAATTGTGCTTTATAAACCCCTGCAGATGTGTCAGATCAAGTGCTAGGTTAAGTATCCGATAGCAAAATGTGTGTCCCTTATTTGTTTTTCTAGTTTCAAAACCTAAGCATCTTTTTTCATATATAAAGTGCTGCTAGAAAGTTTCCAGATTTTCTCCCCCTACATCACTCTCTCTTCATTCTTCATGTTTCTCAAAAATACTCCCTGCAAACTAAATATCCTTCAGCTCAATATTAGAAACACAACTTTGTCACCCTGATAAACCACATCTTGATAATGACGAAGCTACAGTAATACGTAATTCTTGTCAAAAGAGTCACTTACTTCATTTCCCGTCCTCGGAGATTGGTTTCTGATGGAAACAAATGAAGGCAATGGTTTGTCTTGAATAATAAAGCACCTGCAGCTGTTTGCAGCATTTAGAATGATGGCTTATCATTAGCAGAAATGCTTATATATTCCAAACACCCTACATGCCTTGCAGGTAGGATGCCAGGGTCTGTGTCATTTACCTTAGTTTCTCATAATTTTCCAATAACAAGATCATCAAGGATGCAGCATATACATCACCTGCCTACGAGCCTGGATTCACTCTCGACAGCAACCTTTGAATAAGTTCCCTCTGCCCCTCACCAAATGTCAGTAGGAAAGATTTCCTTAGACTTGAATCTATAGAGCAGAACTTCCTTCTGGGTTCAGGAGTCAGTGAGCATAATGGGAGCCTGGCCTGTGGCTGGGCAGTGATAAATGCTAAAAAACTTCAGAAAGGATTTTAAGGGCAGTTGTACATGCAGGTATTCCCCAAGCTGGCAAAGCTTTGAAGACCAACTGCCAAGTTTGTCTGTCTTTGTTCTTAACAATCCCAATGAGGTAGGACCCATGCACACAATCCTGTGCAGACTTGAGCATGAAGCAGCAATACTGCTGGGGAACTGGAAGCAGGGCTGTGCCAGCCAGCTGATTTGGGGAACTGGAAGCAGCTTTTACAGTGAGTAACTCAACTTCATTCAAAATAGATTAACTTATTACAGAAAACAGGAGAATAAATTGCACAGAAATAACTGAAGGATTTTCAAGGGAGTTAATGCACTCTAAACCACCATGAAGATCCTGTATGACTAGAAAGGATGAATTTGTAGCAGCGTAATTTACAATTTAGAAAGTTCAAATAATTACACATGAATTGCTAAAATATTAATTAAGAGAACATGTCAGATCCCTTTACTCAATAGAATAGCTTTAGTTTTTTAACAATTCCATAAACACAGCCAGGTGAATCAGTTACTTGTCACTATCATTCAAATCTTTGGCGACCTATTAAGAAATAACAACTCCATGCAGCTACTGTTTCACGATTACATCTTTGAGTCAGCATTATCTCTAGCTGCAAACTGACAAGTTACAGCTCCAGTGCAGAGTTAATACTAGATCAATTACTATAATTAACAAGATCAATAATAGGTTAACAATAATGTATTTTTCCTCTTAGGATAAACTGTACTGCCTTCACTAAGCTAAAACAGATCCACAGCTGAACACAGAAGCATTAACATCAAGCACAGAACCTTCCTGCCAGTACTTGCATGAATCCCTTCCCAAACTCAGTCTGACATCTGGTTTTGCTTACAACAGACCATAATCAAAGCACAAAAATTAACTGGGCCAATTTTCACTGCCTTCCATGTAGTCTCATGCAGCCACACCATGGTCTTTGAAACACCACTGACCCAACCCAGCAACACATGTCCAGAAGGAGCTGTACCTGCTGTTTTCAGCATGATGGTAACCACATTTGGTTGCTGTGTCTCTGAGCATCCTGTACAGCTTTTGCTTGTCCTATTTTCAGTTTATTTCAGTTTAGACACTGCTGCCTTCAATTTCCTCCTACCCGTGAAAGGATATTCCCAATTCCTCTGCTCCCACTCTCTGCCTTCCCAAGTATGCTCCTTCCAAGAAGCAATACTCTCACAGACATTAGAGAAGACATCTTACAGCTCTACCAGTCCAACAGACCCATCTCCACCCATCTGAAGGCATACTGCAGCATGCTCCACAAGCCAATTTTTATATTTGCTGCATGCCATACACTATGCATCATCAACCTAGCCCACAACTGCTCTGTCCCAGAAGGAGAAATGAAGGAGGGCAGCTGCCTAACCTCCTCTTTGGCAGTATGAGGCTCAGTGCTACAGAGGAGTGGAGTAGTTTTGGACAAACACAACCAGTTTTCCCAGACAGCTCAGGGAGATTGTGGAAGTGGCACCAGACAAAAAAGAGCAGCAATCCGCAGCCAGCAAGATACAGTTCTCCTTTTGCTGAAAGGTTGATTTTAGCAGCCAGGAGACTGCTTAGTTGTATTTGCACTTTCAGTCAGGGCATGGGAGAGAAGCTGGGAGCTAATGTTGAATAGTCTGGCAGTGCTTCTAGATCAATTCCTGGCCTCCTACTGGCTTTCTGGCCAAAGCACCCTGTCCCACTTGATACAAGCCATGGTGTCTGATCTTCTTTCTGTCCCCACAGAGACTATGTGACCACTGGCTCCATCACCCCACACAAATGGGCACAGAGCAGGCAGGAGAGTGGAGGACAGGCTTGTGCCACACATAGAAGATGAGGGGATGGCTCCTTTCCCATGCATGATGCTTGTGAACAGCTGCACTCACACATGGAGTTAAGAGAAACCTATTTACAACACTGCCAACAAATGAAACTCTCCTTCCTTTGCTCCCCTCAGAAGAAACACGAAATCTTAGAAAAGTAGCACTTGAAAAGTCACATAATGTATGCCCTCAAACCCAAATCACCATCAAATGTATTCCTAGCAGACTTTGTCTAATCTAGCCTTTAAAAAGCTCTGGAGATGGAGGGGTTTTTTACTGTGCTTGGTTAGGCTATGCATAAATGTTAAGAGATTTAGGTAATAGCATGCAAGCTACTACAGCAAATTTTGCAAGCTTGTGCACAAGGCTATTATCATATTCCAATATTATTGGCCTTTACTTTTGCTGTGGGTTGCTGAACTAATATGAAATTCTGATTGAATTTGCACTGCCAGTGGAAAAGCTGGAAATCAGTAAACACACCAAGAGCAGACAGTGTCTGCAAGAGCACCCAGCAAAAGATTGTCATGGGAAGGAGGTAAAAGCCTTGAAGAAATGCTTCAGAGTGAACAAGCCCTGCTAAGCCCTCCAGAATTGCTGTGGGAAGTCCGCCCTTTGTTGCGGGGATGCCTGCAGTGGTTTGAAGCCAGTGGGTAACACATTATCTAATGGCAGTTGAAACAAGAGCAGAAAGAAGAAAAGCAGAGAGGAAGAGATTATTTCAGAAGCTTTGCTCACACCACAAAGAGGTTTCTGCTTTACAGAAAACATCATGTTACCTCGGATTTCTTATACAGCTGGATCTTATGCAATCTGTCAGAGATTACAGTTTGGGTTTATTTCCATGCATTTTCACATCTCTTTGGCGTGACCTTGAGAGCTGCCATTCTGCAGCAGCTGAGTTTCAGGGAATCAGCTTAGCTGAAGCATATCATCTGCAAGGCATTTCCCCTTTTCCTTCCACAAGCTTGTGCATTGATGTTAGTTACCAAACACTTGCAAGTCTGATAGAGCTCACATAGTCGCTTTGGCCCCCAAAAAGCCTTTTCTCTTGCATTAAGGCTCTGCCAGGCATGTTTTCCACAGTTCAAGATGAACAAGCATCACTTCCTTCTGAAAAAAGAAAAGGTGAACTCATGGGTAATGCCCAGAGGCCATGCTACTCCATCCCTGGACAGGCACATAAACTCACTGTGCCAAGTGAATCAACACTAAATATTACAGAGCTCCACTCTGGCTCTCAACCACCGCAAGGGACTTTAATATGTATTAATTTTATCCTGAACAAGTGCGTGCTTCAAAGTGGTGTTGCAGGCAGACATGGTTGCATACATCTCTTTTCAGTCCTTAATAAACATCTTCAAATGGATGTTTCATCTAAGCATAGACATATCCTATAGGACTGCTGTTAAAAAACCTAATTTTTCTGAACCAATGTAACAACGCTAATCATCACCCTCACTATTCTTTTTAGCTGTTCCCAAGTGATGACTGCACATGAGCAACACAGAAGTAAAATTCAGAATTATTCATGGTACCCAAAACACATTGACAACAATGCTACTCCTTCTTGTGTTCACTCTGGCTCTTGGTTTAGGAACAGAGAGCATAAATTAGGATTAGGAACAGAGTGGAAAGAGCCAGGACAAAGATTAGGATCCAATTGTTTATGTAGCAACCCGTTTTGCCTTGAATCATGGTTTATTTTTCATGTCAAGCCACACACAAAAGGTTTCAGGAGATCTACACTTCATTCCCAACACTTGTACAGATCTAATACACCTGTGACCAGGCCATTTTATTTCTCTATGACTCAGTTTCCCACACATGAAAAAGCAGCTAATTTTCAAAATAGGTCATTAAGATAAAATGAATAATGTTTGAATGGCTTAGCTATTATTGTGGTGGTCTATGTGACCCAAAATATAGCTGAAAGCAGTGCTCATTTAAAAGAACGTCTAGGGCAAACCAGCTTTCTAGATCAAAATGAGAAAATCTAATTTCAAATCAGAAAGGTAGTTACGCATTTATTTAATTATCTTGCAATTAATGCTTTTACTTCCCCCCCCCCCCCCCTTCCAACAGAGGATGTTCGGTTTCCTGAAGTGATTCTACAGACGCCTCTTTCAAACCTTAATTTCTCTGAATGAACCAGCCAGATTCAGGACTAACTAATGATTGAAACTGCCATTCATTCAGAAAAGCAATTTAATTTTGATCAGGACCTACCTCTCAGCTTTGAATTCAAATTAGGATAGACCACAATGTTTGAATGTAGTTACTTTTAAAATGGAAGAGATTTTGCTGCCTGCAAGAGACAGACTCCTACCATACCAAAAATTTGTGTTAGACAGTTGGTACTTGAAACACAATTCTCATTAGACTGGTTTGTAACATTCATGTCCTGAAAACATGAAGAATAGAGACTAATGGATTAATCCATGGAGAGTGCTACAATAATCTTTACCTTCTCCTTGCTAGAATAGCCCTCCTACAATCCCCTTTCCTTTATTCAACTTCTAACAAACAAGGAAGCCAAGCTGAAAACAATTCATTGAAATTAAAGTGGCCAAGAATCTTAAGCATGCCTCTAGTCGTATGGTGCGACATAGGTAATGGCACATCTGACTGCTCCATTAAGTCCAAAACTACCTTATAATATCTGCATGTAAGAGAATGTACATCCGAAAAACGTTTCCAATATTTACATTAGATACATTTTAATGAAAATGCACTATAAAAATAAAACAGCCTGTACCCACAAACCCCTCACTTGCATAATACCAAACAGCTGAGATTGGGTGGAATCAAATTTCATCCTTTCCAGCTGCAGTGATTTTTTAAAAATTAATTTCAAGTGATAGCATTTATCATCATGTACTTTTCTAAAAGGAGAATACATTGACTAGTTCACTGTATTTTAAAGCTCCTGTGATAAAGCCAGGAATTAGACATTTGCATGTGAAAAGTTCTGCAGAGGACTGCTCTTAGGCCAGTAATTCTGCCAGCTTCAGCATAGTGACCAGTGAATAGAAGACTTGACATTATACACATTTCATTTCTACTACTTCACCAATAATCTGACTGAAATATATCCATTGTAGATGCTAACTGTATTTAGAGATTAACTCTATAAAGATCACAGAAGTGATTAAATAACTCAGTAGGTGACTAGACTCATTGATGTAGGGGATCACTTTTGGTCCAATGTTCCCAATTTCATTGCCTATGACCTTGGAGGAGAAAGTCAATATCTGTGCTGCTCTAAAACTGGCATTTCATTACACTTCTGCTTTGCTGCTAAAACAGTCAGTACAGCCTGCACAAGCCACCATCCTTTCAGCTGTCCAGCTACACCGTTTGTAACTCATAATGAAAAGCTGCACACACTGATCTATGAACACATATATCAGCATATCCATCTAAAACAGCTCTGCTCAAACATCATGCAGGTTTATAAATTAGTGGGAAGGGGCAAGATGTGTCAGGCACAATTCTGATACAAGATCTGCCCAGTAGTTCAAAGCTTCTTAAACTTTGCAGTGTAGGATGCTTTCACACTGGTGAACAACCTCATTTTAGAGAGTCTGTAGCATAGGCCCAGCATGATTATTTATGAGACTTGGATAAAAAAAGCTGCCCAAGACCAGGAAGTGAACTGCAATGGTATGAATTTTTCTTGGGTACAGGTGAGCTAGCTCAGCTGTAGTGGGTGTTTGAGCCTTACCTGTGCATGAGAGCTACAGAGGTTTCTATCAATCAAGCAAATCTGGAAGGTATTAAGCAAGTGAGCAAGTGCTTAAAATCACCTTCCTCCATTAACATCCATAACAGCCCTGGAATATTACATATAATTGTATGAATAATGCCAAAATGGCCATTCTTTCAATCCTGACTGGACTGCAATGTCACATGGAGGAAACACAACTATGACTATTCAGTGTCTGACAATGGGGTTATCCAGAGAATGCCTTCCTTCCTGTACCAGTTGAGTGGCATGATGTGTTGTTGGTCTCCAAATCATACTAAGCAAGCTGTATTAACAGACAGAATTAACCAAGTGCACATCAAAAGAGATTAGTTAAAACTTGACTTAAAATTTGGTATCCAGCAGGTAGGATTTCAATTAGAGAGCCACTGCATAAAGAAGATGCACCTCTAAAAGTGAATATTCGAGTGTGAGCTTAGTTCAACTGAGAACTTAATTTTAACAGATTTTTGCCCTGCAGCAAAAGGTTTGCTGGGCTGAAAAAAAAAAAAAAAAAAAATCAGATATATAGTTAAAGTAGTCTGTTTTCAAAGTATTAAGAGAAGTGAATTGGTGTTTAAAGACTGCAACACTACAAAGCAATGGAGCCTTCCAGTGCCTTGCCTGGCAGGAAGAGTACAGAATTGAACTGAGCATACACAGCTTCAAAAGAAGTAAGTCTGCAAAGTCCCCTTGACTTTTCTATAGAGGTGGAATTAATATAATTGCATCAAAAGAAGCCAGAGTTCCCACCCCACTTTCCTTACCAGCAGTGACTTTTCAGAAGGAGCAGAAAGGAGGAGAGGAATTGTAGAATGTGTATAGAAACAGAGTCCTGTAACGCCAGAAAGGGCAGGTGACAGGAGTGGCAGATTCAATCTGGTTTGCTTTTATAGTTCCTCTGTTGCAGCAGCGTTGGCATCAGGGTAGTTTCATCTCTACACATCAGCAGCTCTTCTCCTCCAGTTTCACTTCTTGCTCTCCCCAAGGGGAACGCTGGTCTCACCCTCACCAACATAAGTCCACATTTGGTATTTTTAAAGCTAGTAATACAAGCGAGTTTGAAACCATAAAGCCAAGAGACTGGGAGTGGTTGGTGGAACACTACTCCACACAAATGGAAGCGCATGGATACAGGGCACTGCTCCCACCTTACTAAAAAGGCGCAATCTAGTGGAGGCCTGGGTACAGCCAGGCGTGAGTAGGGTCAGCCAGGTGTAATACTACACAAATCCTTCCAACCTTTTCATCATTTCTGCTGACACCAGAAACTAGTATAATCCTGGAATACACTAATGCTTAGAATTAAGGGCATAGATGTGGGGAAGTGAGAATCTTATTTCTTAGCATTAAGCTTGAAGATCCATCCAAACTACCCAAGAAGAATTTTCCAGTAGACTTTTATTACTCTGTTCATAACTTTCTATATAGATGATAATTAAGCTGTTACCATGTGAGGCAGTTAACTTTACATCACTGCTCAAAAGCAAACACTGCTTTTAAAGGAAATATTCTGGTCCATCATCTTTTATTTATTTTTGAGAGAGTGAATTTTAGTTGAAGACACTTCTGTCTGCAGCACAAGACAAAGAATCAAAGTCCAAAATAGGGATTTTATAATTCAGAGCAGTTCCACATGGCTGCCTATTCAACACATATAATTCATAACCAATCCCAACCCTGCTTACTCATTGTCATGTACCACTTATGGATTGGATTTTATCTGAAATGGTATTTAAATGGTCGCTAGCAGCATTTTAATATGAATCTACAGAAGTTTGATCACACAAAGTCCAATTAATAGCCCACATGTCTATGTAATCGAAAGACCTAACTCCAACACCTGTTTTGTATTTAACAGCAGGTCACAGCAACAAAGGTTGATAGAATACCAGAATAAACCAAAACTCTGTGTGAATATTCTCCCTCCATTGAACTACTAGCAGATGAACTATTAACCCCATGATGAAATTAACAGGGCACTTGAATTACTTTAAGAAAAAAAGATGGCCTTTACTTTACGTTCATTACTTGCTTTCTTTTACATTTAATTTACAGTGCAGATTTAGTGTGTACCTTGGCTAGATCTGATACTATTCAATCCCCAAAACAACTCTTTAATGTCTGGATCAAATAGACTCCCAAAAGTGTATTTTTCTGAAACAAGTTTCCAGTAGAGTTTTACAGATCTCATCGAAAGTGCTTTATAAACTTGGAGAGCTAGCACCAGAAAAAAGTGAAAATGGTTAAAACCATTTAGGTTTCTGGTTATTTTAGACAATAATTAACTCAAAGACAGGAGAATGATTTAGCCTTGACTGCACTAACCCTCCACAGAGGGTGCTCCTCATGTGCAATGCTGAGACATGATGACAAGAGGAGCAGACATGGCCCTCCTGAATGATGCTGCCATTGCCAATGGGAAATCTATGTCTTTGTCCTGGGTTCAGCAGTAGCAGTCATTTTTATCCTTCTTAGTAGCTGGCGCAGAGCTGTGGTTTTTGACTTTCAGCCTGAGAACAAAGCTGATGACACCGATGTTTTTAGTTGTTGCTAAGTAATGTTTATTCTGACCAAGGACTTTGAGTCTCATGCTTTACCAGGAAGGAGTGGAAGCCTGAAGGAAGCAGAGACAGGACACCTGACACAAACTAACCAAAGGCGTATTCCATACCACAGCACGTCATGCCCACTATATGAACTGAGTGGAGTTACCCAGAAGGCCCAGACTGCTGCTTAGGTCAGGCTTAGTTTCAGTCAGCAGGTGGTGCGCAGTTGTATTCTCTTTCCTTGTTGTTCCTCTTATCATTATTATTCTTGGTGGTAGCAGCAGTGGTTTGTGTTATACCTTAGTTACTGGACTGTTCTTATCTCAAACAGTGGGAATTAAATTCTTTTGGTTCTCCTCCCCATCCCTCCGGGAGTGGTGGGAGGAAGAAGGGAGGGAGGGAGTGAGCAGCTTCATGGCTCTGAGGTACTGCCTGGGCTTAAACCATGACAATCTTTGACATCAGTTCCTCATCTGGAGCAATTGTTCTGCCTGACACAATGCTCCTGATCCCCAAGCTGGGGAAAAAGGCCCAAAAGTGAAAAGCAGATGCTGTGTCCATTGCTCTTGGCTACATCTCACTATTATGGGACCTGCTGTTAAACTAAAGATGTGTGCAGGATAGTCGAGCGGTGAAAAGCCACACATTTCAAGCTAAAGAGTTATGGGAGCACACAGACACATATACTTGACACACATCAAGTCAGGGAAAGCTCCGAATACTAAGATGGTGATGGTGATATTGCCAGCCTGCTCCAGAGCAACATGCACCACTACATACCAGTTGATCTGGTAAAAAGAATTAATTTCCTTAGTACGGCTAGGCACAGTCAATGCCTAGAGACTAACATGACCTTAGATAGCTTGCATTTCTCGAAGTATGTTGTTACTTTTCCATCTGAGCCTACTTCATTAGAAAGGAAAACTGAAATACAATGCATGTCTTCTCCTTCCTCCATCTTCCAATGGAGGAATCATACCACAATTTGGTGTCCTAGCATGAACTGGAGCCTAAAGAATCAGCCTAACCTTGAGACTTCAATATAAGTTGCAGCCTTCGCTCACATGATAGTCTGAGAAACGCTGAATGCAGGTGATTGAAAACAAACATGTTCTCAAATTATAAAACCATAATGAACATTATGTGTTTATAAATGTTTAATGTATTTGTATGTAAGCATACACATGAAATGATAACCCTCTAGAAGAACATCTAGATTGAAAACCTAGTGTCATTCTTCCTGAACTTCTCTCCCTTTTAGTTACCGTTACGTACACTGAGGCCGAGACAATGTTCGTCCACACTTACACATACACCACAATTGTTATCTTAATCAACACAGCAAGAAGTAGATAGATGCTTTGTTGAGAATAAGTTTTAATCAAAATAGTGTATTTTGATCTAAACTGAAATAGTCATTCCACCTAAAATAAATACCAAGTGTGAAGTACCATGCAAATACAGTACCTGTAAAGACTGTAAATAGCTATATGTAAGGCAAAGTCAGAAATAGTAAAACCAGGATTCTGCTGAAACGAGAATTTGGAAAATTGGTGTAAATCGGGGGCAAGTTCTTGCCTATTTCTGTTCATCTGTGGAATTCATTACAGGCAAAAATGTGTGAGTTATTCCATGTGCGATTGTGTCATAATATGAGAAAGATATTCTTGTACCAACAGCTCCTTAACATGCCTGCATCACTGAGCAATATTGTGAAGGCAGTTTAGATTTAAGACCTCTTATTTTTGGAAAATATACCTGGAAACACAAATCACCAGACAAAACCCCCACATATTTCCACCTATTGAAATAAAGTTTCAGCATCACATATCTAAAAGAGCAGAGCAGGAGGCAGTGTTGTCGTCAGAGATGTAACGCATCAGAGTAACAGAAACTCGGGCTGACAACTGGCTGGATTTGTTCAGTGTTTGGAACAATCTAGTGGAAACAAAAGGAATTTAGAGCTTAGAATTGTTTTCGATTGTTATTTTCCAACTAGAGCATGAAAAATTAAAAAAAAAAAAAACACAAAAGAGAAGAATCTATTGGAAAAGATGCAACACTATCGGCTTTGGATCAAAACCATTGTCTTGTTAAAACTGAAGATATTTCAAAATCACGGTCGATGAAAAGAGTTCAGACACCCTATTTATTGTAGGTGCTCCACCCAGTTTTTTATTCAGTAATATTTTGCTCCTTCAGTGAAGGTTTTCAAATGATCTTATTGAGGATTTTTGCAAAAGTTACGTCAAAGTGGTAACCTGACATCTAAATAAGACTGAAATATGGAGAAATGAAAGCTTTTTCTACAGCTTCTGTGCATTCTGACAGACAAAACCAAGTCAAAATACCACATATCACTCATGCCCTGCAATCTGCAGTTGAAGGCTTAAACTTCAGCCCTCATCCTGCGATGCTCATACAGTCAGATGCATAGAAGTAATTCCCTTTGAGTTCAGCAAGGCTCAGCCTCATGGTTTGGGGTTTACTGTACATCCTGGCTCATTCTAGCACAGCAGATGCCAGTATATCATGGCAGTCAGAACCAGAGTTTTTACAGCAGGTTTTTAACTATTCTTTTTAATTCTACTGCAGCTGGGAAACTGTTTGCACTTTCCATTAGACATCTTGGACTAGCAACAGCCTTGTTGCTAAGCCCTCATCCCTCCCATCCTGCCATACACTCAAGCCCAACATTCACAGTGGCTGTTGGCCAGTGAAACTCAAGTGTTCATGGTCTTCCTCTCCCTACCACCCACCATGATGACACCGTAACGCACCTAGACTGGGGGAAAAACTATTTGGAAAGCAAGAGCTCCAAGGTTGTTTAGACATTGATCATGCTCTTCTTACTTTAGACATTGTTCATTTAACTTCTCTAAGTGGAGAGCTTGGAGGGCACCTGCAATGCAAATCCTGAATCATCAAAACCAAAAAGTGTTAGTCCCTGACTGTTTTGGAGAGCAGACGGACACTGTTACTGAGGCCCCAGGGCAGATTGCAAGTATATAAAGGCACTTTTCATGGTCTGGCACACACTTCACTAACTCATTTTTGCAAAATGGTGTTCATGCCTTCAAATGTTATCACACACTTCCATCATCCTAATTTTTCTCAAGCCTGGTTACAAGGGACACATCTGTTCTGGAGGATCTAGAATCCCCCAAATCCTACTTTCATACTAACTCCCTGCTGCAGAATCTGTGGTGCCATGAGAAGAGATTAACCTAAAATGTCAACATATTCCTCATAGGACATAACTGAGGCCTAACACAACTGCTGACTCAAAACCACTACCTAGCTCTTCATAGAATCATACAGTAGTCTGGGTTAGAAAGACCTCAAAGCTCATCTAGTTCCAAACCTCCTGCCACGGGCAGGGATACCTAGTGACAAGGAGACAGGGTCTCTCATAGGAACACAGAAGATAAGCTTCTAGTTACAGCCTGGCTTGGCAAAGAGAAATCATCTCTAGAGGAAAATGAAAGAAGCAAACACAAGATTTCTCTCAAGTACACAAGTTGCCTTATAAAAGGCAACTGACCTTTCTATTCCTTCATAAATAGTATCAACAAATATTTAATCTTAAAAAATTGGCTGGTACCTAGCAGGAAAACAAAAAAGCAATATCATAACTGATGATTTAGAGCTGATATAGCTGCCCATCTTCATTATCTGTTGCTGTCTATTTACTGCAAACTTCTCAGACCACATTGGTCATCATCACACATGCATGGGGTGGCAGGGTAAGTTCCTTAGTCCACTTAGCTAAACTTAGATTTCAGATATTAATACACAAGGCAGTGAAAGCATTTCCAAAGATCAGGAAAACATCGTTTGTTTTTAAAGTGGTAAAACTATATGACAGCCAATCTGAACCTTCACAGATTTGTAAGTAGGTAGCTATAAATCGCAGTATATTCTGACATTCTTTACCAACTATAACATTAAGCTGACAAATTATACTAATACAGTATGATTTCAAGGTGTATCCACATTTGCAGCATGTGTAAATTTCTCAAATAGAATCCGATGTTTGCTAATATGGTATGATCTAAGTTAATAAGATCAAATTATGTCTGATCATACTACATTAGTAAATGTCACATCAAATTAGTCATTTTCAGAATTATAATGAAGCACAGAAAGCAACCAAAAATAACTTTTCCAACACAAGTAAGCAGTGCTGAAACTGAAAACTGAGCTAAATACCAAGCCCCTAGAGAATGCTTTTTGAATTCAAGGTTAGCTGAATTTTCAGTCTTATTTCAGAGAGCTGTCACACATTACTTAAATAATGGTTCAAGTCACAGTAGAGTCTTGTCCAAAGGTCACTAATAGGGGCTGAAGATAAGGTCAAGAACTAGGAGAAGCTGATAAAATCTCTACTGAAAGGCTGTTAGCTCAGGGGTAGTCATCCGTCTGCATGGTTGTGCTCATTGTAAGGGCTCCAAGTAGGAAAATTCATTAAAATCCACTGAAAGGGAATTTTGAAAGAGAAAGCACTTTAAATAGGAAGTTGCATAAACACTTATTAAACTTTCCTCCTTTCAAGTGTTTTACCTGGAAGGTTGTAATTAGGCTTTGTAAGATTTATTTTTCTTTTGTGTTACTGAAACCAAATACCTGTCAGGTGTGCATTTAATATCATCTCATTTATTTGAAAACAGAGTGGGTTTGGTTTCTTTGAACACAGTAGGAAAACACTAACAGCTTCTTAGCTCAGGAAGTCCAGAGTCTGCCCTCACCAAGCTCCTCAGCCTGACATCCCTGGCCATATGCTGGATCTCTGACCCACAGGCTATTTTTTCCCATGTTCTCCTGCCAACGTGGGAAGCTTCCTACACATTTCCTCCATGTTCCAGTATGTAAAGGTAGAAAATATGTCTCAAATACCCACATTTAAACTGACCTGTCATGCAGCAGAGGCTTCCCAAATAGGGTGCCCACAATCTTAAAGCCTACCCTAAAAATAGAAGGCTGAAGTCAGTCCTGTCAGGCCTCAAGGATGTCTCACGCATAACCTTTCCCAGAACCTTTAACAAGGATAAAAACCCCTGGCATACGGCAGAAGCATAATGAGCAGAAATCTGAAGAAACATTCAGCTGCCCCACGTTCACTGGGAACATGAGGAATGTCAACCTCTCCAAAGCTCCCCTTCGTCTACTTCATTGAGAGACTGCAACAAGAGGAAGAAAAATCAACCCAAGACAGCCCAGTAAAGGCAGTATAGGACAAGAGAGATTTCTTCTGCAAAGCTGAGCAGCCTCCCTGTTGGAGAAGGAATTTTGCCCCTATGCCACCAGGTAAACCAGTGTCTAGGATTTCCCCAAGCCATTGCATCAACTCCAAGAGACACAGTTTTTGTCCCTTTTGATGAGCTAAGAGACACTGGAAGGCAACAGATACTTGAGTGATTTCATTTCTATGCCGAGTTAAAACATACCTATACAGCTACAGCTTTCTAAGTCTTCTGGATAAATCACCTTTATTCCCAGCTGAATAAATTAGTACCAGTGAAAACACTGCAAGCTCCAAGCTAAAAGCACTTTTCTGTAAAGTGTTTAAGAAAGTGAAGGCCAAGGTGGTGTTGGATACCTAAGTGAGCAGTTCAGTGGGTTTTTAAAAAGGCAGATTAAAAAACACACTAAAGATGTCCACTGTTAAAAGGAGAATTTCTAGCTATTTTCTCAGAAGGTGGAACATATGTTTATTATTGTGACCTATAGCGTTTAATATTAATTTTCTTGATTTAGTAGACACTGGCGTATGCTTCAGAGTATATTTTCCCCCACAATGGCTTTACCAGTTCCTATTGCTCATGAGCTTTGTTTATTTGCTTGATATTTGTTTCTTTTTAATCCAAGCTGTCTGCATGAATTTTAACTGAATTATGGGTGTTTATATAAGGCTGTCTGTTCAGGGACAAAGTTGTTGATCCCTAGAGAAAGCATTGTTCCTATCCTGCCTGTATTTCAGCAGATTAGGTTTAAACCAGACCTATCATCAAAATACACTCACTAGCACACAAGCTTTACATGTGTTTTAGTTTTAATGGAGTTGTTGTAATAGTCCAGCCTTTTGTTATTAGCAATTATGAATACTTCTGTTGATTCTGGTATGCCAGTGGACTAGGAACCCTTTGTAGTCTTTAAGCTAATGTCTACATTATTCTGCATTTTTTGCTGCTTCTAATCCTTCCCCTATCCTGAAGGATTTTAGCAACATCTTACTGACATTCCGTTATGAAACTTATTTTCCCTTGAGCATGTGGCAATTTCATTAGGTACCTGAGGATCGCATAAAAATCAAATGACAACATAAGCTCAGCAAAAAAAAAAAAAAAAACCAAAAAAAACATTTCTACTTAGCTCAAGACAAAAATAAAAGCACATGGGAGGAGGAGGGGAAAGAAAGAGAAAAATAAGTGAAGCATTATTAGCTGCATTTTGTTTAACTCTTTACTGGCTCTGTTTTGTGGTGGATCTCAAATGGTGGCTGTGCAGGAAAGCCTGTAGGCAGATCACTCGTGACTCCTGTGGTTGTCCACAAGCCTTTCTCCAGCCTGTGGCCTAGGACAGGGCACTGTGAGGCCAGGAGTATCCCCTCTCCACCAACTCTGCTGTGGAACTGGCAGCAATAAGTGTAACTTGAAGGTGGCAGCATTCGCTATTTTTGTATGGGTGCCTTTCCCTCTTTCATAAGGAAACACAAACTATATGCTGTAGTGATGTCCTTCCTCCACCTTGCTCTCCCCATGCCTCCCACCTACTCCTTTTGGCTGAACACAGCTTGAAATTAAAGTGTTGGAGGAAGTCAAGTGAAATTACACAGGATTGGACCTGATGACCCAGAAGACACTTCTGGTCTTTTCCCAGGGAAATTGTTTCAGCTAATCCCAGAAAAACACAGTCACATGTCACAGACTGCTCTACAAACTTCTACGATTCTGTCTCTGGCCAGATTAGACTGCTTTGGACTGCCTAGCTATTTTAATGGGACAAGGAAGAATTTCCACCATTTTAGCAGGGCAAAACCCTATCCTTCTCATTACATCAAGTTAGACAAGAGGTTCCTTCTCCTTGGGACTATTAATTATATGCTTGAGCATTTTCTGAAACATTATTTGGCTATACATAGACACAACTTGATGAGGGTTGTCCTATTGACCTCTGCTTGTAGAATCCAAGAGCCGCTCTTCTTACAACCTCATTCACATTCATTTGAAGTAGTCAGTCAGAAACTCAAGAGCTTGGACATGTAGTGTTTGCATTTACCAGATAAGGAATCTGGATATAGCTAACATCATCTAAAAATGGGTATAAATCAGGAGTAAACCACTCAAGCCAGTTTTCTGTGTAGCATCACTGTACAAAAGTTGGAATATACGTACATGTTCCAGCTAATTAAGCACAGTTCAACGACACCAATACAGTAAGCAGCATCGAAAAGCTGGCAACAAAGAAAACTACTTGGCAGAGAAGGCACTGTGTGCTGCTAATGCTGTATGAATAACATTTTAATTAAAGCCAGGTTTCCACAAGTCACAAGCCCCAATCTCTTGGCTTTGGCTTAAATCCTGGGTAATATTTCTGTTACACCCAAGCCCCCCTCTTAGGATATAGTATTGCTATGTTTTTACATACACATACACCCTGGAGAAAAGTAACATCAGTAAACAGCAACATCAATAAAATAAGCTTTTCATACATTAATTTATGGCCACAATGCATGGATGGTACCACACAGGCCTTTGCCAGGCACAGAAAAATGGAACGTAAGCTGGCCTTGTAGTGTGTCAGTACAGCAGCTGTGATGGATCACATTTTTCCAAAAAGGAGATTTTTAAATTTGAAAGTGGCTTATATAAAATTGGCTTAAAATGAATTGGTGCCAAATTAAACTGAATGCTTTCTAAATTCTTTCTTAGAATAGGGCTAAAAGACAGCAGAAACAGCTTTTGCTTGTGTTTCAGTGTCTTGAATGGGATTTTCAAAGCAAAGCATTTAACTGGCCAATGCTCATTAGGCTGAGGTGAGAACTGGGCAAACCTGAATTGGCTTTGATAAATGCAGTTTAATATTAGGAGTAGAAATAAAAATTCTCCTTTTGTTTTTAAAAGCAAGTCATGTTTACGAGCAAGAAAATTAGAACAGGTCTTTGTTCATCGCAGGAGAATTAAGATGTATTTGAAACATGCAAAACCTTTGCTTTTAATTCGTCCAGAGTTACCCACCCTGAGTGCTTGCCCTGCCTGACCTTTCCAAGAAGCAGTCCTTCCCTCTAAAACTGTTCACACCCTTTGGACACAAGAGGTGCCTACATCAAGACAGCCATCTAAGAACAGACCAGCATCCAGGCAACAGGAAGACTTAACCAAAGAGAGGTTTTAGTGAACAGAAGAGTTTCTTTCACTGCAAGCACAGCAAAGCTCTGTGTGTCCTGGCTAGCCCAGGCAGATGCTACAATATCTCAGTTTTATTATCTTCAGCATTACTAAACAATCGATTCCGGCCTCATCTAGTGCCCTTGAATTAAGCAGTGTAACAGCATTTTCATCTTTGCTTCCTAATGAGCAGCTCTCAATGACCTTTATGAACCGAGGTTGGCCAAGTCTATTATTCTTTGTTCAAGCACATTACGCAGCCCAACAGGACAGAGAAGACTAGTTCTACTGCTCCACTTACTCTAGCAGCAACCTAGTGCTTATTCTGTGACAGGCTGCTCATTTTAAAACTTTTCAGCCACTTGCAGCATTAGATGAAATGCAGACCTGTGTTTAAGGCAGTGGAAGACAAGGGTGGCCTAGGATTTAAGAGACCATCCAAACCGTAATTTTTCTTCTGTTTCTTTGCCAAAGCTAATCCACAGCTGGCCTGTGCCTACAGCACAACAGACAGACAGACACAAGGTTCAGCCCATTCTTTGGGCATTCACCCCAGGGTGGGATTAGACAGACACATTCAGCATCTATTTTCTTCTGTAGGGCTGTTTGAAAAGAGACAAAGAATCTCCCTATTTCCCTCTTACACGTGTGCATTGATAATTAATGAGCCCTATACAGTCAAAGTTCCAAGAGACAAAAACCCCATGATTACTCACTCTTTTCTCATACTGTACAGACTGTTTCCCATACCCAGACCACATCTAGCTAGAAGAATTAAAATAAAGCCCTTCTCCCAGTCTCTCAGCAATTCTGAGGATTTATCCATACCTTATAAAGCTCCATGTTACCAGAATACTCCTGAAAGTCTGCTTGCTACTTGCAGAAATGAGTAGTAAGGTGGACACCAGCCTCTTCCCATGCAGGATGCATGAAGCACAGAAGGGTTGCAGTGAGGTGTTGTTACCAGGACTGAGTCCTGCTCTGGAGAAGCTACCTCTTTGCTTGAAGACCTAGACATCAACAAAGACCACCTATTAAAAAACAGAAGTCTGAGGTCTGCAGACATTTGTGTATAAAGCTTTCTACTAAGATACCTTATGTTATCTCAGACCTATTGGTCTGTTTCATCAGTATTTGTTTCTTTTCCTCCCATTCCCTTCTCTGGTTTAATCTCCTGAGAGGTCTTCTGCCCATTTAATTTTTATTTTTGTGGGAAAAAAAAAGCACAGAAGCAGGAAGCAAACAGAGCTTCCTAGAACCAGCATCCAAATAGTCCCCGCAAAACCCACAGCAACCAGGCTTAGAGCACAGCAAAAAAGGCAATTCTGCTACTTTACCTAACTACACTCATAAGAGAAAGAAAAGGAAAACAAGTTAAAAAGCACAATTTTCTCCTTACCTCAAACCCTCACCAAGTCCTCCACCCACCTCAGCTTCAGTCAAACAAGCTTGCTGGAGCAAAGGGAATGTACAAGGGAATCCCCTAATTCAGGACAGCTGTCCCTGCCCTGACACCCCACCATGTACTTAGGGCATGCAGCTGGGGTCCCTCTTCTGCTAGGAAGAAAGACTTAATCCCTTTCCTGCTAATCCCAAATGAAGGCTACAGACACGAGAGCAGACAAAGTGAATGAGGCCAATGACTTTTTATGAAACCTTGTGCATGTGATTGCTATCAACTTTACAGCTGAAACAGATTCGATGTCCAAACAGAAACAATTGCCAGACATTGCTCTTCACCTGTGGAGTGACCACACCACATGCTATTCCAGTTCCCCCTTTTTATTCCAGTTTTCTTCTTTTCTGGGATTTCAGCACCTGGCAATGAAACATGGTCTCCAGAGGTTCCTGAATGATGCTGAGTTCAGTAGATCCACAGCATACAGAATAGAGATAACAGACGGTGAGTTTGCATTAGTGTGATAGTTCAAGACAGATAGACACTTCAAAGACAATTTCCCAAAGGCCCCCAAATTCAGTTCATCCTGCAGAGAGGTGCAGAACATGTGAAGTGGATTGCTTAGGTAACTTCAGAAGTATTACTCCATGTGCCAGAGGAAAATATCTCCCTGATAGCAAAGGTACCACCAGTAATTGCAAAAACCAGGTGGCAGAGAAAGATGAGGTAGGTGTTGCTATGGAATAGACCGTGTCCTTCATTCGGGTTAATGTGCTAGCTGAAGACGGAAGGGAGATTGTGCAAATCTCCCATCTTCTGTGAAGGCATTTTGCTCCCTCAGCCTCAATATTTCCCACACATATGCCCAATTCTAAGCCTTTGGACTTCGATCTTCTGTAAGGACCAGATCTCATTCTCCACTACACTACTGTACATGGGGGAAATTTAGTGGTTTACAGTGGTTTTACTGGAAGGACAAAAAGTCCCATGTGGAATTATAGAAAAAGGATTCTGTAAAGAAAAAAAAAAACAAACAACAATTTACAAAAACACAGGGCCCAGCCTGAAGCTTACTGTAGCCTATGTGAATCAGGAGTAACACGGAAAGCTGATGAATTTAAACGGACAGAAGTCAGAGCAGAAGAAGAAAACGGATCTTTTAGCCTTGTAAAAACCAGTATGTGTATTTATCCAAAGGCATTAAGAAGGGGGTTTAGTTCCCACTAGTACCACCAGCTGCCCCACACTCTCACTTTTCACATGATACCAATCATACGGCCTCAAGACACCTTCATTTTCCCATCAAGAGAGAGCTGCATCTGCTGTTAGCACATTTCAGATCTTATTTTGGATTCTGATTTGCCCTGTAAGCTGCTGCATGCCATTTGGCAAGGGTTTACGTCATTACACGCAATTAATCTGTGGCCTTTTCTCTTTGGATTGGGAAGAACAAGCTACAACTGTACTCAGCACACACCCTCAGTGGGCTGCAGCTTTTTATCCTGCATCTGGATCTGCTCACTGAGGAAACCAAGCGCTGTAAATATATTTTAAAAACACCAAGACTTGTAAACACTGCAAGAAATATTACTGTCTCTAAGGGATTGAGGAGAAATATGCCCTTTCACAAATGTGAACCGTCTGACCCCAGCAAAGATAAAAAATAAAGAACAAATGAGGGCAAGAAACTGCTATTGCTTGCAGTTGGCTTAATCCTAACTGCAGTACATCGACCTGACGCCGTTACGATTACATCTAATGTCACTGCATGTTGACCCCTCTTATAGATGTCAGAGGTAGATAATCCCTTCATATTTCCCAGTAGCTGGAACTTGTGTGGCCTTCAATACTGTAATCAGATGGACAACAATACTAGAGGCTTTCTGGTACATGGCTACATGGGAATGATCAGTTTAATTAATTTCTGGGTCATTATAGGAATCAATGCTGGTGTTGTGGCCCATTAAACTACTTTGGTTTGCCCCAGAGCACTTGGTCATTATTAGGTCAGAGTCAATAAGCCACATTGCACCACCGTTATTAATAGATGAAAGAGATTTTGTAGGAAAAGGAGAAAAAAAAAAAGGATGGATTTTGATCTCACTTAGATCAATAATTTCCCAGAAATTGGTGGAATTCCCTGATGCAAAATCAATGTGAGCAAGCTCAAAATTGAGTTGTTTTGCTTTGTCAAGAAGATAAAACTGAGAACTCAGGCTGTGCCTTTAAAGAGAGATGTTTATAGATTAAATATTATTTGCAATATCTGCTCCCCAGAGATTTTCTCCCCATTTATAACATAGAAATATCCGTGTTCAAGGGAGGAGAGGATAGAGGGATTTTGCACATCTGCCTGAACAGAAACTTTGATAGTGCTTTAGGTCAATCATTATTCACAAAAATATTTATTTTATCCTCTATCCTTACTTAAGATAGAGTAACTGTTGCTCCATTTAAAACCAGTATTTTCATTTAGGGCACAGCATTGGAGACATCTGATGTTTATTCCCCATGGTTTTAGCATTAGCCTAACATCCCTACCATGTAGTCTGGTCCAAATGTCACCCATGGGGATGTATCTTTAAGTGAGCAGCCCCATTACCCCATCCATTTTGTGTAAATGCATTATGATTGCAGGTGCACTTTTGAGTGCTGTTAGCATCAGACTATCTCACCCTGGGCTATAACATTCTATGGGATAAATCCCAGTGTGACAGAGATGGTGGCAGCCTTTAGGGACCCCTGGAGAGAAAAGCTGCTGAAGGATATATAGATGGGCCAATTCCATACAGTAGGTGTTTCCAAATCTTAGACTGAAATATGTACATAGGTAAAATAAGCTTTTTTTTTTTGCTAGTGATCTTCTTAAAAAGTTCCAAAATGCTTTTAGATTCCTAACCGGCAAATACCAAAGCATATTTCACACAGGACTAGAAGATGTGTGTAAAACCACACATAGTAGGCAAGTGCATGCTCTTCTAAGTTCAGACAGAATTTGTATGGCACCACTCAGTAAAATAGCAGGTTGTAAAATCATAGTTTTATGCATTAACTTGCTATGCACAAGCAAAAGAGGATCCCCTTATGCCTGCAAATTAACAAGTTATAGAAAGCTCTTCCTTCAAGTCCAAGCAGGACAAGGGATTAGTGAAACTGGTTTTCACCTCCGAAGTTTGAACTTGTGTTTGGCCACTCATCCGAGGAAGGTGTGAGTCAGTCGCATAGTCTTACACTTGTGAACATAATAAAAACCATGAATGCTACAAGACAGTGAAGCACACCTTCATGTAACAATCTGCCACTGCTTAAAATTTCAAAGGAAGCTTTTGGTGAAAGAATAAGGTGGTGTGCTGACTACAGTCCCTGAGAGCTCAGCATACCTCCAAGTCCGTGGTATCTGTGCAGCAAGTCAGAGGCTGTGATCTTCAAAGGGTACAGGCAGGGACTGCTGCAGCATTACCCTCAGTACGAACCTGTGGGCACTTGGTTATTTTATAGTAATTGCCTGTTTCTTGCTGCTGTAGCATTTTCTGCATATAAGAAAGTTCCCTTCTTAACTGAGGTACTGCTCATCTACTGGGTAGCTGATAGCAGTTCTTAGGGGTAGTCAAAAAGCTGCAACTTCAACACCTCTTTTTCACTGTAGTGATTTGTTAAGCTCCTTGTTCTGTAAGAAAGTTACAGCCCCAACAGCACTTTATAATCACTGATAACTGGTAATGGTGCTCCCCCGAGCTTCTTTGAAAACCCTAGCCAAAACTGTCATCTCCTTTAGTTATCAACTATCTCACTGACTTACAATGTAAGCCTATAAGATGGAAACACTAAGAAAAGTCATTCTACTACAGTTTTCAGGTTTGGGTTGTTTTTTTTTTTTTCCTTTCTCTTGCTTTTGGGGATCTTTTTTCTTTCTGCAAAATAGTACATCTGTGCCTGCTGTAGTTCATTTTAGAGTTTTGACATTTGGCAAGCCCCCAGAAGCCCCAAGTGTTCACTAACAGTATGAGCCAATATGCAGCAAGGGGTCTGACAGCGTGACACTGAACCCACCTCTTTAGGCTGAATCTTTGCAAAGAGGGAAAAAATGCAAATAGCTGAGAAAAGATGCAGATAGAAACTTCACACCCATTCTGCCCACCCAACTGAACATCAGCTCCTGTCCCTATTTCAACTCTTCTGCGGTTAATGGTTGCTTTGTAATGAATGTTGACTGTTAGGATGAGAAGCACTGTCAGCATGGAGTAAAAGTTGTGATTCAGAACACAGATTAGTTTCCAAATTATCTGTAAAAAATACTGGAGCATCATTATAAACCTGAAAGGGCTTTTGGCAATTCAATCTCCAACACCATTTATAAACTGTTTTGCTACAGCTACCTAAATGATGGTAGTGACAGCAAGATGTGATGACAAATTTTGCTCTGTGGACTCAGAGTGGAATTCTTTGCCTCTACCTTTCACCATCTAAGGAAAGTAAAATTATCACTGCTGTGAATTTTATGTGAGGGTGCACCAGAGGGTTGAATGAGTCCAGCTTTGAAGGTTAAGACAGTTCAGGCCTGAGCACAGTAAGTACTGTTTATCAGACTTTTCAGAGTGCCAATCAGTGCATGAAGCTAAACTCCATGAGACAGAGCAGCAGCTCTGCTGCCTTACAGGTGTATCTGTTTCTGATGTAACACATATCTGTGTTTCCAAAAAGCCACATGAATTGGTATTGTGTGCATTTTAATGTTTTGTTTGTTCTCCTTCCTTCTAGAAGAGTAATTATGGTCTTAACTCCTCTCATTCATTAAATCAAACCTTGCTCCCAGCACAATGATGAGCATTCACCACTAGATATACTTGCTCCTGCGCTGAGACTTTGTCGGCTCAGTTTCAGCCCAAAGCAAATTTTTCTGGCTGGGTTTATAAGCTCTTCAATATAAAGGTATTACAATGGAAATTGTAATTTTGCTTCAACTCTGAGAGCCTGCCTGCCCTGCAGTGTGACATTCAGAACCCTGCTAGACTACTGCACGTGCCCTTGTGCAGTGTGAAATGACCACTTTCTTGTGTGACAGCCAAACCTCATGACTCAATACAACTGTGTGGTGTGGTTCATTGCTCCACTGATTTGCTTTTGTAGGAGAATAATTAATTCGCAGTGACTGACATCGCTTTATTTCCACCCCATCACTGACATCTTGTCTGAGTTACATCATATCCCATAAGTTGCCTACCTTTTCTGGCTGCTGATGCTCTTTATTCCCTCTATTCCTTAGTATGATACTCATCATAATCTGCTCTCTTATACTAAGGCCAAGACTCCTGCTGTGTTTCCAGGTAAAGTATTATTTTATTGAGTGATTCATTGGGGAGGAGAGAGGGAAGAGAGAAGGAAAAGCCTTAAGAGGAAAAATATCCAAGTTCCATGATTTCAGAAACTCTGAAACAGCTCCAAAATTCCTTGGTGTTCTGGAGGTCTTTCCCTGCATGATGAAAGCATAGGTCTTTTGTGCTGTTTGCTTTCTTCTGCAGTATTTTATGGTTCTCATATATTCTGAGTTGTGTTGATTTGTGGCTAGTTTTTCATTATTAACCCAGGAGGAATTTTCCTTGGAAACGTAGGAAAGAAACAACGCCCTGAAGTAAGACACTGCAAATGAGCAACTGCCATCAGACGACGGATTCTGTTATTTACCCAGTTCTTGTAGAATACTGCAGTATTTGATCACCTCCTAAAATGATAAAGTGGAAATAAAAGCATCTTTCTTCTCCCCCCCCCCCCTTCCCATTTGCTTGCTGCATCAGCTCTGTAGGCTATTACATAGTGAAGAAGAAACATAGTCTTCCCCAGCCAGGGAAGTAGGCCCTGTGATTGAAGAGGTAAAAGTGGATACAAAACATGTCAGCTCAATTCCATCCTCCAACACATTTTCTGGAGCAAGCTACCTATTACAGAGCATTGAAGTCCCTTGATTTGTAATGAAACCAATAGAAATTATAGATCTAAATCTTGTTAGGAAGCAAGACTCCAGTCTCTGTCTCAGATGCAGTCTGTGAAATGAGGATATTAGCATCTCCCAGCTCACAGGCAATAATTGATCCACATAGAGACAGAAAGCACTCACATTCTGATGCGATGGGAGCTGTTGAAGTATCTACAAATGATGACTCCATCTCCCCTGCTCTTGGGTTATTCCTGATTTACAGAAATATGAATGAGACCAATTTCTCACCATTCCTATGTGAAAACACCTCCACAAAAACAGTGATTCCTTGAACACTAGAATTCAGGATCCTAATTTCCTGTGGATTTGCATTTCTATGCTAGGAGTCCCTCTGGATCCTCTAATAAGCACTGAATTCATGACACAGCCATTCTTTTAACTGGGCACCAATAGGATTTCTCCTCTTCAGGCAGCCACCTACATTCATGAAATGTGTTGAGATTATTCTCCCTACCTGTCTAACTGGCCACCAAGGCTTGTTTCCACTAAGAATCTGCCTTCACTAATTTAAAACATTCATACCTCAGCTGCTGTAGCAGAAAAGATATAAAGCCTAATACAATTAGTATCAAGCCAGCTTTACTTACATTGGAAAAAAACTATGCTTTCAGTGCTGATCTCCCAGGAGACTTCCAGCATTTCAAATTCTGTTGGTATATCCCTGGAACTACACTGACATCAAATCAGCATAAGTTAAGTGAGAATCAGTTAATGGAAATTTAATCTATATCACTTAAAATTTTGTTTATCAAGATCTTGGTGTCATTATACAGTGTAAGAGGTAGATACAGAGTATTCTCACTATAGCTTGTAGAACTACTCCCAGTGTGCTACTATAACTAAAAGCAAATCTGCAAATATATCTGTATCTAGGGAAAGCAGGTAAAATCACAGAATAGAATGCTAGAATCAACTAGGTTGGAAAAGACCTTTAAGATCATCAAGTCCAACCGTTACCCTAGGACTGCCAAGACCACCACTAAACAATATCACTGAGGGCCTCATCTATACGGGTTTTGAAAACTTGCAGGGACAGTGACTCCACCACTGCTCTCATGACCCTGTCTGTGAAGAAAGTGTTCCCAGTATCCAATCTAAACCTCCCCTGGCACAGCTTGAGGCTGTTACCTCTTGTCCTATCAATTGTTACTTGGGGAAGAGACTGACCCCCACCTCACTACAACCTCTTTTCAGACAGTTGTAGAGAGCGATAATCATAGAATTATAGAATCACAGAATAGCTAGGGTTGGAAAGGACCTTAAGATCATCCAGTTCCAGCCCTCCTACCATGGGCAGGGACACCTCACACTAAACCATGTCACCCAAGGCTCTGTCCAACCTGGCCTTGAACACTGCCAGGGATGGAGCATTCACAACCTCCCTGGGCAACCCATTCCGGTGCCTCACCACCCTAACAGTAAAGAATTTCCTCCTTATATCCAATCTAAACTTCCCATTTAAGTTAACCCCTTACCCCTTGTCCTATCACTACAGTCCCTAATGAAGAGTCCCTCCCCAGCATCCCTATAGGCCCCCTTCAGATACTGGAAGGCTGCTATGAGGTCTCCATGCAGCCTTCTCTTCTCCAGGCTGAAGAGCCCCAACTTCCTCAGCCTGTCTTCATACAGGAGGTGCTCCAGTCCCCTGATCATCCTTGTGGCCCTCCTCTGGACTTGTTCCAACAGTTCCATGTCCTTTTTATGTTGAGGACACCAGAACTGCACACAATACTCCAAGTGGGGTCTCATGAGAGCAGAGTAGAGGGGCAGGATCACCTCCGACCTGCTGGTCACGCTCCTTTTGATGCAGCCCAGGATACGGTTGGCTTTCTGGGCTGCGAGCGCACACTGAAGCTGGCTCATGTTCATTTTCTCATCAACCAGCACCCCCAAGTCCTTCTTGGCAGGGCTGCTCTGAACCTGTTCTCTGCCTGACCTGTAGCTGCGCCTGGGATTGCCCCAACCCAAGTGTAGGACTCTGCACTTGGCTTGGTTAAGCTTCATAAGGTTGGCATCAGCCCATGTCAACAAGCGTATCAAGGTCCCTCTGAATGGCATAAGGATGGATAATGTCCCGTTTGATCCTTCTCCACAGTAAAGCCCCCCAGTTCCCTCAGCTGCTCCCCATCACACTTTTGCTCCAGACCCTTCACCAGCTTCATTGCCAATTTCTTGACTCCCTCCAGCACCTCAATGTCTCTCTTGTAGTGAAGGGCCTAGAACTGAGCACAGGATTCAAGGTGCAGCCTCACCAGTGCTGAATACAGGGGATGATCATTACCCTGGTCCTGTTGGGCCACACTATTACTGATACAAGGAAGGATGCCACTGGCCTTGGCCACCTGGGCACAAGCTAGCTCATGTTCAGCCGCTGTTGACCAACATCCACAGGTCCTTTCCCACCAGGCACATTTCCAGCCGCTCTTCTTCCAGCCTGTAGTGTTGCAGGCTGTTGTGGCCCAAATGCAGGACCCAGCCCTCTGCCTTGTTGAACCTCATCCCCCTGAACACAACCCATCAATCCAGCATGTCCAGATCCCTCTGCAGAGCCTTCCTATTCTTCAGCAGATCAACATTCCCAGCCAACTTGGTGCTGTCTGCAAATTTACTGAAGGTGCACTCAATCCCCTCATCCAGATCATCAGTTAAGGTATTAAACAACAGTGGCTCTAACAATGGTCCATATTAAGCTCCTCCTGTTTGCTGCCCATGCTGCAGGCATTGTCATAAATGCATGCAAGTTGCCTGTGGATCCAGACTCCAACAGCAGCATGCTACCCCATGGCTCATTTCTAGTGAGCCTGATGTTATCCACTTTCCTCTTCAAAATCCTGCTTTCAGCTTTGTAGTTGAATGTATAGGGTAGCAATTTCAACCTGAGTTTTCTTGGGAGCAAGGAGGAGTGATTTCAGCAGCTTAGAAGGGTGTTTTCATGTCCCACATTGTTCCATAAAGGAAAATTAAAGCAGCAAAAGCTAATTTTCTTTGGAACTGGCTCTTGACTGAGTTTATAAAGACTTGTAATAAAGAAGCACCATCTTTGAAGCATGTATACATGCCCAGTTTTGAATGACAAGCTTCTGATGCAGTCCATATTTTTTACCTATAATTTTGCTTCAAAAGCAAATGAGTCTTTTTTTGGGTAACATATAGAACAATGTCTTTTGGATAGCTTTCACATTACGTGTCATTTTATGAAGCTGAGTTTCTTATTCTTGGCTACTCACACTAAAGCTGCAGCTCTTATGAGCACATTTTAATGTATCAATTTATATTCAGAACAAAGAACCTAGGGTTATCCCACCATCAGAAATCCTTATGAGCTTGATTTTTTACTGTTTCCATTATGTAGGGTTATGGTTTCCATAGAAAAAATAAAACAAGGTTTTCCTTTATTTTTCTTTTTTTTTTCCCCTCCTTTAGTTCCACAGTTTATTTTCAGAGTAGCAAATCTTGTGGGGGTTTTTGTTTTGCTTTGATTTTTCCCTGTGCTGTTTTTGGTTTTGTTTTGGTTTTTAACCAACAAGCATTTGTTGTGCATTATAAATCGGAATGGAATTTGCTTTTTCCCACAAACGCATTAACCTGCTAGCCAGATGTGTAGCTTGGCACACTGACTTAATGTTGTTTCTGTCATGTAATGACCCACAAGACAGTTTTGGGCATGATCCATGTTATCTAGTAGGGCAAAATTCTTACAGTATCAACCAGTATCAAAGAGGGGTTCCTTTCCTCCACGTTTTTTCAAAGCATTGAGGAAGCCTTATAAACTCAAACAATTCATGTGAAAGCATTTAAGTGCCTATTAAAGACGCTCAAGTAGGGAAATTTTCACTAGCATAAAGAAGCCAAAAAAAGAATAATCTGTTTCTTGCTGATACTCAGAGATCTGCTACTTATTCACAAGACAATGAGATGACATGTCAGTGTTGTACCATTTGCCAGAACGTATGTGTGTGTTTATCAAGGCAGCATGAGTCTACAATTCTCAAGGCAATCTTTTTTTCCAATTCAAAACTGCAAAAAGGCATCAATTCCTCCACCTTCAGAAATTGTATTTTCTTTTGAAAAGCATTTTGATTGAAAATTCCTACTCAGCTCTTCTTTGCATAAATTCTTATAGGTGTAGAAAGAGTAGTGTGAATTCTCCCATGCTCCTCAGTGGGCAACAACGTCCCTTGAGGGCAGAATCTCTTTGCAACTCTTCTTGTACAGAGCACCATCAGCCTCCAAGGACTGTGCACAGACATGTGTCAGACATGTGTCCTTGCAGGACCAAGCTCTTGCCTGGTATTTTTGAATGTTCATTTGCATAATCATCTGTGAAGAAACATGCTCTAAGTATTTTGCTCTTTTTAGGCCCATAATCTCAACTGAGGAAAGGGGAACGGAGACAGAATTAACACCAAGACAGAAAGGAGCTATGCTTCAGAAAAGTCTCTGTCCATCAGCTTAAATTTGTCTTTTTGTTGCCTTCTATACTATAATCACTTCACACAGCAAACTCCTTAGGCAATACCTTCAGGCTTTACACTATTTGGGTGTAGTGAACAATCTGCATTTTTACAGGGTGCTCCACCCCTTTCCTGGAGTCTTGACATGGCTTTGGAAGTCAAAAGAGCTGAGAATGAACCTGGGAATCAATCCAGCTGCGTATTTAAATCAGATAGTGCTGGAAAGATTTCTTCCTGAGACTGTACTCCTCAGAAAAGAATATATGCTGCATCCATGGAGAGAAAATGTGTTATAAAGAAAGCTGGAGTGCAGGAAAAGATCCCTAAACCTCACCCATAACACATCTTAAGAGAAATAGCACCCCACTAAACTACTGAAAGGTATCAAAGATCCTCAGGTTCATTTTGCAGAAGACTTTTGCTTTGGTTGCTTTCAAATCCTAGGGCTTGCTTTCTTTTCTATCTCTCACTCTGTTATTCCTTTAGTTACTTGAACTGAGATAGAGTTTGAAGGAGCTTCTTGAATGATACCACCTAGAAAAGTCCATGGACTGGAATTTATCCATCACTGATAGTAGAAATAGATACTTGGCATTCAATCCAAACATGTGACACTGCAGGAGAGAGCAATGGATGTCAAGAATATGTATTTATAAGGAAAAGATAATGGAGAAGAGCTGGGCTTTGGGTTTCTGTCCACTACTTTTCTCCACTTTAAATGTTTGCCCAGGCTTTGCTATATCTCTGCATATTGTATTATCCCTAGAGTTACATAGCTCTGCTTTCATTATTAACCTACAGAGGAATTACTGGATGTAATTTTGGTTAAATCACATAAACCCTCATAGGGCTGCTATGGCAGCATTCCCTTTTTAATTCCCTGGGGAATGGACTGATACTTCAGAGAAGCAAAATAAGTTGCCCAAACGTAAGTTACTTAGAGCTCAATATTATTACATTTTTCCCTGGAGAGGTGGTAACAAGAGACTAAACTGTATTTGGGGCTTCACTTTCTGTAACATCCACTTTTCTGCAAAAAACAAAGTCAACTTCATTGTTTATCCTCACTTAGGATTGCAAGAGATGTTCGGGATCCTGTGCAAGATGATTAATGTCTTCAGCTGCCAGTGAGGCAAATGGGAGTTAAAGATGCTCAGGTTCTCACTTTAGTTAAATAGATTTCTGCTTGGACCCAGCAACTGGACTGCAATGTCTGCTCCTATGGGAATGCCAGTGTCTATGGTTGCTTTGCAGTTAAGGAAGAGCTCCTGAAAACAGCCAGGCTGCACCAGAACAACACGCCAGGACTACCTGTTTCCAGGTGTGCTCATCAGAAGATGCTCGGGAAAAGTGGCTAAAAATGAGGATCTGTGTAAACCCACCCTTACCAGGTACAGCCAGTTGTCACCCGGAGCTTTATTTCTGCTTTGTGAAGGTGATGCTATTCTTCAATGTTTCCAGATTGTTCCCTGTTCATGGGACAATGGCATCTCTCTGCAAACAAAGGGCAACATTCTCCATTTTGACTTGTCTCTCTAACCTGCACTGCACATTTGAACCTTGTCCCTACCACCAGCAGCACAGATAAATAATTCTTCCAGCCCACCAAGAAGAGAAAGGGAATGAAGGACAAAAATGTCCTTTTATTTGTCTTTACATCCTGGGTTTTACTGCAGATTTATTAATGTCTGGGCAAAATCATTAGTATTCTTGAAAAAGTCTAACTCTCCAGCCAAAACTAAAATTAATTTGATAGATTGTCCTTGACTCTCAATTATTAGGTGAGTGCAGAAAATGTTCATAAACATGAGGGACCTTGACACTGCAATCTGAAAATTGCCCTCATAATAAATTAAAGATTTTTAATATCAATTCTCATTGTACTTTTTGCCCTGCTCCTTCTTCCAAAGAAGGCTTTTGTATGTATTTCAAGCTCCCTCACTTTCTCACAGTTGCAAGAACTTTTATGTGACTGAGCTGTGTATTTTGAAATATTACCTTTGACAAATGGTTCTAACAGCAAACACGAAATGAAAATGTGAGCTGTACTGTTCAGCATCACTTCAAGATTTCAGAGTGTTAGTTTGGTTCAGATGTTCACAAAGACATTCTAATTAAAATCCCAGTGGATTTGCTTTCTAAGAAAACTATCATTTACATGATAATGTTTTATGTCTCAGAGAGAATCTGCAAATAGGCACTGAAAAGAGAAAGAAAGGAAAAAAATGCCTGTGCTGCAAGGACATTTTTATATGAAAACTGGGTCAGAAATCACTTAAAGATTACAGCTATGAGAAATACTGCGTTTTCAGCTTGAAATTTGGTTTATCAAGCCGCTATATAACCTTGATGATCTGATTTGAAATCTGACATTGTAACCTGTGTACGATATCCTTCAGTCCTCCCACTTCCATGTAAAGGAGAACTTACCTAATGAGTTTGATGGCAGTCCACTTTAATAAGCAATGAGAGTTTGGGTCCAATATGAGACACAGATCTGAGGGGGGAGAAGCAGCATTGTGCTAGGCACAGGTATGACATTTTGTCACTGATATAATCCTGAAACATATTTTCCTGAATTTAAAACTCCAGAACCAAAGTACTGTGTAGCCACATATATTTTATTACATTATTCCTAAATCCCTATAAGCAAAATTTATTTCTTTTTCCCCTCTCTCTCTTTATATTATTCTTGGTGATAGTATCCGTGTCTCAAATGTTAGATAATTTTACAGACTCTATTTTGTCTTTTTTATAAATATTTACATTTTCTCATAGCACTGTTTCTTTCATCTAAGTCACACTGTCTCTGTCTCACCGCTGGTCACACACTTCCATTGCTTGTAAAACTGTACAACATTTTCATGCATGGTGAAAGTGACAAAATTCCCCTTTTGCTGGTGTCAGGAGCACTTCAAATTAATTTACTTCAAGATTCTCCTTGTTTTTTTTTCATATTTTAACAGCTAATAAATTGCTACTTTCTTTGGAGAAACTAAACATTTTACTTTCTCTGACAGTGTCAGAGGCTCGGTGCCAACCCTAATCACCACAAACCGCTGGAGACCTATTGATTTAGACAGAGCTAGATCACTCTAACTACTGAAGATCTGGTCGCTAATGTGCTGTGAAAATGAAGTTTTCCTGGAAATGCAGTGCAATGAACTTACAAGCTGAATAAAGAAAATGTGATCCTTCACTGCCTTTTTTACTGCTGGCCATTCATAAGGCACCCAGCATTATGGCCATCCTCAACCTCTATGTAGCTGGTTTGGAAGATGAAAAGGACACTCCAAGCAGTAGGCTTTAACTTTCAGCTTGGTCATATCCCAACCAGTTTCTCTACATTTTCAGGTGTTTTTTTTCCACAGTGAGGACTCAGACTACAGTGCTTTTGTCTCATGGCATTTTAGCACAACCGCTCTAAAATAAAATTGAAAAACCTATATAGAGAGGAGTTCAATGCACACACACACAGAGATATATATATGTATGTACGGGAAAGTTATTCTTTCTCCAGTCTTTGCATTCTTCAAAGCAGCTGAACTAGTTTAGTTCAGGCTGCCAGAAATAGCCTTTTCAGGCACACAGACAGCTTGTAAAATGATAGGTGAAGTTTTGAGTGACGGCAGCAGGGGACAGGGACAAAAGCTGCTAAGCCACCTTGGGTGTTTTCTGTGCTTGTGCTCCCACTGTGATTAACCAGTCAGCTGTATTGAGCTGGGATCCTAAACCCCACATCACCTCCTTTGCTCCAATGGTTCTTTTAAATCTGCAGAAGAACTTGGAAACAAATAGAAAAATGAGTCTGGTGACTTACTGTCGGTGGATGATTAATTGTTCTGAGATTGCAGTCATGATTACAGAGCTTTCATCTCAGATGACACTAATTAGGTTTTTCATTCTTCTGCACACATATGTTGTATCAGAGCAAATTCACTGTGATAGCGCTGGGGAGGATGTATGCAAACCTCTCTGTTTATCGTCCCCAATCAAACAGCCTTAAAAACTACCAGTCAAATAGACGGTTTATTGAAATAACGAACTGTCCAGTTTATGCAGTGCCTAAATCCCAAGGCCTCTGCTCAGGACAGTTTGCCAGTTGGGTTTAGGAATATAGTTTTACCACTCATGGTGAAGCTGTGCCAACGTATACCAGTCCACCCTGCAGCTACACTTCCTGCTGCAGAGCAGACAGACAGGAGATAAATCTGGTGTCTACGCAGCCAAGACAAAGTAAAACACAAGCACTTTTCTCATCAGTGTGTGGGTGAAGTTCAGGGAAACCCAGAAGCCATAGGAGACATCCACTTCTCCCTGGTCCCACTGAAGTGAAAGAGGACATGGGGATCCAGAAGAGCAGGAAATTAGCTTGCCATGCAGGCTGAGATCCACCAGCCTCAAAATGCCTGACAGTGGGTGAGAGCGCAGTCCCTGCTTCAGCTTGCAAATTCAAGTACAGTCAGAGGGAGCTGCAGAGAAGCCACACGCCCTAATGGGGACTGGGATGGGGCTGCTCTCCTCCTGCACACCCAGAGGTCTGGAGAGCACAGGGAACTAAGCTGGTTACGCCAGCGACGCTGCTAACGCAGGAAAACGAGGAGGAGAGAGGAGGTCAAAGCAAAGCATGGGAAAGCACATGGGAAATTTGAGAGTTAAAAAAAGAAATAAAACAGACTATAACTGCTTAGTAAACATAATTTTTTCTCACTCTGGGACAACCCTGCTTTTCTGAATGTATCCTACATCATAATGGCACATGGAACATATTAACTTGCAGCCATGACCTACATTAGGATCAGAAAAAGACTGTTTTAGCTAAAACAAAGTTGTGAGCTGATGTTGTCAAAATACTGAGCTGTTGTTTTTCTTACAGACTTTAGGATGATCCCCTGCAGCAAAAGGCTTCAATGGATTCAACAGCAAAGCCTGTCTGCTAATAGCTTTCAAGCATTTAAATCCTCAAATCCCTGGGAAGCAAGGCTATTCCTCAGTCATCAGGCTCATTTGATCTAATAGCACAAACATAAACAAGAGCAAAACCAGGGGACTGAGGGAGTAGAAACAACATTTCCCAGAAACATCCAGTAGATGTGAAGTTATCTGGAGTCCCCAGCATAACCACATCAAACTAGTGAGATATATATGTACTTGGCACATCCGTGCTGCTTTAGCCCTTTTGGAGTATAACCAAAGTAGGAAAAAGCCAGGACAATCTCCTTTTCTGCAGAAGAGGCAAAGCAATATTTGTTTGTTCAAGAGGCTGATGCACACAAATGAGCAATGCACCCAGAGCTTACTGACAGAATGGCTGGATCCTATTTTTGAAGCCGTATTTTTCACAACCTAAAGACGCAAACCTAAGAAGGCAGAGATGGGCCTTGAGTTCCCTCTGGTTTTACTTTTGGTGCATTTCCAGCAGCCTGGCTCCTGTGTTCACTCACATTACCCATGTTGCAAATTCATCCTATACCCTGTGTGTGGAAACCAGCCTCTTGTGAAAGGATTTGCAGCACTCTCCCATAACAAAAAGCTCCGCTGTGCTCTCCTTGTCACTCTATTCTCTGAGGCTCTTGAAGTGGATATACTAACCCATGAGCAAACAAGCTTTGCCAATGAACTTAGATACCCAGTTGCAATTAGGAGGCTGTGGCTGATGATGCATAACACAGAAAAGACTGACAAGACTGAAGGAGTGCCACAAAATGTCATCAGGCATTATCAACTGCCATTGGGCCTGGAGCTTTCCTGGGGAAGCCTGCCAAGGAGGCAAGTGAGTACAATGACTGCGACTCAATGGCAAGTAGTCTCAGACAGTGTAAGAGGCCCAGAGTTGTCACATATAAATCTCCAAAGACTGGTGAAAACAGCTAGTGAAAGCAAGTGAAGCAGCAGGGAGAGAACTCAGGAGGCAAATGTTAGAGCATCACCGAACCATATGCAACCCTACAAAGATAATGGCCCTAAATTACCTCTCACTTGCATTGGTTCATTAAGAATTTGATAGAGCTGTACTGGTGCCACTGAAAGCCTATTCAGAGAGCTAAGTGGACTCTGGATCAGGCCCTAGGACTGGAAAATATATTAGATCATGAAGTACACTATTACATATTTTATAAGGGAACAGCTATCAATGTCTGCTCCACCCAGAGAACATACAAAAAACAGCTGGAAATAAGAACAGCTGTGTATATCCCAGCCACTCTTTAGCTGCAGTTTCTTCCAGCTACTCCTGTGCTAATGTTAGACATTTCTATGGCTCCCTATTTGTAGAAGGAATCTTTAAACACTGAGTAAACAATTAGGTTCAGTGACATATGAGTAAAATAATTATAGCGTAAATAAGATATGCTTGACACTATTGTTAATTATTTGAGCTAACCTCTGGGTATGCAAATGTGGATGATGAGAGATGTGTTTGCAGGCATCTCTGGTAAGTGCTTCTTACACCACAACTTTTCAACCAAGATTTTGGTCTTTGCTAGCCAGATTTAAAACTAGTCTATGAATACACTGCAAAGGAGAGCATCCGTTGCTGATACAGACGGTTTTTCTATAAAGGTCTTCCGAGAACAATGGTCAGCGGAGATACATAGTGGCTGGAGGTGTTGCTAGTGAGACTACTACTTATTCCTAAAACAGAAACTTTCAGACCTGTACCAAATGACTTGCCTCTTGGGCAAAATATTTCACTCTTACTCAACAGAGCTAATTTTGATCACACGGTGTGCGCAAGACCCATTCGCAAGTCTAACATAATGTCATCTACACTTACAAGAGGGAAAAAGAGATGTATTAATCTGCAGATAGATGGATTCTGTATCTGGAAGTTGGACACCAATGGTGTTCTTTCACCATGATTTTCCTTCTCCTTTAGCCATATAAACTACAGTATGTGTTGCATTATGGCTGCTTGAGCATTGAATCTGAATATCCAACAATTGAGAAAGACATTTTATGGCATATAACCCTGGCTCCCTGGGAATAACAGAGAGGTATTTAATTAATAGGAACTTGCATTTTTTTTCTCCTAAAGATAAATGATAAAAAATACAAAATGCTGTATTTTGCAGAGTGCCCTTGTGAAAGAAAATGTATCTGAGTGGAAAACTTGGCCAGAGTTTTCCATAACACACCAAATTAAACATGAGCTCCATTTGGAAAAGACTTCGAGTGTGCCTAAGGCTGTTTTTAGTACTGCTCATATGGAAACGTCACACCGTGCATGTCTCCATTGTAACCCACACAAAACTGATATTGCTCCCCAGGAATGCAGTCTCATGGCCTGTGCTGGTGAAGTAATGTGTGTCAGTCTTCATGGATAATTGGGAGATTCCTGAGGTTTTAGCTCTCTCGATCAATGCTAGCCTGAAGTTGCATATAGGACAGAGTCTAGTAATTCACTGTCTCTTTCACTACAGCAGAGCTACAGAAGTCTATTCACAAGAGATGACTTTTGGAGTCTAGTGTTTCTAATGCATACATATATCACATATCTGTCCTGAAGTCTTATGTGAAATCCTTCTACCATCTGATATTATCTATATGATAAGAAATAGAATTTGTTCAATCATAACAGAAAAGCCCAAAGCTTATAATATCTGCCAATTTAATGTGAAAGTTGTCATGACAGAGGAATTCCTGGGTGTCACAATGCTGTAATGGCAGCTCCCCTTCCCAACACTTAATAAGAAAGCTATTGCCAATGAAGAGGAAGGGCACAGAGAATACCAGTGATGTTAAGTGTCCGGGCCACAAAGACCTAGCCTGTTGAAATTAGTTTTTAATAAATATGCTAAAACAAAAGAAATTCCTGAACACTGGACAACAGCAAGTGTGGTGCCAAAAGTCAAAAATGGAGCTGAAGTGTGAGCCAGCTGGCCAGCAACAATGGGAGGTGAGGCAAGGCAATGAAAAACTGATAAAAAAGAAAATTAATTGAAATAATAAAGCATAAAAATATAATTTAAACCGGCAATCCTGGTTTTACGGAAAACAGGCCTCATCATATATATCTGATGTTATTCTTCGATGAGATTACAAGTTTGGTTGATAAAGATAACTGCGTAGATGCAACACAGAGTTTGGTGAGTCAGAGAACTCCGCAGAACACAACATGCTGGCTATAAAAACATTACGAAACTTCTGTAGAAGAGAGGTTGTTTGTAGCAAGTTATGGTTGCAGGCCAACCACAGTCAATGGTTGGAAAGCTTCAGCAATCTGACATGCAGGAATTAACACCAGAAAATAAGAGGTTAATCATGGAGCATTATTTAGCAATTCTGGGCACTTAAAATCATTTTAATCCAGCCAAATGCAAATTTTCACAGCTGTCAATGAAGAATGTAGGCTGTACTTGCAGCAAGGAAGACTACTTGGAAATCAGTGAGAAGGGAAAGAGTTAATCAGCTGAATACAAGGCCTTGTTCTAGAAAAAGAAAAGAAAAGGAGAGGAGAGGAGAGGAGAGGAGAGGAGAGGAGAAAGAAAAAAGAAAAGAAAAAAGAAAAGAAAAGAGAAAAGAAAAGAAAAGAAAAGAAAAGAAAAGAAAAGAAAAGAAAAGAAAAAAGAAAAGAGAAAAGAAAAGAGAAAAGAAAAAAGAAAAGACAAACAAATTTGACCTTTGATTACACTAAAAGAAGAAGAGAATTGGAGAATGGATTTTTACCTCTGCATGCGGCACCAGCAAAACTATCCTGGTTTAGCACTTAATTTTTAAGGCTGCTAAATTTTGGAGTAGAAAAGTCTAAAATACTTTAGCAAAATGTTTTACATATTATGTATGGAATTCAATCAGTTTAATTAACCAGCAAGACAATGGAAAGGTGGCTTGATTGCAGTGTGTTTATACATACAAAAGAAGAAAATAGTGGGTATCAAAGGACCCTTTCATCTAAAGGAGCATAGCATAACAAGAAGCAAGGTCTGAGATGTGAAGCCATACTACTTGAAGTAAACAATTAAGAACACACTTTAATAGGGAAAGTAGAAAATTGTAGAAATTACTGAGGAAATGGCAGTTTACAAATGAAAACTAAATGCTAGTTGCTTTTCTGGAAAAAAAATCAACTAAGTTTTCAGGATAAATGCAGGGGTGACTGGCCTTCATTAAATAAAATGTCAAACTAAATGATCTAATGGTCCTTCCTGGTCATAAAGAAAATGAATCTCTGAAGGAACAGACACTGCTTTTTCTTTAAAAAATTGCATGATGACTTTTGGTTTTCAGCCAGTTGAAAACATGCTTTAAATTTTCCAGAGTTTTGACTGTTTTTTCCATTCTGCCTTGGGTATTTCAAGTATATCAGTATAAATGTTGATAAATGTATTTCCCACCAAAAAGGAGATTGTTCAGTCAATAGTTTCTACTGCCATCCATATATTTTTGTATGTTTATGACTAGCTTTACAAAGAGCTGGACTCCTCTGCATTTCCTGGTGAGAACCAGAACACTTTGTCATTGAAATGTCCATAAAACTTTGTTTTGTGTTTTTTTCTTACCTGAATTTAATATTTTGTGAGTAATCAATGAAGTGAATGAACTTGACATACAAAGTCATCGTTTATTCCTATCTTTGAAACCAAAAAGAGCTACATCAGTGCCATCTGCTAAAGTTTTTCATTTCTGTAGCACATGATGGGATCACATGAATGTGGAGCAGTTTCTCACTGCAGCACCATATGTGGTGTCACATTTTCTGCATACCTTCATTGCTACATGATACATCAGCTTAAAAGACAACTACGTGGATTTGTGCAAATTTTGGATCCCAAGCATATTAAAAAAAAAAAAAGATAAATGGAGAAATCTAATGGGACGGGACCTCCAGGACCAGTTTTTCCCAGCATTGCTTACAGCACGTCCTAGTTCTTCCCATCATTTTCCCCTCATGATGGGAAGGCGTTGTGCAGCTGGACCACGCGGCACTGATTCACGTGGTCTGCGCTGCTTGACACGGTTCACACCCACGTAGTGAAAACTGAAAGAAACAACATCCTTTTGTTTCACCAGCAAGATCAAGGCTGTTTTGTTTTTTTTTCTTTCTTAGTGATATAGCCAAATACGGGTTGGTTTATCACACTGGGGAATTCCACTTTGGGAAAACAAAGGATGAAGTGGTGTTTCCTAATGAAAAGCATACACTGCTGCAACCTACAGGCCACAGCCGGTATGAGTCTGCCAAGAAATGTTTTTTTTTTTTTTTCCCCCCTTGTATAAGAGATTTTTTACTCTGTTTTCCTCTCAGTGCTCTACTGATTGTAATGGAATTATTTCTGAATTGTTCGCTATCAATGAAAGGAGAATTAGCTGCACTCTGTTTCCAAACTCTTCCTTAACAAGTACCAACATGTTGTCCTCCATCTATCTTCCTCCCACTCTGGGCATTTAGTTTCTTCTAGCAGTACATTCAGAATTTAAAAAGGAAAAATCCTGCCACACACATTTGCTTAAGGTATATTTAAACAAGTACAAGGCAGAGTTGCAGTCGGAGCTGCACACTTCATAGCAAACCTTCCTCCAAATGAAGCGAAGGTCTCAGGGTAGGCAAATTACATAGAGGTATCAGTCTGGAGTAACCTTAGGCACCTTCACTAGGTTTTCCCCCATCTACCAAGTTTGAGAAGACAATTTGTCAAATAGCCTAGCTTGTATTTCAACTCCTTTACTACAGACATGCTTATAATGCTTGGAAACACTACCTCCTCCTTGAACAGGGTGCTCACAGCCCCTTAGTTTTTCTGATGACAGTCAAAACTCATTTCACATTTCTGCTCAAAGCATCAGTTGTAATTATGAGAAAGATCAACCTGGGACCCCATGGAGCAAGCCATAGGTTTTGCCCAGCAGGCAATGGTCTGACTTGCCATCTGTTCTTCCCTTTGCATTATTTTCCTGTTGGAGGACGGCTGCAACCATCAAATTACAAACTAAAAAAATAACGTGGCTGGTTACACTCCACAAATAATAAATAACCAGATCACCTAGAAGGCAGTACACACAGGACATGGAAACTGTGCTTTTCTGGTCTTTCAACGCTCATTTGCCACTCACATATCCTTTGTGCTTTTGAATACCTCCCTTTGTACATGAACACTTCATGTGCCGTCAATGATTTGCTTGAATCATACACATTTCCAAATAACTACATGGTCCAGCACCTAACAGTAAGCTCTGAAACCAGAAGCAGTTTGTAAATCATTCACAGAATCAAACAGAGAACAGAGCCTAGGAAAAGTACTATTTGAACAGCTATAATATACTTAAAATATTGCAATAAAACATTGATAGTTGGAAATCAATAGGGTCTGACAGACTAAGTATAACTCAGAGGTCACAAATATGAGTTTAACTAACTTCAGAAATATTACCTAGGCTGGATGAAGATGAAAATTGGCCTTTTCCTTTACTGAGTGAAGAAAGTGATTTCCTGCACTGTGATCATGTAGAGGTTTCACCTCTGCGCTGCTGTGCTGCTCTCCTGATAAGAAACTCTTTAATCTCCCTGACCCAGGGAACACTGATTTTCCTGATTTTCCAAAGGAAGTCATAACATGCAACATGCCTTCATCTCAGACATGTCCAGAGCCCTGAACAAAGCAGCATGACGGGACGTGCAACAGAGCTGCAGTGAGGCATGAGTCAGCCTCCTTTGGCCATAAATCTAAGTCATTGCAAAACTCCCTTCCATTTGTTCCATCTGATCCTCTCCTCTGATTAATTTTGCAATGGTGTAATTTTCACAGCACAGTTATACTCTCTGAAGGAGGTGCGGGATCTCTCGGGGAGTTTTGGAACAGTGTTGCCAACTCACATGATTTTTATCTCGAGTCTTATGATTTTTCAGCTTTCTTCTGCTTTGGCTGCCAGAAGCATGCAATGACATGAGAAACCCAGCTACCTTCCCTCTTAATTTTTATTAATAGCAATTTTCTAGTCGTTATGGCTGTACCCTAAAGACCCAGAAATCAAAACGCAAAAGAAAAAGAAGCCAATTTCATCATTTTAACTGTGATTTTTAAGATTACTTGGTAATTCATGAAACCCTGACTCAAGATATTTTTCTATTGAAGTTGGCAGCACTGTTTGTTTTTCATTCTCACTAAACTGCCCCTTAATATATTCCGTCTCGGTTATTAATGAAATGGGGAGTACAAACTTTGTAACTGGAGGCAGAACAGCAACCCAAGTCATTTTTTTGAGGTGCCTGCAAAGGGCTTGTTGGTACTGGATGAGGAACAGGGCCATCAGGACTCTGGGAAGGAGAAGGGATGGAGCTGTCCTAACTGGAAAGACAAAGAAGAGAAAGAGAATATAAACTTGGTCTCCTTAAGGAAATTCCCCTCCATAGAGATTCCTGGAGGAAGGATAGCCTCTTTGAGCTTTTTCCTCCACGAAGAGAAGAGATGGGCTGGCAAAAATCAAAGGCACCCACCATCTGCAAAGCAGGTCCCCATACACATGGCTGAGTCTGCTTTTCCTTCGGTTTTCACAGGGCTGCAACTAGAACCAGAACCAAGGAAATACTGTTCTTGGGGCAAAGAGGAGTCTGTATTTAGCCTCCTTTGAACCCAGAAAGGAAAATGATACATATTCGGCAGTTACCCAGCTTGCAAGCTGGGATTCTCCTTAGCCTTTCCAGGTGCCAGGGGCTGTGCACACAATACCCACAGTGTCACTGCTCTTCAAAAACATAAGGGCTTGCAAATAAACCGCAGGGGTTTAATTCTCTTCTCGGGCATTCAGTAAGGGTTTTGCTGAAGTCTAGTGTGACCAAACCATGCTACTCACAGGCCAAAATCCCTATGTTGTTAATATAGCAGACAAGCACTTATAAAGGGCAGCTTTGCTATGGACAACCAGTTTTGACCCTGAAGAGACATATGACCATCAAAGCTGCTGTTCCTCAAAGGTTGGCAGGAGGTTGTGCACAAGATGCTTTTTCCTCTCTAAGAAGACCTGCTTTAACATCAGTTAGGCAATAAAGGAAGTGCTTCTGCCCAAGAAAACTGTGGCAAAATATTCTCTGGGTGTATGTTCCCTTGCTGAGCTGTAGCACGGTCATGAGCTGGTGGCCACAACATGAGTACTGTCATGCTTGGCATCTTTCTGACAGTGTTACCTACTGAAAGCATTTAATTAACTGATAATTTAAAACCTTCAGAACAAACAAAACAAAACACAACACATTTAGCTCTGATGACTTTGGAGAAAACCTCAAAACCATAACCTGGGCATCCCTTGTAGGCAATAAAAGCAAGTGGTTTTGCCAGGTTTTGTGTTTTGCTTTCAGATACTGTGGTTATAAAGTCAAGCTCATGCTTTTAGAGGACCTGACATGATTTTTGCACGGCAGGAGGCATTAACAACTTATCTGGGCAGTATATTTGAGAGAAAAATCATTTAGTAGATATTAGCTATCTCTGGATAGTAATGGGCCAGTGAAGAAAAATGTGTTTTGCTGAAGAGTTCATTACCATTGCAAGTTTCACTTGCTTTAAAACAACTTGCATATTAAGTAGCAATAATGTAAGCCTCATTAGGAGCTGCTCATATGTCTGGCAGGGAAGGGATATATAGTTCTGTGACGTGTAAGCTCTTCCCAACCTTTTCTGCTGGCAATCTCACCCTACCAAGCTCCTCATCCAGGTGAAGGCTCCCACTTCAGCTACTGACCTGCAGTCATTCCTCTTCTCCTTTATGAATAGCTACTCACATATCTTTCCATCTGTCAAGTGGTGTATTACTCTGTAAGTGCAAAATGGATTACTGGTATGTCCATTACTAGATTGGAGTCACAGTGAAACAAAGTGATATTCAAGGAGGATGAGTAAATGTATCAAAATGCAGTACCCGGGAAGGATTCAGCCCACTACAAATGGAGAATTATGCTCAGCTGTACTGAGCTTTGCCCCAGAGAGGAGAAAAGAGACCTGGAGAGCTAAGTCCTATAGCCTGATATTATATACAATATTATTGGAAGAAGGTTTTTTGACAAATGGAACATGTAAATGTGCAGATTTGCATTTGTAAATTTGCAAACGTAAACTTGCACACAGAGATAGAGATTTCTAAGTGTACTGAATATTCTGGGAATATGGAATGCACCCCTTTGAGTGAAAAAAAAAAAAATCAAGATTTGGTGTATTAATAGCCAGACACAACTAATAATGAAAGAATTTCACCCAAAACTGTAAGATATGTTGTATTTTTCATGCCTCTAAGCAATGAATAATGGCATTTCCTGTAATCTATAATAAAAAACCCTTTAATTTCTGCCAAGTATGAAGTTCTTATGAAGTTAAAGGAATAAAAATTCTGACCTTCAAACGCAGTCATACCAATAGTAATAAACTACAAAATATGGACAATCTGGTTTACCATTATCCCTCAGTTAGATGAGATTAGCTAATCATGCAGTTTAGTTTCCAAACATCTATATAGTGCTATTATGTTTGCTTGTTTGTAGTTCTGGCAGACAAGCCTCAAAAGGATGAAAAACATGATTAAGGATTTATTTACATTTTCTTTAAATACCAGCAGCATTATATTACGAATGATGCTTTTAATCACCTACCCAATTCTGTGCTTATAATGCTGCCTATAAATTCTGAGCACTGATTTATTTTTTGACAAAGCATTGCTGGTTTTATGTGCAAACCTACAGAGCCTGATCTAACCCTCATTAGAGTCAAGAATCAATGGCTTTTACAGACATCTGAGCATTCAACCAGGTCCCACTGGTATCTTTTTAAATCAGTAGCAATCACACAAGAGCAACAGAGAACTTGCAGCTTCATTTCAAAATTTCAAGTCATGTTAAATCTACTGTTTTAAAGCCAGACCTTGAGAGGCAGAGGTGAATGCTCCCTTTTACAAGGAGCAGACCCTCTCCTGTGGGTGGCTTTTAGCAGTAGTTCTAAAATCAATGTACAGAAGAAGCATCTTGATCCCTAAATTTCAGATGAAACATGAAGTTACATGGCACACCTGAGCAGACCCATCGGTTTAACACTGCTAAATGTGGGAATTCCACTCCCTTTGCCAGGGCTGCTCCTTCCCCTTCCTTCCCTCACCCCTTGCTCCTGCCAGCACAGCTCCAGCCCCCACTTTGCACAGCCTGTCCCTTGTGAGACACTGAGTCAGCTCAGACCACTAATCTGGCAGAAAACTATCCACTTTTTCCACCTGGTTAGCCAGCTTACAGCACTTCCCTTAAACCCACACTTTTGCAGTTGCAAAGCCAACTTACCCGAGAACTGCCATATTATCACAACATTATGTAAAATTAGCAGCATCAAAAGCCTTGACCCTGACTTTACCCCCACTCACACAAACCAAGAGGAACTACACTAGCACATAAAAGAGCTGTAAGTGAGGGGAAACTCAAGGTTTCAAGATCTCTGAGTGTCCCAAACTACTCCTGCCTTTGTGGGCTGCACTCTGGCTGCCCACTCATCACCTTGGATGCTGCCTCTGAAAGGAAGGGGAAAAAAAATCAAAGGCTGAGAACAAAGAAGGTCATTCAGCAGCTGTTTCAATCCTATCTTTATTTAACCATAGGCCCCAAGAGCTGGAAAGACTTACTAGGTCATCCTAAGTCAACTGCATGCTAAAGCAGGAATGCACTGTGTAGTATTTTCTTTAGAGTTTTTATCAGTTTATATTTAAATGATTCAAGTAATGGGGATTCCACCATCAGCCAAACTTTGCTGTTTGGAAAAACACACGGACAGCTTACATTTCCTTCCGCTCCTTTTCATGCCATTCCTACTCACTGTGTCTCTTTCTACCAACACAACTTTCCCCGTGCTTCTAAAGCAGCTTCCCCATCCCTGCCATGGGGTCATGTTCCACTGGGACAGGGTGGAGTAAGAGGAAAGGTTTACTCATGTGAAATACAGCTTTAAGCACAAATTCATTTTCAAGCCCTTGGGAATATTTGCACCTTGGTCACTGACATAAAACACAGCAATCTTGGGAATGTCCTGAGAGGTTTTAAAGTGCAAGCTGGTGATCCTGACAAACTAGACCCTGCCCTGTTGGGTGACTCCAATGTCACTATGACAGCTGAATTACTCTGCTTCTTTCAGCTTTTATTTAAGCCATTCAGGCTTCTTTTAAACATCCCTCCATTTACAGCCCTCCCGCCCTAACTGACATCCTTCCAATCTGTGCAAAGGAGCCTTTGTTTCCCCGACCCACTCTAGAGAAACAAGGCCCTTTGCAAATTGCAGACCATCCTTTCAATTATACTTCTATAGTAATGCTGGCACATTAGTTCCACTTATCCTTGGTTAATAGTTCAGCTTATATTCAAACAGCCATTAACATAAAATCAACACAGCAATTTTGTATGAGTTCTCATATCATTAATCCATTTAAAGTGGATACACAGTTCACACTCCAAATTCACTTAATTATTAACTTCATAACATTTAAAGAGGCCATGGTCTTTGGATCCATTGGAATGCTTTGTTTTGTTATTATTTTTTCCCTTCTCCCTACTTCTATAGGTTTTCTGAAGAAGTTAATTTTGCAAGGTTTGGGTAATGCTTGGAGATAGGTCACCTCTGTGGGAAGCCCCCACCTAATTACGGGTTCAGCCTCATGAGGAATAGCCTTAAAGAGCCCATTGGCTGGCTGGTTGGCTCAATTGAAGGAGAGAGGGGAAATGTCCATGATGGGCTGCATAAAATGAACCCCATTTTTCCAAGCCCCTCTGCAGAAGGCAGCCCTGAGCATCCCAACCTGAAGCATCCCCCTGCAGGCTCCTTTTGGCCTCCTCCACTGCCATGAGATTCAGGAAGCCCTCATGTTGTCCTGCTCTGGTGGCAGCCACAAGCCCTGCTGAGGAAGGGGAGATAATTACATCTTCCTCTGTATCCAATATAATTAGCTCTCTAGCTCTGGCACAGACAGTGGATATATCATGATAATTTCTAAGTACTACACACAAAATTAATAGATTCATCAAAATTGTCTATGGAGAAGCTTGTTTGCCTCCATAATTTAATTCAATACTTCATTTTTCTCACTCCTTCCCCATCCCTCTCCTTTCTCTCCTTGTCGTCATCCATGGCAAATGATGTTCGCGCTTCAGCTGCTGTTACAGGGCAAAAGCAATCAGCAAGCAGCGGGTCTTGCATTTCACTTTGAAAAATGGCAGGTTAGGGCTTGTCTGAATCCTTGCACAATTTGTGCCGCTGTTGGAGGCCTTTCCCAGAGACTGGTCTTCCTCCAGTGGCTCCAGTGGGGTTTGGGAGCATGAACGAAGATCTGGGAAGGATCAGAAAGACATTCAGGTGCCATGGAGAAACGTGTGCATGGCTGATGGGTCTGGGCACTACCCCGAGGGTCCCAGTGACAGCAGAGAAGGGTGCCCAGCACCACGCAGTGACCCAGCCTGGATTCTACCTTGCTGTCATGCAAGGCAAGGCTATCAGACTCAAGCAATAGGTAGGTCCATGCTGGACATGCTGTTTGCCAAAGTCCTTGAAAAGTACTTTGTGCCACCCCTGTGATTATCATGGTTCATTTCATTACCTTAAAGCCATTTCTGCTTGCCCTGACTACATAGCAAGCTGCATCTTGCAGTACAGACATATCCTGAACACCCTTTCTCCTCTCCAAGACATCAGGACATGTCCATTTGTAGTACGATATTGGCAGGAAAATGTACTATAATAGACACAAGTAGATACTAATTACATTAGGCTTTCTGCTGGAGAAGGTTCATTTTAGCCTATGAGGTTACCCTGCTTTTCCCTGTCTTTCAGAGAGAAGTGAATGCTTGGAAGATGATATCAGTGGAGAGGAGCCAAAGTTTATTAATGCAGTCCTACCACAGACATCAGCAAAAGCACAATCATATATGCACAGTGCTGCAGGTTATAAGCAAAGGTTTTAATTTGGATACTGTAGTAAAGAAAAGAGCAGAACATCCCAGGACAGATAACTGCAGTGTGTGGTTTATTCTTCTCAACTGGGCCTTAGGATGTTTCCCACGTCTTCACCACACTTAACACTGTTACCTCTTAATTCAGGCACATGGGAATTCCCAGTTAGTGTTTCCTTCAGACTGCTTTTAAAAGAATGGGTAAGTACTTGATAAAACTAGGTGCAACTTTGCGCCTGTTTTATTGCTTGCTTGGTTATTGCTCTGAGAATAAATGTTGTTTCCTATTTGAGATTTGAGTGTTATCCATGCCTCTTACTGGTCCTTTTCTGTTTGTTGTATGCATCTACTTATAAGGTAATCCTGCTTTTACTATAAAACACAATAAAAACATTGAAAGGAGTTGTAAAACTGCCCTAGAACATTGTGACATTTCACAAATATTGGCAAACATCTCCATGTTCTTCCTAAATTTGCCAAAGGTTTTCTAAATATTGTGTTCAGAAAACACAGTCCTCATGAAGAACAGCTTCTCTAAACAAGATCCAGAGGCTGGTTTCAGGCATCATGCAGATGAGCGCTCTCACTGCAGGCACTTATGTGTTCCTTGGGACTATGGTCCCTCTAGCAGTTGCTGGGGAGTTGAAGTAATTGAGAACTTGTCTGTCCCTACCTGAGCATGAAGCAGTGATTGTGGCTCTTGGCAATTTGAAGAGTATCACAGGACAGGAGAAAGCCTACTGAAAACCACAGACTGCTCCTAAACAGCCAGATTCACATCAGGAGATTCATTATATCATCCAGGTAGTGCATGGTGCTCAGCACTCTGGAGAGTGTGACTACAGTAAGGACTGGACCTTGTGGTGGCATTACAGCACAGCCCAGCAGCTGAGCTTACTGCCCTATGGCACAGCCACCACATCGGAGGCTCGAGAGCACGAGAGGCTTTGTAACTGGAACAGCTATATTTCTACCTAGCATTTTTAAGAGGAAAAAAACGTTAAAACCAAACTCAAGCCGTGGAGGTACAGCACATGAACAGGCCAAGGTGCAGAGCACACCCACAGTCTGCCCAAGCAATTTGCATCAGACAAATCCCCATGCAGTGACTCAGACAGCGCATCCCCCAAGCCACGGGTTGGTGCATGCACTGCTGCCACAGGCAAGCTTTGCAGGCAGGCAGCCCTGCCAGCACTAATGGTCTCACTGTGCTGCTGCTCATCCTCAAACACCCAATCGAGGACGTGTCCAGACAAACAAGGCTACTGAGCTCTAGCCTCGAGCCAGAACGGACTCAGCAGCAGTAGTGGAAAAATACCTCTTTCCCATGTGTATCCATTCACTCCTATGGGCAGCTGCTCTTACCTCCCCATTCCTCTCCATACTACACATGAGTTAATATAAACTAACTTGGAGGGCTGCCCTGCTTTCGGGATTCACGTCATGTTGGGCCCCTCGCCATCCTCGTAAATATGTACTAAAGTTATGGTCTGTGTTCCCAGAATAGATCATGTTGTAATCAAATCTGGAATAATGTGGTTAAATATTTTCTCCATTTTACTGGGTCCAGCTATTTGCTGTGAAGAAACATCACTGGAGGAAACGATTTAAGGTTGAATGATCCCAAATTTACACCTTCCTTTTGATGAAGATACTTAAAAGGAAGAAAGGAATTGAGACAACGATGGGCTCTTTTGCAGTAACTGTCAGTGATACTCCGTTGGGGGGGATATAATGGATGCCCCAGATGTAACCAACTCCTGTACATATCTTCCCCTTTCCAAGGTGCTGCCTGAAAGGAGCACTGAGACGCTCAGAAATGCAATCTCAGAGATAAAGGTAATTTCCAGCAAGCCAGCAGTCTACATTCTCATTGACTTCAGTAGGATAAAGTTTCAGAGTGTAGCTGTAGGCCTGGAGACCATAAGAAGGTCCAGTAATGCCCAGTTGTAAATCAGAACAAACTCTGAGAACTGTCTGTCTCTGGAAGATGGAAGTTCCACAGATCCATTCATACACACCCCACGGCGTTGGCACATAGCAGGTATTACAAAAAGGATACTACAGCAGAGTCTGCTTTTCCTTTCTTGCAGAAACAGAAAAAGAAGAGAAACATTTAATTCCCATGTTTGTATGAAAACATAATCCTGATTATTGTATATGCTTCTTGAATGGTAGAAGGACACATCTATGCTTACATCATTTTATTAATGGAAATGAAAGAGGAAAATGAGAACACATGTTCATACCAATGAACAAGACAGGCTTTTCTGGTGTATGTTTTAGACAGATAGGCCTTTCTTAATGCCTTGGATTTTCGCTCTCCCCACTTTCTGCAGTGAAGATGCCCAGCCAACTGTTGAGTCTTTTTTCCTCTCTGTGCTGAAACAAGCCTACCCACAGAAAAAAAAAAACACCCAAACCCCTGTGTCCAGCCTTGTTTCACAGAACTGAGAATTCACCCTATTTTTTATAGAACGCTATCTCTGAATATAGAATTGAGCTCTACCTAAACTCCTTAGATCCTCTCATGATTTTCATTTAGAGCTCTATGATCTTACATAGGCCTGATCATTTCCACATAGATAAATGAGGTGCAGAAAGACTGAACTACTTGAATATAACATAAGAAAGTCTGTGTTAAGGAAAGGACTTAAAGCCAAATCCACCAAAGCCTTGCTGCTGCCCAGACCACTGGAGCTTTATCTGTAAGAGCATCTTATTGGAGCCCTGGGTCACAACTGGACATCTTGTTCCACGAAGTGTATGTTCAGATGCAGTTCTCCTCCACATCAGAAAACACCAATGTCCTGGGTTCAGCAGTAGCAGTCATTTTTCTCCTTCTTGGTAGCTGGTGCAGTGCAGTGTTTTGACTTTCAGCCTGGGAACAGTGCTGATAACACCGATGTTTACACTGACCAAGGACTTTGTGAGGCTCATGCTCTGACAGGAAGGAGGGGAGGCTGGGAGGAAGCAGAGACAGGACACCTGACCCAAACTAGCCAAAGAGGTATTCCATACCACAGCACATCATGCCCAGGATGTAACTGGGAGTTACCCAGAAGGGCACACTCTTCTTGATCGGGCTCATTTCAGCAGGTCGTATCGTATTCTCTTCCCTTGTTATTTCTCTTCTCATTATTATTACTGGTGGTAGCAACAGTGGTTTGTGTTATACCTTAGTTACTGGACTGTTCTTATCTCAACCCATGGGAGTTACATTCTTTTGATTCTCCTCCCCATCCACCCGGGAGCAGGGAAGGGGGAGTGAGGGGGGAAGGAAAGAAAGAGGAGAGTAGAAACTGTGTGGCTGTCTGGGTTTAAACCACACCGACCAACATTCAAAAATTCCTTGGAATAGAAATTCTGAAGTAAATAGCTGCTTTTGATGTAAAGACATTTGGGTTCTGCATGAATTATTTTCAATTTTTGACAGTTTGACAGTTGTAGAAATATAATTTGAAATTCCCCAAAGGGGAAGTGAAGTTTTCTGTTTTTCTACTGCAGATAGAGACCATCCCAATACTGTGTAATTTTCTGGTCTGTCTTTTTCTCTTTTCCCTTAACACCACCACCAACAAAAGACTAAACAGCATGATTTTACAATTTTGATTCTTGTGGAATTCAGTCCTTGACAGAAGGATACTCAATGAATATCCCTGCAAGCAGTCCTATCCTGTTGTCAGGGGTATGATCAACTGAACATCTGTAGCTGAACAAGCAGATTTTGCTCTTTTTTGTTTTCAGATGTGCATGTACTGCCCAAGCACAGGGTTGCTGTAGTACCACTGCCTCTGCCCTGCTTTATTTTCCTCCTTCCTTTCCTTTCTCAATGCAAGTCTTCTGCAGCAGACCGGGGCGTAAGGCTTGCGTTGGTCAAGCTGTAGCTCGCAGCATGATCCTATAAGTGCTAGGGTTCTCATTGTGAACAAGGATACTAAGAAGTATCTGCTGTAACATGAAGCAGATAGCTTACATTGACTTTTAGAGACGAGTAGGAATCTCAGATGCTCTTTAGGAAGAAAGGCCCATCTACAATTGTTACATCAGTTCTGCACTGGAGTTTCACAGTACTCCTGAACTACCTTGGGGGTTTGGGTAGATGTTTTTCACTGTGCCTCAAGTATGCACTGCTGTCCATGTGGGATTTTGCTGTAGGCTGCCACATATTTTGCTATTGTCTTTTCCTTCCCCCAAAGCCATTGAAAATGCCTCAGGCTTATGTTTTATTTACAAGTTTTTGTGGGATTGTGTTTTATCAGTGTGGCTGGGTGGGGGAAACTCAGTTTTATGGATTTTTTGCAGAAAATTGAAGAATAGCTTCTCTCAATCTCAGTCATGGTCTGCAATTTGTCAGGGACTAGGCTGCTCTGTATAACACAGAACATACATTTCTCTAATTTGGGTCCTGAACTGAAATAAGCTTTCCTCTGAGCAGGCTGCAGTACCAAGTGCTCAAGTCTTAACACTAGACCGAAACAAAACCAGTGTTGAAGTTCTGGTCACAAAGTAATCTGTGGCTGACAGCTTGTTTTCACTGTACTCACTGGATCAGGATAAAGCTCCTCCTACGTTACTCAGGAGTCAAAGATGGAAAACAGATTTCTGCCTTCAGAGTATCAGAATTCAAGGAAAAATGGAAGAAAGACAACATGCAAGTAAAAAAAAAACCTGTATATAAAGAGCTTAGAAAAAATGTTTGTGTGCAGCATTGTGTCCTTCTTGGGTAAAGATCATACAACTATTATTTCCTTTGCTGTCCAATCTATCTAGCAGAGCCTATAGCTCCACCTCAGCATGTGGTACATCAGGCAGCAGGTTGTACCAATCCATCCGAGTGATTCTTCCGGGAATCCATGCGCTGAACAGTCTTCCCCAGCCAACACACAGGAAAGAAACAGCTGTTTGACCCCTTGGGAACTGGGAACAAATGGGACTGAGGACCAGAAACATTTGTCTCTTGGAGCTAGCAAGAGGAAGAGATCTGCATGAAGTGTTCTGTTTGTCCAGAAGAAGAAAAGCCTCACTCTACACGAGAAGCCACCCACATTTTTTCAGCTGCATTCAGTACAATTTTATATTTGCATTTAAATCAGTACCCTTGGAACAGGGTGGAGTCCAGGTTTGAAAGCCAAGAGTCATTTGAAAACATCTTTCTGACTGAGCCAAACTTTTCTTATTTGATATGGCTAGAAAGATGGGAAATGCTTTAATGGGACCTTTGAGAGATGCTCGCTGTGAGGCATCCTTTGAGCCTCCATCCACACAATAGCTACACATTGCTCACAACACTCACTGCCTGGTATGGGTGCCCTTAAACTAGCAGAAGAATGTCTGTCCCAGTGTAGCGCATTCCTCCAAGCCTAGGACTGGCTTGCATTAGGAAGGATGTGCTGGTACAACTTGACCCCACAACACCCCTGAGGGAAATACAGCTCACACCCATAAAAATTCATTTGTCAGGATAGCTTCAGCTAGTTCTCTGAGCAACCAAGCTATTACAGCAAAAGGAGTTTGTTGCTGTATAAGTCTATCTCCATTACGACTTTTCTCAAGCTATGAACAAAACACATGTAGAAACATCATACTTCTGTGAAGCATGAAAGTGAAGATCAGCATTTGAGAAAAGATTATTTTTTTAGAAGGAAATATTTATAATCCTGATCATTTTCCACTTCACTGAAAGAAATCATGGGTAGATACTGTTATGAAACAGTTTTGAAGGGAATTCACAAAGTGGTGGTGGAAATTGGCTATTTAGAATTAGAGAGAAAAGCTCCTGTTCATGTACGGTACAATTTTACTCAAGTAACTAAGATGGGTGATAAATAACTCATCATACTGTTATTGTATTATTTATAATGCTTACTGCAAATGCAGGACAGATTTGAAATAGGAAGTCAAGCCAGGTTTTTAATTGCTAATGATAAAATGCTTTAAACTCTGCATTAGCTGCAACCAATACAGTGCCTTTGACTCCTCTAATTGACCTTAATTGATTAAATGAATGCACTTCATCTTTGGATTTTACTGCCAGCATATTCTGACACGTTCTATTACAATCCATTTTGGAAGATACCTGGTGATCATATCTGAATACCCTTCTATTTCCTTCTCACTTTCATCCTCTGATTAATTACCTGGTTTCAGCAAACCCAGAGCATGTGTGTCCCATTTCTCATGAAGAGATGGCCCCATTGGCTGCTAGCCAGCTGCTGACAACCCAGCTTTCTTACAGCAAGGGATTCCAGAAGAAACATCTAAAGCATGGCACATCCAACCTGACTAAGAGCAAAAACCTATTCTGCTCGAGGCTCCACCTCAGTCAAACGTTGCACTGCATAAAAGACCCTTTCGGCTCCTTTCCATTAAAGAATCTTTGGGCATTTTTTAATGACATCTCAACATTTGTTTCAATATTCAGCTCAAACCTAGTTAACATTAAGATTTGACATTTACTCTGGGTTTCAGGGTGCAATTCTTGTTCACCAGAGAACCTGCAGAGTGCCTATACAAAGGGGAGGGTAGTGGAGAAAACATTACGTTTGGATAATGTAAAAACTGCAACTGCATTATTCAAGCTAGAGACAAAAGAATTTATTCACCTAGAAAGGAAATACTCCCTGAGACAGCAACCAGTAGCACATCTAAATTATATTTTGCATAACGTTTAACATGAAAGTGTAGGTGCTCAAGTACTCACATAATGAGCAGTGTATTACAGAGTTACTAGAGGAATACAGGCCTGTATTTGGGTTATTTGTCCCTAGGGACTTCAGTCAGAGCTCATCATGCAAACTCAGAATACAGTCTGACCCATATATGCTATCAGAGAATTGCATAGAACACTGACTGGATTTCTGAATGCAAGGGGAAAAAAATGTGTTGGCACAATCCCTATAATCTATATTCATGAGAGCAAGTAATAGCTAGTGGGAAAGACAAACACCATCATTCCAAACATCCCCTTCTTCCTTCTTTCTCCAGCTTTATATGCTGAGCATGACATCATAGGGTAAGGAATATCCCTAGGATCAGTTGAGAGCAGCTGTCCTGGCTATTTTCCCTCCCAGCTTCTTGTGCATCCCCAGCCTCCTCGCGGGTGAGATGAGGAGCAGAAAAGGCCTTGACTCTGTGTAAGCACTGCTCTAGAATGACAAAAACATCTGTGTTATCAACAGTGTTTCAGCACAAATCCAAAATGTAGCCCCACACCAGCTAGTGTGAAGAAAATTAACTATCCCAGCCAAAACCAGCACATACAAAGATAAGACGAAACAGCAAATAAGTTCTGCAAGAGAAAAATGGACAATTTCTCTTGCTCTGTCATTGCTTCGAAGAGGTAGTGTTCCAAGGAAAGAGAACCCTCCTGCTTCATTTTGAGATATCCTAATGACTGGGGATGCTGTCATTACAGTGATTAGGTAAGGCTGATGAATGATAAACTTGTAAAAGGTCTGTGACTTCACCACAAAACAGAAATTCAAGAAATACTCATCTACATAAGCCTTGCAGCCTGCTAAGGTCAGCAATTTCTGCAAATGATTGCCATGTACGCTAACATGGCATGAAGGATACCTCAGAGCAAACAACTGAACTTCCCCAGCCTCCAAAAGCTCCAGAGGGGAGAATTACAACCTGCAGATGATGCCTTTGTTACAATCCAGTCTTCAACAGGAAGTACATCTGGAGCCAACAACTGGGATTTGCTTTTACTACCAGAACCGTAATTCCCCTATAACACGGTATAAATCAATGTCTATTTTCTTTTACAAACTGACGCCTGCTAAGTTTTGTCTCCTAGAAGATGCCTCTTCTAAGTTCCTGCTGCACTTAAAATTTATCTTATGCATAGATCTCTATCTTATCTACTGTATGAGTCAAGTAGGGGAAGAGGCTTTATCTTTCTTAGCCAACAGGGAAGAGCTTAATGAAAAAAATCCTATTGTTCTTCTGTAACAACTGCTTGCAGCTCCCAGTGAGGCTCTGATATCCAACGGAGATACACTGATATCCATCACACCACTACAAACATTTCTGTAGATCCAAATCACATGAGAGTTATTCCACAAGAGCCCAGGCAGTACTTTAGTTTTTAACTCCATGTTCTGGCCTTCTGAGCACGCAGATATTGCAATCCTTACTATTAATGAAGAAACTTCCCAGCTAAAGATCATTAAGTGTGATAAAGTTAATTATGTTTGCACACAAAAGGTGTTTCAGAGTAAGACAGCAGACTTTATCCTGTCACGGCTCTTTCTCAATAACTCCTTGTGCAGACAGCTGTAATTCCATAACATCCTCTCCAGAGCAGACCTTTATTTAGGGCATTCCTTGAATTCAGAAGTTAATACCTTTGCTGCCACAGTTTCAGGAAAGCTGGAAGACAATTTAGTCTTTCTAAAGAAATGCATTAACAAGTTTAACACCTAAAGGAGAGGCACCAAAAGACTATTCCTGCTGAAGTGCTAGGAAGTATTTTGACTTTGCTAATTTATTCCTGCAAGGAAAGGCAAATAAGCTACCCCAGCATATGTTAGCTTTTATGTTTTTAAAAGTTTCACACAGGAATTCATGCAGATGTAGTTTTTTCTTAGCCTTTCTGAATCACGGACACTAGAGACTCAATTCATCAGGTGTACCAAGGGCCACAGCCCTGACTGACTTTGTTTTCCTTTATCAAAAGGCAATTAATATACAAATTCCATCTTCTTGCATCAAATTTGTGAAAAGGAGCAATTTTCTTGCAATAAATTCATAAAGATTTCATGACATGAGCAGCAGAGCATAGAAGTGCATAATAAATCAGTCCAAATTCTAGCTGTGTCTAAAGGGTTTATGGAAAGCTCTCTATCCATTTTTTCACACTCCAAAATCTGAATTATAATTAATTTCAGGAATCAGCCAACCTACCCTTACTTTAAAAATGTCAAGCTGAGGAGTGCATTATGTGAGATTACAATTAATCAGAAGTGCAGGCGCGCACACACACACACACACACATCTTCCCACTTAAATTCTTCGGCCCAAAAAAGTATTACAGCAGCCTTGACAGGTACTAAATGATCTTTTCAAATAATACTCACTGGTAATAGATGTTACAGTTTTGCAGCCTCGTGCTAATACAGAGCTTTTCGGCAGCAAACAGGAAACATTTGACAACTCCTGCGTTAACTCTAATGACATGCTGATGGCCATGACAGCTTTCCTTCTCCCTCTCCCATCTGGAAAGAGCTCCAAGGATGGAAGAACACAGCATGCTAAATTATACAGAAAGAATTATCAACATTCACAAAACAGTAATGAAACATTAAAGATAACTGTTTCTTAGGACAATGCTGTTGCTTACTCATTTTCCTGCAGATTATAAGTTGCTATCTTCAGCCCCAGTGGTGCTTTCTAGTCTTATACTGCTCTGATGAAAGGCAATGGGGCTTTCTCTGCCTCTTTAACCTATATGACTGCAACCCAGGCTACCCAAATATCCTCACAAAAAGCAGTTTCATATTTAAAGAAGAGCATGATATGCGTTTACCTATATGGCAGGAGTGAAGGGTCAGGGCTCTGTGGGCACCCAGCAGGCACTGCCTTCTCTGGACAGTGTCTTTTCCATGCTCTGTTTGCTCCGCATCTCTGCCTGTTCTTCAGTGGCCCACCAGCCCTACAGATAGGAAGGGAGATCCAGATCACGGACACCTCCCATGGTTAAAGCAAACCAAAATATGAGTGATGAGCTTTCCCTCCCCTCCTCTGCAGCAATAGCAGACCTTCCCTCTGCTCCCACCCAGGCACTTTTCCCAGATCTTTCTGCCTGGTAATCACACCAAGGACAGGATTTTACTCAGCCTCAGTTCCTGAGGCGATAATGGAAAAATCGGACAGTCTGTATAAAACAATGGCCCTAGAAATATCATTTTGCTTCACTGTCACCTGCAAGGAGTGAGCAACAAAAATAACTGCTCCCTAATTTAATATGGACTTCAAACACAAACACTTCCTCACCCATTTATCTACCCGTGGAGCTATTTTTGTCCAGTTCACTGGGAGAATTGTTACATTCCCTTGTGCCTAAAATATTCTGCTTCTTTAATCACTGCACAGGGCTTCTACCTGGAGTAAATGAACTGAGCTGACAAGAGAAATTTATTACAGCCACCAGACAGAGATCAAATTCTTCTCCCATCAATTATTTGGGCCACTATTGTTTCTAGCAGCTTCTACTCTTAATAAAACTGATCACAGCTGGGTATTTGGCTGCTTCTGTAGGAAGTGCCAAGACCTGTTATTTCATTATACATGTGTTCTCTTTCCTTGCATATTTTCTGGAAGGGTTTTACACATAAGTGATGAGCATTGTCTGGCTGACTAAAGTACAAGCCAAAGAGCTGGAAGATAAATTAATCCTCTCTGCTGCCACTGATTTTCTATGCAACAGTTAATAAAAAGCACTTTCCTTTTACCCCTCTATCAGAGGCAGAGCTGGAAGTTTCCTTTTAAGGGGAGAGGAAAAAGAATAAAGGAGGGAGTCTGAGAAAAGTCCATCCATCCAGTCCAGCATTGAGGACACAGCTTCTGTACAACTGTCCATGGAAGGTTTAATAGAGCACTGGATGGTATTTTCCAAAAGAAAGCTCTTCCATACACTGGGAAACAAATGCAGTGATCAAGGGATATGGACCTAGAACATACATTACTTTACCTCATGAAGAGTCACATCTCTGCAGTGACATGACTCCTGTGAGCTGAGGATCAGGAAGCTGGAAACAAATGCATCCCAGGCCCCTGTATAGGGGGCTCTGGCACAGGACATGATGCAGAAAAGGACTTTGTCATCTCAGGAGCTAGCCAGCTTATTTCTAAGACCTGCCAGTTGCTGGAAGGTGAAGCTGGATCACAGGGTTTATCACTGGAAGCACAGATGATTTGCTGGAGGAGCTATCCTGACAACTTCACAGAAACAAGTGATCACAGCGGCATGCAGGGAGACAAGCAAGGTTTGCCTGCCACCGTGAGCTTGGCACTGGTGGAAAGGCAGCAGTGAGGGAGCTGCTAGGATCAGGCCTATTTCCATATGTTTGTTTTTGAGCATGGCATTGCCTTGGGAGGGATTAATGTGATCAGGGCTCTTCCGTAGGCTAACAGGAACTCAACATTCCAGAAAAGATAAACTGGCAGCTTTGGGGACCCTATGTACACAGGTCTGAAGCAACATGCTACAGGAAAAACACTTCCTTACTCTTGAATGAAGGGCTTTAGCATATTGCATATTGCTGTGCACACACGCAGGGTGCTCCTGTTGGAGGACTAAGAACCATGCTCTCGCCTCCACAGAATGAAAAGAGAAACCAAAGAGAAGGAGCTAAGAGCCCATAAAAAGCACTGAAACACAGAGCATGTTCCTATGGTTATAAGCCTTCACTTTGGCAAAGGTGCCATGAGTAATTCTTGCCAGGGATGGGCACTAAGCAAGCTAAAGCAGCACAGACACAGAGAGGCCTGATTGTATCTCAAGGACTTTCCTCATTCATCCTAAAAGCAGCTATTACAGCAGCTTTCCTAATGGCATTAAGGCAAACATCTTACAGCTACTCTAGTTCAAACTTGCTTCATGGATTTTCCCTGAACTCTAGTTCAACAGCCTTAACCAAAGATCACTTAAAAAGTCTTTAAAAGAACATGTTTCCAGAATTTTTTTTTCCAGCTCTTTCTACTGTCTCTACAACATTTACTCAAAGGCAACTGAGAAATAACAGCAAAAAAAAAAAGCAGGTGCTATAAAACTTTTTACCCTGTGCTTGCAAGCCTCATCACCCAAGCAGCCAGGAGTAAAGACTTCTGCTGTGAGAGACAAAGCAGACAAGGTGCTGAAGGCAATTACTCCAGCATCAGCAGGAAGATCCAGGGCTAACCCATTAGGGCACCTCTGAGCTACATTGCTCTGTCAGGGCATGTAAGCTCTCAGAAACACAGGATTCAAAAGCTGGGAGGTTTAACATCTCTCCCACTTAATGAACTGAAATTTTATTCCCTTAAGATGACTTCTGGGTGCCGTTCATGTTTCTGAAGATATTTCCTGGCTGGAAGTGAAGCTCCCTTAACAGTGTAGATGCAACTATGATAGTAAACGCCATTGACTTAATCTGCCAGCAAATCCATCCACTACCTAGTGGTACAGCACAAAATACTCTTAATTTTTGTTTCACGGATTGTAGGGCTTCACACAACAGAGAAAATATCTTGGTTTAGGCTTTTTGTAGAACTGGATTGCACATTTTCCTTGTGACATGAAGTGGAAAGAAATTACAGTCAGTGCATGTCTTATTCCTGACCGACCATTTCTATATGTTTTTTGAAAATACATCATTCTGCAGCCCCAATCTGGGATTTCACTGAAGTCAGTGAAGACTCTGCTTTGAAGACTTTTGAATCACTTGACCACTTGAATTTTCCTCCCATGTTTCTCAAAACTTGCCCTCTTATTTTCAGCTATGGTTCATTGAATGAGAAGTTTCAGAGGTCAAAACCCAAAACACCTCAAAGCTCCAGGTTTATTTTCATTCTTCTATTTCTAACCAACTAGGAAAGTAAGAAAGTAAAGGTAAGACTCAGACCTCATTCACCCAGAACATAGAAGTTGGGTCACCCTTTTAAGAAAGCTCACCTAGCCTGGCTGAGCACCTACGTGCACATAAGCAGTGTGAAGAGCAAATTAAGCTAGAGAGAAAGGTTTGTATGCATCCTCCACTGGCTCTGAAGATATTTGCACTGAGTCTCATTTGCCCCAATTCAGAAGATGAGCACCAAAACCACTGCAATGAATGGGGTCTTGCCATTCACAATGAGGACTTCCGGATTACCTCTTTGATCATGCACATTTCACCTCTCTTTTGTACACTTTATCACTTTGGAAAGTGAGAATAAAAGTATTCTTCTACGTGACTGAATTACCTTTGAAATCTCCCAGTTTACCTTTGAGGTCTCCCAGTGGAAATTGCCAGTCTGTATTATTACAGTTAGATCAGTTTAAGACCAGCACTGGCAAAGCACATCAGGAGACCTCAACCTTGGAGGGCTAATCAGAGCTCCAGATTCTAGCGGGAACAGAGTGCTTAATCTAGAATATGAAGAAATTGTCTTGAATCTACTCTATAAATTGATTTAAGAGATAGATGAAAAATTAAATGGTATAATTACAAAGGTTAACAAACTCAAGGGAGTCATTAGACAAACTGTGAAAAGATCATCAGTTTTTAAAAAAGAGCAGAATTAAAGATAATGGAATTCAACCCTTTAAACTCAGCCTTCCTCGTTTTCCTCAGTTGAGAAAACATTGTAAGCCCATGTCAAACAAAAGTGTTAAATGGTAATTTCTACATCGTTTATCTTTGACTATTAGGTTTAAGAGAGGCTTTATATGGTAAATGCTGGTGACTATTTAACCTGCATCAGTGGAAAAGTATTTAAGATATTAAACATGACCTAAAACTATTGCTCTAGCCCATCATTTCCTAATCCCTTAAATCTTAGGGAGGATTTAAATTATATAAACTTTAGTAAACAAATAAATATACCATATAGGAAACTAAAACCAAAACAGACTACCTGAGAAGGAAACATGCATATTTCAAGTAAGGTTTAAGGGAGAATTTTATGAAGTACCTCAATGAATGAAGAACCTAATTCTCATTTACAGAAACACTTAAGAGCTATGATAAGGAAAGATTTTCTCTAGGAAAATTTTTAACTAGAATTATGTGACAGAAGTACTTATTTTATGATTTTTATGACAACAAAAATACACAGTGCAAAAAGGCTCCTGATCACTTTCATTTCATTTCTCACCACAAAAGTGAAACATGAGAATGAAGGGAAGATTATATTGCCAGGTTTCTCATTATTAATGGTGAAGGAAATAGCTGCCTTGATGCATTTGATTATATCTTAATAATCACAGCCACTCAGTTCCTTTTTAAACATGCCAAATTCTGTAACAGAAAAATATCTTTACACCGACCACAAACTTTTTAGCCCTGACCACTGACAAGTTGTGACAACTGCACCAAGCCTTCTGGGAGAGTGTAAATATAACTGGCTTTGCACCCGCGTGAGTATCATCTGTCAGGATGAGAGCATTATCAAAGCTGCAAGGCAGGGCTGTGCACTGCAGAAGTTTCCTGAGGTGCTTCGGGAATAATAAAGAGAGCAGTGCACGTGTATATATAGGAAAAGGTTGCTCAGTAGAAGCGTGCAATGTAAGAGCTGCTCTCTGAACTCCTGATGTTCCCAGAGTATTCCTGGAGAAAATAAAAAAATAGGGTTTTTTTTATACTGTAGAGCCAGTTGAGGAAAGTTCTCCATCTAAAGTACACCCAAATGCTCAGATAGGACTACCAAGTGTGCCAAGCTGTCAAAAACTCCTGATCTTTAATAGAAAGATAAATCACTGGAATGTAACTGAAACGTCACAACCTAGAAATGGGCTTTCTTGGATTCGAGCTAAAGCAGTGCAGAGGACTTTTAGGAGCTGCTTCCCTTCTCTTTTTTTGGTTTTATATCTATCTCAAGCTTTTAGGTATCTCCCGAAAGGCCGACCAAGCAAGGCTTGTAGAAATTGCAGCATGGCTTGTAAACTGCACCAGACTTAGCCTTTTGTTTGCTGCCCAACAGAACCAAAATTCAGCATCAGAACTGAGACTCCTTTGTGAGGAGCGAGTCAGCGGTCACACGGAAAGAACAAGAATGCCAATCTACCACCCAGCTTCCTGGGAAAACAGAGACCTTTGAGCAGCAGCTGTGTTTGACCACTGCTTTGCCTTCTTTCTCACTGTTAAGTAAAAGAAATTAGAAGCTTGAGAATTAAATGTTAAAAAGCACCACTATCTCAAAGTCAAACGCAGAGGCTTGCATACTGGCACTTGGCATTCTGATACTCTCTGATGAGATAAATCAAGGCAGAGATGAAGAATTTCTTCTACATACTAGACTATCTTGTTGCCTAAAACCCTAGGAACATAGTCTCAGCTCCCTTCTTGGTCCCTTACAGGTGGTTGTCCTGAGCAAGATCCTAGAGAGATGGAAATGAGAGGTGTGAAAATTTGCAGTAAGGGACACACACACATGGAGTAACAGTAGCTTAGCACTGCCCTGAGACTGCTGTAAAACGATGCTGCAGATGGGAAGGGAATAATCTATTCTTCATGTGCGTGGTAGGTTAGATGAGAAACAGAGAGATAAAATTACAGCTAGGGAAATTCAATTCAGACATCAGGAAATACTTTCTAATAGTAAAGACTGTTATGCCCTGGAACAGATAGCTTGGGGAGCCTGGGGAATATATGGTGCTGGTGGTTTAAAGAGACAGATGAACTAAATGATCTCCTGAGGCCCCTTCTAAGACCACTTTCTTTAATTTAGGGTAAAGAATTTCAAGTTTCTCCATAGACCCTTGTACCTGAATGACCTCTAACTTTCCAGACTTGGTGGATGTGCTTACTTGGGAATTAACAGTGCCTTTGGGTTATCTGAGAACAGTATATAAAACAAGTAATAATTACAGTATTTTATGATAATTTTACCACAATTATACACAGACTGTAGCTCCACTTAATCCAAGAATGGCTTTAGGCATCTGGCTATGCAGCCTTCATTCAGTCAAGAACATCAGTCGTTTCAGATCATATTCTTCAGCTGCTCCCAAACAACATTCACAGGTTACAAGGCATCAGACTGTATTTAACTGCCTCAGACACTTCAGTGTTGTTAACCGGCATGGCTCAGTTTGTCATTACTGAACAGCCTGATATTGTGCATTGTAAAAATTCTGTGAGAGAAGAACTTTTGGGGGGTGATTTATTTAGTGTTGCCACTTAATTTTATCAAAATCTCAACTTGAAGAGCAGACCTTAGGAGTCAATAAATGAATCCATACAGATCTCCTGCATGCAAAAACCAAAGCAAGACTCTGGTGATCACTACAAATCCAATCTTGCCACCCATTGCACACACACTGGCATCAACCCAGCAAAGCACTTCAGTGCATGCTTCGTTTTAAGCATACAGGTAGTGCCATTTAAGCTAATGGAATCACGTAAGTGCTTTGTTGGATGAGGGCCAGTCTCCTCAGCATCTTGCAGTGTCAAGTACATGAAGCAAGGGCTTCATTTAAGTGCATCAGACTTTAATTGACAAAAATCAAACTAATGCAGCATTCAGACTGAGCCCATCTCTCTAAGGCAGCTATTACAATCACAGGTAGCAGGACGTGGTTTGTTTGTGCTGCCCCAGTGCCTGAAGTGTCCTGTTGGACTTGATCCACCATGCCTCATCTCTGGTATAAGTCCTTTCTCAGCAAGTCTTGTCTAAGTCTTCCATCCAGTATGCTCTTATCGAAACAACTGACTTGTCCACCCACCAGAGATGATTACATTAACTTCTCCTGTAACATCTTTCATACCAAGTATGTTCTACCGTTTGCTGTTATCTGCTCTTGATGTATGCTCAATGCTTAGGCTGTGGACCCTTTTCCAAAAGAGTTTTCACTTGTGCTTTGAAACTTTTCATGCATCTGTGGAACTACAAAAAAAAAAAAAAAGATAAATCAGGAGAAATGCTATTGATGCTGCAGCAACTGAAGACAGCTCATCACATAGTGGACTAACATGTAGTTACAGAGATGTTAGGCACACAGGCCTAACATCCCCATAACCTGAAGAACAAAACTCTCTAGATATCTCATTATTCAACTTCCAAGCAAAGGAATAGTGCGCATGTGACCCGTTAGCTTAGATAGGCTCACCTCTACATAATGCTCTAGAACAGCAACACTGCAGTTCTGAAACAGTTGATTTCAGTAAAAACACCCCAAACCTAAGGCAACCAATAGAGCACAGATGTAGAATTAACTTCTCACCACAGTGCATTCTTGTAAACAATTATGAAAAAGGAATAACATGTCTGGGAATTTGTCAGGCTATCAAATTTAATGTAATTACTGAAAAAAGGAGGGTTGAGAGCTTTGTTAGTAGTGTGGCTAGAGCACGGTGACAGCAAAGTGCAAGTGCTCCTGCACCTGCACAACCCTGCCCACATAAGCAAGCCCCGTGCTTTAATTGCTTTTACCTAAGCATGCATGATGCAAGTGTAAGGCTAAGCCACAGGAAACATTCAAGATACAGCAACCGAAAGAGTAACTGGGAATGGAGGGTTTCCAGAAACACAATGGGTATTTGTAGCATGTTTTGTCACTGCATTTTTCCATGATCATACTTAGAAAATAATCATCTTTCATCTACAGCTGCTGAATAGACCTCTGACTGAAAGGCACATTTCCCTATCAAACAGGGAAATACCAAGAAGGAGATGGGGAGGATCATGTAGTTGGACCTTGCAATAGCAGTGTTTCTGTAGTAGCTCTCTGAAATGTAACCATGCCTTCAGAAACACAACCACATTTTCCTGTGCCTTCTGCAGGAAGTGGATTTATGCAGTTACGAGCTCAGGAAGCAGTTTTTCACAACACCTAGAAACAACATGCCACTGAACATTGCCCATCTTTGCAGCAGCTGAAGGAAGTGAAGTCCCTTAGATCTACAGCATCTCTACTCTGTGCTCTGGTAGAACCTGTGCTGCAAACATGTCGTGACACAGGGATGGAGGCAAGAATAATTCAAATATAGAGGTAACGTTTAACATGAACACATTTAAGTTAGCATGTTCGCAAACAGGATTTACCTTTCTGCACACTCCTCTGTATTGAAGAAGTTGTGTTGAATTTTAAAGTTCTTTGCCATTCCAGACTTCTGTCGAAAGTAAGTCATATGCAGCAGCTTGGAATACATGAAATTTCAAAGGCAACTTTAAACAGGTTTTTTTCAGGGAAAAAAGACCTCGCTTGTTAGCAACCTCATAAAGAACGTCTTTTGTAATAACCTTTTAGAGTTTGAGCCCTTGTATGCACTTATAAACCAGGTAAAAATTAGTGATCCTCAATGAACACAGTTATATGCATGTGAATTTGGATACAGTGGCAATTTTGAAACGCTAAGTGTACCTTCACATTTCACTGGTAATACAGTGAGTCATTGGGACTCTTCTAAGATTACATTATTCCAGACCCTGGACGAATGCATGAACTCTCCAATTGCCCTTTGCAGCTACCTCATGTGTAAGAATAACTTTCTAAAACACATGTGCAAGACAAATTTACAGTATAAAGATCAATTCGAGGAAAAACTATTTTTAAAATGTCAACAAGGCTCTCTCAGCATTTACTAAGATCTCATACCAAGCCTTACAACTCTAAAGTGGCTGCTTCTACCAGAGCTTTTTCTCCTAAAAACCACATGCTAGCTGCAAAAATAATCTGAACATGTTTTTCTCTTTTGTGCCTGTCCCCCAGAAAATGACTTTCAGTTATTAACTGAAAATTTAGCTTTTAATCATATCTGCTCAGAACAGAGCTGAAGCTGTGATGCAATTGCACAGCCTTCCTGCAAAGCATATGGTACTTGAAAAGCAAGTAGAAGGGAAAAACAGCAGACAGGAAAAGGTTCAGACTCCTATAGCCTGGGTTTTGCACTGCGGGGTAATTACACTGAAGAATTCATGACTCACTTTGGTGCACTACTGTGCACTGCTAAATTAGAAGTCTGGCAAGGACACCAGACAAATGATGAAATATATAATATTGGTTTCCCCAGCATAACTCATCACTATAGTCTCATGGTGTTTCAAAGGTCTTTTTTTAGTGCTCTAAGAAAACAAGTTCTTTTTTAAATGAGAGCAACATATTGAATCAAAAATGTACTGTACAAAAGTTGACAGAAATAGGTAAAATCCTCTTCAAAAATCAGCCTTGCAGGTAGCTTGGTTAACTGCTCCCTAAAGCCTTCTGAGTCTACACGGAGTATCTTACATGGAGACTATTTAACACTGTTGTGTATTAAAGCATAAATGTGATGTGGAGATGAAGCTCTTCCACTATATAACATTCATAAAGGAAGAAAATGTTTTCTTTACAACAGCTTACAAATGTGTATAGGCAAAACGACTTAGATAAAAGCTCCCTAGTCATTTGACAGCTACAATGAGGCCAAGCACACTGAAAGACGTACACATTGGGACAGCACTTAAATTAACTCTTAAAGACAAATCGTTTTTCTCACAAGGACTGCAGTAAGTCTGGAGTTATGCAGCACACTGAATTAATACAGTTTTTCCAGATGCAACCAATCCTCTATGTAATGCTGAACTAGTTATTCTGATTTGTGATGAGAAAGAATTGATACCAGTCATAAGAGGCACCAGCGTTAAAAGCTTGCTGTGTGAGCCAGAATTAACTTATCCGGCTAAAAACCAAAACAAAACGCCCAACTCTCCAGTAGGTTGGGGATGAGAACTTCTAGTAAGCATTTGCACATCTTTTCACAAAAGTTACTGTAACATGCAAGGGGTCATAAAGATTTTCGCAGCTCATAGCAGTCAGAGGGTTTGAACATAGAGATAGTGCTTAAAATGTTAGCAGAAATCCTGCCTATGAAATTTGTCATTAACTTCAAGCCCCCCCTGCATAAGCCTGGCAAACTTTCAGAAATAGTGGAGGCAATTAATGTTAAAGCCTCCATATGCTAAACAACCACTGCTCTGCATATTACGTATTTTGTTTAAAGCACAGAGATTGAAAACAGTTATTTTTAACTCTTTTCAGTATACAGTACATCTGTTGTGGTTTTGATTTCCATTAAAAATCAGAGTCATTTACCGATCTGGATGTCATCCAGATTTCTACACAAAACACATGAACTAAGCCCAAATAATGTTGTTTTATGCGCATGGGTGCATGTATTGTATTTATTATCTGCTTCAATAATTAGAAACACAGCTAAAAATGCTGGGGGGGCTTTGAAGGAACAGACTATCATACTTAAATTCTCATTTCCTCAAAGTCCCTGGGCTTAAAAACATTAAGAACAAGACCATGAAAACTTTATGTTTACATGCTGCTGCTGGGACATACAATCCCATTGACTCTACTTACTTGAGAAGGGGATGCTGAGGCTGGCTCTAAAAGGGACACAGATCAGGGTGTGCCAGATACCTTGAACATAGCTTTAAAGAACAGGCATCAAGAAAAAATCTCCAACAGTAACGAGCTACCAAATTATCTGCCAACATGGACCTCAGCCAGTAAGTCAAGCAAATTAAAAGCTGCAATCACTTCTCTGACAATTCTCCAGCAAAACTTGTCCCGAGTTTTTGTTCCCTGGTGAAAACCAGAAGATAATCAGCATGCACCAGAGGTCAGTAGGTTCAGACTATCAAAGACCAGCAAAAGGAGGTTCTGCAAGGGCACTGCGGAGTGCCTTGCCAGCAGCCTTTTACAAGCTTGCTCCAAAGCCTGTTGAAGTCAGCTTGACTCTTTCTATAGATGCCACCAGCTTCAGGTCACATCCTAGCTTGTTGCAGGGCTCCAGCACCATCCTCTCTGCTGATTATAGAGGTGGCAATGCAGCATTAGAGAAAAGGACTCTTTCAAATAAGAGCTGAATTAGGGCTAGAGAGGTCAACACACCACAACACTGCTCTTAACAGCAACTCTGAGCTGAGGAGAGAAAATATAAAGACCCTTAAATTTGAAAATGAATTCCAAGGTCATTGTCTTGGCAACCTTTCAGCATTTGCTTCCTATGCCTGCATGCAGAGACCCATTTCTAAACACGACCCTTATGAAATCAGCAGGCCTAAAACATGAACAGCCAGATGTTCAGAAAAAGGTGAAATCCAAATTGTGTATTTGATTTCTGATGTGATTGCATAACTGTCCTGGAGAAGATGAGCCTATACCCTGTGGCTTATGCAAGCAACCCAGATGGAGCTTTGCTCGTAAGGCAATTCCTGTTATTATTAGCAAAGGCACATCTGGCTGGCCAGGCCAATCACAGCCACAACCAATCCCTAGAACATGTAGGTCCCAGCCCATTACCATTACAAGACAGTCCTCAGCAGGGTGAGTTGCAAAGCTTGTCTACCTTCTATGGAAGATCATAACGCAGAGATGCTACTGGGTTCCTTCACCCCAAGCAGAACAAGCACTCACCATGTGCCCACTCATCCCCTGGACAAATGAGAAAGTACAGTTGTTCCAGATGTGCACAGTTTCAAATATTCCCCCCCTCTTTAAAGGACAAAGTGATCTTCTCTCCTTATGATTTATCTCCCTGGCCTTTATAAGCCTGCTGCATATGGTACTAATTTCACACCCTTTTTCAGATGATGCAATGAAATTAAATGACACGGCCGCAGTCACACAGGGATGGCAGCACTAACACTGACTCTGGGAAGAGCTCCTTGTTCTTTTGCTCTAAGTATGGGTGTACCATTTCTTTCATATTGTGTTACCACTCTACAGCTGTCAAGCTGACAATACCATCTTATGTTACAAAACCTGCAGTTCAATTTAACTTTCCTTCAGAAGTTAAACTTCCATGGGAAATTATTGTTGGAGAAATATGGCTTGCATCTGTTTGTGCCAGAAAGCCATTTCTGCCGCTTTTCTCCACAACTGTGATTCCTGCATTTTTATTTTTATTTTAATCATGACTCAGAAAGACTAAATAAAAGTTAGCTTGAGTTTCAAGAATGCAAATGTGCATATTCAGCACTCAGGACAAGCTTTCCCACCACTGGCATTAGCCTGCCCAATGAAAAGGGTAGCACTTCCAGAGCATGGGCCTGGCAGTGATTGGAGTCTCTGCCTGCCCTTTGGACACTGGGGTCTGGAGAGCAAAGAGAAGAAAATTCTCTACAGACCTTCCACTAGAAGGCTTCAGAACCAATTGCCACTGCTATCTCTCTCCCCTCTTTGAGACTCCTTGTGTGCTGTTTCTCAGCCCTTCTAGCTGTCAGGTACTAATAAGCAAAGAACTAAATTACTTTAGATGGCACTTACTGTGGGGTACAAACAAGAATGCATTTGCAGTCTTTGCCCGTTTCTTGCTGCCACTGCAATGGAGAAGCAGGTGAATTGCTGCATGAGAACACAGCCTCTATAAATTTAACAGCAGGAAGAGGCTACAGGGGCATACAAACTGCCAATATTTTCCTCTGGGGTAAGGCTATGTGTTGGGTTTGCAAGGCAAGGTTCTGGTAGCAGGGAGCTACAGGGGTGACTTCTGCAAGAAGCTGCTAGAAGCTTCCCCCATGTCCAACAAAGCCAATGCCAGCTGGCTCCAACACAGACCCACTGCTGGCCAAGGCCATCAGCAATAGCAGCAGTCCCTCTGGGATAATGTATTTAAGAAGTGGGGGCAGGGAAGTGCACAATCACAGTCAGAGAAAGAACTCAAAATAGACGAGAATCTGCTCTGCATACATCAAGGAGAGTGAAGGAGGATGGAGGAGGTGTCCCCGGTGCTGGAGCAGAGATGCCCCCTCAGCCCGAGGTGCATACGATGCTGTGGCCAGCTGTGCCTCACAGCCAGTGAAGGACCACAGTGGAGCAGATACCTATCTGCAGCCCAGGGAGGACCCCATGCCAGGCCAGGGGGATGCCCAAAGGAAGTGGTGACCCCATGGAAAGCCCATGCTGGAGCAGGCTCCTAGCAGGACCTGGGGCCCCATGGAGAGAGGAGCCCATGCTGGAGCAGGTGTGATGCAGGACTTGAACTACAGCCCATGGGAAGGACTCACATTGGAGAAGTTCATGGAGGACTGCCTCCTGTGGGATGGACCCCATGTTAGAACAGGGAACTGTGTGAGAAGTCCTCCCATGAAGAGGAAGGAGCAGCAGACACAACATTTGATGAACTGACTGCAAACCCCATTCATCATCTCCCATGCCACTGGGAAGGGAGGAGATAGAAAAGAAATGGGAGTGAAGTTGAGCCTGGGAAAAGGAGAGGGGTGGGGGGAAGGTGTTCCTAAGATTTGGGTTTATTTCTCATTATACTAGTCTGATTTGGCGATAGGTTAAACTAATTTTCCCAAGTCAAATCTGTTTTGCCCATGACGGTAACTGGTGAGTCATCTCCGCATCCTTACCTCAACCCATGAGCCTTTTGTTCCATTTTCTCTCCCCTATCCAGCTGAGGAAAGAAGTGATAAAGCAGCTTTGGTGGGCACCCAGCATCCAGCCACAGTCAACTCATCACAGGTTATTCATACTTCTGTGCCTTCCAGCATCCTTACCTCTCCTGACCTGTTTTACAGCAATGCCGATGTCACGCTTCCGAGAATAAACCAAAACACCAAACAAAGTATGGAGGGGGAGGTTCAACTATTTTCTATGCAGCCGTTTACAAGGAAAACAGTTTGGGTCTGGATGGAGTCATGAGATCCATTGGCCATTTCAGTCCCATTTTGCCACAGGTTTATAACACTGAAACAGGTGGAAAATACAGTGATTAAGCTCCGCGGCTTTTGTGCTGCCTCTGTAACAGGTTCACCCTGGAGTGTGCTTGGGCATCTGTTACACACTGTGCATCCACAGCAAGCCTTGTCCTTACGCCAGTGCTGCTGTCACCGTGCTCTCAGCATCAGGGCAGGGGGAGCACATTTGGAGCAGCTGCACAGCAGAACCTTTTGGCCCCAATTTATATGCTGATCTCCATGAGCTTTCAAGTAACAGCTACATGGTAAGAATCTAGGAAATAGCATCTTCCTTAGTGCATAAAGTAGCCCTGTGGACTTTATTGGCAGTGGTACTTCCTATGTTCTTCTGCACCTCTCTGCATCTGGCAGATAGGACAAGTCACACATTGTCAGACCTTCATCAAAGACTTCCTAGGGAAAGCAACCTCCTTCCTATCCCCACACAACCTTCACCCTGCCATTAAGCACGCTCCCAAATCCTGCCCAAACTTAAATACATACTAGTGCTGTGCCCTTTGCCATCTCTAAGCTTCCTGACCACATCTGCCACTATTAGTGGTACAAAGCAAAGCACCCAAACAGCTCTTGACTACTCACAGTGCTATTTGTGTTATCCCTAGGGACTAGAGGTAGAAGTCACAGCTTACCTGTATTTATTAATAGAAGGTACCTATAATTATCTTCTCTGGGTTAAGGAACAATAAGATATATGAAAGCAAAAACAGGAAAAATAAAGCAAGTTTTCACATAGGAATGCAATCACCTACAAATATAGCTCAAACCACCCTCATAACCCAAACTGCCCCCATAGCCCTTGATATTCCCTTGTTTCATTATTCCTCATGTACTTCATTTTCAGTCCTTCTGAACAAGACATTTTGTTCTCTTACTCCATAATTTTGTTCTTTAATTTATTTGTCCCTATTTCCTTTTGTTCTTCTTTTGATGTTTATCCTTTTAATGTTTCTTTCCAAAAGCTGCTTTTTTTTTTCCTCAAACCCTCCCAGTTTCAGTGTGCTGCCTTTGAAGCAATTTTTTTGGATTTGCTGCTACTTTGCTCTTCATGCAATTTTTACTTTTCTTGCTGGCTTATTTGTTATCTGTGGCACAGAAGCAATCAGATACCACGAACCTTACTGCATCACTCCACATCTTAAAGCAAAAGTTAAATTTAGTATTTGCATTTAGTTGTTACCTCTCGCACTTGACTAACCTATCGCATTTCCATTTGTAGACTGGAATTCCAAAGTGGACCTTAGAAATAATAAGCAAAAAATCTGTGGCTTTAAATTCCATGAAGGTCTCCACTATTATGAACATGTATCTTGCAAAACTTAGTCCAGCAAACTGTTGACCATTTGCGAGTTGACTGGAACCTCTACTCACATCAATGGTGTTACGCAATGAGGTCTCCACCATGAGCTGAGCTGGACCTCTACTCCTGGCGAGTGCATTATGTGCAAAGGCTTCAATAGCCTTTCAACTCAACCTGTTCAGTCATCGAACATCAAACTGCTGAGATGAAGATCCATGATCAGAGCTTCTGTTGACTTCAGTGAGGAAACAAAGAGGCCAGCCAGGTCTTGCTGCCATCTCAAGCTGAGGGAAACCGACTCAACTGCAACAGCCTCTTCCCTGCCGCATCAAGGCAAGGAGCTACAGGGATCCATGGCACTACCCCTTTGGGGACCTCAAGCATAAGTCCTTTTTCAGAGTTTTCTGGCTACAACAGTGCTGAAAGGAGTAACACCTAAGAGGCACAGAGATGCCCTGTTCCTGTGCACTGACTAAGGCATGATCTATATTTGAAGACAGCTGGAGAGGAAAGAGGGAGCTGTATACCTTCACGCAGCAAAATGAGAGCATAGCAGAGCTTTGCATTCACTGTTACTACAAAACCCTTGTGCTCTTGAAACTATTAGCTCCATTAGAAACAGCAGATACACCATTTGAAGGGTTCATATTTCTATGCATCACCATATCAGCATTTGTATGTATGGCAGTCATGTTTAAAGGGTCCCAGCTGAGATCTGGGCCGCATGAGCCCTGCTCTAGTTAGCTTTGAGTCTCTGAAATATTTTGAGACAACAGCTACTATACTGGCTTGTACCTACTCTGCATGTTTTTCCATGAGAAAGGGCAGAAATCAGAGCAGACAGCCATGTACAGAATGCTAATCTAAAAGATAATAGGAAAAGCCTTGCAAGGAGAGAACTCAATTCACTTTATAACAAGAAAATGTTCATTTTCCACAGTGACACCCAGAATGGTCAAAGCTTGATTCCTGCAGGCTCAAGTCTGTATACAAAGGTCATGATATTTTGTCAGCAAAGAAAACAAAGGCGCTGAGGTGGACTAGTCAATAATTGACTGAGCCTTGTTACTCTCTGCAATCTCTATCTTGTCACGATGTTCCTGTCTCAAGGTTTCAGCTACAACTAGTGAATCGCTTCACTGAAAGAGACTTCTTACCTTGAAGAAAAGAAATCACCACCATTGACAACAACAACAAAGACTTCCTATCTGGTTTTGTCAAAGGTCACTCAGCAGTTAGGTCTATTTACACTGTGACTTCTATCAGATGTGAAGAACACAGAACAAAGCACCCACTAATATTCACTCCTTTGGCTTCAAAAATTTCCATGGAAACCTTCTTTTTAAGTTACCTCCATCTTCAAAGAGCCAGAGAAGGAAAAAGGCTGCACTCAAAACCACTTCCACTTTGCAGGTCTGACATTCCTGTTTGCAGCCCACCTGAGAGGTATAACCTTGACATATTTCTTGGCAACTGCCCAAAATTTTATCTTCCAGCAGAGAAGGTAAGTGAGCAACTGCTTTCACTACTGGGTTACAGGCATATTATCCCCATCCTTCTTCTAACCTGTATTCCACCTGAGGACACTGCTCTCCTCCTGTAGGCACTGTACAAACAGAAAAAAAGGATGGGCCCTATCTCAAAGCATTTCCATTCTGAAGAAATAGAGCAGATAAATCAAGTCTTATTACTCCAGCCTATATATGGAACACTGTTGGTGTCACCCAACTAAATGACAACCCTAAAGGCAATTAGGTCTGACTTACAAGGGAGTATGTAGCAATCATGCTTCTAGCTCAGGCACCTGAGCTGTCTCAAGTATTTGAACACATCCCTTGGAGAAGCCCAAGACCTGACAGAAAGTAAGAGAGCCAGAAAACAAACCTGCTCCTAGCACCCTGACACATTCCCATACTCGTAGATCATCCCTCTCTCGTAACAGCACAGCTGTTTTACCATGAGGTCTACACACATCCTCCCACCTTCAACAGCAAATGCAAAATAACCATATTTCATGACTAGAGTTTACTATTGCAGCATATCAATAGGACAAGGCAAGGAAGTGAGACAGCGTGAAAAAGCCCTTAGGGAAGCAGACAAACTTAGGACTCAAGAAGTGCAAATCACTGACAACAAAATTCTTCCAGGAAACCCCATCCTGCTGATGGAAAGTGAGGGAGAGAAACACCAGAGATGCTCATCACCTCCCTTGGCAAGCCAACAGCAGACTCCCCACTTCATTAAGGGAACAGAAAGCCAGCTCTGGCCCACCTAACTCAGGCTAGAGCAGTTTAATTCAGATCAAGGGTGTATAGCAGGAATTGTCACCATTAGAGTTGCTGCCTTGGCAGGGTAGCAGCAGCATCAGGATGCCCCGGCAGAATTGGGGAATTGAACAAGGAGAAGCCTGAGACACAGGGTAAGGGGCAATTCATTAGAAAGGAATATAGCACCTAGCTAATAAATTAAGAAAAATTTATTAGGGACTAGGAATACAGAAAGTAGATTTTTTTTAATATTTACAAAACTATGCTTCCACTACAAAACCTACTAAGTAACAATTCATAAGGTGGGAAAGAAAAAGGGCTGCTGTAAACTCAAGTACCCCTTGCAAGCACCTGCCTTTTGCATGTGTTTCTCTAACCTTACAGTGGATTGTGTAGCAAGGTTTGATCAGACAAATATCATCAACTGGTGGGAAAAGAGGAACCATTCCTTATTTTTTTAATTTTTAACTATTACACAGGAATCTTCCATGGTCAAAGTTTTCAGTGTCTTTAATATAAAAATCACCAAAAGCAGATTTGTGATTGTGTTTGAACAGTGCTCAGGAAAACACTGTAAGGACAGGATGCAAACAAAACATGAGGTAGCAGAAAACCAGAAGGGACTGGGGGAAAGAGGAGGTGCAAGGGGGCTCTCATGAGGCCCTGTATCACTGGAGAGACTCGCTGTGCTCTGCACTTCCAGTCATGTCACACTGTTCTTCGGGATACATGATTGGTTATATATACATAAGGTCACTACTAAGTTTAAGGGGTTTCATGACTCAAGGACTCACCAGAAGTCCCAGTGTTTCAGGCCTTCCTATGTAGAATATTCTTAAGAGTTTCAGTTCCTTCTGGGTTAAAGTCAGGAGTATGAATCATTTTCCAAATAAGTGAGACTTCAAATATCATCATTTTCTCTCTTATAGTGGCTTTTATTAATAGATCTCAAAATGCTCCATGGTATCCTTCCTATCACATGAGGAAACAGAACTGAAGCATCTTTTCAGCATCACATATAGCCAAGGAGCATCCAAGCTAGATAACAGTCCTGGTGTCTCCTGGGGGCAGAGGAATTCACAGCCTGTTAGGTTACACTGCCTAGTTGTAAGACTCTCCCATGAGGGTATTTTATTAGTATTTTAATTTCTATTTCAGGCTGTGGCATGCTTAAAATTTCTTTGTGGTTTGCTCTCTTACTTCAAGTTTTAAAGATATCTGGTTGAAAATTTATCCAACAAAGAGGGGGGAAAAAAAGCTCAATTTAAGAAGTCAAAACATCCATACAAATCAAAATTAGACAGCAACAAAAAAAAATGAATCCCCAGAACAGCTTCCTAAATATACTATTAAACTGTTCATGTGTGCATGCATTTATTTATTCACATGCACTCAAATGGGTCTGTGTGTGACTGCACACTGCAGCATGCAGAAGCTCCCTCTGTTCATGTGTAACTACATCTTGTTTTACCATCAGGACACATTTTCTCCGGGCATAAATCATGCAGCTCCATCAATTTCTATGAATTTGCAAAATAATTGTGTAATTTAGCAAGCCATGTTTTATACACTTTGAGAAGATTCATCCACTATTACTTGAACTCAGAAAGTCCACAAGGAATACAGTTATTGAAAACAGAAAACAGTCGTTATAGAAAGATGAAGTTATGGTAACTCAAGTAGAGCATGCTCTTATGTCATGCACATCAAGATAATTTGTTTTGACTTAATTTAAATAGTAATGTAGATAAGAACACAACTTAACAGCTGATTTTCTTTACAACATCTTAGCACTTCAGAATGAGATTTATCAGCCCCTCCATAATGTAGCTATATGCTAGATTACTACTCCACTTAATGACTAGAGCAAATGTGATCCCTCCAAAGGCCAATCACATTGCTTTAGCAACAACAGTAACAGGTTTTGTTCTTGCATTGCCAGGCAGCTTTTTGTTCCAGCCAATAGAATAATTAAGCATTGTGGACCAGATCCTCAGCTGATATAATTAGATGGCATTTCATTGAAATCAAGGCCAGCTGACACCAGCTGAGGAGCTAACCCTTGATCTACAGCAGCAACAGCTGAGGCCTTGCAAAACAGGCAGGGGAAAGCCTTCTGTTTCACTGCCTTAATGTAATAATGAGTCCTCTGCTTACAACAGATTTATCAAGCAACCAGTGGGGTTTTGGATCATTTAGAATACCGGATCCCAAATTAAAGAACTGGAACACTCAAAGCAAAAGGTTGAATCTGGAAGCTTTGGCTTTCTGAAATCAGTTGGGAGTGGTGATGCATTTCCAGGATGAGCTACCCAGCTCTGATGATCTGACAGCACCAGCCAGCTCTGCTGGCAACATGGGAAGCCAATCACATGTCCCTCCTTTCATCACTATTTAGCTCAAGCCTGCAGCTTAATGCCCCTCCAGTCAACCTTAGCAAACCATCACAGGAAGGAATGCTGGCCACACCACCTGGTTGATCTGGGGGAAGTGATTTGGTCAAGACTTATTAAAAAACATCACATAGCTAACAAAATCCTGGTGCTGGAAGGCAACCAAGGCAACATTAGTTTGACTTCTTTTTTTTTTCCCCTCCTCATAATATATTAACACACCACTTCAAAGAGGTCTCACTGATCCTTCATGCACCAACAAGAAGTTTACTATGAAATAATCAAGCTTATGGAATTTCCTTCTGTTCAGTACCAAGCATATTCCTTAGCAATAAAGGTGATTTCACAGTGTGGGAGCTTAATATGCAGTACCCACTAGATTGCCAGAGTGATTTGTGTTTACAAGGCAAAGCACCAATAAATTGGATCAGCACATGAATCTTCAGAGGGAGGAAAGAGAGTGAGAGCAGGAAGAGCACCCTAGGCAGCATCACCACAGGGGCCAAGAAAAGCACATGATGCCCTTGGGACTTCCAGAATCATGGATAGATGTTTTCAGAAAGGAAAATCCATTTTTCCATTAGGACTAACAATAGAAATATTACCTTGATTGAAAATGTGCAATCAGGCCTGACTTACAGTTAGCCCTGCTGCATTCAGGCTTTACATCAGAAGGCTGTAAACCATTGTAACAGAAAATAGCTGGTATGTTTACTCACCCAAAACCATGCTTCATTTATTTACCTGTGTACATTATCACATACACTCACCATTGTTGCTGCTCAGCGAGGCAAGCAGACAAAAATGGGGAAAATAAACATCTACACAGATTTCATCAGCAGATAAGCTATTAATTCTTGCACAAAAACAATGAAGAAATGGCAGGATATACTACAGTAACCACTCCTGAATTCTTGATTAAATAAAAGCAATGGTACAACATGCAAAAAAAAAGCGCTTAGTGTTAATTTGTAATATCAAATTAAAAAGTGTGTTGAGATCCAAAGCAATCTTGGCTTGTGATTGTAGTAATGCAGTGTGAAATTTCCACTAACATTCAAATACTTCCAAGAAAATAGAGGAAAGACATTTTAATTCAATGGCCAAAACAAGAAAATGAGGAGTTGATGTAAAGGACTTGATTTCATTGAAGCTATTGAGATGTATGTAATAACTTATTAATGTCAAAATATTCCATTAAGAACTTATTATGTCCTTGTTTACATCATGCTAGCAATTAAAGGGGTAATGTTGGTCCAACACACAGCACAGCAGAAATGAAAAGCTGTTTGCCATGTACTGGAATTCAATATGAAAGCACAGTTTAGATAAGGAGAAATATTTACATTTTTCTTACTGAGCCCAAGACCTCAGAAAGTAAAATAATAAACAACTAACTTCTGAAACTACCCAAATCAGGCTTTATTACATAGACCCCATGGCTCTACATACACAAGCTCTGTGGTTAAAAGCTTGTTTGAAGAAAAGGCTGAACAACAGTCAGCAGTTACCAAGAATTTTTGTTTTCCCATCAACTCCAAGTCTTGAAGGCAAATGTCTGAAGCAGGAGGAGGTAACCTGCCTGTGAACACTGCACTTGCACTGAAAGGGGATGGGCCAGAGGATCAAGGTACATAAGCAGTGAGGTAGAGCTGAAATTCAACCAGCTGGACACAAATCCCCATTTCTTCCCTTGCAGCGGAAAAATGGCACCATTCTTTATTAGGAGCAGCTCACACACAACCCAGACAACAGCAAAGCACAAAAGCTCTCCTGCACCAAACTCACATATGCCCACAGTCGGCAATAAGGTTGTCCTGGGAAGGACAGCCTTGGTAGCCCTTGGACTTGGTCCCTGAGCCTTCCTGCCCTGCCTGCTCCTTATCTTGTACCTGCTGCCCAATTTCCAGGCTATCCTGACCTTCAACCCAGCTCCTGACTTGTCTCAGTAGCTTCCTGACCACAAGTCATCTCAGCCCTCCCAACCCAGTAGATATTCAGGTTCTCATCTCCAGCCTGACCCTAACATCAGGCTCCCTGACAGCCCCATGGAGCTACCAACAGGAACGCAAACACGAGATTGTCACTTACTCTGTGTACCCAGACAGATTATTAGAGAGGCAGGGGGATCCCCTTCACTTACACGGCTCCAAATCAAGATCAGGATTGCATTCTTGAACTTCTTAATGGGAAAGAACAACGGGAAAGTATGGAGGCTGGTATCCTCCTCATGTTAAGATGTGCTGGAGATGTTTTCCCCATTCCAGTATGCGCTGCTAGGTATCTCTTGGCTTCACGCCCTTGCTTTACCAATCAGCAGATCTTAGAGGTACAGTGGGCTATAATACACTAGTGGTGCTGATCATTAGCAGACTGACTCCAGAATGGAGGAAGAAAGGCTTGGGACTCACATGTTGCCCCACAGTCCCAAGCAAAGCCACAAACTTGCTCTCTGATAGTGTTGGTCAACTAGCCAGTACCTCTCATTTAGCAGATGACCACATCAGTGGATAAAGGCATTAAGAAGCAAAGAATTACCTGGTGTTATTTTACTTTAAAGCTTGCTTTATTGCACTAAATGAAGAGAAAAAAAGAAAGAAAAATCTGATTAAGGTAACAGCACCTGCTAATGCCAGCTGGGAAAGACTGAAGCCTGAAAGATAGCAGGCAATTTAAGGAAAAATATGCCTGCAGACCATCAACAGGAACACAAAGCTTCACACTGACGGCAGCCTCAGTTAGCCACTTTGTGAGATAATTCCCAAGACCACTCACCCATCCTGAAGCACTGGCTTTAACTGCTCCCTCCATCACTCCACTCACCAAGGCACAGACACTTGCTTCCACCTGCCTCCTTTTGTCTCCTTGGGCTTGATTGGTAATCCAGCTCAGCTGAGTTCCCTAAAAGACAGCACCAGAAGCTCAGCAGGAGATAGGCTGCAGCCGCAGGCAGGCAAAAAGAAAACAAACAACAAAACAAAACACAAAACCAGATGTTTTTCTACATGCTATTCATGCTGGGCCCTCATCAGATATCATATCCCCTTCCAGCAGCGGTGCGCTCCCCAGTTGAACCAAAGCTGACAGACTCTGCCTGATGCACCTAAAATGTCAATTTGCTAAACTAGATTAAAATAAGCTGAACTTTAGCATACTACATAGAGAGGTAGTTAGCTTATGAACAGACCTTGATTTCCCAGGAAGAACCATACAGACTTGCTTTTGAGCAGTGGTGGGAGGCAATGACGCACAAGGAACCAGTGTTACTGTCCTCTTGGTCAATTGATCAGATGCCCTTTGACTGAACTGATCTTGGTGGAAAAGCTGATGAAAGATGGGAAGCCTTGCCTTTGGCTTCATAGCAGAATGGTTTGCTATGATTAATATACCAGTTCTTGAAGGATCCAGGGTGAAAGAATGGCTTCTAAGAGAATCAAAGTGCTGTACCTACACTGAGCTGTACCTCTGAACTAAAGTATTACGAGGTCCCCGTAGGAGAGCAAATCTTGTCCCTCCATAAAGGTACAGCGCAGTCCATGGGACCATGGCCCTGTCAGCTCTTTTTGTTCATAAATTTTCTTTTTCTGTGGGAAAAGCATTACTTCCATTGTGCAAAACATGATGACACTGTAACAGTGCATGGATGTGCTTCAGGGGAGTGCATAGCACAAGGCTCTACATAAGCACCCAGTGCAGGAACAGTGCTTGATGGAGTCTGGCAGGGGAGGGATACTTTTTTGGGGGAAAGAAATACTTTAATATTGTTTAATCCAGGGAAAAATGGGCCAGCATGATCAGTGTTGAGACGACTCTGTGGATAGGTGGTGGTGGGTATGCAGAAGCGCTTTGCCACTCTCATTCCTACTGAAGCCATTCTGTTTGAGCCCTGCTAAGGACCATAAAATCCGGGGGACCCCCTGCCCAAAGTCAGAATCAGCAGCACAGAGCATCCCTGCCTCATCACCTGAAGACCATTGGAGTGGCTTGTCCCTTCCTCCAGATTTAGACAACCACCAAGAGCACCCCTTGGGGTCCAGAGGCTGCCCGGGTCCCAGGACCACCAGCTCTACTAGCCATTAGGCCACCCAGCCACAGAGCCAACTGCACAGCTAACAGCAGCAGGAAAGAGGGCAGATTACCCTGCAGTGTGCTCACGGATTATGACAGCCCACAGGATCTCAGATTAAAACTAAGGGCTGCTCCTCCAGAGGAAGCAAAGCACACGGCTTTCCTTGATGACCTTGCTCCGGCGAGGGGCTGGGAGGGAGGGGGAGCTGGACAATGACAGAGCAGAATCGCAGCTCCCAGCCTGGGCACAGACCACGCTGACACTTTGCAATGCCATCCGTGCAGATTCCTCTCTCTGCTACCACTTTTTTCCCTTCCTTTTTTATTTTTTTGCAAACCTTTGTGGAACAGACGCCCTCTCCTTGCCCCAGTTGGAGCTGCAGTAGAATGAAAAGGGGGGTGGGAAGGAGGGAGGAGAGAAAAAAAAAACGCTTTTGGTTGAGGTTTTCCTGTTACTATCACTGTAGCGTTTATTTAGCCAATCTCCTAACTATGACGTGAGGAAGGCAGGAATCATGGCTCGCTCATAATATTTAACACACCCACTGAAAGCTGGAGCTGCAGAGCTACTAGTCCAACCAGTCTCCAGAATTCAGTGTAGCTGAAAGAGGTTTTCACTCTGCACCTGCCAAAGATCTCTCCCCCCTCTTCCCTTCTCTCTCCCCCCTTCTCTCTTCCTTTCTCTCTCTCTCTCTAAAAGGCAGATCTGTAAGACCCAGCAGAGATCAAAGACGGGAACTCTTTGCTTAAAAGAACCTCTACTGATTTATATTAGTTTCTTTCCTCTAGTCCTTCCTCTCTCCCCCCCCCCCTTTTTTTTTCTGTGCCATATTTAACCTTTATGTTGCAGTTGTGCCACCAGACAGTTTTGCTGCCAAAAAAACCCAACCCAAGCCAAAGCAAAAGCCCAGCTTGGATACAGCAGCCACCCAGACTTGATCTCAGTTGAACATACTAATCTCTCCCAAGCACTGGACGCGATGGATGAAGAAACTGGAACCGCTCAAAGAAAATGATTTTCCAGCCAATGTTCTTAAACAGTCTCAGAGAAGAGAGGGAGCGAGCGGGAGAGCGCTTCTGCTGCATCACTGGGCACATTCAAAGGAAGGGAGTCAGCGTTTCCAGCACAGCCAAATATTATGGATGATTTTTTATCTTCTGTCGCCTTTCCGTACAGGTTTTCTTAATATTATTCTCCTCCCCTCCTCCACCCCGTCTTTTTTTTTCTTTTTCTCCTTAGTTTTTTACATTTTATTTAATTAGAGCTAGTGTCTGATGCCGGTTTCTCTTCAAGAATCAGTTTTCCCTATTTGTTGTGATCCCTGTAATAAAAAGAGAGAGAAATCGTGAGCAGATGGCTTTATACATTGCAATGCCGCTGGCATTGTTTTCCTCTTCATTTTAAAAGCCCGGTCCGGTGCTCCTTTATTTTTTATTTTTCCTTTTATTTTTTTTTTTTCTTTCTTCCCCCTCCTAAGTTCTTGATGATACTGAGACATGAGGACCTATTGTTTTTAGCCTGTTTATTTCTCGGCGCCTATGGAGGTAACTTTATTGACTTGATCGCTCGCTTCCCGATCCGAAGGGAGACAGCCAAAGTCCCGGGGGGGGAGCTGGAAGACCCACTCCTGCCCGGGCTTTCTCCGCCAAAGCGCTCCCGACCGACCCGGCCGCCTCCCCTCCCTTCCCCGGTAATTTATTAGCCGCCCCGGCCATGAAAATGCTCCTGGTCCGCAAGTTCCGGGTGCTGATCCTCATGGTGTTCCTCGTTGCCTGCACCATGCACATCATGATCGACCTGCTGCCGCGGCTGGAGCGGCGGGGGACCGAGGGCCGCCCCGGCTGCTCCTGCCCGCCGCCCGCCGCCGCGCCGCCCCGCGCCGCCCCGCGCTGGCCCAGCAAGCACACGCTGCGGATCCTGCAGGACTTCAGCGCCGAGCCGGGCTCCAACCTCTCCTCGCAGTCGCGGGAAGCGGCGGAGCGGGCAGCGGGCGGCGGCGGCGGCGGCGGTGGCGGCGCGGGAGGCGGGGGGGGCACGGCGGCGGCGCGGACACGGAGACTGATCGGCCCCGGGGCGCCGCGCCCGCCGCCCCCCGCCGCCGCCGCCGCCGCCGCCCCGCTGGCCGCCCTCTTCCAGCACCCGCTGTACCGCGCCGCCCTGCCCCCGCTCGCCGACGGCGACCTCCTCTTCAATGTCAACAGCGACATCAGGTTCAACCCGCGGGCGGCCGAGCACACCGAGTGGTGAGTACGGCGGGGCACGGGGCTCAGGGACCGGTTTGCCGGGGTAGGGGTATCCCTCGGGTTTGGGGTGGGGGGGTGAAGTGAAGAGGAAGGCAAAGGGTCTCTGGGTGGACGGTGTGGAAACGTGGCGCGGCGCTTCCCCGGGTCGCTGCCTTCCCGCTTATAACGTAGGGTTTCACCGGGCGGTCAGGAGAATGGATGTAATAGCTGGTTTGGAGCGAGCAGAGGGTTGAACTGGACGATTCGGTGTCACCGGCTAAAAAGGGGGCTTGTACACAGGCGTGACCAGTTGTGCTTCTCGGAAAAAGAAATAAAACAAAGCCCAAAAGCCATGAAATACAGAATAATCACAGGAACAGGCTGGGGTGACGAGGCTGAAGGGTCTGTGTGCCCCAGCTGTAGCCAGAGGCAGATGTTAGCAGTAAAAAGTAGAAGGAGGAGTGAGCCTCCTCTCCAGCACCTTCCTGGTCTCCCAGCAGTGGGACCAGGCAGTAACACATGAACTTCCTTCAAAATCAAGGTCTGGTATCACAAAGGCATTTATCCTGGCAGGTATTTCTGCCTTCGGGGTCTGATCCGTGCTCCATTTTTCATTCTCAATTAATTCCCAGTCCTAGCACCTCTTCTGCTTTCCAGCCTTCAAAGCAGTTGGTTGCCTCTGTGAATACTATGCCCTGTTGGCTAGTAAGAAATGCTGAGAAATTTCAGTGACTGAAAAATCAAAAGGGTTGTCTAATACAACAGCACCCTCTTCCAAACACACTGACACTGTGATGTTTAAACAGCTGCATTGTACCGTGCAAAAGCTCTGTCAAGCCGCAGAGCAGCCAATGTGAGAGGAGAAGTATTTCTGATTTCTGCCCCATGAGCATGTGAATTGTCCAGGCCCCTTCCATCTAATAAAAAAAAAAACAACTTGGCTGTGAAGTGGAATAGCCTGAAAAGTTCTGGTTTATCTGAGAGGGAAAATAAAAAGTCGTAATTATATGAACATATGGAGATGACTAAAACCATGCAGGACTTACGGATTGAAGATATGTGATGGTTTATGCGGTAGGTGGAGAGTGAAACTATCACTGATGTCCACAATGCAGCTGCCTCTTGTACATATTTTCCTTGGTGGCTGCAGCCAAAGTTCACAGAACTAACATGAAGTTTAGGAGTTAAAAGCCACTTTAACAGTCATTTTCTGTAACAGTATCCTACTGCTAGGGAAGGGGCAAAACCATCCAGAGTTATTCTTTAGTAACCAGTTTGGAATGATCCAGTTTCTTCTCATTCTTTCTATTTAGAAAAAGAAGAGAGAGTGGGAGCATTTGGTACAACAGGTCAGCTTACTGCTGCGCTCTCCGTTTCGACCCAGGTCCCTGTTAAACAAAGGTTCAGGGTGATGCTGTCCTTTGAGTCAAAGTTGTAAAAGATACGTGCAAAGTAATAAAACCTAAAGATGATACAAATCTTGCAGCTCTGTGTTTCTGCTATATAAGGGCCTCTGCTAACGCTCAGTGATGTCACTCTGAGTTTAGCTCGTGACTTTCATGGGCTTTAAATCAGGCATGATGAGTGGAAGTGAAAACCCATCTCCCATTTAGCCCCAGGTGGGAACAGGCTCCTGGTGTGCTGCCGGCACAGGGACAACCTGGGGGCTTCTCCCCTCACTGTAGTGCTTTGCCTTTCCAGGTTGTCACATTTTGAAGCCCTGTTTCTTGATGCCTGTTACAAACTGTAACATTATTTCTTTCTCCTCATTTTTATTGTGTTGTTCTTTATGATTTTTTTATTTATTTTTTTTGGTGGTAGGCAAAATGAAGATCATGAAGAATTTTTGCCAACTGGAGAAACCTCCATAGACTCCTACCCAAACTGGTTAAAATTCCACATTGGCATTAATCGGTACGAGTTGTATTCCAGACATAATCCTGCAATTGAGGCTTTACTGCAAGACCTGGTCTCCCAAAAGATAACCAGTGTTGGTATGTTCATATATACATATATATATATAATTTTTTTTTACCATTATTTGCTCATTGTTCAGGATCTCATTGCTGTTTGAATATTAATATTTTGCATGGCTTCTCTCCGGCATGCCTACAGCATTGCTTCCCGACTTCCGTGCTCATTTTCCCTGTTGAACATAAAGAGATATTGCCATCTCTATATTACCTGAATAATTGCAAAGTCTGCCAGCGAGGCAAACCCCATTCATTTTGGAGATATTTTAGACACGATCACACTGAAAGTGCCCAATTTGGTTATTTAAAATAAATAGGGTCATAAAAAAAAGATGGCAAAAAGCAGGTAGCATCGTGCAGGAGCTAGGCCGGTATTATTAGCTGATTTTTATTTAAAAGGCTGTGTCTGGCAGCACTCCTCTTCCCAAGGAAGGAGCAAGGCAGCTGACCTGCAGCCCTGCAGCGATGGCTGCAGGAGCATCCAGGACCGCGGGGCTCTGCGGCTCAGCAGAGCTGCAGCTTCCCCAGGCATCGTGCAGGGAGCTCCAGCCTCCCGCTGAGCAGAGTTCAGCTCTGTTTATTCTGCCTGTAGATCCACAACAGGGAAGTGCCCATGTCAACCTTTGGCTCTGGTTAAACAAGGTGACACAGTTCGGGGCTTTTCTCCAGGGCTGGTTAATGACAATGTGTCTTTCCTTGAATTTAGCTGCGTAGATGCGCAGGGAAAAAATAACCTCAACCCCAAATGAAAGCTCTGGGACACTAAACAAATGCACAGCCAGTGGTTTCCAGAGGTGGAGAGCTGTAGCACATGCAGTGGTTTCCGTTGACCGTGCAGAAAATGAAGTTACTTGTGCTGACCACAAAGTCTGTTTCGGAGGGATGAAATAGCATGAGCTCTGGAAAAGTGCTGGTGGTGTGTTGGCACCAGGGGATGAGGTCAGCAGGTCTTTAACCCTGCAAGGCAAAAATTCCCCTGGCTTCAGCAGGAAATGGCTTGGGCAAGAATAGCATGAGCAGCCCTAAGGTTTACATTTTTCTTTGTGTGAATCACAGCAGCTGCTGAGCAGGGAGCTCCTGGGTCATCAAGAGTGGGCTTATTTAGCTGATGTGGATGGAGTAGGTATGAAACACAGGATGCCACAGGAGAGCTTTGCCTCCGTGAATTGAGCTGCCCGGTGGCTGTACTCAGCACACAGCTCTGCTCTGAGCTCTGCTGGGACAGGATTTGGAGTAGAGCAGTTTGTGGTACACAGGTGCTATCTCTCATGTTGGATTCAAGGGACACCTAGTTTATGAAAGATGACAAACACAGGCTCAATTATTAACCTGTGATGGGTTTTCTGTCCCCAAAACTCTGGATTGGAGTGATTCATTAAGGAGCTCAGGTTTGACAAGCCAGGTATTTCCCCTCCTGTAGCTCAGATCTGACACTGTAGGTAGCAGCAGACTTTGCCCATGCTTCTCTGGCCTGTGCTGGAGGGTAACAAGGGCACTGGTGATTTTCTCCTTGACATGAGCCCTTTCTTGACCTCTTCCCTCAATACAACTGATTTCTGGAATATTAGTGACATGTGAGAATGGAGATTGAGCCAGTGCTTGGTAATACATGAGTTAACATTGATCTTCAAGCACATCCATGGAGGAAGAAAAGATGCAGGCTGTACCCTTACCCATCCCCTGAAGGCAGCAGCAGTGTCCCAGGCAGTGACCAGCCTGTCCCCAGCTCTGGGCAGAGGTGATGCTCAGCCAAACCATCTCCTGTCTAATCTATTGAGGTTTACACAAAATGCATTAACCACAGTAATGTTTTGTACTGCATGGGTGCTAAGAGTATAGATCTCTATTTACCTCTTCAACACTTCAGTGTTCAGCCGTGTTGTCTATGCAGGAGGAGAGCAGTGTTTGCAGCACACTTGGCAGCGTTTGAGCCATGAAGTCTGTCACTTCTGCAGAGCAGTGGGATGCTAAGGTTATGTAGGGACATAGGAGGTGGTGGCAGAAAAAGGGAGGTAGGAATGAAAAATAATAGTTTAGTACTCACTCTTCACTTGATCTTCACTTATGCTTCCGGGCATGTTGCTTAACCTCTGTATGCTTCAGTTAACCTAGCAGAAAATGGTTATCAAAAAAATAGGAGTGAAGTCGTGACCCTGGTGACGTAAGTGGAAGCTTTGCCATTTGCTTCCCTGGGGCCATGACTTCACTAATGTGTCGTATAGATGTGTCATGAGGTTTCCATTAATTATGATTTTGATAGAGCTTTCAGATCAGCGGGGAGAAAGGGCTATGGGACCACAGAGGAAGATTTATGGTTGGCTTTTAGTGATTTCCTGTGGGATTGTCTCTCTGTTAATGTTTGAAGAAGGCTCTTCAGAACATGATAGGGCCTCTTATGCTCATAAGAAAAGCACAGAGAAATGGTTTCTATCAATGATTCAGTATAATTTCCATAAACTAAAACATGAGGCACATTTGTTATTGGTATTGGTCATTGTGGGAACTGACAGGGAATTATTTCTACACATCAATCCCAGTCTAAAATCAAGTATATGGAAATGAAAGGGGACTTTTGCCAATGTAGAATACCAGTATCTGAATTTTGCTGGTAGGTAGCATCTGCTTCTTGCCCCTGTGGGGATTTAGGAGCTTTGTCAGGTTTCAAAGCAAGAAAGAGCATTTTGTGAATACACTATCCTTTTTTTTTGTTTGTTTTTATTACACAGTGCAGCATCTTTTATGTGGCAAATTCTTTGGGTGTTTAAAAGTACATGTTTTAAAATAATACTTGCCAGTTTTCAGCTTTACTGCAGAGCAGCAGCAGGGATTCAAAAGTGTGTAAGCTGATTAATGGAGAGTAATATATTTGACCAAAGGACATTTATAGAGTTGTTACATTCTTTTGCATATTCCTGCATATCTTTTCTTTTTTTTTCCTTTTTTTTTTTGTTATAGTCAATTTTTATTGTTTTGCAGTTTTTATTTTTTTAAGGCAGCTGTGAAGATGCCAGGTTAGAAGTATAAAATAAATGGAAACCTTCATAAATGGCCAATCTTCAGGCTTCTTTTTTCAAGCAGGGCAATTAAATATAGAGGCTTACATGTATTAGATGAGGTAGGATATTGCTATATCCAGTTTCTTTCCAGTGTCCAGATTTGCCTTGGCTCTAATAAAATTAGGTGATTTGCTGTGTGAGTTCTTGATACCTATAGTAATTAGATCCAATCTGCCGCTAAACAGCTTTCTTAGCCATGTTGTCATTTCTCTGGTCAGCTTACATTATTTATGGAGGAGAGTGGTGACCAGATTGATCCCCTGCCATCTATTAGAACTGCTCACATAACTCTGTAACATGCAGTGTTATTTTAAAATGAAAACGGTGACAGAAGCAATTCCCAAGAGCAGGGAGCGCCAAGGTGACATTTTCTTGATGTTAAAGTTTAAATGGAACAAATCCGTGGATGGGAAGGAGCATCACATTCAGCTCCCACAGTGACACCTACAGCTGGCCTTGAAAAGGACAGGGTTACCCAGAGCTTTGAAGCTGAGGATGTGTTCTGTGCCCTGCATCGATATATATATTTCGTATTCATTTTATTCAGCATAAAAGGGATAGCTCTTAATTTGATTTAATTCACTGAAAATTTCCTCTTGCCAGAAATAGGAGCCTAGAGAGAATTGGTTTTTCGTTGAGCACTGAAACACAGTTTTCAGAAGAAGCACACGGACAGGCAATTACATACTTCCTTTGCCTTTCATAACTGTTTATTGCATGCATAAATAACCACAGTTAGCTATTTTCTTGCATATTTACAAGACGTCCATGCATAATTGTGGTAGCACTGTCAGCAGTTTAACAACAAATATGGCATGGTGCATTGTAGAGACAGTGTGGTCTTGATCTTGATTGTACTGATGTCCAGAGGAGCTGTGTTGTGGGATTGCCTGTGAGCAGAATAGATTTTTGTAATTCCTGTGTTTAGTTGGGTTTGGGTTTTTTTTGATTCTTTAAATTCCCTGGTTGGTAGGGTTTGGAAACATTACCTGACTGAGTTAATTTCTGAACCTGCAATGCCTTCAGTTTGTACAAGCAGTGATTAGAAAGCAAGCATGCAAAATTACTCACACAGTGAATAAATGCTGCAATTAACTGAGGTGGACTCTGCTTCAAGTCAGGGGAAAAAAAAAAAGACAAGATGCTTAACATTGAATGTAAATTCTGGTGCTAAAGGAAATTATTAAAATCTCAGCCAAAGGAAGAGAAAAAATGCTGTTGAGAACATGTGAAAAACATAATTAAATGTAGTGCCATTGATTTACTTTATAAGAAAACAACGAATCTGCCAAGAGTCAACAGATTGATTTAATGTACAATTCCAGATGAAAGGAGGGACTTAACATGTACATCAAAGCCTCTGAATGATTTCACAGATCTCTTCCCCTCTACAAGTCTTTTACTGTCTTGACTAAACCAAGAAAGGCCTTTAAAAACAAGTTAGCAGAATTGGCTCAGCAAGAACAAATTAAGAGATGATGAGGGATTGAATTTGTTCTGAGATCTGTTTTTTACGGTGTGTACAGGGCCATGTCTCTAGCCTGGGGCAGAATATTACTTTTTAAAGCCAACCAGCACATTTACATTAAATTTAAGCTTGGCCTATAAATAGGAATCCAAAATGGATCTGTATGTCCTCTGTTTCAGATGTTAACTGCACCCCAGGCTTCAACTGGATCTCACTTCTCAGGCATTAGTGTTGGATAATTAAATACATTTTAAGAAGTCTGTGGATCCTGACCAGGGTCAGAAGTCCTGTTGGGACTCGTGTTCTCCATCAGAAGACCATAAGGTCTGGACAAGCCAGTAGGATGAGGGCTATCATGAAGCAAAGGAGGAGCTCGAAAGCCAGATCAGTTTAAATTCCAGATCCTTTTGGGTCAAATCCGTTTGGGCAATATTGTGCCTCTGCTAGGAGTTAGTATCAGATACTAACTAGAAACAGTAGCATACAGTTATAAGAAGATGATTTGGAAATGATATACTGTGCATGTTTTATACTGGATGGTATCTGTGGATCAGGAAGGGAATTTGGGTTTTGTATGGGTGGGGAGACAAGGTGGGGAAGCAGCAGACATGGCATGTGGCTGTGAGAACTGCCACATGATTTACAGATGTAAATGGAGTGGGGATTTTTGGAGGCTTGATTCAAAGTCCGTCAGAGAAAGCAGAAGTAATATCACCAGTTTCACTAGTCTTGTACAAGACTGTAATCCCACAGATACTCAAGCTAAAAAGCTATCTTGGAATATTTTGCAAAGCCTCCTAAAATTAGGAAGATTTCTCATCATATCTGGAAGCTCTTGCACTGGGTTAACAGGAAGGGTTAATGCTGCTTTCCATTTCCTTCTACCTTGGGAGGCAAAAGAGAGACTTGAGATACCCTGAAGATAAAAAGCAATGATGGTATTGGGATTTGTTTTTAACACTGTGCCAGTGTGTCCAGCAGCGGTATGAGACTTGATTTGAGGTACCTGCTGTGAGCTACTAGGTTTATAAAGTCTTTTACAGAGCTATTCATGACCTGTGATGTTAAAGTGTATTCAGAAACCTTAAAGTGAATTCAGAGTGTGACTAGCAGTTCCCTTGGAGTCAGTACAGCTTCACATTGCAAGGCCTCCTTAAAAATACCTCAGCCTGCCAATCATAGTTGTGGCATTTCTTGGATGATTGTATATGCTGCTTCTGGGTTTTATGAATTCTTCAGAAGTGTTCCTGTGGGCAGTAGGGGAAGGCACAAGAGCATCTCCACATGAGCAAACAGTGTTTGGGAATAAGCTCCTGGAGGACAACGGGGCTTCCGCTGTTCAGCCATAATGGTTTAACTGAGGTCTGAGAAGGAAAGGGAGTTACTGAAGGAATAATACAGCTTAGAAAATGAGAGGGAAGCCAACATGCAGATGTAACACTAAATTAGGACAAGGGAAATAATCTGACCTAGAGGTCTGAGCAAATCATCTTCAATGAGATCTGCTCTTTTCTGACACTGCCACCCCCAAGATTTAGGCGACTCCCAAAGTCAGTTTAGTTTAGAGGTGCATGAAGGGTTGCGTTGAGCTCAGAAGGACTGTCTTAGATGAGGAGATTGCAGGGATTTCAATGTTAGGCTTTAACTGGTCTGGACTTGGAGGGTGGCTTTGAATCATCTGCAGCCTGGCCAGCAGTTCTGCGACACTAAGTGAGCAGCCAGAGTGGGAATATCTGTGTGCGAATCCAGATGATGTGGGGAGAAGCCAACATGGACCTCTGGCACGGGTTGTTGCTCACGATGCCTGCCGTAAGGTGTGATGGAACACCATTCCCACCAATGTCACCCTCTGTTTCGGGGAGGTCCAAAGTTTACCCCTAGCAGCAGCAGAGAGACAACTTGCCAGCAAAACTTGTGTTTGGTCAAGGCTACTATTGCAACCAATTAAGGCAATAATACAGTAAGATGGATCTAAAAAGACCATGCTTTTTAGATGCTTTTGTCTTACTTCAGCATAATTCCTTCTGTCAGGAAACCAGGCCTTTGTGAAGAATTATTCTGAATTGTTAATCTTCACACATTTCCCTGCTTGGTGATGACACACTGGTGGTTGAGTTCATCTGCTATTGAAATCCTCTGTTGAATGGCTTCAGTTTTCTGAGAAACAAGTCTCTTAGTGTATCTGAAACTTTGTGCTTACAAAAGGGCATGCTGGAACATCCTTTCTTCTTGGCATTGCTGTGATTTCCCAAAAGCTTGGCTTCACAGGCATGCCCCAAAATAGGCTCTATCTTTGCATTTTCTCTCACGGGTTTACAGGATCTTTGGTGTATTTTGGACATACATGTCTCTCAGAGGAGATGGGGCCAGTCTCCAAGCCCCAAGCTCCTCAAAATTGAGTGAAAAAGGATAAATTGCATCATTTTTAGAGAAAAAACAGTCTTCAGTTGGTGTGAGCAGTCTACAAGCAGCTGTGTTGAGGTCGATGGGATGGAGAGAGTTGTATCTGACAGACAGGAGGCAATTCTGCCCTTTGATTCTGAGGCTGATATTACTGACCTATTTGGAGATAGCCCATGCAAACAGCAGTGCATGGTTGTGCCTTAAAAGAGTTGGGCAAGTTGTACCTTCAGCAGAGGCTGGGCCAGGAAGGTGGTGGGGGATCTCCTAGGCAGGACCATGTGTCCCTGCAGGCATGAGGCAAGGGCAGCTCCAGCTCCTTGGTTGCTGTCCAGACTAACCAGGAGTGTTTCCAGGGTGCATAGCTGGGCTGTGATGGTCCACATGTACATTTGTGGGGGGAGGATTGCTGCTTCTCAAAGCCTGGGCTGAAGGCCTATGCTCCTTCTTCCCTCAGGTGCATATCAACTGACCTGCTCTGCACAAGAGAGGGAGTTTAATATGTGAAAGCCATGTTCTGCTTTACCTGTTCAGTGCAAACTATTTAATGCCCTTTAATTTCTAATTATTTATTTGTTCCTTTGGGATAAAGTGGAAATGCAAGAGAAGGCTGGGATCAGCAAAACAGCAAGGCAGGAGGGATTTTATTCTAGGAAAAGTATAATTACACTCACCAGATTTACATAGCATTTTCTTGCAGAAATATAGATTACAAGTGCTGAAAGGGAGATGATGACCTATCAGTAATAAGGCACAGAGATGAGTAATTAAAAAGATGTGCAGCTAATAGCATTGGTTAGAGACAAAAATGTACAAGCTATATAGGTACAACAAGGGCAGCTTTAACATAAAACTTGCAGAGCAAGGTAACTTGACATTTATGTTATTCTCCAGTTGACATGGGTTTTGTCAGAACTGTAGAGAAAGGGCTTAATTATCTGATAATTCTTAGGAAGCATTTTTAAAGGACTAACTTATCCACACAGACACAACTGCCGTGGCCTGCCTATCTGAACACAGAAGTGAATAAAGGAGACAGGGTATAGGTCATTTCATTTATTCAGAGCAGTTTTGATTGAGTAGAAAAGCAGCTAGTTTGCCAAAGTATATATTTATCTTTTTAAAGTAGCCTTAGAATTAAGTAAAATGCATTTTTATGAGTTCTTACATTAAAAAAAACCCCTCTCTCCGACTTTAGAAACACCATGATCTGTCTGTTAACATGATACTGTCCAAATAGTTCAAACTGATTTGAATAAATGTCAGTCTTAAATTCCCATTAGCTGTCAGCTGGGAAGTGAGCGTATTTAATGTTTGAGCAAAGATGGCCCTTGGTATGCAGTGTGGACCTCAGTCCTTGCTACCTCCACATGTCCTGTCCTACCCTCCCAGCAGAGCCAGCAACCTGCTCTGCACAGCTCTGCTTTCAAGTATGAACTACCCTGGGATCCCATGAAGCTACCGGATGGGCTTGGATACATACCCATTGTGCATAGAGGAGATGAATTTACACACCTCTACTACTCAGCAGCAGTTATTAAAATCGCAGCAGAGATCAGAGATTGTTGTAGTATCTGCTCGTACTGTTAAGGAAGGAGGTGTCTGCTGAGCATTGGACTGTACATCCCAGCTGCAGTTGTCTTCAGTAGCATCCTATCGCCTTTCCCAATGTGGGTCCCTTGTTGAAAGGAATTCCAAAAGCGATTGAACATGGAGAAAACAAGACTCCCATGGCTGTTCCTATACGTGCTGTTCAGTTAAGGTGCTTACAGAGCCCAGAGTGGCCAACTGAAGAAGACAAAGACATGTCGGGAAGTACAATCCATTTTTAGTCCTGGTTGGCAGCTCAAAGCCCTCCCCTGTACTCTGCCCCTGCTGAATAATCTGTTGCCCAGTTAGGATTACTCTGTTTGGTGCTCAGATACTGCAGTGCTGAATCTAATACAGAGAAAAAGAGACATGGTTTTATTTCAAGGAAGCTGAATGTAAGTAGATCCACATGTAGCATTTTAAAGGGGTTTTGTTTTTTTCCCACAGCAATGAAATCAGGAGGCACCCAGCTGAAGCTGATCATGACGTTCCAGAACTATGGACAAGCATTGTTCAAACCAATGAAGTAAGTAAAAAAAGTCTGTGTTGTAAAGTGAAATGGTGTTGGAATAGTCTGTTGCTGTTTTCTAAGTCATTGAAAGTTTGTTGTAGTATCTCTCGAGGTTAATGTGTTGAGTTCCCTAGGCTTGCTGCTAAGTGCAGAGCTTCAGGGTCTATTGAAACCTTGCCCTGCTAGACTGGTCTTTGGAAGAGATACTGAGAAAGCTTCAGATACATTACAGTCTTCTCAGGAATGTTATTCACTCTGATCTCTGTCAAATCTTCCATCATAAATACAGGATGTTTTCAGCATTTCTATTTTATATAAACTTACTCTGCAGATCTGAGCTTTATCTAGTGTCAGTGCTCCTCTGGAATATGGCCAGATGAGAGAGATGGCTCAGAGCAGCTTTGAGAGAGCTAAATAGTATTTGTCTGATAAATTATAGTTTAATCCGTTGATTTATTGTTGTTTGTATTAAAGGATTGTATTAGTCATTTGGCTGTGGCTCTGCTGACTCTGCGAAAATGAGTTTATCTGAGAGTGGTACTGCAAGGTAATGAATCTAGAAAGAAAGGGAAGGACTAGGATGATACAGCCTTGATTTGTGCCTGCCCAGATCCCATTGAGATGAGAGAAGTTATTGAGATACAAAGCAGATGTAAATGAGTTCTGAATCCTGACCTGTGTGTTTGTGTTGTAATAAGGAAAATGACTCTCTGCTTATTGTAGAGGGTTTAGTAAAGACACTTGGGGCTGCAAGATGTTTAATGAAGCTACTCAGTATCTGTGTCGAGGGTAGCACTGGAGTAATAAATTAATTTCCTTCCTTTGTTCCCACTGTAGGGAAGTTCAGTTAATTTCCTCTAAGGTGGTCCATGAAAGACTAAAGTAACTGAGAACGAGTGATTTGGAATATGTGTTGGCACTGTGTTGTAGCTATTGAGGGGATACAGCTGCTGGTTGGAGACTGAGAAATTCCGTGTTTCACTATAGATTTTGCTATAGACTGACCTCAGACAAATACAGACTTGACTTGATCTTATTTGACTGCCAGAACAGTCAAAGAATTGGTCTCACTTTCCTTCAACCCAAGTTTGAGTAGGACCCCTCCCTATGTGCATTCATCCTGGGAATAGCAAGGAAATCCCATGAACTTCCAGGCATTGCAAGACGTTGTTGCAAAGGCCAAATGCCTTTGTGCTATTTCCCAAATTGCACACAAATTTCTCCATGTTTCCAGTGGATCGGTGATTGCCTGGGAGAGGTCAGAGGAAGCACAGATAATACTGATGAGTCAGGAAGGAGGTATCAGAGCACCTACTCCAACATCTCTCTCTGCCCTCTCCTCAAATGTTGAGATCATCAGATCACCAATGAATGGGTCCATCCCCTATGTCTGCAAATTTGATGTGTATAGGCACAATTCTTAATTGTGTCTTATCCCACGTGCAGAATAAAGAACCATGTGGGTTAAAACAGCCTTTAAGTATTCAGCAGAATTGTGGTTGTGCTGTTGGCTTTTTACGTAGTGTGTGATTTGTTTTTTGCTCAGATGCAGATAACCTCAGTCTTTGTCACTGGTATGACACTGTAATTCTGCAAATGCTAATGAGGTCAAATAAAAAGTTTACCGTTTCTACTGTGCTATACACAGCCTCAGCAAGATGATGGATGATTATAGAGGTACAGCCACGTTCCTGAGTAGAAGCAGTTACTACCATCCACTAGAACAATAACAGAAATTGATGATGTCTTAATCATTCCCTTTAGTTGATTTGAAGGGCAGCAACACCCTGTTTTCTCACTGCTCTTTGCATTAGATATACCACTGGAAAAAGCAGCGTTAGAGCACTCAGCAGCTGTGTTGCCAGTCACCACACCTTACAGTATCAATGGTGCTGCATTTGTGTGGAGCATCCCTGAACACATTAGTGATTTTGAATAAGGATGTTTGCAAGCACTTGTCTTCGTTCTGATTAACAGTGAAAAAGGAGCCAGATGCTTGGCTAGCATAAATCTTTCTAGGTCCTTTGGCATATGCTCCCATTGGCTTCATTCTCCAGCTTATGGACTGTTGTTGATGAAGTTCTTCGAGAGGTTTGCAGCATCATTTCTTTGTACAGAAATAAGCAGCCTAGAAATAAAATAAAAAAATAAAATCAGGTTTTAAAGCTATGAGACTTCTTATTACAGGACCTTCTTCAGGCCTAGATACCTTTCAGGCTGTTTCTGGTGATCCCTCTTTACTGCAGGGTATCCTTCTGATCCAAGCTTAAAGCTGGGTGTGTCTTCCCAGGACAGGGGGCTATTGGGAGCTCACAGAGCAGGGACAGCCATTTCTGGTAGTGTGAAGGGCATTTCTACATAGCTTAGCTTGAGGACCATAAAATACAATGCTGGCAGCTTGCTTCAGGTAAGCTCATTGAAGGAAGCTCTTGGTGGATAGTCAGGATGTTTCCATTTGATGTATCCTATGTATTCCATATGTGTTACTGTGTTATCAGATCTGTGGCTTTTCAAAGCAGCAGAAATAATGCTTTTTTTTTCTCCCGAGATGATAAATCTCATCATACAAGCACCCTTCTTCATGAACCCCAGATAATGCAACCATTAAATAGTACTGGGTGTCCATCTGCAAATAAAAAGTGGGGCCTCAGTTTACCTTGTAGTGCTGGAGGGAGCAATATGAGTTGCATCTATGTTAAACTGAGCCACTGTTGCTTTTAGAAAGTATTGTTAGCATCAGTAGGATTTCAGGCCTGATCCCAAGGAAAATTGGTAATCGGGAGATTCCCTCCCACCTGGGATGTGAAATTCTGAAAGCTGAATGGTGTGAGGTGCATGTAGAATAGTGCGTAGACATGAGGCCAGTCTCTGCTTGGTTGTGATTCATTTGCACTACCTGGAAAGCTGGTTTTGTTATAGATAACTGTACTCAGCATTTTCCAAACTGAATTAATACCAGTTCGAACAGGATTGTGGCAAATAGGGGAGGCAATGAAAACCCTTCCCTGATACAGCTGGGCATCTGCTAGTGGAAGGGCAGGTTTCCATACCTTTGGCAGTGACTTCTGCAGGGCAGTCACAGCAAAATGTACTCTCTGGCAAATAGCTTGAAACCCTGCAGAACTCATCTTACTTGCTCTGCCCTTTCCCAGCCTCCCAATTCCACACTGAATTTATCCAGGAAGTAAGCCAGCTCCACAAAGGCCCAGGCAGGATTTGGAAATGGGGAAACCAGAATCTGCCTTTGGCACATTTTGTGCTCAGTGTTTGACATTAACTGACAACTCTTCATCTGGTCATTGATTCATGCTGGTGGAGTAACGGGAGGAGGGATACTTAACAGTCAGGGAAATGCGATAGTGGTAAATAAAGCCTGATCAGCTGCAATTATTTTATTTATTCGTGGCTCTGCATCTTCATTCCTGAAATAATTGCCCAGAAAGTATTGCAGAGGAAGCCAAATCTATTTATAAAGCCTATGGCCCAGCGTAGATTCCTTTGCTAATTCTAAATGCATCATAGAAAAAGCGTGTATTTGCTAAAACTCCAGGGAAGATTTAATGTACTTGCAATGTATCTTACAGTTAATGTGTAGTTTTATTTAGCTCATAACAGTTCAATCATACAAAATTATTACCATATGGGACAGGAAAAAAATAGCAACCTCCCCTTCTCCCATGATTAGTGTGTCTAACTGTACTAATATTATACAGCATAATAAAATTTATTTACATGATCACTGATATCTGCAGCTGCAGCTTTGTATATGATTTATCAGGTAGGGATAGTGTAGAGCCATAAATTCCAAAGGGTTTTGGCTTATTTGTCTAAAAGGAACATGTGCTTTATAGTTTTATTTGGTTTCCCTTTGTTTCTGCTAGCTGGTGGAGTTAAACAGCTGGCTCAGCAACAAAACCAACACACTGTTTTTTAACTCCCAAGGCTTTATTCTTGAAGGGACAAACTCTGCTCCAGCAGAGTCAGTGTTAGGATTCCTATTGTATATGCTGGTGCCAGGATTTTGAGAGAGGTTTTTTACAGTTCCTTATGGAAAAGCCAAATAGGATCAAATAGAAAATGATACCTTGCTATTGGGGTTGTGAGAAAAGTGTCCTGTGGTCTGTGTTTAAGAATGACATCTCTCATTCCCAGTTTCATAGACTGCCTTGTAGAAATGTGTAGGAAGGATATTGAGGTTTATTTGTTCAATTCAAAGAAATAATACTGTATCCAGTGAACTCACTTTGGACTGAAACAGGTAAAAGCCAGTTCTGTTCCAGCTTTAGATTTTGCTTGGTATTTTTAACATCACTTTTCTTTTCTTCTGCTTCTACAAGTCACACTGCAGGATTGCTAAAAGCCACATGGCTGTTTCTTTCAGTAGCTGAAGTTTGTGGTCTTAATTAGCAGCAGAGTGGTATCAGGACAGAAGAGGCTTTTGGGGTCATGGAATCTAGCCTCCTTGAATCACAGCAAATCATCCCATGAAACCCCAGTGCCAGCCACAAAATAAGCTGGAAGTCATGGTCTAGTGGAAAGCTAGTGCTCTACAGAAGTGAACCAAGCACACTCACTGTTCAGCTTCTGTAACATTCCTATAGCATATCTGTTGGCTGAAGGCAAAGGTGCTCTTAGCTGGGCTGAAATCTAGCAGTCAAGGTCATGGGGAAGATAATATTTTTGTTTGCATTGGCAAAGCACAGCTCTTTATTGGCTTTTAAATGTCATAGCGACAAAGGATTAGCAACGTTCTTTGAGTTTCTCTTTGATTTCCTTTTAGGATTGCTCAACAAATAATGCATTTTTTGATTGGGACATTAAAAGGCCAAACAATCCCTGTAATAGAAACAGCTGTTAATCGCTTTCATTTCCTACAGTTATATTCCCTTTCCGAAGCTGCAGTGTGACTGTTGTACCTGTGAAATGCAGCCTCCAGGCCTGATTATCATATCAATTAGGTTGATGTAATTCTTCCGAATCGGTACCAAAGCTTCCAAATCAGAGGGCTTGGAATGAACTTCAGAATCAGGGCCACTGGAAGATTGCTTTCCTTATTACATTGCATATCATGCTGTTTTGAGGAAATACATTTTTTCAAACCTGTTGCATTTCAGCTGGCAGGCATCCAGTATAAACACACTGTTATAAGTCAACATAGCAATTAAATCAAATTGCAATGTTTTCTCTGAGCAGCTAGAGAACTGATATGCATCCAGTAGCTGCTATGCTAGAAGCCTTCCAGGATTAACACTTCAGCATGCTGGAATGTGCCATGCAAGACCTTACTGAGTAGTGGCTGGTCAAAGTACAAACCCAGCCGCTACGTTTTGTCACTTGGCTTAAGCCATGTTACTGTACCAGTCACTGGAGAACGCTGGTTATGTGCAAGGTGTGTTACTGGAGACCTAATGTTGAGACCTCATAGCAGCATTCCAGTATCTGAAGGGGGCCTACAAGGATGCTGGAGAGGGACTCTTCATTAGGGACTGTAGTGATAGGGGAGAGGATAGCAGGTTCCAATTTATACAGAGGAAGTTCAGATTAGATATAAGGAAGAAGTTCTTTACTGTGAGGGCGGTGAGGCACTGGAATGGATTGCCCAAAGAAGTAGTAAATGCTCCATTCCTGGCAGTGTTCAAGACCAGGTTGGATAGAGTCTTGGGTGACATGGTCTAGGGTGAGGCATCCCTGCCCATGGCAGGGGATTGGAACTAGATGATCTTAAGGTCCTTTCCAACCCCAACTATTCTATGATTCTCTGATTCTATGAATAAACTGGTAGGAAAGGTTAAAGCTGCTAATCCCAGCATTCAGTTTATATAGATGTATTTTAAAATTACAAGGAGTGCTGTCTCATTACATCATGAAGAAGAGATCATGTTTTTTTGCTGCTGGAAGTAATAATCAGTAATCAGATATTCTGTGGACCTCAACCCTGAGAATTTGGGCTTTTTAAGGGCATTCAAATCCTTACCTACCAAATCCCTGCTGAAATGTTTACCTGAGTGAGACTGACAGGCAGATTTGATTGTACTTACATCAGGAATAAGTCTGGAGTAAACTGGACGAATTATATCACTTGATATTTAAAGTACATGAGACCTGAATGTGCTCCTAAATAAGGACAGTAGAGGTTGCCATGTAGTATTTTAGCTCTTTAATTTTTGGTATATTATGCATGAACTGTGTTTCTCTTGCAACTAATCCTGTTCATCACATCAGTCTTCTTCAGTATTTCAATGCCAATTGTGTTTTAAGAGTCAGCAGTGCCTCTGGTCCAAATCTCATTTATGCAGATTGGTAAATTTGCAGTGACTTCAAGGAGAGCTGGATCAGGATTGAGGCTGACTGATGGCTCTGGACAGCAATGAAATCCAGTCTGTCTGTCACTGTGCACTGTGTTTTCCTTTGCCACAGCTCAGCAACTGCTGCCTAAAATAAATGATCAATCCCATTCAGCCCAGGAGCAATTTGTTCTCAAATTCTGAGAGCATGTTTATGAAATGTCCTGAGAGTCAAAGTCTGCAAAGTCCAGGTAGCTCAAAGGTTGTCCATTCCGATTAGGATTTGTAGGGATCTGTGGTAGCAGTGTTTCATCATGCTAGCAGCCAGGACAGCCAAAACAAACTTCTGTCCCTCTCTTTTAGTACCAGCTCAGTTGTGCAGTCTCAGGCCTGGGTTATCCCTGGAGCTGCAAAGGAACTGCTTGGAGCCAGGATGGAACAAAATGAGTCCCAGAGGTGAGGGGGAGCAGACCTTCTTTCGGCAAACCTGGGCTGTTTTGCTGGATATCACCATGTCCATGGGATTCAGCCCGATCCCCCTTCCTGTCACTGGGAAGCTGCTATCCACCACTGCTGGTGGATTCTCCCCAAAGTCCTTCTCCCCTGACTCCCCCATGGCATCTTCAGCTCCTGACAGGGGAAGACTTCACTCTGCAGCTTACAGAAATGCCAGCCCCATGGTCTCTGTGAATAAGCCTTTTGCAAAAATAATTCAAGCCTTGCATTTGTTTTCAACTGATTTGGGGTTTCTCCAGCAGATGATAACGCAATGCTCAACGTGTGCTTTTGTTCTTGTCTTACACAGACACAAGTGGCCACAGATACTGACTGTACCTGCCCCTTATCACCATTTTAAGGGAGAGCTGAGTGGACAGTCGTATTTTACAGTAGTGAAGTGTCTCTGCTTGATTAGCTGCCTTTTATCTAAGTGCTTATATACTCTTGCTAATTAGTCTTTAGGAATAAAGACATGCTGCTGCTTATTCTTTTTTCTTTAAACTAGTTATTGCAGCAGCTAACAGGTTTTTTTACATGTTACCACAATGTGTTAGGAAAGAAGCATCTTCAGTGTCTGATTTTAATGAAGCTACTTCTTCATTTTAATTGTCTGTGTACCAAGAAATGCAGTCCTGTGGCTTCATCTTTTACTCAGAGACCCAATTTCAGTTCCTCAGTTTCTTATTTAAAACATTTTACCCTGCATTGGCAGTGCAGAAAAGCAGCAAACGTTATCAAGGGAAGAGCTGGCCTGAAATGCATAACCTGTAATTTACTGCTAAGTAACAGGGCTTGGTACACGGGGGACTCGGTGTAGCAGTGAGGTTAGATGTCCTTAGTAAATCTAACCAAAAAAATATGCCCAAAATGTTTTCAGTGGGATACGCAGGCAACACTACCCTGAAATATTTCATGGCAATTTGCCTCCATTTCTCTACAATTTATAATCCTTAAACTAGGCTCAAGAGACTGAAATTCAGGGAGGGAAAACAATTTGTGCAAGACTCGTGGCGTAAACCAGAGGCTGAAGCTGTTTTCTCTCTGGAGCAGCACGTATGGCTTTATCCTGGAGATGAGTTGGGCTGTGCTCATATTCCCCCTTGGAAGCAGTTATTTTTAGATGTTTTATGGAGCTAAATTGCTCCCTCTCTGCTCCTGGTCTTATCTGACACAGGGATAGCTCTGGGGATCCCCACCGCTTTGGAGGAGGCAGATGGGGATTTGGCCACTTGCGCTGAGATTTGTTTGAAGTTTGTGCTCTTGTTACAAGAGCTCTCAACATTTCTGCAGGTTTCTTGAGTTAGGGCAGCTGGCAGTGGGAAAGGGCAGGAGCTAAGCAGCAGTCAGATGGATCTGATGAAATAAATAGCTAGGACCCACGTCCAGCTCTGCTGGAGGTCACTGGTTCAGGCGATGCAGCCCCATGGTCAGTGATGACGTGAAAGCAGGGTGGCTTTGGGAGAAACTCACAACTGGAGTAAGAGCATCTTGCAGGTTGAGACTGGAAGGTTTTGACAAAGCTGAGAGGCTTAAGAGTGCACACAGCGCACGTCCAAATTATGCTCTTGGCACAGTGCTGTTGGTGACTCACTCCTGTAAACAAACAAAACTGTGTGTTTGAAATAGGCGTAATACCTGTTAATAATATGGCTGTAGGACACACTGGGTATCTCTGGCTTTTTGTTTCTTCATTTACAGTGTCTGGCTCAATAGTGTTAGCACCTTTCTTGTTAACATTTTTCCACCCTCCTGCATGTGGGTAAATACAAGTGAGAAAGCCTGGAAGACTCATTTGCATGTGAAGAAGTAGCAGAAACCCAGAGTAAATAGCATCTGCAAATGTGTGGGAGCTGGAGAGTAGGGGGGGGACAGCAAAACTGTTGTAAATAGAAGCAGTTGAAAGTGCTGGATTATGTGCTGTGGATAATAAAACACCCCAAGCAGCACGTAAGCCAGATACTGTTCTCAGCAGCAGAATCCAACTGATCCTGTTAGCACTTCAAGCTCCTTTTGCTAATTGGGGGTCCAAATTCTTCATGTAGGGGTGGTCAACCAGCCAGAGAGTAAGTAATGCCATGGCTGTACATGGAGACCTGTAACAGCAGAAATACTGCATGCAGACTTCAGATACACACAGTCTGTATATGGATTTTAAATTACTTTGATTAGCTGGCATGAAGCAGCAAAATAAATGAAGATATTACATTAATCTGTAGATTTAGGCAGAAATCTAGCAATGACTGGTGTATTTCCTTTGCTTTTCAGTACGACTGGCTTGTATTTTGATTCTACCTCTTGAAACAGAAGATTTTGACCCAGCATATTTGCGTTTCCTTCTCTTTTGTGCCTGTTTGAATCACCAGAGTATGATAAACCATCCAGAATTTTCAAGCCAACCTCTTTTGCATCTGATTCTTTAGAGGTTTATTAAGCAGAAAATCTGATTCCTGGGGCATAAACCCCAGAGGTTTTTCAGCCTTTCATGTTGCAAACCCAGGTTTTGTGTCAGGGCCCTGAGTGAGCCTCAGCCAGGAGGAGGGGAGAGCGATGCTGTGATTCGATCACCAGCTCTGCCTCCTGGGGCTGAAGATGGCAGAGGCAACTTAAAGCATAATCCTGCTTTTCTCCATCAGATTGAAATGTGGGGCTGGGGATGGCTGCCAGCAGAAGGACAGGGTGCAGTAAGGAGGGTTTGTGCCAGCCCTGTGCAAAGCAGGGACAGCATCTGTCCCCTTCAGCGTGGACCCAGTGCCACCACAAGCCTCCAGGTCTCCCCCCATTCACAGTAGCAGCCAACATGACATCTCAGGGCTCTGACACCAGCGAAACAGGGTACACAAAGAGGGGGACAGCCTGGGGTCACCGTTGCCTGCTTGATCTTCCTATTCCCAGAGCCAGCTTCAAGTTGAAATCATCTTTTTCTGCAGCCTCCTGACCCTGGGTACAAGAGCTGGGTAACTGGGAGTTTAGCCCAAAACATGCCCTTTTTTGCTTTGCCTGACCTACTTGTCACTGCCCACAGGGAGCCACGGGGTTTGTGATCCTCTCATGCCTTTGCTTTGGAGTCAAGCTTTTGTGCTGCTGATTATATCACTGTACCTTGAAGTTATCTTGGTGTGCACTGGGTATTTCGGTACAGAAGCTGCTTTTTATGAGCTTCTGTAGCACTCAGGGGCACTGAAGCATCAACGAAGCCTCCTCTTTGGTGCTGCGGTACCACGGGGCAGTGCCAGTTGAAGCAAGTCCATGGCTCCAGGAGGCATGAGGTATAGCTAGGTCCTGCTCTGTTAGCAGTCGGCAAGGCCATGTAGAAGAGATGGGTTTTGCAGCATATCCAGGCCACCTATTCAAGTCCAGGCTCTTCTGAAACCCGTGAAATTGTCTGACAACTTGTGAGCAGGCACCGTGCCATGCCAGCAGATGGGCATGAATGTCCTGGCTGCCAAGAGCCTGGGATGTTCATCTGACAGAGGAGCGAGAGCAGAGCTCCTCAGTGCTCGTGTCCAAATGCCTGTCCCTCCTGAAGTTACCATGGAAAGACTGGGCACAGCAATGGGGTGTCTGGTTTGGGCATGGGGTGTTTCACAGCAGAGATGGTACCCCCACATTTTCCCTCTGGTTGCTGCTACTCCATCGCTGAGGACAAGCTAGTTTCTGAGCTGCTGTCAGCCCAAGCTCCTCAGTCCATTGGGGACAGCCAGTTCCTGGCACTTTCCTGTGTCCTCCAGAGACTCACCTTGAAGACAGCAGCACAGCAATTCTTTTTTTACTACCTCTGCTAGGTGGCTTTTCAATGAGAGCCTGGCTCTTGCCAAAAGTGAATCCTGAGATAAAAGGATTAAAAAAGGCTTCACAGAAATTGTCACAAGAGCTTTCTTTAAAACAGAACTCCAGAGAAGGCCTTAATGCTTCTTGGCCTGAGGGGCAGCTTTTCTCACACAGGCATACTTCTCATGATGATTGACACATCATTAATTAACTGTTATTAATTAACCCCATAATCTGAAGGGATGGGGGTGGAATTCCTTGCAGGCCTGGATCCCGTCATTTCTTTGAACGCAAGTCCTCTGTTCTGCTGCACTTCCAAACCCATCTGTCTTTGGGACCGAAGAAGCTCATAAAGAAGACAGAATTAATGAACAACCTTTTATAGCCCCCCTTCAACCGCCTTCATTTCCTGACAGCCGCAGTTTGAACATGATTTGTAGGAGCGAGACTATTTTATCTGTTACTCTGAGTTTAGAGGAAGGGAAACGTGGAAACAAAATCAGTTGTTGCCTTTCAGCCTCCCCTTGTTCCCTGCTGTGTGGGATATGATGCTGTGAAGGATATGGGATCCATCTGTAACATAACGCTGGGTCCGTGTGTGGATGGTCACACGCCTCCTTGTAGGCTTGTGGTGCTATGAAAGCTCAAAATTAAAGCAGAAAAGCACTCTTGCCTCTCTGTTTTAGCCATGCTAAAGTGCTGAGCTGCACCCCCAACAGCAGCAGAAGGGACAAATTCTTCCTGTGCTGACTTCAGTTGGCTTTGCCAGTGTCCTTGAAGACTTTATTTTGCTCGAATCATTTTGAGCCAGCCCATATCTTCTGCCAGTTCTGCCTGGTGGCCTCTAATAATCTCATATGTCAGGCAGCAGAGTGATTATAGCTTTATTTAACTTACTTTGTCTGCATTTGCCTTTCAAGGAGCAACAATGCAGCAATTCTGTAAGCTAAATGTGGCCTTAGAAAAGAAATTTCCTGTTTATCCACAAATACCAGATTCTTGGGAGGATGCCAATCTTGATAAGACATCAGTGGTGCTGATAAGCCAATAGTCATAATCTTTGATAAGCGTTTTGCTGATGTTTTGGCAAGGTTTTGTGTCCAATATTGTTGACCCTATGCTTTTCCTATTATGTACTGTATCCTTTGGCAAGAGAATGACCTTCTCAGGGATCATAATGGTACCTATATTGCAGGAGGTGCCTAAACCCCATTATGTTTGGCATGGCTTGTTCTTTTTATTCAGAGTTGCGTATCAGGGTTCATCTCTCCCGTGCAATCTCAGCCACAGCAATACTAATCCTGCCATTTCGCATCACTGCAATTGGGAGCAGCCTCGCATTGCTGACATCTGAATTACATTTTTAACAACAATTTCCTTTGTTATATAAAATGAAGCCAAAACAAACACTGGAGTTGGAGGCTCACTTTCTGGTTTAAACAACACGGACCTTTAAATGGATGAGGGTTATGAATCATTTTTGTGTAGGTTTTGGGTTGTTTACTTGCTTGTTTGTGAAGGAGTTTGTTGCCTTTTTGTTGTTTCATTGTTTTCCCCTGGCAATGTAAGTCTGTCACTCTTGGAGCAGTAGACAGTTTGGAAAAGCTCCCTGGTCCCTCTTATCTAATGGTACTGTTATTAGATTATTGGATACTCGCTTCTCTCTCTTCCCCTAAAAATTCCCTCACTAAAAGAGTGAAATTGCAGTGTACTGAATTGCCTGATATTGCACTGATTCTTTATTGCAGCATCTTCTAGATTTTAATAGCTACAGGCTTTGAAACTATTTTGGTGTTACCAGACACATTTAATATCTGTGAACTTACAGCAGGTATTTTCTGACAGTCAGCAATGACTCCAAAGCCCCAAAGAATTTCACTGAACAACCCTGAATTTCAAAGCCTGACATCACTTCAAGCAAGGAATACAAATCCATCAACAGGAGCGGGATTTTAATTGTTTTGTGAATGATTCTATAGAAATCTAAAATTGCTTTGTGGAATGGAAAAAAAAATCCCCACTTTTATCTGTGAAGAGGTTTTAATTCTGGTGAATAAAATAAGTGACTGCTGTAATAATACAAGATTTTTTTCCCTCTGACTGTGTAGCTGTTCCTTCAGCCCCTGCCTGCTGGGATTTTATCCTTAAGCAGTGAGACATCGGAGTTCATCAGATATTATACATGGCAACTGCCAAACCAGGAGATGCTCTTCAGTGGCTAGAAGATTTGTGTTTCTATTATGTTAGCTGTTAAAAAATGAGACCACCTGCATTCTTCCGCAATGTGACCTTCTCTAGCTGGTCATATGCTACGTTTTCTCTGTGATCTGGTCTGGTTTTAAGGGTAATCAAAAGGCCAACAGTGCTTTAAAACCCAGTAATACATTGACTGTTGCTTTACAGTTTTCTTTTCCTTTTCTCCCCCCCCTTTTTTTTATGAAAGAAACTGAAACCTCTGCAAACATTTCTACATCTGGCTTAGCTTCTGCTTAAACACATCCTCAGGGAATGCTGGAAAATATTACTTCTGTTTAGAAGAGAAGTAAATGAGTCATATTTTCCAAAATAGTTTTCAAGGAAAAGGATATCAGATCTTGTTTGTATTTTCCTGTTTAATGGCTCTGGTGAATACTTAAAAATGATCTGCATCACAGGAGAAACACCACCAGAGTGTGACTATTTCTATTGCCTTGGCAAATGGCAAATGCCTTTACAGCTGGCATGGATCAAGAAAGTGTATATCCTTATATCCCAGGGACAGTGCAGGTTGTAATGATCCCTTCCCTGTCTCACCTATCTGTCCTGTGTGCAGTCAAATAATGTGGCTGCACCTTGGACTGATATGGGGACAGAGTCATATCAGTGAAGGGTGGAGGAGGGCAGCATGTCTCCTACCCTAGGCAGGTTTGCAGGTGTAGCAGAAGCCCTTTTCCTGCTCCTTCACCCCTTTGGTGGACTCCAAGGGGGGTCATGTCGATCTTCAGGGGTTTGGGGCTCTCATGTCTCTGCAGGTGCAGTGGAAGGACTCTCCTGAGTTTCTTGTCTTACCTCAGCATTTCTGTTTGTGAATCAGCTGGAGGAATCCCCTTTCCCTCACCTAAAATATTCAGGATGCCTGAGGGGCGAATCACAGAAGGGGAGATATTCAGGGACCCCAAACTGGAGACCATAGTGGAGGTGGGGGCTCATATCCCACCTCCCCACTTGGCTTCTTTGCTAGAGAAACCATTTCTGAAACCCTGAACAAGCCTCATCCCAGGCCAGGGCATGAAAAAGGCATCGTATCCCCCATCTCCACTCCAACCAGCATCACCAATATAGCTAAACCTTTGCAAAGGCTCTCAAGGACGTGAGCAAGCAGCTCTCAAGTGGAGCCATAATAGCATCTAATACTGCTCAGCAATAACATTTTCTTATCCAGGCATTAAAATTATTATTGAGCTGGCTTTAGAGAAAAAATAAAAGATGAACTAGTATTTTGTATTTTAATTAGAATTAAACCTACAAAAACATGATTGGTTGCAGAATCTGAAATTCTGCACTGATATTTTCCCTGTCATTTGAAGCATGTTGATATTGACATGGATTAAAGTACGTAAAACCTTCCTATTGAGGGCTTTAAAAGATCTTTAGTTGTTTTCAGAAATAAACCTAGCCATTACTGTATCTTTGAAGGGCAATTATTTTGTCCTTTCTTGCATAACTACACATTTAAAAATACATTTTAAAATAATTATTTTTAATTTTTGTTTTTTTCTTCAAATTGACCATAACAAACCAGAGCTATCTCTTCAGGATTAATTTTCCACCTAGCTGAAGAAATTAGCTACTGCATTCTCCCTCCCACCTTGAAGCCTTGCTACAATGGTTACCTGGATACCCTGCCTGTAAAGGATGTATGTGCTGAAGCAATTTAAATAGCCTGATTTGTCATCTAACTGCAGACATCATTAGCAAAGCATTATTTGGCTGGAACATTGTAGGCTGAACATGGATAACTCCTCTCTGTTGAGGAGAGATTCAATTTAACCACCTTGTGACCACGTATTGCCTCCTGAGTGTGGAGTTGCAGCAAGTCTAGTGTGAAGAATATGAGCAGTATCTGGGTGGGAAATCGTTTTCCTGTGGTGTATAGCTATTGGAAATGTATTCTGCAGCAGGATGAAAAGAGGGTCTTTTAAATATGTTGTTTCAGAATCTACTGATTTATTTGGGGGTAAGGAGGTAATTTCATATGATGGAGAAGAGGGAAGGGAAGCCTGGCTTTTGCTTTTTTCCCTATGGCTTTTCTCGTCGTCACATTCCCACTTTCAGTTTATTCCTCTGGTTATCATCTCTCGTTTCAAAATGGCACATCTGTCGGGATGGAAGGACCCCTACAAGCAGGATTTTAAAAACAAGACAGTGAAATTACAATGATGACTTAAAATTAATTTTACCATATATGATAGTGTGTAAAGTAGAAAACAGTGGCCTCCGCTGATAAATCAGAAGGCAAAAATAGTAATTTCCCTGGCATTTGACTATTGGGCATGGTCAAGGAGGCAGTCAGTGCATAACAATAAAGGAACATGTAAAAACAAAACTAAGCTTTAAAAAGAGCATTTTGTTAGTTACCAGATCACTTTTTAGGTCTGGAATGACCCAAACATACTATTTTAAGGCTTTAAGTCAGATCAGGTTATTTATTAATGATTCCAATATGATTTGGATAACTCAGCTGGAGTCTGGAGATTTGTCAGTTAGGTTCAATAGACCTGCATCCTCCCATCTAAACTAAATCTGCAGCTATAGCTGAATTGTAGGAGCACCACAATTGCATTCCTGCCAGTTACGTATTCCTGAACATCCTTCTTGGCAAATCAACTCGCAAATCATGTTCAGGAGTCATAGTCTTAAATGAAGCACGGCTGCAAAATATTCTTGCTGATCTGTGGTGCAAGTCCTTTTCCTTTAGTCATAATTGATGTTGCAAAATATTTTATGGCTTCTGTCATTAGTATTCCCAATTGGCTCAATCTGCAATTTATTTCATGCTGTAAAAATGCTAAGAATTTTCTACTGATGAGCAGCAACAGCAGGGCATGTTTCTAGATTTATAGGCATGGGATATTTTTGGGTGGGTGAGGAGTCTTTTGTCTTTGAATTAAAATGTGTCTAGACGCTCTTTTTTGTTACAAATCTAGCAAAACGAAGACACTTTTGAAGCAGGAATTAAATTCCTTCAGTGACATTCAGTATACTGTGCACAAGGCTTCAGTATAATTTCCAGGAAATCTACAGTATTTTCCTTGCCATTTGTAGGACTCAGCATATAAATAATGCAGTCCATGCTGTGCTGCTTTTCAGTTCATCCCAGGAAATTATGCCATTAAAAATGCCACGCTTCTTTCAGGCACACACAGACACAGCAGGTAAAGAGAATATTCATGAGATGAACAGTGGCAGAAGCAGCATCAGCTAAAACCTAACCCTGCAAAGCACACCTCAGACCATGAAATTGTTTGCGGTAATTATAGTGTAGAGCGAGACTATTGATTAACTTAACATTGTGGCAGTCAAACTATGATCCATCAAAGTGGGCTCTGGATTTGGGACCCAGGGTTAGGACTTGGTGCAAAATAAGGTGAAGAGAAATGATGAGCACTGGAGCCTCTCCTGCCACCCCAAACACGCAAGGCCAATAACTGTAGTGAAAATGAAACTTCATTTGAGCAGTTTTTGAAATAAAAGGTCCCCATAAATTCCTGATAGACTTGCTTTTGTACGTGAGCACATGTTGCTATTTGAAATCTTCAATTCAGACATTAAAAAATCCCCTCTGCAAAAATAGTGGTCGCTCCTGCAGTGTTCAGATAGCAAAGATCACCCAGTGTGTAAAACCAAAGATGTGCCCCTTTGCTCAGGAAAGTAAGAATGTTCTGTATGTTTAAGATGGAGAATTTGCCATCTATCATTTCATATGCATTACTTATGCATAAGCAGAGCTTTAGTACATGTTGCAAATGGAAATGAAGTACATGATGTGCCTGGAAGGAGTTTATCTAACTATTTATGGGCTGATCACATTTTGAGGTAGAACTGACTTGGTTATTTTTAGTTAAATAACGTTACAGTTGTAGTTGCTTTTATAAAGAACCAAGAAAATTCTCCTGCAGTTCACAGACCTTTCTTGCTGGGTCTCATTTCAAACCTTAATGGCCCCATGCTCAGCTGCTCCCTGGAGGAGAAGCTGAAAATCTAATAGCATGGGGCTGCCAGTCTAATTGCAGATCAAGGAGTTGCAGCTCAGAGACAGACTTTAAACAACCACGAAGCAGCTTTATATGTCTTTGTGCCTTTCTTTCTTCCCTCCAAGATGCACACAGAGCACTCAAATGGGTTTTGCCAACTTGGAGCCACCTGCTCTGGTTTGGAAGTGGACCATGTCTGCTCTCTGGCAATCCATGTTAGGCTCTCCCAGCCTTCAAAGGTGGTACCCACGTGGAGTGCATGTTTGCCTGGTGCTTTTGGCAGAGATTAGTTTTCAGAGTTGGAGTTAGGTGTAACTGGTACAAAGGGACTTTGTACAGGAGTGGATTCAGCTGAGCATGAGGCTCATGTGTGAGAAGTTTTTGCTGGATCTCTCAGAACAGTTCAAAAAGCCCCAAATTCTCACTGTCTCCAAAAAAAAAAGCCTCAGTCTGCTCTCTCATCTTTATTTTCATGATAAAAATCAACAATTTCAGGCAGTTGCTCTTTGATAAGCCTTTAGAAAGGCATTCCAGTAACTTTAAAGTTGAAGATGTAAAACATAGCTACAGCACATCATTAGCATGAGTGACTATTCCTTTTCTCTAATAAAAAAGGAACAGAAAACCATTAAAAATCACAAAATAATAAGGCAGAAGCATCTAATTTAATATGGTCATCTATTTAAAAATGTGCATTGTGCATAAATAATCAGATGCATCAGCAGGGGATCCATAGCCGTCTAACAAGTAAGTTGTTTTGCAATTGCCATCTGACCTGTGGATAAGTGGAAACAATGTCTTCATTAAACTTGCAGAACTGAATATTAATCATTAGCAAAACCAGCACTGCAATATGCAAGGGAAGTCTTGCTATGTCCCCAGGAGCTGTGTGCGTGTACCTAATGGCGGGATTTAACTATTAAGGTCATATCAAAAATAGATCTGCTGTTTGTCTACAGTGCTTACTGGCCTCCTACAAAGGCAATCAATCGGATTTAGGAGGTAGTTTAAAGACTTACTGTATGCTGGGGGAGGAAAAGTTGTATCTAGAAGTATGTCCTAGAAGGCTTGACTTCACAGGTGGTGTCCAATGAAGAGTCTTTACTGGGGATGAACTGGGTTTTTAGTGGGGATGAATGTTGTACTGAATGTTCTTTCTTAGGGACAGAGTCGCTCCACTGCTCCAGCAAGCTACGAAGCAACCTGTACTAGTGCAGAGCTTTTGGAAAGCACGTTCTGCAACCCTGCCTCAGACTGCTTTAGCCTGGTCTAGTCTGTGTAGGTTTCTCCAGTGACATCCAATAGCACTGAGCTGGGAGACTAATATTTTTGAGGTGTGGTTTGTTCTCTTTTCCTCTTATTTTCTCCTCTGGGTGTAAAAGATTAAGAACAATTGAGTGGTTAATTTTCATAGGACTTTACAGAAGGTGTAGTTTTGTTTTCATTGTTTGCACTGCACTGTCTTCTGCTCCCTGTTGGCAGAGGTGGCCCAGAGGAGGGTGGTGGGAGCAGGAGGTGGCAATGCCTGAGATTTCAGGGGCAGTCCATATCTCACTTTCAGACTGCATAGTGGTTATGTAGGTGATATCCCTAGTTTAAAGAATATGATTGATGTGATAGTGTGGCACCAGTATAGGCAGTGCTGGAAAATCAGAGGATGAAGCTAATATTTTTAAAGATCTATGCATGTGTAGAAAATGGAATGGCAAATTTAATCCTGCTTTACACTTTCGTGTCATTTTGCAGGTATTTCTGTAGGTGAGCAATGAACCCCCTTTATTTTGTTTCCTTTGTCTTCCTCTTCTACCTGTTTCAACCAATAAACCAATTCAGTCAGAACGTAGACTGTCTGTAAGTAATCCCATAATACTTCCTTGACATTCATATTGCTGTGGAGCATTTATGTCAAAACAGTCGTTGCCCGTGAGCTGCATGGAAAACAGTGCACAGGGAAAAAAATAATGCAGGTTTCATTCTTACCAATATTTGTGATAAAATGAAGATCTCCACTCAACTTTACTGGAATTTACTCAGGCATTTAGTAATAGCAGCCGAATGGAGACTGCTAAGGAGGGAACTCAAGAGACCTGATAAAACACAAGAAGGTGGCTTGCGTATTCTTTTTATCCAAGATCTCAGCCCTGAAAGTGTCAGACACGCGGTGTGCTTTGGGCAGAGCTGAAATTCCAAGATTAATTTAAGACTCTTCCACTCCTGCACTTGCTTAATCCTGCAATATCCGCCTTGATATTAGCAGGAGCTGTGAAATGTGTCTTGGGTGCGCTTAAACTAAACACTAAAAACAGAGGTTGTATCTTCTGTCCTTCACATACAGGCATGGACAAGAACAGGGTGTTTGCTGTCACAGACAGCATGTTTAGTTATTCACTTTAATCTGCATCTGTTCCACCCTGCACTGAAGTCAACAGGAGGCTTTTCCCATGGCTTGGCTGGCCTTTAAATTTGAGTACAGGCAAGTTGGGTCCCAGTTTATGAACTGGCGTTGTCCTTCTTTATCCGGTTCACCTTGAAAGCAGTGGGAGACCTTGCACTGAGTAGAAGGAAAGTTGGATTAGACTCAGAGAAAAACAGTAAGTGCTGAAGGAATGAGATGGTGAAGTCCAGTGATTAAATCATGCAATCGCTTTGCTCCTCCATACACTTATCCTCACAGTTAATATTAAAAGGTAGGATATATATATATATATATAATACAATCATCGTTGGCTTTAAGAAAAACATAGTCCTCTCATTGAAACCAGTCTCCTACAAAACTCCCGTGGGCTATGCACACACATATTTATTGCATTGTACAGTAGATAAGCTTCATATTTTATAGACATTTAAATGCAGCTAAAAATTCAAGGAGAGGTAACCAGACATGCACTGTTAAATAAAAGCAGCTGCATGTCATAAATCAGCTCCATCTAAAAAAAAATTTGGCAACAATGTCATTTCACTAAAGGTTTTACTGCACATCTTTGGCAGATTTTTCTTCCCTCCTCCTGTCCTCTATTCTTGACTCTTTCTCCTTGTGCTGTTTCTTCTAAGCTCTGCTTTTACTGTCAACCCTTACGTACTATATTGTAATCTCCCGTTATCTTACCAAGCGACTTCAGCATAGGTAGGCTTTTAAGTTTAAACTGATTTCTAACTATTGTGAATAGGAGCACACCAGATTCGCACTGAACAACAACTCAGCTGGGTCTGGCCAACAAAAAGTGTTTCCCTCTGCCTATATGCACACACATACACACATACACATGCGTGTATCCTTCTTTATCTTCACTCCAGGTTTGAGTGGATGTGTTTTTGTGATCCACCAAGCGTGAACATTTCTCTGCACCTTAAGCGCGGGAGTTCACTGAACGCATTGCACTTGATGGGAGATGTTTATATACAACAGCAATTGCCCTGAGCAGCCGAGCCAGTGAGAGTGTTTCTTCCCTTGTAGTGCCATGGAGCAGTTCCCCTACCATCCTTCTGGTGTTAATTTTTTCATATGGGATATTTTTCAGAGATTTCAATAGGTCTTTATTTTCACTTAAAAGGAGCAGTTTAGGCCAATATTGAGCCCTTTTGAAGTCCTGTCTCTACTGACTTTTTAAGTGATGCTCCTCAAAACCTCCTCCTGTATTATTTTTTTCCTGAAATGCTGTGACTATAACTAGGATTAAAGGAGGAGAGAGATAATGCTCTATGGAGAGTGGGGACTGCACTTGCAGCTCCCAGCAGTGGGGCCCATGTGGAGGCCGGGAGGTGAAAATCCTCCTTCTCCGTGGAGATGCAGAATTGGGAAGAGATGCTAATACGGCTTGATTTTCCCCTGGAGTAACACAGTGACTCCCTGTGGGCTGTGGAGCGTTAACCCACCCTTTATCCAGACGTTTGCAAGCTAAAAGGACCCTGATGTGTAATTTCCAATGTAATTTGTGACTGTGTGGTGTCCTTAAAATAAAGCACGGATTAGCACTGGGGGTTTCCAGCCTGGAAGAGGAGAAGTTTAGAGGGAAAGTAAAGTTTTTTATAGTTTTGTAAAGCAGCACGATTAATCTGTGAAACGGCTACAAAAAAGGGCTCCCAACCCAGTATATTCTTATGTATTCTGAAATGAGCATCCAAGGTTGACAAAGATGCAGTTAGTTATTTCAAATGTAGCCAGGGATTAGAACGTTTGGATTGATACTAGGGTGGTCCTTGGATCCTTCCTTCTTGAAAAGTTATGGTATCCTCTGAGGCTGAGAAACACTATTCTCAAGTGATGAAGAGGTTTAAGAGCACCCTGGAGTATTTGCACTTGTAAATCACATTGGCAGCCCCTGGACAGAAAGTAACTATGTGAGAAATGCTCAAAATGGCAAAGTGGTGATGCCAGCACATTCCCAATGATGCAGATGGACGTAACCCAGATGGGATATGTTGGTCAGGGGAAATTGGCTTCAGAGGTGTGTTGCCAGCCACTGGTGTTGGCAGCAGGATGGGGCCAGTGCCCATGCCAGTGCCAGCTGGGAAATGGTGAGCAACAAATGTTCTGTATTCCCTGTTCAGGCAGAATTCTGGTTGGGAAGAAAACACATGAAAAAAGGGAGGTTTGCCTGTGGACTACAGAACCAGCTTCAGGCAAAGAATAAGCTAGACAACCTTCATGGAGGTTGTGTTTGCTGACAGGAGTAGTAATGACACGTGGTAAAAATAAAAGAAGAGGGAGGTTACACGGTTTGCTTTATTAGAGCAATGAAATACCACACCATATCAAAGCAATTCCTGTTTCTTTTGTAACCACAAAGTGGTCTGAAACAGGCAATTACACCTCCTTTCCAGCTCAGAGAGGCACATCACCCTTTGCTACACATTAAGGAATGTTAATAGCAGCGGTAAGGCGAGTTCAGGGGTGGGTGTGCTTTATTGGGAAATCACACCTCCGAGGAACTAGAAACACTCAGCCCTGGGGAGTGATTATCATGCAGTAACCAAATGACTGCTGTCCTCACTGGAATAATTATGGAAGATTCTCAGGATTTGGGATTAAAGCAAGCTTGAAAAGCAGAACTTCCCCTCTGGCCAGCCGAAGGGCTGGGCACCAGCACATCCTTGTGTGTGTGGCACCCATAGTAGAGAGCTGATGTGTAGTGGCTTTGGCTGAACTGCCTGCTGGCACTCAGAAGACCTGGGGTTTGCAGGAGGAAATTGCGCAAGAAGCTTTGTTGTTCTGATCCCGTTTCTCATTTTGCAGTGGATGTGAGAACAGTATCCAGGCTTCGCGATCCATAGATGCTAAAAGCAGCTCACTGTACAAATGAGGATTTCATGCTTTTTTTATGTATTGGTTTGCTCACACACCCCATGTAGGCTCTGTCCTAGTAATGATTTTGACGGTAATTATTTATCTGCAAAATCTTGGGCACTTGGTTAACTCCAGTGCAATTCATTATCCAGCAGCTCTCGCATGGTGAATTATAAACAAAATTCCAAAGTGTTTGACTTCCACATAGGTAGGCAGGAAGGGAGGAGGGAGCATGCTGTAAGTTAGCATGGTTACTCCTTTGGGGTCCTTGGGAAAGTGGAGCTCCTCTCTACAAGTGCAGACATACAGGTCACCCGTGACAGAAAACAGTGAAATTTTAACGGAGTTTTCATTTTCATAGCTGGAACCTCAGCATCTTTTTATTTATTCTTCCAAGCTACAATAAAATGACAGCCTCATTGTATGGGTGATAGAGAGGTGTGATTATATTAGATTTTATCCTTATTATATGATCTTAAGGACTGCAAACATTTCATCTGAGGGAGAGAGAGAAGAAAACTACAAACTGGAAGAGGTAGCGGTACCAAATGGGCTGAATACAGAGTGCAGACACTGTGGTGCTTGGAACTGTCAGTATTCAATCCAAGCAACTTCTTCCCCTTGGGCTGGAGAGGAAAGTGTGTTGCTCATATATTCTGCCTGTGGCCCTTCAACCCATTCCTGTACCTGGTACAGCTCACATGGTGTTTCTGGAACACAAGAAGCCATAAGATTTGCCTGAGCTTTACTGGATCTATTTTTATTTCCCTGTGTGTTGGGCAGAAGACACGTTGAAAGCCAGGATTTGAGTCTTATTTCTGGTTAATCTGACAATAGAAGTAAGAAAAGTTATTTTTTGTTCAGAGGTGGTGCAGTGCTTTTTGTGGTGCAGATATTCAGGTACAAGGAGTCTTGAGCACACCTAGGACCTGCAGACCTCAGAGTCAACCTGAAACATGACATCTGGGATCTAATGAAGCCCATAGCCAAACCAACAGTTACTGTTGGCAGAGTGACACTTTTCTTCCCTGAAGTAGTTGCTGTCGTGGAAGAAGAAGAAGAAATAAAAAACAAGTGTTGAGTCTGGAAGTGGATGGGGTGAGCAGCTAGAGCTGCTGCAGGGATCTGGTACTTATCACTGGCTTGTTCTTGCAAAGTGCTGAGCACAAAAGAGCTCCAAGGAAGTATTAAGTCTATGCTTCACTGTCAAGGACACACATAGTTCACTGGCTATATGTGTGCCCAAAGTTAAGCATGTGCTTAATGAGGCTAGAGCGCTTCGCTTAGGGCAGAGCTGAATCCTTAATAGCTCTTTTGCTGAAAAAAAGGGGCTAATATTTTCCTGCTTCTTGGGAGATTCTGAGGACAAGCTTACTTGCGTTCATGGTTCTCGTAATGATGGCAAGGAAACTTATGAATAAAAAGGAAGAAGTAATGTATCAGATTCACAGTAATTACTTTTTCCAACCTATTTTGAACTGGACCGTATTGTGAACTCTGGAATTTCAGTGGCACATATATCACGTTCAGCGGGAAGAAAAAATCCAGCAAGCTGAAAGAAATTTGAGCTCCGCTATGCTTCTAATATGTTTAATGTTATTGTTCCGTTAAATCCCTGCCCTTAATGACCCCAGACATATTAAATAACATTCTCAGGGCTGAAGAAATGCTTCAGACTTCTAATTTTACACATATTTTTCCACTTGCACTCTCCAAGCTCTACAAGTATTGTATCTTGAAAAACCTCTGTAGAAAGTATTAATGCAGTCTTTTTCCTGAGGAAAGGCTGAAGGTACCTGGGAACTCTGTCTGCACTGCCTGTTTTTCAAAAATAGGCTTTTCAGTTGTATCATTTTTCATGCTTGCAATATATGGCTAGCAGACGATGTACAACAGAGCCTCAAAGGGATACATCAAGGGGAAAGATGACAGATATCATGGGCTTGGCATGGCGAAAATACTCATGCCACTTGTTTAAGAGCACAAAAGGAATGCTAGCCGTACAGGGGCAGAAAATACTGATAGCGCTACAGTTTCTTAATATAACTTACAGAAAGATATAAAATATCATCGTAATACCTCATTAATGAGGCCTCCTGCTTATTTAATTGCTGTGAGGCTTTTTTCTCTTTGCTGGGGCAACATCATTAACTGTGTTAACATCGGCACTGGGAACTCTTTTGCTGTGATGTTAAATACCTCTTAAATTTTTCAATTCCTGTATGCCAAGCCGGGTTTCTATCTCAAAGATGAGCCAAACCTTATTTCTGGGTTAAGAATTCTTTTGTCTGCAAACTGAATTTGTGACAGGAGCTTCCCAGAGCTTGCCTTTCTCTTCGTACCGTGACTCATTTGTCTTTCTGTACAAGCCTGCTTTTTTGGATCATAGAAAAACATTTCTAGCCAACAGGTACTGCCACTTAGCCAACCATGGCATCAATGTTTATCTGTTCTTCGTGCCACATCCCCTCTTCCCACCAGCATCCCAAAAAAGAGAGACAATGAATTTGTAGCAAGACCCACACCTTTGCGCACCTGCAGTTTCTGCATGCGTGTGCTGCCTCTTGCTCAATCAGCATACACAAGTACGGATAATATACCTCCCACCAAGCTCCCTGTGCAGAGCGTAGGCTTCTTTAAATCAAGGTATGAAGACCTGAGCTTCTAATTTTGGAAATACATACTTCAATCCCCACTGCTGGCCAAAAAGCAGCCGTGCGTGCCATTACTTACAACAGAAGCACCCCGTACATGGCTTACGAAAGCAGCTATGAAAAGCATCCTTATTGCACTTACCCCAACATTTTGGTAATAACCAAGATCAGCCCCTATTCTGTAGTATTGGAAAACCTCATCTTAACTGAAATATGTTAAACTTGCATGCTTTCTAACAGTGTGCCTGCCTCTTAAATTTGAGATGTCTGTGGGGTGCGGGAGAAATACAGGCAAATGTTATAAAGAACGATCCTACTTGTCTGCTCACATCATGTCCAGTACCACAGCAGCAGTATGAGATATTGTTGGAAGTGTTGGATGATACGTTAGGTGCACCTGCATACATCAGTCTAGAGTTTGGTAGCACTGGAGCTTATCTCTCTGGTTTTGTTTGGCTTACCTGCTTTGTAAGAGCATTTCATTGTGCTTTCTTTTCAGCCAGCTTGTAAATAATAATAATAATCCCCATAAACAACTGTGAATCTGAGATGTGACCAGGCTGAGAGTGCAGTCCCTAGCACAGGGACCCTCTCTCTTTAGCTGTGTTCCCTGGGAGCAGGAAGGGGACCTCTGGCTGTCACGCTGAAAAGCAGGGCTGAGGAAGACATCCTGACAAATGTGCTTACACTGGTATTTTTTTTCCCATTTGTTTTTCCTGTGGTGACAGGCAGCTACTTACTGGGCAGGGCTGGAAGTAATATTCTGAACTGCTGAAGGAAATTTTCCCAGTTGATCAAATTCGTTATGTGGTTTGTGCTGATCAGAGATTCTCTTCATGTCTTCTGTATCTGAAAGCACCAAAGAGTGAACGGAAAAAAGAGCTATTCTGTGCTGATAGACAATGAAATGATGATTGGTGAGATTACGCCTTGACTTTACTGTCAGCACAATGTCAGGGAAGGCAATGGTATAGAGAGGGTACATTTTACAATATTAATACCAAATTCAGATCACTAGAAGGAACAGAAAAGCCCCAGAGAGGAGGAAAACGTCTGGTTTTATTATTATTTTTATAGTTTAGTGCAGAATAAAATAAATATTTCATATTCTTGGGGCATATTAGTTACCCCGGTTATTCATCCCTTCATATTGTATCTGCTTGTGTAGTCAGGAGTGGCAACTCATGTTTTGCTCAGGTGAAAATCTGGTTTTAAATATGTATATATACACACACATATACACACACATGCACACGCACGTACCTCTGTGTGAGATGTCAGGAACCTTTCTCTGGTGCTCCTCCGAACAAGGGACTGGTTTTGCACAGCCTTTTCACAAATGCCATAATCTACATACAGAAATCAGAGGTTCCTTCCTTGTCTTCTCAAAACAGTGCTGGTTTTAAGGGGAAAGCCTAAAGCAGGCTTTCAAAGTTTGAATTGCTTGGGGTTTTAATAAATTAAAAATAAATGAATTGTCCATAGTAAGGAAAGGGCCTCTGAGCTGAAGAATATGCAGTCTAAAGGTATTAAGGCTTAATCCCCAGGTCTTGGCTAGGAGACGTTTGTTTCAGGAATGGGAGTCAGTTGTTCTGGCATGTCTATTGCATATATTCCTCCCTCAGAAAGGCACTCACATCAACTGCAGCAAGTCTTACGGTCGTGGTTTTGCCTTGATCATGGAGTGAGGAGGTAAACTGAGACTGGAAATTAACAGAAGAGTAAAGCCAGCACATGGGGACAAAGAGGAGAAGGCTGTAGCTACGGGATTGTGAAGGGCATTTTGAAGATCGTGTTGTAACAACATCTGTCAAGAATGGTTTAGGTCTAGCTGATCTTGCCCTGGGACCAGGGATTGGTTTAGGTGACCTCCTGCGTGATTTTTGTCTCCTAAATGGAAAGAAAACCACCTTAATAAACTGCTTCCCTGTAGATTTTCTTTCCCTCTTCCCCTCACTGTCCTCCTGTGCCAGGTAACAAGATACTTATATATAAAAATGCTTTTTTTGGAAGCTTATTGTCGTTCTCTTCATCAGAAGTTTATGATTTATATTAAGCTAACTGGTCCTTGAGCATGTGCTGTTGTCAAGCTCTCTTCGTCTGATCAGCAGAAGAGCACTCCGGGGCTGGCATGCAACAGCATGATCTTGGTATTTATCCTTTTGGCGGTTTGCTAATTATTCCTATTGCTATCACATCCCCGTGCGAATTTCTGTCTTTGTGCCACTGTAAATATTTTCTCTTTTTTTTTCTAGCTGCAGAACTGCTGCTTTAATGGGAGAAGCCGGAATATCCTGCAGAGGCACATATTGTCATTTCAGTGATAGCGATTAAATGGGCCAAACATCCTTTCTGTACCACTTCAATTGCATGTCTTTGCATTCATGGATTGGCCGCTCATTTGCTGGCCTGTATTCTGCTCTTGTAAACAGCTCGTATGGGAGTGCTCTTTGTAGCAGAATGCTTTGATAAAGCCAAAACCATCAGCTGCCAAGACTCCTTATGGAGTCAGAAATAGGCACCAGATATCCTTGCTACTGTAGTTGTAGCTGCATTAGCAATATCATTTATCTTCCTAAGGACTTACTAAGCCACTGAAACATACTGTAAAATTAAATGGCATTTTTTTCCACCTGCTCCAACTGGTGGCAAACTCATAGAAAGCCTTCCTGGATGATACAACTCTGCATGCAAAATCTAAGCACCCTCCTAAGGTCTGCAGCTGCCTCAGAGACATTGTTTTATTTTCCACGGGCTGCCTCTTTCACTTAGAATAATAAGCTTTAGATTATCTCAGGGCACTCTAGATCCCTCTGCCGCACAATCCAACTTGACATAAGTGTTGGGGCAGGGGGAGCAGAAAATCTTGCAAGCAGACGCTGGACTTTCAGTCTGAGCTTTCGACTAGTACGAAGAACAAGTTCACAGGCGAGGGCTGGGGTGGTTTCATGCCTGTCTGTGTTGGAAGAAAAGCTCTCCAGACTTGATAGAACATCTGTGCTTCAGTTGTTTGCCAGAGCAAGGGGCTGCCTACAAAGCTCTACCATGGTGCTTCCAAATGCGAGAAATCCCCAGGTTCCCACAGAGTAATTGAAACAGCAGCCCACTGCCTTTTAGTCTTGTTTTAACTATACTTTAGCATTTAGGTAACACTGTATATAAACTGTTGAGCCTGCAATTCAGCTCCAGGACAGATATTTAAACACCTTAAATACTCCATGGAAAGAGAGGAAGGCTGCTTTCCAAAGAAGAATAGCAGCCTACAGCTGTGGGTAGACTCAGGTAATCCCCAGTTACCTGTTCGGATAGGCACATTACTCTGTTAACCAACGTCGGTCCTGTCCCTGCCAGTGCGATTACCATTCCTTATTGGCCTGTTATGTCTCTGAGTGGTTTTTCTGCTGCCAAATTTCCCTGGCCAGAGGGGTCACGGTCGCCGCCTGCGAAATTATCCAACCCAAGCAAACCTGCTTCCTGCTGCAGAAAAAGCTTGTTGTTGTGATCCATAATCATCCCTAATCCCTGTGGCTGATTCCCCTGATTACGTGTCGGAACAGGAGCACAACCTATTTAAAAGGAGCTGTTTTCAAATCAGCAGCACGTCTGTTCATTAGTTAAGATACCCGCATTTGACACAAAACGTGTCTCTGAACTATCTCTGGACTGCGGCATAGGAAGACAGCATGTGTCTGTCAGGATAACACTTAACTCAGATTGGGCTGTTTGCCCTGTTTTCTAGCTTTTTGGCTGCTGTACAGATAAGAGGACCCCTCTGGAGCAGAGGAAGTCTGGCAGTGAGGCAGGATTCTTTCAAGTCATACATGGCCCTGGTGGGTATTAATCCTGGTAATTTAGGCAGGTGTAAGCAAGTGATCCTGGAAACTAAATATAGATTTATGTTAAAGGTTTAGTTTCTATAACAGTGTTTTCTGATACGCCAGAGAGCTTGCAGAGCTCATCCTGGTGATAAGGTTTATAAATGGCAGAACAAAAAACCCAAACCAAACTAAACCCCAGTAAATTATTAACGTTGCCTTTGGCAGAATCAAGTAATTGGCAAAAAAAAATGTTTACAGAAGCATTTAAGAAAAGCTTGAGGCTTTGCAATTATTTCTGCACGCAAATCACCACGTTGGCTTATCCGAATACTACTGAATACCAAAACATGTCCCGACCATAGCTAGAATGGAGCTGACTCACCAGATTTATTCATGACTGTTCATTTATCAGAGGAGCTTTATTTCTTCTACCTGTAAGCATGAGTTGCTTTTGTAGCCACAACATGAGATCACAGTTGCACCTCGTCTTGTGTCAATGCAAGCGTGTCTATGTCCTGCTTAAAGTCATTCCTTACTTCCTGTGTTTTCTCTGAGTTGTGCCATGGTGGGGAATTTTTTTAAGGGTTTGATTTCCCCATAGCTCTTATTTCTCCTCTACTAGTGTTACCATGCTGATTTGTCTTTTCCTCGTGCTGTAATTGGTCTGGTGCCACTGTGTAATTTTTAACTGTGTGCAGTATCAACAGACCTCCATCTGTCTCTCCTCCAGAGCTTCCCAGCCTGCCATTGTATCTGCCAAATCCTTCTCCAGAGAAAGGATCACCAGATTCCAACTGTTTGCAAAATAAGAGCCACTGCCAGCCTCTCCCACCGTTTGCAACCTGTGCAGAACCCGTGTCCTGCATGTTGTGAGATGTTACTGCTGGCACTGGGGACCTCTGACCCTTGCTTTCATTTATTGTCCTTCAGGAGCATACACTTCTGCAGAGGGTTCAGTATATTGGTCTCTTTGTTCAAATACCTCGTTATTCATGGCTTTTTATTATTAACCTTCAATAGCCATCAGGTAGTAAAACCAAAGTAACTTGAGGGCTGGGGGGGGCAGGTGGTTCCCCTGTAAAATGCAATGCTGATTGAAAACATGCTGGGTGGGTGTTTTATAAGATACTTTACTTGATCTGGAAGGGACACAGAGTGCATGAGAGAGACTAAGGGCCAGTTACCATGATCAGAGTAACTGACAGGATTTGCTGATTGTACATCGACGTTGCTGAAAGTAGAATTTGGTCTTCCACCTGTCTATACATATGCATCAGAATAAATCACTGGAAGAATTAGCACCAAACCAGGCAATGCATTGATTAGATTGCACACATGAAGAAATAGCAACTATTTAACATGGATGAAATAACATTATGTATAAACATATTTGGATAAAGTGAAAAATATAGATGATGATGTAAATATAGATGATGATGTAGGTGCTCTTTTAACACTGTTAAAGGCATTTTCATAACAGTCCATGAATTCCATTGAGTCAAAGCTGTGTTAGGCTCATGTGGCTTTTTAAATTCAGTGTGCACCTTAGGCTGTAAGTGTTTGCTGGTGGTATAGCAGCTTACTGTGGCTGAGGTGCTGTTGCAGACATCAATTAACAATAAATGTATGTTTAGATAAAACTTATCAGCTAAAGTCAGATGCAAGCAACAAGGTTCCTGTTCCATGCATGTGGAATAAGTCATCAGAAAGGGTTTTTCAAGATTATTTTGGAGAAGGTTTCATGTTTGGATCTGCTACGTCTCAGAACTTTGCAGAGGAACATAAAATGTAAAGCAGTTTGGGAGTTTGATAAATCTTCTTTCCTAACTACATGCAGAATAAACCAATATTTCCAAGACACAAAAAAGTGGGTACCATATTGGTTTGCCGTGGGTATTGACCAAGCACCTGAAGCACCAAAGAATCTCAGGAATCTGTTTCATGATGTATAGTCAGCTTCAAAAAATACTGCTATTTCCATTGTCTGGATAGCACTGTGTATCTGGTGTTCATTTCTGAAGGTTTTAGGACAATCAAGTTCATGATTTTCTAGGAGGGTGTGCTATGACTTAATAATACATTATGACAGGAGAGAAATAAGTACAAACAAGTCTAAGCCTGCAGGACAGCTGTACTTGCTCACAAATGAATAAAATATTCGGCCATTGCCGGGGGTGGCAGGGACCAAATAGAAAAGTGAAATTAGAGAGACCGGACTATCCCGGAGGTGATGTACTGACTGCCCAGCATGTCAAGTTTGCAGCTCAGAGGAGCTGGGCTGGGGGTATAGCTGTGCTTGCAAGACTGAGATCTAGCCCTTATTTAAGTCTGATTTTCTGGAGCAAGACTTTCTTGTAAAGGAACAGCATGATTTGTTTAAAGTCTTTGGGAAATAAAAAGCGGATGGCATTGATTAACTAATTGTTAATATTTTCTGCAACTTACTGGCTGTGCTGGTATGCGTAAAGTTTGCAAAAGCTTCGGATGAATCTTTCTCTCTTTGACTTGTTCAAGTAATTGAATATTTTAAAATCTGGAGGGGAGGGAAAGTTACATACAAATGTGTAATTTTCTGCCCAACAGAAATATGTTAATATCTTCCTTTGAATTTATATTTAGGGCTTGTTTCTTCATTTTTGAAGGGTATATTCATAACAAGGTTGCAGCTCTCCTAGCTCTTGTCTTGGTTGCATGGTGTGTTGTGTAACGTGCCATAGGTTTCTGGCTCTGCCCTGTTTCTTTTTATAGGTGAGCTCCTTCCATTTTTGCATTTATTAGGAAGACAAAGCAGAATATTTTTTATTTTATGCCAGGCTCACTTTTAGCTTGTCTCCTTGTGAACCCTTTGCAGCCGCAGCAGAATCCTAGTGGGGCTTCTGCCAACTGTTGGCCACCTCTGTGAACACTTCTATGACAGTGATCAGTGCTACTTTGGCTAGAGCATCACTGGGGTGTTGGAGGCTCCCCTGACCTTGAATTACATTGGGTGCAAGTCAAGTACCTTGATGTTTTTTCTGTGATGGCACTTGTTCATCATTTAGGGTGAGACAGAATACCTTGTCAAGATACTAATATAAAGAAGAATGTCTGAGAAAGGATGTCAGCCTTTCAAACCCTGGTGGTTGCATAGCAAAGTCTTCATATAGCCAAAACACACAAGACTTATCCAGTTACTTCAGCAAGGTGGATACAGGGGTCTCCTGGGCAGATACCAGTCCTGGTAGTCATGGTGGTGGGTGATCACAGCTTTGGGTTCCCAACAACCCCCATAATTAGGACTTACTGCAAATTCTTTGAAGGTTTGGGCTCTGAACCAGCAAATTCTGAACAAGCCCAAAGCCTTCCAGGCAACAAGGTTCTAGTGCAGATGCTCTTTTAATTGGTGTATTTTAAGTGTATAGCACGGGTGACGCACAAGCTGTCACCTGGCCACCTGTGACAGTGGGGAATGAGAAAGAGCTTCGTTTTCCTCTTCTGCGGAACTGTCCTCCCTTGCAGATGCTCTGCAGAATAGCTTTGCAGTGCTTGTCTCCCATTTAAGATTTCCAAATAGGGCACGATGCAGGTTGAGGTGGGGCACAGGCATTGTACTGGTCAACTTCATGAGTTGTGCTCCGTTCAAAAGCCATCAGAACTGAAAATTGCCTAAAGTGAGACAGGTTTGCTCGTCTGTTATGCAGAGCTTTCTGTTTTCCATGGCATTCAGTACTGTATCCTTAGCCTTCCTATTTCCATCAGAATGACATATTTTATTGGTTCTCAAACTGAAGAAACAACAAGTTCTTCACCGTCTCTGGAGCATGGTCTTGTTAATGTTCTTTGAAACATGACATGTGTCATGGCCGTCAAACTGCAATGATCCCATTTCTTCTGAAATAAGAAAAACATGTCACTTTTGGCTCTCCTAATACAAAGGGAGAGTCATATTTTAGATAAGAGCTGCATGGCTGCCAAAGATGAAAGAAAAAATGTTATTACTTTTGGAAATTTCATAATTACAGTTAATGATAATTTAATGAAATGACATTGTCTTCACCACTATCACTAATGAAATGTTTGAGAGTGATAAAGCAGATCTTGTTAAATAGAGCGAAGAGTCTTGAGTGGAATAGCTTTGTGACAGCGGCCTGCGTGTACAAGTGTTGAATTCCTATTTTTTGTTGCAGTAGTTTAAAAAAAGTAGATAAAACGAAGGCTACGTGGCAAATAATGCACATATGGTGTATTTAAAGGCCTTCCACTAAGCAAACAATACTGAACTCCTGAATAACATGCTAATGACTGAGTACTGCTCCTTAGAAATGCTAACCCTTCATTAAACACTTTCCTTGTTTTTCTTTGCAGACAAACCAGAGAACAAGAAACCCCACCAGACTTTTTTTATTTCTCAGACTATGAAAGACATAATGCAGAAATAGCAGCATTTCATTTGGACAGGCAAGTAAAACGGGTTTGCATTAAAAGAAAAGTGGAAATATTGTGATATGTTTCTGCACTTGGCCAGCCCTGTGACTGAATTACTTTTAAAAGAGGGGAAAATGAAACAAATGTGGGCAAATGCCATGAATAAATGAAATGGCAGTTGATGAAAGGGTAGGTTAATTATTAGGAAGTGTGACTTGCTTTGGGAATGAGAAACCTGGCAATAAGTACTTCTCAAAAAGAACGAGAAATTATATTGAAGGGAAGATGAGAAATGAATTTCCCCTGGGATCTTGAAGTGCATATGGAGAGGACCCATCTCCCAGGGAATATGTCATGTAAGTGTAACAGGAGTCTGGCTCACCCCAATTAGCTCCAGGGCATGCAAATCCAAGCAAGACATGGGGAATGGTGTAAGTATTCAAAGAGGAATAATTGAGATAGGGAGGGAGGTCTGGTTTCACAGCAAAAAGCTGGGGCTCTCCCATATCAGGAGCAGGCCACAGGACAGTGGGAAGGAGAGGGCAATGGTAGTCATCCTGTACTCCTGTTAGCTGAAAATGTCCCCTTGGGCAGAGGTAGTGCAGGGTATAGTGAATACCCCAAGACTGGCGAGAGACTGCAGTCCCCTCAGCCTGCCTGGATTAGGAGTGGGAATTAATGATGAAGTATGAACACTATGGGTAGAAACCATGCCATTTCACAGGCTGTTAGAACTGAAGCATCTTTCACACCCTGGAGTACCAAGAAATATCCTTCCAAAAGCTTGAAGCTTCAGGGCCACAGATTATTTGGGGGGTAGTATTGCTGCCTTCTGGGTTGATGGTTAGGATGAGGAAAACTATCAGCAGCTGACTCAGGGTAGGTTTGCCATTAAGAGCCATGCTGGTCTGATTCTTCAAGGATCTTCCATATTTTACTGTTGTTGACCTTGGTGTTGATCCCTTCTGCTTTACATTTTATATTGCCATTTTAAGCAGATGGTGCTGTAGGAAAAAAAAACATTCATGGAGTTCCTACAGGAAGAAATGTTAAATATCCACACACTAAGCAGAAAAAGCAGTTGCTACCCAACGTATAAAATCTTACCAGCAGACAGCGGACATAGAAACACCACCTGTGGCGAGGCTTTGTATGGGGACTTTGCTCATTTACTGTATCTAATAGCAATGCTTTGTAGGGAATTTTTAATCTACTAAGGCAGGGAAGTTTGGAGTAGAAAAAGGCTCTTCGCTCAGCCTTTGACAGCAGGAAAATCTTTGGTCTCAGGAAGATTGTTTAGGTTGGTATAAGGGTATTAAAAGAGAGAGGAGCAGAAGCAAATAAATCAAACAATTACTAAGACTGTCAGAAAAGAAAAAAAATAGATGGAGTTTATGGAAGAAAGAGGCTGAAATCCCATTCCTCAAGTCACTTGTGGTGAGCAAAGTGCATGTTATAACAATCCTGAAGTAGCACAAAGTCAAAAATAAGTTTCTACTATCTGGAATTTTACGTACCTTCACCTTTTTCATGGAACAGTGTGTCCTCATGCTCTTCTGTATTTTGCATCTTCTCCATACTATGTAGGCAAGGCAGAGCTAATCATATTCAGGACATAATTTGTAATATATTATACAAAGGATTATCTAGTTTAAAGCTGATGGGCTTTTTACTCCATGAAGACCACAGATAAATGTCCCTTCAGAGTGTAATGAGCCTTCCTAAAAACTATCACTATTATAGTTTAATCCTTTACATAAACTCTCTCTTTTCCTTCTCTTCCAGGATCCTGGATTTCCGTCGTGTGCCACCAGTTGCAGGTAGACTGGTTAACATGACGAGGGAAATACGAGATGTTACTCGTGACAAGAAGCTGTGGAGAACATTTTTCATCTCACCAGGTAGTCTTCAAAATAACACTATATTCTTTCTATCCTGCTGAACACGTACTTAAGGGAACGATGTGTAGACTGCTTAATTGCTCAGATATTTCTAATAGAACTGTCTTCTAGACCTTTGAATAAAAATAAATGTGGAGACACAGCCTACAAAGAAGACTTTATTGTTTTGAATTGAATGCCTTTTCCCCTTGACAAATTATCCACAGAGACAGGCTTTTATGTTCACAAAAGCAATGTATTCAACAAATGTTTTATGTAGAGCAATTTCTAAAGCAATTTCTTCTGTTACTCTCAGTTTACCCCAAATCTTATTACTTACCCCATTAGTTATTTGAACTTTTTTCTACTGCAATGTGATCTGTCACTTCTGTTGGCCAGATGCATTTATTTCTTGGTTTTGACTGGAGGACCAAAACCTAATTTTCTCAGAGTCATGTACTTAAGGTTTTTTTACAACAGGAGTTTGAAAAAAAAAACCCCAAGCAAATAGATGTGTAAGATATCCTGCTTCCAGCTCAAATTCTCCACTGAGTAGAGGTCAGGGTAGGAATGACCTGAATTGTTCCCAGTCCTTGTTCTTGTTTTGCAGGCTGACCCCAGGAACCAGCACCACTCTCTATTATTCTTCATTCTTTCACAACATCTCGTGGCCCTAGCCAAGGATGTAGCTCCACATGGCGGGGATTTTACAAACACAGGGTAAAACCCTGCCCAGCTCACCAGAATATACAACTGGAATAGATAAAGATGGGCAAAGGGTGGGAGAAAGTGGTGTCATCTCTGTTGAGCAGCTGGGATGCAGAGGTGGAGAAATTAAGGGTCTGAGTTAAGGCACAAAAATACATGCTTAAGTATCTTCTTAGAGAAAGCATATATAGGGAAACGTTCAATTTAAAGCATGCAGCTATGTTCCAGTGGGTTCAACTGATATTATTTCAGCTGTGTGCCAATGTGCTTTGCTGAACTCAGGCTGTGACTTGTGTAACTGGCAATCTGGAGCAGAAATCTCAGGAGATCTCTCCCTCGCACTGTGTGTGATTGGCCAGAAGCTATTTATCCCTAAGTCAAGGTCCAAAGACTTAATTACAGTTTCTCCTGACGTAACTGTAATTTGTTGCTGTTAGCCAGAAACCAGAGCCCTGTCATTGCAGAGCTTTCACTTTTAAAATGTTTATCACACTTGTGTGATCACCAATAAAGTCATTATTATGGCTGTTACTTGTAGCTTCATATTGATGTTCAGCTGTGCAGGACACAGTTGAGCAGGCAGTTATTTATTCCAGTAACTTCACTTGTAAAATACATTACATAATTGCAAAAGGCTTCATCTTACCCTGCGTTATGAGTGCTCCAATTTTACATGTACACTCGTGGTGACAGTACATGATGAAGGCGTTCTCTTGGGGTTTTGTAGGCAAACAATCACACACAAAACAAGGGAAAAAAACCTCTTGTAACTTTATGCACCCAAGGTACTTTGGCTCATTTGAAATATAAGCCATTTTACTCCTGTTTTAGCTAGTAAGACATGGATTAGTAGGTTTGCTTGCTTTTTAGCCTTCCCAGCTTATATATCAAGACTTGGGGTGAAGTTGAATGATATCTGAGAAGTACAAAACTGTGCTCAAGTATTGAGCAGCTTACAGCAGCCAGAGCAATGCAGAGTTAAGGCTGTTGGTTTGGATGAAGATCTTTATCTTGTAATTATGAAATTCCAGACATCCAGGGGATGATCCAAGCGTAATCCTTTATTCAGATTTATTTAGAGGCCTCAGATAAATTTAATTAAAATATTTGATTAGCTAATCAGGCTTTTTTGGAGAACAAAACACTTAAGCAATTAATTTTTCTTTCAATTTTACATTTCCTAAATCAATATACTTTGCTTGAATCATGTTGGTTACTTGTCAGAGTTCTTCTTTACAAGTCCCTAATATAATTAGTCGGATTCTCGTTAATATATGCCAAACCTCTGTCTTGTATTTCGTACTGACCTTAAAAGGCAGGCATTAATTAATGCTTAATGAAGAAGTAATAAAGTTCCTAAATTAAGCATTTAGAAACAAATGCTAGCAGGCAGCCCAAGCAGCAGATTGAGGGTAGAAAAGGAAGAGGAGGGTGCTAGGGTGAGCCGCATGGCCTGGGAAGGTAAAGATGGAGCAGGGGGAAGACTGGAACAGGCTGACTTGGTCCCTTTGGTAGATGAGGGACAGCAAATTCAGTTGGTTTTGGGGAGAACTGGTTACAAAGCTGAGAAATCAAGGTATGACATAGAGATACTTGCAAGTCTGTGCACCTGCATTAAGCTGTTGAGGCCACTCTGGGACTCCCTTTCAGTTGGCTGTGTCTGTGTATCTGCATCCTCAGAGGCGCTCAGTGACAATGGTCATGGGGGCACATGGGGCCTGCTTGCAATGTATGCATGCCTCCCTGCACCCAAGGAGCACCAAAGGTAATGGATTTTACAGAAAGCTTCTCCCATTGGGCTGGGAGACCACTGCTTGCAGTGGAAACCCTCAAAAGGTAAATATTGATGATGCTCATCAGTATACTGTGTTACTCCCTGGACCAGCATGGACCTGCATTTCGACGCCTGGGCCGTCTCACTTGTCCCATCTGGAATGGAAATCAGGGCCAGGAAGCTGCAGGCAGTTGTAGCTTCAAAGCATGCTGTAGAGGAGCATCCTTTCTTCCGCTGGAAAGTGGAAATGGCTGTGAAGGGGCAGGTCAGTTGATGCATTAGGCTGCAATCAGAGAGAAAGCAGATTGCAGAAAAGTGCACTTCCAGGCAGTTTGGACTAAACATGAGAAATGGAATTAGGTCAGTAATTATTTAAATTAATTTTACATCCTTTGCAGCAGGGCAGACTGCAGTAGCCCTGCTACTCCTACAAATGAATGGTAATTTGCTGGGAAAAAAAGAGACGTATTAATCATGTCAGCCTTCGTTTTGGAAGTAATTGAGGCAGCAGCTTAAAGAAATCAATGTTACACAGCTAGTAAGCACTATGTTTTTGTTCATATTAACCAGTTCCAAGGGATTATGGATTTTTTTCTCTCAGCAAACAATAGCAATTCTGCATTACCTATTATTTTGAGCAGGTAAGAGAAAGATCTTTTCATGCATTGCTTTAGTAAATATTCAGGATTCTTTCCAGTACTCCAATTGCACAAGCTTGCTGAATGTCCTCTGTTAACAGTCATGCAAATCTCAATAGAAGAATTGCTCTGCCAAGCGGTTTGCTTTAAGGTTATCTCCACTTGTTCCTTTTCTTCCTGAGAAGAATTATTGTTCAGCTATCAGGATGGCACACAGAAAATGTGCAGATGAGTACACAGACACTCTGTTTTTTAATTGTTGCGATTAGCTGGAGTTTCAATCACCAGACCATGATTTTTGCATGGATTTCATTACGAATTGCATCCATTCATCTTCAAATAATGAAAATCAGACATTTAAAACACTGCTTGGGATTCTCTGGCCTCTCTAGCACTTAGGAGAAACGGTTTCATTTTGTAATGAAGCAGGAGTTTGCATGCTGCAGATTTGCACATTTCAGCATGCATGAGCATCCCTCCTTTCTGGTTTGCCAGCACTGCTGCTGTTGCTGTTTCTACCCGCTCTGCAGGAACACAGATTTCTGGCGGTTGCTTCTTTTGCAGGTGTTCTTAGGGAGAGGGATATGTATGGAAACACCTCCACTGGATGAAAGAAGACCATAGGGGCTGGGCAATTTTAATGGGAGGAGAAAGACCACACTCCAATAGAACTCGTTTCCCCTTTCCCTCTTATTTTTGCCTTCAAAAGGCCAAACCCTGCTCTCAGCGTCGATTTGCTGGTGCAGCACTGGGTTCGTGTCTGTAGCTGTAATTTCACCCTCAGCCTGCTGTGCAGAATGTGGGTCACCTACTTAGGGTTTCGAAGAGTCTTGCTACTGCACCTTGAAGTCTTAAATGAGAACTGTGCTTTTCTATATTTGGTACTTTTTTTTTCTTCCTTTTTTTTTTTTTTGAGAAACCTTAAAAATGAATGTTTCCCCAGAGAATTCAGGCTACTTCATCTCACTGCCTGTAGAGAAGAACTAGGATAGACATATCAAGATGCCTATTCCGTATCAATCAAAGCAATTAATTTCTTTAATAGAAACTTGAGATGCATCATCCTTTCACCTCCACTACCCCAAGAAATCGGATGGGAGCAGTGGAGAGTAAGTACCACGGGTCTGGGACCACAGGAAGAGTAACAGCTGGCAGAAAAAGCTTTGCCATTGAAAGTAACTTCTTGCTAAGAAATGCATTTGTGTGTTTACAGCAAGTTTGCTGTCTTAATGACAAGACACATTTTACCGTAGCTTGGAGGACTGGGCTCCCGTTGCAGGCAATGGGGGGCTCTATGGGAAAATCAATAGCTAGAGGAGCCCAGCAGGAGTAGGGATGAACGGCCCGGCATGGTACAGGCAGCACACATGCTGGCTGTGTCGCTGCAGCAGCGAATGCCATCGCTGCCATAGCCCCAGAGCCTTCCTGGAGATTCATCTGGGTACAAATGTGTGATTACTGTCAAATGATTAGTCCCAGTTGCTTTTGTTGACAGTATGGAGCAGGGCTTCATTCTTCCTAATGCTAAAGTCAGAAGCAAACTATTAAACACAGTATTTATCTTCCCACTGTGCAAAATGCTGTTTAATATAATTCCTTTTTTGAAAGGTCAGATTTACATAGTGAGCAGCAGAGGCTGTGATAGCGTGCAAGGGGCATTGCTGGTTACGGTGGCAGATAACCCAGCATTGGCTTCCAGCTGCCAGGTGGAAGCCAGGTCATAGAAACCTGGGAAGAGAAATTGTCTCAGGTGATCAAGATAAATCTGCGTGGGTTCCCTCCCTGCACAGCTGAGCGGGTGATGCTGACACAGCTGAGCTGAAGCACAAGCAGCTTCAATTCAGTGAAAGCATAAACCCTCACTGAAGCGCAAGGGAGGGCCCTTCCCACCACCTGAGAAATAAGGGAGCTCTATATTTCCTAACTCTTCTGTGCTAACCTGCAGCAGGCATCATTTGTATGTGTTTTCTTATAAATCATCCCTTATGGGAGCCTGGCACCCCTTGAAGTACTTTGACTGCAATCATTTCTTCTAAGAGTATAAATCACAGATGGTTTTCCCCAGTTTTTACTGGCTGAGAATATCCCAACCTTCTTGAAGGTCCAGTATGATCCTCCCATTTGCAGGCCACCTGTAGCTGGCAGTGCTGCCCACAGTGCTTGGACAACTCTTTGCTTTCATCCTGAATTATGGAAGAGGTTCAGAGGAGTCTTGAAGCCCTCCTGGTTTTTGCCAGGATGATCAAAGGCAGAGTTGAGGCACCTGTGTTAGCCTTGCAAAAGCTATGCCAAGTCCATGCTGTGATAGCATTTTTGAAAAGGAAACCCATGAGAGGTTATAAAGTGCAGGGCAGAGTGCCCAGAGCTTGCGTTAGGTTGGGTTTGCCTAGATGTTGACTTTACACTTGATTTTAAAATGAGCAAGTCTGAAGGAGAGCCACTGAGATGGTCCTGGAGCTCGTGCATCTAATGAACAAGTTAAAACTGAGGGCTTCAGATGGTTTTTAACCTGGAAAAGCTGTCCTGAAGCTGTAGCTTGGAGCAGAGGCCTCCAGAGTCTCTTCCAGCCCAAGTTTCCCTAACTGTGATTGTTTTTTTTCCGCATGCAATTCGTAAAAAGTTCTCAAAACTTCACTTTCAGAGATATGTATCACTGAGTTACTTAAAATGAAAAATGAGTGGGGTTTCTGTTCAGACATTATTAGGTGTATTAGCAGCAACAAGACTTGTGTTGGGGTTCATAGGAAATAGCCAAGTGGCTTATTGACCAAGGACATGGTCACTTCTTAGCTCATGGGAAGTCTCAAACTACTGTTCTTTTAATTAAAATGTTAAGGGACTAAGTATGCCTTGTATGTAATGAAAAGCTTTTGAAAGAATTTTTAAGGGTATTCTGCATGCTAAAACACTTTTAATTACAAAATTAGAAGTACAGTCATGCTGAGTGCTCCCTTCCTTCCTTTTGTAATTTCTGTTCCTCATTTTCTTTCCTGAAACGCTTTTCTTTTAGTAATTGTCAACAAGGTTTTTGACCACAGGGTAAGTATTTCTGGACTGAGTCAGGATATATTTAGCTGGTATGAGCCAACCCTGTGAATGTAAATATACAGTTTGGGTTGGAGTTGTTCCTGAGCACAGATAGATGGGTGGTCCTTATGAGTCAGTCACAGCAAAGGGATTTGAAAAGGCTGTCTCCACAGTAAAGTAATCACAGTTTAATGGACAAATCCGATAGCCATCAATAGAGGCCTGGAAATGAAAAGCTGAGACAAACTGTCTAGAAGTAACACATCAGTCTTATAGTCCAATTATAGTAATTCTATGCTCAGCAGTCAGTCCCAGATAATGCACCTAATTAATATAATCAAAAACATCAAAAGACCTTATAGTTTTTCCATGTTCTCCTGCTCCTCCTTCCCCGATTGCAGCTCTTTGCTGTGCTTCTCCTTCCCTTCTGTGATCTCCAGAGCACTGGGGTCCAGGCTTGCTCCCTGTCCTCTTGACTCATTGTCTCCCTTGCGTTGCCCACCAGCAATGTACCATCTCCACCAGGCACTTTACTGGCCACAGGTCAGGTCTGGGCAGGAGAGGGACATCACAGTGATGTACAGGGTGATGTGATGCGGGGCATCACTGCGATGAAACCCCACCAGCTTACGTCTCCAAGCCATGGGTGGCAGGCAGAAAATTCACCAGCCCTTCCTGCCTCATTTATGCTGAGCCTGCCCAAAGGGAGGCCAGCTCAGAAGCAGTATTTGAATTTAGAGGCCTTGTGGGGAATTAGGAAGCAATGTGACTTCTCAGCTTCATGCATAACCATAAAGAAAGGGCACAGTCTTCCTCTAATGACATTTTATGTGCATAAAGCAATGCCAAAAGAGTTGTAGCACACTGAAAAGAAGATCAGTGGTGTGCTCCTATTCTTGTTCTTATCCCAATGTTGGGACTGGGGGATGAGCTGATCTCTCCCACCACCAGTGAATTCACATGGGAAGGGTGTTCTTGTAAAGAAGTGGCTGTTCCTGTTGGTACAGAAATATGTGGTGGCAACTTTGGGGAGGTTTTAAAGTAACGCATGCTCCAGAACCTGCTGCAAGTTCTTTTTGTGTGGTTGTTGGAGTAACGTGATGTGTGGAGGAAGAAATTTGTGTTTGGGATGCATGCTGACAGAATTACATCTGTGCTGTTTCCACCTTCCACACATACCCCCACATGAGCCTTCATGGTAAATAATTCTCCTTAGTAAAACTGCCAGTTCTTCTCATACCAGCAAGTAAATGAATGAAACATTGTTGTCTGTCCTAAACGAGCCAAGATTTTGAAAGGTGACTTAATTTTGGGCACGTGCCACTTGTTCAGCTGTGGGATTTGGGGTTCCAGCCTGGCATAAGAAATATTCCCGAAGGATGTATCAGTCTGGGAAAATGAAGGGAGAAGGGAAAGGATAAAAATAACCTCAAACCCTTACATTTGTTTTTTTGGAATATAAATAGACTGGAAATAGTCAGAGAGAGCTCAGCATACGGTATGATCCCAGCCACTGAAATGAATGTCTTTCTAGTGGTTTCAGTGGAAGAAAACTATGTGTGGTAGCAGGGTTTTGGGTCTGAGATTTATTTCTGCTCACGCAAACACCAGTGCTTTTATGAATTCTTGAACACTAATTTAAGCACAGGTTTTAAAACTCTTCTCTTTTATTTTCCAGCCAACAACATCTGCTTCTATGGGGAATGCTCCTACTACTGCTCAACAGAGCATGCCCTGTGTGGAAAACCAGATCAGATCGAAGGGTCCCTGGCTGCTTTCCTACCCGATTTGTCTTTAGCTAAAAGGAAAACCTGGAGAAACCCTTGGAGACGTTCCTACCACAAGCGCAAGAAAGCAGAGTGAGTAGTGGTGAGCAAAGGGTTTGCCAGCTGCGAAGGGCAATAGGGAAATACAACAGTGCAGCAGTTCCTGACCTTGCCTGATCTAAAGCATTGAGGCTTAGGAGAGTATCTGCATTTCTTCACCTGGTCCAGCTTCTGGGAAGGAACAGAGTACTTACACTTGCAAGGAGCTCCAGCTTATGGTCCTGAACCTGAAAGGACCTTCAGTGGCATAATCTCCAGTGGCTTTGACAGGATGCAACGGGACCTGCCTAAGAAGTCCTATAAGAGGGAGAAAGATTCACTGCTATCAGCAGCCCTAAACAAAAGTCTCAGATGTTTTCATCATATGACTGATGGTGCAGCTGGTTTCCTAAATCTTCAAGCTATTAGCCAGATAGTTTTGAGTCTTGTGATTTTCTTCCTTTTTCATCAGTCAGGCTTTGTCAGTTGCCTGCATTACTGGAAGCAGCCTTCAAAATTTGCTGCTGCTACTTGACCCTGTCCTCAATCGAACATGATACAACTAGATGTTTGCAAAATAACTTTTTTTTTAATACTCAGTAAGCTTTGTATGTCACATAAAATATCAAAACATTGGCTTTTCCAGATGGGAAGTTGATCCAGATTACTGTGAAGAGGTTAAACAAACACCCCCGTATGACAGTGGGACCAGAATTCTGGATATAATGGATATGACAGTTTTTGATTTCCTAATGGGTATGTTTCATCTCTTTCAAAAATTAAATGCAATACTTGATTAGGATAAGAACTATTTCTTTCTACAGCACTCTGCATAGTTCAGCATTTTGCTAAAGCATGGTTGAAGCTGAATTTACTGTATGTGCTGTTCTAGGTGATTATGAGAAAATGCAGATTTACATGGTTATGTATTCCCATCAGTGCAGATTAAAGGAACAGAGATGTTCAGAAATGCAGAGTGATGACGAGGCCAGGTCAGGCTAGTCTCCTTCACAACAATTAAGGGCTTCATAGTTGGCTTTAGTGAGTGCTTTACCATTGTAGTGTATAGCTGCTGGATGTATATGGAAAGTCTACTCATTATTGGCATATTGTTTTCAGCCTGCAGTAGTATTCACTGCTGTTTGCTCTATAAACTGTCAGAGGGGGAAAAAAATACAAGAGGTGTTGCCTTGTCACAAAAGCAACTCCGATATGTATCAGGAAGGGTTTTTTCTGTTTATTAACCTGATTGGAATAAAATACATTATTAACAAGCAGGTGATAGTGACCTATTCCAAACCTACTCAGTGGTTAACATCAAGACATTCTAACACATGACCTGTTCTGTTGCAATTATAAGCTGTAAGAAGCCAACATACATACTTGATCCTTGGACACATGTCAGCATGGACATATCCTTGGCCATGGCCAATACTGAGATTTCTGCAATAGGCAGCAGCAGAAGAGGCCAAATCACAGCTCAGGAACCATATGTGGCATCTCTAAGTGGCTCAAGACCCCCACCATTCATAGCTTGGCACCAGTGCTCTGCACATCGACCTTAAAAAGCAGATCACATGTCTGCCTGTCATGGGTGCCCAAAGAGAGCTGTCCAGGTCTACTGCTGCAGTAGCATCCTGATCCATGTTAGAGCCATAACATTGTTTTGGCTTTGCAGGCAGACAGAACTTTGTCCAAAGTTCTTATTAGAGGGAAATCAGGATGTTTAGTCATGCTTCAAAAAGTTTAATACAATATTGGCAAGCAATAATATTAATACAATATTATGGATTAACATCCCTGCTTGAAGGATGCATTTTCCTCTCCCTAAGCTAATCCTCACATCCATTATGCGTACCATGGCTGCTTTCCATACCATACTGACCCATGGCTGGAGCAGCAGGGCTCGTTTTCACCAGTGAAGCTCTGCTGGCTTAGGACATAGCTACCTTATGGATGACCAGGCTCCCCAAACAGTTGAGATGCCATCGTACTTGAGAGGGATTTCCTTGGCATACCCTAGGAGGGGTTGCTGAAAGGTGGGAAGGTTGGCTTTGTCTTCTGGTAAGTCCTCTAGAGCTTAAGTTTAAAAGCTACAGAGAGCTTGAAAAGCTTCCAGAGGCATAACAGCCCATCTTCCACTATCAAACGCTTTGGGATTTCCACAGTAGAAGCATATGAGCTCGGTAGATCCATTGCTTTCTCTGCCCTGCAGAGCTTTGAGGAGTGCTGGGCTTCCTCCTGAACCATGGCTTTTGTATTGCCCTGACCTGCAGGCTCAGCAGCAAGCCAGAGTGAGAAAGGTCTTTTTTTAACTCTCTTTATTCCATAGGTAACATGGATCGACATCACTATGAAACCTTTGAGAAGTTTGGAAATGACACATTTATTATCCACTTAGATAATGGAAGAGGGTAAATACCCTTAATAATCTTTTTTTTTTTTTTTTTGGGGGGGTGGCTGGAAATTAGTCTTTAAAACAGCCTTTTTCATGTTCTTGCTCTTATCTTTGAACAGGTTTGGAAAATATTCCCATGACGAACTTTCCATATTGGTGCCTTTAAACCAGTGCTGCAGGTACGCCTCACCTCTGGAGCTGTTTCCTGTTTTATACAGTTGTTCCCACTAACAGGACTGAAACGTTCAAATTAATGTTTCATTGCACACCGTGGAGAGGCAGAGATGTTATGAGCCCACCCAGGGACCCTGACCCAAGCTGACCCTTAGTGTTGGCACTAGCAGATTAAGTGCTTTTTTGAGATCAGGACCTTGCAGGAGCATGGCTGTGAGAGAGGCTTAAAGACAAAATACATGTCCCATGGATCCCAAGTGGCAAAGCTTAGTCCAGCTTGTTCAGATGCTTCACAGCAGCTTTCCTCAGTGCCCATGGCCAGGATTTTCAGGTAACATTAGAGTTTCAGCTTAGCACGAGTGGAACACAGGGTGAGCTCTGTGTCTGTGAGGGCTCTAGGTGTCTCTGCAAGGTGAGCTAGCAGGATCCCCCACTGCTGTCTCCCGTGCCCCAGCTCAATGCCACGTGTGTCATGTGTGTCATTGCCAAGATGGACATGTTCATCTGAATGCTGCTCCGGATGCAGTTGATGCTGTACCCAGCCAAGGAACAAGAAGGCTGTCTGCACTTGGCTGTAGAGCTGTACTCCAAAACCTCTCCACCTCCAAGGGCTCCTAAAGGTCACTGACCAGATGACAGTGCCAGCTGCTCATTAGGACTGTGTCAGTGCCTGGTTCTCATCATTTCAGATCACATAATAAGGTTTTTACACTATTACTGCTACGCTAACTATAAGCCTTTTAGCCCTGTCAAGATCAATAGTGAGGAAAGCACTAATTTGCATTTTTTCTTCTCTTTTTTTCTCTTAGAATAAGGAAGTCTACCTATCTGCGATTACAGTTGTTAGCCAAGGAGGAATACAAACTCAGTCTCTTGATGAAGGAATCTTTACTAAAAGATAAAATAGCTCCCATTCTCTACCAGCCTCACTTGGAGGCAATGGACAGGCGGCTGCGGATTGTCCTCAAGGCTGTTAGTGACTGTATAGAAAAGGATGGTTATGACAATGTGGTTGAAAATGACTTTAACACTGATGTTAACACTGTTACGACTGAGAGGTAGTGAAATCGCAAGACTACTTTTTTACCAGCCAAGTAAAGAAGATTCAAAGAGGAAAAAGAAAAATAGAGTCTTGCAAAAGACTGTGTATGCCATTTTGTGAATTCAGTGAATTCAGAAATGAGATATAATTGTTCCCAAAGTAGGTAAAGTGTAGACTCTGCAAAGGATTAGTCCATTAAGAAAAATAAGTCTAATGTGATGCTTTTCATTAGTTCCTAAAGAGAGATTATGGAAAGATTCAGAAAATACTCAGATCATTGACAGGCAACAGTCTGATAGCAAAACACCTCCTGTCCTTTTTTGTATAGAAAGGAGGCCTTTACTTAATATTTTGTATTTATATATGGTATATCTATGAAACCCCAGACCTACCTACCAAATTTAACTGAGAGGGACGGCATAGTTTTGTGACTCACACTTTATTTGTGGTGACAGTCCACTTAGTATTTTGTGTTAACCCTTTAAGTGCTCTAATCCACTGTATCTTATTTGAATTGAATGCTTTTTATTTTCTCCAGCTACTCAGCATTTAAAGGGTTAAGGCACTATGAACTTTTAAAGGAAAATAATAATAATAATTATAATAAAGATAAATACAGTGGTTACCAGAAGGGAATTTCACTAATTGTGCATTGACAGGAATACTTGAATGTTGGTTTTACAAAGTGATGTAAAATGACAAGTTGTACTATTTGTCCATAAGGAGGTGGCAGCTTTTATCTTTCTAGACTATCATAGCTAAGCTGCTACTTTTCAACTTTGCTTTTGATAGTTTTGTGTAAATATATACATATATGGGTAAAAAGCTGCTTTCAGCAGCTCTAGGCTTACTTTTGCAGCATTTTTGTGGAATTGTTTGCAACGTGGTAAAAGTGCAATAAAGATACGGCAAAATGTGTAGCCATTGTGTCTAAATGGATTAATTTTTCACTGGAAGTCTTGTTCAGAGCAAAGCTGTGCACACCAGCCACGTATTCCAGAAGCAGTTGTTTAAATTGTCATCCCCTTTTGTAGCAATAGCAAATGGAGCTAAAGTGATATTGGTGATCAATGTACATTACAACTCCAATAAGGACTAATGTGTTGAAAATGGCTGATCTTCCTTCCGAAAGCGTTGTTTTGACTATCATTTCAGCATCCCTTCCTCTTGCAGTTATAGCTGTAGAAACAAGCAACACCTTGAAAAGATTATGGCTTGACATGCTGCCCAAAGGATTTAGATACCTCAGTGCCTCTGACTTGGGTAGAAAATCCCTTGTGCTATCCAGAAAATCTCAGCCTAAATTATGTAGAAACATGGTGTTTTTAACCAGATAGTTTTGAATCGTGTTCACCAGAGTTCATGTAATATGTGTGGAGACTTTCAGCCCGAAAGCAAGCTATAAATTGAACAAGTGGCTGCATGTGACTTGTGAAAACATGGTGTGGTACAGAAGGAATCCCTCATCGATCTTTTGGGCGAGGAGAGAATTTATTATGACAATATTCATTACAACTATAATTCAAAACTGTAATTTGTTTCACCTTATGTCTTCTCAGGGATTTATAAACATACACTTTAAAAGCTTGTAGCCAGATAGACTAAAATGTAGGCATTTCAGCATATTAAAACTACGAATGAGAGAACAAGCTGCTATATCAGCTCATTTACTTCTTAGGTTGATATCACTAAAATAATACATCTTTTAGTATTTTACTGCCCATTTCAAATTCCCATGACTCACATACGTAGCATACACAGACAACAGAACGGCTCAGGTTATACAACTGTCCATGAACTTGGAAAATTTCTGTTATCCCGTGGCTTTTTTTCACTTTCCAAGGCCTACCTGTTGTAGTAATGATGTTCTCTGTAATGCAGCACTTGTACTGCAGCTCTCTCTTTCCATTAGCAAAAAACAACCCCAAAGCGCAGGGCTGTAAAAAGGTGACATGGGTGACATTATCCATGCTTTATCCTCAATGCCTGGCAGAGGTTTTCCTGCAGGTGCAGCTTTTTCTGTCTTTGAAATTGTGCCAGGACAGCAGACAAGGGCTATAAAATCACCTTCCCAGTGCAGCTCTGCTTTCTCCTTCTGAGGTCAGGTCAGACACAGGCTCTGGGTCTGCAAACCAGGTTTTCCTATGGAAAGCAGCACTTGGCAGCCCCTTAGCTCAGAGAGGAGCAGATACAGACAATGGCAGCAGGTACAATTTGAGGGTGCCTTTGATAGGAGCAGCTTGTTCTTGGGGGTCTTTGTAGGGAAGGCACAGCAGGTTTAGCATGCAGAGGTCATGCACTTCGGCATGCACGTGTGACAGCAGATTACCGCAGTGCAAGACGACGGCTCTGAAAGGGCTGTCACTGTGCATTAGGGCAGTAATCCATGAGGTAAGGAGGATTAGCATGATGTGGTGTAACATCTCTTTAGGAGTCCTACATATTTACCAGGCAAAAAGATTTGCTCTAAGAATATAAATAAATGTCAGAATCCAATTGGTTTGTCTCCAGATCTTGAAAAATGGGTGTACCAACAGCACCTAGACAATAATGTACCAAGAAATCTGCTGTAGTCTATCAGGGCATAATACGTTCAGCACAATAAATATAGTATGCACAATAAATAACAGATAAAAATAGATAATATACTTCTAAAAGCACCTAATTCCAACCGTATCTGACAGCCTAGAGTAGCTTACTGTATTCTCCTGAGTAATTCAGATGAAAGCCTCATTTTGTTTTGCTGTTTTTCTGTTCTTTAAGCATCAAAGGAAATTCATACAAATTAAAGGAAAAAAGCTCTCATTGCTTTAATCAGATATCCTTGTTGTGATCAGCAGTACTGGGCAGAGCCTGTAATGTATATACAAACTAGAAGCCTGAAGGAGATTACAATGCAAGAAGCATTGTGTAGGAGGAAGGAACCTGGGATTTCAGCCTGACTGTTGCCTTTGGGTGCTGAACTGAAAATGAACTTACGTGGCTGTTAAAGGGGGGAGTATCCAAAGGCCTTTCTGGTTCCTGCTAGTGGATCTGTACATGGTACCTGTAGGTCTGAGGGGGAACGTCCTATTCCCTTCCATTGCAATGGCATTGTCCCCTTAACACACCCAAACTCCACCTGAAGACTGTCCTTATGTTCAAGGCTTTTGTGGCCCCAGCCTTAGGGTGATGAGTTTTGAGCTGGATGTACAATAGAGCCTTGATAATTTGCATCCTGATGGAGCAAACTTTGTCCTACTAGTGAATGTATGGCCACAAAATTAGTTTCCCAGATATTATTCCAAATAACAGTTCTTTCTGTGGACTTCCTTGCAGTGTTTATTTACTAAAATATTCAGGGCTCAATACGCACAAATGAACATGCACAAGAGAGATTCTTTTTAAACTGTACATTGAGTGTTTAAGGGAAATGGTGAATTGCCTGGGACAAGTTTTCACATGGAATTTCAAGTTATTACCAGTTAGAAGCTGCTGGATTTCTTGAGACTATTTTTTTTATGTTTAAAGTGATTGATAGGTAGCCTCCAGCCATAACTCAGGCTCTGACCAGATCAAACTGAATTATCTGCTTGCTTCTACATTTGCATCAGTAACGTACCAATCCAATGCTTTGGGGGGCTATCTGGAGAAAAAATGAAAAGCAATTCAATTTGGTGGGTCAAGAGACCTAAGAATTCAGGTCAGACCAGCTCCGGTCATGGATAAAAGTGAAGCATAAGCAAAAAGGAAGCTATTGATTTGGCAATAGCAGTACCTCTTCTTCTAATGCAAAGTCAGAGCAGAAGATTGTGTCTAGAGGTGTCTTCAAGATACTGCCCCATCTTTTTAGAGTTACAGAACACTTTCCAAAGTTTTACATTTATGCAATTTTGATGTAGTTAACTTGAAGAAGAGATTTGGGGCAGGATTTTGGGAATTCCCACATTTGTATCCAGTCCAGTATATGAAGACTGATGTGGTGGGGGACCAGCTCCTCTCTTGCAAATGACCTTCATATGCAGTCAGCCCCTGTCCCATCAGAATGTGTTATGCCTTGAATCGTGCTCAGATATGGGCCCAAATCCAGCAGTTTGCAGATGGAATTGGCAGCTGGAACTGAAGCAGAATATCTCAAAATTGGAGGTTTTAGATCAGAGCACTCACAATTTCTATAAATGTGGGAATCTGGGTCACATTGTACTTTGGCCTAATGAGTGGCATTAAGATCCCTACATAAATTCCGCTGCCACTTCTTCTTGAAGGTGCTCACTGATTGACAGAAAGATGTACAAAACCACCTACATGCTTTAGTTGACCCTGACATAACTCCAGAATACATCCCAGGGTGGCTCAAGATAGATCCTACCCAAAAGACAGGCAATTTAAAATCCCATCCCTCCAAGTGCTGGTTCTGTACTAATGCCAGCCAAGTGTCACTCCAGAGGTGGCTGCTGGAGTCTGCTGAAATATAGTGATCTCTGTACATCCCTGTCCCTCGCTGGAGCACCTGGATGCCTGCAGAAGGTGCCATAAATCAAGCAAGGACTACAGTCTGCATGCATCTGTATCCTCTTGCACAGCTAAATGACAAATGAAAGTTAAAGCTGTCAGCATACAGTAAGCAATTCAGCTGAGGAAGCCCAAGACAAACCCAAAACAACAAAGGCAAGTTGGTGGTCAAATCCTTTCTTGCAGACGCTGATACTTAAGCCAGGAGCAGCACTTATTGCTCTGATCTCAGGCTGAGCTTTGGAAATAGGGGCAAATCCTCTTCTGATTTGTAAACTAAGCAAATCAGGCTATCCAAAATTGCAAGCAGATTTCCTTCTAGTGTATCCTATTTAGTCTTTCACCATAACGATTTGTGCAACTTCTTAGAGTAGCACCAGGAGTCTTTGCCACAGGCAGCACATTATAAATAGTGATGATAAAAGGCTTTTCTGGTTAGCCCATTGAGTGAAGTTTGCATTGTTTTCCAGATCAAATCGGAACCCTTTCTGCTCATTTTTAAGCAACTCCTTCCTAATCAGTGAAGTCAGCAAGAGATTTACAGAAGCAGAATTCAGACTCATTATCTTCTTTCACTGCCCTATTTACAGATGAATAGTCTCTCTGACTTTCTCATGGCTTTCTTAGCTATAAGCTTAAATAATTTATTATTATTGTTTATCTTTCCTCTATATTTCTAGCTGTTTGCTTCACTGATTTGCACTGGATTTCCATTTTTAATGGATGCAGGTTTTGCCTGAATAAACTCCAACAGTCATTATTTATAAATTGAGGCATCTATAGCCAAGTCTTTGCATTGTAATTGGAGCTTTGTTTAAATTCTGGAAGTGGCCTTTACACTCAACTGTTTGTAGCAAGATTTCTTACATTGACCATGCCTACAGAACCCTCACTTTTTGACGCATCTAGTAGACTTTTATAGGAGTTTGTGTGATAATTCCTGTGAAATCACTTACTCCTCCAAAGTCCATTTGTGAGAGCCTGACCAAGTGCTTCACCCTCATTGTCCATCTGAGGGCTATATTTGAGAACATCATCTGTGCTATTTGTCCCTGCACAGATGAAGACCCTGCCTCTGTATGTGTAGAAAAGCCTTGCTGAATTTTGCTCCTTAAATTCGGTATAGCAAACCCCTTCTTTTCTTCATCGGAAGGGACTGCAAGTGTTGAAGGCACAAGCCACCCACTTGTCTGGTGTAAGAAATAAAACAGTTGTTAGTGAATCAGTACCTACACATCCTTCTGGCTCCACTTGTTATCCTGATAGCTGTACCGAAAGTGGTATTTTGGTCCTTCAGCACTGCTCTAAATACAGAGAGTTTGGAGGGGGTTGTTCTGCCATGGGAGCTGTTCTGCCGTTGTGTGTTGGCAACAGGTAAAGTAAAAATAGTAACTAGAAGTTTAGGTGAATCTCCCTGGTTCCTCGCTCTTGACAGCTGTTAAGAGCAGGGTAAGCATGAGGAGTCTGTTGGCTATCTTCAGATTTGATGCAGGAACTGGAAGGAAGTTCTTTTCTCTGAAGAAGCCAAGGCAAGGTTAGTAAACCTGTGTTGTGACTCAGGTTTGAATGACAGATCGAGTGAATAAATAGGGTTTTTAGTGCTCAGGATGTACGATCCCCGCAGTGGACTTTTTCACCTCTTAAATAGGCAATGGCAGAGCCATCCCACAAAGCCTGAGATGATGAGTGTTTTCCTGTTAGAAGACCTAACCTACTGAGATTAATGGAAACCTTCCCACTGGTTTCGAGTTCTTTGGATCCAGCCCAGAGCAGCTGCAGAGGACCAGTGGTACAGAGCTGCTCTCCTGAGCTTCTGAGAAACACCCTGAAAATAAGGATGTTGAAAATTAAGAGAGATTAATGGTTGTACCAGTGCTTGATTTGACCTCTTGGCTCCAGGTTAAAGAGTAACCCTTAGCTGTTTACACAGGCTCAGTTTTGCAACAGGTGAAAATAAATATTGGGTACCAAGGAGGGAGACTAACGAATCAGAAGAAAAATATATGGACTCTACAGTCCTGTGTAGTCTGCAAAGAGGATACAAAGCAGCTGGCAGACTGCTGCATATTTATGAGAGCATCTCACACATCCTCACTCTTATTAGAGCATCCTACCTCAAGCCTGTCATGCTTGATTAACACTTTAACAGGTTCAGGCACTTACTTAACCAGGTCTCCACACTTTGCACCCCAGACTGAATGATTCAGATGTTGAGTGCTGGTGACTCGCAGGTGTGTTGCCTGTCTAATAGCATCCACAGCAGCCTGAGAGCCCTTTCCTTATGCATTCCTGTGTTACTAGAAACTGGTTAGCTGACTGGTTAGGCATCACTTCAGCCAGGCAACAAGCTTGTTGCTTCATCAGCCTTCAAACCCCTTTGTAGCAATTCACCTAAACCTGCGCAACAGAGAGTTGCGGATTGTCCATGCTACTTGGCCATCTAAGGCCCATTCAGATGTTCAGTTTTCAGCCTTCAGTGCAAAGCTGCAGAGGTACCAGGAATAGTGGTCTCCCACTGCAGCAAAGACTGCTGTAGTTGTCCAGATTGAGTCAGAACCCAAATAAGATTTAAAAGTTGTATAATATAAGTAAACATGATTAAATAGGACCACTATTTAAATAAAGCAAAGAGGTCAACATGCACCAGTATCAGTTTTAAAGAGCAGCTCCTACTTCCACAGCTTCTGTGCTGTATATGCACAATCTGCATGCCCAGTCTGCATGTCCTGTTTCCCTGTTGCCATGCATAAGTGAGTGTCTAGCTTTTGCTGTAAATGTAGTCATTAGAGGACTGCAACAGTCATGCTGGTTGTGAACCACATCATCTGAAGGAAAATATCAGCTATAGCAATCTGTTAGCAAGTGGGGAGTTTGGTGGTACTAAGCGTTTCAAAGCCTATGAGCTGGTGATATTTTCCCGGAAAACTGTCCTCATTTCAGTGTTCAGAGGTGCTGGTGCACATCATGCAGTTGTGGAGCAGGTTTTGGCAGACTGTGGAAGTGATAAACGTCGTGCTACAGATATACACCCTATAGGTGCTCTCCTGACGGCTTTCTAGTGTCTGAATTACTTTGGAAAAGAATACATTTTTAGAATTATCCTCTGCGTCATAGAAGGGGAAAATAAAAGCTCATCATTTAGTTCACTTGAGTAAGAAAAGTTGCTTTCCTTTCAAGAAAGGATCATGTCCGAGTTCCAGATTCTTGAGTGGAGGCTGATGTCTGTTGCCTATGTTTATCACTGCTGCTTTGGACTTTGCTCAGTGTATGAAACCATGATGTGCCAAAATGCATTTGGAAGTGCAGCTAGCAGCCCCTTGTCTTCCTGCAGCATGGATGTGCGGGAGGCTACATAATCTCCCTCCCCTGCATTTCTCAAGGCAACTGTCCAAAGGCATTTTTTTCTTTCTCTCTTTCAGTGAATGTACTATGGGGAGCTGCGTTTTCTTCTTTCTCTGCAATATGTTCTAATTTATAGGATGAGATTTGTGATAATTGAGTTCAGAGATGAATGCTGAGCCTTCTCCATATCCCCTGGGGTTTTCATGGGAAGAAGATGGTTGCCCGGTATGCTTTAGGCAAAAAATAATGAATGAATAAATAAATACATGAATAACAGCAGGCCTCATTTTGCCTATCTCAGAAGCTCATTCTTTAAGTATCAGGAATGTGTTCATTATGCAAAATGGCAGAGCAGATGCACATATTCATAGTAAGTATATTAAAAATCTCATTTTAGCTCCTAGAGGACAAGTGCAAGTGCAAAATAAGGTGCAATTATATTTATCTTCCCACCTATGGTGTGCTCTCATTTGAATGTGTGTTTGTTTGAGCTGGTTGCATCTAGAAGCATGGAGTTCGCTGTGATAGAAAAAAAGAAGATTATTGACTACCAGCCTGTGATACTTCTCATCAAAGGCTGGATCTAAGGTCCCTCAATTTACTAAAAAAGCCCTTTTGAGTCCAGCTGGCTTTGCATTCATGCAAGGGCTGGTCTCTGGCACAGGCAGTGCTAAGTTTGTGCTAATAGCAACACAAAAGAGCAGAGGACACAATACAAGGGGGGGGGCTGTTCATCATAACTACCATTTAATCAAGTGAAAATGATGAACTGATAATTGGATGTCCTTGCAACTACTGCACAGAGCCAGCACTCTGGGTAGGGTCCCTTTCATACAAAGAAATAAATCAGACAAGTAGTCTGCTGTGGGCAGAGATTAATCTTTGGCATGAGCATGAACAATAGTGGAAATAAGTGTTGCTCATGAGACCATCAGTCTGTGCCTGACTGCAGTAGTATGCTTGGTACTTGCAAATGAAAGATGCTCTTTCCTACCCTTAAAGTAGCATTAAAGACTGTTGAAGCTCTACATGCTCGGTTTATTAAAAGGCTGTAATGATGAAAACCTGACTAAGCCTAAGGCATCTGCTTCAATAGATATTTTATATGCTTTCACTTCAGCAACATGAAATAAACATGGAGATACGAGACTAAACCCAGACAAGGACAGGGACAATGGGAAGAGACCTGGAGACCTTTCCTACCCAGGCAAGGAAGACGGACAAAGTCTTCCACTGGAAACTCAGCAGCAGGAGTATCCTAAGATATATTCAACATTCTTTGTAATTAACAGTAAAAGTGGGATTTGTGTTCTCCAGAAATCCCAATCCCTGCACCATCTGGGAAAGTGTTACCATTTTTTTGAGAAATTAAACAAAGTAGCTATGAAAAACAGCACTGCAAAGGCCAAAAGTCAAATGAACAGTAGAGGAGAATTTTTCTTTCACACAATTAACAATTTCACACAAGAACAAGAAGAAAATGCTGGAAATGTTCATAAACAAAACCGCTTCTTAAAAAGTGGCTTTACAACATATTAACTGGAAACTCTTATTCTCTGTTCTTTCTTATTCCCGCCCAGCCAGCTTGGCTGTAAGGCTGCAGTGATGACACTCTTAGAGTACTTGTGCAGTTTCTAGTACTGCCCCGTGTGATGGGCATTTGTCACAGATGGTTTTTCTCAGCCACTGAAGTATGCACTAGCAAAGTATGTATTTTGTCTGGGGATTTTTTTACCCCTTTTAACAGTTCCATTACTCTGATTCCCCTGAAGAAGACAAAGCCCAAGAAGCAGCATTTCCATGTCAGGATCAAAGCAGCGAGCAACAGGGTTTCCACAGCCCCTTTCTTCTGCAGGAGCACAGCGCATAACCTTGGAGAAAGCTCTGTCTCCTACACAGATGAATTCTTCCTTTAGAGACAACTATTTTGCCAGAGGAATGGAGCCGCTGCCTGCCTATTCCAGGGTACTATGTAATATATGTCAGCCGAAAATCTGCTTTTTAAGCTTTGGCAAGCCAGGATTAATTGCAAACAGTTTGGCAGTGCAGGTTCCCACTTGGCTGCGTTTCTTCACTCACATATTACATGTGATCTGAAGCCAGCTCTTTTTCCATATTTCTGTTGCAGAAGCAACAATGATTCTTTAACTTTTTTCCCCTCTCTCTCAAGCAAACAAGTTAACAACTACATTTGCTGTTCCATTATCCCTAAAATAAGTGCAAGTCCATAATTTGAGAGTTGGGATGCCTTCAATTTCATGAGAAGTGCGGAGTTACAGGATAAAAGCAGACAAAACAAAATTTAGCATTGTGAATAGTGCAAAATTCAGCATCTGTGTCTCTAATTTTATTTCTTAAATGAGTGTTGAAACGAGGGTGATGGGCACTAATAAGACATTACAGCAAGAATGCCAGTTAATTATGTGAAGAGAAAAATCTCTGTTAAATCATTCTGGGGTTATCGTAAACATAACCAGAAATAACAAAAGGCAGTACTAGTTGCAGTTGTTAGCAGAACAACCTGTGTGTAATAGGAAGAAGAAAATACTGTCCTTCTCAGACTATTTTTATTTCTATAAAGACGACTTTTCATCCTCTTCCCCACACCAGAGGAAAGGTTATCTGCTTTCCAAGACTTAATGAGCAACACTTTTGAACACTGATCTGGACTTAGAGGCAGTTCAATGAGCATGGTGCCAGTGGAAAGTCACCGTTGTCCAAACTAAAATAAAATACAGCTCAAATAACAGAAAATCTAATGTGTAAGACTGCAACTGTGGAATATAAAAGCTGAGTCTTGTCTCAGGACTATGAGGTTGACACAGAATGGCACCGTTAAGGTATTTAATTGGGTCTAGTTCTGCCCCATAAGATGGGTAACAATTTGGGTCAAGCCCTGTGTACGGTTCCTGTTAGGTCTGCTGGGCCACATTCTGATCTCCCTTGCTTTGCACATTGGCATAAAACCAGTCAGGTTTTGTCAGAAGGGAGAGGTCAGGGTGACAGACATCTGGAACAGTGTGCTGTCCTTTACAAACGGTGAAAGGAGGAGAGTGGAGCTGAATTCAGTTTCCTAAAAGGAAAAGAAACAAGATACATTGGTTTTTTTTCACATTCTATTCTTGATTTCCTTGCTTAGATGGAAGCAAAGGCAGCAAGATAAATAGAGTGTGTGACATTTAGCTGAACAAAAAGCAAGGTGAACTAAGCTGCTAATTATACCTCCTATATAATGACAAAAGACATTTTCCAAAATAACTAAATATTGTACATTTATCCATAATTAGGAGAGGATATTGCCAGAGAGGAACATGAAGGTAAGGAGACAAAGACAGGGAAGGAGGTTTTTTTTATAGCTAGGGGTTTTTTAAGCTCATTAAAATTGTCACCAGAAATATGCTGGAAAAGACAAGTTTGTGGGCAGAAGCACCACAGAATGAGAAAGAAATGCCACAGGAAGGAAGAAGAGTAATTCTAGGAGTAAACAGCTACTTTTAGAAAATACCATCTGTCCTGAATATGAGTTTGCCATATATTGTGACTCAAAAGTCTTTTTCTATTGAATTCCCAGCTTGGGCTTTCTTAAAAGTCAAAAACCTTAACCTGCCTCAGATAAGGTCATGTCCCATGATTAATATATACCTTCATCTGGAGCCAGAAGTTACTGGCTAGAGAACCTCCAGTTCCAGAATTCATCTCCATTTCCCCTGTGATCTCATGACATCTGCATTTTTTCACCTCAATTTCTCCATGTATGGAAACTCACAAAATCCATCTGCCTTGGGAAGTTTATGGGTTAACCTGCTCTCACTTGCTAATGCACGTGGAAGATAAAACAGTAGGTAAACACCAGGAGTCACCATTGCAGTAGATGCTAAAAATTGGATATTGTTTAAAATCACAGTTGGCAGGACATGAACAACAGGTGTAGAGGGGGTCACCTCTGTCTTTTGCATGGAAAAAGCCTGGGATGTCTAAAATGCACAGAGAAATGAACAATTTAAGGTAATGGAAGGAAAACTATATTAATAAGCAGCTTTGCAAGCCATTTATGCTCAGCTTTCTAATTATTCACAAACATTGGAGGTGGGAAGTTGTCTTCTGAAATATGTTATTCTCCATCAAAGACTGTTTTCTTCAGGGCTTTCTGTGATATCAGTAGGAAATCAGAAAATAAGAGGGAAAACAATTAATAGATATAACATCAATCAGGCTGGAATATGAGCCAAAGAATTTGATCCTTTGAGGGAATGAGGCAGGCTTTCATCACCAAGTCTTAGGCAGCTCCTAAAGGATGAAGAACTGAGCAGCAAGGGAAAAAAAGATCCAGTTCAGGATTACATGGGAACAAGCTTAGGCAAAGATTGTCCTCAAATGGCCTTCTTAGGGAGAGAGGCTTTTTTCCTTGTATTTTCCCAAGAAGGACTTCCTTTTGATTAATAAAACTGTGCTGGGAACAAAACCAAGCAGGAGATCCAACACAGAGTTATTGTGAGTCCAACCAGAGATGATTCCCCAGCCCCTTCCAGATGCAACATGGGGGACTGTCACTGTCCCATCCATCTTTGTACAAAGGAGCAAACTTCTAATGCCTCTCTTCATCCACCTGAGCTAGCAGCAAAGAGGAAGGATTAGAGTGCCTAAGAGGGGTATGTCATGTCAAATGTCTCTTGGAGTTTATTCTGACAGCACAGGTTTTAATAGCACCCTTTGCAGATGATCATGATGGGGGGGAAATACATCCATCAGCAGAAAATTAAAATGAGGATGAAATTGCTGATTTTGGCAAGAAAATGAAGCAGCAGGTATTGCTTCATTATGTTCCAGGTAGCAATGACCTTGTCTGGAGGTTGCTGAGTGTGGTGCAGCACATCTGGGACATGGAGCCTGACTGATTCCTCTTACTCTGGTTTCACTGTGCTGCAACTCCAGTGCATCCTATGAATTTTCCACCTGATTTATCCATCCATGCATAAGATTACAATTTTTTTCTCTATTTCTCTATGTAGTCTCAGCTAGTCCTGCTCTCAAGCTCTGGTAGCGAGCAACACTTTCACCCACAAGTGGCTCTCTGACTTTAAGAGGATTACAAGTGCAAAGAAAGTTTTCCTTACGTTGAAGTAAGGGATCTTGCAACATGGTCTTGCATGAAGGGAACAAGCCGAGCATGTTGAAATTTGTGGCACCACACTTTTTCTACTGGTGCTGCTTTGGTGAGCTGGTGGCCACTGATTTACACAGTCAGATGTCCAGGGGAATCCCCCAGTTATTTCCTATCTATCACCCACTCTTATCCCTTCCTGCAGAACTACAGTGGGAACACACAGGCTCCACACGATGGAGGCATGTAGGACACACACACTTTATTATTGTATAAACACTGCTTATCCCCTCCGCTAATCCCCTGCACAGTAGAAGAGTAAAACCACAACTTGCCACAACCTGCTCTCACACATCAGTGTACAGAACAAATTATATGTTTCAGCATGGGTAAAAAGAGGAAGGGGAACTTCAGGGAGTCAGGCTGCTCTCAATTAGCAGTTATCTCCAGCAGCTTGTCCGATTAATAGCTGCACCTCACACTGTGCCTATAGAATAGGTGGAGGGAAGGTGCTTTAGAAGTGCATTGCTCCTAATTACTGTGGAGACTGAAACGGTGGGTATCTCTTGTTAGAGTAAACATCTTCTCCATCCTTCCCCCAGCTCAGACCTATGCAAGTGCCAGTGCAGTGCCTGCGTGAGATACAAGGTGGGAGTGTAGCAGGTACCAGTTGGCTGGTGCCAGCAGGAGCCTAAGCATGATGGACTTGAGTAAAGTTATGTGCTTCCATCAGCACTAAGCATTCTCACTTCAGGGGACTTCACACCCTGCACCAGAGTCGTTCTGCCTTCGTGGACCAGAGTCCAGCTCTTTTGGAGCTGATTGCCAAGGTACAAAAACACTGACCCGTCACACCAAAGACAAGCCTTCCCAAAGACAGAGAGCTGCTACACGTTGGTGCTTAAGCATCAGCAGTTACAACATACACGTCAGCCCCAACTCATGGCTGAGCTGCAGTCCCATTCCCTTTTCTTCCACAGGAAATGACTTTGGACAAATTAATTCATTGTGACTTTGAAAAAAGGCTAAATTAAGTTTGCACATACTTGTGTCTCAGGGTAGCTTAGCTGACATGTGAACAGCCATATTGTACAACTGGTCCTAAACTGCTGTGACTTGATGTCTGCCTCAGCTTCTCAAGAGCTTGTCCACCCAGCTTCTGGCTTACAGGAACCTGCAATGTGCTGTAACTCTTTCCCAGTGAGTTACAGGAAAACCTGCTGAGAAAAAGCTCTGATACTCAGTGGACAATTTGTTCCATGCCAAATCTAGTTTAACAGTTACAGAGCTGTCTCTCATACCTACTTATAAACAGGTCTTTAGAGTTGTTTTAGGAAATCATTGTATTAGGAAATGCTGGTGCAACTTCCAGGCCAGACCAATCTGCTAAACTGGTTTCAGCAATGTGGGGCTCTGGCACATCAGGGAGAGATAAGGATAACATCCTCTTCACCAAGGAGCTTCTTTGTTTTGGACATAAAGGTACAGATAACAGTAGTCACCAGTCAAGAATTTAGAGATCTTTTCAGAAAAGTCACTTTACCAGCACCAAGCCCATGGCTCTACTATGAACAGGAATGCAACAACATTGCCCAATCACAGCTGAATTACATGAAAATTACAATCAATTCACAGCTATCTGGGCGACCCTATTCTAAACCTTGCTTCCCTCTCTTCCTTTTCAGTATGTTCACTTAATTGCACATTCACTGCAAAGTAAAGAAAGGTTTTAAAGTACATTTACCTTGTAAAAATATCAAATCTTCTTTAGAAATGAGTACTTGTGAATTATGAATGAAGGCGTGCAGTGCTGAAAGTCCCTGCTTATACATTTTTAAATGTAGCCTTTCACTTCTGATAACACTTCTAAAAACCCACCGGGCTGGAGCTCACAGACTATTGCAAAAACCAGCCATATTCTATGCCATCACATTCCCTGACCTGAAGAAGTCCCATCTGCTCCAGTCATGCTGTCTCCCTTGTAACCTGGAGAAGAGGCCAGCAGCCCTGAGCAAAGGTCACCTTAAAGGGCAGGAGAGGAAAAATTCATTGCAACTGAAAATTATACATGGAGAAGAAGATGTCAAGATTAAAGAATAACAAAATAAAAACCCCACAAAAATTCAGACAAATTTCTTACTTTGACGCTTTGCTGGGCAGGACGGTTGCTGGTGTGGACGTGCCCAACCCCACTAAAGGATATTCATGGACAAGATGTTTGTCCGGCTCCCCAGACCTGGGGACAGACTGATGCCCAGCAGTGGCACGTTGACCTGGCAGGTATTGCAGGGGACGTGTTACCTTGAAAGACACAGTGAATTGCCGAAATGCACAGGAACAAGCTTTGCAGTGCAGCTTCTGAGCACAGGTTTAAGGTTGTGCCAACACATCTGTATTGTACCCTGGTGGCAGCTGGGTCAGAGCCAGTGATGGATGTCCTCAAATCCTCACAGGTGCTGCACGTCCTTAAAAAACTATCAAAGCTCTCCTTTGCAAACTTAATTTTATTCTGCAGAGTATGAGACCTACCAAGCTTTAGTTGCAAGAAGCAACTAAATTCAAGTTACATGAACAAGGGAGAAGAAAATCCCCAGCTTATCCTTTCCTCTCACACACTGTCTCTATCAATCTTTCTTCAGAGACAATTTTCATTACTTTGGACTTAAAAGCCAGGAGGGGACCTTAGACCTCATCTAAACCTGATCTCTTCCTTATGTCAGCGTTTCAGCAGGTATCCCTGGGCTGAGCCCTGTGATTATCTGACCAAAACAGTTACCTGAAAGGCAGCTACAGTTGATTTGAAGCCACAAGGAAATGGCAAAGTGACCTGCTTCCTTTGTCAGCTTTTCCTGACACCCTCCATTTAACATGGGTGCCTTTTCTCAGCCTGAACGTGTCACATTTTTTGCTGTGTCCTTTTTCACCATGTTACGTATATTCTGCAGTCTCATTCCCTTGAACCTTTCCCTTCAGCTAAGCTCTTTCAGTTTGGCAGTGCCAGTCCCTCCTGAGCTTCCATCAGCACACTCAGACCCTTCAGCATGCAAACAGTCTGTCACTGGCATCATATGTGCTTGATCAGAAGCAAAATGACCTCCTCCTACCCACCTACTCCCCAGCCCAGCATATCAGGGCACATCTAGGCAATTATCAGCTTTGTAAACTTAGGTCTTATCTAGAAAATATGTTCTCTATTTGTTTAGCATTAACTATAGTCCATGCATTTTATCTTCCTAGGATTCACTATCTACCTCTTGGATGACTGACACAGCAGTAGCATCCTTCTTAGTCCTGGACTTTACTGCATTCAAGCTACCCAAAAATAAACTCCCACAGGTCAGAGGCTTCCCTGACCAATTCTTCTGAGGTGCTTAGTGGCAAGAATAATTAAGCCTGATTTTTTCACTAGCAGATGATGCCTAACGCTCTCCTAGCTGGATGGACCAAGAGGTACCAGCCAAGCTCACGTGAGAAGAGAGCTGCTTTCCAAATACAGAGGGTATCTGTTGGATACCTCTCCCTTTCTCATGGCTGTATCAGCTTCAGTATCTCTACCTAATATTAGGTAGGTGATGTTGCTAGGATATGTTTTTGCTTAAAAACAAATCTCTTTTTTCCTTAACCCTTTCTGCTCTGGATTTTTGGATATACACAGATCTCCCTCTCATATTAATATTCTGAACCAAACAATCTCTAGTTTGTGTTGGCTGCTGCCCATTTCTACACACACTTTCTTGTGCCATGTATGCTGCTTTTTTCACTCTAGCTTGTGCACTTATTTCATCAGTGAATTGAAAGTAAGCTTTCACCTCAAGTTGTTGTCTACTGTCTCAAGTGGAGTTTTTGCATTTTAGGAACTGGCATTGGTCTTATTCCCATTTTCTTTCCTTCTTTTTTTTTGTTTGTTTTTTCTCCTGATCACTTCCATTTGACAGCGATAGCTTTGTAAAATATCTCCTTTGCATAACACTACTGGCTTGTTCACTAAAAATTTGCACTGTGGTTCTGAGCTATAAATACCCAAAAACTGTTAAACCAGGTCTCTTACTCAGTTCTGGGATATTTCCCTGTTGGACCTCTGAGACTCTGTGCATTTTCTGACAGAGACTCCTGGGTTAAATAAGTACACTGAATAGACTGGTTTAGGTAGAAACTTAATGTGCAAAATATCTCAAGGTACAATACAGTACAGTGCAAATCCTTATATACCATATGGATCTGGCTGTCCTCCCAACGCTAAAGGGAATTACCAGCAGTGCGGTGTTCCAGTTCCCTGCCATTGGCAATACGCCCTCTTGTAAATGCAATTAAAACATCTCTGCCCAGAAAAAGAGACCCCGATCAAAACAAATTAGTCTTTTCTGGAATTTTTTATCAGACTGCACCATCTAGAGGGCGGCAGCAGCATCACCCAGCACCAGCTCTGAACCGCTCCTGGAGGGGTACCAGCGCTGCCCTGCATAGAAAATATTCCTATATCCCTATTGCCTCCCTGCTGTAGTCGGCGCAGCTCTGCAGGAATTTATGCTACTGAAAAGGTTTTCCTGGCTGTGTGCGAACTGCTGTCAAGGTGCACAAAGGAAAGGGACTGTGTTTACCACAGCGGGATAAAATACTTCCAAGGACATAAACCAGACTGTAGTAACTCTTCCTTTAACCCTTTGTTCTTCCATTAATCCTTTGCTCTTCCTTTAACCCTTTGCTACTATGGTCAACCTCCAATCAGTAAGAAACCTTAATACAATGTGATGTACACAGACCTCTTTCATTTCTTCTGCTTACATTTATTTTTTTTAATACAAATCCTCACCATCTCCTCATGAAAGTTCACTGTCATCAAGCATCTCCTGCAATAGAGCCAGCATCTGCATGTGTGCCCTTATTAAATTCACATTAAGCTTGACGGCGATGTCTTATTTGGCAAGGGAAATATTTCCTGGTTTCCCCTGTAACAATCAAACTGTTGATCAGTTTATTATCAGATTATTAGCAGGTATAGTTAAGTGCTGGGTCCCACACTTGGGTCACAACAACCCATGAAACACTACAGGCTGGGGGGAAGAGCGGCTGAAAGCTGTTCAGCAGAAAAGGACCCATGGATGTTGGTCAACAGCAGCTGAGTATGAGCCAGCTTGTGCCCAGGTGGCCAAGAAAGCCAACAGCACCCTGGCTTGTATCAGGAGTAGTGTGATCTAGCAGGACCAGGGCAGGGATTGTCCCCTCAAATCCTGTGTTCAGTTCTGGGCCCCTCGCTACAAGAGAGACCTTGAGGTGCTGGAGTGGGTCCAGAGAAGGGCAACGGAGCTGGTGAAGGAGCTGGAGGGCAAGTGTGATGAGGAACAGCTGAGGGATCTGGGGTGATTTAGTCTGGAGAAAAGAAGGCCTGGGGGGGGGAGGATTTTATCACTCTCTACAACTACCTGAAAGGAGAATGGAGTGTAGTGGAGCCTGGTCTCTTCTTACAAGTAACAAGTGATAGGACAGGAGGAAACAGCCTCAAGCTGCACCAAGGGCGGTTTAGATTGGATATTAGGAAAAACATATTCCCCAGAACGGAACAGGCTGTCCAGGGAAGTGGTGGAGTCACCATCCCTGGAGGGATTTAAAAGACATCTAAATGTGGTACCTAGTGGCATGATTTAGTGGTGGACTTGGCAGTGCTGGGTTAACAGATGGACTTGTTGATCTTAAAGGTCTTTTTCCAACCTAAATGATTCTATGGTTCTACTGTACTAATCCATGTGAAAGTTTTTGACAGGTTATATAGTGATCCGTTAAATCTTAGCTAGAACTGAGGTCACCTGTGAAGTTAGTTACTTCTTCTGAATATCAAGGATTTTCAGCCCCTTTGAACCATGTTAAATAACTCCTGAATGGATAATCATAGAATGGGGAAATTCAGAGGTTTCCCAGTCTATCCCTCATCTAATAACAAAATACATTGACAGACTGAGAGATGGATGAACTTCTAAGACTCAGATTGCTCAAACAGGTTTATGCTGTCCTAGGGAAAACTGGGGACATCCCTTGAAATTTGTGAAATGAACGGTTGCTCTTTGCTTCCAAATAAAGATTAAGTTCTAAATTGCCCAAATCAGATATGGATACACTGGGGCTGGAGCCAGATGACAAGCTTCAGATCCAGACTCCAGCAACCAAAAATAACCTAGGGAAACAATCTTCTAAACTCCAAGTTTTAATTGAGAACATCCATCCCCACTCGTATTCCAGGGGAATGAATCTAAATACATTTCTGGCTTTCTGCTCGATGCTGTTCAACCCCATACCAAGCAAACATAAATAGCTGCAATGCCTTTTTTTTAGGATAAGTTTTCCACGCAAAAGCTAGCAAGCGATAAATAGGCTCTTAACCACAATAAGACTGACATGAATTTTGCATGCTCCAAATTTAGAGTAAGTGGGATCCAAGATTTCTACCAAGTTCTATTTCCAAATGCAAGTAAAAGTTCATGATTCAGACAGCCCTTCCATGATCTTCTCATCCTGGTGCCTGGTTTTTACTTATTAGATAAAATGAACAAAAGGAAGTTCTCTCTCCTGAGCTTAGTTATTGCAGAACAGCTCAAAAGGACATTGTATGACCCACAAAACTCCCATGCTCCAGTTTACTCAACTGCCACGCACAGTGATGCACTGCCAGCAGATTTCTCTGTGGTACATGCCAGAATAGGATTGTCTGCTTATTTTAAGTGATCATTTGGCTGCTTTGCATCCTGCTTCCTAGAAATCCTAATTCTACCCCAATGTCTTTTGTCAATACCAATACATCTCTCCACATCTGAGCCGTTTTCAAGATTGTTTCTGTTCACAAGCTGCTTCTGCAGTGTAATTTGCCATTAGCAGCCCAGGCAAGAGGCTGCTTCAGGCTGAGAAAGTTGGGGCTGTTCAGCCTGGAGAAGAGAAGGCTGCGTGAAGACCTCACAGCAGCCTTCCAGTATCTGAAGGGGGCCTATAGGGATGCTGGGGAGGGACTCTTCATTAGGGACTTAGTGATAGGACAAGGGGTAATGGGTTAAAACTTAAACAGGGGAAGTTTAGATTGGATATAAGGAAGAAGTTCTTTACTGTTAGGGTGGTGAGGCACTGGAATGGGTTGCCCAGGGAAGTTGTGCATGCTCCATCCCTGGCAGTGTTCAAGGCTGGGCTGGATAAAGCCTTGGGTGCCATGGTTTAGTGTGAGGTGTCCCTGTCCATGGCAGGGGGGTTGGAACTGGATGATCTTAAGGTCCTTTCCAACCCTAACTATTCTATGATTCTATGCTGAATAAATAGCACCAAGCACCACCAAGCCCAACGAAGTCAGCAAAGAACCATACTTACTCTGCTGTTGGACACTGCATTGGAAAAGGCAGCTCACATAGACAGGTTACTCCTACAACAGATCACTGCTTCTCATTTTATCATGGCCACACTGTTGTTTGATTAGGAAAAAACTAGACATGAAGCAAAATATTAAGGAGCGTCTTGCATCCTTTCAGATCAATTCTGTGTGTTGTGCAGTAGGAATAAGTGTTTTGGAGGGTCAGCACATGCCTCATTAGTCTCAGAGCATTTAAAAATCCTTTCTGTGATCATGCCTATCTTTTATTCCAAATTGACTGCTATTGAAGAAAAAAAAAGACTACCAGGCAGCTACAAAGACGGTTTAAATCATCCCTTGTGTTTCACCTCTACCCACTGATCACCCCTTCATGGACCTGTCTACAAATGTTAACACCGAAGTTCCAACTTAAAGAGTATCGTTAACAGCAGGATCTGCAATTAAATATAGACACATTTCTTGTTTCCTGGGTCATGTCACTACCTTTGTCACCACCCACATAACTCCTCCTTCTCTGCTCCCGGTCACCCCAAGCAGCTGCTGTGGTGTCGATTGATACAAGTCCTTTGCTTGTGGCTCTACAAGTACAATGTTGGGCTCCATAGGTGCCCTTGGAGATGTGGCTGCAGACTGTTGTGTGGGCAGCAAAGAGGGCACAAACCTAGCTCTGTTGCTTTGAAGCTTCATACTGCAAGATGCCTCATATAATACCATTTTCACCACACGGATGGGTCGCAGCTTGAAGGAGAGATGTTGTGCTTTGTTCACTTTGGGGAATATTCACCAGTATTAGAGCAGATCAGCACATAATTAGTTGGATTTAGAAATATCTTTTGCATGGTAAAAGTGCTAAGTTTGCTCCCTTGTAATTTCAGAGATCCTATTTGATAGCTTTTGAACATTGTTTGCCTGGAAATTCCCAGCACCAGTTAAATACATAAGTCAACACCTATTATTTCCCCAAGAGATCAAGAATTAGGACCAATATTTCTAAACTCTGAAATCCAGTGAATCATTTGTAGGAATTGTGGAACAACTTGGAAAATAAGGAAGATACTAAGGAAAAATAAGCTACTTTCACAAATACTTATTAACTGAGAGCAATGCTTGTAAGTAGCCACCCCTTTGCTCACACACCTGGTCTAACATATGATTGCAAAAGTAGGTTAGTCAAAAAATACAAAGGATTTAACTTTCAGATAAGGAAATCTTCAACTCTTAGTCAAGATTAGCGGTTTTCTGAGAACTTACCTATGTATACCTCAAAGCACCACACACCCCAGATGAATGAGAAGATCCATTAAAATACTCAGCTTCTTAGAGGTATAATTTTGTTAAACTCAGCTGTCTAAAGGTAGGCAGCAACACGCTGAGCGTAAGGAAAGTGAGAAACTTTGAGTGTTCCAAGTTGGCTTCAGACACTTTTAAATCCCAAAGATATTTCAAACAGATCAAGCTGAAATGATGATGAAGAAAAGTAATCCAAGGTCAAAACTTAATGAGGAGAAGCAGAAACAAAGCTGGTTTATATTTATATATATTCTTTTATCACGCTTACACAGTTAGAATACAAAATAAAACTTGACAAATAGACACACAGCAAACCTCCCATCCTTCCTAAAGACAGCAGAACCGAGGACTAGCATTATACTACAAATATTTTCACCTGAAACTACTAATGGTAAGAATGCACTTCAGGTGGCAGAGATCAAAGCTTATTTCTCTTTAGACTCTGCTGTGTGCATTGGAAAGCCTCTCATAAGATGAAAAGGATGGAAAAGCAAGAAGGGAGCTTACACCTCTTTAAGGAGCTATCAGCAGAAACCTCAAAATACAATGTTAGATGACAGTTCTCTGCTGAGAGTTGCTTTCATGTGATAGATAGCCAAATACTTGAAGGATGATAAATGATGAACTGTGAATGATTATTCTAATTCAGAGGAAGAGAAAAAGGCTTATGTCTGGCATTGAGGAAAATGTAATCGGATGTCCCTGACACATTAACCACCAAAAGTTTATCCTGGAATGAAGTCAAGTAGTTTAACTTGTATTATCAAAACATTATTTTTTTTTCAGAATGAATAGAAGCCTTGACAATTGAACTTACTTACAGGGAGAAAAAAGTCAAAGTCTTAGAGTTAGGAGGAGTGAGTTAGGCAGAAAAGAAATCATACTGGTAATGGGGGAATATTATTACCCCTTGGTAACTAAGAAATGGAAACATCTTACAAAGTGTGATCCTATTGTAAAATGGGTATTGTGAAAAACTTGAATATACTAGGGGCTTTATGCAGCAACAAGTTGCACTGTAGTGAGAAATTAGAAGTAATTATGCCTGAAGGAAAACAGGTAGATGGAGAATCTGGAGAGAGGTATTCCTGCAGTTCAGTGATGAACGAAGATGGAGCCCTGGTTGCCATCCCCTTCTTCAGTAACAGCACTCAGGGGCCAGTTTCCAGTTACTTTTGTCCTGCCAGTTTGATCTGTGTTGTTTTGGAATTGTTCATGCAGCTCCCAGAAAACTTCTGCGTGGGTGAGAGTTATGAGTAAGCGAACTGGAATGAATTACTACTTTCATATGAAAATAAAATCAGCAAAACATAACATTGCCTCTCCTTATCCCTTCTGTTCCCCAAGGTCCAGGATTTGTAGCGCTAAATGTACCAGCAGGGTACAGAAAGAGGCAGTAAATCACCTGCTCAGCCTGCCTGTGTCCTACAGCTATGGATCCTGGCTCGATACACACTACCAAACCTCACAGGCTTGTCCAAGGATGAAATCAAGAGTGAGAGGATTCTCGATTCAAATGGCCCTTTGATTTAGACTTGATTCAGAGAGTCCCTGGAGGGTCATGGCTTTTCACAGTGAGACACAGACAACATAGACAAGCTGTGCATGTGCTCCAGCAGCTCAGAGCCCACCTCCTCACCCATCAAGAAGCTAGTAACCTGCATCACCATAGGGTGGCTACCTTTGCATTTACAGGACCATGTGTGTTCACTCCGCTTGGGCAAAGCTAGCTTCCACCTTGTATTTGCTTAACTTGTATTTGTCCATTTTGCAATATCAGCTAATAAAACATCCCTGATTTGCTGACTCTGAGCTATGGGCAAGGCAGATGGGAGAGATAGGTTTGAGATAATTCAAATTTGCAGTGTCGTGGATCTGTCAAGTGCTTGTGTGACCCCAAAAATCCCTTAAACCAAGGAACATGTGCTAGAGAGCAGACAAAGCACCACAGACACTGGCCAGGCCCTCCAGCCCATGAGTAGTTACCAGACTCCTAAATATTGCAATTTGTGACTGGGTAATATGAGGCTGTTCTATCATTTAGCTTTATGGCAGTAGGAGAGCCACATTGCCTGTGGGATATTTGATAGGCACCCCTGAACCCTATTGGTGCCACAACAGTAGACCTCAGCTCAATTGGGAATTAGCTTTTTTGCCTCATCATTGCTCCTCCATGCCTGGCTGACTGTTGTCCTTTCTCCTCTGGAATAATTATGATGGCTGAAAATAAATGTGCCAGTTTCCACAATGTAACAGCACATGGACATTTGTGTGAAAGTGTGAGCCAGGGTGTTTGTGTTCATTCTCTTAATTCTCTAGACAAAATGCTTTTATAAATAATCAGGCCTTAATTGTGTGATTCCAGTTAATGCAGAGGGAGTTAATTAACATCTGGAACAAGTTTCCTGGCCTGAGTTATTAGCTGTGTCTGGTGCACAATTCAAGCTATGTATGAAGTGAGGCCTATAGCAAAATGATTTTGTACATAGCTGAAATGAGAAATGGCCAAAGATGGATGAGGCATGGCAGCTGCACCAAGATAATACCCGTTTTTGGTAAACAAGTGTAGACTGAGTCAAAGCATGATTGCTGTGCTGGTCCAAGAGGTGCACTATGTGGCAAAGAGTAGGCGTCACCTCTCAATTTATCCATTCTTCAAACCCTCTAGCTCTCCCTATTTGTCTCCAAAAGCCTTAGGGATCGTTGATTCTGGAAACTTTCAGAGCTGGGGGAAGAACAAACCCACCAATATAAAGGCCAGGGCTCCTCTTCAGCCTTGCACATCCCTGTTGATCTTTATCTCATCTATCTGCAAAGTCAAAGAGAAGGATTCAATTGCATATCATACATTGGAGTGCTAATTTTTGTAATATTATTTGCAGTCAGCATGAACAGCTCCACCAGGAAACTCCGTGCTCCCAGGAGCTGGTCTCGCAGACATGCAGGCTTTCTCCACAGCTCCTGCTTCTCACCAACTTGGTGGTTGTCCCTTCACTTTTTTTGAGAGTTTCTGCTAGAAAAGGATTTGCTACTCCCTGGGAAAGGCAGGTAATGGTAGACAAAGGAACAGTCCATCGCCCTGGAGAGTGAGGGAGCCGGGTACCAGGTCTGTACAGCAAACAGATAAGAAAGTGTCATCTAAACTCCCTGGCCCAAAGGGAACCCAAACAAACAAAAAAAAAAACCCCACCAAATAAAAGTTTTTTGACCAATAGTCACAACTCAGGAGTAGGTAAGAGAAATGGCTTTTTACCCTTTTTACTCCCTTTTTACTCTTCCTATTTTTCACTATGAAAACAAACTGAATATCTTCAGAGGTGGATTTTCACATATGACTTGTGAATCTCCATATCTATCTAGGGCACAGATAATGAGTCTGAGCTAGTTTATACAGTTGCCCTCTTATTTATCACCACCTTTAATGCAATGAATTGTTATTGAGGGTTTCTTATTCATGTTCCTGTTTCAGTAGAAACAGGGGCTGTGTCTTACGCAAGTTTTACACTGCTGCAGCTCGAAGGCATGCAGATGAGGAATGCCTCTCCAAATAACCCCCTAGCTAGGGATATAAACAATTCTCACTGAGCTCCAGCAGAAAACCACAAATTGTGGTGCAGATTGTATTTCCATGAAGTTCTATGTAAGAACACAAAAGAGAAGAAGAAGGGAAAGCAAATCAGCCAATGGACGTGGGTGAAGCAGACAACAACTTAGGATGAAATGCAGGTGGACAATGTGGCAAGACTCATTGCTTTCCTAGAAATGAGGGTCACTGAATTTAATGTCAGAAAATCCATGATATGGGGCATCTGGTACCACTGCAGCCAATTACCCAGCCAAGTCTGGGGAACATTTCTTCTCCTTATACCATATTAAAGCAACTGGAAGAGTAAGTACTACCACTTTCATTTCCATATCTTCTTTGCTTGCCAGAGCTATAGATCTTGTACTAAAAAGAAAGAAGCTTACTGGTGGCGTAGATCACCACTGGGTGATCCAAAACCTGCTGATGGCCACTACTTGTTTCAACTGATTTATAGAATCATAGAATCATAGAATAGTTAAGGTTGGAAAGGACCTTAAGATCATCAAGTTCCAACCCCCCTGCCATGGGCAGGGACACCTCACGCTAAATCATATCACCCAAGGCCTCGTCCAACCGGTCTGCCAGGGATGGAACATTCACAACCTCCCTGAGCAACCTATTCCAGTGCCTCACCACCCTAACAGGAAAGAACTTCCTCCTTATATCCAATCTAAACTTCCCCTGTTTAAATTTTAACTCATTATCCCTTGTCCTATCACTACAGTCCCTAACAAATAGTCCCTCTCCAGCATCCCTATAGACCCCGTTCAGACACTGGAAGGTTGAGGTTTCCACGCAGCCTTCTCTTCTCCAGGCTGAACAGCCCCAACTTTCTCAGTCTGTCTTCATACAGGAGGTGCTCCAGTCCCCTGATCATCCTCGTGGCCCTCCTCTGGACTTGTTCCAACAGTTCCATGTCCTTTTTATGTTGAGGACACCAGAACTGCACACAATACTCCAAGTGGGGTCACATGAGAGCAGAGTAGAGGGGCAGGATCACCTCCTTCGACCTGCTGGTCACGCTCCTTTTGATGCAGCCCAGGGTACAGTTGGCTTTCTGGGCTGCGAGCGCACACTGAAGCTGGCTCATGTTCATTTTCTCATCAGCCAGCACCCCCAAGTCCTTCTCCGCAGGGCTGCTCTGAATCTCTTCTCTGCCCAACCTGTAGCTGTGCCTGGGATTGCTCCAACCCAGGTGTAGGACCTTGCACTTGGCATGGTTAAACTTCATGAGGTTGGCATTTAAACAACAACAACAAAAAAAAAGATTTATTTTGAATATAAGGAAGAAATTATTTACTGTGAGGGTGGTGAAACGCTGGAACAGGTTGCCCAGGTGTTGTGGATGCCCTATTCCTGGAAATATTCAAGGTTAGGTTCAATGGGGTTCAACGACCACCTAGAGGACTTAGAGGACCCTTGGGAAACCCCAACTTTGGAACTGTACATGTGCTCACTAAACTATGCCCATCATTATCATAGTAACACCTCTCTAAGCTTCATATGCAAATTAGGGATAACACCCCAAAAGAACATGAACATAAAAGTGCAGGGCTCAGGTCAGAGGGAGAGCCTCCCACTACCGACAAAACCCTGGGTGAAGAGGACCAGCAAGACATCACTGGATCCATGGGTTGTGATACTTCTCTATTTCTTTCTCTGCCTTTCATTCTCTCTCTCTTCTCCTCTCCTCTCTTTTTCACTGAATATTGACTAGATCTAGGTAAAAATGCGTGGCACGGGACTTGCTGATCCAGTTAAAGCAATCATTGTTGAGTTATTGTATCTAGCCACATGCCTTTTATTTTGCCTTAATAAATCATAAAATTGGTTGGTGGGTGTCGTTTCACCTTAATTCAGTACAAGGTTATCATGAACTTGGTTGTTGGTCCCAAGGGGAGGGAGATAATCCAAAACAACTCCTTTCAGGTTGCAACAATAAGCTGCATGGATGCTAGGAAAAAGCTATTGTACATGTTTTGCCACCCTAACACGACACCTGCTAGCTCTACCATGGTACATATGAGATCATGTTAGCACTGCTTTATGAATATTGTTTTCAAGGATTATAATTGGGTCATGAACGTGGGGATAAAATATCTGTATGCAGGCTTTAAAAATTACCTTGAGAAATACGGATCTAGTTTTGCATATATGGATTTCAGAAATAAGTTTATGAGAGATAATAGAATTTGTTTCTTATTGTGTAGGACTCAAAAGTGTTCTGCATTCTTCTAATGGTCTGCATGAATTCGCAGCAGGTGAATATAGTGATATTTACAAAGCCAGAAACTAAATCCTCCAGCCCACTGCTAGCTATCAGGAAATAATAATATTTATCCACAGAGTATATTACACAAATGGCAATGGCAGGCATTTCCTGTCCTTCTTGCCAAACTGTCCCTCCACCTACCCACGGTCCCACTCACTCCTGGGGTGCTGCCCAAGGGCACTAGCCCTGGTTGTTATGACCCACCTCCATTTGCCATATTTAGTCTCACAACCCAGCCACTGAGACAGAAGTTGTGTTATTTTCCACTGAAAAGGGTAAGGAGTACAGTGGCCATGAGCTCTTGAACAGAGTAGAGCTAATTACCAGCTGTAATGCACTTACTTATACATGTGCTAGACATGGGCGAGCTGATTACGCTCACCATAGCAAGAAAATACAAAATTGAGGTAATATAACATTACTAAATGTATATCCTTTGCTCTAATTCCTGTTACACAAAACTTTACTGATTCTATACTGTCTGTAAATATGTGAGGATTTTGGTCAAAGTGTATTGTCTGGCTTTTTTAGCAAGACAGTTTTCATAAATAGAATAGGAAGAACTGAGAGAAGGGTGCTAACAGGTTGTGTAAAATCAAAGTCAACTAACCCAGTTCTGCGTTTTATAAATTATTATAAATCAGAAGCAAGACTCTTTGAATCACTGGAATTTCAGTGAAATAAAACACCTCCAAAGTGAAGAACCACTGCTGAAAATCATGTGAACATTAACTTCCGTCTCAAGGATTTTAGTAAGGGAGAATATTCCCAACCCTGTGGTCCAGCTTCTTCTTTACTTTAAGCCCTCTATGCCTGTTGGACAGAGTATGAAGATCAGGCATATTTTGCTCTCCACCACTGAATCTGCTCTAACTTATTAAAGCCCTGTTAATGCCTTAGGCAGCAGTAGCTGACCCTTTATATTAAGACCTCCTCTGTAGCAGACGCCTCATGCATATGCCTATTGATGTATTTTAAAGTGAAGATAATTTTTTTTATTTTGGGTATCTTCTCTTGATTCAGATTCCCAAGAAAACACCTCTTGGATCTATTTTTCCATGCCATATATTTCCCCCTACTCCCTGCTACAATGTTTTGCTCTATACATACAAAGCTTTTGTATGTCGATCCTTGTCAAAACTTTAGGAGCCACTTAAGCATCACTTTAAAGGGCTCTTTACCACTCAGATGAATTTTCCTCTAATTGTATCCTTTAACTCCAAAAGGGGTTTGGGGACATACTTTGTAGGAAAGATACTGTAGAAAACAAAAGTTTCATTGCTAGTGGTTCTGCTTTTATATTTCCACCCAGGTAACTCCACACACCAATTTGCTTTCTCTTTTCCAATACCCGTTTCCTCCTGGGGCTAGTTCCTGTGACAGAGCTGTCTTCAAATAATTTAATTATCCTGTGGCACACACCTTTTTAGTCCCCCCTGAAATGGCGTGTGATGCCTTTGGTTTACATCACTTGTTGAAAAACACTCCAAAGCATTGAAAAAACTATGAAATTGTTACAGTATTGGATGCCAACACACAGGACTATTAGTCTAATTCATCCTTCAGATCAAAGCCCACACAAGCAGCTCTCCTGCCTACAGCTATTTTCCTTTTACTTTCCTGCTTGACAGTAGTCCCTCATATCCCTCTGTTCTGCTTTCTTTGAACATACACATTTTCCTTTAGTCATGGAAATATAATTTATGTCTATTATACTGTATTATAGATTGCAGATCAGGACAAGCGTGCATTACTGCCTGGAACGTCTGTTTACTGTACGTCGGGTTTCTAAAAATAAATAAATAAGAAAGCCACCCTGCTTCGCTGGGGAGAGAAAAATAGGAAGGGGGAGGACTTGGGGGCTGGGGCGATCTGCACTCTGTTCTTAAAGTTTAATTTCCAAGTAAAGACCTTGAAGCATGATTTATTAACATCATGCTGTTTGCTTTTGTCACGTTGTGGATGTGGCTGGGGGGGGGGGTGTACGGGGGGAGCGCCGGCCCCTCTCTAGCCTGGACCACCCAGCGAGCTGAGCAGAGCTACTGGCAGCACACACTCCGGTTCAAAGGTTCACCCCCAATTCACCAGCTCCATCAGTCACCAGCCGCCTGGCTCAGCCACCCCATTGGAGGCAACAGCAATAATAATAATAACAATTCCCCCCCCCCCCCCCAAAAAATAATATCCTAACAGACAGGCTGTCTGGGGCGCGAGAATTGCAAAAACAATCCCCACCCCATCACAGAGAGTGTGTGTGCACAGAGGAGAGGGAGTGTGAGGAGGGGGGAGAGAGGGTATGAGACAGACAGAGGGGAGGGAAGAAGGGAGGAGGGAGTCCAAGCTCTGAGAAACATCACTCCATCTCTCTCACTCCACAGGAGCTGAGCAAGGAGCAGGACAATGTTTGACAACACGCAGTACCCCTATAACTGCTTTAATTATGATGGGGATGATTATCCTACCTGTAGTTCTGATGAAGAGAAAAAATTCACCAGACCAGCATACAGGTAAGATGAAGTTTTTCCAAATCCCCTCATTTCTGGGGTGGTTTCTGAGCTCTGGGGTGGTGGGATTATAGATTTTGGGGGACTGTGGGACCTCTCCCCAGGTGTGTGCAGTGGTCTGATTTCCCCCCTTCTCTGTGTTTGAAGTGTCCATGATTTGTTTTCTCCCGTGTGGGGTCACAGCAACTCTGGCACGCTGTTGAGTCAGCAGATCTCAGATGGTGTCCTCCAACCTCCAGGAGCCCCAGGAGAAGGGGAAATAAATATGCAATGTGCCAGTGGGTGAATTGGATGCAGATAATCCCCATCACGGTGGGAAGAGGTGCAGTGTAGATGTTCACAGGGAACCTAAGGTCCTTTACACCAGCAGGCAAGGTCTCCAGTGACACTGTCTCTGAGCCTGGACTGTCTCGCTGCAGCTTTCCAGCTCAGAGAAACTTTTCTGATGGAGTTTGAGAGGTGGATGATTTTTCTGTAATCCTCCTGTATCTAAGCCCTCTGCACTGAGTGCCAGGGCAAAGAGCCTGGCTGGGAATCAATCACCTGGAAGTAACGCCTGTGTATCACCCTGGAGGCTCGGGGCTAAGAGGCAGTGACCATGCTCGGGACTTATCCCTGGGATGTCTCATGTCAGGGTGCAGATCCACTGGGAGAACTTTTGGAAGCAGGATATAGGCACACATGTGCCCATGTGGTCCTAAAGACTGAGTACGTGAGTAAGGTGACGGTGTAACAGCAAGTTTTCCTTTTTTCAGCTACATTGCCTTAATTGCAATGGCCATCCAGCAAAGTCCTTCCAATAAAGTCACCCTCTCTGGCATTTATGACTTTATAATGAAGAAATTTCCTTACTACAGATCAAATCAAAGAGCCTGGCAGAACTCCATCCGACATAACTTGTCACTTAACAGTTGTTTTGTAAAGGTAAGATCAGTAACTGTATATTTACATACACACTGTGCATGGCTAAAAAAATATATGCAGGGATAATCTTTTCACTAGGAAAGAAGGAAAACAAACAGCTGAGCTTCAAATCACTTAAAATGTCTCTGAGTTGTCAATTGTGAAAAGTATATCTTTGTCTGGTGTGTGCTAACAGATAACAAATTGAAGAGGATGGAGTTTACATCCTATTCATACAATGAAAGAGAATAGGCTTAAAAGTCTTGTCATATGTGTTTACACCATTCTTGAATGTAAATGAATGCAGATGTGAAGCAGCAGCATCTGTAACACATACAAATACTGAACTGCCTTTAAATAAATACAGGTTCCCAGAACAGAAGGGAATGAGAAGGGGAAAGGAAACTATTGGAGCTTTGCAACAGGATGTGAATCCATGCTGGATCTCTTTGAAAATGGGAATTACAGGAGAAGACGGAGGAGGAGGAACGTGAAAAGGGAACATAAGGAGCAGAGACCAAGCAGGGGGAAAAGTCCTTCATCCTCCGATATGTCTTCTATGGACTCTGCTTTAAACAACATTTCCTCTTCTGAAAGTAAGCACGGAAGAATTGAACCAGGCCCAAGACTGCTGGAGCCTCGTGGGTTTGTTCCAAACAGCATGACCAACAGGCAAAGCCTAAGCAATTCCTCCTTGGCAAAATCGGATTCTGAAATTAAATTCAGCATTGATTACATCCTTTCAGCCCCCGACCCTTTGCCTGTCCTGCGATCTCAATATAATATGCAAGAAAATAAATATCATCTACTGGAGGCTCAACAAATTAATCTCCAGTTCTGGACAATGTGATATTATTTATTCATGGCAAAAAAGTCTGAGTTGCAGTGTATTCAGCAGCCTCATGTCACTGAAAACCAGCTGCCTGCCTCCTCGTTGTCTTCACAAGCAGTTCTCAGAAAGGGTTACTGATTCACCACTGATGCTCTGTCTGTAACCAAAGAACTTTGCTAAGATTAGAGCATAAATAACAGTTACCAATGTCAGTTTTCATTATGCTGAAATTCATGAAATTCTAGCTTTGGTTTCTAAATCGTCGTGGGCACCATTTAACACCACAAAGAATTTCCTTTCTCAAGCAGAATCTGACAGAAAAAAGACTTGCTTATCACCCATTGCTTTATTAAAGACAAAGTGAATTTGATTCCACTTTCACTAGTGGAAATTAGGATTAATTCCACTGAAGTATATAGATCAGGACTTAAGCTGATCTAAGTGTAATTCTGTCAACTTACACTGGCTGAGAATGTAAAGGGGGGTGACTTCACTTTCTTAAAAGGAGTCACAGAATATCACTCTCTCTTACCTTAGTTTTTATTTTAACATCTTGTTTTAAACTGTTTTGCAGCTTTCACTCATCCTTAATGAGAAAACACAGTTATTAATAAGTGTTTAAAGTATATTTTTGTTGATATTCAGGCCAGAGTTGTTTAAATAGTTGAAGTGAAATTGTATTCAAAATAATGTCAAGAAAGCTAATTGCAAGGCTGTTGAAGTTTGGTACACTTTGATGGGTAATGTGACAGAGGCATAGGGCCTCTTAATGCCTTGGATTTAAAAAAATAAACAAACTTCTCCCTTTATACTATCAGAAAGATTCCTGAGATGCTGTAGGAAAGTCCTTGAACATATTTCATTTGGCAAGTGTGAAGGGAGACGTGGCTTTGCAAGAAGCTGTATACAGCATTGACCAAAGCTAGAATTCCACCTACCTGCTTTGAGACAAGTTGTATATTTCTATTAAACAGATTTATATTGATCCTTCTTGCAAGCAATTAGCAAAGTGGTACTTGATAGAGTTTCAGCAAAGCTAGTGAGATTTATAATTTGCAGATTGCAATATTAGGTCATGAGCTCCATTTCTAAAGAAAGCCGTTTCATTAACGTTTACATGAGGTGGGATATTTCAGAACAGAACCTGATGGACAATGATGAACTGTAACGAGCGTTGAAGAGCTTGCTTTTATACAACTTGTCCACGATGAATTGCTTTCCAGTACCTAATGGCAGTATTAGTAAAGACTCCACAAAATCTTGGTTTTGACTTGGCTACTGCAGTCTTCACCTACTGCATATGTATTTAAAAACAAAAAAAAACAAGGATCCTGGTGGTTTTAAGCCATTACATACAGAGAGATAAAATTATCTTTGCAACATGAACTAAAGGTAAATGAAGGTGTACGAGATCAGATTAAACAAAACTGTGCTAGAGGTATGCTCAGCCATGACTTGAACTTTTATGCAGGTTTGACATTTCACTAAGTTATTTTACATTGTGTCTAATATATATTGTACATTTATACTATATATTCTTATATATTGTTATTGAGAAAGAGAGCAGTATCATTGCATTTATATGTTGTAAAAATGCATGATGTATGTTGTCATGATGCTGAAAGTCCTGCCATATACTTAAAATTTACCGTCAGGGGTGTTTCACACTGGTTGGTAATAAAGGCTCATTTTTTTGGAAAATGATAAAACTTGCTCTCTTCAGGCATTTTCACAGCATGCAAAAGTCTTTGCTTCTTCTTCAGAAAAGTCTGAATGCAAAATCATGTCAGGTACATCGCTGCATGTCTTCCAAACTCTGAAGGAATGACTTCTTGTCACCAAACTCAGCCTTCAAATGGAAGATTTCAGTTCTCTGTGAATCAGTGGTTATTCTGGGCAATTACCTGAAAGCAAAATTTGACTCATTAGACCTGATTGTTCTGCTGTTTACATTGACATTAAAAAAAGAAGAAAAACTCTGGGGTGACTGGAGAGATGGGTTCTTATTTGAACAGGGACAAGAATTTTCTCCTTTAGTATTTATGCTCTGTAGTAAAGAGGTGTGGGAAGAGCATATCCTCATTTAGTACTTCAATGTATGCATGCACTCACATGTGGGTTGGTACCTCTAGGATCCTACATTTATATATTCATGCTTTACACGCAGATTTTTTCTCGATTGTTTTAAACATGGCAATGCTGCTGTAGGCTGATAGTTATATACATCTGCAGTATATTTGAAATACATATTTTTTTTGCTGTGAAATGTGCAAATATGATTCTTGCTATGTCTTCTTTGTTAATCCTGTTAGCAAAAAGGAGCTCAATGACAGCAAAAGTTCCTAATAAGCAACGCCTTACCCAGGTGAACACTGTAGGCTGCTGAGGCCAATGGACATATAGTTATGGCTACTAAGCAAGATAGGATTCATGTATTAGGAAAGGCAGAAATACACCCAGGTGGATTTATAGCAGAGATCCAAAACCATTTTCAGTACGATGAATTAATATTCACAAATAGCCATGTCCTTTGCTCACAGTAAAGTGCCTGCTAGGGAGAGACTGTCATACTTGAGTTTCCCTAACACATAATCAAAGAAATTTGTGTACAAATAGGTGTTAACATTTGTTTTGCAAAGGATATCAATCATATTTCAAAAAATGAAGGGACATATTTCAATTTACCCAGTATATTATATTCTGACGACTCCAGAAAGGTTTCCAGCACTTAAAGTGAATGGCATTTAATATAGAACAACATAACAGGGGTGAGGGCTAGATGTGACCTTATTCAAATGTCGTAGCCATTACAAAGCCATTCCCAATGTAATTATAATTAAATACTTTATGCCTTTCTTGCAAATCCTCTGATCGATCATTGATATTAACATTAATATTGTATTACCCCCGAGCAACTGTCTCCCACACAAGTGTTATGGATCACCAGGTTTCCATTAACAAAAGTTGTGAGCTATTGCCATATGCTGGTCATGGATAAATTTACGTAAATTACCTTTTCTCAGGGAAGGGGGGAAAAAAGTCCACATTCTTTTCTTTTTATCCCTGCACTCTGAGTCTAGAGCTGTTTCTTCAGCTCTGTCACAGCCTGTCAGCCACTTACATAAAGCTGAAATGAAAGGAAAAGAATCTCACAGGAGCATCCTTCTTTGCCCTATGTTGAAGCAGGCTGAATGTTCTCCACACGTAAGTGTTTTGATACACAGGTTAAAAGCTGAGCCGAAGCCAGGGATGAACAGTGCGGGGAAGGGGTCTGCATCCCACCAAGACCATCACAGGGCTGGTTAGGCTGCACACAGAAGCCAAAATGATAAAAGGTGTCGGTGTTTGGCTCAATTCCCCATCTCAGGAGGTCTTCCTTACTGGGAAGAGAAGCCCAGAATGAGCCCTGGATTTCCTGACCCCAAAAGAAGAGCTTCTGCTGGGGATCTGGCACTGTCTGTCCCAAGCCAGGGGTAAGACAGGAGATGGAGGCGGGAGAGCAGCTTCTCACTGCTGAGCTGGTGGGCAAGGCTTTTGGCCTCTCCTTTTAGGATCATAAATAGCTTTGTAAAGGAAAGATGAAAGGTTTCTTTCTGGAGAGAAGCTAGGCTCAGCCTCAGTGAGGGACCCTGGGGTGTTCTGTTTATTTATCCTTTTAAAAGAAGGCATCCCATGATAAAACAAAGATTTTGATGGAGCTACGCCAGGTTATTCTGCAGTCGTTTGACTTCTGATGATTTCATTTCTTACACTTCTGTCACTGGAGTCACAAAAGCGTTTTTTGCACAGCAAGATGATCCTCTGCCTCAGAATGGAGTTCAAAGTACTTGGTCAAGGTTGTAGCACTTTATTCCACCTCTCCCACTAAAGTAAGGCCAGATAACACCTAATACAGACCAATGACTGACCTCACCTATAAGAACTTCCCCCTCAGCAGAACCTCCTCTCATTATGGAAGCATTAATGCAAATTAGGATAGCTGAAAACACACCTTTTCTTTGACAGTAAAGCCAAGTTCAAGTTCCCCTATTTTTCTGCCAGTCAGATAGATCTTATTAGTTGAGAGCCATTAACTCCCCGTATAAACAGAAGTTGTACTCAGGGAGCATTTGAAAGTCAAACCACACTGGACAGCTGGTTCTCTCCACACCTTTGCTTTGCTGTGCTCAGTTTTGTTGCTTGGGCTACCACAGCCTTCCTCAGCCACATAGCAGGCTGGTCCTCAGAGCAATCTGCATGTTCCTTCGAAGCTGAATCGAGATTTTTGCACCATTTTCTGATCACAGAGGGTTTTCCTTTTGGATAGCGATTGCCTTTTAAGGTCCAAATCTGGTGTACCTTTTTAACTCTCTACCGAGATGGGACACACTGAGAGGGGAAAGGGTTTGGATGGACAAGCGTTAGGGAAAAAGCTCTACTTTACATGTTTCAGTAATACAGTCCCAGAGTTAGGACTCTGCAAATGGTGCAGGGCAAGAGCCCTTGAGCTGCGTATCAAATGTCTACTGTAAATCAAGGGCAGCATCTCCCCAGTGTCCCACCACACTCAAGCTCAGGCAAAAAAGGGAGCCTAGCCCATATGCCCCTAAGCAAACAGGGCTTTAATCTTCACCTCTGGCAGTGTAACACAAATCCCTGTCTGTGATCAGCACTTCAGATCCCAAACCCAAGACAAGAAAATCCTGCGCTTCCCATTCCAGCTGGGCTTTCCCCTCTCTGTCTCCTCTGGGGTGTGTTCTCCTCCTGCTCTGTGGGTGTAAATCCTTGCAAATCCATTAACTTTGGTACAATTACTTTTGGAACTGAAATACCAAGTGTGAAACTGAACTTCGCATATTATATACAACATCTCACACAGTCTGCCACACTGTGCCCGCAACTGGTGAGTTGTCCTAGTTAGCATTCTCAGAGCAGCAAATGGTCCTGATTCTTTATTTTGCCTTGGCATCCAGCTTCTAATTGCTTTCTCGGTAACATGGGTACCATATGCACTGCAACGCATGAAAGACCTAGTACATGTCCTCTGCCTCTGTGGTAGTAGGAATGTCCTTATTGCGCTTAGGGTCATTAAATTAAAGAACAGGGTAGGTCCACGTCCTGCAGAACTTGAACTGGATCTTTTTTACCCAGAGAGCTAACATAAAATAACAAAGTTGTGCTCCCTCCCACCCTAGTTACAGCGGTTGGAGGCAAATCCAACTGTGAGAATTTTGCCTGAGAAAGAACTGCCGGATTTCTCCCACTGTGAAATCCAGCTGTTAATTCAAACAGAAGGGATGGACCTGACCAGATAGGCCAACTGGCTTGTTTCCATCCTGAAGTCCATTGTGTTCCACAAGTTCCTAAATTTATGGTCGTGGAGGTCTTCCAAGCCCTGTAACAAAGTATGGCATGCGATGTTTTTGTTATGGAATGTGTGCTGCAAAGGAAAAACAAGGTTTGAATTTATCTTTCAAATGAAGATCCTGGAATCTCTCAGGATAAACAGGCTAAATTAGGAATCAAAATACACCATGTTTCTCACCATAATTATAAAACTGAAAATAGCACTCGCAGAGTACTGTCAGAGAAGAAAACTAGAAGTTGCAGTAAGCCCAACCAACTTTCTTTTGGTTGTGAGTGTTTTTCTCTGTGTGTTCACTGTCACTTCATAGCAGGGGTCAGCAGTGCTCAGTAACAGGAACTACCTTTCATCTTTTGGGGGTTGCTGCTCTGCTGGAGTCTTTCAGAACAAAAAAGTCCACTTTAGAATTGAGCTGCTGGTCTCCATCATTAGGAGATACATCACACACTTACCATCTTGTCTTGCTCTGAGCAGGTTGGAAATAAGATACCGAAATGACTTGTCAGCCTGTATGGTGCAGCTCAGTGCAGCTTTCTTGTTGTTACAGCTAACTGTTCTGCATGAAAGCTGCTCCCTCTTAGGTCTTTGATGAAGACATGATGAAGGCTTAATAGGCTTGGAAGTTAGTCCAATTTTCCTAGTGGTATCAGCATTTCTAATTAAAAGAATTAGGCTTCCTGAAATTTGCACAGCTATAAGAATACTACTCTTTCCCTCAGTCATTAAAACCTTTTGTCAGTACTAGCACTTGGCCTTGCAGCCCCATATATGTGGATATAACTGTCTCCCTGAAGCTGCAGTTTCCATAGCTGCTAATGGTGAAACACTGTTATGTTCTCCTTTATCTGGGAAAAAAAATAGGACAGAATCAACTTTCCTCTTGAGCCCAAAGGATCTGCTGACCATTAGCCATCTGTCCCAAGCAAGATCTGCCCTGGCTGAAAATCCTTTTTGAGGTTTCATGCCATAGATATTTATTCCTACAACAAAATTGTTCCCTGTCTTCCCCTCTTTGCCTTGAGGCATTACACTATGCTAGTATTGACTGCAACCAGCATCCTGTGCTGCCATCCTGTCCTTCCAGCATGGCTTCTCTGAGACTGGGAAAAAAGAAGCAGTACTTTCCATAAAAGTCAATGTGGAAAATAAAAGGTGCAATGAGCTGTTTAGTGATTAATCTGTCTCAAGTTTTTCCAAGGCTGAGGGCTATATGAGTAATTATCAGGCCCTGAGAGGCATTTCAGTACTAATCAACCCATAACATTGTTCTGCATTGGAGCATCTGGGACTGGCTCCATGGGTTGAATCCTGAACCTCATGAAATGAATGCGAGTTTTGCCATCAGGTTCAAGGGACCAGAACTTCATCTCCTGTTGCCAGGACCAGAGATTAATCAGATTAAAGGCCATGTGGACTGCAGAGAAAATGAAATACCTTCTAGCACTTAACTTGGTGTTTTCTTGAGACAAAATAGCAGCTTCTTTTCCACAGGTTTCTTTGGCTCCGTCTTTCAGCTAGACAAAATACTTCCTGAATTCAATGGGAAATGTGTCCAAATAGGGAAGAAGTTCCCCAAAGCCCAAGGGCTGAACACAGCAGAACCAGATGTTGGCATTTGGGTGAGATTCCTGGTGTAGAGATGTTTGTATGTTCTTTGAGAGCACCTCTGTTCTGGGGCTGGTGTATACACTCAAATAAAGTTACACTAAGCCAATACCCAGGCTTGAGATCTCAAATTTTCTTTCAGCAGGAAACTGTCCCAAAATCTGCTACAGTTTGGCAAACAGATGACGTTGTATTACTTTCTATTTTGTTTTGCTGTTGTTGGAATTACAGGAAAATAAATATTTTCAAGATGATACATCGAGTATCCCTAATAAATAGCAGGGTCATTTAATATAAACTATGGACACATGGTTTGCTTTGTTGTTCTAAGTAACCATTTCCTTTTAACCGAATGAAAAGCTGGTTGTGCTGTGATGCTGCAGATTATAAATTAGCAGTTCTCATATGGTTTTGTGCAATTGTTTCTTGAAGAGCTTTAGGCAACTTCAGACAAAAATTTCAAGTAAAATGTGAATTCATTGAACTGTAACTTGTGGTATTAGATTTATAATAAACAAAGGTAGGTCACATAATCATGTCATGGAAAACAACGTTTTAAAATTCAAACAGCAACATTTTAATCTGGTTTAGGTTCTGATCCTGGAGTAGAGAGGAAGCTTGGCTCTTTCTGCTTCCCAGTGCATGAAACCAAGACAAGCTTACACCAGGTGGAAAGCACGCAGCTAGGCATGCACTTTCAAACAAGGTTGATGAGGCGGGAGGTGAGAAGACTGATTTCTTGTCAACCAAGAAATAAATGACCCAGAGACAGTGGCAGCTTTTTGCCATGCCAGACCAATATGCGTGCGTTAGGTGAAAAGAGGAAGGGGTCCTGATCCGGTCCTTCTTCCAGTGCTTCCTCACTGCTGGTCCTCAGCCATGCTTGGAGGAGCAGCTGGGAAAGAGCTGAAATCAGGGCTGGCCACAGCAGAAAGGTGAGCAGCTCCCCAGGGAAGCAGACTGCTCAGGGAACCTGCCTGATTTCCAACCTCATATACACAAAGGACTAAAATGAAAGGATCTCTATCCTGTGCCAATGCACACTTATCTTGACATGGCAGAGGTGGAGCTGTTTTCTAGAAAAGATCCCCATTGCCTTTATGGGGATGGGAAACGTGATTTCCACAGACGATGGTCTCCTGTGTTGTTTTATAAAGACACTTGGGACAATCTGCCACTCAAAGTCCATCCTTTAGCCCAGTTTCACCTGACTTCTCTCCCAGGAGTGAATGGAAGGGACAAGTCATGTGAATTGCTCCTAGGAAATCCCTGCTCCCAGCAGCCTGCTCTCTCCCATGTCCCTTCCCCTCAAGTGACAGCAGAAGGGCCACAGGGCCACTGCGGAAGATGAGCAAGGACAAGACTACCTCATCTCTGGAGATCACTGCCTAATTCATGCCTGGGTCTTAGTTCCTTGGGGAAAAATAGTAGCACATTTTGCATGGTTGAAAACAGTGTAGGATCTTCTCCTCATGAGATACTCACTTCATACATGCTGTGTAGTCCAAGCATCATCCCCACCGCAGTTCAAGCATCATCCCCACCGGTGATGGGGACAGGCAGCAGAGCAAGGTGTGGGTACCACTAGGGTGTCCACCAACACTCACTGGCAGAGGACTTTTGTAATAAAGTGCTCTCACCTGAAACACTCCTTGTTTGACAGATGTTTATTTGAAAGGAGACTCGCTTCTTTCTGTGGGTGTTTGTAAGACAAAATGAATAACCATGGCAGCTCTGTGCTACAGCATCACAGATTGTGGCTTGCCACTTAACACCAGCCATTCATTTCAAAGAAGAAATTAATATACATTAATGTATAGGAAGTTTTTTCTTTTCTGCTAAGCTTAGCTGAATCTGAATCATTTATACTATGTCAACAGCATAAGCTGAATTTGGAGAGCAAAGACCATACCTGAGCTGCAAACCCAACTGCAATTTATTCCTGTAAGGAACATTCCTATTAGCAAGTGGGTTTTCTGTGTACTGGGCACATGTGTGTAGAGCACATGAAACTGGTATCTCTGTCTTAATTCTTGGTTGCAATTACTAGAGCTGAAGTTTAAAATATTCCCCATTGCTGAACTCACAAGCTAAATGACTGTATAGATACTGAAATTGATTATCAGGCTTCCTGTTTCCTCGCTTGTGATCCAGCAATATTGACATACGGTACAAGGAAATTGCAATCTGAACTACTAGTAGCAATAGCTGGAGGCAATTACAAAAGGAGTATTGCTGGTGGTAGCACATGGACTCCTATATTAGATTTAACTATACTCTGATTATAATGCACTCGTTCAAAATAGGAGGCAATTCTGTATTCCTTTTCGTTTGCTTCTGTGTTTCAGCCTTTTCTCTGGAATAATCTAAGAAGAAAACCTTCTGGCTCCAGAGATTCATGTTATTTTGTCTCCAACATGGGCAATGCCTTGGGGAAAGGCATTTTTCATCTCTGTGTCTCCACATCCCCATTTGCAAGGCAGTACAGAGAGTTCACCTTTGTAAAACATTTTGTTAGAAACATACTATATCAGCACGGTTATATCATTGACTTTCTACATTCTCTTCATTTGCTGTCACCTTTCCTGCTTGTGCTTTAATCTTCTCTAGCGGATTTCATCCATACTGCCACTGAGCAGTTGCGACAGAGCTTTGTAGAGAACTGAGTTGTACATGACTGTACAAAAACTACGGGCTCCTCCACTTTCACACGACTCCAGGAACAGGAATTCTAAGAAACACAAAAAAATACCACTAAAAAAGAAAAGATTACTGGGATCAGCTTACAAGGCTTGGAAACATTCATACTTTTTGAAACTAATCTTCTTGTTCCTCATTTTCAAAATGATGTAAAGCATACCCATGTCTCCAGCTAAATGAAAGAAACTTTCCAAGTTGCATCACGTAATAACTCACACTGCTGCCTGTATTAGCAAACATTGTGCCATTATAGTAAGGAGAAGCATTTTACAGCCAGTTCTTTCCAAAAATGCCCTCAAAACAAACCTTCTACTGGCAGTAAAAATGAGAAGAGAACCCTTGCAATTTTAAGAGGAGTCTCTAGCATTAGCAGTGATGGTATTGCAATGAATTATTGAACCACTGTCTTCAAAGGGTCTCTATAATTCCAGGGTATTTGTTCAAATCCAAGGAATCCACGCAGGAGCTTGAAATTATTTTGCCATAGTGTTTGCTCCCCAGATGCGAAATCTCAAGGAGAATACAGCTTGGTGTTTCTTGGGGTATTCCCAACCCTGTTCTGAGGGGGCTAATATACAATGTCCCAATTATAAAGGCTTGACAAGAAGAGAGCTTTGATTTTGCCTTCAGAGAAATTTCCCAGGCCAAAACAAGCTCAGCACTTAGCATTTGCTACTAACTTAGTTGTGGTGCCATCCTGAAGTAATGATCCATGGCCATCCATCACACAGAGGCTGAGAAAAAGTGGATTGTCATGGATTGTGGCTTCTCGACAGGCCAACCTTTACAGGTGAAAAGTTCAGCAGAAGTGGGAAAGTTCTTTGGGTTTGTTTTGTTTCCTTGTGTTTTGTTTTACTTGCCTGTGTGACTTGTGAGAAAAGAGCTTTTACTGATGAGCTCTGCCCTCCTCTGTCCTTCAGAAGTCCTGCGGCTTCGCACGTATGACAAAGCCATAGCAAAAACTAGCTGTGAGTGTGAGTAAAACAGATAAAACTGCACTGTAATTACAGAGATCCTCCACCTGCAATCACTGCTGAAGGTGTAAGGTAGCGTCTGTTGGAGTCACTGTAAGCTATATAAGGATGCTAGATAGGACTTTCCTTGTAATTCAAAGAAAAACTTAACTATAATGAACCCTGACTTTTAAGGCTTGAAAACCTTCAATGAACCTTGAGAAAAATGAATATTTAAGAGTGAGGAAGCAGATGTGCCAAAATACAATGACAGTAACTTTCCTTAGAGAACTTTTCTTTTCTCCACATGGGACAGAGTGGAAATTTCACTGCTATCATGGACAAAAATAAGAGGAATTCAGAACAGTTGTACAAATATAACCAAATCTGTCAGTTTTTTTCAAAGCTTAAGTCTCAGTCTATCCTTGATCATGATGAAATGGGAGATGAGTGTACTTGGCAATTGGGCAAGCCTGTCACATCTTCTACATGACTTATATGGAGCCCAACTGTGTTATACACAACAAGGTGCTAATCCCTTTTGCTTGCAATACAAAAGTTAATGGGAATTTCATGTTGATTAAATGTGTGCAAAATGATGCTTGAAATGAAAAGTATAAATGACTTTTCAACACTAAATTCAGTTTAAGTTGAATAATGTTTTTCTTGTTAAAATAATTAGTCCTCAATCAGGGTAATTTGGAGGTTATTTAAAGTGTTATTCATTATTCAAGAAAGTTCTTTTGTATTTGAATTATTTCCACGAAATGATGCAGATAATTGTTTAACACTTTATCGTTCTACTATATAATCCCTCTGCATCTGAACAGTACTAATGGGAGCAGAACTTGGCAAAACTACTTGTATTTTTTCCCCAATCTTTTCCATGCCAAAGAGAGAATGTCTCAGACAATGAGGTGTATAAACTGTCTATTTTCTCCTGCAAATTAATCCTGAAATAAAATGTATTCCTCTGGGCTGCCACCTCAGGACTGCTTTCACGTCACTTTGGTTTTAATACGTTACACTTTAGCCAGGTTTAACCACAGTCAATAGGTGCACCTTGGTTTCCCAAGATAAATAACTTCACTAAGCAGAATCAGAACCCAAGACTCATTTGTCCTTCATAAAGGTTTGTTTTGTTTGTTTAAATATTAGTACCCACCAGCTGTGCAAAATAGACCTTTTTCATTAGTTATTTGATCATGGTGGGAAAAGCTATTAATTTAGTCAGGTCCCTGCAATGAGCTCTGGGGTTGCTACCAAACCACAAACTGATGAAAACAATAAATGCTAGACTGTATTAAATGTAAAGGTTAATCCATAAATCAAAGGGAAATGTCAGATGCCTTTTAACATTGATTGAGATGTAATTTGGTGTTGGTAGTGATATGTTTGTTACATAAATTCACAAATGCACTCAATTCCTATTAGGATTCCAGGTCTTTGTAACGTAAAACAAATTAAGTAGTTTGTTTTATTTATATAACCATATAAAGATTGATTACCTCATTCTGTTTAAGTTACAATATATAACCAATATTAAAATAAGTGAATATAAGTATCCAGATCTTCTTCCAGGGTACTTTTGATTTCGTATGAAAATGAATAAGCTGTTGTTTTTCCTCAAAATATGCCATTACCTTAAATATGTTTAAGGCACTTGTTCTTTTAATTTTTGGGTTTGATTCATGTTTTTCAAATTACAGCATAAGAATTAGCCTTTGTATAAATGTGCTCAGAAGTATAGAACATATTTCCTACATTAGGGATACATCATATTTAAATATATAATATAAAGCAACAAATATGAGGAGGAAATGCCACAAATTAAATCAGAATGGAATACAGTAACTGACGCCAAAACAGCAAGGAAAAGATCATTACGGTCACTCATGGAAACGTTTCTTTCCACTACTCCGCATGAAAGAAATGTGGGGCCAGGGAATTCTTCACTCTTTGCAAATGAGAATCAGGTCACCAGGAAATAAAACCAGCCTTTCTAGCTTTATCTACGCAAGGAAAGTGCAAAAGAAAGTCTTCAAGAGTGGGAGCATCACTCCCAGGTCACCATCGGTGAAGAATTGAAGCTACCAAGCTTTTTTGCTAGCTGTCACTTGGGCGGGCAGGGTGCTGAAGGCTGCCAAAGCTGGGAGTACTCTGCGATTCCAAACACTTCAGAGTCTCTGGCTCAATCTTTTTCCCTCGTATTTCCTTCTTAGAGAGAATCACAAATGACACGGCTTAACAGGGTAATTGTTGCAAGAAGTCCGTAGGAGTAGTATTTTAAAGGCAGTCAGGTAGAAGATCACCATCATTTTCTTCGGCTTAATTTAGCAAAGCAAACAATGGTGATGTTTTCCCCCACATTCCTGAAGGGCATCGATCCAAACAGTTATCCAGAATGCTTCTAGCGATATAAAGATGTGTAAGGACACAGGACTCAGTCAACTTAAAAACGAACTTCCTGCACAAAGTTCTTCATTGTGCAGTAACAGGTGTATTTGAAGCCCAGCAATGGCAGCCCAGTATTTCAGCAATGGAGGTGGGCTGGGGAGCACCTTCCCATGTGGATATAGCAGTTAACTGTAGCTTGAAGCTCTGAGCCACTGCCTGATCAACACTAAAAAGCAATTTTATTGTCTGTTTCTCTCTGTCTGTGCACATAGATTGCAGTGAGATAAAACATATTCCTTACTTATCTAGTTTTCGTATTTGCTTGCAAATGCCCCGTGAACGTAATTAGACATTTCAGTGATGTTTTCCTTCCCTCCAACAGATCTTGGCCTATGTATGAAATTTTAGGAGGGAAATTCCAGGACACGTGAATCCTTCTCTGCAACCCTGCTGTCCTTTGCAGCCCAATACATAGGCCATGATAGGCACAGGTTATACACCTAGAGAAGAGGGTATCAGATAAAGGCAATATCCTCAAGCTCACTTGGCTTCATCTTCTGCTTCTGCTGTCCCACAGCAGCTCAAAGGAGCTTGTAGAGGCTGAAAGGGCTGGGTAAAAGGCAGAGAGCATGGAGTCTGAGGGTGATGTGCTCCAACATGGTGCTGCGGCTCTGCAAGCAGGATGGGAGATCTGCATGGTGCTGGCACTCACTAAGCCCTGGGGACAGTCTGCTGTGGCTATCTAAATTAGGTCCTCAGAAGAGGGCAGAGAGAGAAAGATGCAGAAGGAGGTTAAGACCACCCTGACCTCCAACCAGCTCCCACGGCTCTGTGTTTTGTCCTCAGAAGGAAGTGGAAAAATGTCTTTGTAATCTGAGGCAATGCAGTCAAACATGAACCACAGATCTACACGCAAAGAAGGCATTCTGATAAACATTACGACATATTTTGCTGGGAAGAGCAAATCTCTATGCTAACAGAATCCTGCCTTTCTGTCCATGCTCTTTCTGGGGTTTTCTTTTATTATTGGCTTTTTCTCATCATATCAGAGATTCAAATTCACACATTTTTCAGCTACATTTGCCTTCTTTCTATACAGTGCTTCAATAAAACGTTTAATACTCCTCACCTTCCAGGACAGAATTGTAATGAGTTTATAATGAGCTACTCCACAACCACCAGTTCCCATGCCTTTTAAACTAGCTTCAACAACTCTGACATCTTCAGCATAGATTAGTGGAGCCCTGCTGATCCACATGGCTATTGTCCCTGGAAATAAATGAAAATCATATTAATATTCACACTGTCATATGAGTGTATGCTAATTGCAAGGACTGCAAAATAAACTACAAAGAGAAACACAAAAAGACGTGTGACTAGGGCAAATCTCAAGGACATGAATAATAAAGAGTTGGCTGAAGGACCTCTGAAACCATCAACTACTGGGAATTCCTCCTACGATCCAACTGTCACACAAATGAAATACGGAAGCCAGCCTTCTGAACAGTTATCATAGCCATGTTCTTATCCTGTGGACCAGTACAATTGGTAAGCATGACACAAACAGGGTAAGAAAGTCGGCAGAGGTTGAGGTCCCCTTGTAGGTGGAAGAAGGAAACCCCACTGGGAACTCAGCTGCATCTCTGCCCATGGTGATGAGTTTTATCAGCTGCAGGTGGGTGTTATCAGGCTTTCATAGCAGGCAGATGATGAGAAATTCCTTCTTGCTCCATCTTCATGTCTGGATCATCTCAGATGAAACATTTTGATCATTGCAATGCTTTACTGATATTTTCCAATTTAAATGACACTTGACTTTTCATCTTCTTTGCTTTCTTTTATTTCAATTTTTTTTTTAAATTGTTTTCTTGATTTCTCTGGCACTATTTCAAACCCTTGAATTTGCCAGGTCAGGACTAGGAAATGTGGATTCACCTGTAAGGAACTATACTGTATATATTGCTTACATCTGGCCAACTCTAAAGGGGAAGGAACTACATATCAATCTATACAGTCGTCCATGATCCAGTCCTCCCAGCAATCTCACACTAAACATCAGGAGTGATGCTGCACATTTAGCTGAGCCTACTCTGGTGTGAGCCCATTTAATTATGTGCAGAGCTCCCCATCTGAAGTCTCATATGGCATGGCAATACCAGCATCAGCAGCATGTGAATATAAGAGCAGTGCTGGATTTTGTCCTGCTGCTGTTGTCTTGGGACGCTTGAACAGAAATATGCAGAACTTTTTCCCTTTCGAACAAACCATGCATTCCTCTGTCTAGCTGAATTATTTTCTATATTAAATAAATCAATAAGCAAAGAAAAAACCAAACAAAAAAAAAACACAAGGAGAACAGAACACACAGACACAGAAGCTAAGAGCAGAAGAACCGCTAATTCCCCATTTCTTTTTTATGCCCTAATCACAGAAGAGTTGAACTGGATCTAAATTATTCATTAGGAATTAAAAACAACTTGGATCTTTTTTTCCTCCTTTCTATTTGCTAACTCTTTTCTCTGAGCTATAGTTTCCCCTCCACTCCTGGTGACATCTACAGCACCAAAGGCCAAAGCCAGACCATGTGTGAGAGGGCACCACAATGCTGAGGTCCAGCCCCTTTCTCCATGCTCTAATTTAGTGCAGGGAGCAGGGTCCCTTGCCCAGTTTTGTATGTCAGAGCTACTGCATGAAAACTAAGGAACACACAATAAATACATGGAACAAATTAAAGGGAGGGGGCAGGGCAGGTATGCAGATTTTTAGCCTTATAAAAGTTTCTATATTAAACTATGTCCCATACTCTAAAAGGGTCACATCCTGGCAGAGGAGACTGCTTTTACTGTGAGCAGAGTTTACCAGAGCCTTCTCACACCTCAGTCTCTTTCTTTTCCTACATGCCAGCTTAAAGCACTGAAGACCTTTCTTTCCTTGCCAGCCAAGAATTCCTCATAGAAGCCTCTCAGCAACTCCTTGGGTGAAAAACAGTTTTCCAACTAAGAGAAGCTATCTGAACTGACATATTTAAGCTGCAATTTAATTAGATGAGTTTTAAAAGCTTTTGAGTTCTTCTGTACCTTAATGGGTCCAAGGTCATGTCCCTTAACCCCTGGCTACCCTCATAGAGAATTTCCAAAATCTGCAATTTAGTCGGGAAAATATTCTGACTCAATCTGGTTTTGGTCCTCTCCTTGGCAGGAGACACATCCAGTCTCATCTACTGTAATGTGCTCATCACTTGCCAGCACTGCAGCCTGGTTAAGGCAGCAACGCTGAAGTCCTGGAGCAGAGCTGACAAGTATAAATAAGGGACAGTTGTCACATTTGGTTAAGGGAGGGCAGCAGAGAGGAAGGTTGCCTGCAGCAAAAACAGCCAGGCTGAGACAAACTCTCCCATTGTTTGGGGTCATCTGGTCTACAAACTGTTTCACATGAGAAAATTAGATTATGCCAAACCAACTTCTTTGGAGTACTTTTTTTTTTCTAATCCAGCATTAAAAGGATGGAAGTAATCGTAAATCTGGAAGCAATCACACACACATCACTTGGAAATGCTCTGCCTCAGTGCAAGAGAAACAGAATACATCAGCGCTGATTGGCCTGGGGTATCTCTCCCCCCACCAAGCCCATGTCCCAGACAAGTTAAATGTTTCATTAATTAGGCGCTAACTATGGTTAAAATTAGGAGAGCTGCAAGGATCTCTCCTCCTCCTTCAGACTAATCCTCTGATTAAAAGCAGGGCCCCAGTTTGGGCTCTCAGGGTCACTCCACATTGCTGGTTTGCATTTGCTGAGTCTGGGTTTTGAGTCAGCCTAGTGGGGTCTGTGGGGCAGAAAGGGATTTGGGTTTGGTGCCAGAGCAGGGGGCAAATGGTAGGAGCAAGCTGGAGGAAGAGAACATCGCTAACACATCAATGTTAGCATTCTGTATGTGATGGATGTGCAGACACCCAATTGCTCCCATGAGCCTGTGGTAAACCCCAGCCATATATGAACAGAAACTGAGCAAATCCCACCATGGTGTTCAAAGGAAATTACCTCCAGAGAGGGTCACTTAGGACATCCACCATGTCCTTTACTCGCACATGGAGAAGCTGCAGAGGCCACAGCCCCCATGTCTTGCAGACACCCATCCCCTCCATGATCCTCCCAGATCTGGGACACCATCTCTAGCTCTTACACAGCTCTGCAAGGCAAAATGCAAATACAACACTCCAGACAGGAAAAATCTGGGTTTGAGTGTGCTATCTTTTTCGCTTGAAGAGGCTGAAAGCTCCTTTCTTCTCCCAGGCTCTTGGTTTTGATTTTGACTGTATGCAAAGCCGTACGTTTTGCAGCACTGTTTGCCCAAAAGGGATCAGCATGGGGATTTCAGGACTGTTGTCTTTTTGAGAAGCAGAGAGAAGATCTCCTCCATCTACTCATCCAAAGCTCTGTCAGACTGTGATATTAATCAGAAAACAATGGTTTTGGCAAGCCATTCCTCCAAGAAACAAACCCAAACCTGGCTATTGAAGGCAAGCAGTGAGGAAAGCACACCAGAAAAGAAAACAATGGGGACATTCTGTAGTAACCACAAAACCCCAAGCTTTCTGCCATATTCTGTTTTCCATAAATGTTGGCCTCACTTTAATGTAGAGCAGCCAAGAGATGCTTGTATGAATTCAGCCTCTGCAACCAAGAGCTTTAATCAACTATAAATAAAGTTGCCATGGCAGAAAATAACAAATATGAATTAACAATGCACAGGTACATTCTAGCACCTTTCAACAAGCTAGAAAACCAGGAAAAGCTGCTAAAAGGCAGATGCTTCCAGACAAGCAACCAATACGTCATTAGGTGTAGTAACAGTCAAGGAACAGCCAAGGGGGAAAGGATGAAGCACTTCCTGCCTTACAGCATCCAACACTTCAAGAATCAAACCCAAATACTGGTTAAAATACCTTCAGGTTTGCTCAGATCTTTCCCCCCAGGTCAATACCTTCTCTGCATTTTCAGTTTCCTCTATTTGCCATCAAGCTTTTGAGAATGAGGGTTGATTTAGCACATATTAAGCACGTTTTGCTCCCCACCAATCCAGAGGGTTGAAGATGACGTTCTCATAATGAAAAGCTAAAATTGCCAGATGATGGACTCAGCTCCAGGAGCTGAGGCATTTTTATACAACAAAATCAATGAGATTGGCATTGACATCCAAAGAGCTGGAAGGTCTGAGGATGCCACAACCAAGCAGGATAGAGGAGACAGGTCATGAAGCCCACATGCCCTGGTCTTTGGTTAGCATATGTGCTTTCTCAAGAAGTACCAGGGAAGGAATGTCTACAAGCAAAAAGCACCTGATTTTTAGCTTTGAACACCATGTATCAGGAAGTCACTTCCCAAAGCAGTAAATCAACACCATCTAAGGGAAAGCACCCACTCCCCAGACCTCCAGGATTACTCCATCTGGGCAGCAATGCCTCACCAGCTTTGACCCTGTTTACCTCATGAGAGCTGATTCCTTCCTAGTCTGAAGCAGGGATGGCTGGAGGCAGGAGAGATACCAAATAAACAGTGTTTGTAATATTACCCCACAGCAAAAAGAACCACGATACATTATTTTAACTCTCCTACTGTGCCAGGGAACTTCATCAAAGTGTGTGACCTTGGTAATCGTACATTTTGGAACCTTGCCAGAAACAAACAGTGAGTTTGAAGTCAAGTAATCATTTCAATGCCTTTTTTTTTGGCTTCTACTGGCATTGAACTCTTAACTTTAGTTGAACATACTTTTGTCTCTAATATTAGTATGTACAGATATTTACAGAAAAAACAGGGTGAATTACACTGGAGGGGAAGATGCTGAAGTCACGCTGCTGAAGTTCAGCTCGTAAAGAGGAAAAAGAAAGTCCTGATGTTATTTCAGCTGGGATAGCTGCTAAATTCACTACTAGCAGCTTTCATTGCTGAGAGCAGCACCTTTAGCCTAGTTGATGCTTCTGAGAACTTGAGATAAAATTGTCATTAATTGCAAGGAACTTTTTTCTAACTGAGAATCTGGATCTGAGTTTGCATCATGAGCCTCGACAACTGTCATTATAACCTACCTAAAATCCAGCCTTAAGAAAGCTAAAGCCTGGAGAAAACACCAGCTCTCTTCTTACCATGTATAGAAAGGGTGTATGTATTTTCATTGACTGCTTAATAAGATCATGCACAATTTGGTATCTGGCAACTAGAGATTCCTTCTCTCCCAACAATGGAGCAACAAAAAAAAACTTGTAGTAAAAATCCCATCAGATTGACAGAGTGAGAGCTCAGCCTCGCGCTCGGCAGGCCAAGCCATGGAGCACTCTGAAGTTTTTCCATGTAGATGTGCCAAAGACTGTGTTTGCCTCATGTACTTTTTTGCTCAAGAGTGCAGTTCAAAAGGGTGAGTCTTGCTGTGATTAAAGCCCTGTTATCTTTTGATGAGACTTGTGGCAGGCTTTCTCAGTAAATTGATGGGGATTTGTGGTTGTTGTAAGTACTCGAAGGGTTCCATGGATACATTTGATCAAATAAAAGGAAAAACATTCAACCCACACCTCAAGCTTTGGGGGTGGGGAGCTGATTTGGGCAGAAGCACAACTTCTGGCTGGCAGAAGCAGTAACACAACACGAGTCGTTAAAAAAGGCACCACTGGGGTCATCAGACAAGGCAAAGGTGGGAGAAGCAAAGCAGCTTTGTGGCCAAATGGCCATGTGCTAGGACGTGGGTGAGCCACCTGCTATGGCTGAGAAATGCTCAGCAGCTCTAAAATAGAGGAACGAGCCAGCAGAGAAAAAGATTGTTACACTAGGAATGGTGAATGGATGATACCACACATCAGTGGGCAGGGAAATGCAGGATAGGAGGTTTTATTTTCCCCTCAGCCTATCCTTTTGCTCTTTTTCTCCTATAGCCGGCTATAACACAGACGTCTGCCTGTTCAGGGGATGGGAGGGTTTGCATAAACCCAATCTGGCAATTTTTCAAATAAGTCAATTACTACTAGTTCAATGAGTAAAATATAAAATACAGGACAAAAATAGTTCTGAAATCTTTTCAGTGATAAAAAAAAAAAGAAGGAATAAAGGCAACAGAATAATTTTGATGAATTTCAAAATAGATTTTTTCAATGTTTACTATGTGAAATGTTTTATTCTGAAAACTTTCGCAGTTCATATTTTGATACTTTTCAAAGTTAAACTCTTTGACTTCCTGTTTTGCAAAAAATCACTTCATGAGCCTTACAATAGGATAAATAGCCTGAAAATTGAAGACAACACTGCATTCTCAGTCAAATGAAAACACCCTGATTAATCAAAGTGAAAACTTGGGATGGGGTATGTTACTTCATTCCATTCAATAATTTCCACAAACGTCTTTCACTTAAACTAACTTCTCCCCCAGCTTTGCTTTTTTTCCCAGTTTGGCTTCAGAACCACCACAAGTCCTTCATGCCCGATGTCTGTCAATCTGGGACTCCTCTCCCACAGACTAAACTTTTGAAGAGGGAGAAGGGCAGCCACTGGAGCTGTCTGGCTGCTAGAGGGACAGGCTGTTCCCATGGTGGGCAGGAACACGGCAGCCCAGGAGCCATTCTTGGCTGATGCCTAGAGGAGCTCTTTGTTCAGGAGAGGGACATGCAGCTTCAGCATGGTCTGGTCTGGTCTGAGTTAAACCAAAGTTGAAGCAGCCAAGATTTCCTGTGACATCCCTCATACAGGAGAGGAGGAGAAGGCTGAAGATGGGGCTCATTGCAGTGGGCTGCATACCCCAGGCCCTTCACCAGCTCCGTTGCCCTTCACTGGACCCTCTCCACCAGCTCAATATCTCTCTTGTAGTGAGGAGCCCAGAACTGAACACAGGATTTGATCAAAGTGCAGCCTCTCCAGTGCCAAGTACAGGGGGACAGTCACTTCCCTAGCCCTGCTGGCAACACTATTTCTGATACAGACCAGGATGCCATTGGCTGCCTTGGCTGCCTGGGCACAAGCCAAGATATTCATTGCTGTCTAAACATGACTTGTGCCTTTTCATGCAGCCTTCTCAAACAGGTCAGCTGTATGGTGCCATAAATGTCCATTTCTGTAAGTGGACTGTGGCAGGGGGAATAGGGTGACTAATTGTAGACACTGAACTGGGATGAACTCATTTTCTAACCCAAAAAACCTAAGGAACCCTTAAACAAAGCCTGAATTGGTAACGGGCCTCAGTAAATCTGCCCTGTAAATGAGGCAAACAGTAGAATCCTTAGACAACCTGTAGGGATAGGGGCATCAGACATGTTAGATGATAGCAGTATTTTTAGACCTAACGCATAGCATACGGAAATACTGACACTGGCCACAATCCCTGCTCTTAACCCTTGCTCTCTGGACAGGCCCTTGGCCACACAAAGGGAGAAAGGCAGAACAACAGAGGAAAAAAGGGGAGAGCAGAAGCCAGGATTAAATGAAAGTAAAATATGGGGATAGGTATGGATCAAATGCTTGGTAACTTTTATTTGCTGAAATGTGCAGTCAAGGAACAAGACCTGAGGGGAAATGGATATGGTAGTCCAACTGGGACATACATTGTAGGAGGATTCCCTAACCTACTAGTTAAAATATTAGGCAAACTGCTGAAATAACCAAAATACAGGCTTTTTGACCTAAAAACAAAACAAAACAAACAAAAAAAAAACACGAAGAAAAAAAGAAAATAAAATCATATAGGTTTGCATTAGTAGCAAGGCATCTGGTTGCTCTTCTCCCTCTGAAAAATCCTAATTAGATGTATTTCTAGGGGAAGCAAAGAGCAAAGTAGAGCTCCGCAGACAGCTACGCAGCTACCAGAATTGCCCTGCATTTTCAGTCCCATCAGGTTACCTTTCATCCAAGATATTTTCACCCAAACAGCACAACACGGCGCTGCTTGTGATGGGGGTTATTGCATCAACTGGAACTCTCCAGCCTGGTTATAAGTCCCCACGATGGGTGCTAGGGGGTTAGCACAGGAATTAGCTTGCTGTGTCTATCTGCGTCTTCAGGGAAAGTAGGTTAGGGGATTTCTACCCATGCAGTACCCATGACATCACTAGTTAGGGGGGATCATCGATAGCCAGAGACACTGAGGAAGAGGTTGGGAAAGTTGCAGGAAAGCTGGAGGATGCCTTGTCCCCAGAGCTTGGGTTCAGCTGAAAATGCCAGCTCCTTTGGGGTAACTTTACTACAGATGCCATGACTTAAAACATTCAGGAGTTTGCTGCATCCAATGCAAAGATTTCTCTGAGAAGGCAAAATAAAGATTCTTATTACTGTCATTATTAAAAATATGGGAGTCTCTAAATCCCTCTGAATACATTTGTTACGAGAGAAAGCCATAATGAACAAATTTCGTTGCAGCTAACGGAACCTTTTATTGGGTTTCACCACATGGTGGCAATAGTAGTAAAGGTTTGACACAAAAGATTTTTCTGGAAGCTCCCAAACCATTAAAACTATAAACCGGGCTGCTGTTCAGTCTACCTTGTGGCATAATACAGCTCTGTTTTTCTGTGTGGAGAAATCAACTGTCACAGCTCCCTTATTAGAAATTGTGTACACTTCCCATTCTCATGCGTCTGGTGAGGACTATAAGCAATTCCAAGATTTCTTTGAATATCTTCTTCACTTCTTTTTTTCCCTCCCACCTTTTCCTCCTCCAAAACACATAATTGCAGCTTCTGTGAAATATTAATTCACAGAAGGTTGTATTCTCAGAATAGGGAAAATTGCAACATTCAAGTTTTCTTCAGCAAATGAGCGAGACTTCAAACACAAAAGTTGCCTAAGTCTTCCAGTAAGGTCAGATATTTGTCTACCAGTTCGGTTGCCAGCAGAAGAAAAAAAAAACCAACACACCAAAACAACAACAACAAAAAAAAAAAACACAACAAACCAACAAACCAAAACCCAACCACCAAGCAGTATGAAAAACCCAATACTTCATAGATGAAGTATGACTTCATTATACAACTTCAGTTGCTAGTGGTGACTGACCAATGTTGCAACATCATTTAGAATCATAGAATGGTTTGGATTAGAAGGGATCGTAAAGATCATCTATTTCCAACCCCCCTGCCACAGTAATAATAAACTCCTATCATCTTTCATTCTGCAGAAAGACAAATTCAGTGCTGACATTCACCCACCCATAGGGTGGAGCAGGGTAACCAGTTTGCACCAGACACAGCATGCACCTTTTCAAGGGAGGGGAAATCAGCCATAAGGAAAAACAGGGTGCAGATCATATTTTAGGTACTCAAATAATTATGTATATTGCGGTTCATCTGAGAGACTTGTGCCCCTTAAAACAACCATGAGGAAGGACTCTAACAGTGCTTATGGTAGTCACACTGGTTTGTCAGTTGTATCATGAGAAGAAGCCCAGAGCAGGAGATTGCTCTCATGCAGGAATTACAACAGGACAGCATACACATAAGAGTTAACACCCCATTCCCATGAGAAGTGCCAGGGATTTATGGCTCTCCCAGGGGATTTGCTGCCGTTGCAGCCGTGCTCCAGAAGCCCCATGTAGCATTGTCTGCAGTGCTGGATCAGCAGTGGCATTTCCTGGAGCACCTGTGTTTTTCTTGGAGGTCTCTCATCTCTGTACTGACCAGACCTGATGTTACTTATCTTCAGTGATTAGATCAGCTCATATCTCCAGGACTGGAAGGAATGATATAAAAACATACCATCCTACACCATCTCGAATGACCTGCCAGGGAGCAGTTTATTTATACGTCCCAGGCGCTCAATCTACTGTGTAGATATGTGCAAGTAGGCAGGTGCAGATTTAGCAGGAAAGTGCCCCAGTGAAGTTCTTTAACCCTGCTGTCATCTATTTGCATTAGGAGGAAGAGCTACACACTCTGCTGCATCACTCGGGACCACCTGGGAGCTGCTCAGTCTTTGTGGCCACTGTTTCTGTGGTGGCCATGTACATCCTGGCTAGTGGAATATGCTTGTCCCACCTCTCGCTGCCATCACCTTCTGGGGCTAACCAAGGTGCTTAGGAGAAATAAGACGTCACTGAAGTCAGGCTTTTAAAAATGGCCCTTGAATAGAAACCAGGACCGGCTATCAGATGGTGCTGAACTGTCTATCAGTGCTAACAAATACTGCTGCCTTTGCTTGGAATCAAACACATGAAACACCAGCCCAGGCTGCACCACGTGGGGCAGCTCCCAGCACATCACTCCACCATGACCACCCACCACTTCTCTCCCAGACTCCATGCTCTGCCCTTCCTTCCCCTGGCAGCCCCAAAGAAGCTGAGCAACCACTGAAAACTGCACTAACATTACTGACGTGAGTAGGACTATGCCAATTTACCTCAACTGAGCATTCAGTCCAGACATCTGCAGCCACATCATGCACAACAGAGAGCTTTCCCTGCAGTAGCTGTGCCTGTGTGTGCTGTTTAGGCTATCCAGTGGCTCTGTTTCAGAAACAAAGCTGTTTGCAGCTCAAATGTTTGATGCAACATGATTCCAAGAAAGGAGCCATCAGTAAAATTGATCTCTATGTCTGAGGAGGAATCTTGGCTGAAATCTTTCCCTGCGAGTCCAACAACAACAGCACATCAGTTACTCCAGTGGATTTCATTTCTCAACCCTTTAACATGTAATTCCTGGACAGATGCCCTAAACTGAAAAAGTAAAATACTTTGCTCCTGGCCACTTGAATTGCATAAGAGTGCATGCCCACTGCTAAGCCATATACAACTAGTTATTTGTACTATACTTGAGACTGCCACAAACCCTGCAGTCTCAAGGGACCAGTATTTTTATATTGGTTTTCCTGAATAATTAATATAAATCACTCAGGAAGGGCCAGAAAGAAATAATGCTGGAATCTCTTACTGAAACTGCCTCAATTTATCAGGTTAACAATTATCATACATGAACATTGTATGTAAGAGCTGAAACTCTGGGTATGCCTTTGGGAATTTATAGTTGCTTTTTGAAAAAGGAGAGGCAAGATACTACTGGGGTTGGACATCCCTGGAGACATCCTTTGGTTCAGAGCTTTGGAGTCTTTCGTCCTTGCTCAGGACAGAACAAATCCCTCAGGCACATCTTTTCTGTGTGCCCTAGGTCTAGTACTTGAGCTTTTAAATGAAGCCTTTTTTTCTCCAAGGGCTGTGAATATCCTGGGAAGTCTACATGGAAAGTGTTCAAATAGCAGAAGGAAACGGTAAGCCAGTTTAGTGGGCTATTGCCTTACATCACACTTTAACAGGTGTCTGATAGGTTTTTTTGTCGTTTAGCTAACTGAACAATGTTCAAGGAAGATGTACCTTATCCTCATTTCTTCCTTAGACACCTTAATCATTGCTGTAGGAGCCCCTATGAATCCATCAAGGAGAAAACTAGAGGAGAGTTGCAACTGAAATCATATACAGGGTAGCTTACCAGGCAGACATAGTAGGAGTTGCCTCATCTTTTCCCACAGAGGGTTGGATGCCATTCATCCCCCAAAACTGGGTAACAAGGAGAAAGTGAGGGTTTGGCTGCTATGCCTATTTTGTTTTAATGCATTGAAGTATATTATGGATTGAACAGATGCTTGTATGAGCAACAGTGCCTTTATATGCCTGGAGTATTTGCCTTACAGTCCCCACAGCACCTGCAAGTACTATGAGTCAGCAATGTGCACCCAGCTGGGTCTCTCCTGTCTCTCCTGACAGAAAGACGAGGAGGGTCACACAGCCTCACACTACCCACATCTGGGGCTGTCCTAAGCAGCACCATTTAGTCAAGTGTCATTTAAATCAGGCCCATTATATGATTTGTGGGTGTGCATATATATATATCATTAGCTGTGCTGTTAGTCTGCTCTACAAATGTTACTACTGGTTTTTCTATAGACAGAAGTGACCTTTTTCCAAAAGATTTCCCTTTTCATATATCAAAGAGTATTAATCAGCATCCAGTCTTCAGTGTTATATCTCTTCCCAGTATGCAAGACCTTAATAAACACCTCTTCTGACTGGCCATCACATAGGGTATTAGAAATTCTTAATTTCTTTGGAAATTTCCCTTTGTTTCTCTTATCTTACCTGTATCGGACAGAAAATATTTCAGGCAGCAAGAAATGTTTAGATGTAGTAGAACTTCCTTACAGTAAATATGTTGAGTTAACAAAGTGATAAAACAGTAAAGGAGGGTCAGGCTGACACCAGGAGTGCATGGTGCCCAGTTACTCCTGTTGTTAGTAGCTGGTGTCTCAGCCAGTTCCTGCAGGGACAAGGGACATAGCTGTGAAACCTAAACAGGGACAGTGTGGAGATAAACCTGATACCATGTTTCCCCTGAACAACATCCGCTTGTTAACACAGTTGTAACTGAGTGCATGCCAGCGCATGCTATTCTCTCTGACGCTCTGATTTCTTTTACCCCATGCCTTGCTCGGCTACAGAACATGGATTCTCCAGCCATACCTCCTTGCTCTGAAGAAGGAAGGTAGAAGCTGCTGAACAGAGCCAAGCACACCCCATAGTTCTGCTTTTTATCTTGCTTTTTGAAGACTTGCTGCCTAATCTCTTTCTGAACAGGAGCCAGTTCCAAGAAAGCAAGACAGCAAGGTCCTTAGGACAAGATGATGGATGGAGACATGGAGTTCAGAGCACTTTGTTCAGCCACTCAAGTTCTTTCTTTAGATAATGATAAAGTTAACTGGATCAATTTTAGAGCTTTATAACAGCAGAATGACTATGGATTGAAGAGTCATGAAGTGCATAACCCACTTAGGTGTCATCAGGCTGACAGAACACAGACTGTACCTGGAATATCCAGTTCTAGTATATTTTTAATAAACTAATTATCTTGCAGATTACATGTCTTGAATAATGGGAAAATCATGACTTACCTGTTCAATATTATCCTGGTTTACTTTTTAATATCACCACATACTAACTGGGATAATACTCAGGCTTTCCTAAGTCCATGCCAAAGCGCCCATTAACTACTGTGTGCTGACAGTTCTGAGAAGAGGAGCAAATCCCCATGGAAGTGAATCAGTGTAACTCCATTAACTTGAATGGAGCTTTATTTTCTCACAGCAAGCAAGTAGCTCTTTCTCTTAGTGTCTGAATTAGTCCCACAGGTAAAGCTGCACCTTTCAATGATTTAAATCAACTCATTTTGTTTCGATGCAAAATTGACCATAAGGAAATGGTAAAGCTATGTCAACTTACATTGGGCTATGGACTGCAAAGACACAGAAGTCAGAGCGGAAATCCTCGGTTTTGAACAAAAAGCACTGTAAATTGTGCTTAAACTGTGTTGTTGGTACAAGTTTGTACAACTTTTCATCTTTAAGTTGTCAGTTCACTGCTTCCGGAAGAAGAAGCAATGGAGTGAAACTTTGATATTGTTTAACAAAGCAACCTGTGTGTGTGAGTAAGGGTGAGGTCTTGGCTTTCAAGTTGGTTCCTGGCATGCAAGTATATCCAGCAGCCTTTCCCAAGTCAGGGGATTGCTGCTGAATTTCCAGCCCTAATTTTGGAAGAGACATGACTGCCCCAGGGTTATTCTGTATATCTACCCTGATTATAGCAGTCATGTTTTAAGCTGGTAAAAGTGAGATGAGACCAAGGCTTGCTGAAACACTGTTAGCAACACAATTCTGCTTTTTGCTTATGCTGAAAAGAGATGACACAGCAGATTAGGTGCAACCTTCTCAAACTGAGCAGGTATAAAATCAATATATTGAAATAGCACAGGAGAATTTGGATCCCTGGCACAACTGGAGACTTCTGAAAGCTGAAGCAGCATTGTAAAGGGAGCATATTGCTTTAAACCAGAAGTTCTCATCTTCACATCTCACTTGCACGCTGAGTTTTCAGTGGTGTAAGTCAACACCTGAACTCAGTTCATTCATTTCTGCTCTTTCCAGCCTTCCATGTAGAGCCTGATGAGATCACTCTTTGTTTGCTTGTTATTATTTCTTGGTTTCTGCCTTTGACAATTTCATAAAACAATATTGAAATTAATGGATCAACCCAGAAGACAAAAATTTACGTATTTTAACAAGCTGAAAAAGCAAATAAATTTTATAGCTTGCTGTGACACCCACAGAATGGCTATTCTGGGACAAATGCTATGTTTCGCTTCAAGTTTGAGAATTTTTATGAAAATTTGGGTTGTGGGGTTTTTTTAATTGGCATTAAGGATGGTGGCAAGTGTGAAGATATTTGTTCTGGCTGGAAAATCAAAACATTCTGTTCTGAAGGGTGCTTTTTCTGACTGTTTGTTTACCTCAGCAGGAACAATTCAGCAGAAACGGGGCAAATTCACAAAACGTTTTCATGTTGCTGAATTCACGTTAATGCCAAAACAACAACAACACAAAAAAAGCATCTAGACTTTTCCCAGAGCTACTTCCAGACTATTACAGAAATTAGAGTGAAATGGTACTGATTAAGATGAAGGGAGGGGGGGTCACCCTAGCAGTAACTCTATCCAAGGCAATGGATTTACGTGAGAGCTGATTCTTGTCCCTTGGTCCTTATAAAGCCCATAGTCTACAGTGGCTCATTTTCAGAACATTCTTCTTCAGTGACATGAGGGTGGAATATTGCAGATAATAGCCCTCATGTTTATAAAGGATAAAAGAAGCAAGATTTACTCAGACAACAACATGCATCCTGGGCGATAGTGAGGCATGGACGCAGGTGGGCAGTACGTTCACTGCACTCTGTAGCCACCTGTCAGGAGAGCAATGTCAGCATATGGCTGGTAGGGACATGTCTTTTGCTTCCTCTTCTTCCTCTCACTTCTTTTGTTCTTTTTGTGCATCTGGTACATCAAGTTCATCAATTATTATTTTCAACGTGCTGTTAACCCATGTCTTACGTGTTTCACGCTTCCATTTTGCCAACCTGTGGCAGCTCCACTTCCCGTGCAAGCCATTTATGTTATCCAGGAGCCAAACTTCATACATGGGAGTGAGTGAGAGTACACCACTGTGAAAAGCCCATGGGTCTTTCAGATGGGGGCATATGCCCTTCCAAAGAGTGCACATGGTTCCAAGGGGGATGCAGAGGAATTAGCATTAAAATAATGTGTTGGTTATGGGAGCTAAAAACATACGCATAGCTGGAAAACACTCTCCCCCATAAACTGGAAAAATATCAGCTATTGTGGGCTATTTGCCAAGGATTCAAATTCTCATGAGCAAGCTCCTCTGAGCTCATTTGAAAATCCTCATGAACTCTGCTGCCATTCACCCATTAGATTCAGGATGAAAAGAAAACCTGGAAGCTGCTGAGAAACCAGAGGGCTGCCAGCCTTCCAGTTTCTGAGCGTGGGACTCAGCCGAGCTCTTCCCACCCCATGGAAAGTGGATGACATAACACTTGGGCCCATTCTGTCCACCCCTCCCGTGGTAAAAGCAGAGACAGGAATCAGTTTGCTTTTGTTTGCAAGCTTTCACAAGATCAAAGGGTTTAGGAGAAAAATAGATGTCTGCATCCATATTTGCATGTAAGCCCAGGTCCAAGGCTGCTCTCCAGTTCCAACGTGACAGTTTTCCACATTGTGGTCACAAAAACACACAGCCCATCTGGATGGTCTGATCATAGAATCATAGAATAGTTAGGGTTGGAAAGGACCTTAAGATCATCCAGTTCCAGCCCTCCTACCATGGGCAGGGACACCTCACACTAAACCATGCCATCCAAGGCTCTGTCCAACCTGGCCTTGAACACCGCCAAGGATGGAGCATTCACAACTTCCCTGGGCAACCCATTCCAGTGCCTCACCACCCTTACAGTAAAGAACTTCCTCCTTATATCCAATCTAAACTTCCCCTGTTTAAATTTTAACTCATTACCCCTTGTCCTATCACAACAGTCCCTAATGAAGAGGTCCTCCCCGGCACCCTTATAGGCCCCCTTCAGATACCATGTGGTGGGTTCAGTCCATTTCAAGGTCATTTGGCCCTTTTCTTCCTGTGTCTGGCTTTTGACAGAAGCTGGGGTGGGTAATGTACTAAAGAAGCTCATGAGTCATGAGGGTGAATGAAGTCAAACCCTTTTCCCAGCCCTCACTTCACAGTCAGAGTTGTGAGAGCTGGACTTGCTGTTCTGTAGAGATTGCTTCTGTCTGAATCACAGGGATGGGATCCTCCTTGTGTCCTGCAGTGTTATCACACAGCGGTCATTAAAAGGATTCTTTTGGGTTTTATGTATTTCACTTTGCTTGGGTGTCTTGCCATGAGCTTAATGCACCCACAGCCATCCTTATCTGTACCTGGAGATTGGGAAGCCTATAAGCCAATGAACATGAATATTACCAACTGTGTGCTCATGTGGGACTACCTGTAGGTAGACATGTTCATGTGTCAACTTTGGTGAACTGATTCAAGCATGCAGCAGTGGAGCAAAGGCTGTGCATTGCACAAGCTCCCTTAGGTGGGAGCTAGCGAAGGACCCCCCTGTCACAAAGTGCTTATTTGATTTCATTTTAGATAAGAACATTCCAAAGTTAAACCCCAAACCTTGATAGTAGTGATGGAAAAAATGAGACTGGTGTTTAATGCTCACTGCCATTCCTTTTATTAATTACCTTTTTTCCCACAAAGACATGGGCAAGATGTTTCTAAATTATTAATAAAATACCTTATCTGGGAAAGAGGGAGAACTCGGAAGCAAGGCTCAGCCTTGTGGCTTCCTTGCTGTGCAGCTGAGTAGCCAGCACCAGGACATGATTCAGAGACAGTCTGTGGGCATATTCATAGCTGTGCACAGCTGACAAAATAAAAGACCCTCAGCTATGGCAATAACCCATATAAAGCATCACCTTCCCCTCCCAGCAGCCAGGGGTGTCACTGATTTCCCCGAAGCCACAGACTGGAGTCCAGTGTCAACCCCATTTGTGGCAGCGGGACATGCAGGTGGCAGTAGCACATGACTGAGATGTGTTCATGAAGTCAGTCACCTCTAGTTTTCTCTTGTGCAGATTTGCACAACTCCAGCCACAAAAGTCAAATACACTGTGTGTTATCCCACGGTGCAGGATGAGACTGGGGACCTGGAGGCATGACTGGGGCTGTCTGGGTGACCCTGGCTGGGCCATCACTGTTGCTAGGAGAAAGCTGCTGAGGAAGGATCTGTAACATCTAGCATTCATTTTTTGGATGTCAGTTCCAAAAAATTGGGAAATTTGTCTTGTTTTGTTTAAAAGAAGCGTTCTTTTAAGTGATTGTTTTTGAAAGGCTGCTGATAAACCCCAACACTGACATCCAGGTTAATGGAGGAGGAGAGGTTTGCATGGGAGAGCCTGAGTTTTGGAAGAAACCCAGTAAAGATCAACCTGCTATAGCCACAAATCTCACACAGGCTTAGAGAACTATTTCAGGCTGCTATCTGCACAAAGGAGGTTTGATCTTTCAAAACTTGTTTTGTCAAAATCCTTTTGCAGTTTGCAAGGGGAAAAGCAGTGATTATTTCTGATGCAGATTGCTAGGGAGGCCACAAACATCTGCCACTGCTTTCCTTCCAGCATCCCAAAGCACTTGGAAAGGTAACTCAGGGAGAGGGATATTAGTGTTTTCTTTGCTGCTATTTCAGTGTATGGTTTGCAAATCTTAATTCTAGTGATGACATGATGATATTCAGATGGTCCAGTGATGTACAACCAGAACTGTGTGATCGGCAGCAGGGGTAGAAGAGCTGTTTGTGGGGCAGCTCTTGAGATGCCCTGCATTAGAAGTGCACCGAGTCACAGTGCCTTTCTGAACATGAGAAAGTTTAAAAAAGTGATTTAAAGCTAAGGGGCAGACTGGCTCATTCAGGGGGAACCCTGAATCTGCCCCCTCCCTGAGCCTGCTTTTAATATCTAATTATCAAGACTAATGACTGATTATGTGTCTCCAGTCTTTTCGACCTTTAATAATTTCTGTACCAACATGCTTTACTGCTTTCCGGGGGAAATGTTATCTGAAGTGTGAAATTAACCATTCTTTTGTTATGAACTCACCACTTGGCCATAGCTGCTAAATAGTTTCAAACCTGAAACATATTTGAACTGTTTCCAAGTTCATCTAGAGCGTGACCTTGTGTGTTTTAATAATTATAATTTCCTCAGTAAAGTACAACTCTAGAACCAGAGAAAAAGACGTTCAGACAGCTGCAGGGGTGGGGATGGCTGACTGTAATGATGAGCTTTACAAATATAGCAGGGGGAAAGCAATAAATCTCCAAAACCAAAGTGCCTTCTCATTTTAACCCTTAGTATACAAGTGTGCCCTGATGGTACAGATGAGCAGACCTTCCTGCAAGCTGCCCCATTACAGAGTAGATGGGAACGTGGAAGGATAATATGGGGGAGGAGGAGGAATAGGTATCAGGTTGAACTTTGTTTTCCCAGCAATCTTCTCCCGTTTCAGATTTTTATCTCCAGCATACTGGTGTAAATCAGCTGAAAGCAGCAGGATTTATCCCTGCTTTGCAGAGAAGTGAGCTGCCATCAGGCACACAGTCGCGGTATGCATGCACATGTGAGTAATCCCATTGGAATCAAGGACTTGAAAGAGAAGCGCGCACATGAGTAATGTTTTGTAGATACAAGGGCTGGAATCTGGGCCACATGGCTCAGGACAAAGAGACATGTCAGTTCTGCATAAATAACACAGTCATTCAGCTTCAAAACTTCAACCTACTTAGCAGGGGCAAAAGTCACTCTTTCCATCTCACATCTAGGAAAGCAAGGACCAAAGCAGCAGGGTGACCTTTGCTGCTGCATGGTGAGAGCTGGGATGAGCCCACGTGTTGGGTGTGCCTGGTGCCCAGGGAGAGGTGGGTGCACAGCAGGCCTTTTGCCCAACACCTGCATGCTCTGATGGGGCAGGGAATGGGATCCTCACTATGCAAGCAAGTGCTGTGTTTTGTGCTGTGATCTTGCTTGGAAGAAAAGCCTGCTGTAAGTAACAGCCTTGCTGCAGGGGAATTTGGACTAGTGAGAGGAAATAGCCTGTTTCTCCTCCAAGCACTTTCCTCCTGTATAGCAACCACCTCCTAAAGCCTCAATGAAACAGGGTTAAAAAACAATAAAAGGAGAGAGCCAGTTCGACAGACCACCCAGGTCAGGGTGCACTTCAGGCACACATCACTCCATGCAATGTAAGGCTTCTTTTAGCCACTTCTGGGAGATTTTACCAGGAATACAACTAACACAACACTTGGCAAAGCAAAGAGTAATAGTGTGATTGTTCTGTCGGCTTCTCCCCTTCTTGACTAATATCGTGCTGAGCAGTGTTCGAGTTAGCGATCTGAAAGGCCTTTTCATTATTGTATCGAAAAGTCCTCTGACTGCAGATCTCTTAATCAAAGGACTTTTATGTAAAGTCACATTTTTTCCAAAACCAGAAAAGTTCAGGCTCAGAGCATAAACATTAGACTCATTATTTAGAAATAGCAAGGAAGTCCTTTGGGTTCTGGTATCAGATCAAAGCTAAAAAATTAAATTGCTTCAGAAAAAAATAAAAAATTAGTTCGTTTTGGGAATCAGCATATTTCTTGTTTGCTTTTTTATTATGCAGCTAAAAAAAGGCATAGTGAGATTCTGTCGGTGGTTTTCAAGTGTTTTCCAAAACTGGATGGATGCTGCATGCTAAGTACTTCCACAGTCTGTGGAGGCAGAAAATATTTTGTTGACATGACAATAAAAACATTCTGCAGACTTATCGAATTATTTTCTCCTTCACCATCCACAGCCACAAGAAAGCAGCATGATCACCACACTCATGTGGAATAGAAACCTGCACTCAGCTGACACTGCTTTTGAACTGAAGTGCTGGAGCCTGACCTGACACGTGGAGGAAGAGATTTTCACCCAAGCTGTGGGTGAGACTTGGGGAGTGGCCTCAGTTCAGCAATGTCCCCAGCCAAAACATGGCCTGACCACGCTGTCCCAAAGGAATCTCTCCTTTTGGGGCTGTTCAGTAGTAACTGGTTTACTAATGGGCAAAGATAATTAGCTTACTACTGCTAAGGGGTTAGTCCCACTACTCTGGTCACCAGTGCTATCCTATCTTCCACCAGTACTACTTATCCTCCTATCTTCTCCCTGCTTGTGGCCTGCACACACTTTTTTAGGCTATGCACACACAAGCGATGGAATTGGCTTTTGGTACAGGACTAGCATGGAGATGTGGGGAAGGGGGAGAGCCATGTCACACAGATAAGCCACTACCAAGACAGGTGCTTTCTCCATCCAAGAAAAATCCCACCCTGGAAACCACTGCTCCTGACAGTGGTTCTCACCCTTATGATGGTGTTGAATCCATGGCCCTGTGGCACCTCAGAAGATGGGGAAAGAAGTGTAGAGACAAGACTGATAAATTGAGATGCTTTTTTCTTACCATTTCCTTCCTGATTATTTTTTTCCTCTAACATCAATTACCTGTGTTCTCACAAGGCAAACATGACCAACCTTCATTCCTGCTGATTTCTGTGGACTTCGCAAGTGCCTCAGAGAGGTGGGACTCTCAAGAAGTACCGAAGGGAGCAGGCTGCCAAGGGCTGAGGAATGGCAGAAATGCCCACATGTTTTGTGTTTGTGACACCGCCACTGATGGGAATCATTTAATCACACAGCGAGACTGGTTCATAATACCTTTACACCAGTCCTTAAGATGTTTCCCTTATCTCTGACTTTCTGTGGTCTGCTAGGTTTTCCCTGCCCAGTTCCTCTGTCATCTAGAAATGGCTTTAAACGCTTATTCCTTAGGAAATGTGAGTTGTCTCCGTGACTCAGCCACACTTTTCCTGCTTGGCTGTCATATGGCATTTCATCTTTTCACTTCTCAGGTCCCCATCTGTACAAAGAGGTTAATAGCCAGACGAAAACAAGCGTAGCAGGGCCAGCTACACACAGATCCCCAAGTGTTGAGGGGCCATATAATTTCTTAAACGAATCAGTCACATGATACTCTTTTCTTGTTTTTTCCACCCTCCTTTACTGGGTAATTGAAACTTCATAGACATCAGGAATCTGAACCATGCATAGCAGTTATTTATATACAAATAGCCTTTTCTCTGCAAATCGAGGTTCTTGTAGGGAAGAAAGTCCTTCTGTGAACACTGGGGTGAACAAGCACCTGTTTCCACAAGTGTTACAATTCCCACAACTGGCATGAACAGTTGATATTCAGGGTATAAAAGCAAATTTTCCATCTCTGCGTTGCAACATAAGCTATGTTGTCCCCAACCAAACCTCAACCAGAAAATACATAGAGCTTTCCAAATGACCGTCCCCTGCTCCCTCTAATAAGGTCTGCTTTCACCTAGCCTAACTTCTGCCCAAGTTTTTGCAGTGAGCATTTCCTATGGGCTTGCCACTTGAAGACCTGCAACTAGTCCCCTAGACTCGAAGGTCTCCAACTAGGAGGAGATAGGAGGCCCAAGAAAGCAGGTGGATGAGCTTGGTCCTCCAGATCTTATCAAACATGAGACACATAGCTTTCAGACTCAGCACCATGCCAATGGAAAGGCAAGAGGATTTAATTCCTCTGCTAAGGCAAGAGGATGTAATTTGACCTTGTAAGTTCAGTAACATGGGAACCAATTACATGGAGATTCAAGCTTCAGCAAGTAAGACTGCATTCTGGTGTTATCTGTTCTCGGCTGCTCAACACTTAGCAAAGTTTAGGATTGAGCTGATGCTGAATTGTCAGCAGTACCGAATCCTCTGGAATTCATGCTTTGTCTTCAGTGAGGAACAGCAATATATATAAATGTCTTCTGGCAGCCACTTCCATGCTCCCATTAAGCCCCTGACCCACTATTTGAGAAACAGCTACTTGAGAAAGCAAACGATAAATCAGTGTACAATAAAAAGATGACTCAAAGCTCTTTCTCAAGGCAAGGAATCAGAGGACAACGGAGTCCAAGCTTTCATGTTAGTTTAGTAAAATTGTGTGATTCTGTATATGAAGCACAGCAAAAGAGAAAGGCAAGCTCTCCTGAAGGCATTGCTGGGCAAGGTTAAGGGAGAGGCTGGGGGAAAGAACGTTGCTCAAGGAGGTAGCAGTGGTTCTTTCTCAGATGTCTCCCCGACTACACGCAACACAGTCTGACGGAGCTCACTGATCCCACCATGAGATCACTTTCTTCCACAAGGATATTGTGTTAAAGATACTTGAACACAGCAAGCTGGTGCTGGAAGCCAAGCAAGCAGCCAGCAAAATAGCTGAGGGAGCCCCACACAGGCACCGCCACCCTACCACGTGGATCTGGCTGTGGAGCCCTGATCTCCAACTACCCCTGTACCCCACTCAAGTGATAACACAGCATCTCCCCCATGCTGCTGCCTTCATATCATCCCAGAAAAGCCATTTTCAAGGAAATGGGAATAACACCAACACAAATTGCTCGTGTCTGAATTGCTCATGGACCTTCAGATATCATTAGTGTCGGAAGAACAGTTTGTTTGTGGCCAAAATCACTGACCCTTCACTGGGAAAGGGAAGGGTCAGCAGTAAAGAGATATTATTATGTGTTTAAAGGAAACATTCATCCAGACACCTATTTTTCTTTCTGTAATGGAGTAAATTGTCCATAGCTGCAAAATGAAATGCGGTGATTTGCTTCAGAGCAGAACACAGAATTAATGTTAGTTCATTGTAGTTAGAAATTTCAGAGTTCAAGGGGTAGAAATATTGTTTTAAAAAAATAAATACTGTAAAATTTTATAACCTTATACTTAACTGTTTTAGTCTGTAAAGATGGGGAAAAAAGGACATTATGAGCCTTTGAGGAGCACATGGGAGTCTAAGACCCAGGGAGACACCTGGTTATCTGAAACTGTTAAGTGGTCACCTTTATCTTTTAAACTCTTCCCTGCCTGTGTTTTGCTGGGTGGCAGAGATGCTCCACTTGCTTTTCAAGCCCAGGCTTTACTCTTCAGTCCTCCACTTGTTCCCTGCACACCTTGAGTCCTGGCCATCATTTTTTCCCCTCTGTCTAGAGCCCCTTTGAGCAGTTTTCATATGTCTCTGGGCTACAGTCTCTCTCTGTTTCATATCTGAACATATCCCTTCCCTTCCATATCTACACTTCTAGAGTATCTCTTCTGGTATTACTTACTCCTAATAACTTTATAATTATATTGTGGAGCCCTGTCAGGCTCCTGGGAACAAAGCTTGTATGAAGGATGCTATACAAAATGGACCTCTGTCAGAGGGGAATTTGCTCTGTGACAGAGACAAGGAAATTGTTTGCTCATTACTCTTATCTAGAACAAATTGCACATAATAACCTTTAATATTTTCTATTAGATCTTGTTCCTCAGACAGACATGATTTTTCAGAAAATTAATCTGCATTTAACTGAATCATCTCAGTATATCTGAGTCCCCAAAATGAGACACTTAAATGTGCATTAAAAAAGAAACAAACGACTACTTCACTGAATGTGGCCCTTGTTTCACCGCCCTTGACACAGGCTTAAAAACTCAAAACTGTTGTATTGACTTAAGATAAATGCTGCAAGACCATAAGCAATCCATTGTTCTTATGGTACCCAATAATCTAGTCTTTTTATTTAAATATGATAGTAAGTAATCCCAGAGCCAATGAAAGCATGGAACCAGCTAGGTGCTACGTTCCACAAATACTATATTGCATGGAAGAGTTTAACTCCTTATCTGAAAAACAGTTGGCTGTGACCGCATTAACAATTATATTATCAGTTTTACTTGGCAACATTTATGTGTCAAAATGTATCATGAGTTTCACAGCTTAGTTCCAGAAATAGGCTGTGATCTGGATGACATCACAGCTCTCCGTAATACCCTTTTTTTGCTTTTCTTCCTTCCACAAACACTTGTACTCCCAGTCCTCTACTGAACCCGCTCAGGCTGTTAAGACAAAATGAGCTCTTCCCACCTTCAGCTCTATGGCAAGTCAGAGAGGAGGGTTGAAAAGTTTACCAAAACAGCACGTTTTGCTCCTGAAGGACAGAAGTCTTTGTGGCTCTTCTATGGTAGAGCAGGAAAAACACAGAGACTGTATTAAAACCATAAGCATTGTGCAATGAAGAGACACCAAAGGCTGACGATGACTGAATGAGGCTGTCAGTTTGCTGCATGATGTAAAAGGGTAAGAATGTGTTATGATTGGGAGGCATAACTCCCTTACTCAAACAACATCCCTGGATGAGCTGTGCAGATAGCTTAGCCTGGAGCATGGAGGAGAGGTAGTACAGTGAAAGATTACGAAAAGCCAGGAGTGGGCAGAACTGAAAGTCTCCTCTCAGAAGCCTAACTGGGATGCAATAAATAGTAAGCAGCTGGGTTCAAATGAAGCAGTAGAAAGTGGCATTGTGAAACTGCATTGCAAAATTCAATTAAGTGAAGTGGCAAATAGCTACGTAACTGTCTGTTGTGTTCAATTAAGTGAAGTGGCAAATAGCTACGTAACTGTCTGTTGTGTTGGGGCAGGGAGTCTGGGTGCCATTTTGATGATTCATGACCAAGTATTACAGTCTTTTCAATTTTTTCACAAATGTATACCAGGAAAAAAATAAATAATTCTGTAATTTTGTTTATAGCATTCAAAGAAGAGGAGATAAGGCATTCTGCTTTCTGTATGTTAATCTTTTCCCTCAAAAAAAGCAATGAAGGATGGAGTATAATTAAAAATATGTAATAAATTGCCATGGCCAACTCAGCATCTCCATCATCTAAGTCACAGACTATAACATTTTCCTTTATTTTGAAAGTCCAGTTTCCTGGATCTCTGCATAACTGAGTGTTATGTTCAAAATCTAGAAAAACATCCTGGAAGTTATAAACTGAGGCAAACAAGCAAACAAAAAATAGTCCATCACTGAATTGAAAAGCTGTCTCGGGAACCATTCAGGAAAACTTAAACAACTAACCTACATTTTGAAATGGAGCATTTGGACCACATTAAACTCTGGGGCAGTGTTAGCCATTCCAGCTTTGATGTAATTTACTTTGGAAAAGAGTTAAGCAACAGTGAAGTTAAAGTAGTTCGGTCAGAAGCTGAAGGGAAGCTTTATAATGTACTTTAAGGTCTTCAGGGTTTTTTGGAAACTCCTGTGAGCTTCATGCAAACAGCTCTTCTGAGTATTGGGGGTGTTGTTATCAATTCCTACAGAGGTTTGGAAATGGCACAAAGCCCAAAATAAAGGTATAATTAAGACTTTCTTGCTGGTTTTCTGTTTTATTTTTCATTTCCATTTCCTTCTTTTTTTCCCCCCAAACCCAGAGGCAAAATCAAAAATAAATAAATAAAGGGGAAAGAAAAAAAAAAAAGGGAAATTGCAGAACAAACAAGATGGCAAAATAACAAAACTATTTTTCAATAAGCTGGGAATTTGCTTCAGTATGCAGCTCTTGGAGGAGAGGCAGTTTCTGTGAGCTGGCCAGATTCCCTGTTGCAGACATATGGACACCTGGAAAAAAAGACAAAAGAAAGTTTTATTCTTGCATAATCCTGATTTTTGTAAGAAGCAGAAGTACTCCTTATTAAGGAAAGATTGAAAGATTACAGAACCCATAAACTGAAGCTTTTATTGGTTAAATGATAAAGAGGTATAAACCTGGGAGCTTTACTCGCCCTACAAATGTAGGATAACTCCATTAAGACTGATGGTGCTACAGAGTTAGTAAGCTGGTTTTGAGAGGATAGTCCAGCTGGTGAAAATAAAATACACTGAAAATAACGCAGTGGAGATAGGGAGGGAAAAGAGGGGGAAATGTTATAAAGAATATCTTTATTTGAATTAAATTCTTGTTGATCTTTAATGAATTGTTTCCTGCGGGAAGAGAAGAGTAGAAACTGTTAATGGGAAGAAAAATACTTGTTGAAGATTTAGAAGATATTTTCCATAGTCCCAGCCTTGAGGCTGAATGGGAACAGAGCTGGACTCACCCAACGGAAAATACAAGATTTGTGAGGAACCCTACAAAATCTAAAAGAGAAGAGAGAAGCAAAGGTCTGTTTCACTGAGACTAAGCAAGGAATAGAGGAGGATTGGAAGCTGAATGCTGTTCGTGTCTTCAATTTTTTTCAAACCTAAGCTATGTAAAGCTTCTTAGCCCTGTGACAATTTTGCTGGTCTTTCTAAACCTCAATTGGTTAGTTATGTATTCTCTATCATGATTATTTATTTTAATCTAGTAAATGGAGGCTCGGACTAGCTGTGAAGGTGATGGGAGGGAGCTCTGGAACACTACAGCATCTTGTGGAGAGGTGATACAGAGCGTATTCAGTGGCATGATGTTGTGGGGGTCCAAGAGAGGCTGGGCAAGGGGAAAAGGTAGCACTTGATGCAGTTTATCCTGAGCTCTTTTTTAGTAGGAGATGACCTGAATTATGCCTAAATATTGGCAATTGTCCTCAGCTGCTTTACAGGGTTCTCTGGTAGCTCTGGGCACTCTTCCTGGGGACATCTGTGGTGAAAAAGCGAAAGCAAAATAGCCAGCCTGCTTCATCAAATGTTCTCTGAGCTATGTGTGCTATTAAATGCATTTATTTTCTTAGTAATCTTTTGTTGCTGGTTTCCAATGAGGCACCGCACAGAAATCTCCCATTATTCAGGAGGTCTGGAAACAGACATTCAGTCCTGCCTGTGACTTTAACAGCAGTTGGATTTCTAGAAAGAAGTGGGAGAGTGGGGAAATCTCAAGTCTTCTTAATGCACCAAAAAGGAAAGAGGGTATTTCCTTCCCTTGCCTTGCAGATTTTCTGTAAAATAGGGTAGCTCTCTTTTGGGCAAAGTATGTGCTAATGTGTATGGAATTGCATCACTCAACTAGATTTCATCCACCACTTGTGACATTCATTTTTTAAGGGAAATGTGTTTTGCCAACAGGACTTACAGCAGTAATATTACCAATACTAATTTTCGTACTCCATAAGCTGCAACCACATCAACTTAAACAGCAAAGTAGCTATTACAAGGAGGTATGTGATTATCTAAAGGCAATATACATGTTGCAGGTGTTTTATTGGAGTACTTCAGAGGCACTTTCTCATTAAGGGCTGACACAGATGTGGTTGTAAGTTTTAGAATTCATATTGGGTTACCAAACCTCTTAACATGTGCTTGCCAGGAGGCGTTAAAAATACTACCATCCCCCTCATAAAGCACTTGGATAGGCTGTGTGTATATGTCAGTGTAAGTACAGTTCCTGGGGTGCTGTCTGTGTGCTCCTGCATCAGGATTTAGACTGCTTGTACCCTTTTATAAAGACTTGTAGAGCATGTTTCTTAAGTCACCACCAGCCTGTGTCACAAGTTCATCAGAGTACTCCTTAGCCTCTGGGATGACCAAGTCTCTGGCGCTGGTTAGGATGGGGAATGCAACTACCTAAATGGCATCTTTGAGCACTGGGCCTTGTTTCCCATATATGGCCTAAGAATAAAAACAGAATCTACTAGAAAAATGTATTTCTCTTTGCAGTTAGAAACAAATATTTTTATGATATCTCCCACAAAGGAAGGTGAAGGCAAAAATACTGAATGATCTACACCACCAAATAATGGGACTTCTTAGGTATCTTCTTCCCACTGGCACACTGGTAACAGGTGTTGTGGGAACTGGTAGGACTTTCAGTCCCTAGGTCTAGAATTCATTTGGCCACAAGATAAAGATAGAGCTGAACCTATTCATAATCTGACTATAGTGAAAAAGAAGGAAGCGGAGCAGAGTGAGATCTGTCCCCTCTCAGGAGGACCTGTCACACTCGGCTAAACTTGATGGAAGACCTGGTCTTACTAAATCACTAATTTGAATAGAAACATGGTGGTGGACATTAATGCAGAAGAGCAAAAAGGATGTTTCTGGCCACCTAGTCACCAAGGTTTGCTTCCCTCCATGTCACTAGTGTAGTAGGGCGCCTCTGGCCCATGGATCCCTCCCATACTGGATGGCGTCTTCATACCAGAAGCAGAGCTGTAGGGGACAAGTAGCAGCACTCACAATCTGTCATGAACATCGCATTTATGCAGTCACATACATCCTGTCCTTGGATGTCGCAAGTCAATATGTGTCAAGAAAATGCATTTGTCAAACGTACCTGCTGACTTTTCTGAACAAGTTGCACAGATGCTCACCTCTCCTTTCTAAAAAAAAGGATTGTGTTGCAGCCAGGATTGCTATAGGAGCTCAGGAACAAATAAATGTGTGGCTCAACTCCAAGGGGTTTTCCTGCTTGTTTCCTCACAATTGACAAAGAAGCCAATGTTGTTTAAGAGTAAGGCAGGATGACAAATCCATGCATGTGCTCTACTTTGTAGCTGTCTGAGCCTGCTGCTGCAGAGTTTTCTTAAGAATGACAGCATTATTATATATTTCCTGGCAGAGACAGTCTAAACTGATGCCCATTTTCTTCGTTCTGTCCTGGGAACTGCAACCCAGGATGTATTAAAACAGGAAATACCATCTAAAATGTTGAAAAAGCTAGTTGACAAGAAAAAAAAAAAAATTCAAATCTTACCAGTAGACAGATTTCTGTTGTAGTTTCATAAGTGGATGTAAAACTGAAATGATCTTAGCAGAGCAATTGTGTACTGTTACACCATGTTGTATCCCAAATTATTTCATTCAGTGACATTCCTTGGCACTTCTACCAGCATGAAATAGTTGAGTGCAGATTGATCTTACAGCAGTTTGAAATACATGTCCATCAGTGGAAACCTTAGCCAATTGGAAAAAACACAGGCAGGTGCCCATCAAACATTCACAGCATGGACTTGATCTTTGTCAGGATTTTCCTAACACCTAATGACAAATTAACCTAGTCCATTAACCTGCAGGGCTTTTATGCAAAGGAAACCAAGCTCCATCAGAGAGGGATCCCATGCAGTTTGTCACAACCAGAACTTCTCTGCTTCATTTGCTGCTCTTGTGTGTCTGAAATTTCCCATGTCTAGGGAGTCAGGCTTGAAAGTTAATCTGGAAAGGCTACAAGGATTTTGCTGTGGAAGCTGCTACTGTGAAGTTATGATCTGATAAGAGGGAGAGACAAACCAGAGTTGGTTAACAGCTGTCTTACTCCTCCTGCTTCTGCCACTTACCTTTGGCTGCCCTTCTCCCAGACCCTGTGTTAGGATGGAGAATATGGATTTGCAATTGCACAGAAACTCCTTGTAACCTCTGACATGATTACCATCTTCTCATATCTTAGAAGCCTACTTAAATTACAATAAAACACTCCAAAAGTACCCCCTTCTTCCTCCTGTTTCCTGTCAATAGAACTACACTCTCGTAGCAACTGCGGGGTTATTAACTACCCGCATGTCAAACAATTCCTGCTGGAAAATCCATGGGTGAATGAGAAACAGCAGTGCTGAAAAAGCTAGAGAAGAGTTTGCACCTAGAAATGCAAACCTAGAAGGTGTGACGGCATCATCCTTGAATTTTGATGGTGAAGAGTGGAGTATGTCCTTGGAAGTTTATGTGGAACGGATCCATCGAGATATAGTCATGGGCAACCTGCTTTAGGTGATCCTGCTTGAGCAGGTGGGTTGGGCAAGATGACCTCCAGAGGTCCCTTCCAACCTTAAACATTCTGTGATGTTGTGAACCTACTGATGAACTTTGTTTCATCCAATCTATGTAATATCTCACTCCCTTAGATACCCATTTTATATGTTAGAAGTAAAAAGAACTCACACACCTTCTGCTGAGACTTGCCTCACATACATCTTGTGGTGAGACAGACCAGTAAATCTGATGTCACTCATTTGGCCCGTATCGTTGGTTTGAGGGAGAGGGTTTGAGGGGAGATGAGGGACTGGGACTGGAATACCTTTTCTATTTTGCTTCCTGGGGTTAAATATCTTATATAGTTTTCTCTAATTTTAAACTGGCAATTTTCCCATCGACACACTGGGTGGTAACATGGCCCCACTGAATTCCTACTCCCTCTTGGGCTCAGTGGTGCCAGAATTTCAGCCAGCGACTTCTGTCACATTGCCCTAGGTCAGCTCTAATATTTAGGTCCTTTAAAAATGACATGTTGGTCCCCTGAAGCTCCTCTTCCCACTGAAATAACTGATTAGGAATATCTAGTCTTTGGCTCTTGGAAAACTTCTATCTGTATTCAGAGGGATGTGTATTCTAACGACTGAAGATTTTGTTAGATGATCTGAGTTATGACTCACTCGATGTCATTTCAACTATGGAGTTCTCTAACTCCTTGATTAAAAATGTCTTATCTGTAGGCATCTAGTCACCATCTGAAGACTTTAGGAGACAGACAGATAAAAAACACTCCTTCATCCCTTTACTGCAATTTTTTTCTTAGACTCCATTCTGTTATGTCCTCTTTACAACCTGTCAGTGCATACAGTAATGGGAGAATATAAAATATATGGAGAGTTTATTAATCTAGAACCAAAATTAATTATATCCCTCAAAATTAGAGGCATATGAAATTTCTCAGTACAAATTAGAATGTTTTTTAATTTGGGAAGAGAAAGTCAGTAGGGTCTATTTGGAAAATAAACAAATGTGTTTGTTTTCACATTGCTGAGATTTTGACTTTGTTTTGCAGTTATCGAAACATGTCAATCAGCTCAGAGCCTAATGAGAATTCCACCCACCAAAACCAAATTATGTTTATAATGAGTAGAAATGGTTGAAAACTCTGAATTTTGAGTGCTTGATTAAAGCATGTTGATTACTTACTTTTTCAAAAAGAAAAGAACAGATTCTGATGTAAATATTGTCAAAGGCTCTTTTTCATATAAATTTTCTGTGTAATTAACAAAATATTCGTTGGTATTATTCATTTTTTAAATAAAGAGGTCTTCACAAAACCTGTGGCTCATCCTAAGGTATAGTTTATGCACATATAACACTCAGGGAATGAAATCAGACAGTCTAGCTTATGAGTATAAAAAAAGAGTTTACCTTTGCAATAATGCTTTGTCTTCATTAGAGGAAAAATTGAAGCTAATTTATAAATCAAACTAGTCATCGAAATAAGAAATCCTTGGAGACAACAAAAAACTTTTACTTCGAGATGAGTTAGTTGTAACTAGTACACCTATTCAGTCTTCACTAGCAGTTGAATATTTTGGAGTAAAAAGTTTTTTCCTCCTGTTAAAATATATGCTAAGATCAAGAGGAAGATACAGAGAGAGGTCAGCAAGGATCAATCTTTAAGAGCAACAGCTTGCTCATTAGTGAATGCAGTAGACTTATTACCACAGAAAGAGTAAAATCTAGCGATTGTATCTAAGAAGTATGAATGTTTTCCTTGTCAAATGTCATTCTCTTTAGAATTTGGCAAAAGTAACTTAATGTAACATTTTTTCATGTGAAATTCAGCTGGGCTGTGACTTTGTAATCTTTTTCTCATGACGGTAGTATAATTTGACATATCAACTGTATATTTATAATGGAAATAAACTTCATTATGACTCCCCAAAGGGATCTGATCTAAATCTCACCGAAAGAAAAATGGAAAGACTCCCATTGACTTCTCTGATCTTCGGTCAAACTATTGTAGCTATAGAGTTCTCTTGCTTTCCCACTTTATGCTTTGCACCCTGAAACCACATATATTATAAATCTGTTTGCTCAAGTCATCTCTTGTTTTGTTCCCATTGTTTTACAGCATGTTATAGGTGCACTTGCAATGTAAAGCTGAACAATTACCATATTTTTTCAGTGTTATTATCTTGGCAGCAGAGAGTACAAGTATGACAGTGTTATAATCTCAAGCTTACATTAGGTCGCATAGAGCAAATTTTGCAGGAAGGTAACTCTGCTGACTCCTATATCATTACAATCAGTTACAGGGGAGCAGAATTTGGCCCCATTTCTGCAAAATAACTGTGGCTTTCCTTAGCAGTCTGATCATGTCATAATTCACTTTAATGCTCATGTATACTAGCCCAAGGGCTTATATAATTATTAAACCTGTCTCATCATGAAAGATGGATAAATCACACCTGAATACAAGAGTAGGAACTTGTTGTTTTGTTTAGATTTTAAACATTTTAAAATCATTATTAAATGAGCAAATTACGTATGCCCTGCAGTAGAGGATACTTCTTACTGTTACTGAAATAGATTTTGAAGAGTACAATTTTATTAGAAGGAAACATTGATTAACAGGGTTGTAATGAGTTTATCTGAACATAAGTCAAGGAGTAAAAAACAAAGATAAACTCATTGGACATAAACTACCGTCCAGTTGGATATTAGAATATTTCACAAATCAATTAATACTTTAACCTAAGCCACAATATATCATATTCATGAGGGACTCTAATTATGCAAGCATCTGTCAGGAGTGTTATTTACAGAAGGGTTTCTGAATAACCCAGACAATCATTTCTAGTTAAGATAAAGTCCCAGAAGGTGGGCCTCCCCTGACTCGAGAAGCAGAGATTTCCACTTAGCTGTGTCTGCAATACACAAGGAAGTAACAAAAAAATCAAATATTCTATGAAAGCAAATGTCAGGGAGACAAAACTATCTACAGTCTGATTTAAACACTAAGGAAGTGAGCAAAAAGGATCACTTTAACTTCCATAGCCTTATATCAAGGTCTTCTGATGTATGCAAATGGAAGTATTAAAACCATGGATTGTGGTAGAACAAAGAGAAGCTCTTGCAGACATGGGATGATACAATATTTCTTATTAAGAAAATATGCCATGTTGAAGGAAAAGCATTCAGATGTATTGAGCAGCTGTTTTCAATCACTCCATAGTCAGAGTTAATTGCACAGCTCCTTCCCTACATCAGTTACGGATACATTAAGATCCTTGCTGTTAGCAGGTATATATTTAACTTTTTGATCCTTTTCCGATTCATTTAATACTTGTGCAGATAACTCTTACAAACACCATGACTATTTTATGTTGTAGGAACAGTAAGGAGTAGGAACATGGGGCTGTAAAAGGCAATTTCTTTCTTTTCCTTATATTTTATTTTAATGATGTTAGTTTTCTTTCTTCTACAGCCAAATCAGCAGCATTTGTAATAAGATAGATACTAAATTCCTGCATTTTTCAGGGCCAGTTCCACTTCTCTGGTCACTGTTATAGCCAACCACCTGTATAGTTACAGCATTCTCCCTCCTCATAATGAACACATGATAATTAGATCTGTTTAACCTGCTGAGAGAAAAAGGACAAGACAAGGGCTGAATGTTAACAGCCTGCCTTCTCTGTCTCAGGAAAAAACAAGTTTTGAGCTGCCATGTCCACTCACGCAAATTCTGCTACTCACTTGCTTTGACACCAGCTGCCACTGGCACTCTTTCAGATAGAACCGAGATCTACAGCTTTTCTTTTCCACTCACCATGATGGTAGATGCCATACGCAAAAGACTTTGGGATTTATGGTTATTGTAAAAGTCCTCCTCTGTTGTAAGACTTGTGCAAGCAAAAGTGCATAAAAGCTGAGGAGGCCACAAACTTTCCACTACTTACTGTGCTGATTCAGTTATTTGTGTAAGTCATGCTCTTCTATTTATCTTTTCTGATTCTAGGGAAGACCTATCCTTGTGACAATGGAAATATGAGGAGCTGGTACCTCCATTCTGAGATCCCTACTACTCTAGTGACATGTATCTGGTGACATGACATCTATCATTTTCTCTGAATGCCACCCTGAATCATACTCCAGGGGGAACAAAACACGGCTCAGTCCTGTCATCTGATAAATCTTTTTCTGTCATTATAGTCACTTGCCATGGTTGGTCAACCTTAATCCTTACCTTTTGTCAGAAGTTAGACCTTTTGGAGTAAAACCTTCAAGTGTATCTTATGAAGTAAGCCCAAGATCATTAGGATTTGTAGGAAAGCAATGGGAAATTTCAGTCTGAAGATCAGCAGAGCTTCTGCCATAAACTTTGAGGTTGGTAGCGAGTTATTTGTCCCACTGAAGTATTTAAATCAAGTTTGCAAAATCATGGTTGCAACTGTGGATCATGCAAGTATCAAAGGAAAGTATGGATTAAAGAGAGAAAACTAGTAAGATAATGTATCCTTTGTGCAGTGAGGTTATATATTTAACAGATCTCTAATGAGTTACTTAATAACATACCAGATGCCAGAGACTTTACAGAAAAACAGAATTACTTAGATGTTAGCAGGCATTCCTCCTGGCTGACCATACATAGCTAGCATATGAGATGTTACTTCTGCCACAATAGTTCAAGATTTGTGTTCTCTCTTTTCAGTGTTTTTATTGTGGATCTGTGTAATTGTTCTGTCTCTGTTTGCCATGCAATAAAGAGACATTCATGTTCCATGAAATCACAAGCCAAGGACAAAGCCATGCCATTTCACTCCAGCTATAAATAGGGGAGCTTTTAGTGAACCTCCCTTTCCCGATCATCAGGTTTTGTGCTCTACAGGGATTGTGACTGAAGCTGAGGAGGACAAAAATTGTTTCCTCAGAACTAATCACATTAAGAATTTCCAGCCTGGATGCCAGGAGGGTGATGAGTAAGAGCTAAACCACCTTGATGGATCTTGAAGTTCGCTGGAATTTCCCTTGCCTTGAAAATGGAGCCCAGCCATGATAAGAAGTGGCACAGCTTGCTTCACTGATGGACCTTCAAAGAGATTCCTCCTTCAAGGTATATCAGACGTGAGAGTCAAAGGAGTAGGGAGGTATTGGGGCTTTATTGAGGCAGAAATCAAAATTTTCTATTTTATCTGTCATCATTGAGCCAACAAAGCTGTAAGAGCTGCACTGCTAACACAGCTCTGTCAGGCTATTTCCAAGAAAGACTGGGGCTGAAGCCACCCACTCCATCTCCTACTACCCTCCCTCTAAAAGTCTCTGGATCAAAATGGTTTGTGAAGCAGCTGCCCCAAAATCTCCATCAACACCTGGCCTTTTTTTTTCCTTAGCCCAGCACTTTTAGGAGCCTATACAAATCTTAGTGCATGGCTAAACATTTGCTATGACCTTACTGAGAAACTGAACTTCCAGGAAAGCTGTGATTTGTTTGCAATTTTTTGAACATCTTTTTTAAAATTTTTGTATATCTTCATGAACCACAGAGCATTAAAAATTAATTAATTTGGTGTTGTTTTTGATGAGCTTAAGTGGCTCACAGAAATGGTCGGGGAAAAGAAGCAAACTTTTTGTCCTTCTGAGGTCCACTTTGTCAGTAATTTGGCTTTTCTTCAGTAACTGATGTTAATTTTCCAGCACATTTATAAGGCACTTCCAGCAGACATTTCAGTGCTTGCAAACATTTTGCAAACAGACCAGCACCCCACGTGTGCAGTGACTGCTGGACTATAGGATGGCTTCATAGTTAAATCCACTGGAAGTTCAAAACCTGCAGGGATTTAATGTATGAGCCTGCATAAAATACTTAATCCCTTTTCACCTCAGGCTGCAACTATGCTGAACCCCCAACACGCTAAAGCTTTTCTCTGACCAGTCTGTAAGATCCTCACAGACACATCTAGATTTCCAGTCAAGTCTGGGGACATGTGCTGAATCCAAGGGATAAATCCGGACTCGCCATCACTCGCCTCCCAACTGCTGCCCTTCCTGGCATGTGATCCCAATTCACAGGAGCTGACCTTGATTTCTCCAAGTGCAGCAGTAGCTCTGTCCTCTGCTCTCAGCTAGAGATCTTTTTACCCTCACTCAGGTCATTCCTCAGGACTTTGCTGAAATAAATTCCCCTTCAGTTATTGTTTGAGCTGCATGGGTTTCCATGCTTATTAAGCTTTCTATTTTACAACTTGCAGGTGACCTTGTCTTTCTGATTTAAAATGTGATCTAGATGTAGGGCCAGTCTCATTTTTGCATGGTTTTACCATGAGATTATGAAAACTACTAACGGAATAGAAATGATGTTAAACAAAATATGAAAATTTATCTACTCCCATGTCAGCACAACCTTTTAAAGAGGGCCTAAGAAACCGCAGATGTTTTTTATATGAAAGATTAGTACATTTACTGCAAAGAAAATCACACAAAATATGCTTGCGTTTCAAAATAACTGACCTTTGAGCACCTCATCCAGTGGTTGCATACATGAAAGCAGGGAAAGGTGTATTATCTTCCTTGGCTTGACTGAGATGTTAATAGGCATCTGGTTAATGATCCGGCACACTTGCACTGGTACTCCAAGCTTATCAGGGCTGGATGCTGTTTAAAAAACAGGTCTGTGGAAGAAGAAAGATTCCCAAATTTGTCTAGTATCTTTCCAAGTGCATTCATGTATCCATTCAAATTCTGGCATCCTCTTCTCAAAAGTTTTCAGGAAGAAAAATGGAAACAATATTTTTTTCCTGGTGAAAGGAAATCCAAACTAGACAGATCCCATCCACTCTCCATGCTTTAGCTGTTTTCTTACCTGGTTGAGTAACAACTCTGTTATAAGTAGATCCCTTGATTGTGTTTTATTTGTGTTGTAGGTGAACCCTCATTGCAAAAAAAAAGAGCATGACTTATGTGAATCATCACCTTAAGTACTTTAGTGGTTTAATATTTCCAAGTTGCTTTGGACCAAAGGTGTGAGGATCTAATTAGGTCTTAAATTTTAGAGACTGAGTCTACTGGCTGGAAGAAGTATCTACTTCTTGTATCCTAAGCAATCAAAAGGAGTGGAACAATAGGAGTGGTGATAAGCACTTGCCAGGAATGCTGGCAAGGGTAATATCTACCTAATAGGATTAGTATGATGAATACCTTTATAGTGTAAAGATAAATAAAAAGATTCTGATACCATGAGAGGGGTGGATGGATGGATAGATAAATGGATGGATGGATGGATAGATAGGTAGATAGATAGATAGATAGATAGATAGATAGATAGATAGATGATAGATAGATAGATAGATAGATAGATAGATAGATAGATAGATAGATAGATAGATTTTAAGACAGTCAGTGTGGTTGGAACTGGAATTTGGACTCTTCCTGGCTGTCTGCACATTTAATCTTACATTGCCAAGTGGTTCATGGTCCTGTGTAAAAGGAGTTTTACCAGCTTTTGTATCCTGTACATTCATTCTACCTCCTTCCCAGTTCATCACCTCAGCTGACGCAACGACAAGCACCATCTGCCCTACCTGAAATTAAAATAAACAATTCTTGAACCCTCATGGTACAAAACCAAGTTTAGCTCATGCTCCAAACCCTGAACTAGGAGAAATGGATTGATTTACAGTGTGAGGAGTCTCACAAGGAGTCTCTTTAACATTAGTAGGTTGTAGATTTAATTCTATTGAAAATAGCTTTCTCATCCCCCAAGCATAAATTAATGAATCAGTAATTTACTGAGTCAGTCAAATACTAAATCTTTCAACAGAAGGGGAGAGGTGAAAAAGAAGTATGCTTCAGAGGAGCATTAACGTGTTATCCTCTTTATTTGGTGCCATAATCACACTAATTAGGGCAACTTTTCATTAAACTCTTTTCATCTAGATTGACTCACAAAATTGCAGTTATTAAGAACAGGAAAGCTAATGGCTCATATATGCTGTTATGGATTTTAATAACAGCCATGCTAACTATGAGAACTTGCACCCCACAAGTTTTTCAGAATAAGCAAGTGGTGGGTTGCACCCACTGGACTGACAGAAATGTCACTATTGTCCACATTGTTTGTATTCCTTCTCTTTCTCCACAATAGTCTAACTCACTGTATAGTTGCCTTCTTTGTCTAGCTTGACATTTGGTCCCACACAACTAGAGTCTGGTCTGAGGTAACCAAGTAGGAGCTGGTTGTACTTTAGGGTTGCTTTTTTTCTTTCTTTCCTAAACAGGTCCACTTGATAACAGCAGTGAAGCATTTCTGAATGCCACACGGGTACCCACTGTGGAAAAACCCCTACCTACATTTTTATGGTCTGTCCACACATGAAAAGGTGCCTTTACAAGATGTCCTTCTTCATACCCTAAACATGAAACCTGTAATTAAATAGGAAGAACGAAGTTACCAAGCAGTAAGCACTAAAAAGGCTTGTGCTTCAATAGTGTTCTGTTTCCAGGAGCTCAGGTTAGCCTGAAAGGATAAAAATCGTGCAAAAAAGCAGGTCACAGCTATTTCTAGAAATCGTGGAGGTGACTGGAGCCTCTTGACGCCAGGAACTGGAATTTCCAGACACTAAAGTAGCATTAAGGTAAAACATATCTGATGCCAAGGAGCTCACAATTATCATTAATTCAACCACAAGTAAGTGCATTTCAGGTAGTATTAAAAGGTTGGATTAAGACTACAATAGCAAGGACATTTGTTTAAGTATAAAAGTCCAGAGAGACAGCCCAAGCTGTGCCCATCAGAATGGCTTCTGGGAAAGAGGCACAATGACATAAGCAGAGATCAAAACGTTTTAGCTTTTGAAGGTTTTTGTCTTCCTCTGTTTTCCAAATGAAGACACTTAAAAATGTAGGAGCTCTTGTGACTGGATTAAATTAGGTCTTTAGTTAATTCTGCAATCTTCCTTAAAAGAGCCCTGAAGTAGAACAGTAACCGTTACTTACATGTAATAGATATTTTACAGTCTTTCTAATTACATATATTTCACCAATAGCTATTATGTACAGTCAATTAAATGTGCAGTTAAAACACCTTAAATTGCATACCATGGACCATACTGAGTAAATAAATAATTAGAGAGTTATTAAAATGCAAATTCCTAACATAAAGGAGCGATTATGGAAGCAGAAAGTATTTGAGCTCCTGCCTTACTGACCATATCAGGTTTTCTAGTGGGTCCTGCATTAATGTTGCTGACACAATAGGCACAGAAGCAAAATGGTTTGTTTCTGTGAGTGCCTAATTACTTACAGCTTTTAGATCCTGAGGTTTGACTTAATGGGTTGTAATGGCTTAGAAGGGAAAAGGAAACTCCCTGCTCACCCAAACACTAACTAACATTCTGAAAAATGAGCGTTATCATTATGTATTTTCTCCGTATCTATCTTTGCCCATCATTCAAAATTGGTCAATTTTTAATGTTTTTTGTTATTTTTTTTTTCAAACTTAGCTATCAGAAAAGGAACCATTCTGTTTGCCAGACTCATCCTAGTGAAAGCTGAGATCAAATGGAGCTAGGTCATGAAAAACTGGCATAGACCTGTCAGGGCTGCAAATGAGTCCTAGCAAACGCATGCTTTTGATTCATGGAGCTGCCTTTCACCCCAAACTTCAGGTGTGCACCCTGGCTTTTGCACACAAAGCTCAGCAATTTGACCACCCTGCCCAAGAACCTATCCAAACATCAGGGCTTACCTCTTCTGGACACACACATTTTAATCTCTTCAAACATAAGTCATTGGATGTTCACAGTTGGAGGCGTCTCGAAAATGCTGTCCGAGGAAGTCTTTGCAGTGTTTTATTTCAGAGTCACTTGTGTCCTGTTTAAATCATGAAGAGACAAATTACAGCTCAGGGGCTGTTTCCCTTGGATCAGCAAAAAATGTTGGTATATACATAGCTTCTCTGCAGTAATAATCAAATACAGAAACAAGTTCCTAGCACCACACAAAGCAATGAAGGGCTGTAGATCCTAAAAATAATTCAGTAAGCTAACAGAGGATCTTTCCACTGGTGGCTATTAAACACAAAGGTTTGTATGCTGTCTGCAGCTGAGTGGTCTCAAAGCTATAGCTCGGCCAAAACCTGAAGGAGAACTGAGGAAGGACAATCACCTGCTTTACCCTTATTACGTGTGCGTGTGTAGGACACAACAGTGGGCAAGATGGTTCTTTTGGCCCATTACAGGTCTTCTACCATGTGGGTCATGGCTATCCAAGGCTGGACTTGGCTCCACAGATAGGCCTGTTCCACCAGGACATCTCACACGCTTTTTGCTCTGTGAAGTTAGCAGCTGCTCTTCTATCATGATCTAAGAGATCTATGTTATTTCTGAAACGCAGCATATTTTGTTTGTTTTCTTGTCCCTACAGAGACCAGACCAATGAACTTACTGCATAAATCAGAGAAACTGTTGCCCTTTAGAGTATGTGCAGTGGGGCTGTGTGCATTGCTACAATATATATGCTTTGCCACCAAATGCTTTTGTCTCTTTCCAAATGAAAACTAACATGTAATGTATTAAGGATCATTTTCCTTTGCAGTAAGGCATGCTGTGTATGCTGAATGAATTTTATTCATATAAGGAACTGTCTCAGATTTCTTCAACTGATAATGTTTTAACTATCACCCAAAAAGTCTCTCTAAAAATATTTTAAATTAATTTTGAGTCCTCCGGTTTCTTATAAATACATTTTTTTTCAAGATTTAAGAGGAAATTCCTACGCATTTCTGCTCCTAACAGATTATATTGACATTATTTTATTGACACTGATTCCGGCTTTGTTGCAATAACTTTCTTCTGATGCCTTGTTCTTTGCAATGACTTGGCTAGGCTTGCCTAGAAAATCAAAATTAGAGGAAGAGTTACAGTTCAGAAAATATTCATTGCTATACTAAATACATACAAAAGTAATTTTTACAAATCACATATTGCAAAATTCCTCCCAGACACATAGTGGTTGGAATACAACAGCTGGTTACCTTTCAGTTTTATTGGCATGTACAATGTGATTGCATCAAGCCAGATCAGCTAGTGAAAACTAGCAAAGCTGTTTTGCCTCCATTGCTTTCTTTCTGGATAAAGAAATAAATCTTTGGCTGTTTTATTGTATGCACAAGGCAAATAAAATTAGGGGTATTTTTTTAAAAGATCATTGTTTAGTGAGGGGGAAAAAGAGAAAAAATACTGGCTAAAAATATTCCCATTTAGGGAAGTAATGCACTCCAAGGCAGGCACCTCACTGAGTCCATTCAGCATATGCATAATATGGTGGCTGAGTTATAAATGTGGGGACATGGGATGGAAACCATGCAAAGGGTAGGAGATGACCACACACCCTGTGGACTGCACAGTCTGTGCAAAGCTTGAGAATGTTCCCATAGAGTAGAGTTTATTTTTAATCTTTTCTAATTGATAATGGCTATACAAGATGTCCTATCTTTATTCAGCGTAGTTTCCTGTAGGTAAAACCAGTGCTGCTTCTTAAAGTCTCTGCAAGGTTGGAGATACAGGTTTAAGCAAGGCAGAAATAAGAGGAAAATTGAAAAGAAACCAAAACAACATGACCTTGTATAGCTACTGTTATATCTCCAGCAACTTCAACATAACATGTTTCCAAAGGAAATTCATCTAATCATTGTCTTTTTTTCCTCTTTAAAAAGAAAGAACTGGTCCTCACAAAATCATGAAAATTAATTTGGCATGCAATGTAACTAGTTTCAGTAAATTAAGGAAATCATGTGTGGCATTCTTTGTGAAAAGAGAAATAAAAATCCATATTCACCAACCTGCTTTTCCCTAGCTCTCCATTTTCAGCTCTAGACTTTGAAAAACCACATGGGTCATGTCTAATTAGATGTGGACTCCTCTGACAAAGCATCTTTGCCTTGTTTTAGCTAGCAGCAGCAGTAAGTAACTGATGTGATCAGTTCTTCCAGAGCTACGACGGATGTGTTCTGTAAGGCTATAGAAACTTGAATTAAGCTCCTAACTGAGCAACATGCACCCTGGATGGTTCTGTCAGCCCAGTTTGGCTTCTCGTCTATTAAATAACTTCCCCATCTCAGGGTATTATTGGCTGGCTGAAATCTGTTACTGCATGTAAGATGCTTAAATGAGTATGCGGACAGATAAGTGAGAGGAGGATTAAAACTCTTTCTTTCATTAGTGTTCCAGTTTTTAACTGCCACTCCTCACTAAGAAAATGTTGGAAATATGTAATGTGCTCGCATCATGTTATCTTGCAAGCAAATGTTAAAGGAACCACAGTAACCAATTTAAAATATGCATGAATACATATAGTATGTTTACATTGGTAAACCCAGTCTGTTTGTACTAGGAAACATTTTTAGCAAATAATTTTATTTATAACTTCTGTGCAAGCATTCCAGACATAGGTGGTCTGTAAGTTCCTGAAGACACTGTTTAAAAGGGAATTTGTTAACTGAAAAATAAAAGTAATAATATCCTCTCGAGGTGCTAGATACTGCTCCAGCTGGTACCAAGTGTTAATCTTTGAAGAAGTGAACTCATTTTTGTTTTGACACTAAGATAATGCTCTATGATTTCACAGTGAAAACACTATCTATCCCTGCTCTTTCTACCTCCAATAAAGTTTTACAAGCAATAAAATTGCCTAGAGATCAGCTATCTTCCTGTTGGTTCCCTTGAATGTTTCCTTTTGATGCCTACCGCACAGAAACCTCCCCAGTGAATTATAGCAAGGAACACTTCAATGCCACTTCTTGATTTAGGTATTTAGTCTGAGCTACAGAGTCTGTGGGGTAGACAGGCACTGGCAATAGCACACTTGTTAAAAGCATGAATATTTTCAGATAGGAGGAAATCTAGGTTAAATCTGGATTAAAAGCAACTTTTGCTTTCAGAGTTCTCAGTGTTTTCTCCTTGGCTTCTCCTTGCTTGTTCCCTTTGAAGGCTGGTAACACACTTCACCCCCATGCCCAGACACTGGTGCCTTCCCCAGGTGGCAAAGAAGCTTTGCTCTGCAGTGGTTTGTAATAGGCTTCGCTCTAAACATATAATGACACTGGAGACAGGGGAACTCCCACTTCCTACCCTAAATAACTCTCTTTGGGATGATCCAGTTTGTTCTTAGCCAAGCAGCACGTCCTTTCTAACTGGTATAGCTTTCCTACTAAAGTAGCAATTAGGAAATACATTGCCAATTAGCTAATTGCATGTCTCACAGCTGCCTCAGTACAGATTGCCTTATATGTCATAAACTTCTCTATGCTTTACAAATGACTTATCTCGGAAGTAATTTTTATAAGCAATGTGTTCATTTATATCTTAATTCCAGGAAAGTTGCTGGCTTTCCTGTTCCAGCCCATGTAGAACAATGCACCCATCCAGATTTCCTCATGGGGTTTGCTAGCCCTATGCTCACAGAGACTTGAACAAGAGCCTCAGCACCCTCCAGCATAGGAAATCCCAATTGCTGCTGCAAAAAGGAAAATACTCACAGGGATGCATCTCCGTAAAGTCATGCTGCTTCTACTTCCCCTTGAGCAACCACCTCTTCCCACCATCAGAAGCAGGATATGGCTCTATATGGCCTGTGAGCACTGGAAGTACCCAAAATGGCAATTCTTGGCTTACTTTGCTCTTGAGCTTTTAGCTGGAGTGCACCAGCCATGTTAGTCACTTCCTCACCTTCCTCCTGGACCTCATTACAGGAAAGGAGAAACAATTCACCCTTGTGCAATTCAACCCTTGCCCGGTAGGCAACATAGGGCAGTGGTGGCATGTGGCCCTGAGACACTTGGCCAAGCACGGCTACCTGGAGATGCAGCAGAAACAATGGTGGAAGAGCCAAATCTGATGGGATATTCAAGATCATGTCATTCAGACTTTTTAGGATTAGCTTGAATTCATAGATATCCTTATATCTTCTTGATCCAGTATAACAAAAGCTGTGGTTGCACTGCTGTGATGTATACAACCCAGAGCTGTAAGAAAGTGGGGTACTTTTTAAGCTGATTTCTGTCCTACTTCTCATGTTTATTCACATGACTGTGCAGAAAGACTTCTTCAGAGGAATACTCCTATCCCATGACTCCCTATGGGCATAAATCAGACCTCTGCAGATCTGATTGGCTTGAGCCAGTAACTGAAGCAGAAACTGCCAAAAAAATAACATTTTCACTAGAATAAAAGGGCTAAAGATCTGTGCATGAGAATGTCCAGTCTGTGATGCAAAGGGGTTTTCTGGTGAGTCTAAAAGTAGGGAAGTAGTAGGGTTTTTTTTCAAACTGCACCAGTACTCACTCAAAAGACTGAATTTCCACCAAGCCCAGGCCAAGCTGTAATGAAACCCAAACTTCTCAGGAGTTTTTAGAGGATGGTTGTATATGGGCTGCTGACACTATTGCAGTGTCAGTGCAGGGAAATTAGACCTTCCTTTCAGTAGATAATGGAGAAGGTATACTCTGCCTTGACCAATTCTACGGTTGCCTCCAATAGAAAATATAGGATTATTTCTTCTTTCTAGACTATATAAAATGAGTTACTATGAGGGCAGATCAAGAACCTTACATGAGGAATCATGGGGCAAGAAATACATATAAACCAAGTGCCAGATATTGTTGCTTGTTGTTACAAACCATCACAAACCCATATCCTGTGAGAACTAGAGGAGTTAGACTTCTTTATTCCTCTCAAGAATGAGCATAAATGGTCTTCTTTAAGTAAATTGCCCACAAATATATTCTTCAAATCCAGAAAGAATTCCCATGTTTTCAGGATCTGTACTGCCTCAGCTTTTTTACCTCGCTGCACTGTATCTTTTTAAATTGCTCTTTAGCATTATTTTGTGTGAGTTCAGCTCCTGCCAATGTTTCAGTGCAATTGCTAAGTCCTGCACATACTTCAAATGATAGGCTTGTGCCGTCTTTCATCTGAAGCCAGATGGGTTTTAATATAGTTATCTCTTTAAAAGCAGTGCTCCCCCTCCTCCTTTGCTGCTTCACCAAAATGGGACAGGCAGGAAATTCTTCATCCAACTTTCATTCAAGAGCTGGTTTGTAGTAGCTGTTACAGACAACCAGATCCAAAGGCTATTGAAAGCAATAGGAAAAAAAAAAACACCACACCATTGACTTAAATGGGTCTTGGATCAGGCCCAAATAACTTTCTGGACCTTTATCTAAGTTTTGGGCTTTTCCAAAATATTTATAAAGTAATACTACTTCTCAGCTGGCTAAAACGTAACCTTTCACATTTGTGGAGACTGTGCTCTTGATGTAGCTGAATGGAAAGTACCGGAGACCATAGAAATGTTTCTGAAGGCAGAATAGAGGACCCTATTTTCAAACCTGCCCATTAACAGGTAGGGTGTCGTGGTTTAAACCCAGTCAGGTAACTCGTTCGCTCACTTCCCCCCCCTTTCTTGCCCTCCCCCTGCTCCCGGAGGGACGGAGAGGAGAATTGAAAAGAATGCAACTCCCACGGGTTGAGATAAGAACAGTTTGGTAACTAAGGTATAACACAAATCACTACTGCTACCACCAATAATAATAATGATAAAGGAAATAACAAGGGAATACAACACCTCACCACCAGCCGACTGATAACTCGCCCCCCCCCCCCAGCCCGACCAAGCTCCGACCGATACCTCCTCCAACCCTGCAGTCCCCCAGCCCTTCCGGCTAACTCCCAGTTACATCCTGGGCATGACGTGCTGTGGTATGGAATACCTCTTTGGTCAGTTTGGGTCAGGTGTCCTGTCTCTGCTTCCTCCTGGCTTCCCCTCCTCCCTGGCAGAGCATGAGGCTCACAAAGTCCTTGGCCAAACCAAAACATCGCTATCAGCTCTGTTCCCAAGCCGAAAGTCAAAACACTGCACTGCACCAGCTACCAAGAAGGAGAAAAATGACTGCTACTGCTGAACCCAGGACATAGGGTTTGATGTGTGGCTACCCATCATTTGCTGCTGGAGTTCCTCACATTGAGTGAGCAGCCTGGGCCGAACAGTGATGCTACCTCTCCAGACCAGCTCATTCACCTCTTGTGCAAATAGTTACTGTGGGTCAAGATGATACATGAGGTCATGACTCAAACCATCCTTTCTGCAATAAGGCCAGGAAGAGGAAACAGGAGAACCAGTGCTCAATCCTGTGTTTTTCCACCCATTGTCTTACTGCATTTGAACTGGAGGGAGGGAAGAGAATGCATGAGTGATGGTGATGGGGGGCGAGAAACTGTCCTGTCTATTAGAGGGAAATGCTGAGATAAATTATTAATTTCTCAAATAAGCCAGTTTGTAAAGCAGCCTTGTTTGCAGAGCTGTGTTACTCCAAAGTCTCAGTAGCATAAGGCTACCACATCCCCAGAAGAAAGGTCCTAAAGCAATAAAAAAGAAGACTGTCCTGTATTCAGGTTTTTTATTGAGTTGAGATATCTAATAAATGTCATTGTCAGGCAACATAGGATACCAGCTTCTTATAGAATAAAGAGGTAAGGATGACAAAGAAATGATCTGCAGAATGGGAGGGAAGGGAAATATCTTTAAAACCGTGGTGTAAGCCCTGCTGCTTGCACTCCCTCACCCCATCAGAGGCCAGACCCATGTCCTTCCTCATCCGGGTCCCATTTTCCAGGCTTGCAAGGGCTGGAGTTACTCACGTTTTGATTTTTGGTTCAGATGACAAATTCCACTTTGTTCCAGGGGTATATTACTAAATCACATTGTGCCACATTCAAAGTGAGTTGGCCTTTTCAGACACCCTGTGCTCCAAGGAGAAAGTCATTTGTACAAAAGTCTGTGCAGTGTATATAGGCATTTAGTAGGGAGATTAATATTAAAATACTCAGCTATCCAATGAACTTATTAGGATAATGTAATGACTTGTGTCTAGATGTTAGAGTTCAGTTAAAGTTCACTGACTATTATGGGACTGATGGTATATAGAATAGCTTAATCTTACCGTGGGAAAACTAAAGTAATGTAGGGGAAAATTAGGCAAGACATGGAGGATAAACTTCCATTCCTATGAGAGATACCACGAGACATGCCAAAAAAGGCAGAAAAGGAACCATTTACTTCCAAAGCAGTGGGAAAGGCTGCACTGTTACCAACACTTACAGTAGCCATTTGCAACCCCTATCTGTTTTGTAGACATTTTGCAAAAGCAGGGAGGGGGAAAAGTGCTGCTCTATGTTTCCTTTTTTAGGTGCACAATGAAGAGGGGAAACCAGAGATTCAAAAGACAGCTCTGTTTTGCAGGCTAAAGATTCCTGCTTCGTTTACTGACAGGACCTTTCTGTGCATAAGAGGAGACCTCCCACGCCTTAAATTACTGCACTGAATGGATTTACATTCTGCTTTATCCTCTGCATTCCAGCTCCTGCCCTTAGCCTTGTGACTGAGTGCATGCGTCTCCACTGGCTGCATGTCCCAGAGAGCTCAGGTCACCCCCACCATTAAAACTCAGAACCAAACCTGTAGGGAAAAAGGTTCCTCATTTATGTATATCTTTCCCAAGTGTCACTGCTTCCAAAAGTGAACTTAAACTTGCAGAAGAAAACATTTGAGAGAAAGTTAGAGCTAATGAAAACTGCACAAGGTTTTTTGGCTTCACTCATCTAGAGGGGAAAAGTATAGCTCTAGGCAAGCAGGAGCTTGTTGAGCTTTAAGAAATGTTACCTGCTTAAAGGCAGGTAAAATCTAGCATAAGCTGTTAATCCATCATTCAGGTTTTTACATGCCAAACTCCTGTAAATGTTTTTCTACCACATCCTGTCTCCTCCTTCCCCAGCTGAAAAATAATAATAATTTGGAAGCGCATGAATTAGGTCTGCCATTCTTTTTCTCTTTTTCTCTTCTTTTTTCCTTTTTTTTTTTTTTCATTATCCATAAACTACATCATCCAAACCCCATGTCTCTCAAAGCACTTGATCCTCCACTTCTAGACAGAGGACAAAATTCACCACAACTTCAATTTGAAGGGAGACTCAGGAATCTCCTTCAACTTGAAGGGTACAAAAAGGATTTTTCATCCAAGAGAGAAAAACTAAGCCTTCCTCCTGCCCATTATATATTCATAGCCATCATCAGGATGCTGCTTTGGTCAGCTACCAGTGACCCAGACAGAGCTTTCCAGCAAGAGAACCTAACATGTTAACCCCAGGCATAGGCAGGAGGGAAAGGGGAACGGAAAGAGAGGTTAATATTGATATGAAAAATGGGCAAGGCCAGATTTAAGTAACCTCAGCATCAGCAAGGAGAAGTGTTGACAAAACAGTCATCCCGCTGCCAAGGCATTACTCTGGATGAACAGTCCCTGACAGCAGGTTTCAGCACAGCTGGCAGCACGATGGATCTCTTGCTGTGCCGATGCTCATTTGGGCAGCATTGACGTGTCCTTTGGACCTTCACATCTCCTGTGTGTGTGCGTACAAGCATGTCCATTCTCCTCAGAGTAACAGGGAAGATGCCTTTTGGTTTGGTTTCTTTCCCTGTAACTAAGAGGGAATTTGTGAAGGTCTTAGCACACCGTGCTTGCACACAGATTAGCAGGAATAGGATTCACTGCTCATTGCTCTAAATCTATGCATGATTTCAGGGCTTGACTCACTTTGTAATGGCAGGCTGAATCTGATGGCTTGCATGTTGAGATCAGCAACCTGGTGACTCTACAGAGATTCCCATTGGATCTCTCTAGTGTTAGCTCTGCCACAGGCTCCATTTTCCTTTGCAGAAGTTGAGTCTTACAGCAGAGGTGTCAAACCAAGCCTGGTGACAGCCCAGTTCTTCCCACTTGCCGGTTACTGTGCTTTTGCAGGTCTGGGGTGCTGCAGACTCCTTGGTTCAAAGCTCACCTCTCCAGATGCAGGGAACAGCTGAAACACAGAACACCTGGACTTTGTAGCAATTCTGCTGCGAGCCAGACACTAAAAGAAATATGCAGATCTAACAAAACATCCGAACTCCCCAGTGCACCTGCAAGCCCTGGGTTTAATTATTGCTCCTTATAATTCCTTGGGCAGAGTCCTTAAGGGTACTTGCATTCTGCACAGAGCTTTCCCATCACCTCATCCCTCCCTCAGTCTTGTTTCTTTTTGCTTCAGTTCTTCTCCCTCAGTAAGATTATGATCCTTTCTGCTCTCATCCTTAGCAAGGTCACTAATTTTGTTCAATTTCCGGGGAAGTGATCTGATATTTAGTGCCACATTTGCCAGGTAGGCTGGTTTCACTACAGGACTTCCCAACCGGTAGCCATCCAAGTGCTCACAGCATCACCCATACGTAAGGCTTTCTGCTACTACAAGGAGATAAATGCTACAGAGAAAGTAAAAAACTCCCTCATGGAAAACACAACTGGCAGAATTGTATAAAGTATGCAACCTCTATTTAGAGTCTTTGCCTTGTCATACTATGCTTCTTTTCCATGAATTTTTATTTTCCCCAGAAGTAGAAAGTTATGTATAACACTTTTTACAAGGCATTTGGCATTTACCATATCGATGGAAATATGAGTTGCCTCCCTGATTTCCTGTTTACAGTGTCACCTCTCTGTAGAATTCACAATCTTGCAGAGGCATTGGTAGGTTGCAGAATATTTTCCTTTCAGGATTTGTACACACAGAAGAGAGCATTGACACATTCTAACTTTAGGTCTATCTGAAGGCCAAGCTCCCTACAGTGTCAATGCAACCTCTAGAGAGCAATTCAGGATATCTAAACTAAAAGTCCTAAATTAAGCCACATGAATACTCCCAAAGTGTCAAGGACTCCACATTTAGAGAAAGGAGGGATCCCAGTATGAATGAACCAAGAGGAGTCATTGAGCTTAAGAAGACCAAGATTTTCATTCACAAATTTAATGACCTTTTGTTAAAGTGAATTCTGGGAGTTTTTTAAGGCACTTATGAACTTCCTTCAGAGCTTTATGAAGCTGCATTGAATAATTAAACAAACAAATCTAGTCCCATGCTAAGTTAATTACATGCCTTGTGGTTTCATATATATTTTTCTCCCTTTCATAGTTACCTTTTAATATGTCCCCATATTTCTTTCTGACTTTTCTGTATTAATGTCTTTAGTCTTCAGGAAACCCATTATTACTCATGAGACCAAGTAATCAAATAAGTCTCACTGAGTGCAATTAATCTTTTCAGCTAGGAGGCTGGCTGTGAGATGGCTTTCACCTTTATACTTTTGAGTTGCTATGGATCAGCACAGCTTCCCCCTAAACTCACATGTCCATGTCCCTCTGGACCCTGCAATACATAGGATGTCATGCCAGGGAGAGTTTCCAGCCCTCCTGGACAACAATGAATTGACCCCTTACATTTGACTGTATTTAGGAGGGAGGGAAGGAAGAGCTTATTTCAGTATTCCAATGATGTCCTTAATGAAGCAAATTATATACCTTCAGGAAGGACAGATTAATGACAGTTCTGTTAAATGTGTAGATTTAAAATGTTAATATTGCAGCTGAATTCTAGCTAAGTGCATCTTTATGCAGCTTGGCAGAATCATCACCCTGGGGACAGGGCTTTTGGTCTGAGCTCAGAAGACCAATTCTGTAGCCAAGAATGACCATGTATATTACAGAAACATTGGAAATAAGAGATTTACGTCTTCCAGACTGTTTGGAGATATACCTTGAGTTAATGGAATTTTGACAGTGCCTTGTGGTATTCTTATCAGCAAGTTTGAGAAACAGATTGAAAATAAACTTATGCAAGATGGGAACACAAAGTGTGAAAAAATGTTCTCAAGAAGACCTATATTCAGATTACTCTCAGAAGAGAAGTGCAAGGGTTAGCATATTCTAAAAGCCTGTTACTGGTCTGGTACTTTAAATAATAACTAGCACTATTGACTAGATAAAATGCTTATTAATTTGGAGATGGCATCCTGCTAGAAGGTCTGCAACATGCTGGAAGTTCATGAAGAGCTTACAGATTGAGGAAATGACCGAGAAAGGATAGAAGTCAATAAGAACAAATAGAATTTTTTGTAATTAAGCACAAATAATTGACTGCACAAATACAGGATGTGATTGACCATTGACATACAAGTTCTGCATGCAAGGACCTGGGGGGTTTATATGAGATCACAAGTTAAGCATTGGTCAGGAATGTCCATGTTATTACAACAAATACAACAAGACCCAGGAGTCTTGTCTCTAACATGCACACACACAAAATCATTTCCATCCACATCATGCTGGGAAGACCTCAGCTGTGAGATTTGGTCCTATTTTAGTACTACAGTTTAAGAAAGATGTGGGCCATTGGCAAAAGTCCAGAGGACAGCAGGGATGGCCAAAGGTCTTGAAAACAAGGACCACCAAAGCTCGAGGATTGTTTAGTCTAGAGAAGGAGGCAGAAAGTCTTCAAGTAGGTGAGACCTATAAGGAGCGAAGACACAAATTCTTGTCCTTTTCCATTACAGATGGGACAATAAGAAATGTTTATGAATTGCAGAAAGGGCATTAGGAAAACATTCAGTGGTAAGGATAACTGGCAGTGGAAGAGGTTGCCTAGGGAAGCTGTGAAGTTCCATTTATTGGAGGTTTTTAAAGTGCTAGCAGAGCACAGAGCACGAGTAATCCTCTCCTGGGGCAGAGGGATGAACTAGATGACCTCTTGAGGTCCCTTCCAGCCTGTTTTCTGTGCTTCTATGTAAGTAAGACAACAAACAAATAAGCATGGGAAAATATCCTGTAGCAAAATCCTATAGATCCAGTTCACATAGCTTTGAAGGGCAAGTCAGACATTAATTGATCTTTAAAGAATTTAAAGTAAAAATTATGCTATTGCTCTTCTAAAGGCATTACAGAGATTTTTTCATAGCAGTGTAGTACTTATAAATTATTCCACTATACTGTTGAAGCGAGTGGGAGGACAGTGGGAATATAGAGCTACTCTGTGGTGTGGCTATAGCCTGGGAATTTTAGTTTAAGGAATCAAATTATTCCCTATTTAATCCCACAGAGCAAAACTGACCCGCACATTTACAGAGGGGATACCTGGGTATGAGACACTTCCAGATTGCCCTGAATGAGCCCTAAGCGCAGCAGGTTTTTGCAGAGGGGTGAAATAATCTGCCATATAGGTCATTTCCCTTTTATGATGGGAGGTATGTGAGACCTGCTCACCAGACAGGGAAAACCATTGCCCTCTGCTGCGTTTCAGCCCTGTCGAAGGAGCTGCAGAAGTCTGGTCTACTGGTGCAGAGAATCAATTGCAATCTTCACTTGGAAGAATATCTCCTACTGCCTGTTTGTGTAGGTACCATCAGTATTTGACCTAGTATTGAGTTTTTGAGTCCTTCGACAATTATCCAAAAGTAGTTAAGCAGGGAGAAATTTATAGGCAGAACCAGCAGGAAAAGTGGTCAGAAGAACTGCAGATTTAGAGGTTTACAAGCTTCTATGCCTAACCATGAATAGTCAAGTTCTGAAGATGTAACCTTTTCTACATTTCTCTTTGCAAACTCTTTAGCTGCATAAAAATTGAATAAAACATGAGTATTTTTGGCTGTACAATCTGATGTTCATCTTACCCCATGGGAAAGATAGACTTGCAACCCTTTCTGAGTGGAGCTCATGCTAATTAACTTGTCATGAAGATAAAATACAAAAATTAAAACTCAAAGGAAAAAGTTAAGCCAGGCTGTTTATAGATGGCAGCACACTGACTAATTCTTAGTTGTAATGTTCCCACCACTCCTATTGGACTAAATACCCCTGGAAAGCTCTTATCCAAACTCACGCAGTTTACAGAGCTTTCTTGATTTAATGAGATATACATTCTGATAGATATATAGGAAAGTATAATACAAGACAGAAAAGAGAAGGGAACACAGAAGGAAAGAGAATATAATACAATTACAGGGTTGTTTTGGAACTGGAAAAAGGGGAATAAGAGGGAAAAAAACACCCTTCAGAATTACCCACTGCAAAGAAGATGCTCATTATGTAATTGAAGAGCTTGCTGCATTTCAGGCATTTAATTTTTATTTTGGTTTCTTTCTGCAGCAAATATTTATAGCCCTCTCTTTCACTTGCAAGAACATCCAGTGGTATTTTAAAAGAATTTAAATAAGCAGCGTGTCCCTGTTAATATCCACTTTGCAATCAGTTCGACTCAGTTCTCTGGGAGTTATTTTTTCTCAGTGATGGCAAATGAAAACTTCTGCTAGGCTGAGATGGGATCTGTCAGATGGGGGTAAACAGAGCATCACGTTCACAAGCCAAATGCACTTCTCTGTAGTTTAATAAATTTTTAGTTCAAGTCATATTGATTCTCAAGTGTGGGGGGTATTGTTTTAGGTGCCTTTTGCATTTCTATTCTGCTGCTGAAGGCTATGTGAAGACAATAGTCATGCCCTTTTCTTCTTTCATTCAGGGTGTCAGTTCCCTGGTTAGTCACCAGACATCACCAGAAAATTAGAGAAACCAGAGGGTAACAAGAGGCGACCTCTGAAATCTGAACCTCATTTTTTGGTGCATCTGATGAGGACCCACCTGTCCATACTGGGTTTTTTTACATCTTGATATCAGGCCTCTGGAGACCATGCGTGGTGTTCCAGATTACTCCGTGTTCTTGAGCACATAGGTCTAGGTGTCTGGCCAAAGTCATGGGCAAAACTGGAAGCAAAAACCAGACTTCTGTGGCCATTGCCCTCATCAATCACTGCCTGATGGAAAGCACTACCGAGATAATGCAAATACTGTCTGAAGCTGCCTCACTCACGTACACCCTTAGAGGACTGGATGTGCTAACCCAGACCTTTCCACAATCCCATTTACATCCTTGAGTCAGGCCAAGTGTCCATTTCAGAGACATGCATGATAAATGGTCTTGCTGTATCATGTTTCATTTCAATACCAGGTATTGCACAAAAGGCAAGCTAAATAGCATCAAGCTATTATAATTGTTATAAGAAGGTTGTTCTGTTTTGGAAATCCAGTAAAACATTTGCAGCATTTTAGGGAGGGTTCATTCCTCTGAGTTTTACCACATGGAACTGGATAAATAATTTAAACAAACATTTTGAACAGTTTTGCAAAATGCGCTTAATGAATTATTCAATGAGCTCTATTTGATCATCCTCAGACACAATACTGCTGTCAACAGCAATGCAGAACTTTCTAAGTAGGTCTTAAATATTCATTTTTCCCCATTTGAGAAATAATGTGTACTCTGTCCTATCACCCGTGTTAGCATGTCTTAGAGAGAAATAGTTTCACAAGTTGTCATCTCTCCCTGTATTTGTGTTAAACTTTAAATTTAAGATTAGATTATCTCTTACATATATTTTTTTAAAGATAAGTGTAGGGAAATGTTTGCAGTGCCAGTTAAAACCATGTCTACAATGTAAAAGTGAGTGCATCTCTGGATTCGAATAGTTACATAAAAACACAAGAGAAACAATGGAGAAGGAATGGCATTCCTGGAATGCAGTCCAGATGTATATGGGCTGGGTAAGGCTAGATAAAGTTTTAGAATAAACTTTGCAGTAATAATCACTTAAGACGAAAGGTCTCTAAAGCTCTAATTGCTGATGTAATCCTTGGATCTTAAGGCAAGATGTCTGAAATTTAGATCAGAAATGAGTGCTATGTGATTTTGCTGACAGTTAGTGAAAAAAAATTGTGGTTATTGAAAGGAGGAAGCATGAAAATCAATACTCCCCAAATTTCGCATTAGGGGTGAGAAGCTGTTGGAAAGGAAGCAAAGCTCCCGCTGGACTCTTTAGGGACCAGGTCTGCTCCAGATTTGTATTCAGTATCTGTCTGATGAAGGCAGTTCAATGCAGGATCCAGTAGCAAGAAGAGAAATGAGAATTGTTTGAAGTAAAACAATGGCTAGACTTTACTATTCACTACAATCCATTTTTCTTTACCTGTATGATAAAGCTCACAACCAAGGTATTTTCCCCTCCCAACCCATTGCTGGTAGCGGAAGGCAGAAAGAAAGGGAAATACCCAATATGCCAGCTCTCATTCTCTGGTTCTTGGGATGGTTTCATATTGGATCTGGATTTTGGTGACTTTGCAATGGCCAACAGCTTTACTGGGGTCATTCAAATTTGTAAGCCTGAAAGGCCTCTAGTTCTGTTGCAATAAAATAATGTTATTCTATAACACTGCAAATTCAAGTAAAATCAGACCTAATGTGTAAGCTCCTAACACCTCCAGAAACAACTGACACTCATTTGACACCATACCACTGGCCCCAACTGCATGATATCCCACTTTCAATATTCCCTTCCCCCATAACATCCTATGATTATCAGATGGAGTGATCTGCTGGATATTTGGCTTCTACCTGCTGCTTAAAAGCCAGAAAGGAACTAGAGTAAGCAACAGAAATCTGACTCAGTCATGCAAGGAGAATGCTTCCTACAGCTCTGAGGAACATTAACATTCACTATGGCTTTGAAGAGATATTATAGTAATTGGAGATCTTTTGGAGAAAAAGGTTTATTGTATTTATTAATTTATATACTGAACAATGTGAGCATTAGATACTACAGGAAGGACAAACTCATTCATGTGAAGGCCCGTATGCCCTTCCTTCAGCTTGTATTTTTCTAGCTTGAAACTTTCTGACACCTTTTAGCTTTTCCTCCTTAAGTAATATCTCTTCTTTTAAGTACAACCAAGTCATAAAAGAAGAAAAACATTGCAGCTTTTACCAAAATCTCTCAGGCCTGTATGCAACGTGTTTTTAAGAGGAGGTGAAACTTTAAAGCTTCTGAGACAAAGTTAGTTTAACCTCAGCATCAGAAAGCTTTGTTTGCAAGTTAATGTACTAGTATTATTTGAGATGCAGAGCACTAAAGCTCCTACAGTCTAATGACTTAGAGACTGAGGATGCCAGATTTCTGAGAGCCTCCGTTCTCAGTCTCAGCTCTTTTGTTTAAAAGTCATCCAAGACTGTTGTAGAGACAGGAAAAGAGCCCAAATCTCCCACATCACCTTTGTCTTGCTACCAGATGAAACTTTATGCCTTGTGTCATAACACTCGCTGGATCTAACGAATGCATGAATCTGCAGCAGGCAGAGAAACTGGAGATTTCCCCCCATGCAGCACCATCCATGTTTTTATCTATCTGGTTATATGGCTGCTCATTTTTTATTCTTCTGTCTTACCAGAATTTGGATTAATAGCATCCAGGCCATGTGAAGACCATCAGCTGCATAGATTGTGGTTTTGGGGTTTTCAGACAGCAAGTGGACAAGTCACAGTGTTAATTTCCAGTGCATGTTCATCCTAGATTTAAACCCATGTGTCTACAAGGTGAAGGCTGGAATGCTGTTCCAGAGCCCCCACATTAACAACCTTGTGATAAAACTCACAGGGGCGATTGTTTATTAATTTTCAACCCAGTCCTTTAGCAGTGAATACAAAGTTGACTGGTGTAGATGTAGCACTGTTTTGTTAGGGCTTCAGCAGTTCAATAGCTATCCAGTGAGGCTTTCTCTTTCCTTAGAAATATTGACCTTCACTGCTACTTTTACACATTTCTCTTTATTGTACATCACTCTCGATTCTGTATCCATACAGAAATGTGTCAGATAAGCCCTTGCTGTTGGGAGACACTGGCTGCATTGTGGAGGCGTTTTACTAATTGAGTTTCTGTCCATGAATGAACATATATAGAAGCTACACATTACACTGAGTGTGCCCTTAGTATTTTCCTTGAAATGCTCTGCAGCAGCTCGTTACCCTATTCAAAGACAAAATGTATAACTTAACAATTTACTTTTAGCGGGTATGCTTGACATCCCCCTCCACTTAACCCCAAATCATAGGAACCACAGTCTAAGGTAAGAGGGCAATTCAGTCCTGGTCCTCAACAAGTCTTAATAGTTCCTTTCTGCAGCAAGCGCTGCCAAATGTGGTCAGATGCATACCTGGGCGGCGGTTTGGAAGTGCAGTTGGCTGCCTGCAAAGCACAAAGTTGGGATCACTGAACTTTTCAAATGAATGTTTCAAATGCTGCAGAAAGAACTCAGAGACAGGGAAAAAGAAGTAAGAAGCAGAGGGAGAAATTTAAAAGAAGTCTGTGGAATAAACTTCAGGACCACGTGAGCAAATCCGATTGAATAAGGCTGGCAGTGAGATGTTGACGCAATCTCACCCATGTACCTTGACTGTGGAAGAATGGAGGGATTTGGCCCGGTTAGCATTTAAGGCAACCTTCAAATTAGAAATGTCAGGAAATGTAACATCTGGTACAGGACTAGGGAGTATTTTAAAGAAATGGAATGTCAAAATAAATGTCTTTGTATCTTTATCTTCCTTAAGCATAAACTACTGAAAAGCTCTGTTTTACCAGCTCACACAGCACAAGTTACAGCTCAGTTGAATTTGTAAATCTGCTGCCTCTGCTGTCTTTATACACTACCAGTCCAACTCCAGCTGATTCTGGACTGAGATTAGATACAGCCCCGCTCTCCATCTGCACTGATAAAATGAGAGAAAATGAAATGATTTCTGTAATCTTGTAAATCCTTTTCACTTGCTGTTTATCTGGTAGTTGGCGAGGGCAACGGCAGAGGCAGAGTTCTCAAGGTCACCCCAGCACACACTGTGCCTCCTTCTCTTGAAGGACTTCTCTTTCTCTCTCCTGAATTAGTTCATGTGGAAAAGGAAGAGAGGAAAAAAATGAAACAAGGAGTACAGACATACCCAATGTTCCAAAAGAAAATAACAAGACCATGTCAAATTGCTTTATGTTCCCTTCTGTAAAAACATGCATGTTCAAACAGGCTCTGCTAAAGTATTTGCCTTGCTCACTCTGAACAATGGGGAAGAAGCTCCTGTGTGCAAGGGGAAACATCACTCAGGTTTGGATCACAGGCTCTGTTTTAAATCAGGAGGGATTCTGGGGGTGGCATAAGACCTCCAGGATTTTGTAGAGGATCATTCTTAATGCTTACAAGCAACCTGTATCTCCTAATCAGATCTACCACATGAGACCTGGATCCACTGGAGTATATGCCCTGTTATATACCTATGTAAAAGTTATTGTAACCTTTCTGCAAAGCAGGTTTCTTTCCAGGTATCCTAACCTCTACGGAAATTGGATAATCCAGGATACTGGGATGCAATTTATCCAAACCTCTACTGATACAGACTTCCAAAAGACGCCCATCTATTTAGAAGTCTGTTTCACATTCCTTGAGATTTGTTTTCAGTTCCTGGTGACAACAAACTTTCTTGTAAAGTCTATCTGGGTCAAGTTTTCAATCTGTTTTTATGAACAAAATTTACTTGGGAATGTTGTGATGCGATGAATGACAGCTTAAGTATCTGTCAATAAAAGCCGATTCATTCTTCAGTATCAATATGGATTCAGTTTTCCCTGTAAGTTGTACTAAAAGCTGAATCATGCTGAATCTTCAAGCTATATGTACAGAGAAATAACAAGTTTGCAGAAACATGGCAGTTAAAGTGCTTAAATCTTCAGAGTCAAAGAGGCAAAGCTAGAACTCAAGCCAATCAATGCAAAAGATAAGCATAGAAGACATGCACAGATAAATGTGAAAAAGAAATGGAGGTACCCAACTTATCATCTTTGAAAACCAAAATGCATTATATGATGGATTTCAATTGCTTCCATGGTCACATGCCTTTGTTAAAGCAGATGCCTGCAGGGTCAGGAATGTAGACAGTAAATAGGTCAGAAACTGTGAACTTCTACCGTAACAGCCTGCAGGGTTTGCTGGCTGGTCAGCACCAATGCTGAGTAAGCAAAATGCTGCAGACAATATGTTTTGCTGTCTTGATCACCAGAATGGCTGTGGCACCAGCAGCTTTCCTGGCTTGTCAGAGCTCTGCAGTGTTTGCTGCACATGTATTTCCTAACTTGGCTCCTGAAGCAAACTCATACCTGTGGCTTGGCCAGCAGAAGAGGACCGTGAGGGAGATAGCCAGTATCTAGAGAAATCATCTCTGCTTGATGTTCTTTGCGTGTTGACATAAAAGTTTTAAATAGGGTAAGGACAATAATAAGGGTAACAGGACAGCTCCCTCTATGCGCGCTTGAAGACTATCCTAGAGAAATGCAAAGTGATCCACGTGCAGGCAGATAAATAGCAGCTGCAAACTCTGCAGACACCACCACAGATGGAGGTTAGCAACCCACGGATGTCTCTTTCAGCTCTGCAAGAAGAAGAAGGGGAAAAAAAAAGCCCCAAACCTGTAAATTGGAGGAATCACAGTGAAGAAGGAGAGAATAAACACCAAGAATGGAAAGATAATTATAAAAGTATGTTGCACACTTTCACAGCAGTGAAGCTTTCTCATCTGTTAAAGAACACAAAGTAAATGTTCACTTCAGAAAACCACATGGGAAATGCCAACAAAGGCTGGTATAACACCGTGTCCTTCCTTTATTTGCAGTAGCATAAAGACCTTTTTATCAGACGTTCTAATCTTGCTTAGCATTTAATAGGACAGTGTGCTGGGATATCCACTCTGCTATTTACTATTTAATTAATTTGACAGAAGTCCAAAAATACTGAAGGCAAAACAGTGTATCAATATTTACTGTACTGATTCACTGGAATTAAAATACTGTAAAAACATAACTGTGCACAGACACCGTTTGTCTTGGCCAATAAAGTATTTTGAAGGTTCATGTTCAAAACACAGGTTTGGAGTAAAATTATCACTGAAAGGTATTGATCAAGCTGTTACATTCCTAGCTTTGTCTGATAGCACAAAATATTCTGAACAACTTCATTAAGAATGATCACAACAAGGTTAGAAAAACAAAGGCTGACATTGATAACTAAATAAATATTGCCGTTAACACACTTTAATCTGGTGTACCTATTGGCCAAAGCTGGACATTTCACTAGAAGTATGAAGGGAAAGGTGCAAATACAGCACTGATTCTTAATATGGCAGTATATTATCATAATATTTCTGTGCAATCCCTTCTCTTCTCTACATGTGTATAAAATATTAGACCTGGTGAATGAAAGACCACATCAGGACCTTGCAAAAGGCAAGTGATGCATCCAAATGATAAGGGTTTTGAACTGGACAATGCAGAGAATGTGAAAAAACTGTGTTGAGAATCTGCAGGCTGAATGCTCTTGCTTAACAAGCCACTGAAAAACTCCTCCTTTAAATCCAGGTTTTCATCAAGAGCACTTCAGTCTGGGTTTTATTCTCAAGCAAGTATTACTCATTAACTGCATAACAGGAGCTCTGTATTGGCAGCCTTTCCCCAAATTGAAGTGCCTGAGTATGAAGAAAATAACAAATCAAATGCAGTACAATAATACAGTAAAGCATAGCTCCATTGAAAGCATGAGGGAGGGACAAGACAATGTGTTTTAAGGAAACTGTGAAATCCATGGAAAAAAGGTTGGGTTAGAAGCGACCCTTACAGAATATACTCTTTGAAGACTCCAGCAAGAAATCCTTAGCTAAAGTTTTTATGTATATAAGTGACCATGAACCTTCTCTAGAATTGTGTCCCATTACTAAAGGCATGATTACTCCATCTGCACCCCACAGCATTGCTCTCTCTCTTCTTTTTCCATGTTTTGACTAGTCTAAAGTGACATGTACAATCCCAGTGCTTGAGCAGAGGAGCCTCCAGCATCAGTGAGAAGGTGTCCCTAACCACAGCTCATGGGGGCTTATGAGAAAAATCCATTTAACTCAGGATGGAGGAGGGTTACTGGTGAGTGCTAGAAGAAAAGTCCACAAGCTTGGAAAGAAAATGTGTGAAGAAAGGAGTTGACCAGCACACAGAGTATATAATTATTAACCCACCTTTCTTAGGCAGGCAGGTTCCAGGACTACATCTCAGATATGTGTCTGTGTTTTCTTGGGGGGGGGGGAGGGGGGGGGGAGGATAAGAAGGAGATATGGTATCACTAAAAAAAAGAGACACCAAGGTTTCTGATTGCCCACAGCAGGAGTGAGCCATTAGACATTGGTTCACACGTCTGTGATGGCCTGATTTTGCCTGTCATTTTCTGCCTTTGTGGTGAGGGCACATCAATGTTTTGCTTGGTTCATACCTGTAAATTTGGGCAGCTAGGCAGGTTCTAAATCAGGTCAAGGGAGCTACAGTTCCCCATTGCCTTGGCTGGAAACCAGGATCTCCAGACAGGCAGCTGTGGAGAGCAGGGGAGAGAACTTGTTTAGCACATTCCTGAAGGGCACTGACTATCTACAGCCATTTTCAAGTGGTTCTACTCAAGTAGACCCAGGAATGTGCTGATGGGCCATACAGGTATGGCCAACCTCGCTGAGAGGATGCAGAACCCTCAGGACACTGCAGGGAATGTAATGTGACCTTACAGTCCTTTGAAAAGCTGCAGGGAGAAGCATCTGCAATGGGAAGCATTGTGTGTGCTGCCCTGCAAATAATTTGTTATTAGCTCCTAAATTAAGCACATTTAATTGCTTGGCCCCCTTTTACTTTGTGTCACAAATAAATCTTGTGCAATCATATGACGTAAAAGGAGGTGACAGAACAAGAGAGGGATGCTGGCATGCTGTTGAGAAGCCAGCATTCACACCAGCTGGGGAGGTTGTGCTTTCAGTCTTCCAGAGCCCCTGGCCTGAGCAGAAGCAAGCAGCATTTCACTCTTTTGCCGGATCATTGAGTCTGAGGGAGGAAATGGGTTGGTTGAGAAACTGTTTTTCACAGAAGAGCCAACATCCTCCAGGATGGAGCACTTAGAAAAACTTTGCATGAATTAGCAAGCAAATGTGAGGCTGGAACAAGTAAAGAGGGACAAAACTCGTCAGTTTGTCATTCATGCAATAATCCTGTCAAATGTGAAATTTCCTGAATTGGTGAATTTTGGCTTTGTTTTCAGAAGGGAGGAAGGAAGAGGGATATTTCATATTGTTTGTGCTGCGTTTATATTTTTACAAAGTGGAGAAGCAATGCTATTATTTATGATCATTTTTCGTCTTTAGAATGTCACGTGGCAGTTTCAGGATCCTCTGCGAGTGTCACACTGATGTGCAGCATCTGAACATCCAAATTGGCTATTTGCTTCCCTAATGGGGAGAATACATACATGCAATTGCTTGTTACATATTCAGAACAACCACCAATGCCAGTTTCAATTCTTCACAAATTTAAAACCTGGCTTGAATACAAATGAAATCATAACCCTATCTTTTGTGAAGCAGTCCACATTTTTTGCCATCAATCTCCAACCTGTTCCAGTCCTGGGTCTCTTACAAAAAAAATGCATTCCAAAAAGTCCATTAGAGACTCAAAATCTAGTGTTATAAAAGGATAAAGAATTGCTCAAATTACCAAAAAAAAAAACATCTAAAAAAACCTAGTCCAACTTCTGATTCCTTCAGAATGGAAAACTAAATGCACCCCAGTTACATATACATATGTCACTACAAGAAATACTGAAAAACTCATGACAGGTTGGTCTAAGTGCCAGCCATCTTATAAACCGTGTATGATGCCACTCATCTTATAGCCCTTATACGATGCCAGTCTATGAGGAAAATACTTAGGACCATAAGTTATTGCATTTATGGTGGTGGAATGGGGACCCAAATCAAGAACTGGAGGTCTACAAAGTATAAGAAATGGCACCATGATTACCCCCCAACAAAGCATCTTTGTCTGAGGGTTAGTGATCTCACTGGCAGGGCTCAGAAATGAGTCAAAGTTTTCAGATGTAAAACTGACACAGAAAAGCACATAGTTTCTGATCTGTGAAGTCAGACGGAGGAGCTGTTATCTGAAATAGCGCATAGCGTCTGAGTAATCTGCCAGACTTAACACATCCTGCCTCAGGAGTCCAGGTGGGAAACTTTACTATAAGAAACAAAATGAAATGCAAAAAATACCTGCTAATAGTTCAACTAGTGTGTCATCAACACTCTACAAATAAAGCTGTTAAACTACACATATCTCCACCACTGTAACTGCTATGCAAGCTGGAAAAAGTCTGTAAAGATAGGTTTAGGGAAATAGAACTTCCATCACCTGTCCTAATTAGGGCTAGGTCAAAAGATGAAATGATTTTTCTTCATTAAACAAAGCAGGGAGCTAGAGAGGGTCATTGGCTGTAGAGGATGGAAGAAATCCCGAGCCTCTGCTGGGTGCAATGCACACATGTGAAGACCATCTTAATGCTGGAGGAGCAGCTGACATACAGGCACTGATCCGGAATAGGTAAGCAAGCAATTCAGGGAGAAAAATGCATCCCATCTCCCTGGGAGGATGTCATTCCAAGATCAGAAGGATCCAAGTTCTCTCCTCTTTAGACACTCTAAAGCTTTTCTGGCAGATTATCCCTCCTGTTGGCTGTGCCAGGTTCAACCACTTATCACAAGCTGGAGGGGGATGTTTCCCCACATTTATATTTGGCACGAGAATTTTCAGCTCGCAACGATGGAGCTGTTACAGAGGTAGTGCTTATGAGAGCAACATCCTCCCAGATGGCCTCATAAAAGAAGGAAGAGGATGAGCTTGTCTCACTGACTTGGAATTGCCAAGTCGGCAGGGCTAAAGATCAAGTTTTGAAAAGAAAAGGTCACGTTGCGTCATACTAGCGCTGCCCTCCTGAGGATAATAGACAGCCTTCATCCAGAATCACTCAAATCATCAAGAGTTTTTCCAACAACTTGAACAGATACAAGATCAGACTTTGAGGACATGATCTAAAGCCAGGGAAGATAATAGGAATCTTTCTAGCCACTGGGATGGGCTTTTCATCAGTCCCTAAATGGCTAAGGCGTGGATGTACACCTGGAGAGAATAAATCTTAAAAGAAACAAAAGTATGGTGTTGCCGGTAGATGATTTTACATTAATTTGATTTTCAGATTTCCTAGGTTTGCAAACAGCGTTGTCTTCTGCAAAGATTTTGGAAGTTATCACAGAGTCAGGTGAAGTTTTGCCTCTTTGCATAGGTTTATAGATACCAAAGCCAGCTCAAAACCTGCCATTAGCCAGCAGCAGAACCTGATACTAAACCACACAGGGTTTCCTGGTAGAACTAATATTAATAACCTGTCATGCACTAGGCAGGCAGAAGCTGAGTTCCCATCACTGTTGACCATGGGAAACTGGCACATACCTTCTTTTGGGAGCAGTTGACAAGGGTGGATAATGTACAGTGTGAGTGCTGCCATTCAGACAAACCTGGTACCTCTCACCGCTGCATCAGCTCTTGTGAGATGCCAGTGCTGAGCAGCCCCTTGCACTACACAGCTGCATAAATCTTTACTGTTTAGTGACAAGGCTCTGGGAGTTTTTGTGAAAATTGAAGAAAAAACCCACCACATCCAGACAACACCTCCTCCCTCTCTCCTTGCTTCCCTTCCCTGCTAAAAAGCATGATCCATGGTTTGTGATAAGGGTTCAGCTTCCAGACAGTTAAAAATTGCCAACTGGAAATCGAATTCAGACAATTCAAATGAAAAAGTGAGACTCTTCTTTAAACTGATGCTGATTAACCATTGGAATGTCTTAGCTTGGGCTCAGTAGGGATCAATAGACTGGTAATACACATTCCCCTGGAAACCTGGTAATGTCCGAGTTGGTCTAGGATAAAGTTTATTAAAATAAATAAAGTAATTGATGGACCCAGATTCACAGAAATGCATTTTCAGAAGTGGAGCTGCTTTTCCAGCCTGAGCTGGATTTCAACCTTCAGCTGTTTCACATTTTTGCCACTCTGTGGCAAAATGCTTGATCCATGAAATTCGTCCTAATTTTCTCTTGGGTAAAAATATCCTGAAATCACAGCCCATACCCTTGTGGCTGACATTTCATCTTGTAGTGGGGTATTTCAAACCACAAGGATAACAGTTTCACATGTTACTAGATTTATATGTATTTCATTCTAACTGTCTCTGATGAAAGATTTATAACTTGATTTTGTAAGATTTATTCTGGTGAGTGTATTAGGAATATCTTAATAAATAGGGCATTCATTGAAATATCCTATATCAGCTATAAGCTACTTCAATACTGAAGATGCCTATTGTCAAATGAAAATTTTTCTCAACTGTATTTTATACGCAGAAGTTACTTCTTGTACTTGCACAGGAACATCCCTACACTGAACTGAGGCAGATGCAACATGACTAATAGGCTCATCATGAGTAATAAGTTCACCCCAGTTACAGCACATCAGTCAAATCAAGTATTGCTTTTCACCAGACATGACACATCATGATGTGTAAGGCTGGGAATTTTGAAAGATAAATGTTAGTGATAGACTGCACCCTGATGCAACATCTCAAAAAGCAGTTTTAATTATCTCTGGGGTTACCATGCGGGTTTCTGCTGGGAAGCTTTCGGCCAGGCTCTCTGCTGATTTCTTTGAGTAAGCATCAGGTGTTCATAAGGATATTGCCCTGCAATGTCCATGTTATCTTGTTACACAGGGGATGTTTTTAGGTCAGCCAGACAGGTTGGTTTCCAAGATTATTGGGATTAAGGTTTGAGATGGAATCATGCCTTAGGTAAAATGCTTACCAAGATCAAACCTTTGAATAGCTTTTAACTAGGATTAAGAGGTGAATAAAACAGGAAAGAGCAAAAGTAAGCACTCAGGAAGAGGGTCAGCCAGTGTGGCTCTGAGTAGGGAGTCCTTCATTTGCTGTCCCTGAAACACAGGATGGTGAGCACTGGGAACTGAGGGTATCTGTCTGATGTTATGAGAGATGTGTCTAACTGAACTTTACAGCAATACTTCAACTAGTGCCATAGAAAGGAGGCTTGGAAGAAACGAGTTTTCTCAAAAATCCCTAGTCTGGTAACTTCTTGCTATATCAGTGATCCCATTCTCCCACTTCTTCACCCCCCAACCCTAAATCTGTCATACCAGGTAAAGAAATATCACTTTTCCTTTAGCCCTCACAGTAGAAGCAGTAGGAATTATGGTCTCACCCTTGAGTTTCAACACACAGAGCCCTGCAAAGGAGGGAAAACTGAAGATCTGAAGCCTTATCGTAAGAGCATCAATGTGTTTTAGACAGCTTCAAGACTCCAAAGTGTTAAAACCTCAGCTCTTTGGCATTTCTAGATACTAAATCCCAAACTGTGGCATTTTGACTGGCACTTGTAGGCGGTCACTGGTTTGCTGCTAATTACAACCTGGAGGTGTCTGTGAAGATCACTCTAACTTGTGGTATTCATGAAATGCACAGCATGAGAAATATGTAGGCTGATGGGAACATTTTATTCTGACCTTTGCAAATTTCAGTGGTGATTTGGTGGTCACACTGATGGTAATTTGGTTTGGGGATCCTTTCTTCATTATTTCTGCTGCTTGATGCCTTAAGGCCAGCTGGTGTAGAAGTTAATGGCAAAAAAACTCTCCTAAACTGCAGTTAAGCATGACATAATAGGGGCATCAATTAACTTAGGGCAAGGGTTTATGATTAACTATGAAAATCAGTAGCATTCAGTGGTGCATAACAGCAGAAGAAAGACAGTCTTCCAGACCATTCTATCACTACAAGGTCATAATCTCACAGCAATTTCTTAAGTGTCCAGACTGAGAAAATATAGATTTTCAGTAGGGGTTATATTTTGGGTGTTGCTGCATTCATAGTATCCGAAAAGCCGTTAATATAACTCTCTGCAGATGTGGCTGCCTTCTCAACTTTTATTAAAGCAGCACAAGAGATGTTACATACCATATACTGTGACTATGTTAGCTGATATTACTATGTAGTCTTGAGATAAATCTGTACTCTATTCTGATAGTTACCAAGAGAACTAGAAAAATTATCTACTGATTTGTGTATTTATAAACCATCTCACGATCTTAGAAAGGAGGTCATTGAGAAATCTTGATAGGAAGAATAGATTTATGGATATCTGTGTTTCACCCTGGATAAGAATTTGCAAGATGATGAGGTAGCAGAAAAGGCGATTCTGCTGAGAGCTGTTTTCTTCCAGCAGAGACCTCGAAGGTATGAGGCAGAGAAAAACCAGGCTGTTTGTGTGTGGCTCTGATCTGGCCTCACCTGGCCAAAAGGCCAACCCACAACTGATACAGGCTCGTAGACCTTCAGAGTCCATCCCAGTCTGTATTCTGGGTAACAAATCATGTGAAAGATAGTGACAAACTGGAGGGTGTTCAACAAAGAGCAGCAAGACTATTATAGGGCGAGAGGAACTGAATTATAGGGAGAGATTATAATAAAACTGAAATATTGTTCTAGGCCAGGTTTGTGCTTAGAGTAAAGCTTTATACATACAGAGTTGCACTGGTTTATATTACTGAAGGTTTTAGCTCTTAATGTCCTTATTTGCTTTGCAGAGAACATTTTGGCCCTTGGATTGTTATATGGAAGTCAAAGGGAATGTTTTGCCTCTTATCAGAATGAAATCTTAACAGATTATCAACAGGAGGAAGTCAGCTTTGTTTTCAAAGTATAAAATGCTGCAGCCAGTAGCAGAGATTTCTGCAGAAATTAAGAGGAAAAAAAATCATGCAGTGTCACTGAAGATCTCAGACACTGGCATTTAATTGAGTCCCAGAATTAAGGAACATTTTATTGTCTACCAAAAGTTTCATTGACCTGAGTGAGAGTTGGTCATACTAAAGGCTGAGCAAGATATCCCGCTTAGACCTAATTTGTGTAATACAGGTGTCAACGCAGCAGCAGATACACAGCTAAACGCATAGATAACGACAAAAGCCAGAAAAGCCACAGCAGAACAGAAGAAAATACCAAAGTGAGAGGGAAAATGAGGTCTTCAGCACTCACACGTACAGATATTCATAGTTACCCCTTCCAAACCTTAGCAGATTGCTTGTTATAAAGCCAACAGGTCAATAGACTGTGTATAACAACAGCTTCTCTATAGCCTCCGTAATCTGCTGCTGAACTTCTGATCAAATACTGCTCACACTCACAGTGCCTAATAACCATTTCAGAGCTCATTTCTGAAACTGCACAGAACATTTTATAAATGGAAGTGTACCGGCACATGCCATTGCAGAAAGTGTCTCAGTTGCTCTGAAAAAAAAGGTCCACCACGAAGGAAACAAGTGTAGCTCAACATCTAAATAGCCCAGACAAGCAGTAACAGCCAGAAAAAATGCATAAAATTCCACTTGCGGCAGCTGCCAAAAAAATAAAATAAATAAAAGCAGACTTACTTCACCCATTAAATCCATCAACCCCTAGGAGATCCATTAACAGACCTCCTCTCAACACCCCAAGGGTCCCACTCCCCAGGATGTTATGTGGCCAGAATTGCCCTACCCAGTGAATGGTAACGTGCAGAGATGTCTCCCCTTGCTCATTCTGCAGGAACTGAGTCTCTCCACAATGATTTTCCCCCACACTCCCCTGTACCCTGGCCAAACGTCCTGCACACTGTGTCTTTTCTGCACACTTCATCAGAGCGGGGGGATGGCCGCGGCTGTGCCACTCCTCCCTCTGCGCTCACATCCAGGCCTCGTGAGCTGGGAGCTTGAGCACAAGGTGTCAGACCTGGCGGGGAGTAGTGCTGGCAGCCTGCTCTGCTCCGCTTGGCTCGCAGGAGAGAAAGGCTCCATCAGCTTGTAGCCCTTTTACAGGAATCCTACAGGCTTCAGCCCCATGGGAGACGTGAACATTAGAAGTACATGTGAAACGAGTCCCCTGCTGCCTGGTGGGACTGGGGTAGGACTTGCTGTGAGCATAACTTTCCACAGCTTTGGGACATTTTGGGGTAGCATAATCTGTAATGAGCTGATGCTGGTACACAAGGTGCCAGGCACTGCTGCACCCAGGCAAGGCCCCCATCCTTTGCTACTCCGAAGGACAGTGTCATGCGTGACCACTTGAGCCCAATGTAATACCACCGCCTGCTGAACTTCCTCAAGCCTAAACCATGCAGTAGTCTCCAGTTAATGGAGACTACATTCTCTTTATGCCCATGATCTTCTCTTCTCATCCAAAAAGGCACTGCAGAACATGGGCAAAACAGTTATGAGCCTGCTTCTTAATGCTTTTCATTATATTCTAAATGAGAATGGTTGATTCCTGGTTGCTATCATATTTTCACTAGGTATCTAGAGATATATACATAAATCAAAGCAGTGTTTTCTATGGTACAGGCAAATCAAACCAGCAATTATTTTCTCATTTCATTTTTAACCACTGAACTCGTGTTTTATCTCCAGATAATGACGAATATGGTTCTGACACCAGAGGTCCACACGCTCCTGCTGTACTCGTTTAGCACAGAGCACAAATAAGTTACTTGTTAATATATGAACTGTCATGTAAGAAGCCACAATTATGCATGATTCACCCCTACAAGCTATGTAAATCTGTGGTGTGTATATATGATAACAAATGAGTGTTACTTGATGGGAAAACACAGGTGCCAAGAACTAGGACTCTCTGTACTGCGGATGTCAGATACAGCATCAGTGTTAACACCCCCACTAACCCTTACCTGCAGGTAGACGCATTTCCAAAGGCTTATCAAGCATCCTCTATCACTTCAGTCTGTCAAAGCACTGGCAGCAAGCCAGACCAGATCCTAACCATGCACCATTGTTTAGTGGGAAGGTACGAGACAGCAGAGAAAGCATATGCCTCCTTCCATTGACCAAAAAATATGCCACATCCAGCCTCCATGCTTTCAGTTTTATATGGTCAAAATTTGGACCTATGCCTGTTCCTGCCATACCAGTTATTAAACAGTGATGAAAAACCATAAAGAAGTTGCACCACTTACTCATGGAGCAGCAGGCTCATGATTTCTCACTGGAGACAACTATCAGCAGGAAAGGCTGGAAATAGAGCATATAAGAAGACATCTCAACCAACATATTGCCTGAAGGGGTCATTTGTAAAGCTTTGGGTTGCTATTTCACCCATAGATGACATCTACAATGATGTCAGATAAAGGTACATGTTGGGGTATGATTACTTTTTCTTAACAGCTCTGTCCTCCTCTAAGCAAACATCAGGCCATCAACTAGCTCTGTCCATAACCCTGAAAAACTTCATTTTGGTGCATGTAAATGTGCCTGCACACACCGTGTGACCCAAGGAAAGCAGGCTTCATCACCTGCTGACCTTCCTGAAGGTGTATCCTTACAAACAGAAAGCAGAAGCACAACACAGAAAGGTTTTCAATCACACACACTCACCTCCCATTCTGACACACAATTTAGTCTGATTTGTATAAAACTAGGCAATTCATAAAATCTCCCAGCATACAAATAGGTCATTATACCTGTAAGCATTTTCTTCTCCTCTTCCTCATCTTCAGCAGAAATTATCATGGGACTAACCTTGGTCACAGATCCTGTCTTTGACTAAGTGAATGGGGCAAGAGGGTGTCTCCCTTTTCCACTTCAATTTCAATCAGAAGCCTCAAGTCCACAAGCATGTTTTCAGCATCAGCCCTGGGAGAAGTTAACAGGTTAATGCCTTGAGCGGCTTCCTTCCCACATATGCCCAGCTTGCTTCCTGTCTCACTGTGCCAGTGAAAGACTGCAGAGGTGAGTCTGAATTATGGACAAAGCAGGAATGCAAAACTATACTTTTCATTCCAGAGAATAAATATACAACCCCACCAGTTTCAGGATACATCTTGACCACTTCAAAGTAAAACTAAAGGTTACAGTGGTAGAGAGCTTCATGTCAGCACAATTTTTAACATTTAGATTGTTGATGAAGCAGGTATGAAAGAGAGTGTTTTGTACTATGTGAGTCTGATTTATTAATGTTATAAATTATAGCTTAGACTAACTCGTAATCAAGTGCTTGTGAACTTTATGCGTAACACCTTCAAAATGAGCAAGTTGGTAGGTAACAGAAGCAGTTTCCTTCTCCAGATAAAAATGTAGATGCTTGAAACACAAACCAGGCTGTCCAAGGGTCAGGGTGAAAAAAAACCTGCTTTTGCTCACAGGTTTTGAATTCTTCTTCATGCCATTCTGTTAGTTATGGTATTGGATAACATCTTTGGTGTTTTCTTAGCCCCCAGTGGACAGTACACACACAACCCAAGCTCAACACACAATTGGAATAATCTGTGCTTTGGGGAAACAAAGGGTTCCTTTGAGTACACATTAACATGTGTAAATAGGAATGGGCAGAGTGCCTTTGGACAGGGGATACATTTTGGTATGTGTCCTTGATTCTCACCCACACAAAGAAAAAAAGACCACCTCACTTTTCCTGCTCCTTGCTGCAATGCTTCATGCCATAAAGGCTGTGAAAAAAAAAACAACCTTAAAAAACCTCACTGATTTCTTTCATTTGAAAGGAATAAAATGCTTCTAATTTGTACTCCCAGTAGGGGAAGAAACTGGTGGGCAGCATGAGTGAAACACTGATTAGGCTGACAGTGCAAAGATACAGCATGAAACTGGATATAATTACACCAGACACATCATATTCATTGTAAGATGGTATTCACGGGGCTTCTTATCTTCTGAAAACTTTAATTTGTCTAAAAATGAATTAGAAGTTAGAGTGTATCCAGGTGATACCTTGACAGATCCAGTACCTCTCTCAGGCATTTCAGTACTGTCAATAACTGTAATATGCACACATCATAGCATGCCACAAGGCAGTTTTGGTTTTTTTCTCTCTCCCTCCCACCCTGCATGACAAGGTGTGCAGGGTCGCTGAAGCGGTTTCACTCTGACTATTCTGGGTACACTTCCTTGGCACTTGATTTACAGATGAAAGAAATATGTGACCACATTCACACAAAGGAAGAGCAGATCTTTTGCTTTCTTTCTGCTGTACAAGTTTTGCAGGGCAATTACTTGTCAATCGCCCTCCATTCCTGTTCATGCCCTTGAGGTGCAGTTTTGATACAGAAAAACATAATGTACTTTGCTCTGTACCCTGGGGAATAGCATGTGCATCAAGAAACTATCTTTTCATCTCTGTATTCATAGTGCCTCCACTTCCAGTTTCAGAATTGCTCACAAATTCTTTAAGATGTTTCTCCCTGCAGTACATGCTTCGTTATTAACACCATCTTAGGTTACAGATTTGCAAATACAACTCAAAAAAGAATGGGGTTTCAAGGACCTCTAGTTTTCTATACTGCTTTGTCTAGTTTACTTTTGAAAACAATGAAGACACAGATCTTCTTACCTGTTTTTACTCTCAAGCTTGGATCAGTGTTTTTGCTTGCAAGGCTTGCTAACATGCTGAGGTTTTCATCTTAGTAGGTCTTCCAATACTACAGGACATTGCCCTGGATTTGTGATTTCAGTGCAGGGTTTTCTTTAGGGGGTGAGGAATTTTTTTATTAGAACCAGCCAGCCTACAGAACTGAACTGCACCTAAAAATAGAAGGGGTTGGGGTTTTTTTAGATGCTAAAAATAGAAATGTATGGAGATGGTCATGTATAGGCTGCTTCTACAAGAAGACAGAGGTGCTCTGAATGGAAACATTTGCTATCTGCCATCTAGCCAAGAAGTGTAGCATTTACCATGCCATGAGCTGCTGCTTGTGAAGTACAAGATGAATATAGTAAACCTGGATGGTCTGAAAATGGAACTGATACCATGCTGAACTACACACATTTCCAGGTGAAGAATGAGACATCTGGTCTTGTGAAGCATAAGCACCTACAGCTCTTCAAAGATGGGAAGGTGCAATAAGATGAACGAAGCGGAATCATCCCATGTTGCTATTGAGCTCATCTAATTCTGCCAGTGGAACCTGCCTCAGCCCTTGTTCTGAGCACTGTGGAAAGTTGGATTCCTTCCAGTTTTGCAGAAAAAAAATGACTGAGCCCCTTTTTTCCCCTGCAGAACCTCTCAGCATCCACTCAATCCATTGAGCAGCTCCCGGAGATTCTCTCAAAAGCAATCAAAGCTAGTACCCATTTAGAAAGCTGCATCCTCTGCTAAACCCCGTCTTTTTGGATCATGGATTATGGAGGATCATATAAAGACAGATGGATTTTGTTTGCGTGCTCTTCTTATCCCATGTTCCTCACAGCTAATTCATGGTCATATTAATCTGTCATATTAAAGCTGAGATGTTCAAAGCTGTTAAAGTGATTTGGATACAAACGTTACCAATAACTGGAATTGGAATTTGGTATCTAGATCTGTTGAAAGGGGAAAAAAAGTATCAGCCTAGAAGTCTATATGCCATTTGAAATCTGCTGCATTCATAGTTCTGTTAAGTATTAATAGGTTATTTCAAATGCAAAAACACTCCTCCACCCTTATTTTAAAAGGATATTTGCACTAACTAACTGCCCCGTAAAGGCTCAAGGAAGATTTCACATGGCATGGCTCAGACAGTAATAAATGCTGTAATATTCTACCCTAACTCATCTAGCTGCCTTTTATTTTTTTTTCTCCCTGAGCATTATAAATGGTTCACTAAGTTTGTAAGACACATTAACCATCACCTCCCCAACCTCCCACCACCACATAAATCCCACCCTGGAGAACAAGCCGCCTCTCAAAAATCTCAGGTCAAGCGTTCATGACATTTTACGAGATGTCAGTACCATGTGTGTCAAATTCAGTCCTCGATTACCTCCAGTTTAGAGACACTCATATTTCCATCAAAGGATCTGATACTCCTTGATTTAATGGCTAGGGCAGTTAAGTTTTTATTGCTGTATAGATGTCCTTTCAGCTACAGTTATGTGAAGCAGCCACAGTTCAGTTCAAACCTCTCTAATACCGGGAAAATAAAGTGGCCAACAGCAGCTTAATGTCAGTGGTCTTGTGGAGCTCAGTGTGCTGCTTGACCTCCCGGTCCATGAGGACCAATATGCAGAATAAGAGCTCCCTTCCAAGAGAAAGCAGAACAGGAGCTTACAAAAACACCATGGGATTCAGAAAACAGGGAGTGCTTCTCTCTGGTTTGATTCTCTTTCCCTTGCAAGACTACTCCCTGTAGAGATAAAAGGAAGGAGGGATGCACAAACAAAAATCAAACCTGAATCAAAGATATACCCAACAAATACGTCAATTGTGCAGAGAAAGATTTTGAGCAGGACCTCTCAGGTGTAAGTAAGCACAGGTCTCTGAAGCTGGACTGCTCAGCTGTGGACGGATTTGCTCAAGCAGGAGGTCCCGTCCTTTGGGTTCATACACCCTTAACTAATTGTTTTAGTAGCCATGCTAAAACATAAACCTGAATAACTGCTCCTTGTGTCCATACTAGTTGGAGCTAGGGTCTTCTTGCTATTTTGAAGTTAAATATAAAACTCTTCATGATTTCTAGAAAAAAAATCATTTAAATACACTGTTTATGCATAGATGCACCATATATTTATAGCCTTATACATATTCCAAAAGCAAAGCTGAGGCAAGGTTTTGGTTTATGTATCTATAGACATATTTAGCAGTGAATCATTATATAAATGATTTTCCTTTTGAAATGGCAGTGGTGCTCTGAAACAGTACATAGTAAACAATACTGAACAATACATTTGTGAAGAAAAGTTTGTATTCTCATCATGAATACCTACCTCTTAGCTTTGAGACTATAAGCCCAGGCTTTTCCTGGACTTTATGGCCACTGAATTAGCAAAAGCTTCTGAGCAGATAGAGAATTAAGTGCCATCAGATAAGGCACGAGGAGATGTGGCTGAGTCCTCTGAGATGAAGTGCTTGCCCCTGAAAACTTAGAAGCTGAAGGAGAACCCTCCCCCTGTCCCCTAAACAGTGCCTTTGTGTCTACCACATGCATAATTGATTGCAAGCAAAGCATGCAAGCCAAACTCAAAGCTGCTTCATACCCACAACCACATTAGAGGAGTTTTAGGCCATGGAAAGACCAGAGCTGATTTAAGCATCAATTATGGATGAGACACTTACTCAGTATAAATAAACTTGATGGTTCTCCACTGTACACAGAAGCCTCTAAATAAAATAATTGATTATTCAGAGGCAGGATACTTGCAGTTTGTCCCAAGGACATATTTTCGGTTTGAGTACATGCACACACACATGCAACCATGAGCACACACTTGGTGAAACTCCCAAACCTCAACAAAACAGAAACCACACCTTGAACTATTGATAGACTCCTCTGTCTTAATCAGCTCTAATCCAAGAAAGCAGTTCATCTGGGTTGCCTCTGAAGCCACATGCCATATTTGCAACCCTGGATGTCCAACTCAATGCCACCACCTGGAAGCAGAATTCTCCCTTGAATGTAACTATTATACTAATTTGTTCAACTTCAGGGCATATCCACACACACACATAGAAACACACACAAGCATATATAAATATACAGTTTTGAAGGTGACCTATTTTCCAGCTGCAAAATGCTGTCGCTGTCAGAGGCTTTTGCCAGCTAGGAAAGGATATGAACTGGAGAGGTGCAGAGCAAACTGCAGTGTCTGCATTATTCAGAGGCTCAGCATGCCAGGTTCACAGGTGTTCAAACTACCCAGGAAGCATTTGGCCCACTGTTACGGAAAACATGATTTTAAAGATTGAAATCAGCCAGCAAGAAAAGGTGTTTAACCAACTAGCTACTGCAGGACAATGCAAAAAGTCAAGGTTTTCTTTACATTTCTTTTTATTGTTTGTGTTATTCCCCTCCCAGCACCTGCAATAATACCTGCCTGACATCCTTGGCAGTGGGAGACTTTATGAGCTAGAAAATGCCCAAACTATCTGTAGGAAATACTATTCACAGTTGCAGCATTTCAGGCAGAAAAGAACTTGCAGGAGGGAAAAGTACTAAAAGTCATGTTCTAAGTCAGGACTGACTCTCCAAATAGAGACACCATGTATATAACACAATACAGTACATTTGGGCTGTGACTGCTTTGGCAAAGCTGCACATACAAATCTTGTTGGGGAAGGAGGGCATGAGAAAAAGGGGAAAGGGATCTTGCTCCTTTCCAATGTCCTGTCTGAAAACTGTGGATCAAATTGGTGGAGTAGCAGCACCTGCCCAAAGCATGATTTCTGCCATATTTCCATGATGGTCTGGGATTAGGGGAAGGGCAGAATTATTCTTCAGCAGAAACTGAAGCCCACAGAGTATCAGCCTTCAACAGAATCACACCTGCACCTGGGTGGCCAGAGAACATGCAGGTACAAAGCAACATTTCTTCTCTAAATATATGAGTACTGTCTGACCTGCCCTGTAGGTACCAGGACTCTTGAAGCCCAGTGCATTTTGTCTTCATTGGCATCTCCCAGCAGCTCAAAATAAAGCAAGTAGCTATACTGAAATAGAAGTCACAGCCACCATGCAAAACTGCACTGGGCTACAATTTTCTGCCCTTACAAGTTTATTACTGTTTATCAGAGAGCGAAATATTATTTCTAATATCTTCCTGAATACTCAGAGATATCATATCTAAATTTAATATCTAAAAATAAAAAAATCTCTTTTTTCTGTCTGTCCCTTCAGTTCCAACTCATTGCTAAATATACACCCAGAAGTACAAGACAAAAGTGTATAACATTGCCTCACTGACTCTGAATTCAAAATCCAATTTCTAAAGGAACTGAGGACCTGACTGCCAAAGAAGTTTAGGTACCTGGAGATGCAGTTAAGAATATTCCCAAACATTCAGACATGGTCAAGTCTTTTAATCCACTGATTTAAAAAGACTTCAGGCTCCTGAATCACATTTGAGTACTGCAAGTCTCTTTCTGCATTACTTAGACATTGCAAAATATGGCCATATATTTTTGCCCACATTTCCTACTTTGCAGAAACCAAATTATTTTCTTTCCTCTAAATATATTTATAAATACACATGCACACACTGTAGCTCTGCTCTAATTGGTATTTGCAATGTAAGCACCGGCCTTTTCCTTCCTTTTCGTCAATGAAAGTAAACATGATCAAAGCCTGCCAGTGTTTAATGGTGAAAATGTACCGTGTCTCTACAGTCTTAATGTTGTTGGAATGAACTTGAGGATAGGTTTACAACAAAAATAATTTTAAAAGGATTTCATAACAAATTCAGAAGGGGGGGAGCCATATTTAGCTTCACTTTCCTTAGCATTTTTATTTTGTCTAAGGGAAAAAGGAATAAACAAAGATGTTTAAAAATGACCTAGTGAGGGGCAAATAAATGCATAGAGACTTTACCCAGCACTTCTAAGGATCTTGGAAGTGCTACAACTACACTGTAGTTTCTTTGTTACAGCTCTGTACACATTTATACAAAAGAAAGATGAAAGGGGGGAGAGAGCTGTTGATATGGGTTGTGAGAAGTTGGTGGAATTAGATGGCAAGGGGTCAGGTTACAGACAATGTAAGCTAAAATGCATCAAAGGATATGAAGCAAAGGACTAGATCAAAGTCTAAGAAGCCAAGTACAAGAATAAAAGAGTGATAATTGTAGGCAGCGAGAGAAAGCACTGGAATAGAAATGTGATAACAGTATGACCTCATGACTCAGTCTTTTTCTTTTTCCAAGTCAGTTTCCCCGCACAGGGCATGCAGGCTGGAGAGGGCAGGAGTGCATGTAGCAGGAGGGAGCAGTGAGGAGAGAAGGCAAATGAATTCTGGGGCTGATAACCTTCCTGGGCTTTAGGGAAAAAAAGTCACTTTGCTTTTTGCAATGCGTTTCGTTTGTAAGTTCTCCATACAATCACAGGGCTGTCCTCATGGGCACTGATGTGAAACAGGGAGCATAAAGGTGAAGATCAGATCCTGCCCAGCAGAACATAGCAGACACCAGTGGGAGTGGGTCTGTCGTAAAGTCACGATTGGGCTCTATATTAGAAAAATCACTGGGCACTGATGCCTCTCTCTCCTGTGGCTAAGACATCCTGGCTGGGAAAGCTGTCATCCAGAGAGCTCCTGAACTATACTCATCTTCAGCTGTAGGTTTGTTCAGAGGAAGACATTTGCATTAGATACTTGCTTTGATAGGAACTAAATGCATTTTATTGCCAAAAGAAAATTCCACTTAATATCTAATGAGGTCCCTCAGTCCCCACCGTCATACAGCATTGAGTGCAAGTCCCTATACACCCAAAATAGTCTAACGGACCAGGGGATCTCTAACCCTGGCTTGCTGGACCTATGATACAGAGTCTTCTCAGCTCTTATCAAGTCCCAGTAGGAATCAATGGCATCGCTTCAGTTGGCTGCATCAAGGCTACAGTTTTTTCCATGATCTCTGAAATTATATATTTCCCCACTCAAATAGGTTTTAGTTTGAGACACAGCAGTGGACATCATCACCCATCATGACTAGCCCATACAGACATATTTCTTGGTGTCTTACCTGCCTGCACAGGGTAAAAGTTCCTCTTGTCAACTGGTTGCTGCGCTTTGCTCCATGCTTGACCTATGGGAATGGGTAACAAATGAGGACAGTCATTGCAGGCAAGTCCCCTTCCACTGACCACAGGGCTGAATTGGTCCCGAGACCTTACCCTGCTCCAACGGCTTTGGAAAAATCAGTTGATGCAACAGACAGCAGCTCCCCTATTGCCTCCTTCAGCAACACTGACACCTATTTCTGTTTTATCTGGAACTCAAAAGATGCACCACTCTCTTGCCACCCTCCTTCTGCATGCAGGCTGCTTTCCCTTCTCCAGTAAAGCCTCAAGACATCTGTCTTCTCTTAAGCAGATGACCAAATCACTCCCTCAGAGCTCCATTTTTTGCTTGAGATGTGGGCACCATTTATCTCTTCAGCTCCCTCCTTCCAATGCAGCCCACTCAGAGTCATTTGACAATATACTTGTTTATTTTTCCAACTTAGTGGCTGAGTTCAATCTCAGTATTTCAGCTTCTCTGGCTCCCTAAAGGCTTTGGTGTACCACTTGGTAGGTGATGCTCCTGAAGAGCAGGTGATATTTGGAACCTGGTTTTGCCATCATCTGACCCCAGCACAACTGTGGAGGAGTAGCAGCAGGCAGAAGCAGAGAACCCCAGTGGGCCAGAGCTGCCGACTAGTAATCATGGCTGAATGCCAAGCTCCCTTACAGATACACTGACATGGACCAGAGGTAGATGTGAAGTGTAGTGCGCTATGTGCTGCTCTCTGCCCTCACTAAACCCTCCTGCCCTATGCTGATAAAACTGTTCAGGAAACATTGCCAGGGCTGATCATGGTTCAGTCATGTCAGGCCTGATACAACTGATATGAGTCATGGAAGATAAAGAGTAAACATGCAGGATCTTTTGCTTCCAAACTTGCTTAATCCCATCAACTGTTCAAAATTTAGTGTAGAGAAGCTGCAATTGCAAGGTCTAAAATGTCTTCTAAAGCTTGAAAGAGACACTGGCCACTGCTCTACACACTCTTGGGTACCCACGTTGGCATTACCAAGACCCAGATCCACCAAAGATTCATCCTGTTGTGCACTGAACCACCAGTGGTCCCCCTGTGAAGACTTGGGACCATGCAAGAGCCTGGAGGAAGCCATATGGAGGGCAGAAGGAAGTGTGCCCTGCACAATAATATGGAAAATTGGCTTGCACATCAGTAGATAACAAGCCAGCAGAAAGAAGAGTAAACCCCATTTACGTTATTTTTTGTTTAGGTGAATTTGTGCTGTGATTCTGACATTTATAGGTGTATTAGGAACAAAAATCTTCTCTCCCAATGGTCTTCATAAACCATTGTCTTCATAATGTGTATGTGCCAATTCCCAGATCCAAAGGGTGTAGGATTAAGGAATAGTGGTTCAGGGACATTTAAAGAAATCTGAAGGTATACACGAGAAGCTTGTCTGAAAGGTTGCATTAGGTAGCTATTTGTTTTTAGACACCTGTAGAGGCCCTGTACCCGAAATTGATGTCATATAGTGTCTTGTGGTTGTCTACCCCGGAAATGTGGGTAAAAGAAACTTCCCTAAAACCAGTTCCTGTTTTTCTTTTCCATTTCCAGTCTTTTTAGGGTTCTGTAAAACATGTGACTTGCAATGACTCACATCTTGATGAAACAGCAAATTCAGACAGGAATTTTCCAGAGTGCTGTTAACTTCAGTGTTGCTCGGCTTGGATTTGACCATCTCAATTACATTCTAAAGTATCAATAGTCATCGATCCCTGACCCTGGAAAACAATAAAGGAGCACAGGATGACACAGTAGCTACTGTGCAACTGCCACCCTACATCTGGCCAGGGGACATAACACACAAAGACATTGACACTCCTCATTACTCAAAAAGATAAAGCAAGCAAGGCTCACAGCTGTAAGAGCTGGGTCAAAAGGACAAGGAAACCTTACGGTCTTTCACACAAGAACCATGGACTTTCCAAGGAAGCAGAAGGTGAAGACCCCTCTGACTTAAACCAGACTGGCCAGTTTCCTCAACCAGAAAGCCCCTATATTTTGTTGCATCCACAGCTTTGAAATTAATCTGGAAATTTTGTATTCCCTATCTGGGCATACAAATGAATCTGGAAATTTTGTTTTCCAGTGACACATTTGGCCTTGTATAAGAAACTGAAAGAGACATCTGAAGTGTCTCTCACTCAAGGGTGCAAAGGGAGGAAAGCAGTCAGTAATAGATGTTGGGTGTGCACACAAGTGTGAAGCATCTGTAAGGTCTTCCAAAGGCACCAAAAAGAAAAAAATTGCCTTATATATAAATCACATCAAATGATGTCTCTTTAGAGGGTAATCTCAAAAAAGGTTCTAATTTTGCTTTCTTTAGGTTTCCTAAGCAAGAGTGTCTAAAACCATGAGGCAGTTTGGCCAAAGTCTTCAACGAAATCTCTGTAGAGAGAAAAACTTCAGGTAGTTACGGTCAGTCCAGGAAGTCAGATAAGAAAGACAGTGAGGGGACAAGTTTCCTTGACTGAAGTGGAGATGGAGGGATGAACGTTTCCTTAGATTCCTTTTTGTCAAAGCTAATATATTTTTTAATGTATAATTTCAGTGATTTAAGTAATATTTTGATTTTATATGCTTTCATTGTCTGTTTCATTTGGATTATTTGACACAGTAGTTAGAAAGCAGAACCATGTTTACCTGGCTTTGGGATTAGTGTGGTCCTCTCAGCACCAAACCTCTTAAGGTCAGAGCTGCATACAGTGTCCTCCCAGGCATGTTGACAGTCCCACACAGCTTTTAGGCAGCTCAGCAATAAAATATTATCTTATCTGGCAATGTCCCCATGCCTCAAAATATTCTAAACCCTTCTGAAAGAAGATATTTCATTCAAATGACAAAAAGCAACAAAACTGGCACTCTCCCTGCAATGCCACTGGGTTAGAGGTAATTCAGGATCATGGAGAAAGTTGATAACAAAATCAGAGAAGACACAGATGTTTTGTGCCTGATACCTTAACCCCATTTACCTCTCTGTTAACGGATGTTACTGCTCCCTTATAAATGACAACATCTTTTTAATTCTTATAGAACTGTTTTAGTCCAGAAGATCTGCAGTCTGCAGATAGCTCAGATTTTCAACTGCAAGAAGTAAGCATCATTAGAAGACAAACTGGGATCTTCTATGACCCCATAAGCTGTAAATGGGACCCATGGATATTTAACTTCTTTCATGAAGAATTCAGTTATTAATAAAGCCCATGACTTTTAAGGGGAGCTGCCACTTTCCTGAGCAAAATATTCTAGAAACTGCATGGTCTGAAGAGTTTCTAAAACATGCTCTTTAAGCAGTTCGAAGCTTTTTCCAATGCTTCCATTGCTTTAAAAGCGTTATTAGGCATGCCTTTCTGTGTGGCTGCTGGTTAAACAAAATGCACAGGTGAAAAGTGTGACAGCGCTCCCACATATGTCTATTTGGAAATAAAAATGTCCCTTTCTCTTGTCCACACAAGTGTCTGCAGTCTGCATTCCCAGAGATCAAAACTAATTTAGGGGTTGATCCGTGTTGACTAACCAGCTGAATCCACAGTGACAGAAGGTGCCAAACACATTCTAAACTCTGTGAAATTACTGGCTTGATTCAGATAGAAAGAAAAATAATAATAAAGACTATATTACAGAGTGAATCTTTAATCTCTCTTCACCCATTCCCAGAAGCTCTCTTTAGAAACTGCTTAGCTCTGATGTGTTTGGAGAAGACACTGAGCAACAGGGAACAGTGAGCTGCTTGTAGGACCAAGCCAGGGAGGGCACCTTCTGTGAGGACACTCCTCCAGACCCCCTGCAATGGGGCTGGCAGGATGTGAGTGGATGAGGCAAAAATGCTTCCTGGGAAGTCTTTGGAGGAGGGATATGAACAAACTTCTAGCAGCCCCAGACATCCACCAGCAACACCTTGGGGGCTGTGACCCAAAGATTTATAACCTTTCTTTTTACACATTCTTCTCTTCTGATTCATCTACTGTAGTGACATATACTTTGTGCATGGAGATACTTTCCCTTCCCCACCAGCAGCTGTGTTTTCATCACACACCCTGTAAAGCTTTTCAGATGCTGTTCTTGTTTCAGGGTCTTCTCTCTTCCCAGTCACTCCACTTTGCACCTGAGCATCCCCTTCAGCTAGGAACCCACTCACAACTAGGAGACCCCCACTGAGGAATAGCAATCACAAACTCTGCAGATTGATTCAAGCTATTCTTCACCTCCTTGTTCTCCTTTTCCCTTTACTTTTCAGTTCTGGGGAGATTCATTCCCTTGCAGGTTTGTTTACTTTCATACATCAAGAATGAATCTCCATTCAGGCTGCATTAATGGCTCATCTTTGTCACGCTGACTTTTTGACCAGAATTTAGACCAAGGTCACGATTTTTACCTTTTCACAAAATGGTAGAAAGCACAAATTTCATAATGGGTTGTGACTATGAGTTAAGTTCAGTATAGCTGGCAGCTTCTCTTAGGCAGATCTGCAGCAGAACTGACCTCATTGACTGAATGAATCACTTGTCCCCCAGGGGCAGGAATGTTTCTTCCAGGACAGGATTGGAGCTGCTTTCTCACAAAAGCACTATCAGTCCCAAACAGGGAGTTGGAAGCTGCCTGAGCCACACACCTGTCTTGTAGATAGCTCCTAGGCCTGCCAGGCATTTACCATTCAAAAAATATACATTCTTCATCAACTTGAGCTGAACTTTGGCAAAGGGTGTAGGGGGGAGAAGGAGAGGAAAGGAGGAGGGGAGGGACTCAAGGGGTTTAAATGGAAGTTTTTGTTCAACCCTTGACAGAAATAAATATCCAGGTCTGCCCATTTTGGCTCTAGTGCATTTGTTAAATGTGCCATGGCCAGAATTGTTACCCCATACCAGTTTTCCAATGATTGGTTTCAAAAATAAGAATTGGTTTCTTTTAACAAGATTATCCCAGCAGCTTCAAGTGGAAGAAGTAAAAAGTACCCTGGAGGGAGAAGAATGCGAAATGCATCAGTCTGGTCCAAAAGCTGGTAGTCTTCATCCTGCCCCAAATTGTCCCATAAGTGTCACAGAGAAGAACTTGTTTCCACTTGGTTTGTGATGGGACATGTGCCATCATTGTCCCAGAAGCATTTGCCCACATTAGGTAAGGAGTAATCAGGGAGTGAGCTGGACATTCAGACCTGACAGCAACGCAAACGTGCATGAGTCCAATATTCAGACATTTGGGGTTGTGACAAGCTCCCCAGACGGGCACTGGACACATCAGACTAGACACATGGTGGGGCCCTTGGTCTGTGCTGATCACCAGAGTATCACTGCAGCTAGGGATAGTTGAGGAGTCTGGAAAGATGTTAGCTCAGGACAGCTTGATATATCGCGGTGCTTCAGCATGTTTTCAGCTGCAGACGTTCAAAAGGAACTCTTCACATGCTTCTAGCTAGAAATGGGCTTCATTTAGGTATTTATGGTTTGAGGCAATCCCAAGCTCCAATGCAAGCAGGGCAGAGAATGGATTGAGAGCAGCCCTGAGGAGAAGGACTTGGCGTGTTGGTTGATGAGAAGCTCAGCATGAGCTGGCAATGTGTGCTTGCAGCCCAGAAACCAGCTGTGTCCTGGGCTGCATCAAAACAAGTATGTCCAGCAAGTTGAGGGAGGGGATTGACCCTCTATTCTGCTCTTGTGAGCACCCCTTACAACTCCAACCATTCTGTGATTCTATGATTCTGTGATTTATGCCTTGATTATGCTGAATAAAGGCGTAAATAAGAGTCACCTATTCCTTTGGCTATGGCTAAGAGATGCTGCATCCAAGACTTACATATCTTTGCATGCCTGATCCATACCTCCCATGTGCTAAGAAGCCTTTAAGCTCTTTTTTAGCTGATGAGACATGAGCAGGTGGTCCAATTGTGAACAAAATGTCAGAATCCCTTCCCAGGTACAAAACCCCACTTAGAGAGACAGTCAAGCTATGCTGATAAACGTCAAATAGCCCCAGGCACCACCAACCCCCAAATCTCTGCTTTCAGTGCTAACATTAACTCTAATTATGTTCATCCTAAATCTGCTTCCAATCTGTTTTCATTACCTTCATTCACGTTACTTTACTATCACTTGTCCCTGCTTGCTGGCCTGATCTATGACCAGATCTATTAGCAAATCCGATGCATCATCAGCTTGCATGTGGCACTTCTGCCTTCCTTGACCTGCAATGTACCTGGTACACTTCAACTGCAAGATTTCTTCTGCTGGAACCAGCTTCATGGCTGTTTTCAGATTATTACAAAAAGCCTGTTCCGCTTTCACTGAGGTCAGCAATTGGAATGAATATAAACCGTGATGTGTCATAAGTGGGAAGCTGTCCTTAACACTACATAAACAAATAGCATGCATGTTAGACAAGGCTTGTAAATAGGTATTTTCATTGGATTTCTAGGATCTCTGATGGCTTGAAGGTCTGCATAAAAGCAAGCTTTTTTACAGAGATGCTCTCTCTCCAGCTAACTGATCTTTCTAACACCTAAGAGAGAACAGTGATGTAAACATACCTGGGAGATGGCAACTCTGGTTTCTGCAACATGGTCACATACAAAGTGATAGGGTAGCAAAGATCTTTCCTGATTTACCTGTTTTCAGTTGTTGTATGCTGGATGGTAGTGCTGTCAGCAGGTTACATCAAGGAACATGCACCCAAGGGCCCAGATTTTCATATGTACTGAGCACCCAAGGTCCCGCTGTTCACAATGGGATGTGTAGGTGCTCTGTGTTTCTGAAAACAGCATTTACAATTTAGATCAACATTTTACATCTAAATTAATAAACTTTCTGAAGATTATATTTCTGTAAGGGGTCTGGGTACTTACAGATTCTCTTGTGCCCACTGAGTACTGCAGGCTCAGCTCTGAAAGTGTCAGAAAAGCCAGTGTCATTGCAAGGAGACCTTAGAGCATCTTCCAGTGTGTGAAGGGACCAACAAGAAACCTGGAAAAGGACTTTTTACAAGGGCAGGTAGTGACAGGACAAGGGGAAATGGCTTTAAACTGAAAGAGGATAGATTTATATTAGACATAAAGAAGAAGTTCTCTGCTGTGAGGGTGGTGAGGCACTGGCACAGGTTGCCTAGAGAAATTGTGGCTGCCCCATCCCTGGCAGTGTTCAAGGCCAGGTTGGATGGGACTTGGAGCACCTTGGTGTAGGTGAAGGTGTCCCTGCCCATGGCACAGGAGGTGGAACTAGATGAGCCTTAGGGTCCGTTCCAACCCAAACCATTCTATGATTCTATAATTCTATGATCTCTGGGTGTATTTTATAGGCCTCTCACAAAGGTTTCTTTTCTTCCATTTCTCAACTTTGATACTGTCACTTAAGTAAAATATTACCATATCCTTTCAGCAGAAAGGCTACTGACATGTCACCGTGCAATAAAACAGGCTTTCACCACATACTTTGCTTTACAAAATGAGTAGAAGGATTACCAGCATCACTAGAAAAAGCATATTTCAACTGACAAAACAGAAAAAAGTTCCTGGAAAACTAAAGAAGACTCAGTAACTCCCTTCTTTTTCATGAGAATCAAAATTAAATCAAGGACATCCTTGATCTGTGCAACTGAAAGAAAAAGGAAAAGAGTTGCACTCCAGACTCCTTGAAGAATAGAAATACCTAAAATTTCAAGCGAGGAATAGAATAATTGCAAAACCCCCTTTTGAACATGATGGAATAAGATGTTCCTCATATGAAGTGTGTCTTTCCTGGAACAAACACAGGTGGCCATCTCCTTTACAACCAAGGACTTGGGACACTGTCAATGTGAGAAGCAGTTATTTGAAGAGATGCATAATATAAACAGTAGCTATGATTCAAATGGCCTATTAGCATGCCAAGGTTTCTTCTTCAGTGTTTGAACCCTCTACAGAGATTAATAACTTTTGGATGTTTGAGCAGCAGGTCAAATAACTACTCTGGTCTAACTCTATTTATGAGTGGTTTATTATTTGTGGTATGTATTGCCTATCCATCTAAATTACAAGGACTAGGTTTCAGGGCTTTTTTTAGCTTTTCTATAGAAATTAGAACATGTCCTTCATTAATGCTAAGTCAAGCCAGTGCTTGTTGGAATAAGGGAGGCAACCATCTAGGATAAAAAAGCATTTTGAATTCCTAGTGTCTTCAGTCACTTTCTGAGCTTCACGCAAGCATTCTCCTCCTGCTGCTTTACTGTTTCACACTTGGGCAAGAAGGGAATGCACGAAATATGCCTTGGACCTAACTCTGAATGGCTGCATATTGCCACTGATGTGTGGAGTCCCCCATTCTGTAAAGCTTAGCAGTTTTTTGGGTTGGACACTCAGAAAGTCAGTGAAGAGGAGTGTCATTTGGGGTTACTTTTCTGAGACGATTAATGCCTTAATCACATCACTTACTCAGAAGAAAAATTAGCAGATGCTGTGGCATTTCAAGTGTCCTTCAAAACCAGTAAAAATTCTTTATGCTCAGTAAGAGCAGATACGTGTGTGATTGTCCCTATTCAACCTGTGTTTGCAGTTTGCATATTTCTGTGTAAATGTGTGTCTTACAATTGGCTTGAGGATGTGCTTACAGTTGCTTTTACAAGTCCTCATTCTTGACAGTTTTACGGATGTTTGCACTAAGTAGCTTTTAGTGGCATACTGGTGAAACTAGGCACCTTGTTTTCCTTTCTTAAAGGCCCTTGGTTTTAATACCTACAAAGACTAATCCATTTGCCTCAGCTAATCCAGTCTAAAAGTACTCCAGTGCACTTGAAAGGATGTCCTGTGAGCAAAACATCTCACCTTGAGAATGGGGAAAAACTTGTTTTGGAGGTTGCTTCCCTCTGAAGCAGCAACTCCAATTGGCTAATCTATTTAGCAAAATTAATGAGAGGTCCATGGATTGAGTTTCATGGCAGACTAAAGCCCAGCTTTCTCAAAGAAAGGAATTCATTGTTGAACCTTTGATGGTCTAAAGGAGGAGAGGTGCATTCATGTTTTGGGTAACTCCCTCATCATTACTAAGATAAAATAAAAAGGCTTTAAGGTTTCTCTCACCAATCGCCCCACAAGTTGGCAATTATATAGGATTACTAGTATCCCATAGACCTGAGCTACCAACAGCTATTTTATTCACTTGTGTAATGCATTTTACGGTAATAACAAAAGAGCCCTTCAGGCTATTTTGTGGTCCATACAGATTTTGAAGGAGGGGGAGCTCTTATTTTTGTTTGTGTTTTGAGTGGGGGCGACAAGCAAAAGGGGGTTTGTTCTGCCAAGAGATTAGTGTGAAAGAATGAAATTAAATGTTTCGGTCTTGTTCAGTTCTAGTCTAATCAAGCCTACTCCCAAATTAATGAGCTCTTACCGCGGGGAACATCTCTCGATGCTGGAAGGCAGCAGTAAAGCTATGCAGTTCTATTTCGAAAAAATGTAAAGCAATATCCTTTTTGGCTTCAGATAAAACAGTGAAAGGAGCATTTTTCATCTTTTAAGGTTTGATTTAATGCTACACTGACTTGCAGGTTTTGTGTTTATTGGAGGCATTTTTCTAGAGCTGAACAAATTGCCAATAATTTGAGGGTTAGTATTCTGGTCTATTTTGGCTCATGGTGAATGAATAGTGTAGGGCAAGGAAGTCTAGCAAGAGAAATTAAATTCCAGGTTTTTTGTGAAAAGGACTTCCTAAACCCTCTTCAGATCATACCGATCCTCCTTAAGTCCCATCTTCTAATAGCCCCTTCCTTGTTCTTTCCTGAAGTTGTTCTGCACTGCTCTGGCTAACTACAGAAGAGTCTTCAGCTCTAGAGTGATAGTTCTTTCATGAAGGGAGAAAACTTTCCTTAAAATGTATTGTGCATCAGTAGCTCACAAGACCACAGTCTGAGGTGCTCCTCCAGGGCTGGGGTAAAGCACAGGCACAGGTTTGTAGTGCCTGAGGGCTGTAGATCCTGGTGTTGTGGAATGATACCACATGTGAGAGTCCTCAGTGTGCCAACAGATTCAGATCACCTTGACGTATTCCACACTGCTTGGAGCAAAATCCATACATTTTCTACAACACCCACACACAGTTTTATACTACCAAAAGCTAAGGCTGACAGGTCTTATACTTGCCCATTGAAGTCTCATGTGCAATTGCTGTTTGCCCTTTTGTGTATCCATTATAGAGCTTTTATGAATTATCTCAGTGCATGCTTTTTTTTAATGTACTTAGCACAAAGAGTGTCTGGGCCTCACTGAAACCATGTGTGGTTTGTATTCTCTTGTAACCTTGTAATTTCAATAGTGTTTTCAGGTCTTATCTACAGTTGTCTATATCCAAGCATTGTACTGAATCAAGGTGTTTTCATATATTCTTTAAGTATCTAATTGTATTGCTATTGTAGTTTGAGAATATTCCACAAGCATCAGTAAACCTTTACAACACCCCTGTGAGATAATACCTAGAAGGATTAAGCCCAAACTTGTCATATTTTCTAATCTGAGTCACATAGTTACAGACTGGCTAAATATACTGTACTTGACAGGACAAATGTAGAAATACACAAATCCAGACAATTCCAAGTCTAGGTCTAGGTGAGATCTTATTTTTGTTTGTATATTTGACAGGCTGAATTCTTCCTTGTATCAAGGCACTCTAGGATAGAAAGAATTCACCATGGAGAAGTCATGGAAGTCACACAGAATTCATATGGAAAGTTTCCTCTAAGTTATTTATCTAGCACCATATCCCTCACAGACTCTAAGAGAAAATCAATGATTCTGGTCAGGGATTCAGGTCCTTCAAACTCACCATTATCTCTGTTCTTCACCAAGGTCCCTGCCTCATTTACTGTCTGCATTCCAGCTCCTGGGATGTGTGAGGCAATGGCCTGGCTAGCAACAGGTTTCTTCAGCACAAATCATGATTCATTTCCTCAATACCATTCTCAAGTAGTGCTAGAGGCCAAATGCCAGACCCTGCAACTCAATTCTGCAAACATTTGCTAATGAAATACCCTTGGATTATTATTTTTAAGAAGAAAAATGAAAAAAAAGAAGAAACCAAAACCAAAACCAACAGGCCTTCCCATTGGTAGAAACCTACTGAGTTTCATCTTCCCAACCAGCAAGACTTGACTTTCAGAGAAACAAGGTATACCTCTATATTTTGAGATAAGGGAAGAACTGATATCAGTATATATGCAGCATTTTCCTCTGTGAACAAGCCCTTATGAGGAACAGGGCAAATGAGTTGTTGACAGTCTGCAAGGTGGCAGACAGACGTGGAAAAACTGGCCTCCAAATTTGGAAAGGGATATAGTAACATCCCAGAGGCCTATTAACCCATCTAATATCTATCTCTTGCTGCTGCATCCCAGCCTGACTCTCGCTTCTCTCAAGTACCCACCAGCATCTTCATGTTTTCTTCAATCCTGTAAGTAAGTTAGAAGAGTGAGAGAAAAACTCTTTGTTGCTGAGGCCATATTGAATGGTCTTCATTAGCCTCAAAAAGCACTTGCAAACACATGGCCTGGTTGTTGAAGCCACTGTCTAAAAGATCAGTATGCTGTTCTCAAGAGTTTTACAGCTTGAGACTGTGCAGGCAGCAATGTTCTGTGATTTCAAAAGTTCTCCTTTAAGAAGCCATTTCTTTGTCCCAAGGTGAGCTCCCCAGCTAATTTTCAAATTCCTACTCCAAAGCAAACAGCACTTCAGGCTTCATAGAATCACAGAATGGTTTGGGTTGGAACGGACCCTAAAGCTCATCTAGTTCCAACTCCTGTGGACACCTTCCACTACACCAGGTTGCTCCAAGCCCCATCCAAACTGGCCTTGAACACTGCCAGGGATGGGGCAGCCACAGTTTCTCTGGGCAACCTGTGCCAGGGTCTCACCACCCTCATAGTAAAATTCTGGATGAAATACCTGCAAAAAATGTTTTAAAGCTCAGATTATTTTTCAACATGTTTCATCCCTTCAAAATAATGGAACTATTTTTGCTATAAAATTACCCACAATATTCAGGCAGAGGAATACACCCAGCATGGAAAATTCCTGCTTTGACCATTACAAGGCTTTGTTACCAGCTCCTTGTGATTTTGACAAACACTAACAGGAAGAGACAGGCTGCTGTATCGATAGCTGCTGGTGTCAGCTTCATGTGGAATGACACCAAGAGCCGATACTGTTGAGTGGCTTTGAATGTTCCTTCTGCTTCTGCTCAGCAAATAGAATATTTTCTTAGTAAAGGCAGCAGAACAGGCCACGGTTGTATTTTAATTAAGTGGTTTTAGACTTGTAATGAACTGTAAAGACAGAACTAAACAAGGAAATCTGTATGACAAAGTCACAAATGGTTTTTTTTCCCCAGAAAGGATTGCTATGGTCCAACAGTCTGGCTTCCTGCAGATCAAGGTTGAAAAGCTACAGCCTGAAAGCTCAAGGTGAGCTGTCTTCATTGTGGGCTACAGAGCAGGGACTGATGACAGGCAAGGCATGTTGGTTTGAACCAGAATTTAAGTTTATAAAATGTAAATAGGAGTGCAGCAAGACGGATCAAGTCTCAGAAAGGGCTGAGAGCAGGAATCGGTGCAGCCTGTCTGCAGGCCAGTATGAAGGTGCAAACATTTGTGGGATGTGGCAAATCAAAATGTCTTTCAGCTAAATGCCTTGCCAAAATGCAGCAAGTGTTCTTTTCAAATAAAGCCTCCCCTTATTTATCTACCTCAGCCACATAAGCTTTTAATTAGACCATATGCATAGCTTCATAGAAAGCTCCCTGAAACTGGAAAACTCAGTTTTTCCAAAGTGAAAGCCATATCAAGTTGCCCTTGTTCACAGCTATGCCCTTCTCTAGAGAAAGAAGCAAAATTAAGAGTTCAAAGTAGATGACGAACACCAACACACCTGAAATGGCTTAAGGGATTATTATTATTACTATGTCTTACAGCAGTCACATGCATCTCAGCTCAGAGACTCCAAAGTCCAAAGAAGAAAACCCAGCTGGAAGTACTGTCACATCTTTCTGCTTATCTACCTTCAGATGCCATCTGACACATTTCTGTGCTTGCTTTCATGACAAACGTGAATCATTCATACATAGCAGTGTCACTCTGACTAGCAAAACGTCTCTGGCTCCGCTCACCCTGTAGCCTTTTTATGAGGCTGTCTATCACTCCACATAGTTGGCAATGATGTGTGGACTACCACGGATCTGTTTCTGATCATATCTTCCAGTTAGACTGCAAATGAGAACTCCTAATATGGGGCTATCAGCAGACAAATTGCTTAAGCCTAACAATGCCACATGAAGAAGTGTAAACAACTGGAATCTGCTCCATTTAAGCAATGCACAATGCTTGCATTGTGTGCCCCAAAACAACAACTGGAAGGATCATTTCTGGATTTTTAAGCCGGTCTGTTGCCAAAGCAGAATAGGAAAGCACACAAAAAAGGGAATGTTTTAATGCATCCACTGACACCACTTCAAACTGGAGCAGGATCACAGAAAACTCCAGTACTTGGAAAACTCAAATGCTTTGCCATTGAAATTCCCCCTGTGAAGTAATTTTGGGAAGACTGGGAGGACTGAGAACAAACAGTAAACAGAAAAACATGTCACTCCTCAGAGCCTGGGTTTATAAGCGCAACCAAATGAAGGTGCAGCTGGAAACTGGTCATCCTATGAACATTACCTTTCCTCCAGCTAACACAGCTAAAAGGAATAGAGAAGGCTGCAGTGCAGATTGGCAGTCCTAGCTTCAGCATCTTTGTTCTTGGCTCTCTCCCCCTTAGCACTAACACTTCCCTGGCTGCAGCATTTTAGCTAGATTGAATGTGTAGACTTCTCTGTTCTGTTTATTTCTATCCCTATTCATCTCAAAATATGGACAAAGAAAATTGGCTTCCTCTCAGGTGACAAGCTGTGGAATTTAGGAAAGCACTGGAGGTAGAAGGAGCATTCATAGAAGGAACCCCTTGTAAGACTGATACCATTCAGTAAGCAGAGAACTCTAAAACAGAGAAGAATGAGGTGTGGACACACATCATTGTCACAGGATGTACAGCTTGAAAGACCTGGCAAGAGCCTGAAGAAAAGCACTTTTCAGTGATAAAAATGTCTTTGGTTAATAAGGCTGTTTATTGGGGCCTTTCTTGTTTTGTTATTTGTTTGGTGGGTTTTTTTATGACAACAGGATTAAGTCTTGTCACCTCAATTTGGAAGCTAATCTGCATCTCCCAGTCATAAGCCCTTCTTGCTACGATGTAGTTCATGCAACCTCAGCTATGAAATCAAGAACCATAGCTTTCTCCAAAGTCTTTTGCCATTCTTGGATGAGTATGTCCCACATCTGCTTCCTTTAAGAGATCACTCCCACACAGAGAGAAAAAAATAAGCCTTGAAATCATACAGTGGCTGATGTTTATTGCTTCTTCCTAGTGGAGGAACCCTTGGAGCTCTACACTAGTGTGACATCAATTTTCTGTACGTGCAAGAAAGCTGTTGGCTTGGAGCAAGATCTCAGAGGAATTATCAGGTACTTATTCCCCACATTCACCCAAAACTAGTGTCCACAGGGAACTGTCACCAGTAGTTTCATGAAGATGGTGATCAATCAGGTAACACCTGGTCTGCAGTCTCTGGGACTTTCCCCTGCTGTCACTGTTCATAAGTATGCTGCTTCTGAGAGGGTTCACTTGGGGACATTTTACTTGTGATCCACCATTCCTTACTTGGTATATAGCAGAGAGAAAATTCTTGCAAAGAAATGTGAACAAATGCAATCTTAATTGCAGTTAGGAATGACAGGTTGTGGCCCTGGAAGGAAATGTCAATGATCATTTTTACTTCTGTAAAATTTAGAAAGTCTTGTGGATGTATCTATCAATAGGACAATTCCTTGCTGATTGATTATACACATAATTTTCATACAGCAATCCTAAAGAGAAAACATGCTGAAGTCAAGAGAAGGATATGAACCAATGTATTCTCCCAAATTTCAGCCACCTTCAATGTGGAAGAGAAAAGCTATCCATAAAATATGAACTTCAGTATTTGAAATAAAACAAAGCAAGTGAACTTAGAACCCGAAAGACTTCAGGACTCTGGGAAATAAATGGGTTTATTGATGAATCAGCACATTGTTTTCTCTTTGGGGATCATTTTTACCACTGATAATTTTGCTCCTGAACAAAATGAAGCAGGGAATTGAAATTTCATTGCACAGAGATCTGGGGATTCAAACAATTATATCATTTACTCTCAGAGCAAAATTTAGCTTCACATGGAAAAACTCTGCATTGATAGAAATTAAAAGTTGTGTTTCACTGATGGCTGCTTTCTCATTTAAAGTAATGGATAATGTAATATTGATTCTTAAAAACAAATGGCAATTTCAAAAGAAAATAATATATCTGTGGGGTTTTTTTCAAGCATGGAACTAATTTAGGATGTTTCAACATTACTGGAACTTTTTCATCACTTTTTTTTTTTTTAATGAAATTTCCCCAAAAGCAACATTAGCTCACAAAGTGCTTTTTTATTATTATTATTTTAGCGCTACTGCATTTTACTGATGGGAGAAAAACCTCTTCTCCAAAGTTTTTTTCTCCAATGAATACTAGTCCTGAGTCAAGTAGGAGCGTGTCTGAAAATCTTTGAGATGGAAGATTTATTATGTATCACTGGGAAAAGAAAGCTATTCAGGGCCAAATTCTGATACAAGCTGGTTTGTGCAAACATACTGAGCTCCAGCCAGTGAAAATTAGGACTTTTCAATGTATTTTGTGCTCTAAAAAAGAGAAGTACCCAGTAAAAAGGCAAAAAAAAAATGTTCAAGGGCAGCAGTAAAAAAAGTGTAAAAAGTGTAAATAAGTGTGTGCCTGTGCACACGCATGTGTACAAACACAGCCACTCTTTTACTGCTCCTAGCACTCAAGATAAGCTTTCTAGGTAATTTCAGAAATCTTTACCTTCAATGTGATGGTCCATATCTACATGATTGTCAGATGGTTTTATTGGCTTCAACTTCTTTAATGTTATTTTTTAAAACAAATTCCATCTCACAGATTTTCTTGTCTTATGAGACAGAATTTTATAATCCTATGACCAGATATATCAACTAAATTTTGATACTAAAGAACAAGACCACATTTGCCAAGAAAATCAGAACGTAGCTTGCCTGACACTAAGACTGTCCCCAAAGGACTGTAATTGGATGTTAAACAAATACTTATTTTATGGAAGTATGATGATTTGTGGATTACGGAAGTGCCCAAACCAGCAAAAGGAGGTTGTGTTAGAAGTAAACCACCATGTTTCTTGAGCACAATTAATTATCCTCACTACAACAACTTGTCTTTTCAGGAAGATGGTAAATAGAAAGATGCCTGTGTTACCAAGCATCAGAAACCCACTCAGACCAAGGGTTGTCTGAGAACGTTAGTCTGACAGTACGGCTTTACAGACAAAAACATTGTGATGTGTATCAAAATACTGCAAAGGGATAACTGCTCTGCCAAAATGAAAGCCAGCCCTCACAGATGTGAAGCACAACAAGCCGGAGTGATTCAGTCCATTCCTATAAACAAGATGCAATGGAAAGAGGTTGCATAATTAACCCCTTGCCCTAATAAACAGTATTTAATATGCCATCTACTTAAAATTACATTGCTGTCAAAACCAGCATTTTTATTTCTCATTTAAATTTTGTTCAAAGCAAATAAAGTCCTGTCTGCGGTATTGCCGTAGGCAATAACATTAACAGTTCCAAATGTGGGGTTTTGCGGCTTGATTTACAATGTTATGGAATGACCAACATTATAGTGCTTTTTGAGTGACCTGGATACAACTGAGAAACACCCAGCATTCATCTGGAGCAGGGAGCAACAGCGACTTAACGCTCTCCATGGCCACCTGGATCCTGTTAAGTGCAGGCATAAATCAAAGCAACCTTCACATGACAGAGGCTTGTCCAGGCTGAGACTAGGTCAGATCCACTCCTTCAAGCAAACTAAAACTGAACCGTAAAAGGTTGTGGTATTATAATTTGCTTTGTAGCAGCTCCCAGAATCATTTCACTATGCAAGCAAAGGAAATCGCAGTCTGGAAGAGTCAAACTTGTCTTCTTTCCTGTGCTTTGGACTCATCTGAACCTGTGTCCAAATTGCTTGGACAAGTTTGGCCATGAGCACAGGCTTGGCCTGCACTTCAGCTGTAATATTGACACTGCCCCAGAGGACAAACAATTTGCCCATTTTCACACTACAAACTGATGGCAAAGCCAAGGGCAGGACTTGGGTCTCAGAGGAGTCAGTTACTAGGCTCTTTCCTGGACACCAATGCTTGCAGGGAGAACAGTGTTGCTGATTAGATAGATGTGAGCTTTTCAGATGAGATTGAGTCTGAGATGAAGATTTCTGCAGATGATAGAACTTCAATATAACAGCTCTGTACATGGAGGAAAGCTAGTTAGGAACCACTTGGCAATTACACACTTTTTAGTCTTCCCTAACCTATCCAAGATAGACTGTAATAAACACTCATTTGACATATATATATATATATTTCATTTAGAGTAGTAAATATTTATTCTTCTAGGGGTCCAGAGCTGAGCAGCACTGAATAATCGAAGTTATTCCTGTGTGTACTGGCAGTCTTCACCTACCCTAATGATACCACATGTTTACTTCAGCTCTGACATGCAAGACCACCCTTCCGTATTTATCCTTCATTGTGGCCATGATGTGAGTGGAGAACGCCCATCACTCCAAACTGTGCAGAGCCTGTAGTAGGGCTTGAATTGAGGTGACAGCTGTCCTCTGCAGTGAAGGAAAAGATTCTCTATAGGTGGTCTCTAAAAAAGGTACATTTTGTGGTAGGTAGAAGTATGCTTGGCATTTTTCATATTCAAATGGACAAAACTGTGGTTGAATTTGTGTGCAAAAATGACAAAGTGAAATGTAGGAGCAACAGGTAAAACTACTGAAAATAAAGATGTAATTCACCTTTAACACATTTTCTTTCTTCACTGTTGGAAAAATACTAAGAATTATCTGTAAAAATCCATTAAGAAATGCATCCCCTGATATGGAATTCTACTTTATTTTTTATTGGCTCCTATGTAGTCCTTATCATCAGACTACAAACCATTTCACTTCTGAAATATCATAAAATCACTGTCATTAAAGCCCTGGTAATTAAAGCTTGTTTGAGATGGAACAGCCACAGAGTTTGTAATCCACATGAGAAAATTCCTAAAGCTGTCTTTTACAAAGAGTTTTGATCAGAAACTCTTTCCAGATACAGGCAGCTGAAATGTCATAGAGACAATCTCAAGGCAATCTTAATTCATGTAACATTGATTCACTCAGGAGCTCATAGCTCAAAATAGTCTTTGATGGCAATAGCTTATCTCCTCAAATCTGATAAAATCTGAGGACAGATGTATTGCTACAATTAACATAAAGTATACTGCAGAAAGCAAAAAGGAAAATAACAGGGCTAAGAAAACACTCACGCCGCCTCTCTTACACCGTACATAGCCAGGATCCATGCTAACTGTGGGACTCACAGGTAAGCTCTGAGGAAAGAAATGTATAATGGGAAGCTCCTCGTCATGTCTGAGCTCTTTCCAGAGATGATTTTTTTTGCAGCCTAAGTAGCATCTGTCCCCAGTCTCTTTCCTCATCTCCTCTTGAGGCAGAAAGCTCTGCTGTGGCCTTGTGTTTTATGAGACCAGAGGCAAACTTGAATCTTTGGACTGGATTTCTGAACTGCTGGTTCAGTGTGAGTTTGCTTTGTATTTTAAAAGTCCAGGCATTTGGGGAAGAAACTGAGGACATCTGTGACGAGCCTGCAGTCCTGCCGAGAGTCATCCCATCTTTGCAGACCCTGCTGAAGGAAGCTCTCTGTTGTCCTACAGAGACAGGTCCGGTAGGGACAGTGCCCTGTGGTGTGGGAGTTATCACTCTTCATTTTTGTAGGTTGAGTATCCCTGGCACAGGGTATTGGTCTGGGGTTTGGACTTGGGGAGAAGGTGAAGGAAAAGCGAGTTCAGGAACTATATTAAGACTATAACAACAATCTTACCAACACAAAGGAAAACAAAGAAGGAAAGCATGAAACGTTATCCAAAAGCCAAATGATACTGTCTTCTCCAATGCCAAAAATCTTTAAAACCTCTTCTAAGAACAGTCAGCAATGGCCAGAAATTGTTTCTTGGAGCTATCCCTTAAAACCATGTGAACACAATCAAACCAGAATCAAAGCAGAAGTTTATGCTCTGTCTAGATAGCCTAACAAAAATAACATGAGGCGGAAAATGACCAGCTGAAGGTTGTTCGTGCCACGCCATATCATGTGGAAGGACACAGCAGGAGAAGAGGTCCTGCTTCTCATGTGTTTTTCTCATCACCAGACAAAATGGGGGGTATTTGCAAGGAAGTGCCTATTCAAACAAAGGTGAGAGAGGGGAACTTGAAATGACATGGTAATCCATAAAATTTCTCAGGTGCCTACCTTGGCACTGGCCCCATGCCAGTCAACAGTTGAGGGCTGTTTAGCATAGCGAGTTAAACCCTGGAATTTCTCTTTGAAGCCAGGGATATTACCATCTTCTGATTTTACTTTTTTTTTTTCCTCATACCTTACCAGAAAAATAACATGAAATGTTGAGATTTCCTATGAAATGGAAATCCTGAGTGATTTTGTTCTGATAGCATCAGAACATCCTATTGCGAAGATTTGTTTCAACCTGCCTGCAGTCTTCACATGGTCACGATGCTTCACTTCCATGGAATTGCTTGGAGTTTTATAAAAACACGAATTCAACAGGAATTTTTGAGTGAAAATATAGCCTTCTGTTTCCATCAGAATGGTGGCTTTCAGCAGCTCCCCCCCTGAAAAACAATTACTTTGGCCATGGCTTTCCTTCATTGAATAAGTATACTCTGTTGGAAGATTTCCACAATCTCAAGTCCATTTCCAGTTAAGCCTGTGCAGAGAAGTTTTGCGAGTGCTTACAAGTTTGCCGGAGCCATGCCATGGACATATCATTACTGTTCCAAGCTGTTTAATCTTTTGTCTAAATATAAATAGATGAGTGAATATCAGTAATTTCCTCCGTCCCTCTAGCTGTTTATCTGCACAAGGGAAAGCTTTAGGATTAGGGCCAGTCATTGGGGCTGTTTCCAGGCTATCTGTTCAGGAAGGCTCATGAGCTGTTCAAAGATAACACCCTGTTCCTATTTGGCCTGATCAGCCACGCTCGAAAGGGCACCCCACACCAAACCACAGCACTGATTTAAAGAAACAACAGCTCAGCTGCTCTGTGCCTTGCTGCTTCTGGTGCAAAATCGGAGTTTTCCCAGCAGGCTGAACTGACTAAAAGGGTCTCTTTTCTTCTACTTGGCTGCTTGGGCCAACCTTCCATTTCTTTCATTCCCTGCTGATTTGGAACCTACTGGTGAGCAGAAATCACCTTTTCTCCATTGACCTGACTAGCACAGAAAAACCTGAAGCTGTGGTTGTCTTTCTGCAAGACACATCTTCTGGAGTTTCATGCCAGTTTACAGGAGCTTTTGCTCGTATTGGCCATAGTCACTGCTCTTATCTCTTCCCCTAAGTGTTATCAATATTTTTCTTTTCATCAAATGGCTTCTTTTTCTCTTTCTTGATCGCTGATGGGTCACTCGCCTACCAAATATGCAGCAAAACGCAAGCATTCACCCTGATGAACTTGGATCCATATTCCTTCCCAGTCCCACCACTCTCCTCGTATGACCCCAGTTTCTGCTTTCCCCATCCAAGTCCTATAGCTAAAAAAAACACCACCATTGCAGTGGCTAGCTGACACAACCAGATAAAAATGACACAGCTCATAAGGAAAACTTGGAAGGGAAGCCCTAAAGTTTGGATTGTACTACACAGGGAGTTAAATATTATTAAAAACAACGTACTCCCTCCAATAAAAAGGTTCCTATGGGTTCTTGTTACCCCCATAAGGATTAAAACCTGTGCTTCAGCTGGGCAACTTTCCTGCTTGATCATGCCATAATTTAGAAGTTTGCTGAGCTACAGCTATTTGCAGTTGTTAGACTGAAACGTCCTTTCATCTCTGCAATCTCATTCAGTCCCCTAGCATTGTGGGGATGCAGGCAAACCACTATAAATAACTGAGCCTTTTCATGTCAGCTGGTACAAATACCAGCCACTTCGAACAATCTGACCTTTCTTGGGGATCTGACCGATCTGCAGTGGAAGACGGCTAATATCTTTCAGGATCTTCCATGGTTAAGGTATATATAAGAATTGCTAGCTGTTTGTGTGCACTCCAAATGCTTTCTGGCTTGTTTAATCTGGCTTTGTTCTGTGGTTAAAAAATGAAAGTAACGTCCCAGTTAATGATTTTTGATGAAACCCATTATTCTCACAGCTATTTTTAAACACCGTGGAAGGCAAATAGATCTAACACACCTACAAGACTAATATTTTAATAAACTAACAGACAGTGGTCCAAAGCCATGGTATGTTTTTTCTGAACTCATGTTTTTAAATGAAACTCTGTGAGGTTACCTTGGCATTCCTCTGCATGAAGAAAGCAAAACCTAGAAAATAAACTGCTGTTGGTGTCCCCTCAAGTTCAACTTCATAATTAGCAAAAGCTGATGAGGGATGTTACTGTAGAAAGTATTAAATGATTACGAGATTTCCCTTTCTTCCACACACCTGTTAAATGGAATGTGATAATGCCTCTCTCTTATTAATATCTTATGAGAAAAGTCAGAGGGGATGTATCTTTGATCAAGAGCTATCCACTTTTTACTTAGTGCTATACTTTATTCTGGAGTATAGGATTAATCTTGCCTCTGTGAGAGACTGAAAGTATTGACCTTGTTCTTAGTCACTGTAACCAGAAAGCTGATGAAAAAGCTTATAGAATATGGAAAATAGTCTAGACTGTGGTTCTCTTCCCAGCTTTGCTAGAAACTGTACTGAGATTTCAAGAGGGCTTTTCGTATCTGACATCCCCATCTTCATTCACACTGTAGCTGAGAGGTTCACCCCCAGCTGCCCCGTTTATAGGAAGCTTAGAAAAAAGGATCACAGTTTTCACCCATAGGGAGAAGCAGCTTAGAGAGGTAAACCTTGGAAAAAAATTAGTGTTCAGAGTGTGGGGCATTACCTGGCAGGAGCAAGAGTGGCTACATCTAGCTCACCAGATGCGTTAGGTTTCTTAAGCCACTTTGCAATCCCTCAGGAGCATAGTGCCTCTCAATTATAGACGTTTATTTGTTTAAAGATAACAAATTTCCAAAATATAGAGATCAGAAATGTATATTGATCTAAAATACATTTTAGATTTTTTGCCATGTTGTTTCTTGGGGTTTGCTCTCTTTCATTTTGTCCTTTTGCAGCTTAAAGACAAGTTGCCTGCCTTTATAGTTAGTTGAGAAGCTATGTGCTTGATGAAGATGCTTAAGAGCACAGGTCCTCATTCTGTAGGATCAATGTATCTGATCTGGGACCGCAAGATGGATTCCCTATCATATCCTTACACCAGCTCTTAAGCTGCTTAAAAGAAAGCAAAGCAGTGCAATAGTGAGAGTATTTGCTTACTTGCTGTTGCCGTGTAAAGCTGGAGATAATTAAATTATTGCCACATTATCAAAGTGCATGCAAAACCATGTTGCCTTCAAACAAGTAGCTGCTGATGTGAAATTTGAGAAGCAATTCAGTGGTTTAAAAAATACAATAGATTTGAGGGACATCAATGAGGAAAGATGAGAAAGGACCACAGGGAAGAGGATCAGCTGGAATACTTCTGCACCTCCCTGCATTGCTTTCCCTGCTCCCTAGAATGAGCAGGGAGCAGGGAAAGTTCTCCCACGGATCTGGAAAAAACAGGGAGCCCCAACTCTCCACTGCGCTGGGCAGTCCACTGCCAACACAACCACTAAATTCTTAGCTCAGCTCTTCCCATTGAAGCTGAAGATGCTCGCAGCTATGTATTGGGCTCTAGTGAGTGGCCGTGTTTTCAGGCTTGCCCCTTCACAGAGAATGGGTGAAATTTCCAGGCAGATTTCTCACAGACCACGCTGCTGCTGCAGCTCAAGCCAGCAGCTGTAGCAGGGAGCACAGAGCAGCCCCATGACCAGCATTAGCAGTGCTCACTCTATTAAAGACAGCCCTCAGAAGAGGAGAGAGTTACTGAATGTCAATTAAAATGCTTCAGTGATTTAAGCAGGCAACTTCCATGCAGCGCTTTGTAACACTACACCCCTCGGTCTTCAGTTAACGGCACTGCTCTTACAGCAGCCCCTAGTAGGTGAATTTATGCAACAGCGTTGACAGTGACCTTAAGGAGAGATCATTAAACTATTCTCCTTGCCTGAAATTCGTAACTCTATCTGCTTCCTCTGCAGGAGAGGGTAAAACAAGGAGAGGAGGGAAAGAACAGTTCATTGACCACCCAGAATGAAGGAAGATCCTGAAATACTTTTGTTAGCCTTGATTGTTCTTGGAGAAAAGGAGATAAAAAGTAACAAAAGCAGGAGCTGTGATACCTGCAGTGGCTAAGAGTCTACTAAGGTCTAACAGCAGACAGAGGGATCTGACAGAGTGGGCAGCTCTCTGTAGACTGATGTGGCTCTGAGTGAAAGCGATGCTCCTTTGCTGCTACTGCTGTCCCAGCAGCCCACTCCCAGATGCACCACCAGCACCCACCATGCTGAAACGCAGCAAAGGGCTGGGAAGTGAGATCCCAGCAGCCAGCACCACCCCAAGTGGACATTTTGGCAGCTGTGTCTGTTAGCTTATGAGAAAGGGTGACTTTTGTCACTTGTCTCATCTCAGACACACTGCAAAGTTCAGCTGAAAGCTTTTAATGGTCCCTTGATGCTGAGCAGGCAGATACTGAGAGATAGAGAGCATAATAAACTTTCAGTATATGATCTAACTGTGTAACACATCAAATGGGTATCTTAACTGTATCCAGTGGAGCTCAGTGGAAACAAACACACCATTTCAAACCAGACCACACACAGCAAGATAATGCACATGACTAATTTTGATGACTGATTTCATATAAATAATGCACCAAGACTCCTAGATGCACTATAATATCTCTTCGTTCCACTCCTTTAATTAACTTTTCATTGAGACTCCAACTGGAAGTGGCTAATAAAGTGTTTGCTTTTTACTGCTTAGATTAAAAGTACATCTTGTCCTTACCGAAAGCAGTGAGAAACTGCATGAAACTTGGGTAACAACCTGCCTTAATGCCATTTAAAATAATGTCAGCATTACAGCTCTTAGCTGGGTGGCAAAGGAAGAAATAGCAGGTGTAGATAAGGAGTGGGAAGAGTACAGTATTATGGTCGCTACTTGTTGTAAATTGCTATGGGAACCAAACAGTTTTGTTCTAGATCAGTTTTACCACCTACACAAAAGGGGAATAAGACATAGATAACCCTACAGCTGAGTTCTGTTCTTCTGATGTCTGGCAATGTTTAAATGAACTCATGAAGGAAGTGTTGAGTAGCGAAAGACAAATGACCTTTTCCATCTGGGAAAGGTCTTAAAATCTTAAAGCTGCAATGCTTGTGTTTATCAGGAGAGAAAGAAGGAAAAATGCAGGTGAGGAAGAGAGAAGCCAAATCCTCGCTATCTGAATTCAAAGAGAATGGCAGGATTTAAAAGAGCTAGTGACCTTCAGGAAATTGATCCTGGTGTTGATGGATCACTATATATAGGACACAAACTATTAGGTCAGCTGTCTCCTCTTCGCTGAAGAAAAGGTAAGGTTTCCTACCCGTCCAAAGACAGAAACTTTAAATGGCTTTGAATTAAGCTATTTTAACACTTATTACACCATTCCCAAGTATTTTCAAACTATTTTGCAAATAAGGCAGGTAAGTAGGGCAGATAAGTCCTCCCAACCTGTCATTACTAATGGAAAAACTGATACACAAAGATGTGACATGACTTGTCCTGAAAAAACTCCCTAAGAGGGACTCTCATCACTTGCTTCTCAGGTATGTGATAAACCACCAGCCACCTTTCCCTTTTAACAAGTTTCATCAGCTTTCACATTGGAACTGTGCAAAACCACAGATTTTAAGTATTTTTTGTACTAAGCTATCAATTAGTCCAGGTTTACGCAAAACAGTGCCCAGGATCTCTTTCTAGGTCTATAAACCTGAAAGGACCTATTTGTGCTCTTGGGCTGAGATTCAGGTTTTAAAAAACAGTGAAACTGGGGCCATTTTTTTCATTACTTCGTTGTTCATAGTTCTTATATTCTACATCTGAATGTGCCTGAAGGGCTTGCATGGAAGGCAACTTGCAGGTTTCCAAGGCTTTTTTGTTTCAGCCTTGATGCCAAATTTCAACTGTACTCTATTGAGGCTGGCAGCCCCTCAATGAAGCATTCGTAATACTAAATCACAGATATCATTTGGATTGGACCTTCTAAGACACATTAGCAATCAAAGTCCCATTTGCAAAATCCATCTGTAATGTGTATTGCCCCTTTATCATACCATGGTGTAGGAGAGCAACATATGAGAACAGCAGTATCAAAGCTGGATAGGGGAAACTAATAACAGCAAACAGAACAAGAAAAAATAAAGAATAAAGGGATTACCCACTGTATAGACCGTAGGTTCACTATGACTCTGGGAAAGAATTCATAATCCCAGGTTTCATTCAGGCCATTTCTGGGAGCAAAGGCACTTGTATTAAAAACAGTTTTGTTGATTTTGGCAAAGTTTGATCAAATAGAATAGAAAAGAATAGAAAGGACAGTAGAAATCTGATTATCCCTGAGCATGTAAGTCTAGGTGCCTCATACATCCTCTCTACCCTTTCTACATGCACCTTGGCATGACCTAATATTCTTTGGTTTTGCCCTACATCTTTTTTGGTTGAGTGAAGGCTTAGATCTGAAAATAGCCTTGAGATGGTAATAGTATAAGCATGAGAGAGCATTCTGTAGTTGGAGTGAGCAGGCTTTACAGGGGCAGCCCTCCTACCTGCCAAGTCTCACCACAGTCTCTTGTCCCCTGGATCCTTTTGGAACCCACTCTGAGAAAAAAATCGGTCACATGTTCAGTTAATTTTAAACTAAAAACCAAGCAGAAGACAACTAGGGTTAATAGTACTCATTTAAATTAGAAGTTCGCCCATATATGGGAAAAGTCCTTGGCCGGGTTTCTCAGCAGCTGGAAATGCACATAACTCCTCTCAGTCCATAGGCTGTTTTATTGTAGCTAAGCACCTTCCTCAGTGCTTCTTGCTAGAGGCATCAAGAAAAGCAAGATAGGAAAAAGAATAAACATTGGAATTGTTCAAGTAAATGTTAGCAAGACAAGAATAGCTGGAGATAACAGTAACTAGTAAGGAAAAATGGGGCACTGACTCAGGATCCTTCCACAGCAACGTATGGAGTGACTGGGGACCATCACTGTATGGGCACCTTTCCTGAAAATAAAAATGTAGCACCTTAACATGCCCCCAAAGCCCAAAGCATTTTACAAGCAGAAAGAAGTGCTGCCAGCTGAAAGTGTCATTCACTGCTGAACTGTAGCATGGAGTGAAAAGCAGCATCTATTCAATAGCTGTTTGGGACAGAAAGTGAGAAACAGCATGACCATTGAAACGGCAGGAGGAATTTCTGGTAGGCAGAGCGCAATTAGCCAAGTTGGCCTGTGGCCAGGACATGGAGGTTAGTCATCTCCTTTTGTGAAAAGTACCATCAGATCTTCAATGACTAAGAGCATTCAGGACCTTGGGTTTATGTCTAATCCAGAAGATGGATAAGGATTCTAAAGAGGAAACATCAGAGGCGAGTATGATCATAAACAGGGAGGATATGCAAGATAGCTTTCAGATAGAGGGGGGAAAATGGAGTCCTAGGCACTGGCCAAAACAAACAGAAGTCACTATGAGTGGATGGGGGTTATTCCAGGCTACTCTGTGAATTACATCAGGAACCGACATTGCCCTCCGCCTGGCTTCACAAAGTTTGGCTTTAACACTTGAATGTCACTGGCAGAATGAGACAAAAATGCAGCACCCAGGGTCAAAGAAAGCCAAGAAGGAAACTCAAGGAGAAAGAAATTAGAAGTCTGATTTCACTTGGGGGAAACAATTAAGAATAATTTATCGAGGATGAACTAAAGGATCTTTATTTTTAGAGGAGAGCTTTGGGGAATTTTAAGGGTTTCCCACTCTCAGCTTATATTTAAATAATAAATAAGCATCTAAGTTCTGGGGAAAGTTCAAGACAACAATTCATATGGTTGTAAACAGGCCTCAAGAAATTGTTTTCAAAATTGAAACAATGAGAATAACCAGCATTCCTGGAACCAATTCAGATATTCCACCATCTTTTCAGAAAACACACAGGTAAATAATTTCACCTAGTGTTATCACTGGGGTCTGTCCTGTTAAGACAGGGGAGTACCCCAAAACATACATTTCTGAAACTACAGAATTAATCAGTGACGCATCATTTAGCAAGGGAGTCTGTAATTATAAAGGATAAATCCTGCAAATGTAATCCTGATGGATTTTCAGCCATTGACAGACTGAGCAAGCCTGGATACACATGCACTTGTGTTGAAATTTGTCTATGGCTTGTGTTTGAGCTGAAAGAAAGGTTAAGAATCAAATCTAATGCTTTTCATCTGCTTCAGACTCTAACTAAAATGCAGACCCACAAATCTAGCCCTAATTTTTTACTTGAAAACCATTATGCACTTTGTTTGAAGTACAGCCTTTAACTCCAGCTATTTATAGGGACTGTGTCTTTCTCTATCCATTTCACACACACACTACAGCAAAAGGTCATTTGTAAGTGTATATCAGAAGTGGAAGACAGTGAAGAGGCATGCTAATCAAACTTGCTCCTAACCACTCCTTGTTCAAAGAGTAGAGTGGGGCTAGATACTAATGTATTTGACCCTTCAAAAGCTTAGTGGCCAATTAGCTTTCTAAAGGCTATGATGAACTGCGCTCATTTACTGTGCATCCACACATTCAACTGTCATGTTTAACAAGCATCAGGACCACCTACAGCTGCCCAGCAAGTCCCTTTGCATACGTAAAACTGAGGATGCTCACGTAGTCTCTAGGAAAGAAAAAAGATGCAAAAAGCACAGCTTGAGCTGATTTCCACAAAGCAATGTAATTTGCAAAACTTTAAGATTCCAGTTGGTTCCGTAATTTTCCAAAGTTTTCCTTGAATCCTCAGGAAAGGCTCCAGAACATCAGTTCTCTTTTCTGCACCAAAGGCAGGTCTTATGTTTCTTTCCTTCCAGAGCACCACAGTCATAATCCATAGAAAACCAAAGGTGTTCCTTGACATCTTCATTGGAAAGATCATTACTAAAATGCCAGACCACATCTGGAGATGCTCACACACTTGTTTGACACGTCTACCTCATGTTTCCCTCTGTTCCACTACAGCATGCTTGGCCAGCACTGAAGCCCATCATGTAAGAACACTTCATTCCCATCCATAACTCACAAACTGGCAGTGCAGATTTGCTGTTTTTCTTAGATATCGAAGCAAGCTAGCCAGGGTTCACAAAGTAAAGTCAAAGTAGACAAAAACAGAAGCAGATTATCAGAGACTCCTTATATCCCTCAGTGTCCTTCAAACAATGAACACTTCTGAGATCAGCAGGGCTGATAGCACAGCAACCAAATGATACAGTTGTGAACACCCTTTATCTGAGAAATTACTGCACATACTTAGTCAGCTACTTGTGAAGGGCATTTATTGGTCTGGTACCAAATCACTGAAACACTTAACATATTCTTAAGTCACATATGTCCCACAAGTGAAGTATGTCTTTGGCAGGAAGCTGAATCCAAACAGACTTAAACGCATGCTTAAATATAAGCACATACGTAAGTGTCTCACTGAACTGTGGCTGTGTTGACATTCGTATTACTAGCCAAGGTGTCAAGCAGAATCATAAATTAGTTTCTCCTCTCTCCCCATTTACATTTTTTTTTTGTACTGGAGCCTTCATAAGGAGAAGCTGCACTTCATAACAGGAAGGCACTACTAATCAGTCTTTTATAATAAGGAGAGAAATTAGGTGAGAAGCACAATGGTGACTGTGAAATTGGAGATGTCAATGTCTTATTTTTAAAGCCCCTAATTTTTTACAAAGTGCTGTATTTTAGCCCTTGGCACCAGTGATTATACATACTCACACGCATCCAGCTACTTTGAGCTAAAGTTGTCTTTAAAAATTTCCAGTAAGCCAAACTTAATGGAAAGTCAAGGATGTTTGTTTCACAACTTAAAAGGAAAGTTTCCCCTTTTAAGTAGCAAAGCAAGAGATGGGGAATGTTCCTTTTTTCTCAGCATATACCAGTTATACTCTTGTACTCTCAAAACTTCATGCACTTTTTATGTTTCTCGGTTGAGCTGCCATGATCTGCCTAACAACATTTCAGTCCCGTGTCAATCTGAGGGCTACATCTAAGGCTCAGCCATAATTCATCAGGATCAGATGGCAGCCAGTCCTGACTGCACCTCCTGAGAGCTGGGACACTTCTCACCCGTCATGGAGCAAAAACAATTATCTGAAGCTATCCACCTGCTCCAGGGCCACTTTGTCAAATATGATACCTCAGGGGGGGATGCCTACCTGTCATACTGATTTTTTGGATGTTGACACAGTGGTTGGAGTGAACATCTGCTGCTGCTACTCCACTGTGATCTCATTTAGGCTCTCCAGAAGCAAAGATGAAAACATGTTTCAGTGCCTCCCTCCTGCCTGCTCCACCTGAAAAACCCTCTGCGTCTCATCTAAGCAGCTGAACAGCTGTGACCAGATGACACCTTATCCCCTTCTTCTTTGAAACATCACTTTAATTTCCAGCTACTCACTCACTGAATCCTCACCACTAGTGGCATTCCTCTGGCTACCTACCTGCGCGTATGGAATGGACGTTTTCCTATCCTCTCATGCAAATGTCTCAGCACCCAAATCAAGGGGAAATTAGACCATTTGCTCTGTAGCTAATGGAAACTGCAGAGAAACCAAAAAAAAAAAAAAAAACAAAACCCAAACCTGGCTGCAAATCACAGTGTGAAGCTCCAAGTTTGGTGTTCAACTGAATGGGAGTGTGCTGAGATACTAGGACAGGATAAGGGACCTAGTCAGTTAGAGAAACACAATGAAAGCAGGGGGTTACAGCTTGCAGTCCTCCCTGCTATAGCTGCATGCATCCAGTGAACTATATAGAGCAATGCATACTGTTTCTTATCTCTAGGATTTGCTCATTATTCAAGGATTGTGGCTTTTAGGTGCTTTTGTACCCTTCCTACCATGTTCCAGTTGTGCAAGCGAAAAATAGCTCCCTTACAAAGCAGCTTGAGTGCATCTGGTTGAGTTGAAAAATGGCACAGAAGACAGGATCCACCACTGTGTGATGCTACTGTAAAAGAGACATCGGCTGGGTCAAGGAAGATAATTAGGCTGGGTAATATAGAGAGAACAGTCTATTTGGGTACCTGCTCACAATTAACCTGTGGGAAGCTGTCAGGATTAGTTCTCACTCTGGATCTCAGTCTAAATGACTCTTTTGGGCTGCAGGAATGAAAACTCAAATTAAAACAGCAGCCCTGTTGGGCTACGGGCTTAGATATGGCATCAACACTTCTTTTCCAATGCTGACAGCAATTAAAGGAGGATGGCAAATGCTTTCTCCCAGTAGCTTCTTGCTTTAATGAGTATCTTCTCTGCATCTAAGATGTAGCTGCCCCTCTAGACTTGGAGACCCTCTGTGTCATGCACAAAGCTTACATACAGTGTCACTCAGTAAATAATAAATACAGCAATATAATCATAGCTACCTATGGGGTAGACATTTTCTCAGTATGACAGCTTCCAGGAGTTCAAAGCGTTGCATGAGCCGAATACACAAAGACTGTGTGTGTTAACTAATCAGCCTTTCCATCTCTATGTGATCATTTTCTAAATTGCCATTAAAGAGGCACCAAGAGCACAGAAGATGACACTCTTCTGTCTGAGTGCTGTAATCACACTGAATGCATCTGAGCAGACGGCATAGCAAATGGGCACTGGAGATTTTAAATATCTTGGTTTTCATCATCAAACATCGCAAGCTAGTTCCTGTTTCCTTCTCAGTCACCTCTCCTGACTCCATCAGGCTATTGATGCAATGCTGAGTGATATGTGGCAGCACGTTACTCTCAGTGGAGATTAATGATTTCTTTTTTAAGGCTCTTAAAATCCCCGTTGCCTCTGGGTCTCTCACTTGGTAAAGTAGCATGTCAAAAACTAATGGGAAAGTGTGAGACGTGACATGACTTTATGAGAAAAGCAAACTTGGGCCATGGGAGATGGAGTTTGGATTTTGACAGCAAACTTTGTTGTTCTGTTTGTTTCTTCCCCCTAAGAATATGCTTCTATTTTTAAAGCTGAATGCATTGCTGTGATTCATGCTGCAATAGCTACAGTAAATCAAGAGAGAATGCACTTGTGTTGGACCATGCGAAAGCACAAAGTGATGCTGGTTCCTTCCTGTACTGACTAACCCCGTATGTCTGCTGTGCATAAACACCACTACCTGCCTGGAACCCCTTCAGACCTCAGATTCCCATTTGCAGCTGTCTCCGGCATGTCGCAAGAAAAGATGGATGGGCAGAATTTTATTTCCATTAAAATGAAGCCAACTAAATATTTTTGTCTGCTTTATTAAAAAATACTATTTCTTGCTTTGCTTAATCTTGAAAAATGCAGCATGTTTCTGCAGCTGATTTTGCATTTTATCTAGAAAATGGGTGCCTGAGGTGGAATGATTTTCTCTGGGAACAGAGTAAGCTGCAGTTTTGACTTCCTTCTGCTGGGCAGAGGGCACCCAGTGTGGGAGAAGCTAATAGCCCCACAGCTACCATCTCCCCAGAGGGGTCATACTTCGTGGTTTGGGCAAGATGACCCCCAAAGTCCAACAATGAAGGCAGTCAGGGAGACTGGAGATCCTCCTGTCAACTAAGCCTTGCCATCAGGCTTGGTGCTCCTCTTCCTGACCATGTCCAAGTCCTGCAGAGCACTGCTCTCCCTCCTTGAGGGGTTTCTGTAATTCCTGCTGTTGACACAATTCGTAGTTGGAATCAGTTCCAGAAGATTGCTGGAAGAGAGCACTGAAGTGTTTGGATTTGATGGGATTGGGTGACAGGGAGGGAAACACATTAGAAGCACAAGAGCTTGGCATCTAACACAGGGGCCTGAGGGTGTCAGATTTGAGTGAACAACTGCACTATCACAGTATCTATATAACTAAATCTGTCCAAAAAACACAGTTTGTCCAAGGTTCTTCTTTACTTGCATTGTTTCTCCTCCTTCTCTCTTGTTTTCCCAGAAATAGAACATGACATTTATTTTTACGGACAGCATGATCTTATGGCTATTCCCTAGTGACGGGGTAATCTGAACACAATTATGTTCTGTTGACAAAAAGTGATAAAAGTGTATTGTGTCAACACTCTGAACTAACAGATTTGTCATCTGTTCTACTCTCAGATAATAGAAACAGAATTAGAAAACGCTCTGACAGACTCTATTCTCTTCTGTGGTTAGGTAAGCCTGAGCTCTGTGCTTGGTTACTGTACCCCGGTGTTCTCCATCTCCCAGCAAAATCTGTCTGCCCGTTTTAAATTCAAGTATGAATTTTGCTTTGATGGACTCCTTTTGTCAGCTTATAGCTTATGTGCTTTGGAGTAATTTGACCTAAGTAAGTTCTCCATTTCACTGCAGTTCTGTCACTCCTATTTGTTTCCATGGCTTTGGAAAATCCAACTTTTTTGTGCATCATTTTTTCTACCTTGCAAATTTCCTTCTAGAAAATGTATTTGGCAGTAGTACCTGCATTACATTCTCCATCCAGCTGACTTTTTCATGAGTTCATGGATAGCAATCTACTTTTCCTGAGACAGGCACCCACATTTGCCCTATATGTAGAGCCAGCCCTAAGCTCACACAATTTTAGAGGGAAATATGTGCATATAGCATAACATACAACACCATCCCATGCTTGGTCTGAAGACAAGTCTGCACTTCCAGCTCTTGGTTAGTTGGATGACAATTACTGCTTAAAAGCTAAAAGAATGATGACATCATTGAAGCAAAACAGAAAAGGCTTTTTCATGGCCAAAAAGAAAAGCAATTTCCAAAATATCTGTAAAACATCTGCACAGTCAAATGCCATTAAACTGCATTTCCATTCAAAAGGGGCATGTACATGCATGTATATTAAGGGTTTCTAAAAACAGGAATCAATAGCCACCAGGCACAAATGTGGAACGAGTCAAGCATGATAGTATTTGGTCACCTGGCTAATGCCCATTTGAAAAGATCAAGGATATTGCCCCCCTCATCAGAACAGAAGAGATGATAGGTGCCATGAAGATGCTCTTAGCTTACGTATCTGGTCCTTCCTCAGCTCATTCCCTCAGATTCCAGGTTAAACACTATGTCAGAATGGGATTCCTAAGAATCAGCTTTTTCAGGACCACAAACATTACAGCAATCCCAGATCTACTCTAATTTGAGGTGCAGGCTGAACTCCCTCTTTCCTCCAGTCAAGCCACTACAGCCCACTTTGCTCCTCAGCTTCTGCAGTGCCCCAGAGCATCCAGCCACATGGAGCTTGTCCCTGCATAAGCAACATTTTGCACATACGTTTCCCTTGGTTTGGTACATTTGTTGTTTCAACAGAAAAATGCAATCGGTTTTGACAGCAGGGTGAAATGAACTGAGTATGTGCACATGAAGAGTTATTGTTTACTCCCCTCATCCAGCTCCTGCCAGTGGAATTTTTTAGTGTGGGGGTGGAATCAAGGCATTTACATCCTCAAATGAGAATAATGGTCTGAAATAGTGGCTTAAGGTGTTTTGGCACCATATTCTGATACCCATAGCAACCTTTAAAGAAAATGGAGCTGGACATTGCAATGGAAACTTAACACCATCTACAATTTAATTCACAACCCAAATTTCCCAGTAGAAGCCACAGCTCATTACCACACCTACAGAACCACTCTTGAAAGAGAGCACAGATCTGACTCCTGTTCTCCTCCTCCTCTCTGACTGACAGCCAGACTTGGTGTTCAACAAAAGGATGCTGCTGTGAGAAAACAGCTAAGGAAAAGAAAAAAAGGTGCTAAAGTTCTTTTCACATTGACTTAGAGCAGGAATATATTGTGTAATGCACAGCTTTGAACAAAATGAAGCAATATCAGTATGGACAAAAGTTTTGCTTACCCACCAGGTTGATCCCCTCTGTGTTATTGCATCTAAGCATTATCAGGTAAATCTCGAATAAATGAATATTTATCTTGTGTTATCAGTGACTGTTTTTCTATCCTAATGTATTTGGCCATATCACAACGAGCTATTTATACCTAGTATGATTTATTTTACCAAAGCCACTTGGTCTTAGCTGTAATAACTGTGTATGGTTACACTCAAGATTATTTTTTGGGTCATCATTTTAACACTAGTCCACAGTATCTTAGAATCCAATATACACAGCTTGTAGCACTTGAGTGTTCCACTGGAGTCAATGAGGCCATCATTCACACGCTTAAAATTAGGCATATGCTTAAGTGCTTTGCCTTTGGGATAAAGAGCCCATTTGGGACTCTTCGGTACTTAGCTCTGATAAAATCCATCAATCTTGCTTAGATGATTAAAACAATAGCATCTTTCTCAGAACTTCCAACAGATGTTTTCATAAATTTTAACATACTTCTTTTCCCTGTCTCATTCATTTCCAGTACAAGTATTCCCTTAAAAGCTGAATGAGGAAATCTGTAAACTTAATGGAGGAAATTTATTTGGATAGAAAGACATCTAAAGAAATATAACAGCACTTGCAATGATCTCTGGCCAAATTCTGCACCCATTAACTTTCTTTATGCCTTTTCCCACTGCCAGATGTATCTGTGCAAATGAGACTTTCCAAAGTAACTATTGTCTTCTCTGAATCCCACAAAATCCTTTCTACTAGTCTCTGAGCGGAGTTTTTAACAAATCGAGTGAGTGTATAACTGCTCACTCCATATGTCTGAAGTGTAACTTCCTTCCACCCACCCCATTTCATTCTGTCGACAACATGCATTTTGTCAAACCTCTTGCTGCAAATCATTCAGTCAATGGAACTGAAAGACATTTCAGCACATTTTTATCAACAGAATGCAATTTTGTGCAAATCATGCTGTCAACAGGAAAGAATGCCAAAAGAAAAGCGAAAGAACCCAAACTCATTTTGTCCACAAAAAATAAATTACAGTTTGCTTTTACTTTGCACATGTAGACAAAATGGAAATAGCAAAACTTCCCCATCTGTGGACAAAATTAAGATTGATCTCTTAATTTAGGAGACCAAATGGTATTTGGTAGAAAATTACTAACACCATGAAGGACAGCTGAGATGCTGAGTCAGAAGAATTTACCCAGCACTGTACACGCTTCACTGTTTTCGTTGTATCAGTGAAATGACACCTGAAATATTGAATCCATTGGAGAAAAATATTCAGTGATGGGCTCAGTTACAGAAAAGCTAAAGAAAAACACAGGTGCTATTTCATTTTCCAGCTGATGAATGGCTTGGATTGCTCAGCAGGTGCGTGTCCAATGGACAGGGGTCTGCAGCCATACAAAGCCTCACAGCTCTGTGCCATAGCTGAGGCCACCTTCTATTTAACTCTGTTGTGATGTTTTCATCCTTTTGAGCTTTCAGTTTTGCTCTTATTATTACAAAGCTTGTTCTCTTGGTAATCATCTCTGTACCTCAGAGTCTAAGACAACCTGGCACACTAAGGGCTGGCACCACACAACACAGCCCTGTGGTCACTAAAGCTAGGGCAGGTCAAAGCAAAGACTGGTTTCAATAACTGCCTTGCAAATGTTCTCCATCACAGGACTGAAAACAGTTTCTACTTGACAACAGTTAAAGGGCCTTTTTGCTGAGAATTTCACTGTGTTTTTAGATCACCTTATCCCTTCCAGTTCTTCAGTGAATTGTTCAAATAAGGCCTTGGAGAACTGACAGTCCCAAAGAGTTTGTTGGGGCTGGAGGAGCAGCGACAGTGGCTGTTATCCTGCATTTTAGAAATCAGAATGAGACTTACCACAAGCCATTTTGGTACACACTGTGGGGGATAAGAGATAATTTTCTCCATCAGTCCCCAGTCTTTACTGGGAAAAGCAATGATCCAGCCAAATTCCCCAAGTCCTGCTCATCCACAAGAGACGGATGCACAGGGAGAAGGTACGCATTGTGCAGCATTAAAAATGTAACTGCTTTGAGGCACAGGCCAACACGCTGACACCAAAAGCTGGCAGCAAATATGTCAGAGGGATCACGAAGTTGGCATGAGAGGGTTTCAGCTAATACAAGAGATTATTTTCAGGGCCTTATTGCTTGCCAAACACAACACAAAGCTGGCCTCAGAGAGCAGCACTTCTGCTGGAGCCGTAGGGGGTGGCAGCGGAGCGGAGCAGACGCTCAGGGGAAAACCTGCCTTGGGTTTTTATCTGGGACAGCACTAGGGCTTTGCAGGGACCAGCTACTTTTTGGCTGTGTGTCACTGCTGTGTGTCCTAGCTAGTCTCTATTTGCAGCGGTCTGCCTAAAGTGCCTATGGGTTGAGTCATGTTTCTGTTTCTGATTTTTGTGCTCACGTTGGCACCGTATCAGAAGGGGGACTTGGTGCATCCCTTTGGCTCCACCAGGATGCTCAAGTGAATTTCAGATTTGAGAGCTTTCATTTTTGTCAACATCAAGCACCTTCTCCTCTTTAATCCTTACCTGACTTTCTGTGTCCAGAGCAGTCCTAAAGGCGAGAAAGTATTCACTAAAAATGTAGCGTCACTTTAAAAGTGGTAGATAGATTCAGTGGGAAGAAGTATCCTGAGGAATGAAAAAATAATTTCATTACATTTCGCTGTGTATTTCTTATGGTATCTTCTTGCCATTTTGGTTGTGCTGACAGCGCTGCATATCAAAAGATGGATTCATATCTGTGAGGCACAGACAGCAAGCACTGCAAAGAATTTACTTGTTCGGATCAACAGAAATTTCCTCCTTTTAAAAGCTACTATGCAAAACCTTTCTGAATAAGTAGCTGAGGGCAATGGCTGCACCTTCAGCCTGGCCATCCTTGTCCATAGACACAAAATACCTTTACCCTGACTAGTTCTGCTAGTGTGTGGCACAGGGCTTTTTCATAAGCATAGTGGACAGAGACTGATACTCATGCATCCTTCTTTGCCAAACACTTTGCACTGTGGCAGTCAGAATCAAGGTCTTGTTAACTAACCTGTTCTTTCTTTATATGTTGACTTCAGTTTGGTCCTGTCCTGCTGTGTCCACACAAACCCACCTTTTCAATGGAATTCTGAACAAAAGAGCGGAAATGAAGACCTGGGAATTTCCATGCTTTTCATGGCTATTTCTTGAATGTTACACAATTAACTCACAAGGAAAGCTGGAAATCTTACGTCAATATGAAATTACAGCACTCAGCTGTAGGACACCTGGAAATCAAATCAGTAATTATTAACCCAGAGGTGGATTGTACACTTCCTGCTGGAATTTACCCACATCCTCATTCATTGGAGACGATAAAATTATAGCAGTGGTGATCAGAAGCAAATATTTAGATTGCAGCCTGTCTTGCTTGCCTATTCTTCTGCCAAATGCATCCCATCAGCACTTTAAACTTAGAGTGAAAAAATTTGGGAGACGATAGAAGAAAATGGGGAGAGGATTTCAGTGATTACTTCATGGCTCCACAGCAGCTGCTGCAAAAGCTATGCCTTGTGCATGTTGCTGGGAGTCAATGCAGCATCTGCATCGGTTCCATCTTCTCTTCAAGGGAGTAGAGGCTCTTGGGTGGTTGAAAACAAGCTGCTTACAGAAACCCATGAACTTTCCATCCAAGTAGCTTGCTGAAGTTCACCCTAGTCCACTTATTGTCCATCATGTCAAGCAGATGGTTGCAAGGCCTCCTGGACAATCTTGTGATAAACATGGGACTTAGATGCAAGCACAGCTGGCCTGTTCTAGCCTAATCTGTTGAGTGCACCAAAAGCTTTGAGTTGCAGAATGGAACTAAGTTACCCCTTGGTGCAAGTTTGATAGTAGGGATTGAGCTTCTGGTTTGGAGATGTGCTTACCTGTCATTGTAAATATGCCATTGGAAGAAAAAACCTTAGTGTTGTTATATGTAACAGCAACAGTCTCCCATACCACTGTGGATATGCTGCTGTTGATATGCCAAATCATGGCCAGGAAGGAGTAGTAAATACACTGCTTTGTAGGAGTACAGAGAGCACTACCTGTTGAAGACTTTCGCTCATGAACCTTCTGCAAAAGATGGCTATTTGTATTGAAAAGCTGAACTCTTGATAATAGAAACCTGGAAACCTGGTCATTTGTGTTTAAATAGCAAAAGCCAGGTACTGACAATTTCTCACAGAAGCACAGAACTGTTCAATTTGGAAGGGACATCAGGAGATCTCTGGTCCAGCCTCTGGCCCAGAGCAGAAATAACACTGAATTCAGCCTAGTTTGCCCCAGGCTTTGTCCAGCCCAGCCTTCCAAATGCAGCCTCTCTGGGAAACTCTCCTGATGTGGACAGGTCTCATGGTAATTTTTGTTTGTTTGCTTGTTTCAGCTTTTTCTAGTTGGAACCTACCCTTGTTCAATTTATCACCATTCTCTCTCATGTTCCTCCCTTTAACCTCCTCTCTCTAAGTTGGGGCTGATTTTCTTGCATTCATGTTACATGATAGAAACTTTCAGTAATGGGAATCAATCAACACGCCCCAGTGATTGTAAGTACACTATGGAGACACCAAAGTGCAGCTTTCATGCAGAGGTATCTGTTAAGCAGCTGATTAATATATAGTGGCATTATGGGATAGTGTGGCCCCATGAATCCTAAGTGATTTACTGTGTTTTGCTGCACATCAGGAATCTGTAAACCCTTTCAATGTCTAACCTTTAAAAATACGTTTATCTTCCAAACATGCACACCTAGAAAATGGTCACAGGCTTTGATGCTGGCACTTTTCACTGCTGTTTTGTGGGTTCTTTTTTATCATCATAAAATAAGTTCTGCTAATCACCATTCATGATATTGAACTTATTTCATCTTAACTGCAGTTCAGATGAAAACAGTTCCTGCTTTTATTCCTGTCCCAAAATACCTGCAACTGAATTCAAAGACGCACTTCTAACCGCATCCTTTGCTAAAACCAGAGTTCAGTTCCCTGATGCTAGCAGTTGGATCGAAACCTGATGTCGCATCAGTCTTAGCAATCTACAAATAAACAGTAACTTTCAACCAAAAACCACCTGTATGCTAAACTATTTCTTCAAAAAACAAATCTGGAGCAGGTATCTGAAAGGCTGCGCAAATCAGCAGAGCCTGGCCTCTGCTTTGCTCAAACAGCTGGCATTCCAGGAAAGATGCCAATAAAGGACTATGGGGTGATTTTTGCCAAGTTGAGTTTTGAATTCGTGTAGTTACATGACTGAATGCAACATAGACCTTTAAGGTTTAAAAAATGAGAAAAGAAAATGGAAGTTCACCAAAATCCTGCAAGGTTTATCTGGGGTGCTTTGGTTCATTCTTTCCTTGCTCTAAGACCTCTAAGCCAAGCTGGAGTGCTATGGAAATGAAGCGAAAAACAAGGTATTTTGCCCTGAAGATTATTAACAGGGGCTGATAATGTTCCCACATGATTTGTAGCTAAATTAAAATTCTGGGACTCTTCTCTGCCATGTGAAAAGATAAGCCCTGCAAAACAAAGGAGAGTGAAGGCAGTGGAAAGGGTTGGAGCTTGCAGCTCAGTAGTCATGATGAACATTCATTAGAACAGAGCCAGTGAAAGATATTTTGACAGAGCTGAGCTGTCCAATTCTCTCATCACCTCCATTTCATGCTTTTCTCATAGTGCTTTTACTCAGTGGTACAAATCACTGCCAGTGCACTTGTGCATATGATCATTTCCTGGGGTGCCTCTGGCGTTATACTTGCTTTCAAAGGACAGTGCACAACCTGTGTCCTGCAGAAAGCATTGCCAGTACTCCTACAGAGCAGGTGTAGCCAGCAAGATCCCAAGCACAGTGTTTTAATGAGCAGGAGGATTTCCTCCCATGTCTCACCCAGGGCTTCTCAAAGGCTCTCACTTCACATCTGAATTGCACTCGCTCCTAATGCATCCAGCAGATTTACACCTGCTTGTGGAGCAAGCCAAGAACATTTTGAAATCACCTGGCCTGTAATTTTGGCCACCCTTTACCTGCTATGCATTTCCCTGATAGATAGAATGAACTCATTCAGTCCAGCATTTGAATACACACTTCTCTTTTCCAAAACTGCTTGGTCTATTTTAGCATAACTTTCAAGACATCTCTTAGTACAGAGGGACATTGAAAAGTACAGCACCGTTAAAGCACTTGCAACCAGCTGTATTGCTCCAAAACTGATTTATTGAAAGGGATTTGTGGAAAAAGGTGTTTTACATGCTTACTATTCCAATATAAATGACAGTGCGAAGCTGATCTGCTTTCTGGTTTGTTTGACTTACACATTTTATATGGCACGTGTCCCTGGAGGAATTTATTAAAACTGACTCGCAATTACAGTATGGGAAGAGATACTGTGGCCTGTTGCCTGCAGCCAGGCATCGGTTGAATTCCAGGTCTGACAGTGCCACATACTTGCTGTGTGACCTCTGGAAGTCACTTGTCCTCCACTAATTGGGTTGCCCAGGTGAAAGGTGACCTCAGGCCCCCCTTCGTCTCTCCAACAGCCCCATGCACTAAAACACTCGCCTAGGTCAGTTCAGCACTGCCTCCCTTGCTGCCTGCACTGCCAATTGCAAACCACTGACGTCCAAACACAAGGAGTACCACTTGTCTCAGAGGCATAGGATTAATTAATTTGCATGGACAATGGCATTTTGGAGATGCTGCACTCTGTCTAGTTGCCAGTGACTATAATAGGTCCCAAGTGCATCTCATTCTCTATAAAAGCAATGCTGCACAGACAAAAACATCTACTGGCCCTAAGACTGCTGCATTATTACTGTGGCAAAAGCTTGTCTGATGACAAGAGCCCTTTGAAGTCAAAGGCTGAATCAGCTTCCAGATATCAAAGGTTTGTTCTGGTTGCTGCAACGCGCAACAGATTTCTGCTGCAGTATCTCTGGGTTAACCTATTAATTGTATTAAAGGTGGGAGCAGAAATGTGAACACCCTAATGGTGAAAGGGAAATTTTGTGAAACTCATCACTGTGTGTCCAGAAATACTTCAGGCAGGATCCTGTCACTCAGGAAAAATCTGAGGATGAAGATGTGAGAGTGATTTTTTCTGGGGCTGTCCCTCAGGTTCAGCCTGCATTTCCATGTAGGAAATCTTATGAAAGAGATTACGAGAGGCTGGAGAACAGACACCTCAGAACAAAACTAAAGTTCAAACATGAGGGAAGAAAGGGGGAGGGAAATGTCAGGATTTCTCTGGGGATTGCATAGGAAAGAACAGGCGTGACCTGCTGTGGCTGTTTCAAGGCATCAGGTTGTCTTCACCCACCCTGTGCGACAGAGAGAAATACACCTGTCTTCTTCAAATCTGTGGGAGCATCACTTTAGCCTTTTAAATGGTCCAGCCACCCAACCGGCACCATCTGCATATCTCTATGCAAAAGTCTAACTGTGCAAAACACAATAAACCTCCAAGCTGGCACCACGAAGGAAGCTGCAAGGAGCATACTGAAGCCAGCAAGGAATTCACCTGTCAGAGAAAGGGAAAAAGGAAAAGATGGGGGAAAAGGAATTGCAGTATCACAGCGGGAGCTGTGACAGGGTGGGGAAATGGGGCTTAGGAAATGCTGATGAAGTAGCATGGCAGTAGAGGACCTGCAAAGGGAGGTGTTAAGGGACAGGCTGTTGGAGAAGCAAAGAGTAAGAGACTGCATTGAGAGTAAGAGACTGTAAGAGACTGCACTGACAGTCGTTCACTGCAATGAGAAATGTCACCTTCTGCAGGACCCAAGTACCAGAGCAAAGCCCACAGCAGCACCAGAGCTTGTTTAGAGATAGCAACACCCACTTCCATGCAGACAGGCTGCCTTCGTCACATACAAGCAAGCTGCTTTGTATGGGCTTTCAGTCACACCAGTGAAATTTTGCAGCCTGAGAGCACTGTGTAGGCATTTGCTCAATCATTACCCAAACATGCCCAGCTTTCTTGTCAAATGCCCCACGATTACAGGTCCCCACTTGGGGGACCTGTGCAAAGCTCCCTATGTATGTTTGGCATCCCTAGTCTCTACCACACTGTTCCCATCCACTGAGCTCATGATACTGCTCCAGTGATAAACAAGCCATTGGGTTTTGCACAAAAGCAGACCCTTGAGAACCACAGGTGTAGGGCTGGAGTTTTATATGTAACGCAGTGATACAAAATAAAGAAACAGAGCGGTCTGCAGTGCTTTCTCCATTCTTTCTATCTTTCTCATTTCCTGTTGCTATGCTGTTCCCCAGGCAAATACAAAAGAAACAGCTTCCTCAGCCACAAAAAATGAGATTATTCAAAGACCCCCTCTGTCATCTCATATTTATTGTGATAGGCAGTGTTAGAAGTGTTTGACAACAACTCAATTATTTGCAATGAATAGAAGCGGGATAGGCAGGCAATTATCCACTTCACCCACGTGAGAGACACCCATATTCAAAATCCACATTCAGAAAGATCCACATTATTTCCAAACCATTTTGCATATTTTTAATTACCAGCCTCAATTTAGCTGGATGGTTATGACTCCAATCAGTGTGCTTTGGAAGGGCTGAGCGCTTGGGTTTAAGCCAGGCATGCATTGTCTCATTCACATCAGCACACTAATCTGAACATTTGGACTGGTTTGGTTACATTTTAAGAGGCAGCCGCCAGGATGGTGCACATCATAAGAAAAACCTGATTAAAAATTTTAATCATAATACAAGAAATTAGAAAAATTCCCTCAAATATACATTTCAACAAGGTGGAAAGTTTATACATAAAAAAAATTGAATTACATGGAAAATTTCTATTGTATGGACTTTTTTTGAGCATTTCATTCTTTTAATAACTTCAAAAAAAACCTGGTTTTTTCTATGTAAATTTTTTTAATTGATATTTGAAACATATCTACTTAATATTGTAAATATTTTGAGCAACCTGAACTATTCTTTCTGGAGGAAATATTTCCATGGGTTTGACTTTGTTTCTTTACTGAGGGAGAACATTTCACAGCTGCATCATAGGAAGCTGAATATCATGTTTCTACACTCTGAAGTAAATATATGACCTTCTGTATTATTTGCTCCCAAACATGATCTCTTATTGCACTCAAACTGGAGTTAAAAGGGGAATGACTAAGTAATTTTTACTAGCTTTCATCTGAATAATAGCATATTTCTCATGAAAAAAGAAAAAAAAATGATAAATCACAGCTTATGTCGTGGGACTGTTCACTTTTAAAAATGAAATTAGACTTTTACACCCACTGCTGTGCACGTTACCAGACTATTCTGGCTGTAGGAATCCACATTTCCCGGTGTGAAGGTTTCTAAGTTTTAAAGTATCAGTAATATTCTTAACTCTTTAGCTGCAGAAGGCACAGGATTAGATAGGATTCACACATTACATTTTTTAAGAAAACCTTGATAAATTGAATTAAACAGAAACTATTATGAAGCATAATTTAAAACCTTAGAATCAGAAGTCAAAAGAATCTCTATTATTTTAAGTGATCTTGTAACTGGGAGAGAATTTTACTCATTGTTTTGAATGTACAACTTTGCAATGCCAGTGCCATCATTTTAATAAAGTTATTCCTAATCTGCTGAGACATAACAAGGACCAGAAGATGGTCCATGGTATTCTTTACAGCTTCTTTAAGCTTTACCTTATCCAATTCACACTTAAAGCACTTTCAAGTGGTTACGCATCTCAGAGCAGCCAGGCTTCAAGCACATAGGTTGCTCCTGAATGCGCAAATCTGACTGCAGCATGAAGTCTTCCTTATGCCAGCTGTGAAGATTGAGTCAAATGAGATTAAAGGATCAAGGGCAAGGAATTCCCACTGCTACCCCTCCAGAATATAGTTTGTCTGTAGAAATACTAATCAATTCAAGCATCTTTGTTATGTACTTCTCTTTTTCAATCTTATTGCATGCTTGTCATCAATATTTATCAAAATGTTGACTATGCTCTGGATAAGCATATCTTGGCTGGACCCAGACTTAGGACATCTCCCACATTCTTGCAGGAGCTCTGATAATTCTCGTCATCACCAGTTATCCAAGGTACAAAAACACAACTTCTGGCTCCAAAGGCAACACACAGAGCCTGCCTGCCTGGGTCACACTATAGCCTGGACAGCTGCAGGTATTGGGATCCTGTAGTAAAATTATGCAGGAGATCCCAGTAAAAAATGAGCAGATCTGCTCCATATTTCTCTTTTTATTTCCTGTAGTAGTATGTCCTTAAGGACACATTCGCGGCCAAATGTGACATTGCCTTGTCTGTGCAGCACCACTTTGTGATCTCACCGCGTGTGTTTCAGGTTTTGCAGCTCTGCAAGCTTTTTAAGGTCGTAAAGACAAAACTCCATTAAGTCAAAGAGCCTTATATCAGCTCTTAAAATTTTCAGTGTCATGACTATTATTTAATTTTTATATTCTCATTCTCCCAGAACACCAATAAGAAAACTTGTTCAGGGAAACCAGGGTCTATATTTGCATATTTATCCAGTAACATTGTGGGTAACATTGGCTCGTGTTATACAGTGTGTTTGTTTTCATTGTGCAGATTTCATCTGCTCAGGGGGTTCAGTTATTTGACCTATATTAATATTTAATGGTACAAATACTTAAAATAAAAATCCAGGCACAGCCAATGCTTTTGGCAACTCTGGTTTAAACAGCCCCCCTTTATTAACATCTGGCTAGGTTTGAAAGGTTTCGATTTCGTGCAGGGATCGAAACAAGGAGCAGTACTTCTGATGACTGTTTCATGACTGAATATTGTCTTGGCTAATATTGTTCTACATCAAGTCTAGATTGTAAGGACCTTTGTACAGGTCTTGATTTACTAAGCAGAAGAGATCTTCAAAAAAATGAAAGAGAAAAATTTCAGGTGGAATAATAAAATTGATCATTGTATCAAATCAATGTCTGGTTTTACTTTACAGTCAGCCTAGACCAGTATTTTAGCATGGGCAGTTACTGACAATGTAATAAAATGTTGTCTTCCTCTTCTTTGTTTCCCCAAACTAGTAACTTCTTCAGTTTTTCACTGGAGACTGTAAAATAATATATTATTTGACTAACTCTGTCCTGTTGCAACACAAAGTTATCCTGGGTTGTCTTAGTCTCCTGAATTCCAACCTAAAAGCAATCCTTCCTGGTATGCCTGTAAAAGAAAATTTACCCTATGAAAAGGGTAGGCTTCTTGGCATTAGGATAAATTACCCGTATAGTACAGTTCAGTCCATATATTTTTTTGCTATGAAGCAGCATGAAAGCAAGTGAATGGCTCGCTATGTATCAACCAGCTGCTTTTCAGTACCTCTTTCATTAATCCAGCATATCTCAGCTTGCCTTTCACTCCTTGCGCAGTGAAGATTATCCATGTGTCTACCTTCCATGAACAAAATGCACACTTTTGCCTCGGGCTAGGGATGTGTAGAGCAGTGGAGAAAAAAAACATAAACCAAGCCTCTAAAGAAAGAAAAACAATCTTTTTTGTTACACTCTCAGTGTAACTATATAAGAATCCTGAAAGTTGATGACATAAAGAAAGAACTTAGAGCAAAATGTGCAATCAACTTGGATATGATGCAGTTAAAAAGCACACAAAGGCTTTATAAAAACTAATGAATTGATTTAAGGCTCCACTGGGTGATATACAATGACATATTATTTATGTAACCTGTAGTTTACTGTTCACATAGTAATTTTCACCTCCCACTCTGTCAAATAGAAGAAACTTTTTCACCTTAAATCTTAGATGATGATGAGACCAAATAGCAGGAGAGGATGTATAAATGAAAGTAATTTAGTGAAGAGGGTTTGACTGACATGAAAAGACAATAAAAGTTATGATAATGTTAGGGATATCAAAGTGAAAGCCAGGTGGGCAGACGAGAATAGGCAAGTTCCCAAGTCAATCTGAAAGGCGTTCTTCAACACTGGGGAAAATCCAGCCATTTATTTTGCAGCTTATCACTCCATGGGTCAAAAACTATGTATTAAATTTGGAGCACAAAGACCCACCTTGTTTAACAATTGTACTTCTTGTAGAGATGGGCAGGGAGGAGGGGAAGGGACAACATTTCAAAAGCTTTACACATACTCTAGAGAAGATGATTTGGGATTTTCTGTCTGAAAAACAGACTATTTGAATCTCACCTCTCCTACTGTTCAAGGAGGCTTATATTAAAATGCCCTTCTCCAGTGCTCATGATTGCTTTTGATTGGATTGTGTTTGCCACTGTTTCTCAGTTTGCAGGGTGGTAAACACTGTCTCCATTGAGGAAACAGCATGGCTCCCTGAAAATGTTCCCACATGGGACTGCAGGAGCTGGATTTTCAGGATAACCTAAGAAACGAAGCTCTGAAATTATCTCTCAATTTATTAAGCTGCCTACCCAATGCTTAGAGAACACATGGCTTAGCCCAGCAACACAGTTGGTCTTCAGCTGGAGCGATGCAGTTTGGATAAGGCCCTTACAGATAGTAAATGGCTAAAAGCCAGTGGATCAGTTCCCAAAATCAGAGTGCTGCCAGCCTGTAGAAGAGCTGGGCTGCGTGGGTGATGGGTGCCAGGAACAGAAGGGTAACATGTTGGGGTCCCATTGCTGACGTGGTTCCCTGAGGACTTCCTTGCAACCCAATAGGAACTGAGTTGGTACATGGACCACCAGCAGCTGCCAATCCACGGATATCGGCTACTGGATTTGTATAATCCTGACACCTAGTTATACATAGAGGGGTCTTGCTTTATACATTGAGGGGTCTTGCTTTTTCTGAGATGGGCTTGACATATGTTTAGGCATTTTGTAAGTATTAACAGAAAATAAGCAAACACTCCAAAACCCCATGGGCACTTCAGTTGTGTGAGGGATCCTCACTTCAATAGTATTTCTTTTCTTTCCTGGATTCATTCTCCCCGTTCTTATAACTGCCCAGAAAAAAATATGGTTAAAAACAGCTGGGAAGAGAGGTTTTTGCTTGAATCTCTTTCCATTTTAAGTTTCCAACTCCCAAACAAAAGAACAAAAGAAGAAGGAAAGCCCTGCAGAGTAAATAACAGTCCAGTGATTAACTCCTCTCGTTTTAAAGTACAGTCAGGTGTTCTGAGCACTGGATTGAGCCCCTCAGCCAAGCTGGAAGCAAAAAAGGTTTTTTCCATATGCAAGAGGGGAAAAAAAGTGTGAGACATTGTTCTTCAGGGCAGAAAGGGCATGAAGATTTCTATTCTGAACCTGCTATTTTTGGGACAAGTCCAGTGAGTCAGCGGAGAGCCCCTCCATGTGCTGACATGAAGGAAATCCCGGCTCTGGGTGTTGCTTCCGAGTGTGCTCTGAGCTCAGCTGAGAACAATATAAGTGTGGTGTTTCCAATGGGGGTGGCTCAGATCAGACTGCTGCGATGGAGGATGGATGGATGGATGGATGGATGGATGGATGGATGGATGGATGGACGGACCAACAACAGGGCAGACGAGCTGATGCATGTTGCAGGGGAAGGCACATGGCAGGGATGGAGAGGACAAGATCACATTGTCTAATTTAACCTATTTATCTACCAACCAGAGGTGCAGCATACAGGACCAAGACCACTTACAGATCCCCTAGAAACAGGGAATTGATGTAGCCACCTCTGTCAAGCCAAATCAGAGCACCATTCAGATGACCGCAGCTGGCTTAGTGGTTCCCAGTGGTACCAGTGTAGCTCCTTAGAATAAAGAATTGGAGAATTGCATCTCAAATCTCTATATCTTACTTAAAGGACATTGCCAAGGGAAACAAACAAACAAACAAAAACACAAACAAACAAAACACAGCAAAACAACTGGATGGCAAATTTTGCATTAGCTGCTTTTAGGGCATTTCAGACACGGCCTCACTGGCATCCTGTCTAGGATGGCGGTGGACAAGGACACACATGTTTGAACCAGTACCTTAAATTTCTTTTACACACTTACAAAGTAAGCAAAATTAGCATATATCCTTTACCTTTCTTTTCTAATAAGAAATAGAATTGAAGCCTTAAATTTCACACATTACCAAAAGTTGGGTATACATATTGGACAAAAAAATTCCCTTCATGTAGGGCCGCATACCAGACCAGCCTGTGCCTTCCATCAGTCAGGCAGTCGAGCTAGGATGAGCCTCCAGCAACACTCCCACCTGGAAAGACTGTGTTTTCGTCTTGGAGTTCAGCTTCCAGACAAACTGGGGAGCAACTGCTGGTGTCTAAGGCAACACAAAAGTCAGATGTTAATCTTGGATTAAATCTGATTTGGTTTCCTGTTGTACTCCTTTTTTTTTATTAAGCCAGAACAACACGGAAGTTCTGAGCCAAGAGCTCTCATTCTATGCAAACACTTGAAACACTGGAAATTCAAAGCCTATGAGTCATCCTGACAGTACAACCAAGGTGTTAATCCTTCGTTTCCTTCCAAGTACTAGCAAGAAGGGGAAATATCATAACAGGGAGAATGGTTTCACTTTCCGGCTTTCACTTCCTCGGAAGGGTACTGGGTAACTGAAGGTAAGGCCAAGTTTGCCAGCAGGTTAGCAGCATTCAGTCTCTGGGCATCTCATCTTGTCATTCAGACTGAGCTCTTTAAGCAGCCACCTTTGAAGATGTTCATTTAGCTAGTCTGAATTGCCCCCACAACAACACAGAAAAGCACCAAACAATACAACAGAGCAGACCTGTGGCTCTTTTCTCGTTTATTTATAGGAGTTTCTCCAGTTCTGTTTTAAATATCTGTAATGCTTTCTGGTTGTTTGGCTGTATTCTACATTGTGCTGTTGAATGAATCGATTTTATCATGTGGTTTATTTTCAGCATCTCGGTCAGCTGATCTTCATCTTGACTAAAGAAAGACAAATTTGGGAACCAGACTCTCCTGTGAAGCAGCAGTTTCTGAAACCACTAGCTTCCCACCTGCAGCCCCATTAGGCTGGGAGCAGTAACCAGTTCACAAGCCTCTTTATGGGCAAGTGCTTAGACTGAGAAAAGAGCCCTGCCGTGTAAACACAGGCAATTCCTCAGTCCCATGAAAGGAGTCACAGATACAAGTCCTTCTGCAAACACTTGTGTCAATACAAAACTATTGCACCAATGTTCATGGAAAGCAAAGGCACAGGAAGTGCAAAAATAGAAGTGATTCATTTTCAGACAAATATTTCTCAGGGTAGGGGGAAACGTTACGTGTAGCTTAAGGTGAATCCCTAAAATCAAAATAGTGTTAACTGGCAATGTTGTCCTGAAATAGGAAGAGGTAAAACAGAGATACCTGGTTGAGGATATTTAACTGATAAGCAGATTTCACCTGTATCCTTATAGCTAAAATGAATATATTCTTGCTTCTTCACCAACTGATGGAGCTCTTTACTGAGCAATACCTAGCAGTGATGAAGGTGATACTGTATCTCTTTGGAGTGGCAGCCCTCTCCAAAGATCTGTTAGTGTCATGACTTGTCAATGATGTATTGCTCTAAAAATGGTGCCTTCTACAAAAGAACAGGTCCTGGAGCAGATTTAGCCCTAATTACAGGAAGGAAGGAATAGGAGAGGTATGCAGATACCAGGAGATTCATCTTGCCAAAATACAAAGTGTGTTGCTGCAAGCTGGAGAATTTAAATGGTGATGCTTTTCGGAAGAGACCTATCTAAACAAATACCTCCTCTGCAATAATCAAGAATTAGGCTAGAAAAATGCAGATATTTGAAACCTTAATGTATGTGGTTTCCTAGATAAGAGACTTACTTCTAGCCAGGGAGACTTAAAATTCCTTTTTATTTCATCTTCTAACATAGAACAGCATCTCACATTGAATCTATGACTCAGTACCATACAATCACATCCTGTTTTTCCTAGGTAATTTAGTCCTAAGTAGCAACTGAAGAAGTCCCATTCCCTTCTCAGTACTTCTCAGATTTCCTCTATTTGTCACCTGAAGATGATTATTTGATATCCCATGTTACTGCTAATTATCATTATATTTTTATACTAGATTTTGTATCAGATTACCACGTTAGTCTAATAAAAATGATAGTCCCACGCAATGACACACAAGGGTGCACATCTGAAAGTTTTTCAACTATTTTCTCCATTTTACAGTGCAAGACATATAAAATGGTTGAAATTATTCCATGGCCTTAGAGAAGTCATTTAAATTAGTAGCAAGCCCAGGAATAAATGCCAAGGAGTCTAAATCTCAGTTCTCACTCTAACCAGAGAACAAGACAAATGTACCTCTGTACTGGTTCATTATTCTGTATCATATAACCACCAGTATATTGTCTCTGAGCGCTGAGTGTAGTACTGATTAAGTTACTAAATGCTCTTATCATAAAACAGATATTGCAGTCCTCAGGTTTCCTCTGTTAATCTGTTTGTTTTGCTGTATCTGGGGGATAAAAAATGTGGGGGTATGAAACATTTATCTGTTAATTAGCAATTATAAAACAGTAATGGAGCTTGTGTGTTTTAGAATATGCGTGAGACAATGTTTGGTTTTATGCTTCATTTAGAAATATCTTAAGGATCTAGGCAAATTCTACAAATAATTTAGAACACTCTACATGAGGAGATACATGGAATCAAACAAAAAAGAGGCAGAGTCCATCCCGAAATAATGACCTTTTAGCAAAGGTGGGTGTGTTTGTATTAATATAAATGTCTGGGTGCTAGCCCTAGCATTAGTATTTCCCTGATTGTTTAAACGTACACAAATGAATACAAGGTGTCAGGCTATGCCAGTAAATTGCACAATGAGTTGAGCCTGTCAGCAAAATTTCCTTGTGCTATCCTGCCTCTGCTCCACTGATAACAGTAGCAGAACACTGACATACAGAAATACTTGTTCTTTCTGTATATCAAGGGCTGAAATGTTTGGGGTTTCTAGGTGCTTACTTGGTGGGGTGCAACAATCGCCTTATCATCATGGGGGAAGAGGAGCTGGTCCACATACACAGCTGTTTTGATTGGCAGTTTGTGGGATCATGCATCTAGGGTTTAATCTGGCAGAGTTTCTGCCCCTCCTGAGCCATAAACTCCTGTTAGCTTCATGCTGCAAAGCAACACCAGACAGATATCCCTGCACTGAAAAATTTACACTGAGCCAGCAGGAAATTGAGCCATTTGCAAGTATGTTCACCAGGGAGAAGCTAAAAAGAAAGGTCACATTCAAAAGAGGATTTCTGTGTCCTGATTACATTGAGAACAGTATTGCACTGGTAGGGGAAAGGCAAGCCCTGCAAGGTCAAAAGCAGAGATACTGAGATTCTGAAGGGGCATGGGCAGCAATGCAATAGTGTAAGACAGCAAGAGAAACCCCATTTCTTGTTAAAGGGATATTGGTTGAACTTTATATCCAAGATGTATCCACTTCTTTTATTTACTACTATCAGGTGATAAGACCGCATCCACAAAATAGCCTTTAAGACTTCTCTCCCAAAAACTCAGAGGTGAGGAAATATATGGCAGAAATACAAATGTTAATTTTCTAAATCTGTGCTGGGCCTGAATCCTGAGCACAGAGGAGAGCCCAGGTGGAATTAGGCTTTTCAGCCTAGAAAAGAGAAAAAAGGGGAGACAGAGGACTTGATAAAGCCACAGGTAGCCTGGCCCTCCAAACCAACCATGAACTCTGTTAACCCCACTAAATCTGGTTCACCATGTACATACAGCAAGATGCACAAAGCATCTTTCACTGACATGGGCACCTCTGCTGTGAGCTTGCTACTGTCTCCATGCTTGTAATCTCACCTCATTTATTGTGAGACAGGACTTCTGCAATCCCTTCTTTGTCACTATCCCATATCTGGGGGCTTTTGTGTAGCACCAAGGGCTTTGCAGCTCAGAAGGGCTTCCTCACAATACAGTGAGGTGCTCTTTATCACAGAAAAACTGCCTTATGAAAGGGCAGGAAAGGTCTGAGTGATCTCTGTGATGACCAGCTTACTCAAGAGCTTAAAAAAAGGTCAAGATGTTGAGCTGGCACAAGCAGTGGCCCTGGGAGGGAGCAAAAGGACACTGAGGAAGTGAGCCATCAATGTCCGTTATTTCTGAAACTTCCTTCTTTGTCATTGCCTTAATTTACAGATTCAGCTAGCTATGAGTGCACAAGGTAGCTTTGATGAATTTTCCAAGCCCACAGCCAGATCCTCACCTCACATAAATGTCATGCTTTAATGGCAAGCCAGAAGGAGTTGCCTTTCTTGCCATTAATGCCACCTGAGGATTGAAAACCACGGGAATAAGTCTAGTAGGATGCCAGCCAAAGCATCCTATTGTTTCAGAAACAATGTGCCTCCCATTAAAGCCTAGCAGGGCAGGGCTCTCATTAGCTCTTTCAGACATTTCTCTCTTCCCATCACCATTTCCTTCCCATCACCACCCTGCCAAATGCCTCTAGAAGTAGATTCTCTTTACAACATCCACTGCTCTCCAGCAGGCTTAGTGTTATTTGTATTAATCCCAATATTAATTATCATTATTAATCCCAGGGTAGCTGGGAGGGCAGTTATCAAGCTGTGTACCAGAGCAATGCCAACAGCATCTCATTTCTGCAGGAAGTTTCATGTCGATCCATCAAAGGCAACACAAAAAGAGAGACTTTAAGAGGTCATACATTGTAAAACCATAAAAAGCTTATTCTTCCCTGGAGTACTCTGAATCCTATTCCCCTCCTTACTCTGCACCTTCTCTCGTAACTGCCCTGTACCATGGCAACCAGCTATTGGGACTGTGCATTATTAAAAATAAGCTCTGCAACCAGAAATAACTGAATATTACACATTTTTCCTCCTCTGTGACTTTCACAAGCCCTTGCTTTTTTTTTTCCCTCCCTCTTCCTGCTGCCTTTTTCCTGAGGGTCTCCCAGGGGTTCAGACCCAAGCAAGCTGAACACAGTTTTCAAACAAAAATAGCTAGCTTATTCATCAAACAGATTCAAACAGGTTTGGTGGTTGGGTTCTTTCTTTCTAAATTGGAAGTTTGGGAGAGTTCTGTGTATGTTGGACCTGAAGTTCAGAGATCCCATTTCACAAACCATGTGTCATGATGACATCCAAAGTGTCCTGGCTCTTTTGTCTTGGAGGAGTTTCCAAGGGGAAGCAAGTCTGCTTGCTCTTTTGAGAGACTTACCAGGGCATATGGGATACCAGTTGTGCTTTACTTCAACACACAAGCCTCTGCTGTCAACAAAACTGTGCGCTGCTAGAAACAAAACAAAAAGAGAAGAGAAACAACCTAAATTTAAGTTTTGTGGAAGGAAGTTGCTAGCTAAGAGCACGTTTGTTGGAAACAGGTGTTAATCTTTACTGGCTGGGTCCCTGCAAGAGTCACACCGGCTTCCCAGCCTCCCAGATGTCACCTTGCTTCTTGTAATGTCATCGCCAGCTGCACCAAGAGTGAAGTGACTTCTCCTCCCTTCCCTGCCCTGAGAGATGCAGAAGAAATACAGTGGAAATATATTTGGCATGAAAGTCCTGCTCCGGTAAGTGCTATCCTAGCTCTATCTACCGTTGCTCATTACAAACAATAGCAGCAGTGATTGCAGCTCAGCTGCCAGATTAACTCAACACCAAACTGCTAACATGAATTTTAACCTATTAATGATTTTCTGAGCTCTGGCCACGTTACTTGTCTCAAAGAAGTTCCTTCTCCTTCCACTGCTTTAACACATCATATGAGTTCAGCTGCACTGCCCCACAGTCCTGCAAACCTGCTGGAGACTTCTGTTGTGGTAGAGCATCAGTGCAACTGAAATGCAGCTCTCACTGGGTGCAGAGCTCCAGCCTCCAGACAGTCACGAAAGGTTCATGAAGCAGTGGTGGGAAGGGAGAAAGGTTTCCAGAAACTTCTCTGCATAGTGCACTAGGGCTATTGCATTGTATTTGATAACAGAAGGAACCTTTTGGCATCATGCTAGATTTACTCCCACTCTTTCTATGCAGGTGATACTAATGCCAAGAATTATATTTCCTTCCTTCTTCACCCACCACACCAGGTGAGTCTGATTTTTCAGGCAATATAGTAGTGTTCACAGTTTTCTTATGAATAGATCCAGTTTGCAGCCATCAGCTGTAACACAGCAGCTTAAGTATGCAGCACACGCAGCTGTAACTTACATAGATAGACCAGCCATGTGTTATTCTGCTTCTGGTCTTGGGCAATTAAACATCTGCTTTCCACAGGGAAATCATCTTTTTTTGTAGAAACCTAAGGGGAAAGAAGCTGGTTTATTTCATTTTTCACACTATGCATTTACTCTTCATTAAAACAGATTACAATTAAGACAGCCCAGCGTAACTCGAACCATTCCTTTCCACCAATAATGATAGGGAGCAATTTTTGGTCACTGGCCCCTTCAACTGCCAAACTATCAATCTTTTTGCAGTTACTGCCTGTTTGTTCAAAGAGCCTTTGGGGAGCCACCAGCTGATGTGCTAGCTCTAAAGTCTCCCATGACACGATTCACATCCCAGCCTCTTTGACCCACTTCTAACCACTACATCCAAATCATTATTTTTAGATTACACATTTATGAAAAATAACCTCTACGCAAGCCAGAAAAGCCAAACTGAAGACAACTTGCAACTTCAAACCATCTCACACTACAGCAATATGCAAGAGCCTGACCAACCAGAGGATAGTTGAAGTTGGATGGTACCCCTGGGTATCATCCAGTCCAATGTGAATGCCTATGGTCACCTCTGCTAAGATATACCATAAATATAGATCTGCAAGAACAGAGCAGAGAGATGTGCCTTAGAATCCCAGCATTTGCAATGGGGTTTTTAAACTGAAATGTTTCCTGTGATGTGCACTTAGCTACAGACTTTTAGAAAAGCCAAGGGTATTATTACTCCTGTAACAATTTGTCCATACAATTTCTTTCATTCTGTCATATGAACCTATATGGCAGTCAAGACATAGGAGCCAAGTGCACATGCCTATTTATGCCCAGATACTTATTCTCTGTTTTCTGCTGCAATAAACTGCATGTAATTGCTCATGTGTTTACCAAACGTGAACACAAATCTGGCTTCTAAACTTGCCTGGTCATTCTGACACTTTGCTAAACTGCAGTGGCTCCCTCAGACAATTCCTCACTTTCCCCATGTTTTCCAGGTTTTGCACATTTAGCACGTTTCCATTTGCAATTTTGCACATTTTCCACTGCAATCAAGTGTGTTTCCAAGCAGCTGGGGGTTCACAGATATACACATGCATTTTACACACTTGGAGATTCCTAAAGCAAGTGAAGAAACATTTTGGCTCCTCCTAAGTCATCACAAGGATCTGGAGCAGACCCAAGAAAGGGGGTGTGCATGTGTGAAAGGAAGAGAGAGCACTAACAAGCTCAGGTTGCATCCAAGACAAAACAGTTACTCATTGCCAGAAATGAGTGGCTTTGCCTACTTGAAGAATTCCCATCCCTAACCTTGGCAGACAAAAGAAAACCATCACATTTAAGCAGCCCCTCATCATCCTCTCATTTATCAAACACAAACAACTATCTCTAACAAGTCAACTAAAGCATACAGGCAAAGGCAACTTTCACAGCTCTTAAACCTATGGGTTGCAAGCAAAGAGCCAGTGGCTAAACAAATAGAAGAGTAATCTTTCAGAGCCCAACTGGCTTCCTATCTATTCTGAAAGTGCCTGCAAATTCAACAGTGATTTATTAACCACTACTGAAGGACAGAGCTGTTAATAAAAGCTCACCTACAAAAAACTCAGAAAATATCGATATGCTCTAATGACAAGCCCCTGAGATTCCCATTTAGCCCCAAATCAGCAAAGCACAGCGCGTAAGCAATTGCTTCTATTCAAATAATGTGCTTAAGTCCCATTGGTTTCTTTTATTTGAAACAAATATGTAGACCTGGAGAAAACAGCACCTTTCATGACCTAACTTCTTAAAAGGCAGAGCTCGCAACTCCATATAGTTAAGATCATGTTCAATGTTCCTGAAACAGGATCAAACTCAAACAGAAGAGGTCTACAAGTAGTGCCCAGAGGTTCACACTTGCAAAGATCACTCATGTATTAGGGCTTATTTGCATTTACATGAAAACTACAAGTTTGAGGTATTTTTCACATACAGTGGCCTAAATGTGATGTAGTTTAAATGAGAGCAGAATTTGGCTTCACATCAGTGAAAGTGTTAACTGTATGATCTCTTCGGGCTTAATATTCTGTTCCTATGCTTTTGTGGAGAGCAGGACATTATGCTAAGGGCCCCTCTTTGTTAGTTTACAGACTTCTTTTTTAATGCTTGAAACATTTTAATAGTGCCAAGGACCATAAAGCTGTTGTGGCAATTAAAAAAAAAAATTGATTACATTTGTAAGTAAGGTACCAAACCTCATGCTATTCATGACTGCCAAAAATAGCAGCTTTGGATTTCTCATAAGGAATTCGGTACTGAAAGGAGGGAAAAATGTCAGAGCAATCATTCCTCGCTCTGAGAATCAGTGAAAAAGCTTAGTGGTCCAGACCATGCGAGATCCACAGTCCAGACTCCCACCACCGTGTCCCTCCTGTATTCATTTAGACAGGCGCAAAGTAGGCACAAATATCTATTGCAGGAGAGAAATATTCCTGCTTTCACAGTTTCCAAAAGTATAAATGACAAAACATGTTCTAGGGCAGAATCAGCCCCATAATAGCAGCTGTTTAACTAAAAATCCCCAGATTTTTTTTTTTTTTTTTTTTTTTTTTCCCTAGGGAAAAAATTCCTTGTGATTAGTTTTTTCTTGTATTATTTCTAATAAATTCTGGTACCAACCCGATGAAAATATGTTGAAAAAAGCTTTTGTCAGACTTTCCCATGAAAATTAAGAAAAAGTATCCAAGTAGGAAAATAAAAGGGAATTTAAAGAACTTTAACTTGAAAAATTGTTTCATTTGGGTTTGAGCTTAAATTAGGGGTAAGGTTTTGGTAAAGATTCCCCCTTACCTTACCTTATAGAGTTATTTTTGCTTGTTCTGACTTACAGGTCTACAAGTAGTTTCATTGCATTTGTCCCATGTGACAGTTCATTAGACTGTCCATTTTCAGTAAAACATGTGAGGCTTTAACCTCACTAATTAATGTCTATGCAATAATGATATGAACCCTATCCAATATATGTGCTGTTTGCAACATATTAGCAAATATCAGGCAGAATATAAGTCATTTGTCGTTAAGGAGCCCATAATTTAAGACACCTAAGGAATTCCAGCGCATTGCAAGGCAGTACATGAAGTAACATGCAACTTGCGCTGTCATTATGGCTTATTTGAGAGGTTTAGATAAAGAGGAAAAATGCCAAAAGCAAACTAACACTTCAGAGGCACAGTTAAAAAAATGACATGCTTTTTGGTGGGGGATGAGGGAAGTTAATTTTTCCCTTGCTGATTTTTTTTTTTCTTTTCAAATCTGAGTAATTATGACATTCCATTTCTTGCACAGCTTAATACGTCGATGTATTGACCAGCCTCTGCTGCTCATACATTGTCAAGACATAAGGTTTTCTTTCCTAGGGCACAGACGGAGTGATCTGATCCTCTGCTGTCAAATTACCCCGTTTGTGTCTGGAGCAGGACCCAATGGGGAATACGCAGGAATCCTGCAGATCAGCCAGGAAGCACTCCAGCCCAAGAGAGACTTCCCTAATTCCCTTCTTAGGCGCCAGTGCCAACATAATGTTCTTGGCTTCAAGAAGTGTGAGTTTCTGATTCATTTTTATTTTTAAATGAACTATTGCATGGTGGAAACCCCATGTCTTTCCACTCCAAGAATCGCCATTATTACTAGTGACGAGTAGTAAGGGAACATTGATGGTCACGAAAGAAAGACAACCTTTATGGGAGGTCAATATACTACACCAGATTCAAGCCGATACTGCTGGTTTGCATGGATAACCACTTAAAGAAGAGGTCCTGCCCAAGATGAGCAGGGTGAAGAGCATCTTCTCTCTATATATATGATGTCACCATTGCCATAGAAGAAAGGCTCCTGTTTGGAGGACAGGTATAGAAAGAAAATACGAAGAAACAGAGGAATGCAGAGAGAAGGGAAAGAGTGATGGAAAGAGGAAGAGAGAAGGGAAAAACTGTGGTGAACTCCCAACGACAGAGCAATTGAATATCCACTTCCCCTGGTCCCAGTGAGCTGAGGCTTGCAAAAACAGCAAGACTAGGTGCTGCAAGGGGAAGAAACCCTTATACTCCTATTTCCACTGAGATATGAGGCTGGGATTTTGCAACAGGGCATTCTTAGGAGATAAAATACCATGCAGCAAGGACTGGCTTCTCTGCACCTTGCAGGCATGTGCCCATTTAAGATGATTTTGTGTTTGGTTTTGACCCTTTGGTTTTGACCCTTTGACCCACTCTGATTGCATGGCTGTAGACTACTGATTATTAGTCCTATGCAAAAGTGAGCTGGTGAGCAGTCCTAGCTGAAGGAACCAACCTAAAGCTGTGACACAGCTTTGGAAGCTTAATGAGATATGGCACTCTTAAGAGAGAAACTCAGCAGAAGAATGGGAATCTCTTCAGAAATTTCCCTTTCTTTACACCAGAATTAGCCTCTTCTGCTCATGGTAAAGCAGACTGTGCTGGCAAAGTCAGGATTGGGTACTCAGAGCTTGGGCTACAGTAAGTCTCCCAAGACGATTGATACCAGCCAAAATGAAAAAGTAGGGAGCTGCTCACCATGTCTTGGTTTGGAGTATTGGTCATGTTTTTATTTCCAACAAAGAAGCATACACCAATCAGCAGCTTCATGAGTGCAGTGCATCACCCTATAGCTAGAGTGCAAATCTGATTACATCCCTTCCATCAGCTGCTCTGGACCCGCAGTCTAGGCTTCAAGGTGTGTATATCTTGGTCAATGCAAAACCATACTCTTTTACACAGGGATGTTTAAGTGAGTAGCTGACAGCCCTCACTTGTATTTTACATTGTAAAGATGGCAACTCTGCAGGCATATCAGAATTTATAACACTGCTGAGTTACTGTATATGTAATGGCTCATATGTTTGTGCCACTGGCAGGTCTGGCAGAAACCCAATATCACTCCTGACTATGTGGCAACCCTGAGTTTAATGATCAAAACTGAAACAAAAAGCTTAGATAACATTAAAGTCACGTTTCAGCTCAATCTCTGTAACTCTGAACCACTAGGTCAAGGCTGAAAGTTTTCTGTGGAATTCTTCAGAAGGACAGCAACGTAACTCACTTCAAAGCACATAGACTTCAAGATCTCATCTTTTCCAGGGGAAAACTGTACAGTGTTGCTGCAAAGCAGAATTCAGGGTCGAGAATGAAATAAACCATTAACTTTCCAACCTGCTGCAACTGGGTGCTGCTCTGCTGAAGGGTGGGAACCAGAAATTCACTCCCCACAACCCCATCAACATTTTTGATTCTCATTAAGTGCCTCATAGTAATACAAAGGGCCCCCAATGGAGATCAGTGCCTGACACCATAGACAGATACAAAGGGTGGGATTCCTCTCACCTAATTTTAGCTGTCTAAAGATTATCTATCTAGTTTAAACTAGTCTTCTAAACTCCCTTTATAGTCAATGGAGAGAGACAGGCACCTTTGTGGTAGAATTCCTCAAGGGTCCTAGCTGATGAATTTAATGTGTGTGTTTAAGCCTGAATTCAGCAAAGTACTTAAGCAAATGCTTATCTTTAAGCACATGAATAATCTGATCTCTGTTAAGTGAGGCACTTCAGCATGTTCTGAATTTAAAGATCACCAAGAGCCTAAGTGCTTTGCTGAATCACTGAGTGTGGAGTTGGCCTTGACATGATGAAACATGGCGGAGCAGAAACTAAATACACAGCATTAAGCTCAGAAGAAAGAGGGATTCAGAGAAGGGTGAAGGGAGGGAATACAATGTTCAAGGGACAGTTGAAACTCACAGGTGAATAGAAGAGACTGGAAGGATTGCAAAGAGTTTTGTGTGGGTATCTCTGATATCTGTAAAATTCCCAATAGTCAGGAGTAGGCTCTCTGCCCTTTGTGTTGCTGCCACAGAAGAACAAGTTGGCATTCAATGCAATGGAAAAGCAACAAATCCAAATCCAATAAACGGGAACATAACTTCAATCCAGGTGCAATGAATTTATGGACATCACCACCACAGGAAATCACACAGGGCTTAACAGTATCAAACCCGAGGCTTAATGTTTCTGAGGATATCCAAAGAGTGTCAAAAATAATACCAAAAGGGGAAATTGTGATGTGATTACTCAGCATCCTTTAGGGCTTGAGCCAGTTACTAATGGCTAGAAATCAAGATTCAACCCACAAGGAAGCAGCAAGGGAGGACAGGTAACCTCACAGCAGCCTACACTCAGATCCCTCCCATCACTGAAGCTTTTGGTACCAACCACCGTCAGGTTCCCACTGAACTGGTGTGTGGATCCATCCATATGGTGGTACTTTTGAAATCTGGTATGTAAAAACTCCTATGACATATCAGCATTTAAATGAACCCCCCGACTTTAAAACTCAAGCTTCTCCTGCAATTAATGAGTGTTGGTTGGAGCACAGCACTGCATTAGAAAAGGTTGGCTTGGTATCGTAAAGGCAGTGAGACAACATCCATGTCTATAAAATAACCTGAATTACATTCCCATTCTAAATTCTAAATAACCTGCTCCTTCAAAGTCTCTTCACAATGATAAAAGCAAGATTTTAGTTAAGTATTTCCATCTAGGAAAGGGGTGTGGAAGGGTGTGCCTTTACGTGGATGTATGCTTCAGGTTTGCGTGCATCTGTATCTGTAACCAAACCTGTCCTCATGTCTGTTAAGCTGAGATGTCTTTTCTTGCAGTTATTTTTCTGAGCTTGGCATCATTTTGCCTTCAAATTGCAGACAGACAGATGTCACGAAGGTCCCGTGGAAGAGGCTGGGGAGAAAGGGGGCAGCAGACACCAAACTCAGTATAGGGAGAAAAATATTAGAAAAGAGGCAAGTGAGGAAAGCAGAAGGCCCGAAGTAAATGCAGAAATTTAAATCCCATAGCAAAAAAACTTTCATTGCACTACGGAGCATTAGGATCTTTGTGCAAGAATGGGTGTTTTACCAATTTGGGTTTGGGACCTTATTTTATAACCAGGCTCTTACAGAGCAGTGCTCTGACAGACATCTCGCTCTCTCTTCCAGGAAGGCCAAGTGATGTAAACATCTGGCAGGCCACCTTGCCTACAGCCCAGATTACAAAAAGTCACAACAGAAGCACAAAAAATACTGCTGCACTTCACATCAGGCGTCTCAGATACCGGTGGTTGGGACAGCACAAAGGCTGGAGGAATCTGAACTCCGAGGAATAAATTCCTCTATTTTCTGACAGAAAATCTTTGAATGACAGGGTAATTTGCCCATGAGGCTCCAAATGGGAAACAAGCCTGAAAAACATCAGCATCTGGAGATTTTAGATGTCTTGGTCTAAGAGACGGAGCAGACAAGGAAACCACGATGATTTACTTCTTGTGGAAAAAAAGAAAAGGACACTCAAGCAGAAAGTCAGAGGAATCTTTGCAGTTCTGATAAAGAACCACCTTCACAATCATCTTCTCTGTCTGTTTATCCTATATTCCTTTCCTTTTCTTATGTGTGTGATTGTTACAGGAAGCTGATTGGAGTTGTTTTATAGTGTATGTCAGGAAATATTAATATCACCTTTTAATTACCATAGTACACCCTGAGTGCTTTTACAGGATGTGGTGAGGGGGAGAGCTTTATAGATAACATGAGTAATAGAGCACCTTTCTGTACCTAAGGTCTTTGGAGTGTTGAGAACAAAATTAAATTAAAAAAAAAAAATTAATCAGTTTTTTTTCACACAAATACACACATATATTGCTTCTAAGTCTTTTGAATTGTCCCTCATCTCTTGGTATTTTGTTTTTCTTAAATGGTCTCCCTGGAGACAAATGATTGCATGAGGATCAGAGCTTTTCCTTAAAATAGAAGAAACTGTAAGTTTTTAGCTCCTGCTGTCTACAAAGGAAAACCTGAACAATGTATCTAACAACCCAAAGGCTGAATAAAAGGAGTCCCGTATTTCTTATTGTGTATTTATTGTCTCTGTTTTCCAGGTTTATCTCACTATATTTGGAGACCTGCCAGGTGAGATATGAATGTCCATTGTAAATTATCAAAATAAAAAGTAAAATAAATGAGGAGAATGAACAGTTTAGGCATCAGACTGGCAGACTTTGGATAAGGATTCCTGGGTTTTGCAGAGCACCAAGGAAGAAACATGCTGGAGCTACACAGAACAACCACACATACACCAGCACACAGGTCAACCCATGGTCATTGATTTTAAAGGACTTTGCATAAGGTTCAGCTAGAAATCTCCTGGGTTTTGACTGTTCCTTTGAATTTAATTCCTTCTGCAGAAGGTATTGCCACTGATTGATTAAAATGTTGGATCACTGGCCCAGGCTTACTCCACTCCCTCAATGCAATCACTATGCACTATGTTATGCTTATGTACTGCTTATGTTCCTGAAAAAGAAGTGTTTATTTGTCCCTTTATAGAGAGAAAAAAAAAAACCTGTGCATTTCCCCAGCAATCAGAAATCTACATGGATTTCTAATAATCAAAGGGTTTCCTCTGGTTCAGCAGCATGTTGTGAAGTAGAGTTTATAATGTTGAAACAGCAATAAGTGCAGAGACCAATTTCGCATTTTACTGTTACCATCAATAAAAATTAGCATTTAGCTTGTTAGAAAGAGCTATCTCTCATGCCAAGCTGTGTCACAACGTTAAACACTCTGCAGCAGTATGTTCCTGTTAGAGTTTTTCCAGCAGCAGGGCAGCTCCCCGGAATAAGAGAGCCAAGACTCAATTCCTTGTACTTATTGACAAACAGTTCTCAAAACACGTGTGCTTACAAAAAGGCAGGCACAGAAGTAAAGCCCAGGGCCAAGTTTAAGGGTCTATCAGTGATAGTCTGAAACCAGTGAGCACTTAAAGAAATCTGTATGCTGCCTGTAAAATGAATGAAAATACCTTTTTTATAATGCATCAGTTGCATAAGTTGTTTGCAGCCAAACCCCTTTGAAGTTCTGCGCTGGAATGATCAAGATGAGAGTTTTTGACCTGGGAGCTCTTGAGTTTGGTTGCAATTTGTCTTGCCACTTCAGCAAAGCCAAAGCCTTTTCTGGTGGTTACAGCTCACGGTTTTAGATGCTGCTGCCACTGTCACCTTCACATATGTAAGCTTTTTGCTCCTTCCCTCAGCCCTTTGCTGTCCCCCTACTCTGTGGTTGTGTGGGACAGTCTCTCAAGGTAAGACCCTGCAGCTAGGCTAGCTACACAACTCACACACAGTGACATGACTCATTGACTTTAAGGAAGGTCAGTTGGACATTCCCAACAACTGCTCAGGTAAGGCCAACTCCCCATATCTACACCTCGCATCATATTGCCCACCCTGCAGTGCCTCAGCTGGCTATTTTAAATATATCTGCAAGATATCTTGCCACTGCAATTAGCAATGTGAGAGCAACGTGGGTGGGATCCAGTTTATCCAATTTCAGCTGCCTAACACAGAAGCATCTACCCATCTCCATCAACAGGAGATGTAAGAACAGCCAGAGGGTGATTCATCACACCTCAGTTAAGGGTCAGATACGGTGAGTTGTCTTCTGGAGGCAGATATTTCTCTCTAAGGGTTATAATAGGAGTCTAGACACCTATCTGCAACCAGACAGGTAATTCTGAGACAGAGAGGTGAGCGAAAACACACCCCATGTACCTGTCTACAGTGGTAGGCACTGATCTCAGCTGAGGGCCCTCAGTGTTACTGGAATGCAATTAGTAAGATTCATAAACATTGACAGGCTCAATGGTGTGTGGAAATGAATTTTTTTTGGCTCTCTGACTTCCTACTATTGCATCCCCTTGCATCACTTCCACTGCTGACTCCATAGCATTTAAATTAGAACCAAGGGCAAAAAGGATTTGACTTGATAGAGAGCATGTTTCTGGACATTGCCTGACCATGTCATAAGCTTGGCCTTGTTAAAGTATGGAATTTGGTAACATTGATGATGGGTTGGTGGGTAAAGAGCTTCTTCCTTCATTTTCAGCTGTTTCCCTTTGGACAATCCTTAACATTAAACAGTACTGAAAATACGATTTCATTTGTCTTCAATAGGAAGATCAGGAATCACTAATAGTCCACATCCTCGGGCCATTATTCTGGAAAAAGCTTTATTTGTACTGACCAAATTCTAAGTTAAGGACTTCAAGACTTGGTCCTTGTGAATAAACCCAAACGGAAACAACTGCGGTTGAACTAACGAGATAAAGATCACCCTCTCAGAGAGCTTTTAATCAAAAAGATTGTCTTAGTGTCTGTACAAGAGGCTTCTTTATATAAGCCCATTGTTGGTTTCTGAAGGATTTTCTCATGCAAAGAAACCCAAACATCTGAGAGCAGGCTACACTGAAGTTTAATCACTTTTCATCCCAAATGGTCACTAAGCCTATATTTTAGGGAAAACCTAAAAAAAAAATAAAATAAAAAAGAGAGAATAAAGGAAATAAATAAACAGGGATAACCACTGCTTATTCTACATCAAGTGACACCTTGTGTAGACTTTTTCTCTTAGTTGTTTGAAAAATTTGCCAAAACAATAAGGTTTTGAGAAGTGCTGAGATTTGGCTGAAATCCACACCACTGAAGGAAGAGTAAAACTCCAACTGACTTTCAGAGGAACAGGATTAGGCCAAAAAATTAGTACTTTTGAAAATCCCACACCATTATTTTTATCAGTAATATCCAAAGGGAATGTGGCAGATGCTCACAGTTCACATTCATTTCAAATGTAAATCCCAAACTTAACATAATGAACTTGATTAATTCCAAGGTAACATAATTAGAACATGTTTATAGGCATTAAGCCATTTTGATGAAAGAAATATTTTCCAGCCTTATGAAGAACAAGTCATAACAGACTAGTGCAGGTTTGAAAATCTCAATATGATTAATGAATTGGATTGTACTTCTATCCGTAAGCAGAACAGTAAATTAATTCACTGATGAATAGTAAGAGGACAAAAATTAACCAAACACCTAGTACCTTCAAGTGCAAAAACTTTAGTAGTCCTACAGCACTTGAAGCAGTTGTCCATTTAAGCCGTGTTCTGGAAGGAATGTTCTTTGAGTATACCTTAAAAATGGAAGACACCCCTTTAAGCTGAATTAATTACACTGAGAGAACTATATAGCCTTCAAACCTCAAGGATAAAAATAGTATTTCTATATTAGAGAAATGATCTGGGTTTTCCAGACGTTATTTTGCAAGTTGTAGCCTTCCCTCTGAAAGTCTTAAGACACTGACAGGCTTCTTAAGGCATTCTTCCTTGAAATCAGAGACAGCACAGCAGTCCATCCAACACCACAAGTGAAAATCTCTGTGAAGTCATTCCTAGGTTTAAAGCAGTGCTTTGCATCTGGCCATTCAAAGGAAGCAATGGGACTTAGGGATTTTAAAGCTGGTGACTACAAAAAACTGGTGAACGTAGCTTTCTGCAGTTGGCAGCAGGGAACAAAAGAAGAGCTACACTCCAACTAGTTCTAGGAATTCAGCCCAGACTTTCAGGACTTAAAAGGGAGGAATGGGAAGGGCAAGCAGTTGGATCTGAGCCATCCAAAGGACTTTCTGACCCGGAAGGATTTCTTCAAGCTGGAATAACCATTCTGCAGTAGGCTTTGACAAACGTGCCTAAATAAACAAGATGGCCCCCAAAAATTACACTTTATACTATTTTCTAGAGACAAAAGGACAACCCAGCTGGAAGAAAGACTATCTGTTAGTTTGTCATGGCTGATTCCCTTCAACTCACAAAGTATCCGTTAATTGGGAGGGATTCACAGAAAATCAGTCTTGATTTTTGTATAACAGCGACAATAATGTTTGTGATAAGCTTGGAAAGTCTCACCACTTTATATGTTGAAAGCATTGTATAAACATCACTTAATTAATGGTTACTAAACAGTGCTTCATTCAGGTGCTTCAGATGTGACTTTGAAGGGTACATAAGTACTTAGATTGTATATTGTGAAACAGTTCGATATATTTGTTCATTTTAATTAAGTTTTTCCATGTTTACATACATGGTACAAGGTCAACAAAACATGATTGTACAGGTGCTAGAAAGGAGAGGAATCACAGGAGCCCAAGGGGGTATAGAGAGGTAATAGGATGAAATTGGAAAGGCAAATTAGGCAGATTATCAGACACTGTTTTCTACTGACTGGAAACTGGAGAACCTCTTAACTGTGCAGCATGCTATATTTATGGCAGTAAGTGTATTTGCCAGAACGATGCATGAGAAAACTCAAGGAAAGCAAGTGAATTTCAGACACACGGCTCAGAAATGCCATGGAAATATAGGGTCTTGTCCAAAGGCCATCAAAGTCAATGGAAAGATTGCTACTGCATGCAGAGAGCTCTGGATCCCAGGTTACCCAAGGGAAATCATGAAGGCGTCATTTCTGGCTCACTTTAAAGCGACAAAAAAAAACTGTAGAAAAGAAGTCTGCACTGAACAGGGGTCACAACCAGTGTCTGAATTCTGCTCTTCTTTAGCCTAGTAATCAAGTAGCTGATCCATCCCAGCCTTCCCCCTTCATTTTTTTCATTTTCATTAACACCAAGTTAGTTGCATTGAAGTCCAACCAGAGCTACTCACCTAGTAACAACCTAGTAATACATCTGTCACCAAAAAAACCCACCCCAATTCTACTGCTGTCCTTTGTCTTCTGCATGTGGTTCCCTGAACAGCAGAAGGAAGTTTACATGACTGTTAGAAATTACTGGAAATGTCCAGGGACTGTGGTCTTTATTCTAGATCTTAATTCTTCCCATATTTTTCATAGCTAATCTGAGTTATGGAGGAGACATAGTTCCTCTCCAGTGTTTCCCCAGAGACTTTGACCTCTTCAGCTCCTGGATTCCACTGCTCTGACCATCACTAAATATGAAGACTATCTACGAAGTAAGAATGTGGCGTATTTAGTCACATTTATTTACAAAGCTTTTTTTCCACCCTGTTCCCAGCTTCCAGTATTCCTTCTGACTTTTTTTCCTACACTGAAATGTCTTCCTGAGTTTTTTGTTTTTTAATCTTGTCTGTCCAGCAAACCCCTGAAGTCTGCCCTTATACACTTACCACAGGAGTTTCTGTAGGACACTCAACTTACTAAAATGTGTGGAATTCCTTGGTCCTACTAGTTAGAACATGATTTGGTCTTCATTCAAAGTGAAAGGCAAATATTTGTCTGGCAAGGTGACTCTAAGCATTTACTATGTGTTACTTATGCAGTTGAGTCTTGGCAGTTCTCCCTACCCTCATACATACTGACTCTCCTCTCCTTTAGTTTTTTATGCTCAGATACACTCAAGTAAAACTCTTCCTGACTTTGCTGCTGAGGCTAGCAATGCTAATATCCATTCTCTCAGTGCAGGGTGTAATACTGCACTCCCATTCATGCCTTCAGTGTCTGAACCACAAACATCAGCCCTTCCTATCCACAAAAATAAACGTACTTAAGACCTTGACTCGCTCAGGCAGGACAGTAATGGGGCCTACGTAAGTACTCTGCTGGATAGACAAGACTGAGTCCTAAAATGGGATAAACTTTCATTTCGCTCTTCACAAGGATAGTCCAGCCTTTTCTCTCTGTGGGATCTTACATGAAGAAATTCATTCTTGTGAACGCTTCATTTCCTCCACCCTCATGAAGGACACTTGTTGGCATGTTTCCAACCATGCTAGAAGATTGCTGAAGTCTCCTGGAGGTGAGCCAAGCCATGTCACATCCAGGGGGCCCACTTCGCATTTTTGGCTTGTATGTGATTTTTGTTTTCAGCTATGGTGGATAAAGTTTTCAAGTATATGATTCATTGGTGCTCTATGTCAAGCCTACAAATCTCTGCTTCTGAAAGGCTTCCCTTACTCCTAAATTATGTGCCAGCCAAGGCCAGGAAAGCAGAATTGTCATTCAGAGGCTTGCGTAAAGCTCGAGTGAAAATTACTTAGTAGGGGGTGATGTGACTTTGTGATACCTATACTGTCAACTGAGGAGGGCTTTTTTTAGTTAAATGTGATGACAACTGCACCCTATTTATACCAATGAACTTAGGCGTATCAAAATATAGTAACATCAAGAGGAATATCCTGGGCAAAAATTTCACACTGCTCAGTTTACGCTGTAAAATAAATATTTCTTTAGCTTACAATTGATCACTGGCTACAAACATGGAGAAGTGTTTTGTGGCTTTGACTCCACCCTGAAAACAAGGGGTTTGGGGCTTGGTTCATTCAGGATTACAGGACTGACCAGGCAGACCCACGTGGATACAGGTTGCCATCCCTACAACCAAACATCCACAGTACCACTGGCTACTTCACTCTGTCTCCAGGGCAATTTGAGCAGAAAACAATCAGCAAGGGAAGAAAACTTGTAATTTTGTGGTTTGCAATACTCATGACATAATTATTATTAAGGGATTGCAGTCCCCTGTTCTTTGAAATTCTGGAGTGCCCTTTCTAAGCCAAAATCAGGGCAGTTTCACTGGCTGAGTGCAGGCTGGAAGGAGTGTATCTGGAGGATGGGCATCCCTTTGTACCATGGAATTTTTGGGGGTGTCTTTAGGCCATGCTGAAATGAGAAGCAGCATTCCCAGCTCTCAGCTTTCACCCTCTCTCCCTAGAGGCTTCCTGAGCAGCTGAGCACAGTCAAGCAGCGCAGTGATTTTAAATGCATTTCATTTAACGGAACAGGCGGAGGCTGTGTGAGCTGGTAGGACGAGCACGCTGCTGCTTGTGGTCCCAGACAAGTTATCCACTGCTCAGCCTGCTTACTTAGTTTTATGCTGCAGAATTCACTTTCAGAGGGTAGACAAGACTTACCTGCATTGCTGAAACAACATTCAACTTTTAATAGTCACATTTTCTCTCTTGTACCCTGTGGTATGATTACCAGAATTCAGTCTGCTCCCAAATCCCCCTTCCCACCAGCTCACACAACTTTGGAACAGTTTAGAGGTCACTCTGCATTTTTCTGTATAGCTCTAATTGCTACTCAGCACTATAATTGATATGTTAAAGCCTATTAAAATATGGAGCTGAGCCACTGCTTTACAGTCACTGCACTTCTAATGCCAAAAATCACTTGCAGTTTGTTTCTGTGCTTCACTTCAGCTACTTTTAAATAAACGTCTCTCCCCAAGACCTGGGCGATACGAAAGGGATTTAGTCTCAGAGCGTGAAACTTGCAGCCTGCAGCACCAGAAAAATAAAGCATTCTTACAAAGCCATTGAAATGGATTTCCCTCACTGATTCCTTCAGCCAAAAGTAAATTATAAGGCAGACATTATCAAAGAAAATCGCTGTGGCACGTTCCAGTTCATTTCGCTGTACAGCAAGTGTTTGAATGCAGAGGTACAGGCCTTCACTCACATTTTCATATTTGCAAGGCAGACTCACACTAGAGCAAACATTATTTTTCTATGTACACTTTAACTATCACTTCTGTTATTTATTACGACAGAGGATGCCTTCAGGACATTCTTGAGGGGATGAGCTGTCTGGCATGCATATAAAAATGAAGCAGCAAAATCAAGTAAAATTAGACTTAGCAGAACCACTGAAAGACTCAGACATCCAGCAGTCAGACGAGGCTACTGCAGGACATGTCTAAAAGCTCATTAATACAAGACAAGAGGGGAAGGGGCTGCCAAATGCCAAGGTGAAATGTGTGCTCTTGCATATTATTTCAAAGGAAACACTGGGAAATAGAGGGAGAACAAGAGAGCTGAAAGGGCTGATCCACCCGAAAGCACTTGTGTCAGGGCGAAATATAACAGGGAGAAAATACAAATGATGAAATAAACGTAGCAGAAATTTGTTAGAGAACAGCATTCTCAAGATTTAGGAAACAGAGAGGTTTCTCTAGGACATGCAAAATTCCACAAATACAGTAAAACTAAATGAACTCTACCTATTTCAAGAGAATTGAATGCTCTGCAGCTAAGACCATTCTGGGAAAACTCCAAGTCAAACTGAATTCTTTATAAGGCCTTTTAAGAAATAGTTTGGTCAAAGTTTCCAAAGGCATCTCAAAAGTCACTGGGCATTTCTGTTCAGGCATATAAATGGGCATGCATTTATATGGGCTAAAAGGGTTTTTTCTGTCATTATGTTTGCTTCTTCCATCTGAGTCTTTCAAGGCGGGATTACACACATGGAAATAAATCTTCATCCATGTGGCATTTACCCCACAACATGAGGGACTACCACCAGAGACAGTCAGATGCACCAGAGAACATGTGGAGACATCTTCCCAGCCTCAGGACAAATCTCAGCTGACACCCCACAAGATACACAGCTTCAGGGGAGCTTATAACAGCATCTTTATGTGTTTCTCTGGTGTCACATTCAAGAGAGACAGAGGGAGAGGGGACAGAGAAAAACTAATTTCCAAAATCAGTGCGGAACTATTGGCAATGATACCTGAGACAGCAAGAAGCTGGACTTTCCAGCACTGTGTTTCTCAATTCCTATAGCCGTGCAGTTCTCATAGCAAATGTGAATACGTTTCTTTTATCAGCCATGACCTGGATTTTGCCACCAGGGAGGAGAACCTGGGACATGCATTGAGATCAGTTTGCTTTTCAGGCTGCCAGGAAAAGCTCTACATCAGCTGCATCTTTTACAGCACAGGGAACTGCCCCACTTGGAGCAAGCAGTGATACCAAAGTGATAGCCTTCAAGCAAAGCTTTTAAAAAAGAGAAAGCCCAGTGGTGGAGGCCATGTGAAGGATGTGTGGAGTCAGCATCCCCATCTCCTGGCTGGTGGGCCACTTGAGCAATGACACCGTGCTGCAGGTGGATTACCACCCTACTCCTTGCTGACCCCTCAGCAGACTTCCTCCTCTTTACCATTTCACTCCTTGGTGCTTGCAGACACAGCATGGCCTAAAGGTCTGGATTTAACGGGACAGGACATGTCCAATGACAAAATGATGCCCAGAGAACCTCAGCCTCTTTAGATCTTACTATATTTCAGATGTAATCCTCTACAGCTGTATTACATAGGCAAGCTCTGCATATCACACTCAAGCCTCTGATAAGGAAACAGCTGTTTCTGCAAATCTTGCATTTGGCTTTAACTAGTACATTATGACAGTTTGGCTCCCACCAAATTCTCCTTACCCTTGGCACACTTGGGACGGTATCTGACCCCTCTCCCATCTCCTAAAAGGAGGAGGATGTTATTCTGGATCTATGAGAAGAAGAGATAGGTCTCTGCTTGTGTTTATGGGATTCAGCTCAGCTTTATGATGATTAACATTAGTAGTGTTTGAATACCTAGCACTCATCATAGCTCTGGAGCACACTGGACTGACAGCCTGTAATGTATGCCTTATACATCACTCTGCTGACAGTAGCACTGAGCCCATCTAAGCCAAAGTCAACAAAGTGCCACGAAGGCTCAGGGTAAATTTTAACTGGAAAAGCAGTGTCTGTCACCCTCTGGAGATGTAGAGAAAGCAAAACCCTCTGATACTGTTTAAGCACCTTTATACTGTAGGGCAAATTGGCCATGGAAAATCCTTGAACTTAATAACGTTGTCCCAAGAGCCAGTGGGCAGAAGCTGCACACTGCAGAGCGACAATTTGTACCAGTTTTGAGATATGCTAAGAGGCTTTTCCATGATTACTTCTAAACCAGACAAGAACAAGTCTTTTCCTGCCACCTGAAATGCATTCTGCTGGTGTAATACTGGTTTAGGGAAGAAACTAAAAAAAAAGTATTAAAAAAAATCCTGCAGTTAAACCATGCCCAGGAAGCATTGTGGAAAACTGAATTTATCATGTGAGCACTGGAGCAGAGATGGGTGCTTTTAACTAACAAGATGATTGTTGTGCTAAACTAGCTCTCTTTGTGCTTATCAAATGGATTATGTATTTAAAAATTAGTAGTTAAAATGTCAAAGGGTGAAGGAAGTGCAGGTTCCTCCACAGAGCTAGGTCCCTGTTTGGCAGTTTCTGAGCAGTTTCCACATCCTTTTGCTATTCAGCCATGCTGCCAAAACAGCCAATAAATGGAGCAGTCACAGTCGTGCTTTTTGTGCTATTCATCGCCGGTCACTCTACATCGAACAGACGCAACTCATTCATTTCATAAGGCCACCAAACAGAAGCCGGGTGGTGAAGGCATCCGGTCCCTGCTGACTTGGCTCAGGTCTTCTTCATGATGAGGGTCTCCATACACCACTATTGGCCCTTGGAACTGTTCAGCCACTGAAATTTGTGTTCCCTTCTTCCGATTAATGAAACAGAACCACATTGTCAAGGAAATACTCACAGTGATCTAATAGGTCATTCCTATCTTTAACTTCTATCATTCAAAATAGAAGGAAATTATTTTCCAATCATTTGAAAGTTCTCATTGTGAGCAAAATAAAGCAAAGTTCACTAACCTTTCATTTGCTTTGTGAGTTTTTCCTCTTATGGGTATTTAAAGAAATCAGATGTGACAATCCTGGACAATTAAAGTCTTTAAGAAAGGTCAAAAATCTCCCCAAAATAGAGAAAATGTAATGACTCCAAAAGGCTGCTAAATCCTTTCCAGTAGATTTTGAAATAATAATGATTTTTTTTTACAAAAAAAGCCCTCTGTTTCTCTGCCAAGTGCCACCAAACAAATCTGTGTTAAAGCCAGAGACCTCTTTTACACGCTAGTGCTGCACACAAGAAAGATAAGTTTCCCGATCTGAAAATTAATCTGAGTCATGTCTGCATTTTAGCATTTGTGAGGAGCACTTTTGTAATACTGCTAATTCCCTGATTAGTCTGACAGGACTTTTTTTCTCTTTATTTTTTTGTCCAGATAAAGAGATTCTGTAACGCAGCAGACATTACCACATTGTCTTTGTGCTGTTGTAACTGCAGCAGGGAGGAATTGCAGGCTGGGATTTTCAAGGGCACATTAGCCATTCGGTTCCAGCTGAAGCTCCACAGAATTGGGCACCTACCCCGTCCTGTAAGCATCACGCTCCAGCTCTCCAACATGTACAGCAGGGATTTCAGCCTCTTCTGGCACAAGTTCCTGAGCTAACCTCACCTCTTACGTTAATAACATCGAGTTTTTCCTTCTCCAGCAGAGAGTGGGACTGGGATGCAATTCAGCTCTGGCTTGCTAAAGTCCTATTTTGAGAGCTCACATGAGACTATCCTCCTAGAGAAATCAAGAAAATCTTTTCAGCCTCTGGCTATTGTGCACCTCACAGCAGGTGAAAGCTGTGTCTACAGCTCCTTGCTAGTTTTCCATGCAATCCGTCACAGTGTTGTGTCTCTAGAGGCTTAAGGAATAGTAGGAGAAGGGAGGAGGACAAAAGTATGGCCTATCTACAGATGTTTTGGAAAGGTCATTTCAGTATTTGCTTCTTGAAATTAATGGTCTTGTGTGCATGAGCACCTCCATGAGGAATAAACAAACCCTGCGTGAAGGACTTATTGGGAAAGCAGTGACATGATTTTGTTTTAATACTGATTTCTTACAGTGTCACTCCTGGATAAAATAAAGTAAAAGGAGAAATGCTTGGCCTGGGTCAGAAGCAGCTCTGTCCTTAGAGCTACACTGTTTCTCTGCGTTCTGGTAGTCCGAATGGGGCTGACAATACTGGAGAAAAATGGAAATTTAGAACAAAAGGCACAAGCAGACCTATCCCCACACATGAGAAGAGGAAATCAGCACTCGGTCCAGCTGCAAGTCCAGGGCCCCAAGCCCTGACTATTGCTACAACTTTCTAAAAGTCGAGGATCATTAAGGATATTGAGCAACTTAGCATCCCCTTTGCAACACAGGGTCTCTGATGCAAGGGATGTATTTCGGGCTGCAACCATTTTAAGTTTGCTTGCTGCTCTCACTAGTAACCACTCGTGTTAGGGCAGCACACAGAGACCAGGCGCAAAGGCAGGGACCCACTATGCCTTGGAAGTGAAAGCTCTTCACACAAAGAACAAGCCTGAAGGACAAGTGCCCAAGTGGGCAAGAACGGGAGTTTTTCATGGTCTCCTTATTAATTCCTCTGTAATGGAAAATTGAAACTTATTCCCCATCTGGAATACTCATGCCCTATCTGCACATAGATTGCCTCTAATCCCACTCCAGTTATTAGGTGGCAAACCAGTTCACTGCACCTACAACCACACAGCCACTGAAGCCAAAATTTGCCTCTGAGTACCCTTTCACAGCAAATTCATTTATGGCAACCTGCTTAATGGCAAATTGGTTTGGACCAAAACCTGCATAGCAGAGGTCAGCTCCTATTTGCCCTGATGAGGCCAAAGGGAATGTATTTATACAGTGACTCAGCAATGATTTCATCATAGACATTAGTTAACTACATTTCTTGGAGCGACTGGTAATGTCAGAGGTCCTTGCTGTGATTGTCATTATCAATACTGCTGCTGGGCACAGCACAGCATCCCTGCTCTTTGGTTTCCTGCTCCTCCACCTGACTCTCCCAGGAGGTTTCTGTATCATGTGATTTGCCTCTGTGGCCTAGATATTGCAGAACAATTACATAGATTTCAGCATTTTTTATTTTTTTAAATGATGCTAACTTTCCTGCTGTGGCTGGATTATAAAAATATAGGCAAGCGATCATTTAGTAGGACAGCAATGAATTCACTCCCTGCCTAAGTATTTTTGAAAATGTTATTGGTGCAGCAGGGAATTAGAAATGGATAAGGGAAACATATTGAAACATTCACAATACCTGATAGATAAACAGGCCTTACAAACTGTCCTGAGTTCAGCAGCAGCAGTCATTTTTCTCCCTCTTAGTAGCTGGTGCGGTGCTGTGCTTTTGACTTTCAGCCTGGGAACAGCACTGATAACACTGGTGTTTTTAGTTGTTGCTCAGTAATGTTTACTCTGACCAAGGACTTTCTGAGCCTCATGCTCTGCCAGGGAGGAGGGAAAGCTGGGAGGAAGCAGACAGAACACCTGACCCAAACTAGCCAAAGAGGTATTCCATACCACAGCACGTCATGCCCACTATATAAACTGGGGCAGTTACCCAGAAGGGTTGGATCACGTATCAGTTGGGCTGGGTATCGGTCGGCGGGTGGTGAGCAGTTGTATTCTCTTCCCTTGTTATTTCCCTTATCATTATTATTATTATTGGTGGTAGCAGCAGTGGTTTGTGTTATACCTTAGTTACTGGACTGTTCCTATCTCAACCCATGGGAGTTCCATTCTTTCAATTCTCCTCCCCATGCCTCTGGGAGGGAGGAAGCGGGGAGTGAGAGAGCAGCTGTGTGGTTCTGAGTTATGGCTGGGCTTAAACGACAACACAAACCCAGTCCAATTGGTTAATTACCTATTTCCATTTTAGAAAAAGCTTATGTTATAATCCATTCTTTTCTTAACCCTGTAAACCTTTTTTTTTTTCTTCTTTAAAGAACTTTTTATTAGGGGGTCAACGGGAATTTAGCCATGGATTTTAGACAAAGAACAATTAGAACTAAATACAATTAAGTCCGAGGAAACGTAGCAATAACTTGTTTCAAAAATGCCAGTTTTATACAAAACAAAATAGAAAAGTTTCTTTTCAATCAGCTTATGTCAGTAAAAAAATACGAAGAAAGAAAAAAAAGAAGACCAAGGAAATATTTTAAAGGAAGTAGACCCCTGGGAAGATAAAAGTTCTGTATATTAGGAGAATGATAACAGGATTGGCACAAAACAGGAAAATATAAATATAGACCTGTGGTTCTCAGCCTCTGCTGTACAATGACCCTATACTTCAAGAGAGAAAAATTTGGGATCTTATCCATGTAGCCATCAAAGAAAGAAGGGTGATCACCTTCTCCCTGGGGAGATGGAGAATCACAGATCCCACACAGAGGATACTGAAGCAGAACCCTTTAGAAATCCAGAAGTCACTTCAAACAATAGCTGCAGGGCTTTGGAGGACTAACCTAGGTAATTTCTTAATCATTAGCAATAATCTATTATCCAAGCTACTACTGTTGTTCAAAAATGTTAATACCAGAAAATAGGCCCTAAGTTATTTAGGTATCTTGGAAAATGTTAATGTCTGATCTCAAGACCCATTTTCAAAAGAAGCCTGGAAATGAAGACTGCCTTGCTGAAAACATGATCAGCAGCTGAGAACAGCACAACTCTTCATGCCATACCTCACGTTTCAAAGGCCATGAGAACCAGGCTGCTGACTGCCTGTGCTACTCCAAACGTCATCAGTCTCCTGAAGCAATTAGGACCATACAAGCTAGTTATCACCAAACCAACCTAGTCATTCAAGTTTTATCCGTGGCATCTCTATTTCCTTGTCTTGGCTTCATCCTGGCTTCAATGGCAGAGGCAGCTGCTGACCTGCACCTTAGGGGAACCCTCTTCTTCCATTTGGGAAGGTGGTTCTGAAAACAGCTCAACCTGTTCCCCTGCTGTTATTTGCCTTCTGATAGAGGAGGAGGTTGACTCAGTCACTACCATAACTACAGATATGTTTACAGGAACTCATATCCCCTGACCAAATGTTGAACTCATTGGGAATCTTGCCTGTTGCGTTTCATTTAAAATGTGAACTGAGCACTTGTTGCCAACACGTATTCTTCTTTGTTCATCACATCTCATGGTCTCCTGTCTGTGCACACCTACAGGCTTATTGGCAGGGCTGTAGCGTTGATGGTTTCTTGGTTTTCCCTTTCTGCTTTTGGCTTTGGTCCAGTGAAAGGAGCAGGGGTTTAGCTGGAGGCTATCACTGACACTAACATCCTTTTCTGACCCCCTCAGTGGAGGGGAAGATGACCGTGAAACCACTCAATACCTTAGCTCAAATTTTAGTTCAGTTCTTCCCTCACATATGCTTCCCGTGTTTCTTTCAGCAGACATGGAGGGTTTTCAGTTAGAAAGCTGAAGATGCCATAGTTTGATTAACTCAAGGGATTCTGTGGTTTCATGTAGACCTAAAATATAAGCCAGCTTGTCCTCACTGGTCTTACCCAATTCACTGAAGTGCCCAGTGAATATAGAAATCCCCTGGGAGGACACTCCACATTGAGGAAAAGTAAATTTGCATTTTGATTTTCATGACCCACAACTAAAGTTTATCACTCAAATGTCACAGCTGTCCTGTAGGATGGAAAGACCACGAATATGAAATGCATCTCCTTCCCCTATGAAGCTGTATGAGTAGGGGTTGCTTTTAGGCAGCTTGGGAACCCAATACCAAATCCTTTGCAAGACATCTTCTGCAAAGATGGTGCAGCCCTTCACTTGTGCCTGGCCATGCTGCAGGAAATGAATGGCACTGTCTCCATATGAGGCTTCTCAGAAGTGTCCCCAGCTTATCCATAGAGCATGGCACATAAATGAGAACTTTAGCAAAAAAAGAAAAGCTCATCGAAATGCCAGCAGGGCCCCCCACCCCCACACACAAAACAAAAAGGACTTTCATGCACACAATGATTTTTTTCTTGTATCTGACTCAGACGGCCGAGCACAGAGCAAATTTTCACCGTCTGGCCAGACTTGGGTGGGCTCTGCCTCCTCCCAAAATGGGAAATGTTTATTGAAGAACAGCCCTTAATGGAGTTGTTTAAGTGGTGGTTGAGTGAACGTGAGTTGGGGACAGCTGGGGAGCAATTCAGTGACTTATCAGGGGGTGCTGGTGACAGCCAGGACTGTTCCTTTCCCAATACGCTGTTTCAGGGTGATGTCTTAAAACCAGGTGTTTCTGTTATTTGGCTCATCATTGCTCTGAGGAACATTCCTGGCATTTCTGCTTCCTCCTGCAGGCTGAGCATGCAGGGATCACCAAGGCACCCTGTCCAAACACCCACCTGGGATTTGGCTTGCCTCCACCATTGCTTGTGAAAGCCTTCTCAGGCTGCTTATGCTCTGCCAAGGGATGTTGAAGATCTGGGCCCTGACCTCTAGACTTCAAGCACCCCAGGACCTGCCAGGTGAGGGTCTTTCCCTCACCCTCTTTTCTTCCTCACTCCACTGCTCCACCATGTCTGAACTGTACCAGCCTGAACAAGGTGATGAAGAAGAAGGCTACTGGAGGTGTGGGGGCTACTTCACCAATGCAGGCGAAGTAGTCACCCTTTGCTACCAGTGGGGTGGTGATATCTTACATCACTTGGATGCGAATCACCAAAAGGTATCTATCACCCTCCTGAAGTCAGTGGGGATTGCCAAAGAGAAGACACTTCCATCATCAATTTTTAAGGTGCATTTCTCCCTGGGATCATGACATGGCTGAACAGGTTCTTTAATTTATGCCTAGTCAGAATCAAAAGAGAAACGTAAGCAAATATGAATAAATTATGGTCAGCACACTTAGCTGGCTGTAGACTGTTAATGATTTTCTGTTCTGTTATAGTCATTCATCCATGATGCGCTTTTGTGTTACAATAGAGACTCCCTATTCTGTGCTACTGCAGAGCAACCTCTCAGGTGGATTTATATAATTCATATCAGTAAAATTTTCATGTGTGCTAATACACGAGACAGCCAGAAAGAAGAAACAAAGTTTCCTGGGAGAGGGAAGGAAAAAATGCCATCAGCATCAGCCTTAGACATTTCACTTAATAGCTTTCCTGGAATATACCCATCTTGCCAATAGGAGATAGTAGCGTCAGTGAAGCCATCTCATTCACACAACATATGGGAGCACGGAGTGTGGGGAAGATGAATCCTTAGAGCTACCTTTTGAAATGTAATAGGATCGTCTGGGTCTCTCAGCCATGCTGCCTGTTACCAATTTAATAGTAGAAGAATGAAATGCATCTGTGTATCTTTTTCCACTGCAGTAAATACTTTCTCTGCAGCTACCAGTTTAATCAGACCATACACTGTACTCTGCTCCCCACAGGGAGCTCACCGAGTGCTCCCAGCCACCCTTTTCTGATCTGCCACAGGGGCAAAAGCCCCAGGATCAACACTGCTGTGCCAACAGGGATGGGGAGGGTGAAACGCAACACACAACCACTTTGTTCTTACCTCCCTTCCTAGGGAAACCTGGCTGGGACACAAAATTGGGTGACTCCACACACAGAAAAGCTGCAGCTATAGGAAGAGGGACGGTTCTGGGCCCCTGCCACCTCCTCAGCTCTGAAACTCCAGGCTTTGGTCTCCTTGCTTGCCATGACTCTAATTGTGGGGTCCCCTCTGTCCAGCTCCTTCTGTTGAGGTCTTCCACCACCTACCATCATTTTCCTCCCATGTGGGGTTTTGCTTTCTTCTGATCTCTCCCCTCTCTCTATCAGTTTTCTCCCCCTTCACACAATTCCTTCCCTCCTTTCCACATGATTTTTCCGCAATTTGTTCCTTCTGCCTCACCCACATCATCCTCTTCCAAACTTCATCCCAAGGCATATATTCTCACTGGAGGTCTTGTGCGGGAAAGAACGACTGGGCTCATAAGCTACAGCTAAAGGTCTGCTTATGCACATCTTTCCTCTTTCTCCTTCCTCTCCTTTTTATCTCTGCACACTGCAAGCTGTGGGGGCAGAGACATGATTTTCCTGCATATCTGTTGGCATGCATTGCGCAGTATTGTTCTGCTGAGCTGTGAACCTACCCAGTGCTGTAGTAAAATCAAGTGGCTTAGACAAGGGATACAGTGGATATATTTGCCTTGTTTCCTGGAAACCTGAAAACCAAAAACCTGTTAAGTAGAAAATGGTTGGACATTTTTTGCACCAGGAGCTGGAGGAGGGAAGAACTTTCAGCCAAAAAAATATCAGTTTTCTAACAGAAAATGGAAATGTAACTAAAGCAGATACTAATAAAAACGTTCAACTAACAATCCAGTTTCCATCTTGATGGAAAAATTTACAGCAGCCTTGAGCACAGTATTTTGTGTAACTGAAATTCAGGCTATAGTAATATGTTTATTGTCTGTGAGTTACTTATGCACAGAAAAGCAAATGTTTTGTGGGCTCACTCTTGTCATGAAAGATTTTTTCCAAGACTAGAAACTGTAGCCAGCCTTCCTGATTAAAAATATTTACTGGAAATCAATAAAAGATCAAAACATGAAGTGTGAGGTCCTGATGCTTCATTAGACTTCCAGTAATAATGCTTCCAGAATTAATGTTCTTCCTTGAGTTATAAAGCTTCATATAGTTGTTTTAAATTCATCAGGTCCGGTCCCACCCTCCACCCCCCAAAATCTTGAGAAAATCTCATTTCACAGTTTCCCATAAAACCAGGTGCAAAACAGCTGCTTTGGGCATGGAAGGATTCCTGAAGCACTTCATTGGTATCAGTAGCCAGTGAAAAACCATGAAATTGAAGGGATTTTGATAGGTACATTCCCAGTCCTCCAAGAAGGTGCCATGGAGGATAGTATGGCTGAGCTAGTGTTTCCCACATATGGAGGGAGGACATTCACGCAGTCTAGCTTTCCAAACTCTGAAATTTCACAGTAATGGCTTCATTTGACTCTGTGTTACTGTTGAAAACACCCTCGGTTTGCTCTGTGAGGATGATATATGGGTGACTGCACTGATATTCCAAAGTTCACTGAGACCATCCACTGGAGAGAGGAACTTTCCAGTCTTTCTTTAATGACTGTCACTAAGATAAATGTCTTTGGCTATTTTGTGTAGCATTCATGTGTTGTTTCTGCCTTCCTCATACACCTTCCACTGAATCACTTGTTCATATATATACCAAGATCTTAGGTAAGAGGGAAATTTTACCTATAACTATATCCAAAGTTAATTAAAGACAAAGTATCTCCATCATTCATCTTCTTCAGCAGTACTTTAATTGAGCCTCCCTCTGATCACCTGTCTTACTATGAACCTTGATTTAAAATTGTTCTCTCCAGGCAGGCTCCATAGGAGCTGTAATTTAATTCAGCAGTAGTATCAGGAGCTAGGTGATTCAGTCTTAGAAATAGTTACCACTTATGCCCCATTCTTCCTCTAACAAACTGAGTTCTGTGGCTTCACGGGAAGATAATTTCAATGAACTTGTTTTCATCCACCCGGAGAATGGAGAGGGTGAGAACACATAATGTAATAAAACCCGTAAAATTAATCCTAAATCATTAAGGAAGCAAAAGAAGCAAGCTTCCAAGTTGCTAGCTGTTGGGTGGGTTTTTTAATAGAACTCCATTGAACTACTTAGTGTTCAGCACTGATTTAAAAATATGCAGTTCTTAACTACTGGTTCGGCATTTCATTCACTAGGTATGGTATTTGAGGAAGATATAATGATACATGCTTAAAAGAGTCAAAACAGTGGATCAAACATTGAGTATCAAAGAATGACAGTTCTTTTTTCCAACCTTACTTTAAATGATCATTTTAAAGAAGAACGCTGAACAAATTACAATGGCTTTAACAATACAGGTCACCTACTGGGACAAATTCTGACTCCACTGTGTTGTAAAAGGATGTTTTCCAGAGCTGGGGTGGGGGGGCGGTGGAGATGGCCATTCTGGCTATAACACTGATATCAGTGGTATTCCTACTGTGAGGAAAGTATTAAACTTCCATCATTTGCTAAAAAAAAAAAAAAAGTAGTATTTTGTTTTAACAAATGGGAACATAAATGAAGGATATTTCTGTGTGCTCTGCTTATATGAATATTTCCCAGTGTTTTTATATCTCAGTTCTCTAAGGAATAATGTTTTCAATTTCCTTCTGAAATGTAAAATAAGACCTCTGGGCTTAAGGACTCCATAAACGATAGCTCTTACTCGCTTTCTGTTTAATCAGCATGAAACAGATCATGTAATCATTCAAGGATAAATCCTGACCTCTCTGGAGAGCTGAGAAAAGAATAAAGGAATATTTTTCTCTTTTCAATAGCAAACAAACAAATGCTGAAAATCTATGAGGGTGAACGGGCATTTATGATTCCATTGAAAATTTAACCTCTCATCAGAGCGGTGTGCTGGCTGGTGATAGTATCTTACCAGCAGCGGTTGGAGAAGACATTTAGAGTACTGCTGCACATGCTTTCTGCCATTACAAATCTCACTCTGTGTAAACAAGAGTTTTCAGCTGCTAAACAAGAGGCATTTACCTTCTACCACTTACATTATCAGCATATTTGAAGTTGATTTTTGGTGAAGAAAAGGCCACAGATGATGAAGAACCATTATATAACTATGTCCATGGGCAAGATAAAACCATGGCCCGGTGCTCTCAAAGCTGTCATTATTAATGACACTTCTCACAATTTTCCATTGAGAAACCTACATCTGGAAAAGCAAGCAGCAATGTTACAACAGCCTATAATTGGTTAGAGACACACAGCTGAGCTTTCAAGCTCACAGGCGCTAGAGACTAGAGCACAGGGACTAAACCCAGGACATTTTCCATGAGCAATTCTCACTTCAAAGCTACATCCTCTCCTTTTCCAAGCAGAGGACAAAACTGGTGATACAGGAGGCTTTCTTCACTGCTTGGGTCAGCCTTGAGCAGATGAGATTGAAAAGAAGCTTTGAGATGCTTTTGTGTGTTGAAGGGATTACTTTAAATACTACTGGTACACTGCTTAGATGTAGTTTGCTTTAACACTGCATAGCCAGCCATCTCCAGATATGGAACAGGTTCAGCTTTGGCCACAAGAAGGAGACTACTCCTCAAAGTCTCTGCTTTTGCAAGAGCTCCATACTGGTTTTGGCCCAGGGACTGTTGGATGCTATAAACCTGACCTGCTGTTCTCCTGAACTCCAAATAGCTGTTTGTGCCCATGAAGTGCAAAGCAGGTACAAAGCCAGCCAGCCCGGTGTGCTAGCAGTCTGCATTTATTTTTCCCTGGAGATGCTACTATGGACTATAGATGCAGCAATAAACATCTGAGGGTAAGGACATAAATGAGTGGAAGAAGCAGGTACTGGAGAAGCAAATTAGACACTTGGCTTCCTGAGGCTAATTTAAATGGGAAATGGGAGTTGTTCCAGGTATTCAGTAAACAGGCTTGCAAATTAGCTTCCCACAGTTTCCTTATGCTGCTGTACATGCATAAAGAACATGTACTGCGGTTCATTGCTTTAACTCACTTTGCTTCCAAGATCAGTGAATTTTTCCATTATTTTCAGTTTACTGCATGAATGTTTTCATACCTGGTTGTGAGCAAATAGAGTGGGAGATAACTGGAAGTGAGTGCTGGGCACATAATTACCAGGTAGCCAGATTCTTTATTCGTGAAATGTTTCTTGAGCCTAGTGTTACCAGGGGATACAAAACTGCTTTTCAGTATCTGATAACACCCTGTATGAGAGAGAGGGAGGCTCAGCACAGCTTCATATCTTCATCTCCTTCTTTAATTCCATATGAGTTAACTGGAGGCCAGTTCAGGGTTCAGAGTAGAAGCACAGAGGGAAGGGGACTGCTTGCCAGAACTGAGTCAGCTCCTGTTCATGGGGAAAAGGGTTCTGGAAGGATACCTGCTGTTTAACAAGGAAAAAAATGGTGTAAACCAACCAGTTACTTCAGACTCTAATTTTAGCCCTAGATTGTCTTACCCCAAGAGTTATCTATATGACAACATATCTAACTTCCTGTGCTTGCCCTCAAAATATCTGTTCTCTGGCTAAAGACAGCAATGGAGATGGTGTTACTGAGCTCATGATTGGTAGTCTTTGGCAAGTAGATATATGTCCCATAAGCTTTAACAAATAGTCCCTTCCTATGTGCTCCTTACCCTTAAATGGGACATAACACAAAAGTAGAGGAGCCCCGTTTCCTTTGGTTTCAAATTGGTCAGAGGCTGATATGTTTTAGCAGTATAATGCCAAACTTACAGTTCTTGGCTGTTGAAGTACCAGCAAATGGGCCAACAAAGCTCAGAGCAAGACACAAGAACACCAGAACAGCACATAAACCATTTTTTGCTGGGAATATTCAATTTGCTACATTGTCCATTTAATTTGAATGCTAAAGGCAAAAAAGAAATCAGCATTTCCAGTACTGCTCCTTCCTTATATGGTGAAATGTTAGATAACTTGTGTTATTTATAACCTGCACATTTGGTATTTTTTTTATAATGAGGGGAGGAGGAGCACACAGTGGGCAAGAAGGCTGGATCTTTTTCCAGTCTAACTGAAGAACTAAGAATTAAACCGTTCCACAAGAGCAGTCAACTTTATACCTACGCCATGTAGAAGGGCAAATCTCAGCTGGGCAATTAAAACTCATGTTTTCAGTTTAAAAACTGAACTTACAGGCATACCAGATACAGCATGATAAGAGGTAATGAACATTGATCCTAAAGCTTTGAGCTACAAGGCAGTCATTAAATATTTATATTTTAAGACCTCCAAACTTCCCAACTCAGTAACACTTGTAACAATAAGACACTGGAAATAGATTTTTGGACTTAGAGAGGTGGAAGATACCTCATATAAACTCCCAGCCTTCTCCCTGTCATGGCTATGCTGCATTTTCAGTCATGATGAGCTGCCTGACACAGCTGTGCTACTGTTCATTCCCAGGTAAGGCTCTCTCCATCACTCTTGTCTCTGCTGTCCATCAGTGTCATTGTTCCAATGCTAAATCCTTCCAAACTACACTAAAATTACTATTTTTCTGCCTGGTGCTTGTCATGCATAGTGTGGAGCAGACCTGTACCACAGGCCCAGGTTTCACAGACATCGCTCGCCAATCCCTCTTCCACACTCTGAGATGCTTTTCTTTCAGATGTGAAGTGAAGGTCACACCATTACCCCACTGCTTACCTAAGTCCCCTGATCAGCACGTAATGACTTTTTTTTTTCCATATTCATGAATTAGACCTTTAAAAAAAAAAAACAAAAGAAAAAAGGGGGGAAACTGCCAATTTTATTTGATGGAAATCACTTTTACCTTAATGCACATGACACAAAGCTCTTTCAGGTACAGTGCAGGGGGTATGTCATAGAAAACTCAGAGGGCACATAGAGCTGCCGTACGTTATCTTCCCAAAATGTCAGCTATTTTCTGCCTAATGGCATTTAACTTGGGGTGAAACTCTTTCCATGCAACAGTCTTTGTCCTAACTCATCACTCAGCAATAGCATTGATATACAAAAGATCAACAGGTTATTTCTAAACTAATACTAAGCCTTAAGCAAAGGTAAGTAGGGCATGGCATCTGCGAATTTAAAGGCAGTCTTTAGCTGTGGTTAAAGATTGCTTGCAGATGTTGACTACTGATTGGTAAGGGAGTTTTGCCTTGCTCTGCCTCTTAGAATATTGTTTTCAATGTCCTCATTGTCTTATTAACTTTCCCTTCCCCCTGGATTTAGCAACATGCAAAAGGAATGATGGTAGATGTTACTTTTTCCTGCTCCATGGCAGAGAGGAGTGTAGGGTTTCAGAGATTGTAAACTATTTCTTCTGCACTGAGAGGTTGACTGCATGGGTAGAGCCCATTAAATATAGCTATGCTGACAGTATCGCTTCGGAGAGTTCTGTGGGAAAAAATCTGTCTGCACTATGTTGGTACCTCCAGCCAGGCAGAGAGCTGTCTTGATAACTCATTCAGATAATGAATAAAATGTGGAATGAATTCCATGCAGGATCAGAGCTCTGTTGATGTGAGAACCGGTTGCAAAACGTACGACAGGATCCTCCTGTGGCTGTTGTTTTAAGCTTGGCAAATACCATGGATTGTATATGCTAAAGTCAGGATATTATTAAAATAAACCCCTCAAAACTCCAGAGAGTTCAGATATGATGTGCCTTCCTTTGAGTTCAGGTCCCCTTATCGCTATGTTGTATGTGAATGCAATTTATATGAAGTTCTTTAAGACTAGAACAGTCTGTTATTTCTACCATGCCCAGGAAAATGAAGAAAGGTATGTAGCAGTAATAAAACAATTATTTCTTACAAATTAGACCAAGATAGCATTGCTTAACAGCAGTCTTCCAGATGGTCAAGATGAAAGGTGAACTGGGCTGAAGGGAAAGGGAGGGCTTTCAGATAACCAGAATAAGTGGGATACAGTTTAGAGGTACAGCTGAAACGATCCAGAGAAATGACACCTGTGTGCAAGAAGACAGATACCTGAGAACTTAGGTTATGTCACTAGGTTAGCAGAGCAGGTTTAAACAAAGACATTTCCTAGACATCATCAAGGAGGCAAATTCTTCATGGTGTTGAATTAGGAGTAACCACAGGGACTGGAAATGACAGATTTAAATAAAAATGGGTAATTTCTAACTATTAGGGGCAAAATACACTTTTCCCTAAGAGAAAATAAACATTCAAGGGAGGAGTGGAAGGGCAGGAGCTCAGACAGGAGGTGGGAAACCAAGGAAACAGGAGGGCAGCTCCAAAAGCAGCTGCTCCACTGGGCAGAAATCAGCTCTCATTTACTTCCAACACTGTGTGTCCCTGTGGCCAGGATAAGGTTTGAGTGTTTTATCCACTCTTCTTGGGCTAATTACCTCTCTGCCATTATACCTGTGGTGGAAACCGTTCCCTTGACATGCAGAGAAGCCCGAGATCTGGTGTGCGTGTACTCACTCATTAACCCTCCCTCAAAAGACACAGGATACCTTCCAGCTATGGCTAGATTGGTCCACACTTCCTCAGAGAAGGATGCTGAAAACAGTAGTAGTAAAAACAACAACAAAAAAAGTTTTGATCCTGCAAGTCTGTTTCAAACATAACTCCCAGATGGGGTAGACTTTTCTACTGAGCAAAGCTCATAACCAAAGAAATGTGATGCTAGTTAGCCGGAAATTAGCATTAACTCATTAATATATGTATTTTAGAATATTAAAATGTTAGCTATATGAATACTAATATATTAGTATTAATTATTTTAATGCTTATGTGTTCTTCTCATGGGAGTACACCCATTAATGCTTCTGAAGAATAGATATCCAGAGGTTCCCAAAACACGGCAGTTTGTTGACCCATTTGTCAGCAAGACAGTCAATTACATGAGTCCCTCAAAGAGGTGGAAAGTCAAACCCCAGAAAAGTTCTGACTGCCCTCCACGGGTGGCCAAGTGGGAGTCCAAGCAGCTGAACCCAGCCTGTGAGGCAGTTTCATATGGCCCCCATGACAAGACAAGCAGATAAAAAGTATTTTTGCAGGTATTTATCAGTGAGGACTCAGAAGACCCGGTGAAACACCACACACAGATGCTGCACCCGCCTCTGAACATCTGGCTGGGAGTGGGAGGAGCTCTGGAGCATAGGAAAGCTGACGGTGATAAACCAAGTAATCCCTGCTAACTCTGTAACAGACCAATGTGTCCCTCCTGGCTAACTCCAAGGGGGAATTAGTTGCACAGATGAACCTGAAGGGACAGCTTTTCATCCCATGAGAAGCAAGAAACACTCAATATCATTTTGTTCCTACACCTACTGGTGAAGAAACACGTTTTACCAGAGCCATTTTTTCCAGTGTCTCTCAAATCTCTGCCCCTTTTCCAGCACTCCTAAGACAATTCTTTAACATGATTCTTACCCCCATCACTGGGTGTGCTTAAGTCTAATTGCACTTGAACAGCTGTTGAGAGCACTCAGTTGCAGAGGCCATGTAGCTTATGGGGGACACACTCCAAAGGAACAGGGCAAAGACAGACCCTGCTCCGTAGAACAAATGTTGGCCTGAGCTTGGTCTTGGGGCAACATGGAATAACCCTATATTCTGCTATAATTTAATTACAGCCTCTCTGCAATTGCCTCCAGTATGATATGAAGATCAAAATCAATGGAGGGCTCTCACTGGCTACTCAGGTCTCAGTCTGCACTTTGCATTTGCTCTGCCCTTGTCAAAATGGCTGTTTTTCTGTTTTTAAAGACAGAAAACACCCACATCTGCTATATTTGGATGCTGGACACCTGAAAAAAGAATCAACCATGAAAACAGCATGAATGAACCTGCTGAATGACAAACCACTGCCAGCTAGACAGAATGATTTTTCTTGCAGAGATGTTTTTGCTGTTTTCTCCTCTGAAATCAATAGAAAAGGATGGGGAAAGAGCTGGTTTCTTTTCTCATGCATGCACCCATCGTCAACAGCTTTAAGTTGAAAGAACAGAATTTCTCTTCCAAGTAATGATGCAACAACTAACAGTCAAAATCCTGCATGCAATACCCAGAGCTGGCAGGCAGGAAAATGATTTCTGAGTTGTTTTCTGGTTCTTAAAACTCATAAATTCAACAAAAGTGTTTCAGATGTTATTGCAAGGCAATAAATATGGAACCTCCCTACCTCAGAGCCCACAAATTTCAGGGGCAGAAGTATTTAACACAGACAGAACGGAACAGAGACGTGAATTTCTTTGAGGATGATTCGAGGGAAAACCAGAGAGCAAGGCAAGAGGACGAGGGATTGTTCTGAGGTCTCCTTTGTAAGTGAAGAGGGTGGGTGGTACAAGATAAAATCAGGAATTTGACTTCTCAGGACAGATGGATTTGAAAAGGGGAGAGAAAAAAATCTACAGGCCAAACTAAAAATGGTTATCATGGTGAAGTTATGGTCTGTTTCAGCCTGCCAAAACAAACAGCTTGCATCCCAAAGCAGTAAAGGTTACATGCATGGAAAATGGAGCTATCCCTGAGGACTAACTAATATACTGTAATTATTATTATAATCTTTTTCAGAGAGTTTTGAGAAAGTCAGGGCTTGCTGCGCTACCTACTCCGACTGCATCTACTGAAGTGTTAAGTAGAGATGTTCCAGCCTAGAGTGTTTTTCATATTTCTGTCTTGGCTAAAATAAACTAATGCTGTTTGAGAAGTGAAGGGAATATTACTTCAGCAATTAACGGGAACTGTTTGAGGTTACTGATATACTAAAAATGCTTTGAGTTTCAGCAAGTTTGAAGTTATTTCCTAAAACAGCTCATTCCATTTCTGCAGGAAATATACACAAGTAAAACGTAATCACTTCTGGAATTTCAGCTACGTACAGGTTCTACAGGGAAAAAAAGACCACACTTCTGACAAGGTTGTATCTATCTCCACTTATCTGCTGTTTTGGTAAAACTGTCGAGGGATTCTGAAATGTATGGTCTGCAGCCTTGCACTTACACTTAATGCAGCCTTTCTGCAGGGTTTCCTGCAGGAGTAGTTATATTATGATGCAATTATTATAGGTTTATATTAGTTATTATATAATAATATTGCTTCTTTTTGGACCAACCTGCACGGTTCAAGAGAGGATAAATTCCCCTAAGTCCCATATTTCTTTGACGAGAAGAGTAGCCTAATGGTCAGAGGAAAGGATGGGACGCTAGGATCTCCTGGGCTTCTTTCCCAGCTGTGCAAACTATTTTGGGATGGCTTCTCTTCCACAGAAATCAATGAAACTCTTTACTGAACTTTCCTGGGAACGTGATAAAATCCTTAATCTCTCTTTGCCTTCCTGCCCTATCCTGCAAGATATCAAGCACGCTAGCTGAGCCAGTACAGCAAAGCCCTTAAGCATATGCATGTGAAGTGCAGAACTGCTGTAGCCAGAGCCAGTGCTTACAGTAAGCCTGTCTCTAAGTGTGCTGCCATTTCCAGAGCCAGGAATGAGTGGGGGGTGACTATATTCATCTATCTCCCAAGGATGTTTCAAACATTAAGTAACAGGATTCCTAGAGACTGGGCACAGGATACAACAGAGTGAGATTACCATTTCTATCCCTATTCCTAATACCTATTAATGGAAATAGATCATAGAGTATCTATATACATACAAAACCTCTCCTATCCTGTCAAGGCAGAGCATTATCTGGCAAAGAAGCAGTAGTTTCAGGTTTGAGGAGGGGGAATAAGGAAAAGGAAAAGCTGTTTATAGCACATTCAGAAGGCACTATTTGGAAGTTTATGCTATAATTCTCCACAGGGAAGCCAGAACCTACCTACAGGGTGTGTTGAGCTAGTTCCTCATTCCTTCCTTTTTTTTTCCTAAAGTTCTTTTGAAATCACTGAGTGTGGAGCATACCTTGCCCCGGGGGTATATATCGCTGAGCTGTTACTCACAGTATAAAAGAGTGTCAATTCTCACTCCTCCCTTTCTTTGAGGCCCCATTTTGAGGTGGGGAAAGACCTGACTGGCCAAATCAGCAAACCCTAGGGCTTATCAACCCTGGGGCACACAGCAGGATAGCTCGGGGTGGGGCGGGGGGGGGCTCAGCTTTGGTGCCTGGCTCTGGGGAGCTCATTCTGACTGGGAGTGCTCCAGCCTGGAGTCATGGTGGCTTCAAGACTACAGTCTGGAGGTTTGGTGGCTTGGGAAAGAGCTTTCTTGGGAGGGAGCAGTCCCCTGTGAAAGACTGTAGTTTTTTTCTTTCCTGAATGACTGGCTTTAGACAAGTTAGGGATTAAGAGGAAGAAAAAAAGAGGATGGCCTCTGAAATTTAAAGCTAAAATCCCTCACCCTCTGTTTCAGTGGACTTTGCCCCTCTTCTGTTTGCTTTTCCCTCGGCATGTGCCATAGGTTGGCCCACAGCTGAGGCTGATGCAGGGTTACACTGATGCCCAAGTGTCAGCAGTCTCCAGTGCTTTCCCATTCAGTGCAGCATGCTACCGAAGCACCTCACAGGCCTCAGGGCTGCAAGAACAAGGAGAAATTCTTTACAGTTTATAAACTTCATTAAGCCCATACATACCCGTGAACCTGCAGCATTCCAGCACCCTAATGCATTGCAACCCAAGCTATGTGAATGAGGAGAAAATCATCAATGTAGTTAGCAACCTACCATGAAATTCACTGATTAAATTACTGGATAAATATTTGAATGGATCTAGCTGACAGGTATGTCATGCATGCAGTCTTAAAATAGGAAGGTAATGGGAAATGAGGGAGAAATGAGCCAGGGAACAGGAACAGGAATGTGATTTCTGTTAATGCAGCTCATGTTCATCAGTGCCTTTTTAGCAGTATAAAGGATGTGTGTGGTGAAACTGAGAGCAAGGCACCATCATTAAAATAAACAGAGAAATTGCAGCTATGAAGAAACAGAGAATTAAGCAGCGTTTATCCAGGAATAAGGCTGGTGAATGAATTTATGGGGATTTACATTGGCTGAACCTGGCAGGTAATTTTTAACATGCTTGTAAGAAGCAGACATAGCTATTTCCAGTAAAATCTTGGGAAGGTGGCTGTGGACTCACTGGAGAGACACAGTGTTCACACCAGCCTTGGACAGTGCTGGGCCTGTGGCTCTGCATTGGCTCCTCCACCTGCCATCTCTATGAGGAGTTGTTCCCTCTTCAGCCCAAGGATCAGAATCCCAGACTGGTTTAGGTTGGAAGGGACCTTAAAGCTCATCCAGTTCCAACCCCTGCCACGGGCAGGGGCACTTTCCACTAGAGCAGGTTGCTCCAAGCCCTGTCCAGCCTGGCCTTGAATGCTACCAGGGATGGCGCAGCCACAGCTTCCCTGCGCAACCAGTGCAAGGGTCTCACCACCCTCACAGGGAAGAATTGATTCCTAATGTCTAATCTAAATCTGCCCTCTGTCAGTTTAAAGCCATTTCCCCTTGTCCTGTCACTACATGCCCTTGTGAAAAGTCCCTCTGCAGGTTTCTTGAAAGGAAAGCTCATCCTATTGTACAAATACATCAGGGCAGCACACAGCAGCCAGCAAGACTCCACTCATGAGCTGTTGAAACACACACACACACACACACATGTGACTCCAGGAAGCACCAGCAAGGGCACGATTAGCCCTCACCACATCCATCAGGTCAAGCCCGTGAAGGTCTCTAAGGATGGGCCAATCATATTTGTGTCATTCAGAGTAAACAGTCTGGAAAGTAATCGCTTTAAAACACATCTAACTCATTTTTGACTGATATTGCAAATGTTTCCCATTTCCTCAATGCTGCATTGACTGGCCCTGCAAACCATTTGGCATTGGTCTGTGTGGTTTGTGCAGTCGCTTTGCTCCTTGATGTTACCTCATCAAAGAGCAGCTGAAAATGGTATTTCCAGCCAGACAGTTTCCAAGAGTGGCCAGTGAACTCGCTCTGCCCTGTGCCCTCCGACTCAAGATTAGGTAGGTTTCCTGTACGTCAGTTCAGCTACAGATGGATGATAAATTTAAGATTGCGACATGCTGACCAAAAAAGAAAATAATAAAATCAAGACAGGCTATTTTTGGTTTCAGAAGAAACTCCTCTTGTTAGGTCCTTTCAAGCCCTCACCTCCACGTACAGCTGCAGCGGATAAGGAAAACAGGATGCAAGGTTGCAGAGTTAGAGGAATCGAGTATAAATCAAAGAAGACAAGCTGGTCCCTGTGTGTTGCATGGGTTAGACCTCAACCTTTGAGCAAGGTGAGCTGTTGTCCCTTGCTGGGGACTCTCCCACTAACAGCATTGCCCAGCTGCCTGAGCGTTTATACTGGGTCACTTTTTCCTCCCACTGTGTCACCTCCTTCCCTTGTGCTGACAAGTGATTTAGACAGCTTGCCCTGCTGGCCCTGCATTTGAAATGTAAATCAAACACATGGGACATAAAGCTGGGTTTCAAAGTTGACTATTAACTAGGGCGGAAGGGGTGGCGTAGCAAAAACAAACAGTTCCAAGTTCAAGTCTGAAACCATAAGAGCCGGCTGAAAACCTTCCTCCTCTTCCATTGCCAGCCAGCATGAGGGTGAGCACTTTCCCTGGGTGAGAACACATTTAGTCGTTCCCTGATCTCCTAACCCGGGTTCTCAGACTCCAAATCAAGTCTAATAACCGACTTCAAAGGGAGGAGGATGCTGGGGTGCTAAAGCTGGCCTTACACAGTAGTATGCAGTGCTTTAGTCACAGAATCATGGAATCAGAATGGTTTGGGTTGGAAGGGACTTTTAAAGGTCATCTAGTCCAGGACTTCTTGCAGTTCTTGATGTCCTGAAAGCTATTAATATTTTGCTCCCTAGAATGCTAACTTTACTAGTCGTTGGTATGGAAAATCTAGTGCTTAGAAGTAGCATTTACTCAGCTGCCCCCAGGACAATTAGTGACCAGCTGTACCTCACAAGATGTGGCAGTATCCTAAACCTGGAGGTCTCTCTGCTGCCCTAATGCTTTCAGAGCCAGTGGAAATTTTGTCCCCAAAAATATTGGAGGCTCAAAGCAAATCAGTATGAACATGCTTTTTATCAAGTAGGAATGTACCTCTATCGTTACAGAATGTAGGCTAATATTTCTTTACCTGTCACCTCAAATAATTCTGGAGGAAAAAAAAAAACAACAGCAACTCCTGTTTTCTTTGAAATAATTTCTAGCATGACTTAGATAATTTACCTCTGATAATTCTGTCATGACACCCTCACTATTAAGGTCAAAGACCTGAGTAACAATAATATAGAGAGGTTTGAGTCAATTCTGCTAAGCTCACCCATTTAGGTACACAGCAGTTTCCTGGGCTGGGCCAGGTCAGCATCAGATCCTGCCTAGATATGGAATTATATTCCATTGTTCTCAGGACAACCCAATGGTAAATAAAATATTTACCTTTTCTGAGTTAGTATTAATAGTATATTTGGTACTAGTGGTATTTTTGATGAAAATTCTCTGCCAGTGAGAGATGTTGAGTAGCTGTGAGAAGTGCTGTCCTCCAGCGAGCAGCAATGGTCCCAATGGTGTTGGACACCAAGCCAGCTGAGCAGGGGACAGCTGGAACCTTATAAATGGTTCATGGCCTCTCATAGGCAGGGTGGTGTCCTGGGACTCCAGGGAGCTCCTCTGACTGTCAGCTAAAGTAACTGCAGATACATCACTGCAACTTTCTGCATCTCAGACTCCCTATTTGTGCAGTGACAACACTTACCACTACTGAATATTGATTTTTGGGAAGGGAAGCAATGCTGCAGCTGACATGTCCCCATAGACTCAGTTCTCTATTTCTATCTGCAACAACGGGAAAGACTTTCCATGGGATATAGCCCTAGAGGGCAGGGGGGGCCAAGACCATTGGTTGATATTCAAGGATCATCTGCTACAAGCTCAGGAGTGTTGCATCCCAACTAGAAGGAAGTGCATCAGGAGGGCCAGGAGACCTCCTTGGATGGATAAGGAGCTGCTGAGGAAACATCAAGGGAAAAAAGAGGCTTATAAAAGATGGAAGCAAGGACAGGTGGCCTGGGAAGAACACAGGGAAAGCTAGGGACCAGGTTAGGAAAGCTAAGGCCCAGTTAGAATTAAACTTGGCTAGGGATGTTAAGGATAACAGGAAGGGATTCTGTAGGTACGTAGCGAATAAAAGACAGACTAGGGACAACGTGGGCCCCCTCAGGGAGCTCTCAGGAGAACTGGCTACACTGGATTTGGAGAAGTCTGAGGTTCTGGATGACTTCTTTGCCTCAGTCTTCACTGGCAAAGGCTCTGACCACACCGCCCAAGTCTTGGAAGGCAGACACAGGGACTGTGAGAATGAAGACGTTAGGCCCACTGTAGGAGAGGAACTGGTTCGAGACCATCTTAAAAATCTGAATGTGCACAAGTCCATGGGTCCTGATGAAATCCATGCACGGGTCCTGAAGGAGCTGGCAAATGAAGTTGTGAAGCCGCTGGCCATCGTATTTGAGAAATCATGGCAGTCAGGTGAAGTTCCCGATCACTGGAAAAAGGGAAATATAACCCCCATTTTCAAGAAGAGGAAAATGGATGACCCAGGGAATTACAGACCAGTCACTCTCACCTCTGTGCCTGGCAAAATCTTGGAGCAGATTCTCCTGGAAGGCATGCTAAGGCACATGAAAATCAACAAGGTGCTTGGTGACAGCCAGCATGGCTTCACTAAGGGGAAATCCTGCCTGACCAATTTGGTGGCCTTCTATGATGGGGCTACAGAACTGATGGACAGGGGTAGAGCAGTTGATGTCATCTACCTGGACTTGTGTAAAGTGTTCAACACTGTCCCACACGACATCCTTGTCTCTGAATTGGAGAGACATCAATTTGATGGATGGACCACTCGGTGGATAAAGAACTGGCTGGATGGCCACACACAAAGAGTTGTGGTCAGTGGCTCAATGTCCGGCTGGAGACCAGTAACGAGTGGTGTCCCTCAGGGATCGGTGTTGGGAATGGTCTTGTTCAACATCTTCATCGCTGCCATGGACAGTGGGATTGAGTGCGCCCTCAGCAAGTTTGCTGATGACACCAAGCTGTGTGGTTCGGTTGATACCCTGGAGGGAAGGAATGCCATCCAGAGGGACCTTGACACGCTTGTGAGATGGGCTGATGCCAACCTCATGAAGTTTAACCATGCCAAGTGCAAAGTCCTACACCTGGGTCAGAGCAATCCCAGGCACAGCTGCAGGTTGGGCAGAGAAGAGATTCAGAGCAGCCCTGCGGAGAAAGACTTGGGAGTATTGGTTGATGAGAAAATGAACATGAGCCAGCTTCAGTGTGCGCTCGCAGCCCAGAAAGCCAACCGTATCCTGGGCTGCATCAAAAGGAGTGTGACCAGCAGGTCGAAGGAGGTGATCCTGCCCCTCTACTCTGCTCTCATGTGTCCCCACTTGGAGTATTGTGTGCAGTTCTGGTGTCCTCAACATAAAAAGGACATGGAACTGTTGGAACAAGTCCAGAGGAGGCCACGAAGATGATCAGGGACTGGAGCACCTCCTGTATGAAGATAGGATGAGGAAGTTGGGGCTGTTCAGCCTGGAGAAGAGAAGGCTGCATGGAGACCTCATAGCAGCCTTCCAGTATCTGAAGGGGGCCTACAGAGATGCTGAGGAGGGACTCTTCATTAGGGACTGTAGTGATAGGACAAGGGGTAATGGGTTAAAATTTAAACAGAGGAAGTTTAGATTGGATATAAGGAAGAAGTTCTTTACTGTGAGGGTGATGAGGCACTGAAATGGGATGCTCAGGGAGGTTGTGAAAGCTCCATCCCTGGCAGTGTTCAAGACCAAGTTGGACAGAGCCTTGGGTGGCATGGTTTAGTGTGAGGTGTCCCTGCTCATGGCAGGGGGTTTAGAACTAGATGATCTTAAGGTCCTTTCCAACCCTAACTATTCTGTGATTCTGTAACTGCTGGCATCCTTGTATGAACAGACGGCTTTTCCGTCTCTCAGATCAGCTCCACCCTGGTGCTCTCTGAAGGCAGAAAGCACTAAGTGCAATTTCACATGAGCTACCAACCCACGTATCTGTTAATAACATTCCTTTGTTGATAGCTTGGATCATTTTCAAACAGACTTTGTCATCTCCTCCAATATGGGAAAGCATTGTCTGCAACCGCATAGGATTATAATTATGTAGTAGTCTTCCTGTAAATAATGTGTCATTCTAGGGAGGTAAACTGCTCTGTTCCTCATCAGGCTACACTGCAGAGCAAGTTGAAGTCCATTTACTGGAGTAGCAGTGAGCATATCATTGCACAATCTTCATTTCCATTAAACAACTGCATCTAACTCTTTCATTTTTAGGCTAGCCATGCTGAGCTTTATGATGATAATGTAGCTTTTAAATGATTTGTCGTGGCTGATCATTTTGCACATGAAAGTTGCTACTAGCTGACTGGGGGGGGGAATCCACCATTGCTTCTTCTATTGCTCAGGAAATTTCAATCCTCAATCTGCAGCTTGAAAAGGATGTTGCCATGGAAATGATGCTTATGCTGTCGTAAATAAAAGTATTCTAAGGTCACCAGGGTCTGCGGCATAAACAGGGGCACAAATACTGCCTGGAAAAGTGCCAGAGTGGTTTAAACATATAGGAAGACAATTTCAATGGTATTTCACTTTCACCGTTATCATCAGAAGTACTGAGGAAGCTATAACCTTGGCACAAAAACAAAGCAGAAAAAGTCTTAGCTATTGGTATTAATAACAGAGTTGTTATGATGATATTGTAGCCCTTCTGACCATTATTTCTCTGCTTCATGGGATCAGTGTGCCTCTCCCATTGTATTTCTCCCACATTCAACAGTGAAATCTAATTTTATATTCATTCAGAGCCAGTTCTACTGAATTCATAAACACAACACACAGGAGCTTAGGAAAACCAGTTGATGTTACAAAATGCCGCATCATGGACTACCTGATCATGCAGCAAATCTTCCCTGGTTCCCAGGCTACATCCCAGCCACTACCCAGGAGCAGCCATGGAAAACTGGCCTTTTCCTTGGAGAGAAAACACTTCTGAACAAGAAAGGAGAGAAGGACCCTGCATGCCTTGTGCTGCTCCTGTGCATAGGTAATGGGCAACATCTCTACGCAGGACCAAGAGACAGTACTGGCACTGTTTCAAAGGAGAAGTACAGAGACCAGTGACACAGAGGTTTTGGGATGCACTGGTTCATGTGATTTTTCAGGGGAAAGCAGGCAGTTATTTTTTCTGGTGGGTTTTTAATTGTTCAGTGGACTGCTCAATGGCATTAAATGGGCCATACTGTGAAGCTGCCTTGGGCTGTATCAGATCAAGGATACATGCTTTTCTCTTTGTATTTTTAATACCCACAGAAGCATTTAGAGCACAGGCAGTCACTTTAAATAAAACTACAGAGATTGCAAATGCCACAGCTTGCTTATTTACTTACTGTCTCTTAGTCTGCCCAAAATGTGGAAATAATGTTTCCAGAGATGCTGGAATTCATGTGCCTGTTGAGGATCCTGGCTCCTGTCCTGGATGATATTGCATATTCAAGGGATGATTCATTCACTCCTGAGAGGGAGGAAGGACTGCTCCAGCTGTACCACCTCTCCTTTGCTGATTGACAGCACGGTGATGTTTCCACAAGGAAGCCTCGTGCCTCCAGGTTAAGCCAGCAATTATGGAACAAACAAAAGAGAAGTGAAATGGAGAGATGAATCACGGAGAGACAAAACAAAAGAGAATTGGAAAGGTGATGCCAAGCCAGACTGACAACAAAAATTTCGTTTCTCTCAGCCCAAAATGCCCAGACAGGATTCTTCATTTCTTTTGTGTGTAAATTGACAATGTCCTTTGCCATCTGCACTGGAGGATCCTGGAGGGAACAGCTCAGTTTTCATGGCTTTGCCACCCCACTCCTGCAGTGTAAAACCTACAGCCAGGACTGTCAGTTATAGACAAGTAAGGCCCAAACCAAATATCCTTTACTAATCCATAAAGTGACTTAAAAAGTTCAAGAACTGGGTTTTCCCTTTTGTACTCAGGTTTTTACAAAACTTTTATCCCTGCTGGGACAGGAACTGTGTGGGATATGGGGCTGATACCACGCACATTACACACCTCACCATGGATTTATCACGGAAAGGCTGGATGAGCCTTTGAAGGCAGCTGACAGCTCCCAGCTGGCTGGGGGCTCTCTCATGTGGCCTCTGCAGCTTCTTAATGGGAACAGGGTGGAAAAAATGGGCTCAAAGGTTGCCCAGAATGACTAAGACAGAAAAAATTCCTGCTGCCACTCCTGTGCTAATCAAAGGGGTGTGGAGAAGTTTCGATTCCTCATATCCCGCGCTGCCAAACAGAAGAACATATATATATATGCATGTATAAGTTACACAGACAATTCCTATATTAAGGAGGAAGCCTTCATGCTATCAAAATCAGTCTTGAAATTAATCTTGCCTGTGGTATGTGGAAACTGGTTCAGATTGTCCAAGGTCCCTTAAAACGTCTTTCAAACCCACCTAATCTGTTTACTCCAGGCTTTTACTGCTGGCAGTACCTGGGACTTCGCCTCCAAGATTTCCTACAGCTTGTGATCTTAGCAGGTCAAAGTTTCCAAAGGCAGGGAGAAGAGAGGCAGTCCCTGCCCTGCCTGTGTGAAAGGTATGTGCCTCTGAGCTACTAATTTAGAACCAATAACCAGAAATAAGTAACATAACCATCTAACATTTATGTTGACAGAGCACCTCCTCTCAGCAGACAAAAGCATGTGTCAACAGGGAAACTGCCATGTAGAGCTTGTGTGGCAAGCGGCTCGGCGTATTTAAACAGCTTTTCCAAAGATGTTAACACGTTGCGAGGGAAGCAAGAGCCTGCACGGATACAGGTGCCCTCGTGCACTGAGGTCTGCCGGCCCTACAATGGGAAAATGGAGCTGCCCCAGCACTCACAGCATTTTGTTTTCATCTTTGCAGTTTGCAAAAGGCAGTTCTTCCAGCGGCTGATTAATGGTCCTGCAGAAACTGCATTTTGCACATATTTAAAATCTTGGGCTAGATAACACTTTGACCTAAAATAGAATAGGGTTTTTTTTTCTTTTTTTTTTTCTTTCTTTCTTTTTTTTTTGCTGATAAAGGCTGACATTTGTAAGTTTTAATACCTTAGTTTTGAAAAAAGTCTTGTCTAACTTGAAGACCAAAGGCAGGTGGGCTGTGACTCTGCATGCATGTGCACTGCACACGCGTCTGTAGCTGGCGGCTGCCCTGAGCACTTCACTACGCCAGCTCTGGGACAGACTTAACACACCTCAGACCCAGCAGGACAGACATACCAGTCTGGCACCAAGAGGACCTCCTGGCCATGGAAACATGCCTGGTGCAGTTCCCACTCCCATGGTGTACGGTCCCTGGGGTAATCAATGTTATCCCTTGCTTGTAAACCATCCCCCAAATTTTCTTTCCCCTTGAGCATTCCGTGTGTGCGATTCAAGCCTGGGTTATATTAAGCCTGTTGCTCAAAGGACCAGGAACACTGGCTCCCATGGGCACATAGCAGCGACACTGCAGAGAGAAAAATTCAGGGAACAAGTGGCACTGTAATGTATCTTACCTACCCAGAATATATCCATGTACTGATCTCTATAAACACACCCATTTCTCCATATGGGTGGGTATATATTTGTATGTACCAGTCTCAAAATACCACTAAGTTTTTATTAGCCTCATTTGCAGAAGGGGTAATGATGACAAAGTGCTGCGATTCCTTCTCGGGGGGGGAGTTTGGGTCTTCCCTCTCTAGGAGAGGTAGGAAAGTTGAGTTTTCCTTGGTGCAGCAGTCATGCTAAGCTCCTGCTTTGAATCATGCTGGCAAATAAACATGAAAGTGAAAACGGTATTGTGAGCTAGTTATGCAAGAGCGGGCGGATCCTGCAACTAAGCCATTGTTCCAAACGTTTAATTAACATTATGAAGGCTGATTAAAGGGAAATCTTTAACCTTCAGGGAAATCCCATTTTCCCTCACTTCCCATACTTCTGCAATTTTCACAATGTAAGAAGGAAAGTGTTATTTCAAGGCATGATTCGTATCAGCTACAACCTGATCTTTGCCACAGCCATGTCCTGCAGCTTAAATAATCGCTAGCTGTGACACAAGACGGGGACACTTCTGAGGCAGCATTTTTTCCCCGTTATACCATGACCTGAATTGCTATCATAATTTCTAGACTTTGTGTCATCCTGGCACTATGACAAGTGTTCACCCACGCTCAAGAACTAAAAGTTAGTTCACAAGGACAGCGATACCTTCCCAGACACAGCATATCAGATACAAAGTGCAAATGACACGCCATGGTGCGGCTCTGTAACAGCAGGGGCTGTTTGCTTTGGTCACTGCAGCAAATTCCTTTGAAGGCAGGAGACTGAAGAACCATCTCCAGTGACTCCCCATCTAACCTTGAGCAAATCACTTACCCTTTCTCTTCTTCTGGAAGTGTTACCTCTCTCAGGGCATTGCAAACATTAATGAATGTACCCAGGCACTGGAGGTGCTTAGGTGGAAAATGCTATTGCACAACTACGTTAGTGGAGAGATTTGCTTTCAGCTGCAGAGGCTGCACGGGCCCCCCAGAATTCAGCTGTGTATGGGCTACATATTGCCTTTCTGCTCTCCTAGGCCTATTTTAATTGTATGGCACTGCCAGCCCAGCAGAGACCTAATCCCAGGATCTAATCTTGGAGGCAACAGACAGCTGTCTGCACTGTTGACCCGAAGGAGCGCCCTTGGGGCTGCACTGAGGGCGCTGCAGCCGATGGAAAGGAAGGACACACACCCATTCAGCACACAGAGCAAGTATCAGCCCAGGGGACATCCAGGACCCTTCTCACCCTGCCTGGCTATGATGTCTCACAAGCAGTGATGGCACATGAGTGGCATTGGGTCAACAGCATGGCCCTGGGTCCTCCCCTGGTTAACAAGAGCCTGGGGAGAGAATGTGTGTACAGACCCGCAGATCTAATTATTGAGGATACACGCAGCTTCAGTCCTTTCCGAGCATCAGGCTTATATAAATACATACACATATAAATACATGATATAAATACAGCCTCTGGCAGCAAGAACAGTCTTGCATGCAGATCTTCAACACTCTATCTGTAGATCTTGCAGGACTCTGACATTGCAGAACTTCAGGGACCATTCGGAAAAGGAGACAGTTTATTGCTTCCCGCAGTTGTCTGCATCTGCCTAATGCAAAAATCATTTCAATTATAACAGGATCATTTTCACTACTTTGATTATGAAGAACAGGAACCGCTTTGTGCACATACAGACATTAATAAAGTCGAAGCTTTATTTAAAGGATGAAATTTCTCCCTCAAAAAGCACTGGAGATAAAGCGAAGGAATATTAATGCAACGTCATGAATACCAAATGCATGAAATTCTGACTCAATAAAAGGCAGACAGCTGGGTATTCTGATAAAAATGGGCCTTTATTTTCTTAATTCTTCCTTTACTACCTGGGTTCTGTGTTTGTCAGAGCAACAAAATATAGTTTCTTTGATAGGCAGCAAATCTGAAAACAATCCTGCAAGCAGCACAACACAAAAACTCCCACAAAAAAGGGAAAGCTATAAAATTTGAGAGGCGACGAGGCTTTCAGAAGTGCCAGTTTCCTAGCGCAGTGACTGGAAGGGTGGCCTGGCCTGGCGGCAGTTCAATCATTTTGTAACGAAGGACAAATACTTTCAACATCCTGAGAAAGAGGGTGGGGGGGAAGGGGGCACGGCTCCCTTGCTTTCCCTCCTCTTGCTATTCTTCCTCCTCCCTTCCCCCACCCCTTGGATTTTCAATAGCTCTTTAGTGTTTCCATCAAAGGCTTTTACCATTCATCCTCCCTTCTGGTGCCTGCTTTCCACCTGTCTATCCATCACAGCCCTAACCCAGGTCCTTTCCCCCCTGCCTCCTTGGCTATTTTTCACGCGGTGGGATTTGTTTATAAGCTTCTGTATTACCTAAACTCGAGGGGAAGAGGCTGCTGGGAGGAAAGTGAGAAAGCAGGATTAAGGAGAAATAATTCAGCTCCATTGCATTTCCAACTGAACGGTCATAAAATGTGCAAATCCTGTTCCTGGGAATTTCATGTCAGAGGCCTTCCCTGCCACTGCCCTTCCCGTGCCCCCTCTCTCTCTCTTGCTCTCATGCAAAAACAAGCATCAGGAAAGATGCTTATGACTCCATGGACACCAAAGGCCACAACGTGTGTGCTGGCAGGGAGAAGGCTCGGACCAGCACGTGTGCAGGGCAGATACACCAGATGTGTCCATAAAATACAGACAAGGGAGGCTGCAGAGATGGAATCCAGCAGAATGACAGGAGTAAGTGGGGAAAGTCTGTTTCATGCCCCAGCTCCCAACACCCCAGCTATAATTAAGTACCCTGGTAAAAAATAAAAGTAAGGGAACTTTTCAGGCTTGTTTGCTCTATAAGAAAATGATATAGAAATATATATATGGTTCAGACCCCATCAGCTTGAAGAGTTTCTACTATTTTCTTTTTAGCTTATCTGCCATCACAAGGCACCAAAATAGACATGGGCCAACTTTCTGGGCTCCAGAGATCCCCCAACAATATATCTTTGACTAAACTGCAAGACAGAAGGGCCACTGTCATACACAGGTCAATGAACCTTTGTCACTGATTCAAGCAGAGGTCAGCGTGGCTGGATGTGGCCTCTGCACACCCTTGCTACCTGACCAAACACATTCAGAACAGCAAGCAGTGCTAAAAAAGAAGGTGGCCTTTCACCTGTCCCCAGTCCCACTTGAGCCCACAAACCTTTTCTTGGTGGAACTTCAGGTCATGACTGCTGGACCTGGCAACAAGTGGCAGCTTTCTTCGACTTACATACACATCTGGGAGATACTGAGGATCACCCGACAGGTAGCACATGTCAAAATAAGTTCCTTTGATTGATAGTTATTTATTATTATTTTTAAATAAAATGAGAAGAGATCGAATGGGTTGCCCATCAGCAGCTCAGTTCGTCTGGCAACTTCTTGGACAATTTGACCATACATATGACAACACAAAATAAATTTCATTTGCTTGCAGTAGCAGTTTGCTATAAACTCAGTCCATCAGGGATTTATAGTTCTAGCAGCAGTGAGATATATGAAATGAGAAGCCCTTTCATCCCTAAACTGCTCAGCAGTCTGGTCAAGATGATGAAAGTCATTGCTTCTAAGGCCAGAGGAGAGGAGGAGTTCATTCAGCAGGTTCGGCTGTGCTAGCAGGAGGCGTGCAAATTAGGTCCAAAGACGAGAGGAGGCCCAGAGAAACAGCAGCCCTTGGTTTTGCAGAACAGTCAAAAAGGAATCCTTAATGATGCTCGCCTTGCTTTGCAGGCTGGAGGGGAACAGTATTTCCATCAACTGAATGATCTCAATTCTTTGGCTTCCCTGAGGGCACTGCAACAGGACAGACAGAGATCGCTCTCCAGAGGCACTCTCGGATGTCTGTGTTCTTCCCACCCACCAGCAGCCTCGAACCTGAGCATGTCTTTGGCACAGCAGGTGGTATCCTTAATCCCACGGAGGGCCAGCCCGAAGCGAAGATTAGCAGAAGAATTTGTTTTCATTAAAATCCAACCTACCATTACCATCCTATCTGATGGTGCGGGTTTAAAACGCACATGGCCAGCTATTCTAGCAGCTCTGTTTCTGTGGGGAAAGGGCAGTTCAGCAACCTGCCACTTCACTTTCTAATGTCTTTCTTTTAATCAACAAGTAACTAAGACAGATACAATGAGGAATGTTAAATGCACTTCCTCCTGTCGAATTTTGCCAGCAGGGTCAATGGGATTGGGATTTTGCCTTCATTATGTTTCTTTTGACCATGGAACTGGTCTGACTTGCCTCACAGAGAAATTTTTTATGGGCCCATAATAAAAAAACAACAAAACAAAACACAACACAACAGAAAGAGACATACAAATAAACACTAATACGTGCAGGAAAAATACAAACCTTAGCACCATGCACTCCTCTCATTATTAGACAAAGGTTGGGAAGGGTTCACAAGTGTAAAATGCTCATGTGAATTATGAGATTACTGCTCAGTTTTCTTTCAAGTCGTGGGCTGGAAACAGATGGTGGCTGTAGCATTTATGACGGCACAACATGTTACTGCAAGCCTAGCCATCTCTCTCTCTCCTCAAAAATGCAGCTGCAAGGAAAGTCGTGGAAAATCACATTAATAGTCTCTTCCACCACACAGTTTTCCAGCCCTTCATCCCTGGCCAGCACATGGACAGAGCCATCTTGTATCCCAGAAAGAATACTCTTCTAATCCCTGTCCTGAATAGTTACCACTGACTGGCTTATTTTACGGCTAGTTAAAATGTGGGGTTTGTTAGCATCATAAAAAAGCCTCCAAAAAGCAGGTCCGTAAGGTCAGAGCAGATGCCATGTGACCCCAAGTGCTCCATAAGGGAAATGCTCAGAAAGAAGCAATGAGACTGTCCTTCAGCTGTTTATTATTTAAACATTCAGTTCATGCCAAGCAGGTTGATTTATAGAGAAGGAGAAAGACAGATACAACATTTGCAAAAGCATCTTTGTGACTTAGGAGTCCAAATCTCACTTTCAAGCATGATTAAGAACTTTCACAAGGGCAAATGCCTCCTGATTTTCACTAAGACTACAGCCTTCCAGTGACCACAAGTTTAGAAGCATCTGGGTGCCTAAAGATGCAAAGAGCAACCAACCCAATATTTAAATATCTTGCCTGTACATAAGAAGGAAATATTCAAGCTTCACTACCCGTGTGTTTCAGCCCTGATGGAAATGCCTTGCTGCCTAAAATACGTTCATACATACAGCAAAGCTATCCTTACAATCTGAGTGAAATACAAGAGCTGATTACTTGTTATCTGTAGGATCTCTGGGTGCTTTACAAATATGAAATATTTCTGTCTCACAATACTGAGACCATCAACTCACTAACAGTAAATCCATGTTCCTGCTGTCCTCTTTGCAGCCAGATACATTCAGTGCGATGTTTCTTCCTTCTAAGGTGTAGAACAGGGCAACTGAAACCAAGATAAGACTTTTACCATTCCCTTTATCACTTTTCGTAGCTTGACCAGGAAGTTGCTACAGAAATAGTGTACACACTTGAAACTTTAAAAAGCCTTTTTCCACAAGGAGACCCTTTCCAGGTGATATGACCATACACATCCAATGCAAAAACCCTCAGACCTTCTCTCTAAGATACAGGAGGTGCCATTTTCTTTAATTTTGGAAATCTCATCCTGCAGAATTCATTAGCAACCGACAGAACAATGCACTTCCTGTAAGTAATGAGCTATAAAGTATATTAGAAGTTTCCACTTCTGCTTTTATCTTTTCCTGATCTAGCCTGAAAATTCGTTTGAAGCTGCTCAAAAGTGTTCTTCATATATGCTTGGTTTAGGAAATACCAGATGACTATCAGCAATCTTCTCATTAATTAAGTGAGATACAGGAGTCAAGATTATATGATCTGCTTAATTCCCCACCTTTTTAAGGTACTATTTTAAGAAAAGAAACATACTGAAGGAAGTAAGGAAGGAAGAGACCTCAGAATGCCCAGAGAGGGCAAGCACTACTATGGGCTTTCTAGTGTAGCTGAGCTTGCTGGTAGAAAGCCACCAAATACTTAAAGCTTTCCCTCATTCCTATGGAATAGTTTACCGAAAGGCTGCAGACCGGTTCTGAAACTAACATTACTCCAGACAATGCGTAGAGGAAAAGACTAAGTTTAGAGTGTGTTAGCGCAGTAGGTTCTTCAGGGCCTCAGTTTAGCAAGCAAACTCAGGTCATGCCTAGTTTTAAGCACGAGTAACTTCAAAGAAACACCTCACATGCCTCAAGTTCAGCTTTCCACCGTCTTGCTGAATCACAACTTAGCGGAATGGAGGGAGCTAATGGGAAACATTTGCACTCACTAACCGCAGCTGCAAAGTCCCCAAACCCCTATTAGATATGCAGACATAGACTAACCATTTTGGATCGGCCAGCAGGCTCTTCACAACAAATGGATACAAGCTGTTAGGCAAGATCTTTTGAAGCATATGTCAGAGAAACATATCCCTGAATAAACAGTGACAATTAGATTTAAAAGCAGTATTTGTGGCAATCGGTAAAGTATGCAAGTTGAGCATTAACTTGCAGGACTCCTACGTGGCCTGTTGAAGAAACCACTCTATCTTTTGGGATAAACTGCTTCTGTTATTTTTGCTGTGGAAACCCATTGCAGCCAAGGAGAATTCAGATCCTGAACGCATCTTTGAGTAGCTTCCTGGCTCAAAGGAGACCTCGGAGCAGCTTATTGCACTGTGGACTAGTTTGGACCAAGAAATCTCTTCACTCCCAAGTGCATGAGCACAGACCCCTCAGTGTGCATGGGGATCTTGCTGTTGAGTAGGTACTGTGTCTCCTCAACCACACAATGCAGCATGAGACATTCCCCTGCATGAGGGACATGTTGGCATCAGGGAAACATCAGCCCTCAAGGAAAAGGGGAAAGGGGGAAACTGCAGTGCTTGGTGGCAGCCAGGGATGTATGTCCAGGCAGAACCATTTGAGCATGAGGAGTCATATCTTGGCTTCCCTGAAGTGCTGCAGAATCTCTCCCTCTTTCTCTGGCCCCACACAGCTGGCACAGCTGGGCAAGAGGCTCCAGCAGAACAGGGCCCATAGCAGAAAATCTGGCTTCTTGAAACTTCCCGCGTCTTCAATTTAAACCAGCACCACTTTCATATAGAAAAGACATATAAAGCCAAAGTGCTAAGGAAAAGGTGAAGCACTGCTAGCATAAGTAGGACTCCCCATTTCAAATGTCAGGCTGTCCCAGCAGTGAACAGAGCACTTGAAACATCACTGCTGAGAAACACCTACACCAAACAGCAGAAAGAAAACCTAAGGTTAGAGTGCTGCTACATAGAGAAGGAAGACAGCAGCCATGGTGACATCCCTGGGTCAAAATTAGCCTCTGCAGAACCAAGACAGAGACATTCTGAAGCCAAACGAGGTTTCCTTAAAGTTTTGTAAAAATAAATTAAAATGGGTTGCCCAAATTCCTTAGACTGATTAAAAAAAATTAAAAAAATCATCATAGCTAGGGATATACAGCAATTCTGGAGGGATCTTGATACTTCACTGAGGTCTGCAAGTTTGAGTCCATACCCCAGAGGGAGCTGAGGCTGCTCAGCACTTCATCCACAGGCCCTCTGTGAACAGAGTCTTCTTTCTTGTGGTTAAACAGGGGATAACTTGAATTTATGCCTTGCTTCTCCCCTTGTGAGCAAACAAAACAATTTCTATGAGCAATTCTACCCGCTAATTGCCAAGGAAAAGTCTGGTAACAAATGTTCTGCAGGTCAGAGGCTTCCCTAAACAAAGTTGCTGTTTGCTGTTTTCTAACAGCACATATTCACATCCGGGGACCTCGGCAAATTCCAATGTGGACGAGCCTCTGTGAGAAATTGCTTTTTCAGATTTTCTTGATTTAACTGCTCCAGGAAATGAATCTATTTTTACAACAACACTAAACAGCAAAATACGAAACCATTATCTGCTTCATGGCAAGAGTTTCGGGTCAATTCTCAGGTAACTGTCACCTTCAGTGAGGTCAACTGAGTTGTATCTATTTATGCAAGTTGGCAATCTGGCCAATTATGTAATTGGTTGATCAGTTACTGGAACACAGGGCTACCAGGGCCTAAGGAGTGTCCCACTTTCATACATCTCAAAGTTCATCCAAGCCCTGATGTATTGATAAGTGAAATATTCAAGTATTATGGTCTGTAAAGATGATCATTAACTGCCAAAAGATTTAAACATGAGCATTTCCTATGAACACCTACTTTGTCTGAATGATCGTTACATCTACAATCTTTCATAGGTTCTTTATTCACCTGCCAAATAAACCAGGGTGGGATTTTCAGAAGTATTTTAAATGCTTTTCTTCTACTAATTTGTGATTGTCTTCATAGAATCGAGATGTTTTCAAAAGCCCCAGGGGATTTTAAGTGCTATGGGCTCAATTGCATTTCCGGGTGCTTTTGGTTTTTGCATACTAAACTCAAGAGCTACTCTCATTTTCAAAGATGGACAGTAAAACTAGTCACCTTCATTATGCGAGATCAAAGATAGTACACAGAGGCCAAAGCACCAGGACTGATCTTGAGAAGATGGGTGTGCAACACTTGTTACAACCTTGACTCCTCATTTCCCTGTTAGAGGGACTACTCCAGCCTTCTTCATATGTGGATTTCTTTTCTGTTGAAACACACAAGTCAGCCTTTCTTTGTGTATTTTTGTCTAAGATCCTGGAAGACATTTGGCATGTACAAATATCAGTCCAAACAAATTTTTGGATGCTGAAAACTCAAACCAAGTCATATTTGATGGCCTACTAATGAGTCAAATATCATAATGATTTGATTCCCCTCTAAGGGAATAAGTAACACTAGAAGAATGTGACACTGAAATCTTCAGTGACAGAAAATTTATCTCCAGGATGTTACCAGATTTTAACCTATTGATCATGAACAAGGCAAAGAGTTGGCACGTCTTTAGTTTCAGGTTGGGACCTATCTATTCTTGACTTTACACCTAACTGAAAAGCTCGCCAAACGTCACTCATGAGACTAGCATAAAGAAAACAAACTTAGAGACAATATCTAAGGAAAACAGTACCTAACCTATGACTTGTTCTTTGATTTACAACTCTGATTGCAGGCCCCACCTCACAGTCATATGCCATGATAATAGGTAGCAGTTCACTGGGAACCAGCCATAACTTTTTACATGTTGTAGTGATTCTCAGCTACTTCAGCACATAATTTAGCCTGATGCAGCAGATAGTTAGAATGACTATGGGTAACATTCCACCACTATAAAAGGAATGACCAAGCTTTGAACCTGTTAATTTTTTCTCGTCATTCACCCTCCTTTTTTTTTTTTCCCTACACCAAAAGTTGCCAAATTTCACATGAAATTTGCTCTCATTATTTTTTCACCATCTCAAATTTGTCTGTTATGGGCATGACTTGCAGAGTTTCAAATTATATTCTCTGAGGTACCCAAACAGATAATCTTAAATGGGCTCACTGGCATTAGCAATCGCAGTCCTGAATCCACCCACACCAAAGAAGTACTTTCCCAAAAAAGAATAAATACATATTTCAAAATGGCAACCTCCACAGAAGGAGAAGAGGGTAGAATTCTCCCAGCCGTTTTTCTAGTTGTATATTCTAGTCTTGTTGCTTCATCTCTAGGGTTGCTTACAAAGTACTTCATCATTCTAAGAGCATGAAGACCCCATCTCACAACTGGAATCCTGTGGCAGGAAGGCACACCCTAATGCATCAACTCTGCTCCATTTGCCTGAGGTCAATGGGATGTTTGTCCGAAGTTACAAGCATGTTTAGGCACCAGTTTGAAGAAGGGCAAACACAGGCACCTCTTAAAGTGCTTTTCCACGTTAGGGCCTGGGAAAAAAAAACAGGATTGGGCCTATGATAAAAACAGTTCCCTTAGGAAATGTTACCCGTACCGTAAAAGGAATGAATGACACTCAACTAAAGGGAAGTGCAGTGAAAATTGCCTGCTGAATTTTTGTAAATTCCCATAAAATCTGAGTCTTGATTTGTTCTAAGTGCATAATTTTCACTGTAAGTCACAAAAGGTTGACTCCTTAGAGATGCAGGAAATGACTAGCTTGTGATAGCATAAAAGGCTGCGTAACTGCACGGGCAGAAAGCTGGATTTTCATCAGTCACTACATTCTCTGATGAAACAGCAGTGGTTTTTACCATGTATCCAATGCACAATAATTAGGCAAAATGACTTACCCTCAATCTTTTCAGTATTTAGCTCTAAGGGTGCAAGGATTCATTCTTGGAAAGGGAAGATGGTCGTGTGATTTAGGGCACTGGATGAGCACTCAGATCTGAGTCCTATCCCTGGTTCTGCCATAGCCTTGCTGTGTGACCTTGCACAGTCATTTCTCCATGCCTCGGTCTCGCCTAAAATGGGATAACAATAGTTCTTTATTTCAGAGGAGATATGAGTACAAACCAGTTCAAGGCTGTGCCGCAGAGATGCTACAGCAAGAGCAGCACAGAAAAGCTCAGACACGGAATAATACCTTGCTATTAAAATGCCGGGAAACACACAGTAATTAAATGGAATCATAAATACAAAACATACGGTGATTTCTGAGGAATGTAACACTGACAGGCTTTTCTCTGATACCTGAAATTAAAGCAAACTTAAGTGGGATTCTTATGGGTTTAAATGATTCTTACTTGACTCTTTTTTCTCAGCTAGCACTAGAAGCTGTGTATTAGAAACACCAAGAAAAATACTTCATTGAAAACCTCCACGTTGTTTGTGTTTTTAAGCAGCCATGATCTCCAGCCCAATAGAGGGTCAGATAAATATTCAGAGTAAGGTTTTCAAAGCCATGGAAGGGGCCTACATACACAATTTCCTTCAATTTACAGTAAAATATGAGCATGCAAATCCGAGGCAGCTTTGAAACTTCGTCTTTGGGTTTGGGTACACTTTCAAACTGTAAATCGGTCCACTGGTCTTAATTGCCCTGTCAGATGTCTGGAATAGCTTCAATGCTACTATTTCAGAGTTACACTGTAGCTGGAATTAGACAGAGCTTTAGGAAGGAGCCTCCAGTAATAAGTCTTTTTCCAAATGCAAAGGTGAATCGTTTTGTCTCCACAAACATGTGTCTAAATAACAGCATTTGTCTTTCATGTGAGGGGCAGTTATGGGCCTGTAGGTCTGGGAGACAGGATCTCAGGGGACATGCCTAGATAAAGCAATTGATTTGGAGATAAACAGATCAAAGGCTGTTCTGTCAGGCAGGAGAGAAGAGATACACAATGAGACAGATCCTAGGAAAGGAAAATCATTTTTGAGCAACAGAAACAGAGGGATGGGGAAGTCAGGCAGAGAATTGCTAGAAAGCAGACCACAGAAAGGCAACATGGACCCGAGGAGGACAGTCAAGAGAACCTCATAGCCGTAATGCCGAAGCCCATTGGAGGGAGGAGACCCATAAGATGCTGTTCCAAGCAGAGTAAAAAGCCTAAGCTCAAAGACACAGAAGTGCTGGAGCTGCCTAGGAACCTCCAGGGCTGGAGAAGAGCAACTGCCTGTAGACACAGAGCACTGTCTAATAAAGCAGATGCCAAGCAGGATGGAGGACAGGAGAAAAGGAAAGCAAATTGGCACGTAATCCTAGATTTCACTCAACAAAAGCAACTGAAGGGCTCTGGAAAGATGAAGCACAGCATTAGGTGTAATGAATCAACTAGAGAATCAGTGACCACGCACCATAACACCAAGATTGTTTTCGGGCAGTCCTCTACACATACACTTTCTGACCAGAAAATACTTCAAAAAAGATGAAATCAGACCAACAGCTTCTGAATCTCTGGGCAGAGGAAGTGACCGCAGAATGTGAAACAGAAATGTTTTATTCCCAAATCTCTCCCTAGTATGTGCAAGGACAAAAGCGACAGGGTGTTAAAAGGACTGCATGGAAATGTGACTTACAACAACTACCATCTTCAGCTCCTTCATTAAGCCCCCTGCTAGTCCCCCATCCCAAAATCACAGAGCATTCAATCAGGTATCTATCTGGAAGCTCCAATTGTTCACCCCCTTCCCTGTAACACTCCAAATACAGCACTTTAGAAGTCCATATGGAGTCTACCTCCAATACACAGCGGAAGAAGATATGACACAGCATTCACAAATGCACAGAGAACTGTTTAATTTACAGCCACAATGGTGAAACAAACCATTTCAAAGCTTGGACATTCAAAGTTAAGTCTGACACTCATTCTTATATTCACTTATTGTGCTTAAGTATTAGAGAACACAGGATTACATTAACCGTACACAACAATCTGAGATCCCTGCAGGACCAAGCAGCGAAAAGGGATGAGCAAGAATGAGGGACCAGCCCCTCAAGTGGTGTAAGCTGGTACAGCTCCATTGCAGGCAATGGAGTGCTGGTGATTTACACCAGCTGAGGATATGGCCCTTGAAATGTCCAACTTAACTTTGAATTAATGTCTCCTGTGTCACAATCTTTAACATTACTCTTCCTTCTGGTTGTATCTGCCACTTTGAAGAAGAAGGACTGATACCATAGCCTGTAACGTTTGAAAGGCTGGCAGGTTATATCCCAGCTGGGCTATAGTAAGTGATGCTCACGTCATGACACTACTCCTCATATTTTAAAAACCATGGACTGGATCCTCATCTGATGTAAATTAGCTTAGGGGCGGCTGAAGTCAAAAATATTTGCCAATTTATACTAGCTGAGAACATAGCCCTGAGATTTTTGGTTACTGCTGCACACCGTATAAACACTGTGCTTGAGAACAAAGACTCATGTGCATTTTGTTCCTGGTAACAAAATCAACTTGAGACTACAAGTCTCAAATAAATGACTACTAGAAAAGACTCCATTCAGTCTTCACTCTCTTCTGGTTTTCTGAATTTGGCATAACGCATTTATTTGCTGGCACCAACAAAATGCATGCCTCTCAGCTGGCTTTTTTTCCAAGACTTTACTGTGGGGCCAGACTCACTCGTGATGTACATCAGGAGAGCTCCATTATACTCAACGGAGTTACTCCAGGGAAGCTGGCTCGCAGATCTGAACGTAACCTTCTTATGCCAGCGCAACCACAGGACTCTCAAGAAGTTGCTTTGCAAATTATTCCACTGAAGTGACTTCTGACATCCTTTCATACCTGCACAGTGTCTGAGTGGGTCACATAATGCCTTTCATCTACATGATTTTAATGGATATATGGTTTTTTTTTTCATTAGATATCTTTTAGACAAAAAAGGAACGGAGCAACATTATTGGCATCCCACTGAAACATAAATATATAAATTACATTTTATACACTTTTTTTTAAACGCAGACACATACATTCATGTGCATAACATTGTGAACAGTACACTTAGTGGAAAACAAGCACAGACAATCTTAGTTAAATGTACTTCCAGTTTTGGTGCTCAACAAATACACTGGGAAAATGATCACAAAATAGAATGGTGACTAAATCTATCTCTGCATTAGCATCTGAAGCCAATGACTCGTTAGCCAACGCTGCTTTGTTTGGTTGAAATTGGACATAGCTACGGGAAGAGGAGGGGAATGTTTGAACTCTATTTAAAGAAAATGAAACGTTAAAAATCTCTCTTGTTTTTTAAGGTTCTGCAGTTCATTCATGTTTGAAGATATTTTTCATTAGAGTGGAAACAGTCTTTGAGACAAACTTTTTTGTCGTTCCAAACTAAGAAAACTCTTTCATCTCTTTGTAGATGTTTCACAAATAAGAAGAATCCAGTAGTTCATTTTACATACCCAATGTGATAGTCTAAATAAAACAAAGGGTACATAATCCAAACTACTGGGCTGGGGCAGTGATTTTGGCCAAGTGAGTAGCCATGTCATACCTGGCACAGCCCTACATTTCCAAAGCAGTACAGAAGGATTCAGCCATGTGGCTCCCACTGCAATCCATGGGGAACTGAACATTTAATCCTTTGGCACTTTGAAAACATAGGAGCTGGTGCCAGAGTATTTTATCTGCCCTGCTATAGTTAAAATAGATTTTGATGTTATAATTTGGGCTATTCTACTACAAAAATATGACCACAAAATGCTTTTTTTTTTCTTTTTTTCTTTTTTTTTTTTTTGGTTCAAGAAAACATAGCAGGCTTTCTCAGGTATATAAAACTGTTAATTTTTAGATAAAAATACAAACTTCACCTTTACAAAAACACATATTTCTGTTGAATACACATAAAGCATAACATTATTACCAAAAATAAAGAATTTTAGGTTTTGTTCAAATATTTGCAGCAAGGTAGTTCCCATGCCACCATGACATTATACAATGCAGATACAAGAATTTGTACATTTCACACAGCTCCAACATGTGAAATAAAAGTATCTGTATACTGATAAGAATGACAATTGCTAACACAATATCACTAGTAGGCAACTGGCATAAGTCTTAAAAGAAAAAAAAGAAAAAAAAGGATTTTTGCATGGATATCCTATGATTTGTTTACGCACATCTCTCTTTTTTCTCTTTTTTTTTCTTTTTATGTAATGCTTTAAATTACGGGGGAGGTTGGGGAACATAAACCAAGAAACGCCTAGAAAATTATGCATAGGTATACCATTTTTATTTTAATACATCTCATTAGTTTGCATCCCACTAGGAGAAATACCATAATGTTTTGTGTTCTGCTTATTGTTATACCAGTCTTTTATATGTGTTATTGGCAAATGTAGTCCAAGAGATAATAAAAAGCTAGGCAAAGAGTAAAAAGAAAACTTAATAATCACTTTATGGTGTAAAAAAAAAAAAAAAAAAAAAAAAAAAAAATCCACTTAAGGCTCCCCAGAAGGTTTTTTTCTGTATAGACTTTTAAAACACCACCAAGCAAGGATGTATTGTTCTATAGTGTTTGCGTGGCATTTGATCATTTCATACATTCCTGCTTTTTTTGTGCCTGAAGTCCACCAGTGTCCATCCATCTTCATCAAGAACGCAGGCACATTTCTTGACGTAAAGCACCGTTGACTGCTCTGACAGAAATCCACTATTCACTTAGATTTTTGTCATGTTTTTGAGTACTTTTGGTATCCTCCATTCATTCAACTGTCTCTTTTTCTTTTCTGTTTTTCTTTTTTTTTGTTTGTTTTTCTTTTTTGGACAGGGAAGCTTCCTATTGTTTCACAGAGTGCTACAATACTTGCTTTGATGTCACATTAAACAAATGTACATTGTCTCTTTGTTCTCATTAAGTGTTCTTTTGAGCCAGTTTTTTCACACAGGAGAACAAATAAAGTATACAGTCAATAAGCACCATACATAGTAGGTTCAGGAATGTAACAAACCATGTACATCCATGTCCCAGAGAGAAGTTTTTTTCCTAGCTTATTTTCACCTTACATCTGCAGGAGAGAAAAAAGATACAATAACTCTATGATTAGAATCAAAGGTCCTATCCTCTAAGTAGATGACTTTAAAAAAACTGTTCTGCATGAAGAGTCACTAACCTGGGACAAGAAGTTCTAAATGCTGTTTTGATTGAGTTTACATGCTCACTTTTAAAGTTGAATTTTAGAAAATCTTTGCTTCTATCATACTACTCCAAATAAATACCTGTTAATCTGAAACAGGATATCAAGTTTAGCATTCTTTAGAAACGATACGTGAGTATAAATGAAAACTCGCCATTGGGAGTTTATGTGCAAAAATAGATGCTTGAAATTAAATTCACCATCATCCAGGCATTAGGCACATACACCGCAAAATCCAAATCATTCCCGCTCCAAATACTAGAATAAATTGCAAGTGCTGCAGTTTATGTAATTTCAAGTAATTAAGAAATGGAAATTACATATTTAATTTGGAATGTGTATTGCCATAATCATACATTGCTATATGCTGGCCAAAGGATTTCAGTCAATTTTGCATTGAGAGGGTTTTAGCTTTTCACTACGCTGAAAACCTCATGAATTTTGATGATTGACTGTTATCATCGTACTGAGACTGAACAGACCAAAGAAAAAAAGATCTTAATTTTCTGGTGTAAGTAACACAGGGTTCTACAACACAAGAAAAAAAATGGCATTTCTAAGCATCTTCCTTGTCAGATAGGCAGATCATCAGACCATTTGAGGTGCATGTACAATCAATCCCAGTTCATGCCAAAACATGGGTTTGATAGTCATGCATAAAATAGCGTTTGCTGTATGTACACGCAATCTTTTACAGCCAATGACTGGAAACACAGCAATCTGTAACCTGAAAATTCATTCATGCATTATTATGTGATGCTTTGACCTCAGAAATCAATAATAATGAAACAAAAGCAGAGGCAATGGAACTTGAGATTTCAGAAGCTGAAGAATTAGCACCCTCCAAAAAAAAAAGAACAAAAAAGGCAAGAAAAGGAAGTAGCTGAAGAATGTAAGATGCTGATGGTGATGTGGAGCTTAAAGGGAAAATACCAGCAGGTAGAATCATCAAAGCCAATCAAATCTAATCTCTTTGCAGCCTTGAGGTAGCAAGTGTCAAGATTCTGAACAGTGATTAATCTGAAGTGATGATATTTGATTAAGTTTTCCAGTACTTGTGCTATTAGGGTGTTCAGCATATAGGTCCTACCTGAATATCAAATAGTTCCAGTAGGTTTTATGTTGGATTTAACTTTTTTCGTTTCCGTTTTTTACCTGATTCCCTAGGCCTTCCTGTTAACATAAGGGCAGGGCTGGTAAAAAGCCCTAAGGTAATGCATTTCGTTGAACACTGAAGTAATACTCAAACCGTTTACATTTCAAAGAAATCTCATTATTCTTTGAATTAAAGTAATAACTTTATAACGCCTGATTTGACATTCCGTTTACAAAGTAATTATACAAAAGTAAAGAAATAATAAACGAAGCTGGCATTGCATACGTCATTTCCAAGATCCATCTATAATTACTGTTACCATGCAGTATTCAACATTTGCTTTCAGCTCTGTAGTTAAGCTATTTTCAGCTCACCATCCACTTGCTGGTGCAAGTTTTGTTCCTATCAGTAATTAAATCCTAGAAATATATATTCCTCCATGGCAATTCTACCCCATTTTTCACATACATCAAAAAGAAAAGTTTTCATTTTAGAATCTTAACTGCTTAGTCTTTGGCAATTAAAGACATTTTGGAAAACTGAAATTGATCCAATGAAACTTTTTTCCAAATGGAAGGCACAGAAAAAATATCAACCCATACACACGTAAAAACCATTTAAAACGGGGGGTTTGCCTACTCATAACTCAACCTAGTTTCAGCTAAAACACTCAGCTCAGGTTATAAATTGATATTCAATGAAATCACAGCAGAGGCCTAACTTTGCTCTTCTACAAATTCTAGTTCTTCTTCTCTGTACACAGCAACTGAAGTTAACATTTGCTTAGATCAGATTTATATCTCCATGCTGGATGGAGACGGACAGAAAACCCTTCCTTACCTAGCCACCTTTAGGTAGCTTTCCTCCTAAATTTACCTGCTTTTCACTGACTAATTTTGAGCTGGGTCTACTGAACCCCTGAATTCCCAGCAGAGGTGGCAAAACGAGCTTTTGAGGCTGCCTTCAACCTGAATCAGGAGAAAGGGAGGTGCCCTTTCTACTGCAGTGGGCTTCCTGCATATGTGTCAAATTCTGCGCTGATTACACCTTAGTAAAAGGATCTGAGTTTTAGGTGGTTTTATGAGAGATTGAAAGTAAATCTTTCTCCCCATAAATCTTTCCCCATGGCAACTTAAATGTTGTTTTGGCACAGCAAACTTAGGTTTAACTTGACAAGTGACAATAGATTCTTGACTATGTTAGTAAGAAAACAACAGGAATGGGCAGTGTTGTTTCAAAACTCCTTACTCTTGAATACTGAACGTATTCCTAAGCCCTTTACATTCATTTCATTAATATTTTCCCCAATGTACAGTAAATCTCAGCCTTAGCCCTGTCTCCACAATGCCTAAAGAAATTAGGCAACAGAGTTCACCAGTAACTGCAACATGACAAACTTTAACTTAGTTAAGCAAGACCTGAATACCATTGGGCATTTACATATATTTAAAAGCTAGCCTACTGAGAAGTGATATGCTTTACACTTCAAATCCAACCTCTTCGTACAGCGCAAACTGTCCCTAATTTTGCATCTTCAACACACTGAGTAGCAGCTGGGAGCCTCTCTACTGTGTTCACTGGAAGCAAAGTTTGCTTTACATTCTTTACTAATATAAAAATAAGCACCAAATGAAATCAGCATTAATGCAAAAATAAAAGGAAAACATACCAGTTTCTTCTTCTCTATAATCTGAATTAGTATTTGATGATGTACAGGTGCATTCCATATGCTCTTCTAATCTCACCAGAACTTCTTTTAATTTTGGCTTTTTTCTAACATATTCCACTTTTGCCACCTATAAAATACGATGAGGTACGTACTGAGACACATTAACATAGTTACGGTTCAGAACTGAAGACAGATAACAATATACCTCTATTTTTTAATGCAGCCAAACTCATATAACAAGTTAGCATACTAATCATCTTTTATCTTAATTGTGCATCGTGTAACTATTTATTGCACAGACTATTTGTTTATTCAAGTTCAGCAGTTTGAAACAATTTTCTTTTCCCCCAAGAGATAAACCAATTTCCCAGTCATTTTAGTTTGAAGTTTGAAGCAAGTCAGTTTTAACATGTATCACAATAAACTTCTATATAGATTCAAATCAGTGGTTGCTCTTGCAGACCATCCCGTTTTGGCATGATCTTCGGTACACGTTGACCACTGAAGGCTTACAGTGAAGGCATTAGGTTAGTTTGTAATGCATTTTACAGTTTACAAATTGATGTCTCCAGAGGCCCTTGAAAATAAAGTGCTCATCTCTGCAGAACCACGATCTGAATCAGCTCAGAAAGCAGCAGTCTCAATCCTACTCCCTGCAATGACCTGGGACTAGGTTACAAGAGCTCACATGCACTGTTTTTAGGTTCAAGGGAGCTACCACTTGCAAACTGGATCCAACCTTCGGTTTTATTGCGGATAGCTGGCCAGTATGCTATTTCTCTCCAGTCCATCCAATTGCTTCCAGCTGCACTGCTCCACTTTGGGCCGAAACACTGGCAGTCTTAAGAAAAAATGGTCTGGAGGGCAAGGGGAGGTTGAAGGAAAGAGCATGCTGGAGAAGTTCTGTCTACATGCAGGTCTCTCACCTGAAAGGAACCAGTGCAAAAGAGAAGGACATTGGGATGGGGAGATATGGAACATCCTAACCAGCCTGGTGTCAGAAGACAGGAGAAGAAGAACAGCACAGGGGGCAGGAACACTGCTGTGCTGGGGTGCTGGAACGGGTTGTGAGATGCTGGGCACTGACTTTTGCTAAGTGTAGCAGGTATAATGATCATGGCCATACAAGGGAATAGGGCATAAGATGGGGCAAAGAGAGTGTGAAACAGTATGTAAGGGGTCCAATGTTTAGTTTACAATTGTGTTAAACACTGCATGAATACTGCTTGAAACGGAAATCACCAAAATGAAATCATGGCATCTCAGTTCTAAAAGGGGGCTGCACTGTAGCTGTCCCAGGGAGCAAGACGACTGCATAGTACAGGTATGCACTATGAATAAGATAAGACAGCAGAAGAGAAGGACAAGAAAGGATGGTTGTCTCTACAACAGCTACATGACAAAGACATAAAAGTCTGATCCAACCAAAAAGCTCCAGTTACTAACAAATATCCGCAATTACACCAGACTCTCCTGGTAATGGTGTTTCTGGTGGGGATTTCATGCTCCAAATCAGTCTTCATACTATGAAAATTATTCCCTGGCCCTCCCAAAACTGGAATAACAGAGTCACAAAATGAGAGCGGTGGCTGGAAAAACTATCACATTCCCAGTTCCCAGAACACTTCTGGCTCTGTGAATACGAACTACCAAGGGCCGCTGAATGACAGTAACAGAAGCTAGAGCAAAAAGCCTGGCCTTATTAAAGTCAATGGGAGATCTGCCATTGCTTCCACAGAGCAAGGAGTTCAGATCCACATCTTAGTCACCACCTCTTGTGTCAATAGGATCTGGAGACGATTTTCATTTACCCAGCAAACAAAAGTTGCAGAGACAGATGCAGTAACTGAAGTGTCCACGGTAAAAAGTACCTTCCAAAAGTGTCAGATCTCCATATAAACAGATTAAAAGCTGGCCGCGACACACCAGAATGCTTTTGCTGAAAGACTAGCTTTGGGTTTGAGCAGTATGTTTCAAAATCTCCGATCACAACTCAATTCCATCGAGCCTTTGAACGTAAAGATTTGAAAACGTATTTTACAACTGAGTCATCTGGCATCAAAGGATGACTCATCCTTAAAATTTACAAAAACAAACAGTAATTAAGACACCTCCATCATCAGAGACAAAGAAAGAGACCCAGCAGTCATGAAACAGCTTTCAGATCTGCTCTGCTTATTACAGCTGTTAGAATAAACCAGTCTTACTGAAAATTATATGCAACAAAAATAAACTGTAATCAAGCTTTCTAAAAGTCTGTCCTGGTTTTGCTTGGTTTTCCAAACTGTGGCAATCTGGTATTAAACAACAGTTTAAAAAAAATACATACATCCTTTGAAGAATATGATCATAATGTATTTAGGTACCAGTTTAAAAAGCGGGGTTTACTGTAATGTAGCTAAAAATTCTGCATACTTTCCACTGCCCTACTTCATGCTACACAAGTTAAAGAAATGTCATTCTGCAAGATGCTGCAAATACTCAAAATGAAGCAGCACAAACCAGGTAAGTTGCTGCGCTTGGGTCATCTATTAACACCTGCTGCCACACAGGATGATAATCTGAAGTGATGAAGGTTGCAGGTCAGATTTTCAGTGGGTATAAACAGGGGTATCTATACTAGCAACACAGGATTTGGCCCTATGCTAGCATCTTTTTTCTTTGTATTTTCCATCCTGGTGTTTATTTTGCCCCGTTGCTCTCATGTGCATGGTCGACGGTCTGCGATGGTCAGTCCTCAACAAACCAAGATCAGCTTCTTTCATTTGTCTCTAATGCAACAGAACTAAAAATCCTCAAATCCTCCCAACCCCCAAAATATCACTATATGAAAACTCTCAAGGAGAAAGACAGTGAAATAACCAACTAGTTTAGTTAAATGGTGTATAATCAGTGGCATCATACTTGCATCACTGTAGACTCTAAGTATTATCGTGCAGTATGGTGTGGTGGCTAAGTGAAAGTGAGAATAAAATCCAATAGCCTAATGGGAAGCATTATGGGAACACCTCTTCTAGATCTTCTCCAGGAGAGATGAAATCAGGGAGTAGCAGCAGGAAAAAAACAAGACGGTAAGGAAAAATGACCAAAACACCTCTAGCACAAAGCCAGAATTTATCATGGGCAGGAACCTGCAAGAGAAGTCTCAGCACAGAAGATTCCTCATAACGGCAAAACTCGTGGCTGATAACTAAATACAGGATGGGAAATCAAATCAAAAAGCAACTGAATAATGGTCCTTTTTGGAAACATCTATTTCTTCTGTATTAAGATAAAACCCATGCTGACACAATGGAAGGAAAAACCTTTCACCTTGCAACTGTGATCTTTACAGCCCTTAGATTTGTGAGTAAGACATAAGTCAACAGGGCTTAAAGGCACCAGAAGGACTAAGCAGGGATAAGGGATCCTGCGAGACCTGGCAAGCCCCCGGAGGCACGGCTGCAGGCAGGAGACACAGGACTGGCGCCGGGCCTTCCAGGACACTCCTCACCAGCTGTGCATGCCTGGGAAGCAGGGGAGGCCAGCCGCCTCTGAGCCTGGCAGCCACCCATCCTAATATACCCATTAAAAACATTTACAGGGCACTCCTTTGGCAAAACCCCTACGTCAGGAAAGCCTCATGCACAGATTGTTAGGGTGGGGTAGGGAGATTTTCCCCTGCAGGGGTGCTCTTTCTCATCAGCACCTCACACAGCCCAGCAACAAGCCATGGCTCTGCCTGCACCAGGGGCAGGGAGAAGCCCCATCACAGCTCCCCCATACCAGGAGCCACCTCACGGGGAATATGGCAGTGCCTCAGCCAGGGCTCAGCCTGAGGAAGGGTCAGGGGGCTCATCACTGCTCTCCATAGTGGGGGAATGGCTGGTGTGGGGTCTCTATACTCTCTCCTTGAGCAGGAGCAGCTAGACCTGCAATGACAGAGTACCTCTCACACTCTGAGGGCACCTCTCTGCTTTTCCGTCTTGTCAGGGTTTCCCTTGTTTCTCCCATTCTGAAGCTGACTTCTGATACCTGTCAGCAGGTCCCACCAACTGGCAGTAATGTCCTGTTGAGTGCTGTTTTTCCTAATGGCAGAACCAGTCACTGAAGAAATACCTGCTTACGTACAGCCGTTTTACCTACAATCTGTTCTGCAAGGCCTTTTTAACCTCTCCAGAGACTGGGCATCCCTGCTGAACAACTCATCTCTAATTTCAGCATTGTTTTCCATCTCTCTTTGGAGCCTCTCCGAACAACTCCCAGGTGACAGCTGAGGAGCTGCTCCTGCATTCCCTCCTTTACAGCTCCTTTGCTCTGAGTCTTTCCCTCATATTGATTTACTGCAAGAATACACCACGTTAAATACCCCCAAAGCAGCTCAACACTGACTATTCAGAAATGGATAAAGCTGGTATGGCTATGGCTAAAGGCCAAGCAGAAGGCAAAGTTGAGGTAGATGGAGCGACTCAGTTCTTGTTTCTTAGCTTGGAAACGAGCATTGCTGCAAACAACCACAATATTCAGCTTGGCTATTCAAAATCAGCAGGATAGGCAGGATTTGCTGTATAATATTAACTGGTTTTTGCTGCTGTGACCAGAAACATCAAGAGCATCATGCTCAACATTATGAGAAACCTCTTGGGAAGACTCGGTTCAAAACCCACCCAAGTAAACTGTGGTCTGGTACTCGGTAAACACTTGATCTCGCTGTGCAGAAACAACAGAATCTGCAGAAGTTACTGAAATGCTTTTGCAGACAGGGAAGAAGTATCTCTGTAACAGACAGCAACACCCCTAATTCACCAGTCCCTGTCACCACTACTCTATCAGAAGAGAAATGCAGTACTTTCCTTCCTATCAAAGAGCAACTCCCAGCCAGCCTTTCCATTTCTTTCTGATTTTTGCAGTGTGGTGTAGGTACAGCTTGATGAACAGAGATGCCTTTAGGACCAGGAGCCTGTGCTCTCATGGGCTCATTCTGGTACTGTGCAGTGCAAACCTACCTTTTACTAACCCACCCCATGAAAGGGAAACCTTAAAGGACTCATTCCAGGGATGCTGTTCCACCAACACCCCTGGCTTAGAGCCACCATACAGATCCAATTCCACAAGCCCATTAATGGTACTTCACTGACTAAAGCTACCTGAAGGCAAAGTAAGGACATCCTTGAACCCTACAGACTTTGAATCGTGTCACAGGAAGAGAATGCCCCAGTACTTGCACCTCTGCTACTCCTCCCATACTGCCAGAGCCGTCTCTTAACCTTGACTACAGTGGCCCTCAGTAAGACAAAGAAAACACCCTTTGCTTTCGCCAGCTGGGTGATGCAAACCCACTTGCTGACCTTTCTGGATGAACATTTTTCTAGTGTGAATGGGCCAGCTATGATCTCACTACCTTGTCAATGAAGGGGAAGTGGGGAAAGCCTTTTCAACGTTCAATCAAAAGAGGGCTTTTATGCAGTCTGACATCAGGGGAAAACACAAGACGGCTTTCCAACTGCACTGCAGGCATAGCTGAGAAGGCTCTCCAAAACTGCTCCCCCCTACCTTTCCAGTGACCCTCACTCTGGGCCAGCTACTTAATGGCATGAGCAGACATTCAGCTCTGAACACAGGATTGGCAAAAGGCTCATAAACCCATCAATTATATCAAAGCTACAAGACGATCTGACTCTGGAGGGCATAAATATGGATTCTGTTCAGAGATTGCTGGTGTGACAGTGGGGTCAGCCTACAACCTTTACAATGAACATCCTGTTCCTGCTTGACCTCTTGTCCTTTTTTTTCCCCTTCTATTTAATGACTGTTCAGAGCAGTCTTGGAGCTTGGAAAAAAACAAAAAGAGTCCTCCGAAGCTGGCTGACGTATATTGATATTGCTGGTGGCAATATATTTACACAGCCACAAAAAGCAGCTGCTCAGCTGCGCCTGCTCTGAGCTTGCACCCTACTGAAATGAATGCATATCTAAAAGCACTAAAACTGTATCAGCAGATGGAATGAGAAACTAAGATTTCCTTATTGTGGCATTGTGCTGGGAAACAGCCCCAGCAAAGCTGCTGCAGCTGGGGAGTCTGCACCTTCTAGGGAATCCTCAGTGTCCCCAACAGCAGGGGATTCCAACAGCCAAACCGATCAGCCCATAATCTTTCCCATCACTCCAGGGGCAGGAAACAAGCACACGGCTGCAGTGTCACACACACAGGTATCAACAGCAAGTTCACAATACAGGGCTCAGCTCTTCGCTGGGCATCTTCAGCTGCTTTGTACATAGTGATTGCTACACAAAATTAACTGGAAGCTGTACCAAACTCAAAGGCAACAGCACTGTATATTATAACCTGAAGCACTTTGCTGTTTAGCTCCTGTTCTGAATGCCTTACTATTGTGGTGCTTCAACTTCCCAAGTTTGTTGTCAACTATTGAATAATTATTCATCCCAATTTTTTTCCTAATTTTTAACTGTTTCTGCAAAGCATACCCCACAAAGGGCAGCAAGTGTAAAAGACTGAGGGAATCGGTTCAATGTTTCTCCAGCTTATTTAGGTGTGAAAACATTTTTCAGATGCTCAGAAACAGAAATGAGAAAAAAACCCTGCTCAGATGTGTGCCTGTGTTTCACTGTGAAAAACAGTGAAACAGCTTAGATGCCTTTTCTGTTTAGGATGTATAGTAACAGCACCTTTCTCAGTAAGAAATCCATCGCAAGCACAATGCTCTGTGTTGTTGGGCAATTCTATGATCAAGAATGTGGGTTTTTTTAATTCTGCTCTTAAAATACTCAGGGCAACAAGAACTCAAGAGTCTTAACAATATAAATGGTGAGTGCAAGCCTAATCTCCTGCACGCAGATGTAGATCAACATTACTTGTTTAAATACTGATAAAAATTAGAACACATTGAAGCCGAATGAACATAAGAAATACTTCACGTAGTATTTACTGGAAAATTGCAACAGGGATTTTGTCTAATGAATAAATACAGCATGAAGCCGTTCAGTCTTCTATCCCTGGGGTAAGATAATTTGAAACACATTTTTTCAGATCAAAAGTGTTATGTTGTCAAATATAAAAGCCCAATTTAGGCTGCATAATATTTAATTAAGAAAACAGCATTCCATACTGTGATTTATTTATTTTTTTAAGTCCAATGCCCCTTGAGTCATTTTATCATCTTAACTTTTAAGATTTGTACTGTGCAAGATCATGGGAAAGACACAATCAGCTTTATTTTCATTACAGGAGAAGCAAAATCTAAAGGGAATCATGTGAAAATCAAATCCAAACCCAAGATATTCCAGTGACCATGTAACTTGAAAAAGCCATCTGTGCACTCAAAATGGAGAGGAGCGTTGGATCTGATCCTGCAGCTATGAGGGTGGGTAATACAGATCCAGGTCATACAGAACAGCCACAAAGATACCTGGAGGTTTTAGACTTAAAGAGGACCTTCCTGGGGCTCTGCAGCCACAATTTGCTCACCTTGACACTTCTGTGATGTATTCGCGAGGGCTGGCATTTCACGCTGCTGGTGTTGCAGCAGCCAGTGCAACGTTTCACTTCCACGCAGGGTGGCCATATCAGGAAGTTGGCAGAGGTGGGATCGATCTGACTCCGAGGTATCTCGTATATAACCGTCCGTGTTTTGCAGACAGCTGGGATAGCTTCCTCTGCGAACACAAGAAATTCACACTTCCAGGTGAGCATCTGCTCGCACCTCCGAGCACCCAGATACTTTACATTTACGAGTGGCACCCTTAGCTGGTGGGTTGAGATGGTGCTCTCAGTTCCCATTGCTTGCTGACAAATCAGTGCTGAGTACTATCTGGCTACCACTAAACTGTGTGTGCTATCCTAGGGAGAAGCTTGACTCACTCCCAGAATCCAACCCCTAAAATGAGGGTTTACAATGGCCTGGCTTCCAACATAGCTCAGAGTGCATACCATTAGATAAGACAATCCTGGCTCTTTAGAAGTGACATCAAGCCAGGGGCTTGTCCAGATCAGATGATCCTCTAATACAGCCTTATAGCAACTGCGTAACAGCAGCTGTTATTTTATGACACTGGGGCCATCACTGCACACATATACCACCACACTAACATGCAATACCTGGCAAATACCATCACAGAAATTGTGTTGAGAGCGGTTACACCACACACAAATTGGCTGAGCTGGGAAACAACCCACAGAAGCTTGGAACTTTCAAGTCTTAGGTTTCCATTTCCAAGACCTTAACATCCCCACAGTAGGCAGTCTGGTCCATCTGCCATCCCAAAGGGCAAATGCCATTGTTTCTGAATGAAGTTATCAAAGCTTTGTACACGGTGGGCTTTACTTAATTTGTTATTTCTTGAAAGAGGCAAACAAGAGAAGCATGACCGAAAACCCAGCAGCTATACCAATATTCTGCTGGGCTCAGGTAAGGTGACCTTATAGGCAACAGTTGCTGTAAGGATCATAAAGAGTAGCTCTGCACTGCTACATGATGCTGCCACAAAAAATACAAACCATGTATCTTTCTCAGCCTAGGGACTGCCTAAGAAATCAAGCTGGTAATGCCAAACAATCCAGAAAATAATAGCTATTGCTGGGACAACTTGTTTGATGGCACATTCTCTGAAGACAGATTGGATTTTTTTCCTTGCCTTACAGTGGAAGCAGTGATAGCATTGGGTTAGATGTGTCAAGGAACTGGAATACTGCCTGCACTTCTTCAGTTACTGCTGAAGTACTAGAAGTTCAGGCCTGGCCTGTTCCTGTAATATGAAAAACTGGGCTTAGTTTTGAAAGAGATCCATCTCAGCCAACTAAACAGAATGAAAATTCTCAATGCTATGAACTCAAGAAAATTAACGGATCCAATACTGCAAAATAGCTGGCAACTCCTCCAAGTTATTGAGCATATCCAGTTCCCACCGACTTTTATGGGGAGGCATTCAACACCTTGCAGAGTAGGGTGCCAAGTGTAGCAGACTGTTTCAGAACCGCTGTTCTCTAGAGGCATTCAATGTGACGAGCACGCTTGCCAATTCACACTGCAAATCCATGCTGACAGCATGCTGTGCTATCTCCTGCGTACCACCATAGCTTCAAGTACAAATACACTGACTCTGAATTACCTATAATAGATAAGATCATGTTTTCCATAGTCAAATGGAATGGCAAAACACTCAGAATTAATCAGATGAGCAAGCACTGCATACAAATCCTATTCTAGCCATCTCTCTAAATTTATATTTGAGCTTTGTTGGATCACCATCATTATTGTTTAATAGGAGCAAAACCCTTTGTAAACATGCCTGGTGCCCTATGCAGTGATGGAAATCAATGCCCCAGCGTTTCCATCAATGGCTTTTAATTTTTTGGATAAACTGTTTTTTTTTCTTGTGAATAAAGAGTCAAGCTGTTTCCTTTTGTGGCGGTTCTGTACTGAAAACTCTACCAACTGTTGATGTTTTTTAAAGCACACTGCTCTGGTTGTTCTCCACACTATGAATTATACATCGAATATCACAGCATTTTCTAACCAAGGTCTAGCTTTCTAACATGCTACAACAAGAAAGTGAATGTAAAGAATTTGTGCTTGTCTGTCTCCTATGGACATCCTCCAGAAGACAGCTTCTCAGGCAGCGGCTCGTTGTGCGCAAAAAGAAAGGCAGAAATAAATGGCCTTTTTCCTTTGTGCATGACACATTTTTCCAGTGAAATGTCCCGCCTGCTGACCAAAAAGCACCCCCTCTGGTTTTACTCTCCAAGTACAAATAGCTTGTTTCTTACCAATGCTTCTTTTTCTGCGAATGGGCACAGGACGATTCTCTTGCACATGTTTAGCAGAATGAACACTGTAAGATCTCAAGTTTGTTTCTGAAACATCATCATATCCTAGAAGAGGAAACAAAACATTAAACCTCAGCTATGCTATTCCCATCGATATCGCTACAGTGCTGTTCCATACATATAAATCTGTGCTATTCATATGCACAAGACCAACTCCTGCTGCGATTAGTTTAATATAACTCCTTTCAATGCAATTGTGAGGGCACAATGCAGGGGAGACACATACATTAAACGTCATGTGTAAGCATGCACAACTTAATTCTAACATCCATTTTACTGCAAGTCCCCAGAAACAGTGCGCACACTGCAAAACAAAACCATATCTGAAGTAAAACAATTGCATTTTTATGTGTAACACATAATACAGCTTTTTCTTTCTGGAAAGGTGTAGAAACAAAAAAAAAAAATTATACTTTGTGTGAAATGTTTCTTAGAAGATTTTTGACATTTTGGTTTGAGGCTATGGTAGAAAACGTGGTATTACACACCCAACAGCAACAATGCTGCCTCTGTCAATTTTCTCTTGCTTGCTTTTTAGTACAGTACTAGGACAGAATCAAAAGCAAAAAGTAACTAGCATGGGTTTCCTTTTAGCCTCTCTGTTGCAGAACAAATCCCCTGTGAAGTATCCTAACCTTTGGAGGGGCATCTGAAGCTACTGCAAACTCTGGGACTGCATCCAGGCTTGTCTTATTCCCTAAATAAGCCTACCACATGGGTTAAAGGGCCATGAGAAAAAGCAAAGATGGAAAACTTGGCATTGCATTTATCATGAAAAACCAACAAAATAACTGCTCCAACTATTTGGTTTTGTTAAGTGAAGCAGCCCAGGTCGCGTCCCATGCAGTGGGGTTCTGAAAACAAGCAGCACAATCTGCAAACAGGGGATCAGGCAGATGTAAGCAAACCAAGGACTACATACAGATTTCAGCACACCAAAACCAAGACTTTTAGCACTCTGCTTCTTGGAGTGCCCTCTGTAACGTCACTGGAGAGTTTCAAGGTTTCACTGCTGGTTCCAAAGAAAACTGCGATGTGTACCAAAAAATGTAAACGACTATTACACAATACTCACCCTCTCTACAACACCCTACATTCCTGTCTTCTGCACTGTTAGCTTCCTGCTTCCAGTTCATTTTGAGTTGACGTTGGAGCTTGTTTTATTCTTAGCTTTATTAGTAATACACATCATAAGGGTCTGCTTTACAAACACACCAACTCTTGTCTCCTCCCTCCAACAAGTCCTGTCCTAAAGAGTCTGCAGTCTGTGAAATCACCTGCAGAGCTTGATAAGACATAATGAGAGTGCTATCTTCAGCACCTGAGAAAGAGCTCTGTGCCTCAAGGGTTATCTTCACTTCTTGGAAAATACTACCACAGGTAGCTAAGAGAGGACGAAATGGGAGGTGGTTCAAGAAGGAACGCCAGGATCACCCACTGGTCCTATTTTCCTTATCAGCTGAATAGATTCCTGTCTGAAATAAGCCAGCATGAAATCCAAAATCTCACTTTACCCAAGTAAGTCAGCTCCTACGTCTTACATAGAAACATTGGTTTCAATGGGAAATTTCGGCACCAAACTGATTAGCTGATAGCCAGCCTTATTTGCAGTCCCACTCCTGTAATGTAACACAGTGATGGCTAATGGATTTTATTTCTGCTTTTACTGTACCACGTACTCCAGGAAACTCATCAGTGGGGTAAATAAAACGGCTTCCCTGAAACCCCACAGGAAGTTTGTGACTGAGCTGGAGAGTGGAGCCAGGTCTCCTGTACCCCATTCCAATGGCACCAGGCCATCCACCTGTCTCCAAATGGTGTCATCCAAAATGAGGATCCGTTCTGATGTTCCTCCATCCCTCTTCTGCTTCCTAGCACTCAGCCACCCAATCAATACCTTTGTACTGACCTGCTGTTTGACAGCTTCAAGTTGTCACAGTGTCTCCCTCAATTTGGGGCAATGAAGTGATACTCAAAAGAAAGCAGCATGACTTCTGCTCAGAGTAAGATCTAAGCTAGGCTCAGAGCAAGAAGCATCTCTGTTCGAGTATAAACACTGTTTAAAAAAGATAAAACACAAAACTAATGCCTCTAATCCGAACTGCTTGGTGGGCTCAGACATCCTGCTGAAAAGAGAAACTGTTGATGATGCCAACTGTACGGCAGGCCTGAGCCACAGGTCCTAATCCCACATTCAACACGCTGGCACAGCTCCCTCCTAACATGACTGAATTCTTGCTGCCTTGTTTAAAGAAACTAGTAAGACTAAAGGAATAGGATGATCAGCTAACCAATATGTTAAGCCATGTGCTTATATATAACTGCTCAACTCCGCTGCAATTAGCCATATTCTATCATCATGTTTATAAAGCAAAATGACATGTCGAGGAGCATGTGTTGCTTATAAGATGATTTCTAAGGTGAGGAAGGCCTCTGGCTCATACTGTATCTCACTGTCTCACTACATATCTTAGGCATGTATATCATTTCAAAAGTTCATGTCTTGCTGCGGGGGTTCAAGAAAGAGATCTACACAGCTAGCACAGCAGACTGCAAAATGATTCCAGTCAAACCTCAATGCATTATGCATCACAAATTGTATTCTTTCTATTGACACAGCACTGATGTGTTTGCGCTCGATGTTGTGTTGTTTTTTCTTTTTTAATAAACAGAATTATGGAGCACATGGCTGGAGCCAGAGGATGCTACAACGCTAAAGGGGTTCCCCTGACCCCCACAGGCATTTGGAAGGAATTCCATTTCCCAGTGAAGCCAATGGGAAAATCACTGCACTTCAAGCAATCTTTAAATCAACAGGAGTCTTGCCTGAGCAGGACTGAAAAATCAGAAAGTCAGCTTTGAAACCCACACTTGACTCTGGATGTGTGGCCAGAAGGCTTTTATTTCATTAAAACAATGATGATAAACAGCACTCCCTAGTTTGACTTTAAAGAAGCCTGATGCCTAATTTGCACCAGTTTTTCCCCTTAATGTACCGATCTAGGAGCATGTAGGATAAGGATATGCTCTTAGCAAAGGAAATGGGAGTTTATGGGTGCTTACCGCCTCACAAAATGAGGCTCCAAGCCGAAAGCTTAGAAACGGGTGGTTCTTAGTTTAGAAATTGAACACTGCTTGTCTCTAAGTGAAGATGGAGGATGCTGCACGGAGCCAGATTAACGCAGCTCTCAATGTTTTAATAATACCAAAAAAATGTTTTCATGGCAGCAGATCAAGAAATTTCTTCTGTAATCTTTCCTGTACTGACAACGTATCAATGATGGGTACAAAAACTCTTGCAATTAGCCTTGGTCAATCCATTAGTGTAGCTGAAATTGTTCTTTTTTGTCAGACTGGCATTTTTCCATGGGGTCATGGAGCATAAATCACAGGAGTTCCTGTGACATTCTGCCAATATGTGATTACTCTTCCCACTAAATAAGCATGTGGAAAGCATCCTAAGACTACTGCTGTTTTCTATTTATCAATTTATCCTTTCACATTGCCATCTCCTTCCCAAGCAATTTTATGTGAGGTACAATCCCCAATGCATGCAGTCAACACAAACCCTACTAGACATTGCTTTGATGTGCATCCAAAAAGTAGAGGTCCAAGACTTCCAGTACCAACAGCAGCAGTTTAGGAGTATTTTTTTAGTATTTTTTTTTTAGTATTTTATTTTTCCCAGGAATTCAATGTAAGGTACCATAAACTGAACTGGTCTGTCTCACAAATCGGTCCTAGAGCCAGAAAGCCCAAGGCAACGTCAATCTGTTTGTTTGATCTTCCTTCTGGCTGATGCAAAATATGCCCTTCTGACATCCAACTGCAGAGATAGATGTCATTAAGTTTTCAACTTTGATCTATTAAAGGAAATATAAGTAGCAGCCTGCAAGATCCTGTTTTGTTTCGGGCTTTTTTCCATTTACCTAGATGTGATCAACCAGCTGTAAAGGAAGAGGAGTATTCCCTCTGTCTGTCTCAGGAAAAACACATGGCAGATGCCCGCCTCTCATGATGTCTAAGAGGTGCAAGGAACACAACCACGTTGCACTGTAACATCCTTAATTCCAGTGCCACGCCACAAGCCACAGTCTGCAGCAGATTTTCCAATAGACTGAGCTCTGCAGCAATCTAACACTTCTCCCTGAAAGTATACTGTTAATTTAGAACATTTCTCCACTTAACAAAAGCTGCTCTGCTAGTTCTTAATCACAGGCCGTTAAATTCACATGGCCTAAGGCGACCCTGTGGTTGATGCCCTTAAACCATGCGAAGAAGCACACTCAGCCCTGCCTTTCCCCACGCAGGGAGATGACTGGGGGAAAAAATCTGTTCCCAGCGGGAGGCAAACATAATAGGTGATGAAATGAACCCTACCTCCCACAGGACAGATGGGAGAGGTGAAGCGCGAGGAGAAAAACCACGCTGCTAAGCCAAAGCACTTCACAGGCGGCACATGGGAAATGCCCCCGTTTCAGTGATTTAGGCTGTTAGTAGTAAAACTGTACTCTGCACGCTACAGCTGCCTACTTCCTGGGATCCTGCACGCTTTCTGTTTTAAATAGGGTCAGACTCTGCTCTCCGTCACGCCAATGAAACTCCGTTGCCAACTATGGATCCCAGTCGTAGCAAATTAATACAAGACCCTGTTTTCTGATATAAACAGAGGATTTTCCTATAGACCTTACAGGGGGTTTCTCTTTGCATTGGACATGCAGCGCTGGGCTCTGACAAACTGGCCTGGATTTTCTTTTTTGAATACAATGATAAGCTCCATGTTGGGTACTGTTTTTCTTTAAGTAATATGCCAGATGGTCTGGGGGTGTGGTTTCTAATTTTACGAAGGGGGTTATCAGTCATCTCTGTGCTACAATATAGAGACCAAATCTGTCAGAATAGAAGAAAAACCTGCCCACTCTGACTTACAAAACTTACTTTTCCAATTAAAAATATATGCTTTGCATTGCAGGAGAGAAAATTGCTGTTCTTCCTTCATTTTTCACAGATTCTGCCTTGTTACTCAGGAATATCAGACATTTTTTGCATGCATGCCTGATCCTGCAAACTCTTACCCTACAAGATCATTCTTAATTCTCAAGTCCACCCACTGAGTTTAAACAGGGCTACTCACATGCAGAAGGACTGGCAACACCATGCACTAAAATGAGTGAGAAAATAATCACTGGAGTGTTTGTATTCTGAGCCTCAGTTTAAATCAGTATATGCTATAAAACAGAAATGTATCTACTGGACAAGACCTCGCTGAACGAGCCCTTCCCTAAATGCAATTACAGCCCTAAGGAAATACGTTTCAGAAATACCACCTTACCAGTGACAACTAGAAAATATTTGATTTGCTAATCCAAGCTAATACTAAATATAGTAAACAGGCCTAATCCAGTTTCCTGAAGAAAACATGGTGATTTCAATGTTTGATAAGTCACTCTGATAAACCCTTAATAAGAATTACTGATGACACTAAAGACTGAAGGACTGTACCCAGAAAACGCACTGTAGGGAGTAAAGACCAGTTACTCCCCATGAAGATCCAGTCCTGCCTATGTAGCCCAGAATAAAGCTTAGCACACGTGCAGAAAGAGCACTCACATAAGCAAGAAGAGGATGAAAGGCTGAGTATTTTGGGTTTATTTTTTAATCTTGAGTTCATGTCTTAAGGCATTACTGTTTCATGTTGAAATAGTGAAATATTTATGTGTCTTGTTTCTCTAATGGGTTCTAACCTGACAAGCTGCACAAAAAAAAAGCAAAATGAAACAGTAAACTTGCGGCTGACCTCTTCAATTTTTGGTCGTGCATCCTCTGGTTAATATTTGCCACGAGGTAAATAATTATTTTCTGGAATAAATTTCTCTGCTACATCCACTAATTTATTCAGCTTCACTTGTCTGCCTGACTCCCTTGCAATGGAGCCATGTGAACTTTTGCTCTCCTTCTAAGTGGTATTTAAAAATGAAGCGTGTGCTTGTTACACTGGGGTATTTGAAAAAATAATATCTTCTGGTAGCTACAGAGTACTGCCTCACATGCAGAAGCAGCATGCAGTATTTTAAAACACTCAGATCCAGCCCTTCTGCAACGGCAGCCAAGCCTTCCACTGAGTTCACTGGGAAAAGAGATTTTAGCAGTAGTACACTTGTCTGGTCCAAAACAGTCTTCAGTGGGGAAATATGTATTGCATACCCCATCCCTGTTGTGAAAGCTTTTTTAATTGCAGTGATAAGCAATAATGATGAAGCACTGCTCTCCAAAAATATGAAAATAATGCCAACAAATGTGGCAATTAGTAATTAGCCTCCATGGTAAACTGTTGTGTAAGAAATATTCCCATTTTCAGTGTAATGAGAAACCGTTTGCTCCCTAAGCACATGAAAATGGAAAGCTCTGTCTGTAAAGCACGCTCCTAGTGCATTCCTGCTCATTAATACAGCACTACACAAAAAGCAGCGAGTTAAACTCTAGAAGGATCCTGCAACGCTGAATGAAGGTGACTGAACCTGGCACAGACTTTACAAAAATACACAGCATATGGCTTAAAAGGAGATGGCCCAGTACCAACGTAGCAAGAACTCATTCATTTTTCACCATGTTTGCTCTTCAGAAAGATGCAGGTTTCCCCTGGGCACATCAAAGGTGCCGGGCTTATTCTCTCTCAACTAGGGGAAGAAATCACCAGGAACAAAGTGCAGCAAGTGAAACCAAATGATAAGAAACCCAGTACTACAGTGCTTCTAGATCTGATTTACTGCTGCAACGATCTGCTTGAGCTGCACGTTCTCACTACACCCATTTGCATGCCTAATGATGCAGAAAATAGCCCTGCGCTATTTTCTTTTTCGGGGAAAAAAAAAAAAAAAAAAAAAAAAAAGTGTATTTTTAAGGGTAAGCTTCATATGCAGGTTCCTGTTTAAAATCAGCGCGGATGGTTTATTTTCCTTTTAATAAAGCCCAGTGCTTGAAGAGACATTACTTCATTCATAAATATTGTTTCAAATATTTTAAATACCTCTAGGACAGTAGTTTAAAGATAACAGAGCAATGCAAGACCAACAACAAACCTTATGGAAATTCCTCTCCGCTGAGAGACGGAGAGGTCTGAAAACACAGAGGGTCACCAGGTCCCTCTCCACCCTGAGCCCCCCGAAGTTTTTAATTCCCGATCGGCCCCTTTGGCCGCCGCCTCCCTTTGAAATGAAGCTCCCGTGCCCAGGGCAGCCTGGCTCTCGAGGCTGGGTCCCGCACGCCTCACGTCTCGGAGGGGATGCAGCCTGACGGAGCGGGGAGAGGCGTGCGGGGTGCTGCGCCGCGGCCGCCCGCTGTGCCTCCCCCCCGGGGCGGCGGCGGCCGACGGCGCGGAAGGAAGGAGGACGGGACTAATTTACCTACGGAGTCAATCTCCAGGAGGCGCTGCAAGTCGCGGATGCTGTGGATCTCGCTGTGCGCCAGCCGCTCGATCAGCTCCTGCGGGATCTCGGCCTCCTTCAAAGACACACACACACCGCGGGTCACTGCGCAGCACCCCTGCAGCACCAGGGATCTGGCGCTTGGGGGCTGGGGGGGGGGCTTTACGGAGGGTGCAGGGTGCTTGCTGGACGTGTTTGATGAAACGGGGGTCAGTTCCGCACACACACGCTTCCCTCGGCTCCGCCGGGCGCTGGAGCGCTCCCGCCCGCTGAACTGCGCCACGGCTCATGGGGCGGCAGCCCGGCTCGGAGGAGCGTGTGCCCGGCAGAGCTGCGCCTGCGAGCCGAACTCCACGGCTGGAAACCCGCCCCGGGGAGCCGCCGCCGAAGTTCACCCCAGCAGGCGTCAAGTCCGCGGCGGGCGCGGTGCTGCCCGGACCCGGTGAGAGCAGGAGAAGGAGAGGGGGGACCGTGTCCCACGGGGCCGCCGCCATCCCACCAGCGCCCACACCGCGGCTCCCAGTGCCGGCACACCCGGTCCCGGGAAAAGTTACGGGTGGCCGTGCACCGCGCCCGCCCCGACCGGGGCCACCTGTAGCCACCCCACCAGCGGCTCCTCTCCCCGAGCGGCCACAGGCCCTCACCCGCCCTGCGCCCGGTGCTCTTCAACCACGCGGGAGGGGCACCTGGCTGGGGGGAATTAAACCAACTTCTGCCCGCGGCACTCACGGTACCCGCGGCCGGGGGCGTGCAGCGCCGTGCGCCGCGGGGCGGCCGCTGCCCGGCGGCTCCAAGCACCCCTCTGCCCGCAAATCGCCGCAGCCCGACAGCGCCAGCGGGGCGTGAATATATATATGTATGTAATACAGAGTATGTATATAATATACACACATGTCAAGGGCAGCCAGCGGCCCCGGAGCGGAATGCATGGTCATTATTCTCCTACGCCGCTGACCCCTCATGAAATGGCAACTCCGTCTCTGCCTCGGCCGCGCCGGGGCTGTGGCTGGGTCGGGGCGGGCGCTCGCGGAGGGGCCCGGGGATGCCGCGGAACCCAGGTGGGCAGCACACACCACCACCACCACCCCCCCCCCGCCCTCCACCGAGCCCGGCCGCGGCGTGCCCCAGGGACCGAGCTCGCAGGAAGCCGCTCTCACCTACCTCGGAGAAGGTAAAGGACAGGTAGCCAAAACCTATCAGCAAAACGCAAGCCCAGGTCCTCATCGCGGTCTAGTGCACTTTAGACACGGAGGGAAGGCAACGCTGATGGAGAGGAGCTGCAGGCCGGCTCCTGCCGCGCAGAGATTCAGTACCATCCCTCAGGGGAAAGGCGGCGGGGCGGCTCGGGGGTGCTCCGCATCCAGGGCGGGTCGGGGCTGCCTCGGGGCGGCGGTGCTTGAATCGCGGCGCGGCCGCTGTTTGTATGTTCCCCTCGCTACGGGAGAGCGGCCGCTCTCCTTCCCGCCGCTCTCGCTCGCTCCTCTTGGCTCTTAGGACTAGACCAGCCGGTACTTCTGCATATTTGCTTAGATCAGACCAAAGTGAAACCCAAGGAGTCGATCCGGAGCGCAGCCGAAACGCCCATCACCTGTCTGGGGCGGCTGGCCCCCCTCTCGGCGGGCGGCGCCGGGGCCCGCCTCCCCCTGCCGCCGCGGCCTCCCGCTCCGACACCGGGACCGGGACCGGGGGGCCGGAGCTGGCTGCCGGCTTCCCCCCACCCCGCTGCGCTCAACCTCCACCCGCTCCCCTCTCTCAAAAAGCGGGGGGACGGGGGGGTGGGGCAGAGGGGGTAAAAAAAAAATCAAAAATCTTTATTGATAAGGATCGCAATGTTTCTGCTGCCGGGAATGGTCCCGCTCCCCTCCCCGGCTGCGGCGAGGTTAAAAATAATAATCAATTACGAATAATAGCAGTGATAAATAGGAGCAATACTGCGAGATCTCGCGGGCTGCCTTGGTGCAGTTCCTTCTCCACTTTGCACGGGAGAAAAAGGAGGAGGAGGAAAGGGGGTAAAATTATATATATATCTATATATCTATATATATATATACGCAAGAAGGTTTAAATCCCAAGGGGATCGGAGACGAACTGCAACTCCTGGCGGAGGAAGGACTCGGGCTCGCTCCGGAGCGGTGGCCGGTCTGGAGCGTGGCTCCGGCGCGGAGCAGCATATACCGCTCCCCGCCATGCGCCTCCCCCGTCCCTCCCCCCCGGTTTTCCTGGCACCAGCCCCACAAACAACAAGTAGTGGGGGGTGCCGCCCGCTGCACGGCTGCTGGCGGGGCGCAGGGGCTCTGCCCACATGTCAGAAAGCGAGAGGGGGGGGGGGGGGAAGAGGAGCCGGGAATGGGGAGTAGCGGGGGGGCCGGGGCAGCCGCCCCCCGTCCCTCTGCGGCACGGCACGGCACGGCGCGGGGGAAGGGCCGGGCGCTCTGCGCAGCAGCCTCCGGGTAACCAACCTCCCGGGATCCACCTTGTGCCCCTGCCTTTATGTAAGGCGGAGGAGATGGCCGTGGCCACGGAAGGGTCGGGTGGGTTGGTGAGGGGTTTAATTGTTATTATTTATTTCCCCCCCAACACACACACACACTTTTGCCTTTTGCCGAAGGGGAGGGGCAGAGCGGCGGTGGGTTGTGTTGTGATTTTTGTTTTAACGTAGCTTCTTCGCTGCTGTGGCAGCGCAGCCTTCATTGCAAAGAGCACACACACACACACACACACGCACCTCCTCCTTAAGAAACAGAAAAGCACCCCACAAAAATAAATGGAAGGCCGTTGGGGGGGCAGCGGGCTCCCTCCGCCCTGCGGCACCCGGCTGCGGCATGCGCGGGAGAGGGGCTCCCCACCGCGGCCGCGGAGATGCGGCGCCCCGAGTCCCCCGTCCCCCCCCCCCAAGCCCAGTGCCGGCCAGCGGAGCACCGGAGCCGGGCGGGAGCAGCAGGTCGCTTCCCTCTTTCCTCCTCCCTCCCCGAAGAGCAAATGTCCCCTGTCCCCCCGCGCAGACCGGGACAAGGTGCCCGCTGCACCCTGACATCTCCCTGAACTCATTGTGATTTAAATAACAGCCCTTTCTCATCTAAACAAAGCATCTTAATAGCAGATGCAAAGAATTCAGCTCATCTGAAAATCCAATAGCATTTAAGTGGATTAACTGCAATAACACAACTGAGGAGTGATACTATCCTTCATGGAAGACAATAGACTGTAAATGCACAGCCAGGGAGACTTATCCTTTCATCTCTGAATTTCCTTCAGCATTTCAAAAGCGAATGCTTTCTAGAAGCCCTGAAGGGGTTTGCACGCTACTGGCTTGGACATGCTTCTAGGAAACAACCTGTGCTTTAATGGGCACTTTGCAATTGCATAGAAGTTCCCACCAAAACAGAAGTGGCCTTTCAAGTACATTTCATTCTCTCTCATGATGTCATGTAGACTTACAGGGTGGTCTCCAGGACCACAAGAGGGGAAAAAAAAAAAGGTGGGGGTTGAAAAGAGAGAAAAGGAAAAGCGATGTAAAAGATTTGGAAGCACTTTAAAAGGAGAATGCTGCTGCTTTCTGTTGTTTTTTTTTAAGACAGCAAGTGCTGAGCCACTGTGGAGCCTTTCTCCAGTGCCTCCTGATACACAATAATGGTCCGAGTGCCACCCTGCAGCAGCCCCAGCTGCAGGCTGCACAGGCAAGCAGGAGGCAGGGCAGGGCAAGTCATCCTGATATTTGTCATCACTTTCTTCCACGGGGGTTGGCATCGAAGGTGTAAAAAGAGGTGACTTCAGTTAGCCAAAAAAAAAAGATCTCATCTGCGCTTATCATTTGCTGGGGTTAAAGAAATAATGCTTATGGTCTGTGTTGTCATAGTAATAACAAAAAAATACTTACCAAACAGTGAAATAGACTCTGACAGTACAGGCACGTGGAGCATCTACTGCTCTCCTCCTTTCACTGCCTAACCTGTCCCAGAGCAGAAGGGCTGGTATGTGTAGCTTTTTCAAGTGCTATTCCACTGTGAAAGCCGACAGAGAGATAGCTCCTACTTCATCTATTGGTTAAAAAAAAAAAAAAGAAAAAAATCTCTGCAGTTTAGTTTTTTCTTACATTTCCCTCGTTTTCTGAGAGCCAAACTGCATCAGCATCTTTTTTAAATCTGTCATTGTGGAGCTCAGATAAGCATCTTTCCTCTGGGTCAAGTTACACTTGGAGTAGCCTTTAACATGAGGCTGTTTATATGGATCATTGCAAATATTTGATAATAATGCAAAATATGTAAGGTCCCAGGAGAAACCAAAGACCAGGAAACATAAAATTCACACACATTCTGCAAACGACTTTATACTTGGGTCGTCTCTCTGCTTACAAAACACATTTTCTCCTTGTCTGTTGTTTGATCTAAAGAAGCATTTGTGCCATGTGAGTCCTTACAGGCATGAAAAGATACATCTGTGTGAAAAACATCACGCAAAGTGTATCTTTACTTCAGCATGGCACCTTCCTATAGTCCACAAGCCTATTAAATATATGGGAGTCAAATATAAAATAGCATCTTTTAGGTAATATCTGTAAGCCACACATGTGGAAGGAATGACAGGATGGTATTTATACATGTGAAGGAAAATCAGTACAAAGAACAGAGAACTAGAAGATTAGAGTCTGCACTTTATTTATCTGAGAGAAGTGAGGAAGATATTGCTTGTCTCATTTAAAGCACGTACTGTTAGAGGTCCCTCAAATGTCTAGAATTATACCATGCCAGAGTGTTGAGAGGGAGGATTCCCAGGGTTTGCACAGCACTTGGCATGGGGGAAGGGATGCAGAAGCTCCTTGACACAAAATGAAACTACTTCAGTGACACCAGCGATTTCTGCAGGCGGTGACGCATGAGGCCAGGGTGCCCCAGATCAGGCTTCCAGCACTGGCAGCGGAGCTCATTTAAATCTCTGCTGGCTGAGTTGTTAGAAACAGGTCAAGCCATGTAGCAGGACTAGTTTGAGTTTCACATTTGGAGAGGGATTTTTTACAAGACTATGTAGGAATAGAACAAGGGGTAATGGTTTTAAACTGAAAGAAGGTAGATTTAGATTAGACATTAGCAATCAGTTCTTCCCTGTGAGGGTGGTGAGACCCTGGCACAGGTTGCTCAGAGAAGCTGTGGCCGCCCCATCCCCGGCAGTGTTCAAGGCCAGGTTGGACAGGGCTTGGAGCAACCTGGTCTAGTGGAAGGTGTCCCTGCCCATGGCAGGGGGTTGGAACTGGATGAGCTTTAAGGTCCTTTCAACCCTAATCATCATATGATTCTATGAATCAGAGAAGCATGCCAGGACTGCAGTGCATGAGAACAACCCAGCAACAGGAAGAGAACTGGGAGAAGCATGGTCCAGGGATGGGCAGCAAAGCAGGTGTTGTAGTGCTTGGGAAGGGGCTGGTGCCGCCAAGGGCACAGGGCTGGTTTCAGATAGTACCTGCACCCCTGTGACTACTTCGGAGGTCAGCCTGAAATGTTGACACTTTCTTGGCCCTCATGACAAGCCTTAAAGTTGCAAGAGGAATTATTTCGTTGCAATCACATTCCTGCTGGGGAAGTCTTGGGAAATCCATCTAAGTGTTTGTCAGGCTTCTTTTTAATGGGGGTTTTGCCTCATTGATGAATATGTTAAAATGAACAAAACAGAACTTGGGTAAGGGTTTCTTGGAGAAGGGTGGCCTGCTTTTGTTGTAGTGGCCATTTGGGGATGGCTAGATTGGTTCCATGTGTTCAGCAGGATGCATCCTGCCACAGCAGCTGAAAAAGGAGCTGGCTCCAGAAAGGGACCACAAGAAATACTGTTAGCGATTTGGACCCATACTGTTCAGCATCAGTGCCACACAGTGTAATATGAAGGATAAAGGTTCAGAACATAAAACCCAAAAAGCTAGATAGGAAGCTCATCACTTTGGGTGGTTTCTCTCTGGTTTTGAACATTTCTTTGCCTATAGATCCAGAAGGCCATGGTGGGGGAAGGTCATCCTCCCACTCTGCAGCTCGACTGTTGCCTGCTTACAGAAACTAGCACAGAGCTGCCAGAGGCATAAGTACATGCAAATGCAGGAAGGGCTGATGGCAGGCAAAGCGACCCCTTTCCTAAAACCTCGCCCATAAAGAGCCATGAGGAAAGCTTCAAGAAGGACAAGCAAACAGTTATTATTCCAGCTGGTACACCTACAAACATTGTTTCCTCCTTTTCCAGCTCTTCCTTTTGGATCCTTGCACTGGCTCCATCCTTCTGGCTGAGCTTTGTTGTCTTTGAAACTGTTGTTGGTGCAGCTTTCCAGCTGCTTTCAGAGTTGATAATTTTCTTAAATAGTCAAAAGATGCAAATCTGCTGTGAAGTTCCAGCTAAGTGGAGTGATCAGAAGGGGCTCAGATCAGAAGTGTTATGATGTCCCTGGCCCTGAACACAGAGGACAGCCGGGGCCCACATCACCTTTTTTGACACTTAAAGACACAGTATTTCTGGAGATGCTTTGCCCTCCTGTGAATGGGGTAGGGTCCCACTAGAGCTGATCCTCCCCCAAAACTGCCCCCTTGACTTCAGTGGGGGTTAGACCCAACTCTTCCTGGAGAAATGGTTCAGTTTAATAGAGTAAGTAGCAGTCATGTTAATGTGCTGTTCTCATCCTGCAGCCCAGCTGCTTGTCACCCAGGAGGTTAAGCAGCACAGCCGAAAGCAAGGGGCTGTTTGACCTTCCCTGCAGCAGGAGCCACTGCTGAGTGACACACAGTTCACCTTCAGGGCTGGAGTATGAACTGGCAGCCCTGCCAGCCTGGGTAGCAAGATACCATGTTTAGGCATTAAATGAGGGCACTTGCATACCAGGACAGGCCGCTATTTTAGTGGGTATATGAAGTTGCTCCCTGCTCTCCACCCCTGTGGGACAACAGAGCTGCTGCGAGTGCAGGATATCCTCTGCCTGGTGGATAAAGGTATTAAAAATGGACTGTGTTCTGTCAGTAATACTTAGTTCATCCAGCTGAATAACTGTAAAAGTACCAGCCCAGGTTAAGATACGCTGATACAGGTTGTAAATGCAAGCAGTGCGCTCAGGGCTCAGCCCCCGGGGTGCAGTGCAGGGTGTGCTCATCTCTCTTCAGCAGTGTGGGTGTAAAGCTCTTCTCCTCTGACTCAAATCAAAGCCAGTCACAGCGATTCTGTGGAGACCATCCAGGATGTAACTCAGCCGTGCTAAGTACCATAAAATTGTGATATTATTCTTCATTGTTCATAGCTTGGAAGCCTGTAGAGGCCTAGCTTGGAGCAGTCCATTTTATTAAGCTCCATCCAAACACAGTGAGATAGTTGTTCTTCAGAAGAATTCGTATTCTCAAAGTGCAAGCCACCCCGTTTGTGTTCTTGTATCCATGCAACCTCGTCGCTCCTACAACATTACACATTTGTCCTGTGAGATTCCCTCCCTTACAATAAAAACTCATGAGAATGATACACACATACTCAGCTCTGCACTCACCAGAGGCTGCAGGATCCAGCAGTACCTAAAGGACACAGGAGATGTGAAGGCTGCTGTAGTGGAATTGCACATTTATATTGAAGTGCAGATGTTTGTAATGGCTGTCAAGTTTCCTAATTGAATTTCTGAGCTTTTTCATCACAGAAATCCAGTTAATATAGGCAAAGGAGAAGAGCACAGAGAAGGATTGGTCGGCCTTTTTTTCCTTGCTTTTGTTTTATATTAACTCCAGTGTAGGGTGGTACATATTTTCTTTCTGTACATTTTTCTTTCCATTTTCTTACATCTAGGAATTCAGCAGCCTGATCTTCACATGGTCTTAGTGTTGCGCGTCATTCAAAGGACAGTGCATAAAGTCCCCACACCAGTGTAAGTATCTATCCAGAGCGCTTCATGGAGCTCACACTACTGAAGTCATAGAATCACAGAATCACAGAGTGGTTTGAGATAGAATGGACCTTAAAGCTCATCCAGTTCCAACCCCCTGCCATGGGCAGGGACACCTTCCACTAGAGCAGGTTGCTCCAAGCCCTGTCCAACCTGGCCTTGAACACTGCCAGGGATGGGGCAGCGACAGCTTCTCTGGGCAACCTGTGCCAGGGTCTCAGCGCCCTGATAGTGAAGAATTTCTTACTAATGTCTAATCTAAATCCATCCTCTACCAGTCTAAAAACATTCCTCAAGGTTAAGTTAAAATCCCCCAAAGCTAATCCTCTCTGAATGCTTCCATCCTTTTGAGGCATGCTGTTACACAGACGCACTGATGGTGGTGGCCAGACCAGAGCAGGCAATCCATGTTGTGGCATCTGTCCCCTAGCAGAAGTTCCCAGGGAATTCAGTGCTTTCCAGCTTCTTAATACATTTGACTTACGCATTTTCTTACTAAAAGCTGATAAAGGTCCTCTATGACCACAAGGCACACCAGTAATCAGAAATGCAGAGAGAACGTAATGAAGCTACGCAGTGAACCTACCATGTGACTGCGGCCAAGTTGAAGATGAGAAGCTGGGAGCAACTGTTTCCAAAGCCCTCTTCTCTTGGCCACCCACCACCTATGGGTAATTTTTGCATTGTTCTATTATGTTCCAGGTCCAACAGACCTCCTGAAAGCACCCAATGGTCACATAATCTGTCTGTATCACATGTAGATGTCTTAGCTTGGTCTTTCACCAGCTTGCCACCATCTCATGGTCACTAAAAGCATGTTTTTGCTGCTGGGCTGGAAACTGCACGCATCCCCGCATTTACACCAGAAGTGAACTTCTTGGATCTTGTAAAAGGTGCAGTGCAGAACCATCTTCTCCATCCTATTGAATGTAGCTTTTTTTTGCCTTTAAGCAGTGATTTGTGGTGCTGCACCCATCAGTCCGGATACAGAACTCCTTCTTTCTTGGAAACTAGTGTGAAATACAGTGTTAAACCAGAGCCCAGGCAATGGCCCTTTAAGCATTGTCTGTTTAACTGTAGCACGATCTCTCCTGCACTCGAGTGCTTTCCATAAACAGCAAGTCATCCAGGAAGGGGAGGCAGAGGATGATAAATAATCCTGTTATTCATGCGGCTGCGTTCTTTCATGAAACTGGGAAAAGGCAAAATAAAGTGGCGACTGCGAGACTGAGAATGAAATGCAAGGCAGTGGGTTGTGTTGCTGCAGTTATTTTGGGCTAGAAGAAAATCTGAGGTGAGCAGAAAAGGTTGAAAATGCCAAGAAGAAAGCCAAAAGGGCATAAAAGAGCAGCTTCCTCTTCATCCGTGCTTTGTGTCGGGTAACTTCTAGGGCTGGCTGTAGCTCTGGCTGCCCATCGCCTTCTACTGTGTTGTAGCTCCCTGTGCTGGAGTCTTCCTCCTGTGCATATACCTTGTGGAGAGGTGGGAAGTGGGAGATGCCGGAGCTCCAGTAAGGACAGCTGGGCAAGGAGAGAGGCAAAAGTGGGCAAACCCTGGGAAAGAAATTCCACAGAGCAGTGGGGAAGCAGAGAAGAAACCTGTTTGCTGAGCATCCTAGCAAATGAGCTCTAATTAGTTTCCCTGGGACGTCTATGGTGTTCCTTCCATCACGCTTTGTCCCTGTGCCAGAGGTGCCTCCCCAGCTTGTGACAGAGGAATCAGTGCTCACACTGCAGGCACTCCAGCTCTCCATCTGCCCTCTCCATGCATCCCCCAGGGCTGGAGCTGGGACAGCTGAGGCCCAGGCATCCGTCCCATTCAGAATACTCTGCTTATGGGCAGCCTCCTGCAGAGAGCCTGGACAGACAGCTGTGGGTGACAGCTTAACCCACTGCAGCTGTCTGCTCTCTGCATGCGACTCAAAGCCCTCCATCCCTGGGATGCTGCTGGCAGCAGCCTGGGCCTGGTACCAGCCCAGTCTTCGGTTTGTAAGAGAATCTTACGCTTGGAGGGTGCATCAGCTCCTCTAAGATTTCAATAAGGACACACATCCATTTCAGTGGTGTGGCATCAGGGATCAGGATAAGGCAGCCACTTTATTATAATCTTCCAAAAGTGCCTTTTCCCCATGTGACTTCATACAATTCCTTCAGGCTTATGGAAGCTTAAGCCATTGTAAACCAGGTAGCCTTGGAACCTAGGTATTGTAGAGAGAAAATTCCTCTCCATGTCTTAGATATTTCAGATGGGGAAAGAAAAAAAAAACCAAAAGGAAAGAAAAAGAAGAACATTTAAGAAGTAAGCTTCTGTGCTGGTGTAAATGGGACCAGCTCCATCTAACTTCAGTCCAGTGTCTCTGTGACACCGTTGTTGTGTGACGCTCCCGTTAGGGCAAATGGGAATTACACATGTTGTGATGAGAAAGCAACAGATACCTTAGTAAATACTGCACAATCACATGAGCCACATGTATCTTTCCTGAGACACGGTGCCAAACTAGCAGGTGGTTTTTACATCAGGCCTTATATTAACACACTCCTGCGTATGTCTGGCTGCATCTGCTGCCTTAATGATCCTTCGGTGCATAATGGCTGGGTTAGTTTGTGAAGTTAAATACCGTGGGCAACAGCCCAGCCACAGTGCATACAAACGTGAAACTGCTTCTGTTTGTATCACAGGGTTTATAACTGCTGGTCCTTTGCTATGACTTTTTCCTTGATTCTTCCTCTCACTGTGTTTTTCCCTTGTTCCTGCTCATCCTTTTCCCAGTTTGTGGTTTCCAGATCACCTCCATCTCTTTATTTTCTCCATCTTTTGCCATAGCTTTCCAGTCTCATTTCAGTCTTGTGGATACCAGAGAAGGTGAAAGCTGCAGCCAGCCATCCCCAACTGGTCCAGCACTCCCTGACAGCCTCGGAGCAATGGGATGTTCCTCCAGCCGGTGCATGTCTGGAGTCTGGGGGTTGCTGATTGGGGATGCCACAACCCTGGATGCATTTAGTGGCTGCTGCGAAAGTGGAAGGGGCCAGATCAGGGACTGTTTGAGTGCCTGCTCCACTTCCACTCTGAATGCAGACAACAAACATAACTGGATCTATGTCCAAGTCCAAAGCCACCGGGGAAAATATGTATCCTTAGCAACAACCAGTGTAAAATTCTGCTGCTTTCACAGAAGTCAGTGGTAAAAGTCTTTGGGGATTGGTCTTCTATTGTAATTACCAATGACTTTAAAAATATTCTGTGGCAAGGCATGAGAGCCACTTGGAAGCAAGGAAAGGCTGAATCTGAAGCTAGCTAGCATAGACTTCTACCAAAATAACCCACCTGTTTTGTAGGGCTGATACCGAAGTTGGGTAGGAATTCCCGGGGGCATTAGAGGTGTGCATGTTCAGCTGCCACTGAAATGGGAATTGGGGCCATTACTTAATGAGAGGGATTTGAAAAATGCTCTTCTGTTCTCCCTTTGTTTAAAATTAAGATGCCAAATCCAGGCTAGCATGGTGTCCGTTTCCATTGCTCATGCTTTTAGTCTTGTAGTTGTTGTCATGGTCTTTCATGGAGGTCTCACCTTTGGTCCCAGGCTCTCTTGGCCTAAGGTTTAGTTTTATGCAGTACTTCCACGGCGTGTGCACATACACAAAGCACAACAGCTGGTGGATCTCTTATTCATGGCTTAATCACTTCCCTCCGGAGGTGTGCAGTGTGATGTGTGGTCTTACTCAGCTCTGGCTTTCTGAGGGATGGAGAGACAGGGTCAAACACAGCCCAGATTCAACCAGCACTTAAAAGCGTGACTAAGCCAGAGCATGGAGCCTTCTCTTGACATCATTAGGATGGACCTGCTTCTTTTCCTGGCGTTAAACAAGCACTTAGCCTTCTGGAGTCTGCTGTACCACACCCTTCCCATTTCATGCTCATCTCAACATCACATTGCTAGCTGCCCACTGGGTTTCCACACATCTCTGCTGATTTTCCCCAGGCCGTCTATCTGATCTCATAACCACATCTTCCTTGGTGGTTCACCATGTGCCCCTGGTCCCACCCTCTACAAGGGGTTTGCTCTATCACTTTCCCATCTATCTGGAATTTCCCCTGAAGGCCCTGAGCCACCTACTCCCATAATGTCATCAGGAACCTTTTGTTGGGAGGGACTTTCTGCATTGTGGCTTGCGTTTCTTTGCTTCGTGGTTGTGTAATCCAAATTGGCTGTCGATTTCATTTGAAGCGCCATTCCACCAGAGCAGGGCCTCAGCATTTGCAGCACTTGAGAAAGATAAAATAGCTATAGGGAGCCAGATGGCTCCAGAGACTGGGAATCAGGGATGGAGTCTGGAACTTCTACATCACTGCTTCAAAATGCAGCTCCTGATCCCCAGCGAACTCTGTGGTCTCAGGCCAATTTCTAGTGTACGTATGATCATGGCAGAAAAACTTCCCCCATAGAATCATAGAATCGTTAGGGTTGGAAAGGACCTTAAGATCATCCAGTTCCAACCCCCCTGCCATGGGCAGGGACACCTCCTGCTAAACCATATCACCCAAGGCCTCGTACAACCTGGCCTTGAACACCACCAGGGATGGAGCATTCACAACTTCCCTGGGCAACCCATTCTAGTGCCTCACCACCCTAACAGGAAAGAACTTCCTCCTTATATCCAATCTAAACTTCCCCTGTTTAAGTTTTAACCCATTACCCCTTGTCCTGTCACTACAGTCCCTAATAAAGAGTCCCTCCCCAGCATCCCTATAGCCCCCTTCAGATACTGGAAGGCTGCTAAAGCACCACCTACTTTGGCTGGGAGGCCGGCAGAGGTATGTGGTGGTCTCCTCACACCAGAGTGCAATGTCACCCTCTGCACAAGGGGACGTGGTCACCACAGCTCTGGCAGTATTCATACATGGGCTGTGGCAAGGAATATTCTAATCTAGTGCTTCCCACCTGGCCGGCTTCCGCAGGAAAGACATTTCCTTCTCTCCCAAATTACCTTCCAAGCCATTTTTAGAATAGCATCATTGCTAAGCCTCTTGGAGACCGTAACCCTGCAGTCCCAGAGGTCTGACTTTGATCCCACATGTACCTAATGAAAGGCTCTTCAGAGGTGTGGGACACTTTGCCAAAGCATCAGTAGAAAGAGTAAGGAGAAGGTCAGAAGTCTGTGTCTGGAGTGTCCCTAGGATAAAAACAATGCGAGAACAAAATCTGACCATGCATATAGGAGCCAAAAGCCATACTAAAGCTACAATTTCTTGTGGCTTAGTCTTCCTTCCTGATGATGGTTGTTTTCTAACCTAGCTGTGCATCGATTAGGAAGAAGCAGGTGCCAGAGAAGAGATGACTGTGAAATGGCACTAAGGTCATTACGGAGCAGGAGAAAAGCAATCCAGCCTCCAGGTTTCATTTGCTATAGCCGTAATAACCTGATAGAGCATCAGACCCCTTACTGGTGAAGTCTTCAACTGTATATGAAGGCAATGGAGCAAATGAGTGTTTTTCCTTGCAAGGCTTCTTGGCCTGGATGTTGTCCCTCCTCAGACCGTGTTCGCTCAGCTGTTCTCTCCCGTGTTCCCCTTGCCCCTGCTGGAAAGCTGCCCAGAAACTCCCTTCCCAACACAAAGGCCAGGACCAAACCAGCCAACTCAGGCTGGTATTTAGGTCTCTGCCCTGCCTCGCCTCCCTGTGCAGGTCCATCTCACGCCTTCATCCTTGTTTTGCCTGCATACGCTCTCTTGGTGCCTCAGAGCTCTTGGCTGTTGGCTGCACTCATCCAGCCAGCGCTGCTGCTGCTCCCCATGCCCCCTGGCAGCCGGTGCCACGCTGCATGCCTGCAGCCCCACGCCGGCTCTGGGGATCCGCTTCGTACCATCAGCAACTGTTTGGTTTATATCCGCATATCGGGCTATGACCCTGAACTGCCTTCTCCCTTTAAATTCCTTCCACTTGGCTCTGCCCACACTGTCCACAAAGCCTCGCAAAGAAATGCAGCTTGGAAAAAAAAAAGAAGAGAGATCTCAGAAGAAGAAAAACCCTTTCACAACAAAATGTCCTTCTCTCTCCCAGCAGCTTTGCTTGGGTGCGGTTTTGCCAACACTCCCCCACAACCGGGACTCAGAGTCTGTTTGGCACTGCTCTCCCTGGCACTGCAGGCAACAGGGTCACCCCATGGCTGGGCAGAGAGCACCCACAAACTGTGCCCATCCATAGTGCTCATCCCGAGTCACTGCACTGCTGCCAAAATGTGCTTTTATCACCCCAAGACCCGTGTCACCCTTCTGGCATCTGCTGTTACGCAGTGCTGCATCTTGTGCTGCACTCATGAGGGTAGAGTGGCCCAAGAGTCGTCTTCTCTGCAGTGAAGAGCTCATGTAAGCCCCTTGCATCTCGTTCACTCCCTTATACATATATATTATGTCCCCCTAAAGTGGCAGCTCCACACATGTGCTGGTGGGTGGATAGCTTTGCATTTGCCCTCATGATTTCATGGCAAAAACATTTGCAAGTTCAGCTCGTCGCTTGAGTTCCCTCTCTCTCATTCTCCCTTTCACAGCTACTCACTGAAGTCTAACAAAGGCACCTACGTTCATCCCCCAGCAGGCCAGATGCTCCCATGCTTTGGTTTCTCTTTGCATCCCCACAGTTACATCATTTCCTTGTCATGCCCCAAGATCTTCAAGACTTTCAGTAAGATCAGAATGAATTATGTGATACACATTGTTGTTATCAAGCCTCTTGCGTCTATTTTCATCAGCTATTTTGGGATGATTAATAATGTACAGTGAGGCTTGGCACAGCAATAGTTAACGGGATGAAGCTGATCTGACGCAGGAGCCTTCTGGACAGAAGCAGTTTTATAAAGTCTTATAAGTGCTATTCTTTTTCTTTAGGAAAGGAGTGGATTTCTTTTTTTGTTTTTGAAGTGTTGTGAGAACAAGAATGTTTCTTTTTTAGCCAATTCCACATACTTTTTGTTACAGGAGAAGATGTGGTCTGAGGGTTTTAGCAGAGGCTAAAACAGGGGAGAACTGGATCTATTTTGGTGGTGTATCAAGTGAATAGGAAATAATCGAAAATGCTGCATTAAAAAACGAGCTTAGCAGCAGCTCCAGGCAAACCCCGTTCTGCAGACAGCCTTCCCCTTACCTGCACAGCACCCAACAGACCGCGCTGCTGGGTGCAGACGTGCAGATTTGATCCATTTCCACCCTTTGGCCAAAATGCATTCCTTCAATCATGCCCTCCCGGGAGCTGAGGTTTCGCATGTAATTGTTTTTCTGGTGGTAAAACGCAGCGTGTTGGCTCCCAGAGGCTGTTGCAAGGCTGTTTTCAGGAGCGTGTGTTGGATGGTGGACAGACGGGTCTTGCCTGGGGCTCTGCTGAGATGCTCTCACACATGTTGGTTAATGGTTAACGGTGGCAGCAGCCTTCTGCCTTGTAGGGACTGTTTGTCCTTTTCCCACCTGCTGCTTATGCTGAAACCAAGCTCAGATTCATCCAGCCCCATCCCAGAAAGCTGTTTCCATCACACCCTGATCGGTGGAATGGTGATGGTGTTTCTTCAGGACCCCAGGTGACAGACACATCCCCACCATGGTGTCCTGTCGCTTCAGACGCACACCCGGCTCTGCCAACAGTCTCGCCTATAGCGATGGGTGGGATGTGAAATGGGTTGAAAACCGGACACCAGATTTTTTTTAGGTTAATCTACTAATGCCAAAGGGTTGTATTTGGCAGCAACAGAAGGGGAGTTCTCATCAGCTTGTATTTCTGCTTTTCTTCCCTTTAAACATCTAATTTTGTACATCACTGTGTGGAATCCAAATAGAGATAATCCTCCCCCAGTTGCCAGCCTAGTCATGCACTATGGAAATCTGTGTGCTGCCTGTGGGAGCTGGAGGGATGTGGGTGCTGTGCTGGTCCAGAGACTATCCGGAGGGGTTTCAGAGGGTAACGGACAGCTTAAGGTCACAAAAAGGGCTGCTGAAGATGTGCAGAGATTTTAATGAGCACTCCTGAAAACAGTGACCTTTCGTATTTACATCTCACTCTGCACTCTGGTGCAGGGCACAGTTGGTAGCTGTTGGAAAATGAAACATTTTGATTGCTGCAGAGGAGAAACTCACAATTTCCCCTCAAAAACTTTCACACCAAATCAATAGTTTTCTGACAACCTATGCAGCCAGAATGACCTTTTGTACTGCAGAACAGTCTGCGATGAACGTTTTTTCTATCAGGGTTTTCTTCTAACATTATGAATCCTGATGGGGGATTAGCTAACACAGCTCATTATCAGTATATATAGCATCAGAGAGGAAGACCTGAAGCTATGCGAGATCTTGAAAACAACCATTCAATGCCAATGAGCGATTTGAGATGCTGCTAGAACCAAAAGCAGGAACTGGGGGCTAAAGTCAGTGCTGATGTTACACCCTGCTATGGGTGAAGTTGCCCCAGGGCTGAATTTGCCTCAAGAGAGTCAAGCCAGAGGGGGGTGAATTAACTTCTAAGAAGCTTGGAGTGAATGAATTATGAGAATTAATTGGTAGGGTCAGCAATGAAATCATGAGTCCCTGGCAGAGGAAACGGGATGCATTTCTAAAGGGCTAAGAATGGCCCCTTTGCTACATTTATGATAGATTTATGGGGCTAAGGTGATGAGAAGGAGGTCAGATAATAACCTTTCAAATCGCCAAGGCAGACCAAATATGCTTTGCCATCGGCCGGGTGCTTTTCAATGCATGTGTGTCATGTTTGGAAAACAAGGCCCCATCTGTCCCTGCTGAAACAGCAGCAACAAAATAACACTGCTCGTGAGGGACATGCCAAAACAGAGAAAGATAATTGAAACATTCAGCCTGGCAGCAAATGGGGATAAAGGCGATAAATCTTGAGAGCACGCTGCCTTATCTCGGGCAGGAGCTGCTGGCACTACTCTTTGGCCAGTGTTTCTCCAGCCTGGGGATGCTTTCTTTGGTGCCCCATTATCCAGAGTATTTGCCTTCAGCCAAGGCCACCAGCTTGGGATAGAAAAAGGGATGATGCTGTGTTGGAAAAGATACGTGTCCCTCCTGCTGCAGCTGTTTTCTCTCCTAAGCAGAGATGCTCTGCACCAGGAAATGGCTGCAGGTGAATGGGGTTTATGCACTAGCCCTGCAGGCACAGAGTCAGCAAAACACTGCAAAACAGGAGGCAGAGAGGGGTGGCTTCACTGGAGGAGGACACAGGACCCCTTACAGAGCTGCTCCAAGGCCATCTAGCATAGTCCTGGTGCTCACACAGAGGGTTCAGGGGGTTGGAAGCTGCTGCTCCATGCTAGCAGCTTCCTACACATTTCAAGAGCTTTTTCTGATGCCTGCACAAGCCACTGATCCCTAGTGATTCTGAAGTTATTTTAACACGAATCAACTCAGAGAAAGTGGTCAAGGAACCCCTATAGTTCAACTGCAAATTTAATATAAGACACGAACTTTCCTTGCAGATCTAAATGTAATTGAAACATGAGCAATAGCGGGAGGGGAAACCTGCAAACAGAAATAGTGTCCTCAAGTCTTCTGTTTACTACATGGTAACAAAGGTACGTGATGCTGCAAAGCTTGTGGCCTTGCCCTGCTCTCACACAAGTCCTGGAGAAGTTATGGAAGTCCGGTGGGAATCCCTGAGTTCTGAACAAGAGTATCCCTGCTTCCCACCTTTCCTGCCCTCATGACAGGCACAGAGAGGTGCTGCAAGGCAACTGGATGATAGCAATCACTTCATTGCTTCCCAGCATTGCACCCCATGGCTTTGGTCACCCAATTTTCTAGGCTCAGTGCCTGCTCTCCCATTGCAGTGTTAAGGTGTGTCTATGATGGATTTTACATCTGCCAGCAGCAAGGCTGAATACAGGGAGAAAAATATAGAGGAGAATGCCATTTCTTCCCCTGTTCCCCCCCCCCATCTGCTCAAGAGCTTGATCCTGCAAGTGTTACTGAGGCAAAACTACAGTCAGTGGGGGAAAGATGTATACCAAGACAGCTCCAAGGTGGGCAGTAAGCATAGAGCAATCAGCTCCTGCCTGTGTTGTTTTATGCTCGTCAGGCAGCAGTCAGAGACTCTCCAGGGAGACCTGCTTTTAATAAGGGGCCAGCATAGCTCCTCACAGGGAGCACGTTGGTTTGAGGTCTCAAGGCATCACTGTAAGACCCCAGCTTGCTATGGAAATGTTGATCTGCTACGGATTACCTCTCTCCTGCAACTCGCAGCCCTTTCTTCCTCTGCTGTAGTCATTTTTCTGCCATTATAACTCAACACCAAAACAGCTTCACTGCAGGCACTAATAGAGCACAGGCAGCAGCCTCCTCCCTCTACCTTCGGGTGGACAGCGTGTATCAGATGGCACCCGGATGGTTTCAGCATGAATCACTCACTGCCTCTCTAACCAACATCCCCATAACCTAAATCTATCAAAAAGAACATAAACCACATCAGAAGCCAGTTCTCAGATGCTCATTTGCTAAGACTTTGGAAATCTCTTATATTAAACAGATTGTCTCTTTATAGGAGTTTGAAGCTGCCCTAATTATACAAAGGGTGGAAAGGGACAATCTTCCATCTGGGAAGGCTGTTTAACTTTTTCTGGCTTCCTAAAAAGCCATTGTCTTGTAAACTGAGCATTCCTTCACTAGCCTGGTAGACACAACATTCCCCATGTCCCAACCAAACGCTGTGCAAGGCCGGCTTTGCTCTCTCAGAGCAGCAGTACCCAAGCTGGATGGCCTCGAGAGCCACAGGCACAGCCCTGCAGGGACCAGAGGATATTACAGGGAAGATTTTACTTCCATGTTATGATAATCCCTGGCATTTTTATTCTGAACCACTAGCTTTTATTTTTAGCTTCCGTCATCTGTCCACACTAACATACTCAGTTTCTGTTTGTGTACCTGCTCTGGAACATGCTATTATACAGTTGATGGTTCTTATGCTCACACTTTGTTGAAGGTAGATTTCTTCCAAAAGGGTTTACATTACTGAAGGTAGCAAGCCACAAAACCAAACCATTGTTGCAAGTGTAATTTGAAGTTAATCTTCATATAATCCACAGTAAATATTTATGTGCGATACAAAAGTGGCTGGATTTGTTTACAGTCTGAAATAGTTGGAGAGAGGATTCCATACAGATTAGTCAGATAATCTGCTGTAATCTGCTTAAAAAGCAACTAAAATGGGTTTTCCTTCACTGAATCATGTTAGCCCTGTGTGCACAGTGACTTCAGATACAGAATAAATTCAAGCACAAAAGGGCATTTACCTTGTGGGTGCTCAGGGCATTGCTCACATTGCAGGAGAGCCATAAATTTCCTCTTCTGCCTTAAAGAATGGGACAGCTGCAGCAACTGAGTTTAAGATGAGATGGGTGTCAGGCTCTTCTATCCCATTGCCTCGCTGCAGCGTTTGAACTGTATTGCCTGGGGCCAAACTGATCTTTGATGAAGCACCTGCAAGGTGTTTGCACAGAAGTCATCCTTTCTGAACTTACTCTTGATTTATTTTGCTCCTTACTAAGGAGGATCTACATGAGGTGCTTCTACAGTAGCATGTTCCTGAGTCAATAAGGAAAGCATCCTGCTGGTCTTCTTGATGTTCCTAAATTCTGTGAGGAATGGTAAGTTATCCTGTATTCTTTACTCCCAAATCAGCTTTGCTCACAAGGGAATTGCAGCTCAAGGTGGAAAAAACACTTTAGATACTCACCATGCTTCACAGTGGACTCTGGCTGATCTGGGCTCTTATGGGACCTGTGTGTCTCCTCTTCACAGGGGCTGCAAGATTCAGTCTTGAACCTCTAGTAACCCAAGGAATTCAGAGCAAATCATGGGCAGCAGACTCAGAGCAAAGGGCTTGGCTGCCAGGTTCCTCTCACGCATGGCTAAGACAGTGTTAAGTCGCGATGAAATCACATTTTGTTCATAATTCACCAACATCCAGAGGTTGCAGAGGGACCCCTCCAAGCCTGTATCCCCAGTGTAGGGACACTCACACAGAGGTGGGCTCATAAAAGGGGGACACCGGCTGCAGGATGAGCGAGTCCCAAGCCCTCTGCACGCCGTCTCTCCAGGATGTAGGCACAAGCCAAGAGAGCAGCCCTGCTAGAAGAGAAGCAGGCTGAGGCAATCCGTCTGTGGGTATGAGCCCCCTTTACTTCCCATTCACCCACCACACCTGGGACCAGCCAGGTGGCTATCAGCAGAGCCCAGTGACGTGGCGGATGGGGTTGTCAATGTCTCCTGCTCCTCACAGGTTCCAAATCCTACCTCCTGCACACTCCATACCAGGCAGGCTGAGCAGCCTCTCCCTGTAACCTGCTCCTCTGCCTGGGTCAGAGCAGTAGCTGCAGCCCAGCTCTGCTCCTGCGGGTTGGGACCCAGAACCTCCCCAGGGAAACCTGGGGAAGGAAAAACACATCTTCCCTCACTCTGTAAACAGCAGCACCCGCAGGAGTGCAGGGGCCAGCCTAGGAAGGGATGTGGCCCATCACCTGTGCTCTGGCAAATGCATCAGCCTTCAGTGTCCGGGCATTCACCTTTTTTTCCCTACCACATATCTCCAGTGCCGGTAGATGATTGCAGTGTGGGTCCCTGTGAATAATACATTCATCCGCAGTCCTTCCCCCACCCCGTCCTCAGCAAGGCCTTCATTAGTTGAATACAGTGGCTCGGCTCCAGCACACACAGCTGCCGTCACTGCTGCAATTCTTTTGCCTTGAGAAAAAGCATATACAATTTAATATGCTCCTGGCACAACAGCTTTTCTGTAGCAGAGGAGGCGGGTTTGTTTATGGCTATTTTGATAGGGCAGCTTTCATCCGGACACAGGTTCTGCCGCATCTCCCCGCTCGCACAAGGCTGCCTTTGTTGGGCTGGTTCTCTTGTTCCTCGGGAACCTCTGGTCATTTCGGTACCTTCTCCTGCCCCCCTGCAAATCTAAGTTTCAAAAAGCCCTCCTTGGCTAATCCTGTATTTCTCTAAAAGCTGAATCCCAGGCTATGAGCCAGAAATGCAAGGCAATAGGAGAGGGTGTGATGCTTTACTGGATATGTGTCAAGGATATGAACCATCCTGCCATCGCATGGGAATTCAGCCCATGGCAGCATGTGCTGGATGCATCTGAGGGTCCATGTCAGTGGGAGCAGAGCTCATGATGTTGCCGGTGGCCATTAGTGGTGACTTACACTTGTCAGGCTTGGGAGCAGCTCTATTGCTTTCCCAGATACCTTCAGCCTCGCCAGGAGCAGCATGAATCGTGTGTGGGGGCATGATTCCCTCCTGACTGCAGGACCAAGACTGGGGCTCTTCCATCTCTGCAGGAGCCAGTGCTAAGAGATGCAGATCCCTCTCTGGCGGCAGTTTCTGCAGTCATCATTACACGAGTTAAACTGTGATCAGTGATACACCTCCCCGCTTCTGCAGCACATCCAGCTCCACAGGAGGGTGGGGTGAGGAGGAGATTCACCTCCGGGCTGGAAAGTCTCAATCAAATAACCCGGAGTCTGCAAATGCAGCCAACTGCTTCTATCTGGGAAACTGCTTGAGCTGCCTCTGGATGAGAAGGAGAAATAACCTCTTGTATTTTTCAGCTGCTAAGTCTGTTCCCTCTTGCTGCCGTAGTGGAAATAAACGGTGGGAGGGTTTAGCCAGCACTAATTCACGGCTGCGTTCGATCTGAAGTCGCTGCGACTTTGTGCTTGGCCCACAAATACAACAGAGAAAATGAAACCAGCTAGAAATACAGCTCATCATCCGATCATCGTAAACACATGGGAACGGAACAGAGTCGCTCTGTAGAGCACATAAATTCCACACATGTGGAGGAATGCAAAGCAGCTATTGTACCCCCTCTTTTGCAGATCCATTTCACTGTTTTCCCAGTTTATCTGGAAAATACATACTGCATGGTACTGTACGTCGTATTTCACTGCTATGCACCATGATGTCTTCTAATGGAACAATCGCCATGCTTGTAGTCTAACGGGAATACAAAAGTGCTTTCAAATAATAACAATACATTTTCTGTATAAAGAGGATAGGGAGTAGCCACTTCCCAGAAAGGCTTGATTTCCCTCAAGCCAGCAGTATGGACATCCAGAGCGCCAGTAACAGCAGCAGTGGTGAGAAAATCCCTACCTCATCATCAGTCTATACATCCTGTCTCCAACTGCCAGCTCCTGCAAAGAGCAGAAGCTGTTACAACCACCAAGGGTAAGGTGAATACACCCAGCGGGTCCTGGCAGTACAAGGCTCGATTTATCCCATCAGGGCTTGAGCGAGGGGCACTTCTTTTGGCAAAGCAACACTTTCGGCCTTGAACTGAAGCTGGGAGTAGAGAGGAGCAGCATTCTCGCAGCCCAGCTACCAGAGACCTTGCAGCATCTGCCAATTCATTCAGCACTGCTGGCCCATGCAGGAAAATGGCATGCTGCTGTTCCATGTTTGGAGACAGTTTATACTGGAATAGGAGCAGTCTTCTTCGGTAAAATGATCATTTTTTTTCCTCCGTGAGAGCTCGTGACTGTTTTAAAGAGAACTCTGCACACTTAAAGTTGCCTCGGCACGCAAGGATGGGACATGTGTTGCAGCCTGCCTGGGCAGTGGAGGCTCTCTGCGATACGTCTGCAGAGAATGAGTTGAAAATCAGGATTAAAACACAGCTGGGAAAGGGCTGGAGCACTCAGAGGGGAAAAGTTACCAGGGCGCTTCTGAGATAGGAGGCAGAGTATGTGCCCAAGGAAACATTCGTGCTTGCCTTTCCTTTCCCAGGCAAAGTGCAGCCTCTTTTCTAAAAGCCAAATCCAGAACTTTAGACATCAGAAGAATCACTCTGGTATTGGAGCCTGATCAAGCACAGAAAACACCTTCAGCCTTCACAAAAATACCAGATGGCTGCACATGCCAGCTCCTTTGGCCAGGCTTTTCCAGAGAAAAGGCCAGCTTGTCGTGCAAGTGCTGCATCCCAGAGAAAACTCCGCCAAGCAGCAAAGAGAAACCCTTGGAGAAGGAGAAGCACTGAAGCTAATTCATTCCCATAACATCGGATTTTCAAGGCTACGCATACGCTCACATCCAAATACGTTCTCCAGAGGGAACTGGGACCTACAGAAGTGACTCTGGCTGTGGAAACATGAGTTTCTGAGCAGGTGTGTGCATTGGAAGAAGGCAAAAATGAGCTCCAGAATTGCCAAATCATTCGAAACAAATCAAAAAACCATGTCTGGGAATGTCAGAGTAGATAATTCAGTCTCTAAACGGTGAGCTGGTCTTCAAAATATCAAATGTGAGCTTTTAAGACGGTTAGTGATCATTGGGTCATAGTATCATAGAATAGTTTGTGTTGTAATGGACCTTCAAAGGTCATCTAGTCCAACCCCTGTGATGAGCATGGACATCAATGGTGCAACATAGAATCATAGAATAGTTAGTGTTGGGAAGGACCTTAAGGTCATTAACATCAGCTACTCGGTCTTCCTACTCTAACTCCCATTTACCTGCAATGGTTTTTGGAACAGTCTCTGGGGACTCTACTGCAGTTGCAGTCAGTTTGTGTTCATGTGGCACTGCCGTGAACAGCAGGCAATGCGATCTCTGGCTCTCTTTAAGGAGATTGTCATGGTTTTGGCTCTGCACAAGAAAATGTTCTCTCTCTCGGCAGCTACGCAGAAGTGTGTGCGAAGAACGAACATGATCTTTCATATACAGGTCAGTGAAAGGATTTATGTACTATTTAAGGCTTGAAACCGAATGTGATGTACACAGTTTCTGCAACCTTTACAACAGCAGAAATGTCACCCTTCGTGTGGTGACTGCTTCTGAAGACCACATACTGCAAGAAAAAACAACCAGCAGCCAAAGAACAAACTGTCACACACGGGGGTGACTTGGCTCTCTGCAACAGCTCCCGTTTTCCATCGACACCTGAACATGTAACACGGTGTCACACTGTGCTTGAGGATCAAGGATTCATATGACTCAACAGCTTTAGGCACCCACTGCCACAATGCAATGGGAATGCTTAGAAGAGCTGACAGTAACCTGATAACACACTAGAGCCTGGTCAGCCACATGGGCCTTGTAAAAATCCTGGAGGTACAATTAGTTTCTATTAAAAAAAAGTCTTTTCTTTTGTCCTGGGACTCCTGAAATGGCTGTGACACGAAACCTACCGAAAAAAGAACGACAATGAGGAGTGGTGAGATGCTCTTTCCTAGGGAGCGTGGGCTGGTAACGTCCTTCTGGAAGAACCTCAGACAGAGTGGTCACTTGATTACTACATAATGTGAGTAATTCTCTGGGAAGACGAGTCCTTCCCTCCTGAATCATAGCAAAGGGGGGAAAAATAACACACTCCAAAAATGGAAAGCTGGACAGCCCTTGGATGCCAGGAGCCGCCCAGGATTCCTGTGTGGGGGCTACCACAGAGAATCATCGAATCACAGAATGGTGAGAGTTGGAAGGCACCTTAAAGCTCATCCAGTTCCAGCCCCTGCCATAGGTAGGGACATCTTCCACTAGAGCAGGTTACTCCAAGCCCTGTCCAACCTGGCCTTGAGCACTGCCAGGGATGGGGCAGCCACAACTTCTCTGGGCACCCTGTGCCAGCGTCTTAGCACCCTCACAGTGAAGAATTTCTTCCGAAGAATTTAAATCTTCCTTCTGTCAATTTAAAGCCATTCCCACTTGTCCTGTCACTACATCCCCTTGTAAAAAGCCCCTCTCCAGATTAGTTGTCAGCCCCTTCAGGCACTGGAAGCTGCTCTAAGGTCTCCCTGGAGCCTTCTCTTCTCCAGGCTGAACAAGCTGAAGAAGCTGCATGGAGTCCAGCAGCCCTGAACGTGGACTTTGACACGGGGGGAAAAGGAGCAGTATTTGTATTTGTTCTTCCTGCTAGCTCTACAACAGTCTCAGCAGCAGCCCTGGGGGCTTCGAAGCTCTACACAGGAGTCCTACAACCAGCTCACATACTTCATGTTCCACATGTGCTTCAACACCTGCCTAAACTGGCATCCAAACAACAACATGAAGGTCCAGGAGACACCCTGAATCCCTGTTTCTTTATAAAGACATATATGGTTACATTTAAACAGAAGATTATTAATCCTCCGGAAAACCAGTTTGGTTTCCATTACTATGTATTGCATAGGGACTCTTGGTCTATTTTTTGTCCCTTTGCATCTGATTATTTTCAGTAGAGTTCAAACTTTTTATGATATGCAGATTTTAACTAGAACATCTATTCATACAGACCTTATTATTCATAAACGCACAACGGCCGCACATAATGTAGAAGAATTTTATTCATACCATAATCCTGTCCCATCATCCACTGCAAATATTACAATTATCTTTAAAATGTCATTGAATATCATTTTGTTCCACTTACAGCATAGGAACCCTGGTGTTAAATGGTTACACTCCTCTTGAAATTACTTATAACAGAACCATAATTCAAACGTTATTTTCCATGAGCTGTAAAGGTTTAAAGCAAAGGATCTGGTGTGTGTGTGTGTGTGCTTGAGTAACTTCTAAACAGCGAGGCTAATACTTGGTGTTTTAACAAGAAATGTATCTTGCATGTTATGCAAAACACTCACCATTTTTTACCAATACAACAGAAATGCAATAGGTAAAAGAACATCCATGAGTGACTGGTAGCCTTTAAAAAATACTTCTTTTAAAAATTGCACAAGAGAATACAAAAACAGTGAAGCAAATCAAAAGTTTTGCAAACACAAACATTTATCTCTCTATATATAGAATGGGGGTCTGCCTACAGAAATGTACGTGATAAAAATTGCAAGGCTGAAAAATGTGAATGGTCATATCTGGTAACAAGTGCAAGAAGCACAACAGAATCATAATAAATAGTAGCAACGAATATACACTGACAGGCCCTCTGAAAATATGCTGAAATAAATTAAGCACCTTGAAGTGATGAGAGGCGTGTGAAGCCGAGAAGCAGTTTGGTCTGTAACGACCTCTGTGGTTACAGCTACTGGAGCATTGGGCCCTCTGAGTGGGACTCGGTAGGAAAGTCCCAAGTTAGTTTTTGTTAATTCTAAAGAAGAAAGCACATTGCATGTCAGTAGTTTTAGCCATGGTCTTCACTAACACCTCTAGTTCTAAAAGGGAGACTGCTGCCTTATTTCATTGCATAACCTTTGGCATGTACAAGACACAGAAAGTTTGTATTTACTCAAATGTTACCCTAAAGAAGAAACAAGAGTTTTGCCACAACTGAGATGCAGGCAGTGCTATTTAGAGTAGCTGAGATGCAGAGCTTTGCTGCTGTTACCAAAGACAACTTTTCCTTCAAGGGAATAGCTTCACAAAGAATCATCTAGATGCTGTCACCTTTGAGGGCTGCACAGCACAGGAAGGTCTGGATCTGCAAAAGGCTCCATCCAAGAGGAGACCTATGCCTAGGCATGGCAGCAGCAACCACTAGCAAGGCTGCCCACGCCTGCAGGGACCTGGGCTCTAGGAGCTTCTTGCAAGATCCTGGTGCTTTTGGTTTTGCAATGTCTTTTGGAGGAGACGCAGCAATTCTGAAGCATGTACTTGGCTTTCAGAAAATCCTTAAAAGTCCTCTAAAATTCAGTCATATACTAATGAAAAGCATTTAAATTTAATTAAGTGGACCTTGTTAAAAACAAACTGTTGTTGTTGCCTCTGAGGTGCACCTGGCACCATCTCTTCAGCATTACATACAATATTCAGAGAAGTGGTTGAGGATACTGCTTCAGATAAATGCGTTTTGAAGCCCACTTAATTCAGCAAGGATGTTCCTGCTGGACTTTTAAGGGAGCTAATGCAAACCCTCATTTGAAAAGATCTGAGGGCAAATAACTTGGGTCCTAAAGGCTTCAGCTGAATTCTTAGAAACCATTGTCCCCTGACCTCTTCACCCGGAAGACTGGAGCAGGCTGTTTGGTTTAGCATATCCTACAAAGCAGACTGAAAGGGCTTGTAACATGGAGGAATATGGCCCCTGTATCTAAGCCACAAACAAAATTTCTCAAAAGCTCTCTTTTTTCCCTGGCTTGCTGGAATGATCAAAACCTTCCTCCAACCTTCCCTCTTAAACTATGCCACTGCCACTCACCCTATGGGATTTTAGAAACCTCCAGTCCAGAACCAGTGAAAAGTCTTTTAAAAGTGACAGGCAGAGGGACATCTCTTGATGAAAGAAGCTTGACAAAAGGTGAATAAGAACCAACTTTAAAGATAATGAAGGAAATAGAAATTCATACGTATTTTAAATAGTTAAAAACACAGTTTCAAGCTGCATGATACAACAACAGGTAAAAATCTTGCCTGCAAGCCAAGAGCCTAATCTTCCAAAGCTAGTCTTATCCAAACAGTTGTCTTCCTACTTACATGATACATGAGATTTGAACTGACATCCACTACGTGACATGAACAGAAAAAATACGTGTAAAATGCACACTTTTAATCTTTTTCCTCATAAAGCTATGGAGCTGCACAGAGCAAACTGCAGTGCACAAGGTCACACAGAGGCAGCTTTCCAGAAGGAATCATTTAGACGGTGAGAGAAATGAAACTGTTGTATCTCTGAATGTTTCTCTTGAGGATTTCGGAGCAAGGACCGAGCACTCGTTCGAAGCGGGGCCGGTCCAGCTTTACACACTTCAGGGGTCCACGTGCCACCACCGTAGCAGCCCGGGGCCGATTGAGCAGTAACGCTATCTCACCTGGAAACAGGGATAAATACACTGTCACATGCTCTGTGACTCTTTTGGTGGGTGCATATTCAGTTGCTTTATTTGTAGAACATCTCCCTGTATGTATCTAATGATAGACACTCTACATAATTCTGTTGACAGTACAAGTGCATCACACATGCATAATGCATGCATGTAAAATGCCTCTGAAAACAAACGCTTTCAGACTGCTTTGCTGGTTCTGGATCTGCCTCCTGTCAGCTGCACTGGTGTAAACCAAGGAAGAGTTTCAGCTCCGCTGCTATCTCTCAGTATAGCTGAGAGCAGTGGCTGACCTACACATAACCCCTCTCGTGTGAAAGAGTAGAACATTAATTAGGACAATGACTACTTGATGTAACTCCACGTGCCTGTCTTTCTGAACCATACGTGAGCTGAATTTTCTTACCAAAATAATCTGATGGACCAAGTCTTCCCACTTCCACATACTCCTCGTTGTCAGACCTGCGCTGCAGAACAGAAGCTGTGCCCTGGGGAGAGAAGTGCAGGGTCAGTTGCTATGCTTTAAAAAGCATTGAGTCCTGAGGATTTCCTTTTGCATGTCACACTCATAGAATCATAGTATAGTTAGGGTAGGAAAGGACCTTAAAGTTCACCCAGTTCCAAACTCCCTGCCAAGGGCAGGGTCTCCTCACCCTAGACCATGTCACCCAAGGCTCTGTTCAACCTGGCCTTGAACACTGCCAGGGATGGAGCATTCAACACTTCTCTGGGCAACCTGTTCCAGTGCCTCACCACCCTCACAGTAAAGAACTTCTTCCTTATATCTAACCTGAACTTCCCCTGTTGAAGTGTGAACCCATTACTCCTTGTCCTATCACTACAATCTCTGATGAAGAGTCCCTCTCCAGCATCCTTGTAGGCACCCTTCAGATACTGGAAGGCTGCTATGATGTCTCCACGCAGCCTTCTCTTCTCTAGGCTGAACTCCATTAATTCTGCTATGGGAGATGACAATTTCAGTTAGTTCCTTGTAAATCAATGAAAGCAATTAAAGCATAAAAAAAAAAAATAATAATCTGTCAGTACTGCAAATGATCTCTCTCTTACAAACTCTTTGGATGCAGACAAATTCAGCTCACTCAGAAGAGGAACAGGTCAGACCTCAGTAACTCCTGTTTAATTAATGCCCACCATGCTGTGCAAATATATGCTTGAATACACTTGAAAAATATGTTCTGGGTGGACACAGCACAAGAGGCACAGAAAAGATTTACATCAAAAGGAATAAAAAAGGCAATTTTCCCAGTCACAACCTTGGGACATGATTTTGTAAGACAGCAACTAGAGTTTATTCCTCACTGGATCATTAATGGATCTGCTGCTGAAATGACTGGCAAAGGGAGTTTTTAATGCCTGTTGCAACAAAAGGTGGTTATTTTTTTAGTGGCTTTGCCCACTTGTGGCCTGTAGTGATATGGACACCTGCGAGTCAGTCGCTGGAGAGATGGAATGTGTCTTGTCTCCACTACCCTTAATAACTGCTGTACTTGACACATGCTAATACATGTCAAAACTCAGTTACAGTCTATTTAAACCTTCAAAGAAGTTTTACATGCAGAAGTATTCTAACCTGGAGGAAATCTTAAATTATTGTGGCATAAAGCTTTTGTAGAGGAATAGAGAAGTTATCTGCTTCTCTGGAAAAAAATCATTTATCTTCTGAGTCCAAAAGCATAAGGAAAGGCAAAACATTAATATATTTTAATGAAATTAAAAATATTTTTAAAAGCCATGGTCTTTAAATAGACTGGACATCCATTTTTTGACAGTGCAGTTGGAGAGCACTGATGTTTTGATGGCTTTGAAGATTTTCAGTTTGGAAAGTAATACTTGAGGGCTGATCGTGCCCCAGCCAGGATAGGAAAGAAGAGAAGACACAGTAATGTGCTAGTAATGCTAGGAAGATTGAGTCCACTTATTGGAAAACATCACAAACCTCCCTCCAGTGCAAAGTATCCACTGCAGATTCACTGGCTGCAAACATCCTGCAGCTTCCTTCCACCAAAAGAAACCTGTGCGCCTCTGGGTATGGGAGGGAGCCTGAGGAGACACTGAGCAGCCTGAAACACCTGGGCTTCAATGCAGTTAAAAGGCACTCAGTGCTCTGCAGAACCAGCCCTTCACCTTTGCACTGTGTTTAAATACACCCTATAGTATCCCAAATATCGTCTCTGAATTGCAAATCTGAACAACAATGTAAGAGTGCTTAAGGTCTAGCTTTTGCTCTTCTAGGACCTGGAAGCCCAGGAATAACCAAAAGCGGTAGAATATCCACTATTATGTACCAATGTTCATAATTTGCTTTCTTCTAAACAAGCACAACTAAACTACTGTAATACCATTGTATTGCATCATGTCCTATTTCATAACAGGGTTATTTTTAAGCCCTTATACTTTACAAATAGCTGAGCTACTCTCTAGATTAATTTATGTGCTATAGAAATGAAAAGGCAAATCTTATTTCTCCTGTCAAGCTTCCAGCAAGAATTCCTTATCCTTGATACAACTAAATTGTCCCGCCAAAGCTGCTGTTTTCCAAGATCTTCCAGTAAATCTGCAAAGGCATGAAGATACAAAGACAGTGTAATGAGGTTTCTTATTCACACTTACTGCAAGCTTTCAGAACAAACACACATTCATATGCAGCATTCTCAAAAATACCCCATAAAGGGAATAATGCACATATCAACCTTGCTCTTGCCAAATGTCCGATCAGGTGCAGCTCCCTACCTTGCTACTGTTGGATGGATTCAGCTTCAGAATCACTTCCAGCCCCTGTCCTCCTCTCTGTCTCATCTGGAGCCTGGCAAAAACCTAACCCCTTGACCCAAATAGCTGTTTGCAATCCATGTCTCCCGTCTCTTTCTCAAAACTATTTTTTTAAGAGTTTATTACAGATGTTTTATTACATAAAACAAAAAAAGAATATCCCCAAAGTAATCATATTGACTGCCCAGGTCAAACGAAGAAAGGACTCAATTCCCCACCGCCCACCTTGAGCACATTGCCATGAAGTTAATCACAGTATCAAGGAATATTGCTTTCATCTCCCCACGTGTCAGCTTTTATTGTGGCTAATATTTCTTTGACAGGATCCATTTGATATAGGACTCTAATAAGTCAGTCTTCCGAAGCAATTTCTTCTACTGTTCTTCTACAGTCGGCCTTTTTAATCCAAGAAACACCATGATATCTGTTGGAGGACAGATGTGTCTGGCCTCCACAATAAACACTGGGCTTGGCAGGATAAAGCAATGCATATTCCAGATACATATTTTTCCATTCTTGTTTTAACAGTCACATAGGTTTCTCCCATTGCCCAGTGAGAACAGGTCTATCACGGAGCAAAAGAAGTTTCCTGAAAGCCTGACAGTGAGCACCCAGATGTAAGATCTGATTACACTGCCTGGCCTCATGTTGCACCAGCCATCAGCTCCACAAGTGCATCCTGAGCATTGTCAGAGTGACCTTCACGGGAAGACTGCTCACACCATGAAACAAAGAAGATATATTTATAATTATCTATCTGTATCACCTTCACTTTCTGTGTGTTATCTCTGGAATCAACACTATTCTAATTGTATTAGAGGAAGAGACCAATTGCAGACAACCAGTGTAACCAGGGAAAAAATAATACAGAACAATCCTTTATTATCTATATACCTAATGAAGTTGTCATACTGAATAAACTCAGTGCTGGCTCCTATCCTGACTCCCATCACAGGTTTCATGGTTGTATTTCATTTTACTTTACTTGTCAAATCTTTTCAACACAGTTTTTGAGCTTTTTATCCTTCTTGTGCTTTCACAAAACTTAGCTCTTCTAAATGATAGGACTGAACAAATCTCCTGAGCTCTGTCCCAGGAGGTACGGGCATTATCTGGCAAGGATTCAAGGGGTTTATCACTCTCACTCCCAAAAGCGTTTGGTCTCAGTGGGAAAGATTTCCCCTTAAATGGCACACAAAACTTGGCAAGATCATTCTCTCTGAAATAAATTGCAGGATCCTAGGTTTGCAGGATCAGGCTATTTAGTGCTGCTCAATTTAAAATGCTGTCTTGTACACTGATGGCCGTTTCAGGCTCCTACACCAGCAAGCAAAGCCTACAGAGCACAGGCTCAAAGACTGTTGAGAAGTTTGACACCACCATTCAATAAATCAGCACTTTGTGATAATATTAAACTGAAAGCAGACAGGCATGTCTTTTGCTAGCAGACACTTGGGACTGAAATTATGATCTTTGGTGGATCCAGGAATATTCCCTTTCAGTCACTGAGGAGCGCCTGTATTCCCAGGAACTGATATCATTAACCTTCTCTCCTCTTCTCCAAGTAAACACAGGCATCTTATTGCAAAAACAACAAGAGCAGCAGTTCCAAAAGCAATGTGCCATCAGCACCTCTGCCATCCTCACCCCACGCACCTGCTCACTCCCTCGATATCACTGCTCTTTTGGCCGTGCTAAGTATTTACTTGACTCTTTCAAATGCATTAGTAGTTTGTTTTGTAAAAATTTATGGCTCAGGTACAGCACGATAATTTAAGATATACAAAATAAATTAAAGTTTATAATCCATGAGCTCCCATCCTCTCCAAAGTAATGAGTTTCACTTTTAAGCTATCAGACCATCCAAATGAGTGACACATCCTACAGCATAAAGACAGTGACCCATCTGGATCAACACTGAAATTCCCATGCCCTACCCTGCATGTACTTATACGCACTAGCTGCTTCAGGAGCCCTATTTTCATATCTAAGTAGGAATTCTATAGCCAGCAGTTGGCCTAAGTAGCCTGGCTACAAAAGGCAAATGTTTTTGATGCTAAAAACTGAAATCCTCTATTTTTAACTCTATTCCAGCTCAGTGGATCAGACAAGATCATGCAGTGGACACCTCTGGGTGGGACAGACTGTGCAGTGTGGTCCTTCACCAAAGGCAGGGGGTGGGAATGGAAATTCAGCACTGTTCAGAAACTTTCTGGTTTAAAAGTCAGTCTTGTTGATGTTTTGGTTTTGCTGCTCTAACCTCCCATTTTAGCAATCAATAAAAAATACAGTAACGCTCCATCTGTAATAAAGTACAAATTTATCATTACTGAAATTGAAGACTATTTTTTCTACGGTGAGTGTATGCAACGTCCATGTCTATGTCCTTTTGATACACTAAGTATACAGAATAAATTTCTACTTTTTAAAGAAAAGAATTTTCATTTTCCTAAACAGGAAGTTACTATTTCTATTTCCATTTTTATTTCATATTTTTACTTACTCTTTTTTTAAAGAAAAGCACAGAAGACGGTGTTTTTTTCCCATGCCCTCAAAATGTTACACTTATCCTAGTTTTGAGCTTAGAAAGTTTTCCTAACCTATTTTATTTTTCTCTTCTCCATCCACTAGAAAAGAGCAGTGCAGTCTATAGAATTAGAGATGGAAAAGGTCAGGCCGATCCATCTGCTATTGCTATTAACTCTGTCAATTGCTATTATGAACATACCTTTGCTCTTTCTCACTTTGTTAATCTGCACACTCTATAATTCACACATTCAAAAGATAAGTTTCCCCTCACTCCGAAGTCACACAAACCCTCATTATATGTCCCTATTAAATCTTTGCAAAAGTTACTACAAAAGATGAACTAAGAGGCTGTGAAGTGGTATAAAAGTCTCTTGTTCACACAGCGAAGCAGATGGGGCTGGATAGAAGCTACAGGAGATCTGAAATGAATTAAAGGATCTTTCACACAGTATGATGCTGGGAGTATTTTATTTAATTGCAGTCAAGATGAGGTTTGTGGAAGTAATATCTTTTGTTAAACCAACAAGCATAGCTATAAAAGGGAGAAGAGCCTTTTGGCACACATGCCTTTCTTCATGTTGCCTATTTCTCCAGATACAGCTAATAAAATATGCCACTTACCTATCTACAGACACTGTCTGGGCAATGTTCTTACACTACTGAAGTTGCAACCATAATAAGTTACACCTTATTTAATCACATTTACCTGCTTATTGGTTCATACATGCAACTAAATTATTCATAGAGCACCTCCAAATCATTACCTTAAGGAGAGTCAAAACCTACAGCTCCCAATGCTACGAAACTCCTAGAAACAGAGATTGCCTGGTGAATCTGCGAGACCTGCTAAGATCTGTCAGCTGATGTTTCACCTTCCACCTTGAAAAAATAATCATTTAAATCAGTTTGGTTGCCTGATGTGAAACCTCAACTTTGGTCCAGCTTGGCAAACTTTACTTTTAGGACTATTATGTATGATGTACCTCTTGTAATGGCTGGTGAATGGGAAAGGGCTGCAAGAATAGACCTCAGGTTTGCACCCAGCTGAAAAAGTGGTGATTGTTTGGTTTGCTTATCTCTAGCAAGTGAGTTCTTTTCTGCATCCCTTAGGGTTCACTACAGATTACAGTGTGAGACAATGCCCAAGCAAATGAGCTACTGAGAGCTTCTGGAAGCAAATATACAACATTTTACACATTCAGCTTTTTTAATTTGGGCATGGCTCTAGAAATCTTGAGTGCCACTGACTGCAGTGGATTTTCAGAAAGCCAGGACGTTTGAAGTATCATTAGGATTAATAAGACAAGGTCAAATGAGCTCAAAAGGCAACACTAGTCCCATACAATCTCCTTGGGAGAGAGCAGAGCTGCAAAAAGTGCCTTTACAGTGCAACAATCACTGTGTCAATACATATAATTATCATTACATTGTCATTGTAATATTAATGCATCATAATCTTACTGGCTACAATTCTCAACAACACTGCAATCTAGCAAAGGTGTAAAGCAAATGTCACTAACCAGCTGGCACGGATCCTATACATTACCTCTACACACATGATATCAAACAATCTGCAGTTTGCTGTGCGTACCAGCTGTATCACACCTGAGTAACACTACGGTATGTATGTCTAAACTTTCACCGCTTCTGCTATTTAGGCACATTTATATCAGTTTAGGAATAATATCCAGACTCAAGAGGAACAAAGCCGTCTAGAGCTGTCACCAAAATAGCCACAAACATAAAGGTACTTTTAAAATCACTATCAATCATAAACCAAGTGTAGCTTAAAACAGCAGAAACAACTGAGCCACAGGGCATTTCCTAGGGATATAGGGGAGGCCAGGGTTAAGGCCCAGACATGACTACACCCAGCCCATCATTAATCACCAGGAAACGCCTTTGTCTTGATCATTCAGTATTTAGAATCATAGATGTTTGACATGGGAAGACCTTTTCAGCAGTTTTGTTCATCCTCCTACTGCAGTATCTCGACAATTTTCCCTTTCAGCGTTCCTTTGATACAGACTACATTAAACCTATGCTGTAGCTGTGTATTCCCCTTGAAGTAAAAGAAATCTGGGTATTAGATGCAAGAAGACAAGATTCAGGCAGAGAGAGACCAGTAAACACAGTGAACAGCCAAAAGAAGCAGAATACACTGCACCAACTGCAATTTGCTTCATGCATGGAGACCCCCACAGTACTTAGGCAAAATAAAGAGGGTTTTGCCCAGAGAATAAAAAAAAAAAAAAAAGGGACTTTTGTTGTTGTTGTTAGGTCTTTTCTGATGAAAGGCTCTTCAGAATCAAAACATTAAGTTTTATAGTCTTTTGACTTCAGAATGTTGCCCTTGAGCCACAGCTGCAGAGCTCACGCAGGCATCCAATAAGGGTGTATAGAACCACAGAATCACAGAATGGTTTGGGTTGGAAAGGACCTTAAGATTATCCACTTCCAACCCCCCTGCCATGGGCAGGGACACCTCACACTAGACCATGACACCCAAAGGTCTGTCCAACCTGGCCTTGAACACTTCCAGGGATGAAACATTCACAACTTCCTTGGGCAACCTGTGCCAGTATCTCACCACCCTCACAGTAAAGAACTTCCTCCTTATGTCTAACCTATATCCACGTTGAGGGGGGAACTCAGGACTTCGTTAACCATCATCACCATCCCCCATCATCAGATGGAGGGACACCACAGTGGCCTTTGTGCTTCCCAGCCTCAGTGGTACTGGAGTCCCATTCTTGTCTTCCATTCCACTAGCTGCCAACTGGGACTGGGAAGACTGGGAGCCAGGGGATGGTGACAGAGGGATACGGATACCATCTCTGAGCCCTGGGAGGAGCCCCTTGCCTGGGGTGTGATCCTCCTTGGCTAATTGTCCTGGCTCCATGCCCAGAAAGCTGAGAAGCAGTTGCACCACAGCCCAGCCTTTGGGGTCCCTTCGCATTTTTATCTTTACCTCTGTTCTAGGATTTTAGTTGTCCCTTTTCTTACACATTCAGTCCACCTGTCGCAGGGGTAACGAACCACCCAGTAAAGGTGGGCTCAGATGCTGGATTTTAGTGAATCATCTCAGTGATACTTGGCCTTGACTAATCAGAGGCTTCTGTGGGAAAACAACTGAATTAATATTCATCCCGGTGCCAAATTTTAAAGACCGTCTGTGCCAAGCACTCTGGATTATTGGCAACAAGGCACTGCTTTCCTCCCTCAGACATGTCAGCCTACAAAGCAATAAAAGTCACAAAGGGAAAAAAAAATGTTGCATTTTAGAGATTCTTTCTTTCTACAAAGCTAGCCATTATCTTGACTCTCTCTGAAGCCAGGAAACATCCACTGAGTCAACATAAAAGTGATTCTGTAATGGGTTATTCATCAACTGTTCATATTTGTGACTGACCTGACAGGGCTCATCTCCTGGAAGCAGACACTGCAGAGCGCTAACACCTACAGCAGGGGCAGGGTTGAATGTATGGGAGAGAAAACAAGAAAACAGTGCTGAACCTCCCTCACCCTGCCCACAAAATCCTTTCTGGTGAAAATCGGTTTTAGCTGTTAATGTTGTTTTACGGCCCAATTACTCCTACCACCATCTGCTTCTTTGTGAAAACATTCTGTAGATGCTGAAATAACCAGACCAAGCAAAAGGCTGAGACAGACATCGTCACTGAAGTCTCATAACTAATGCTGTGACCAGGGCTGGGCAAGCAGCTGTGGCCAGCCAGAGCAACAGCTTCTGTGTGAGCCATAAAACTTGGAGCAAACAGGGGGAAGGAGAGAAGAGAGTTTTATCACAGAGATCAGGAAAATCCCCCACGGAAAGCTCTCTCTAAGTCCTTCCAGTTGGTGAATCTTGTGTATTTTATGGACCAAATTCTGAAATTCAGAAGAAAAAACCTCATGCACTCAAAGATGCCTCTTCCTGGAGCACACTGTGGAAAGCCTTGCATGCTCCACAAAATCCACGCTACACATCTGATGAATGAGCCCTAAAAGGTATGTACTTTCAGCAAGCCTGCAGTCATCTCAATGGTGCCTTTACGGAAGAAGGACAAAAGCCATCACAGTAAGCGACAATTTTAACATGATCCAGAGAAAGGGATGAACTCCAGAGCGATGAGGAAATTCCCCCTTCCTCTTCCACCATGTTAGAAAGCACTATATTTCAGGACTTGTTTATACTGCTGTGTTTTTGCTTAAAGACAAAGAAGCACTTCTGAGGACAGAGCTCCTAGCTCCTGAGAGAGCAGATGCCTTTAATTTCAGTTTAGATTTAATGTGCCTTGGGCCATAAAATTCTTGGTCACATTGACTAAGTGCTTTGAATCAGGGCTTGTGAGCTTGGTCTTCAATGCCAAAAGAGCTTATAAGGATCCTGAAAACCTTGAGGGGTAAACAGCCTGTGCTGCTCTCCTTATTGACAGAGAGGTGTTTCATTACCTCTCTGCTTTTGCGGACTTCCACTGTAGGAAGACACTACTGGATAAGACTAATGACAGAAGAGTCAAAGCATCAACCATACCTTAAAGCAAGTACTAACCAAGTAAAAATCCCAGGCTGTTCTGAACAAGGAGAAAATTTAGCACTCTTGATTTTTATGAAAATTGAAATGGAGCATGTGTATATATTAAGAATTAAATTGCCAATTACTAACTTCAGATTTTACTTCTCTGTACACCAAACGATCTTCCAGTTTTCCACGTATCCTATAGTAGTAAAAGGCCAGGGTGTGTCTACATTTCCAGCATAAACTTCAATTTTATGGGTTTACAAATCAGATGTTTTAAATTACAGCTGAATGAGACTGAAGACTCCTACACAAGTTGTCATGTTGAAAGAGAACTGGGGAAACATTCATACATTTTTGTGCTGGGTATACCATGTGCAAAGGAGAGGTTATGAAAAGTACTTTTAAGCTTTTGAGAATAGTATGGCTACACTGCATCCTCCCAGTTTTGCTTCAAGACCTAAGTTTACCAACGTCCTAGTGACACAGAGTAACACAGCATGTCTTGCATGTACCTCATGATGCTGGCATAAGCAGTGTTCTCACCAACATCCTGGAAGACCGCTAGCATATCACTCTTCAGCTGCCATTTTAGCCCTTTGGGACTGCTGATAGCATCATTCCTGGGATGGCTTTTATGTTACAGCTAAGGATCAGCAGTTCTTGGGCTGCTTTCCAAGAGAAGACAAATCCTTTGGACTGTGTAGCCAAAGACTGCAAATATTCCTTTAGCCAGTAAATAATCTTGCATTATTATTATTTGCCAACCTTTAACTTATGAAAGGCTTTAATACAAAACAAGGGAAGAAATAAGCAAATTTCAGTCAGCAAGACAAAGTGTAAGTGACTTCTATATAACCTGCAGTAGAAAATAATACCCACCATTCTGGAGTGGATAAAGGATGGTCAGTTGATGTGTTAGCCTGGGATGCTGCCCATGGGGCTAACACAGCTCCTCTGCCTTAGACTTTCTGTGAGCAGAATCATGAGGGTCCAGACCTTCAAGATGCCTAATTCTTGTTGATTGCTCTCAGAAGGAATGAAGAACTATCTTAATTCTTGTGCCTGTGCTTCAGACTGCACCTTGCAACACTAGCATTGCTTCATGCACCTCATCAAACAGGTGTAGTGAGAACAAACCCCATGGAGTTCATGAGATGGTCATGTAAGACATAAGTATCTAAGAAACAAGCTGGTTAAAAGGCTTCCTGTTTACATATACCACAGCTATTACATGTCTTAAAATTATTTAGGTGTATCTCATGGATGTGCCGGTCCAACTAAGATTTTTTTCCCATAACAACTGGCTGTGTATGTTGGTTTCACATTGTTTTCTTACCCATCAGACTGTTTAAAAAAAAAAACGTAACTTTCTTTTCATATACAAAAGCTATCTCATTTTAATGGTCTTGTAGAAGGATGATGCAAGAGGACTTCATTCGGATTGTGGACTCAAGATTGACTCATGACTGGGTTTGACAGTATTTTTTTAACTGTACATTTTTAAACTATTATCCGTTATTCCCCAGTCTCTGGGTTCATAGCAGCTCACAGAATTTACATACAGTTGTCCTGGTTTCTGCCACAAATGAGGAACAAAATCTGCAAAGTTCTAAAAAAGCCTAGAAATATTGGCTAATCTGAAGTTTCACAAAACTGTTAAGAAAATGCTTCATTGTACATCACTTCTGAGGTTTCAGATTTTGCATAATTTACTGTAGGTGACTGCACTGTGATGGTTATTAGTGGGGCTAAAAGAAAGAGCTGGAAGGAAGAGCCAAAAGCTGCAGTCACTGACTGACAGGTCCTTCATGGCTGGTGGGAAAAGGAAGGGGAGCAGCCAGTTGCTTCCTATTAAACACTGTCCCTTTCTGATGGGAGAGATAAGGATGTGTTCAAGATACACACATGTATATTGCATGTGTAGGCACCCTGATCCATTGCCCATAGAAGTCAAAGTTATTCTGAGTTTAACAAGATCTCAACTAGGGAGATGTTTCAGTCCCTTTGACTCAGCAAAACACTTCACCTCCATCCCTAGCCAAGATGGGACCCAATCATTCACCTAACTTCCAATCTTTGATGTCAGCTGGCCATTAAAAATGACATCCTGACCACAGATGAGCTTTGTAGCAGAGTCAATGGAAAGGCTATTTCTTCAGCACAACTAGGTGGTATCAAAAATTGAATGTACCTTTCCTGTAAGAGCTCTACAGGAAACAATGTCTCTGCAGTTAAAATAAGCAAAGTTCAGAGCCCTTAGTGACTGCTAGTTATGTTATTCGGTGTATGTTGTTTATTAGGTATATTAGGAGTCGCTGTAGACTGCCTTTGACAAACATTTTTGGTATCAACAAAATCACAGTAACACTAAGTAGTTCAGATTGCAGCCTTTGAAACTCCTTTTCTAGACAACATTCATCTTCCTAATTAATTATTAATCACACTGTGTTTTTAAAGAGATTATCAGGTGTGATAGCAGAGTGTGCCTAAGGCAGTGACTTCATTAACCATACGGAAGAAGTTTACTTTGTAGTTCCCCTGCCTGTCGCAGGGGTAGGTGCCAAAGGGGTCTCTCTTAGGTTAGAAAGTCAAAGAGCAACAATTTAGAGCAGGAAACAATTGGGCTATTATTTTGCTTTTTTCTTTTCCTTCTTAAGGAGCTTTTAAATCATAAATCTTCAGATGCTTGTGCAATTTAAGACTCTAGTCGACTTTTCCTATGAAAAGGCCCAATTCTGTGAAGAACAGAGTGCCCTTCCGAGTCAGACTAAGGCCCTTCCTCTGTTGGTGCATGTTACCATGGTAGGAAGAGTTTACAAACACTGTTCCACCTAACAAGGCTTTGAACTGCATTTGTGCAGAGACACTCCACAGCGTGCCAAGAGTGTCAGCGAGGCTGGAAACACTGATTTCACCTACAGGACAGTATCTCAAGTATGCTCTCAGCAAGAACTCGCAGCGGATCCTGCCCAGACCAGAGCCAGTTTGTGGCCCTGACTTGAAACGTCAACAGCAGCATGAAAGCTAGCAGCCCCCTGAGGACTGCAAGACTGTTTTCAATGTGATCTGCCAAGAGTAGTGCTGGACAAATACTTATTATCAATTAATTGGATTCATTTCTGTCAATGAGGCAGCTCCACGTATCAATTCTGGAAGGATTTCTGTACTATCAATGATATATTTTTCTCTTATTTGTCAGTTTTGCTATACCCATTGCCTGATTTCAGTACTGATGGATACTCTATGCCTTATCCCATTAAGATTTTGCTCACCTTGATGAAGTGTCAGTAGGATTATTCCCACTGACGGGGAAATGGAGGGTAATGTTTTGCCCACAGACTGGACTGATAATACAGATGAGACTGAAAATCAGATGCTCTGACTCTGCCTCCTTTCTAACCAGCAGGATAATAACAAAGAACACAACACCCCAGCTATTCTGAAGAGCTTTTCACAAAGGAGTTGCAGTGAAGGGTGTAACTTAGCACTAATCCGTGATTAAATATACTAGTTTTTAAAGTTAAAAACAAAAATCTGATGTGAAACTATGGGTCCATTTCTCCTTGAATTTTCTCCTGTGAATTATCTTCTATTTTTAGGTGTTTTATTTTTAGGCTGCTGCTGCATGCTATCGCTGGGCAGCTCAACCAACTATTAATTGGAGATGTTTTACTCCTCATGCAGTTTTATTTCGTTGCTTTCTGCACCACTTAAATCAACCTGTCCTCCAAGGAGATGATAGGCTACGGAGAGAACATTTAAAGGACAGTTACAAGCTGTACTCTTCAGGTGCAGTGTGGCACTATTACAAACCTTTTGCTGTTCTCTTCTCCTACACCTGCGTACGTTTGTGTCTGTGCAGGCATTTTTCTTAAGCCATGTCAAACTTTATGGAGTATTACGACCATATGGCAGCAGTTCAGCAAGCTCTCAGTATGCAGCTGAGATTAGAAGACTTCCTGAGCACAGTCAGTGGAGTCCCGTGACAATATCCACGTGCTGTATACAGTGCTGGGTCATGACAAGTAGATCCAAACGGTCTGACATGGGGAGGGGTGGGAGCTGGAAAACCCAGCAGGGCACTTGATGGTGCAGGTCCCTGCATTTTTGGCAGCTGCATTATGGACTTCAAGGTACTGTGCCACCCAGCCAAGTTCGAAGCTGAACTTAAAAGAGCGGTACATGATCATAACCGCTATTTTTAATACTATTATCACTACCTGTCTCAGTAACCTAGACAACAGCAAAACTCTCATTACTTTCCAGTTTCAGAGCACTACTACACTAGCTTGAACTACTGTTGGAGCTGAAGTCAGTGGCAAAGCACGAGTTGGGAATAAAATCAGCCCCCGTTCAACTGGCATTTCATTTAAAAAGACTTCCATTTGCTGGGATATTTAACTCCACAAAGCTCACGTGCCTTTGCAAGCTACCACTTTAAAATGCTAGCTAAAAATATTTGCGTTATCTGAAGTCAGATGCATAAATCCTCCCTACTGCTGGGTACACAGTGTGGCAGTGTACAATACAACTGCAAATTTATTTGTTAGAAACTGTACATCTGTTATGATTTACGCTTGCCAAAATGTAATTCTTTATGGCAACAATTGTTTCATGGTGCTTGAAGTTTTTCACCTCTGTGCCAGGAATCTCATATGGGATAATTCCATGACCTTGGAATCCAACAGATACATTCCACATCTGTCTGGTCTGGGAAAGCCCAAGTTTGTTGTGTGAAAACCATAGTGGGAAAATAAGACCTGGAAAGAGCTGAAAATACAGAAACTACAGGGCTGCTTCTTTTTTGCTTTTCCCCCCTTTTAATTGCCAGTTTCAAGTGCAGTAAATCAATCTCACAGAAGTGGTTACTTTGCTTTTGTAAGCAGACATTCACTTCTGATCCTATCTTCAAATTAAGGAATATGGTATAAACATTAAAATAATTCTATCTATGGAAAAAATCACAGCCTTTAAATTTTAAAACTAAATCTTGTTGAAGGCTGTTTAAGATTTGAATGGAAAAGCACCCGACCTACTGCAAGCAAACATCTTACTGGTGCCTGTGAAGATTTAAAATGGCAGAAAAACTGTAGCTGTCTTGGAATCTCAGAATAATACTTTTCTCATCAGACTTTTTAACAAAAAATGAACCATGAACAGCTTTGTAAGCAGTGAACTTAAAAACCCCTGGTTTCCTATGACTCTTCCCTGTGCACATTTTCTGTTATTCTAATAATTTGCCTGAGCTCCTGCTGCAGCCTTCCTCTCCACAGAGCCCTGTGGCATTTTCACACACACAGCCTGCACCTCAAATAACCTGCACCCTACTATGATCTGTGCAATTGGAGATAAGATGGTGGACAGAAAGCCATGAGAATAGGTTACACTTAGGAAAAATGCAGAAAATACGAACATGCTTGCTTGACAGAAGTGGGAGACTAAACATGCTTGTCCATACTAACTAGGATGACATTCCTGGTTTAAAGCAGGAATTGCTGTTCTGACCATCGCTGAGGCTGAAGTCTCCCTTTCAAAAGGGTTTCATGGCTGATCTTCAGCCTGCAAATCCTGAAGGTGCCAACTTTCTCACAGGCTATAAGTGCAAGTTCTGCAGGACCAATATACTTAAAAGATCACATCCCAAAGTAGTATCACAGAGGAAGGCAGCATTGCAAGATAACCAGAAATGAACAATTAATTGATGAAGTTCATAAAAATCTGTGCTAGAAATTTAAAATCCATGTGTGAGTCCCGGGTGTCTTAGAGAAGCTTTTATGGTAGGAGTCATAAGATCCCACTTGGAACCAGTATCTCTGATGCTGGTGCATCAAAGCTTTGTAAATTGGTAACTGATTTGTCTAAGGCATGCCACGAATGACTGTGGTTTATAATAAATTAGTACCTTGTCCAAAAATAGTGTGGCAAAGTTTAGCTTTGTACTACTGAACATACTGTGCTCTGAAGGAGACTGCATTCTGGTGATATATGAAATGGTTTTTGCATATACAGCAGCCAAACAAATTGGCTGCATTTCTAGTTTTGGATAGTAAGGCCATAAACATCAAAAAATATATGAAGGAAGCTAATGACTTTTCAACATATTGTGGCAACAAACCAGCCAAAACTACTTTTAACCAGTTTGTAGAGTAATGTGTTCCTGGCGGCTCACATCAACTCTCCTGCAGAAAAGTTTAACATCAAAGATGTAAACTCCCATGAAATCAAGTTTAAAATACAAAGCCTAAAGTATGTGTGAAAAGGCAGAAATACTAGTGCAGCACAAGAAATAGTTGATACTGAGTGTTCATTCTTTAATGTAGAAAAATACAGGCAATTTCCAAAGTGAGAAGCTATGTTAGATTTATAGTGGGTGAGGTGAGCAGATACTTTATGATTATGCAGTATGCAGTGTTAATACTTTTGTACCCATTCAAGTCTTACCAGCTGTTCCATGAAGGGGGGAATATAAGGGCCCTTGGTTATTCTTAAGCAAGCTGCCAATTTTCCACATGGGATTTGATGGCTAAGAAAATTAGGTTTTCCTAGTCTCATGCTGCTGCAAAGAATAACAGCACATTCAATAACACTAGTAGAAATAAAAATCCATTATTTCTGGAGGAAAAAATAAAAATAGTTTATGTCCTATATTTTTCTCATATACTAAATATCTTGCTAATAAAACAAATTCCCTATCTAATATCTAGCCTCTTGTATTCTGACACTTGCTTTGAAGGGACACTGCTCATCACATATTTAAAGTTCCTTACTTGTGTGGTATACAGGTGCAATTATTTGCACTAACAATTTTGTGAGCATGACAAGAGAAACTCTTTGTTCATAAATCAAATACATATTTCCAACACTCAAGGAAAGAAGGATGGAATTTTAAGTGTCAGATATTATAAACTCAGTTTTGGCTGTCTTGGATAGAGGCACCCGTCCAAAAAAACACAGATAAGGAACAAGCAAAGAAAAACCTTCTGTCCTCTAAACCATCTGGAATTGGCACTGTACAAGCCCTTTATCACCTGAGTGGGGCAGGGTCTTTTTCATCCTAAATCACATCAAAATACAGTTGCCTGATGGAGCCAGAGATGTATTCTGCGTACATACAACGGGATTCCAAGGCAACAAACCGTATCAACTTCTTAAACCAATCTGACCCGCCTTCTCCCACAGTGAGGGATTCAGATTACCTCTTAACTCCTGTGCCACCACCTCCTTGTTGCTGGTCATGTAACATCTGGCCTGGCATGTGCACTTGAACTGTCACCACACAGCCATATGTTGGTCATTCACGCTATATATTTGTGTATGAACACTCACAGCTGGAACTGAAAAGCTCCTACTTCAATACATACACAGTCATATCCTAATGCTGCCTTGTTATTCTTAGGCTGAGTCTCTTTATCTTTTTATAACTTGTTATATCACAGCACCTAAGTATTTGCATGAAATACCAAGGATCCAAATATTTATGCAGAGAGGGAGGAAAAACCCCGTCAGCATCTGTTTGCAGAAGTGAGATGGTGGAAGTGAAGTGTCAGATAATCTCCCAAAAAGATGTCAGCATTTTCAGCTGCCTGACAGATCTGTCTGCCTGAGTGAGAGTAAACAAGAAAATGGCTCAGCCATTTGGACTAAGTTTAAGGCAAAACAAAGAACAAATTATCCATTTCAGATCAGGTCTCCTGCTCCAGTTTACAGATGTTCATTTGTAATTTCTCCTGCAAGTCCCTTTGGGAACAATGATCAGTGCACTGCATGGCTGGTCAGCCTGTTTGAAGTATTGGCAATTTGGAATGAGAAAAATCTCATGTAGAAACCAAACCTTCAAACAGTAAAGACACTAGACACAACTGAAAATTCCTCTGCATCTTCAATTTATTGGAAATTAGGGATCCTTCCACTTAAGAAATTTCCATGGAACTGGTGTCTGAATTGATTTGAATTTTAAGTCATCCTCCTGCTTGCATGGAGTTAGTTCAGATTTATGCTAAAGGAAGAAATTAAACCAAACCCATATATCTTTTAATACAGTCTTGCTCTTCATGAGGAAATGACAGAGCTTATCAGGATTCCAGTCTTACCTCTGTAATAATGAAGAAGTCATCACCGGGCTCTCCCTGCACAACAATTTTTTCCCCATCTTCAAACTGGACAGGTTCCAGAGCATCAGCCACTGTCAGCCGCTCCCATTTGTCCAGGGACTCTAAAATATTGAAGATCATAAAGCTTTATTATAAGAGACTCTAACTTTGGTTGATGATTTGTATCTAAACTGACAGCTCTGCTGTGCCTGGTTCTGTTATAAAAGAAACATTTCTTTCATCCAGGCACTCTGCACGAACCTCCAGTTGGGAAACATGAATGTATTTATTCTCTGTGTCTTAGACTTTAGTAATCACACAGATAATAATCTTGAAAGTTGGACACGAAAAGTTGGCTCCAGTTCCCTATGCCTGCAATCAGATCTGCACCGCCCTGGTGCTGCAGTGGATTGGAGTAGCCTAGGAGCTGTTTGGAGATATCAGTGATACATTCTCTTGCCACATCTCACACTAGATGTCAGAACAAGTCCTGCTGTCTCTTTCTCAGGGTTGCACTCAGCCTGTTACTGATGGCCTGCTAGATAAGTGATGTGAAAGTGTGAATCTAAAAGATGACTCTTCCCCAAGGGTGTGACCATGCACCACTGAAGCCACAGGCAAGACCCTGGTAGCAAGGGTGGCAGTAAGACCGAGGATCACATGGATGACTGAAGCGGCACTCCTGTTTCATTTGCCAGCAGGATGGTTTACAAAGTTTTTCTTTTCATTCCTCCACTTAGAGAGAGATGTTACAAAACTTCAAAGTAAACTTTAATAAGAAAAAAATACTGGTCTGTTTTATGAGTAATGGACACAGCCTGCTTCCCATGCATGGGGTCCTTATCACGCACCTGCAGGTGCCATAATCCCTGTGATACCTACACAGCAAAAGAAAGCCTGCAAAAGACAGCAGCCTTCAGGGCTGCTCACTCTCCCACTGCCTTCGTCCTCCGGGGTCTGCTAAGGGATGGATTTTACCTGTCCTGCCTTTGGAGAGAGGAGAGGGCCAACCGACGTCTTTCTCCTCTACTCATTTGCATGAGAATTCAAGGCAATGAATTATACTTGAACTTCTATACTTTTATCAGATTTGACTGAAAGAAGTGACAGGTTTAAAAGTTATTAAAAGAAACAGATGATACAATGATATAACCTTCACTGCCTCAAAAAGTGGGGCTAAAATTCATGTACTAGAGCTCTGGTGGTTCTTATAAATTCTTATTATGAATTATTGAACTAATGTACGTTAAGACACGGCTTCCGACACCAGGATTAGATTCTGGGCTGTTCTCTTAGAATCTCATTTCCCCAGTTTGTCAAAAAAATTGCTTAGAAGTAGTGTCTGAAGGTGAAAGAGTTGGTCTGTCTAAGTTAAAATGCCTTTTGGTTGAGCTTAGAAGTACACACTGAGTCTGGTAGCAAAATCAGATCAAAGTACGCAGTGCACCAAAGGTTAAGTTTTGAGTTGCCTAACACACATACGTCTCATGGTTTTATGCCACTTTCTGTTGCTTTTAGGGAAATTATTATTCCTAGCATTTTCCCCACCTAACTAATGCACTTTCCTGGTGCATTTGTGACCTTTGGTGCAGAAGCATTAATGTCAAAGACCAAGCCCATATTATCAATGCAACATGCTCTGTTCAACTAAAAATAAGCATAAAACTCTTTCATGCAGACTAGAGCAGGCTTTTTCATTAAAAAAAAAGAAAGAAAAAAAAACCCTATGTAATTAACAATGAAAAGAAAAAGTCTCTTGAAACTTCTTCTTCAGTTGGCTTTATGAAAAATTCAGAGCTAATTCTAGATCCAGTCACAAAGTGTCCCTCTTTTGCATAAGGGAATTGTACCACTACAAATACATTGGTTAATGAGCAACAGAGCATTATACAGAATATTGTACAGAATATAAAACTATTAACGTTTTAGTTGGAGAATGAAAGCAGACTCTATGCAATTTTTTGCAATTTCCAAGTTGTACCTATCAATTCTTGGCTTTACATTTAATTAAACTCCAGAAGAAAGATTTTTAAACATTAGTTTTCTCGTACTTTGTTTGATATACTAAGAGCAGCTACTGATAATCTAAAAAAATCCTTGATTATTAAAAAAAATTACTCTTACAATTGTATGGGTAGTTACAGACATCAGACAGGCCTTGAAAATGTATATATAAGAAGCAGGCAGAGGTTTTTACACCAAGAAATCACTGAGTTCTGTCCACATTAAGGCATGAACTGAAGTGGACTTCTCAGTGCTGTGTTGGGATTTCTAAAATACCTTTCTGTTTCCCAGGTGTCATCTACTTTTTAGACATGCGCAATAGATCCTTACACATTTCACCTAAATTCTCCATGTTCCTGAAATGATATGTCATTTTGTCCACTGCTTTTCCATCCTTAAAAGAGGTTCAAATCTTGAAGTCTTTCCTCTTTTCTTACTATGACTCAAAAGCCATACTAGAAACGAAGATATAATTACATTGCAAACCACATGTTTAAGGAAGCGCATCTCTGAATAACCTTTCTACTCTGAAACTGTTTTGAGATGTCTCATTGTTGTAATTGCTCCTCATTAGTGCAGGTGCAGAGATCCTTTTTTCTTTAAATACCCATTGTAATTTGGCATAATTTGTACTCTTAATTTAGGAAGATTTAAATTGAGCATAAAAGAAGGTGTTTAAATGATGAAAACTTCATTAATAAGGGAGCAACATACTTACTTTAAGCACACAAATATAACTGAAGATTTCATGGACTGCACCTCTCAGAAGTTCAAGTATATTTCCACTAAGACACTCTCATATTTCAGGTACCTCATCTTAAATGGTAAATGAATACCATAAACAAAAAAAGGAAATTGCTGAAGTAGAAATATAAATACTTCAGATAGCAAATGAATCCTGAACTGTTTTTTTCAAAATAGCCCCTGCAGAAAGATGATGTTTCTCCTCCAGAACCAGCATTTCATTGTCCTGTCTAACACTGTCCTCCTTATGAGAAGCTTTTGTTCTCCTAACTGTGATTGATTGGTCAGGCATTATGGGTTTGTTGTTTTTCCTACTGAAGGCCATCAAGAACATGTCCAAATTTCGTGGCTATCACATTAATCAAAGGGAAACAAAATCCAAGCCCAAGAAGCTAAACAGATGTTTTAAGAATGTGAGACAGGGGCTGTAAAATACGAAGAAGGAAAAAAAAAAAAGCAGTCCATTTTGATTTGTAAGGTTACTCTGTTCAGTGCACACAAACACAGTATTCTTGCAGGAAAAACAGCTTACCTGTCACCTGGGAGGATGTAACTAGACTTTATGACAAATTCATATCTCTGCACTGCTTTCTCCTCCATCCATATGATCTTTACTGCAACAGCAGCTACCAAAAGGTTACCAGTGCATGCCTGCTCCCATATTTAAGGAAAGGTCTGTCCTTCAAACACATAGAATCACAGAAACAGACAGGCTGGAAAAGACCTTTAAGATCATCAAGTCCAACCGTTACTCCAGGACATGTTCAGTGTCTATTAGAGAACAAGAAAAACAAGTTCTAAAAAGGACCCTTTACACTTTTATTCCCTCTGAAACGATGCAACCACGAGACCTTCTGTTTGACCACCATTGTTTTCATCGTGCAATCAAAGACCAAAATTCATTCTGCCAACATGTATAACACAGGAACTAACAGGCAAGTCCAAAGGGCAACTGACCCAAAATGGAGACCTTGCTCAGGAATTCTTCATACATCTTCCGCTTTCTCAGTGTGCTGCCCTGTTATTAAAAGAGAGAGAAAAAGGAGGTAGAATTACACAAAGTATTTTTGTGATTTCTTCCTACAGCTGCTCTTTTTTTTCCCTCCCTTTCCAAATCTAAAGCATAGCCAGTATAAACAGCCTAAGGCAAATGTTTCCCCATAAAATGTCTGGGCAAGTTGAATTGCTGATAAGCAAAGACAGAAGGAATCAAATTCAATGCTGGTGTAATTTCACTGTCTTCACTGGTGTTACTGGACACCGTGGATTTTAACTGTATCCATTATTTACAGGCACTCATTTTAAAGCTAGAGCTTCATCAATTAACTGTTTAGCTAATTCAATATGTATCCTGTTGCCAGTGAGGCCCTGCTAGAAGGGAATTATGATGACAAAGTAGGATAAAACTTAAAATGTCCCCCTCACGGGTCCCATTCTTTTAGGTTAAAACCTCTTTAATGCTAAGAGCCTTTATCTGTAAGCCTGGTTTATATTCTGAATAGTGTTACATGTATTGTAACTGTCGAGCAACCTATTCATAGTATTATTTTAACAAGATTTAAGCATTTTGGAGCAGACAATCCATCAGTGTATATGCAGCTACCAGTACAGTCATTCCCGCTCTACTAAGATTTTATTGTGTGATAAATTACTGAGATACCTTCTGCTTACATAGTGTTTGAGCACCATAGACAGAAACCCTAAGTAGCCATTCCAGCATGCATTTTTGAAGGCTATCCAGGTATTAATAAATACTAAGCAGTTTTACCAACATAAAAATAATTCATCCTTAGCTCCTTCTGCAGTGACACAAATGACTTGAAGACAAAACCTTCCCAGGTACCAAAGAGGAACTCCAGAGTTTTCCTTGGTACCATGCAGTTTATTCCACACTGTTACACGACAGCCCGCATAGTTTCTCCCCGGGTAGAGTCCCTATGGATGCTGAAGGCTGCCTGGTGCCTGCTAGTCAGATCTACAAGGGAGGAGTACAGCACAAAGATGATACATTCATCTTCTGAAGAAAGGGGAAATAAAGATTGCATTTGCTCTTAGCCTGGGCAGAAAAGACTATGTTTGACAGAAGCAAATGTCTACCATAGAAAGAGACACTTCACTATTCCTCCTCCACTTGAGCACTGTAGGTGCTGGAAAGCAGACACAGGAAGTGGGGATAGAGGAAGGAAAAGAAGAAATATTTCACTCTCCACTGTGAAAGCATACAGAAATACTCTCAGTATGAAAATGGGAAAGACTGGTGTATTCAAGTGCAATGCTGTAACTAAGAATTAGACATCATCCCTCTTCCTACACACACACTGTGCAGGTGCAACTTGATCCAACGACCACCAAAGCAAAGTGAATCTTTCCAACAATATCAACAGGCTTTGCTCCAGCTTCTGACTTCAGCACCAACAGAAGCTGCTGGATGCTCTCTTCTGGAACAACTCCTCCTTGCATTCCTCTCCTGGGGCCATCCCTGCTCTGAAACAGCAACAGCACCTTCGAGAGCTGCCACTCTTTCCAAGTATCTCTGCATCAGCAGCAGCAGCACTCACTACCAAGGTCTCCTCCTCAACACCCCATTCATAATTTCCGACCCTGGTGATGACAGTTCTCCCCTCAGTGATAGCATCGGTAACCCTTCTCTGACCTCTCTGTCTGACAAACCTGGTTCTCAACCTCAGGAGCCTCGAAAAGCATTTGAAGTGCCAGAAATAAAAAAACACCCAAGAAGTTCAAACGGAGGAGGCTGTGCAAACCACGCCAGATCCTGACAGCTTGCTGCAAGACAGAGCATGGAAAACCGGACACTGTGCAGTTGTTGCTTTCCTCCCTGCAATCAAGTGGAAACGAGACCAGCAAAATTGACAGCTGTGGAAAACCAGACCGGTGGTTTAGTTTGATGGGCTGGGGCAGCCAAGGACAGATGTGGAAAATGCTTTTTAAATGACTTGCGGATACAGATGAATTTTAAGAAGCAGTAATCAGTAGCCGTAAGTGACACCTGACCACAACTCTGAGTATTTAGAGATGCAGACAAGACCCAGGAAGGCAGGAACTGCAGGCATTCTGCCTGGCCCAGAGAGCAAAAGCCCATCACTCCTACAGGAAAACGGTTGTTACATCTTGGCTAAACTAAGCTAGGGCATGGGTACAGAATCCACCATGACAAGTGCAAAAGCAAAACTGAAGTGGAAAGAATTAATTACATATGCTGTTATCATTTCTTTTCTATCGCGATAGTAGAACCTCAGTGGGACTCCACTTAATGCACAGCTACACTGTCATGTCTCAGAACGATACCACAAAGGTAAGGGAGAACAAGAGCCTAGGAAAGAACTAGTGGTTGAGGCTTAGGAGTTGCATTTCACATCACATGTACTGAAACCCAAGGTGACCCAACTGATGGCTCATGACTCAACCTGCAGGATGGCTCCATCCAACCCTCCATCTCTCCTGAAGGACGGAGACAACAGCCTCCAGGGCAGCATGAGCCACCTGACAGCAGAGCTTCACCTATGGGTGCCCAGGCAGGCACAGAAACTTTCTCTTCATTTTCAGAGCAGACAAGGCTGGATCCCAATAGCACAACCATATCCCAATTTCTCTTCCAGAAAGTAGCAGCTTGGCTCACTCTCATGAACACTGTTTTCACTTCAGTGTGTTTTCCTACTAAAGCTTTCACAAGCAGAATAAGAGGAAGAGATTTTGAGAGAACACTAATGTAAGCTAAAAACAACACCGCAGAACTCTTATAAACAACCAAAGCATGTGCTTATTTCCTTGGTATTAATCATTTTTTCCTCCCCATGAAATAAAGGGAGAACATGCCTAATTCCCACCTTCCTTGGTCAGCCTAATATTCCCCTTTCATCCCTTCCCATAGGCATAATGTCACCTCTCACTCCTGATTTCTTTTTTATACTTGCATTATTTGGTCTAGTTGCTTTACCCAACTTGTGAGGCCACAGGCAGGAAAACCATCATAATCTCTACTCCTACCTTTCAAGTCACTTCTGCAGAACTGTCAACCAACATGTGTCCTGGGACATGTGCTAAGTCTGTTTTCTTGCAATATTTTCATGGATCTTCTAGAAGCAACAACAAATCAGACAGTAACAATATCTGCAGAATAGGAGATAGTATGAAAGCTTGCCAGAACAGGAAAATACAAGAAACAATTTGGAGACATTAAAAATGGGAGTAGAAAGTAACAGAATGAGCTTCCACTTGGAAAATACAGCTAAGAAATGCAAAGGAAAAGAAAAATCCAAAGCACAGATGTTTGATGAAAGGAAGAAGACTGGAAAGTTGTAAACCTGAAGGAGAGTTAAAGACAGTAGATGAGAGCTCGTTTGCAGCATTAGACTGCAACAAGAATACAGCCAAGGCTATTTTGGTCATACACTCAGACATTATCTAGGAATGAAGTTCAGAGGCTTCATCTCCATGGCTCGGATGTCATGGTGCCTGACATGCTACACTCTGTTTTGGTACCTCTTCTCCAGAAAGGTATTCCTAAACCAAAGCCTAAAAAATGCTAAAACACTTGGCGAGGGCTGATAAGGAAGGAGCAAAACAAATTCAGCCTGTAGATGTTAGCTCAACAGTAGGATCATAGGTATGGTATCTGCATAGCTGGCATGCACTGTTGCAAGGGTTTTAAGTAGACAGCGATAATCATCTACAGATAGATGACAGAAGGAGAAGGCAATTTGGTACAGCATAACTTGACATAACTCAAAGTAATAAGAGAAAATTAAGAAAATCTAATTTAAGTTCAATATGAAAGATATTTTCCCTATGTAGGAATTATTCTCTTGCAGAAGAGTTTCCCAAGGGAAGCAGTAGAACTCTTACTGCTTGAGCCAGATAAAAACAATAGTAAATGTACATGAATAATTCTGCACTGGCAGGGTTCTTGATGGCATGTTTTAAAAAGTCTTTATTAATTCTGCTTTTTCTAACCTATTAATATCTTATTTCAATAGTCGCTGCTTCTCCCTCTCCCCCTGTTCCTTTGTTCACTTTCTCCCTGGTTCTGAGCTGTCATGCACAAGCTCATCTTCTTAAAGACAGTGGTTCCGCTAACTAGGAAGACTCGTTAATATTCTAAGTTGCAGTGCTCCTCCCTGAAACAGTCCCAAGGAGAAACGAGATCACTTGCATTTGCCAAATCCACACAGAAGAGAGCTCAAACCCAGTTTTAGGGACGCTTAAAAACGTAGCAAGCCCTAGGCTTAGCTTAAGCAATACACAGCCTAGGAAAAATGAATGCCCCACAGATTATAACAGGTCTTGCTGAATAGGACTGTTGCCTTTTTTTTCCAGCTGCCCCTTCTTCACTTTCCCTGATTTCTTTCAGTTTTTCTTCTCATTCCTCCAGTCAAGTCTCTATGTTACTCCCTTCTGCCTGCCTCTTTGCTTTGCACCTCCAGCACTCTTTATGTCTTCTTTCTTGCTTCAATTTTACAGGTGGAATTGACCAGGTCCTTCCTAAAAACCCCCACCTTCTCTAAGAAGCCAAATGGCTACCAAAAGGCAAAGCATGGCTTTAGTTTCAAATAAAAAAGTTCTCCTGGCAGGAGGTGCCGGAATGGGCTCCTGAAGTGCTCCAGCCCATTTAATCCCTGCATAAACCTGATATTGAATGATGCTTTAGGTGTATATTCTTACAGGCGCATGAAAGAGTCACCATGCATACTGGCCATGAGAACAAAATTGCCAAGATCCTGGTGCTGTATCACACAGAAGTTGGATGGATTGCAGGCTTCGGATTGGCTTTATGTTTTGGCCACCATGCAACCTACATGCAACATGAAGTCCTTCTGACTTTACTTTATTTGAATAGAAAAAGGCACTTGTTAAAGAAATTGTTCTCAGGTTCAAAGTTGTGAAAAGATGATAAAACAAAGCCAAAATAGCATAAAGAAAATGAGGCATGACATTAGGAACTAACTGACTAACTTGATTTGTCATGACTTACATCCAAATATAACTCATTTCTGCGAAGAAGTTTACCAAATAGGCAAAAAGTATTGTATCCCATACAACTCTGATCTCAGAGCCAGGTATCCTGGACCATGGGAACTAGAGGATAGTTAAATCATTCTGAATCAAGCCTTCTTAAAGAAGAAATTAAAAGAAATTAATACTTCAAATTTCCTCAGTCTGGGAACTGAATTGTCAGGGGGTTCAATCTGATGTTGGGATACAGACATTTACTGCTCTGGTATTTGTGGTATTTGCTATATTTAGAATACAAATATTGTAATACCCTGTGATGTTCCCCACTCCATGATGCTCTTGAATCCCAACTGCAAAGAAGAGAGCAGTAACATTTCACCAACTGAATTACATGAGAATCCTATGGCAAAAATTCCTTTGCCTCTCTCCCAGAGGAATGTAAGTAAATAAATATAGAATATATACATAAGTGTGTGTGTGTGCACAGAGAACATACACATACAGAAATCTGCAACAGAGTGAAAAGCATGCAGCTCAGAACAGATAACTGAATGAAATAAATGGAACACACAGATGGACAGATAATTTGTGAATGTGCTTGGGAAGGGAACGTGTTCGAGTGGGTTTTTGCAATCCATCTAGTACAATGAATTTCATGGTATAATAATTTGTCAAGGACTCCAGAGAAAGCCAAGCCATTTCACTGCAAATCCTGACAAAAGAAACTATTCCAACATTTACAATCATCACAGCTGCTAAAACAAACTTGAATGTAACCTTCAAGCCATCAGGGTACCTAAGCTCTGACAATGAAATATAAAGAAATATATCTGTTTTAACAAACTTCCTTTGGGACAAACCAAATAATAAATGGATGACAAGTGTAACTAAAAGCCAGCAGGAACTTTTTGCATCAGGCTTTGTCCATCCACAAAAAAGAAGACAAACTCCCAACCTCCTGGGATGCATTTTATTCATACCATAAACCAGTCAGGATCAATGGGACATGTATGTGGGGAAAATGGCACTTAAGCAGACATGAAACTAGAAATTACTAAATGCAAAGTAAAGAAGCAAAACAGAGGCTGCAAGGAGAAATGAGGTAGAGAGTCAAGTGGCTCACAACAGGATAAAATCTTTTTGGCAAGAGTGAATCTGAAGGTATGATTTGCAAATAAATATTTACAATGTGAATAAAATTTCAACACCAGACTGACAAAAACATGGGGCTGGTCATGGCCGGGAAGGAATGTAGATGAAAGAAAAAAACATCTTGGGTTATGGAGGGGCTTTATCTCACTACAGAAAAGAAAACAACAACCCATATCTTTGGAAGAAAGAAGTCACTGATCCCCTGGACAAAAGTATTTGCAAGCAGAAAATGAAAAAGAAAACCTCACTCACTGATTTTAAAACCATCTTAAATGATGTATCTCAAAAGATACCTTAAACATTAATCTCTTATTTAAAGGCAGAACCTTTCTACATCCAGAATATCTAGCAGCTTTCTAGAAGCATAAGCTTAGTGGCTAAATGTCAGGAAACCATGTTTCTGTGACTTAAAAGGCAGCTACGACTACATCTTGAAACTGAGTACAGCAAAACCAGCCATGTAATGGTGGAGTTAGCTTCAAGTATGAAATGCAGCCACTGAAACATGATGTAATTAATTCTTAGGCTTGAGGAAATGTGCAGAGAGACACTGTAACCTGCCCTCACATGAATGCACAAAGACAGGTGTCCCATTTCACCTACAGCAAAGAAATCATCCACACTGCGCCTACAAATATATGAAAAGATGACACAATTCATGGAGTCTGGATAGGTAAATTGCATTTAGTGTGGATAGCACTTAAAATTAGACATCTTCTATACCTGAAGCAATTAATTCACTATACCACCTGAAATATTTCCTAAGTATGAAGAATGCTACAATTACACTGTCCGGGTATCTAATGTAATGCAACAGACCACCAATTTTTAATGACCTCAACTGTAAAAAAACACAAGGGGGAGAGAAAACACCTCCATGTAACGTTAAAGCTCTCATCAACTGCAGGAACTCAGCTTGCTAGGTAAGATACAGCAGTCACTGGTTCAGAGAATATGTAATTCATTTGAAAAGCACTTAGCACTACACTAGAATGAAACAGAAGTATATCCATAACTTTTAAGTTGTATGCATAGCTAAAGCTAGCAGTAAAAAAAGTGTCTTTTCCACTTGGGACTTCAAGTCCTTTTAGTAAAATACTGTCTCTGCATCAAATATTCATCTTCTGAAGGCTGCTATCAGATGGTAATGGACACATGACCAAACCTGAAAGCTCCCAGCATTGCATGATGTTAGGTGCCACTATTTCCATCAACGCTTAAAACTGAAATTACCTCTAGGCTATGATGACTGTGAATCTGTCCTTCAATTCTTTAGTAGCAAGGTTACAGGCAGCTGTAAAAAGCTATGCTTAAAAAAACAAGGAGTATGTGTCTTGCCCCAACATTTATGGCTCCTACATTCCTTCTCTTTTATACCTTGGGTTTCTTCCTTGCAGCATGCAGGTTCATTCATCAGACTAGTTATTACTGACACCCCTCCGCTGCATCTGTGCAGGACATGGGACAAATAAGCTGAGTGTGTCACTCTGTTTAAGAAATACCTTGCAGAAAGGTCTCAGTTACTACTGCCTGCTTCCCTGCACTGGGAAGCATTCAAAACTATTCATCCTGCTTATCCACAAGAGAGAAGACAGTACACTTTGGTGTATTTTGTCTTGGAGCAATCAACCTGAAAATTTTGGGATGGAGTAAAATCAATCCAGCTTACTCTCCTACATGTCAGTGTGATGTTCATTTATGTGATACAGAACTCAACCTATGAAATAAAGAGTGAAAACCAGCAATGCTTCATACAAACATCCAGCAATCACACAGCATAAAGATCACTCTTACACTCTATTGCTTAAGAACTAATCATTTAAGTGTAAAATCTACTCAATTCTCCTGCTATTTATGTTATCCATGATATGCACTAGAAATACAAATGATTTCAAAATGCACAATCCTTTATCTTTCTCAGAGCAGTGTAATTTCCTTCAGATCAGAATGAAACAATGCAGCTTTTGGAGACAAGTCCTATTGAGAAAGAAGATTTACACAAGAGTTATGTCTATTAACTACCAAAATGAAAGGAATATTTTATGAAGAAGGAAGACATGCACATGGACATTGGAAGCAAACTCATTAAAAAGGTTATGATGTTTCTAAAGTTAATTATCTGATGAAGTTTCCATTATAAACTAACGACTCAAGAAACAAAAACAAATCCATAACCTAGTGCACACCCCAGGTGCCCAGGTCTGTTGAGCTTTGCTGCAGAGATGAGGGAGTTCGAAAGGAGCAGAGCAATGAATCATTAGCAGCTACCATCCTACAGTACGTGTGGTGTGTACTGGCTAATGTAAAGACCAAGACTTTTTTGTATGAGAGATGGATCTACCTTGTATTGCCTGCCTTGAAGAGTGTAATACAAGTTCAGACAAAGACTTCAAAGGCAAGGGGTAGGGCTGAAAAACATTTTGAGGTTCATGATAAGGAGAAGATCTGCATAGCCTCAGTAGGTAACAGAGGCCTCCTGACATTTTCATTCATATATAGTAGTTACACATAATGTTATTCAACTGCATTTCTGACTCAGCATCTTTCTGCTGAATCTTGTCCCCTTTCCCTTCAGTTCACTTAATTTAGTTACCAATGTTATTGTCATGTCCTCTCTCTTTTATGCAGGAACACACACTATACAACCTTCTATCATCAATGTACTCTGAACACAGAAGTGCTGGTGCTACAAAAGAAAGTAAAAAATACAAACTCTATAAACAAGACTTTCTCCATAAACTTACCATTAAAATGCGTCTGTAGCTGTCTCTGTCGATGCCCCAGAGCTTGAGATCTGTCTTGGCCTTGACGGTGGCAGCCCGGGGTGTTCCATAGATCAATGCCAGCTCCCCGAAGCTGCCTCCTTCTCCGATGCTGGTGACCCACTCTCCGTTGACATAAACCTACCATGGCACAAGACAAGTTTGGGGACTTGCAGTTTTCCTCCTACTGCCAGTTACCTAAAAAGCAATTAGTAATTTCCTTTCTAATCGTCAATGCTGGAGACACAGAAGGAAAACAAGAGGGTAATAGTTTCCACAGTTAGTCCCCAAAGAGGGCAACAACCCGCTTTGTGGACAGAATTTCAAGTTGTCTTGCTTCAGTACAATGACTGCATTTACTCTCTCAGTTTTCAGCTCCCATGGTTAACTGGCATCGTGTTTTCCCTCTTGTGCTCAAGGCTCAGACAGTCAGCATGCAGAACTGTCACAACTTTGGCTTTTTATTAACACTGTCAAACTTGAAAGGAAGGAGATTTGTTGATCTATGTAATGAGGTTTGCTGAAAAGCACCATGGCCACAAAATATAAAACAGTGAAAACAGGGAAACATCTTTTGAAAAGGAACACTTTTGTCTTCCCTAAGCTCCCAATAATAATCTAAATATAATGATTGAGATCTCTTTCTACCTTAGTGAAAACTATGAAGTGCTTTGGACTTGAAAAGCTATATATAGAATTACCCTCTGTCTTTTAACATCAGCTCTACAGAACTTATGAAGCAGTATCTGACCCACAGCCTATATAGGTAACTAGGTAACATACCCTCTCAAAACACGCTCCGGATCAATACCACTATCACTATTTTTCCTGGATGATGTCTAACTTGAGAAGAATTCCTACACTTCAGCGATATTTAATACCTTCACTGGAGAAAGGGGGACTCATGAAGGTGCCTGCCACTGGGCTGCGTCTTCCTCACTATTCATGGACTGTACAGCTCATGAGCCATAATAGTGTATTTGAAGACTGATATGGATTGTGTATTCTGCAGTTTGCTTGTAGGCTTGCTGCTGTAAACCTACACAATAAACCCTCTTCATTCTGTTAATGTGTCTGTGAGTCTAGAGGGTAGGAAGAGCTGTGTGCATTTACCCAGTGCAGAATACATCCCAATCTGTTACAGACTGATAACAGTAGAAACCAACCAGAATGATTTTCATTTGTCTGGAAGCTCTGAGAAGCAAATACTGTGAAGAAAATACACAAGTATTCTTATCCTAAGCAGAAACCCGTTAACAATTACTGAGTAACAGACTAGCATGTCTTAATACATGAATTAGAGCTGTGCTCAAGCTGGGCATGAGAAAAGACAGTGACCAAACTAAATGAATTGGGGTCAAAATTCAACAAACTGTCAGTATTAATTTTACTTCTATCTTCATTTTATGATGAAAAGGTGTTTTACAAACTACAGCTGGAATCAATCCCAATTTATCTTAGCAATTTTCAGTTAAGATCTGATCCAGCTTCTACTGAGGTCAATGAAATGCTGCCTCAGTAGGAGATGAATGAGGCCACGGAGCAGTTCAGCCAATCAAGAGACCTCTTGGGTATCAGCTGAAAAGAAGCAATATTAGCATCACTGCTGAACTCCAGGCAGTGCTGTGGCTCTTGGTGTTCCTGGAGCATCTGGGGATCAAAAGGCTAAAATTAAGGGTAAAAATAATCCCAAACAGGCAGGTGGTAGCAGACTGCCAAGAAGGAGCTAAAGCCACGAAAGCTATAGTTTCATTTCTTCACCACAACAGAACGAATGCCACATTGGAGGATACCACACAGGAGAATAACAACAGCGTTTCCTTTCAAACTTTCACACTCACCACAGAAAGAAAATCTCACAGAACACTGAATCTACTTTTGATTCTCCTCATGATGAAAAAAATGAAAGCAAAAAAAAGAACTTTTAAAAAAAGCCAGGCAAACCCAAGCACTTTCCTGGTGAAAAAAGCAAGTAATACTGGACCTATTTCTGTGAGACAAGCAGGAGAAATGGATGAATAAAATCTGGATTCTGAAAGGCTTGTAATATAGTGACAATGTATGAAACATTTAAAACTCAGCTAATCCATTGAAAAAATTGTCCAGATGCCTATCTGAAAGTCGGGATAGTCCCTTTCTGTAGGGATTTTGCCGGTGGGACTATGGGTTTGCTACAGTACAGTAATTCCTGTCTTCAGGGGGTGATGTGGAAAATCTAGTAATTCAGATGAGTTTTGGACCACATCCATGTCAACTGACATTGCATCCTTGACTCTTTTTCAGCACACCAAAAATACATGTATTTCTATATGCTCTTTTCTTGAAAAGCACAGGTTTTCATATTGCAGAAGGGTCTGAATTAGAAGTGGGAAGTAAAGTTATTCCAACATGTATTTTTTTAAGCAATATAGTGACATTTCTTTTAAAGCTGTATTCATGATAAGACTGCAGCCCAGAAAGGGTCATTATGCTGGTAAAACTCAAGGTAGAGCAAGTGAAGGATGGACATTTACTTTGCATGGTCATTACAGAGAGAGGCTCCCACTAAACTGCTCTAAGACTTCTCTAATTTTGCTGTCGTACTTGACTAGACTCTCCCAACCATGTTTGACATCTCTCCTGTAAACAGTTTATGCAAACGGCCATTCCTCCACCCTAAGGGTGTCAGGTTTAAAGGACTCAGAGGTGAAACCAAATCACTGATCTGACAGTCTCTGTGCCCAGCATTCACTCCCCCAATAAAAATGCCATTTCCAATATCAATCTCCGAAAGAGAAAAACATCTTGAGAGCAAGTGTTGCTTTCTAAGGGCAAAACCATTGCACTTCATTCTCTGAAAAGGCCTAAGTCAACTTTTGTCTTCATTATGAAGTTAAAGTATATTGATGGCACATTAAGAAGCCATTTTGCCCTTTAACAGAGTTCAGCTCCACTATGAATCCCTTTAAAATAGGTTTTAAAAAAAGAAGTAGAAAGGAAAGTAGCTCTGTTTGTAAGGTGTGGGAAGTAAAGCTATTTTAGGCTCAGAACAGCTTATGAAAGCCAATGTTATATGGCAGCAGCTCAGATGATCTCCTTCTTTATCCTAGAAAATGCTGGGCTGAGGTTTTGGCTCAGGCAGTTTTAGGCATTTGTGAACTCTCAGAAAGTGGCAAGTACATAAGTGAACTATTCCTAATTGTTACTTAACCTGCTGATCACAGCTCCGTAAGAGCTGGCACCTTCTTCTTTTGTGCAGCTGAAGAGGAATGTAGAACTGGAGGTGCCCAAATATGACCAAGCCATCAGGACTGCCTTCTTTCCACAGATCAAAAGTACTTCAGCTTTCTAGTGTTTTCTAGCATGCAGTTATGAGCTCTGCAGTTTTGGCAGGCCTGAAAATCACACAACTTGGTTCATTTCATTATTTTGAGGGGAGGCAAATGGGAAAAGTCTCCTGTGAACGTCAACAGTTCCTTTCTTCATGGGCTGTGATATACATAGGCACTAACCAGGAGAGAAAATGCAATGAATCACACAATGCTCAATGCAGCAAGAATGCCTCTTGGCCTCACTCATCTTGGTGTTGTCTAAAGAAGCAGAAAGTAACCTTACCAGGAGCAGTAATATATCCACTTTACTTTGAAGGTATGATATGGTATGATCTATCTCTGAGCTTGACTGGAGTGAATTTACCTTTAATTTTGTATTGCCGATTTCAAGTTAACTTTAAGCTTTTGGGCTTGTTTGTGGTTTTTTTTGCTGCCACTTTGTGATCTATGTGGACAATCTAATTTGTTCCAGGCATGGCAACTTTCAGATCTTAAATTCCCCCCCTTGGATCTGTTTGTAATAATTTGTGCTTTGTGTCTTGTCAAGCCTTAATATTTGTTACCCAAAAATGACGATGAGGTTTATTCATTCTTGGAAATATAAGCAAGCCTGAGACATGAAGGGTATTTATATGTGGGTAGTTTTCTCAAATAAAGCCAGTGCTTTATTTGTAGTATGAATTTGCTTTTCTTAAATATAAATATATGAACTTGGAAACTGCCTTGAGAATCCTTGAAAATTCAAGCTGAAAACCTCCAAACTTTAAAACGTTCTGTTTCAAATTTCAAAAAGCATCCTTCTGAAATCAGAAAGATCATTAATGCTGGGAGAATTTAAACCAAAAGCAATCTATGAAATCTAACCATACGGTATACCTACTTTTAAAATACAACAGTATTCTCACATAAACCACAATTTAATTTTCATCTTTGTATATACAAATTGGATAGTCTGTATGTATGAATAAAGGCTTCAAGAAGATTTGACCTACACTCAAAAGATAATCGTATCAATCATCCACAATATTCAAGTACAGATTCACATACAGATTTATACAGTGAATACAGAATGTACTTAGAGAAAATACTGAAAAGTTTTCATATTGATTTTCACCATACTAGAGTTTGGATGCTGTTGTTTTACAAGAAGAAAACCTGAGAATGACTGTAGAGAAAGTTGCTGTGACATTAAATGGAATGGGAAGTTGTTGAGTCTAAAAAAACCCTACATCTGTTTTAAAAGGGTAGTTGACGGTGCTTTTTAAAGTAAAAAATGTGAGGTTATAAGATTAAAATAATAAACAGGAAGTCATTTTTATATTTAGAAATATGGATTAGAGATTTTTGCCAGACATACTTTAGCAGGTACTTTCAACATCTTTACTGGAAACTATAATTTAAGCTCTGCCAGCTACTTTTTGGCATACATTCATATTTGTCTGAGCAGAAAAGCCTTCAGTAGACAACTGACCTCTAAGACTTCAAACCTCATGCCATCATCTACCTAGTATAAACTTCACCCATCTGCAGGGACAGGTCACAGGTTAACAATCCTCATCAGCCCTGAAGTGCTAATGACAAAAAGAGACTGACTGACAACGCTGTAATATCCTTTCCCATCCAATGCCAGCTTTGGTCAAAGTACACCTGGTTTGTAATATACAGCAAGAGAGGGAAAATGCCAGGTTCTCCAAGACCTACCTCTTACGGATTTCTGTATCTTTCTTTTACATATGAAAATTTGTGCCCTTCTCCCCTTGTCCACAGTCTTCTTGACTGTTCATAGTAACACCAAGAAGAAAACTTACAGATACTTTATTCTATGCTAATGAGGCTTATTTACACCCTAAGAAAGCGTTGAGGATAATGTAATATATTTAAAAATGTTTTATTGTACTCTAATTTGACTCAGATTATTTTTAAGGGAAAACATTAAAATGCCCTTACTTACTCTTCGGGGTGCCTATGCCAAAACTCTAACAGTAAATTACTTCTAAATGTTGCAATTTTTTAAACTCAAAACACTAAACACTGATTTTATTATTCTGGCTTCATTGATTATTTTCTGTTTGGTTTTGGTTACTTGATTATGTTTGATTTTTTTCAGTTTTGCCATGACTTTATTCCAGCGGTTGGGAATTTTATAGTGGCAACATCCTTTACGTGCATCTTTGCATGTATATTGGAGACCCAGGTGCTTATCAGTCATGATGTGTTCAGAGTACACATTTGCCCCTTGAATCCACCAGTCCTGGAATACCTACCACTTCTGTGGAAATCAGGTAAATGATGAAGGCAGATAACCTGGCCAGCGGTTAACAGTCTCCATGCATATGCCAACACTAGCTGAAGTAGGCAGAAAATGGCTTGAGGCTTTAAGTCCCAGGGTCAATTGTCTACTTTCCAAGTTGCTTTTTTTTCTTGAGGAAGGGTGGAAGCATGCCAAAAAAGTATCTGGCAAGGCTTAAATGAACTGTAACTTGCTTACTAGCGGTCTGGATTTTCTTCAGACAATAAGGATTTTAGCACTGCTGTCCAGAAAATGGAAGACCTCTTTTCTTGGGAGCACTAGATACAGTGTAGTGGTGCACACCCATGGGGACTGAGAGCTGCTGCCTTACACAGGAGCAAGTTATCCTGCATTAACTGCCCTGGCGCAGAATATACTCTGTGGGGGGAAAATGGGCTCTCCTCACTGTAGCTTCCCAGCAAAGGCAGTTAATGTAAGTAACTTCTGTAGCTACCTGGGTGTAGCTGCAACTTGGTCCTGGGTGAGCAGACATTTCTTGTGCCTTCCACAATATCCTGCAAAGGAATTCAGCATGTGTTTTGGCTGAAGATGTGGGAAAACCTTAGGAAGAAGAGAGCACCTAGCTGAGGAGATGCCCAGAAGAGTGGTAAGGTGCAGCAGGATGAAGAAAGTGGGATGCTGAAGTGGAACAGCATGAGAGCTGGTCCCTTACGTAAGAGTTTTGCAAAACTTAGAGGGTCAGGAGCTTTGCTTGGCCCTGGAATAAGCTCAGTCCGAATGACATCTCTTAAGCCTTGTTAGGATGTATTTGTCATGTCAGAAAACTCTCTATATGTGTGCTTGAGAAGTGTCAGGATGATGTTATTTTACATCTGTCCATTTTAATCTGTCCTAGCAGCTATAAGATGATTTTAGCAATTAGGGGAGCATGGATTGAGAATGCTTATGAAAAATACACAACGAAACCCAGTTATTTCATTCACTCCTTAGGAAATCTGCTGTTGTAAGTCTTAAAGACAAGGCAGAAAAACTGTGTATCTTATATATAAATGACTGGAGGACTGCAAACTACTTGGAATACAAAAAACCCAAAACCTTCTGTCTTCAACTCTAATAAATTAAAACAAAGCTGTGCACTATGCTTTTTGCCTAGCAAAAAAGTGAGTCCCACTGAAATCATCAGAATTGCTCATGTGCTTAAAGGAGGACTGGCGCTTTGCTTGGTCTGGGATAGTATTTTCAAAAACATCTACACAGCTTAAGAGCCAACATGGAATGGCAATGCAGTGACTCTGAGGCCATTTAGTTTTTCAAATTTTATGCCAGATCCTACCTCAGAAGCTTCACAGATCCCTGAATTGTTCTGGGAAATAGAAGAGTATTCTGCAAAAGACTTTCATGAACTCAAAAAAAAAACATCAGTAAAAATTATCTGTCTCTTCTTGGGCCATTTATGGTCAAGATTATTTAAGAAAGGATTTCAACTTCCCATAAAACCATGAAGAACCTCTGAAATACAACTAACATGATGCAGTAAAGGGGTTTCTGAGTAGATGCCATGGTATACCTGGGAAGAGAACTATGATACCACCTTACCGACAGAAAGCACAGTAACTAAAAAAGTCCTTTTCAACATTTGACAAGCCATGACCACCTTGGCCGTTAGTGGCAACCACCAGTTACGGAAAATGCACAGACCACCTTGCGCAATGGTTTTACAAGCAGAACCAAGCTGAAGAGGCCACAGACACTTATTTGCTGCATTTTGTCACTGCTTTGCAAGAGCAATATGTGCATATGGAAGATTATATTTTTTGCAATTAATTACAAGTGTTTTGCAGACTGCTTTCTAATGTCATCCAGTCCCCCACTATGCCAAAGCCAAATGATGAAGAAAGCTTTGCTAAAGGTTTTGAGGGAGTACAAACTAATTTTAAAGAGGATTAATCTGTAACTTCAACGTATGTTTGTGGGTCTGATTCAAAGGCAGTGAACTCATTAAGCTCAGTATCAGACCCTAACCAATTATTTAAAAACTAAATTTTAGCACTGTTCTATAAATATTGCTCTTTTATTTTCTGGCCCTGTGGATGTGGCAATGTTTGCTATTGAGAGGTATGCCCGATAGGAACAGTGAGTCAGACGGATTTCCTGAGGAGCAACTTCCAGAGGCAGAGGCAGCATGTGAGGTTTCTCAATTCCCAACAATACCAATTAGATGGTCTCCTGACACAGACTGCTAAAAATAAAGTAACTGTATGCCTCCTGCCCAGATTTAAAATAAATTACCTTCTTCTTTAAATTTGCCCAACAAAACTCATCTGGGCATTTGAAGAGCAATGTTGCTAATAAACAAGCCTGCCCTATCCTGTGGATACGTTAAGATGTGTGCCAAAAATTCAGTCAAATTAGGAACTTGCAGCAAAAGTGCAAAAGGCTGAGTTTCACATGGGATAAAAATGATAAGAGGCGAATAGATTTTTTGGGAGGCTGATTCTGAAAGAAGATTCTTTTCAAAGACATGCTGATTAAACCACTGCATACTCCTGTAAACATTTTGTGGTCTAACAGATCACTTTACACTTACAATAATCCTTGCTTTATTAATATACTGCATTGTTCATATATTTGGACCTAATTTTAAAAGCAAATGGAGGTTTATAAGATGAAACTCGCTGCCTGAGGCTGTATCTCAATTTGGGAAAAAAACAAACAACATATGAGCTAAGCTAACTGATTAAAGAAAATATTTTCCTTATGGTTGATCTGAACCCTCGGGTGCATTCCAGCATGGTGGCCTTCTCTGCCAAAGACTGCACACCTCCAGGTGTGGTTAGGGTTCTGAAGATGTCATTTGCTTGGGTTTGATACCATATTTTCCTGCTTGGAATGGACAAATAAGCTAGGATGTAAAACATGCCAATTATAAAATTACGCACAAATGACTTAACAAAAGCAAAGTAATGAAATCAATCCTGTGAAATCTATTTCAAGAAGAAAGGAGACAGAACCACAGCACATAGCTAGACCAAGCTGTGTTCCAAAGCATACAATTTTATTCTGAACCTTCAAAATAAATACTACACTGTAAGAGTTCACTTACATCCACCTCGCCTTGGTCAATCACATAGAAGTTGTCTCCTTCATCACCTGGAAGCAGAATACAGAAGGTGATTGTTTCCTGAAGGCCTGCTAAACTATTCAATAATTTTCCGTCTCCACATTTAATCCTGCACATATTTGCACAGGTTTGTATACCAGATTACTTATAGAGAGAAACATCCTTTCCTATTTACCTTCACGTATAAAAACATCACTACAATTTCTTCCTATTAGTATCTTTCAATTGCATTAATTTATCTCTCTCGATTGATTCAACACTTCATTCAGTGTAAACACACAAGAGGCTTTAATATAGCCTGAGGGTAATGAAGTCCTCCACAACATGCTGCAGGCATGCAGGTAAGTTGCCAAGTGCGATAACTACTATACAGCAAAATGAGGTGTTGAATATTCCCAACAACCCTAAAATATTTTCTAATTACTGTCAGCTAGCCTGTGCCACCCTGATTCATTCTGAGCTGTGGTTTATTTCCTGACTTTCTTTAGTTAAGGAATGAACATTTTAATTTGAAGTGCTATTTCTCTACATTTAATTGTAGCAGAGACCTACCAGTGTGGTTTTGTAGGAGACCTCTGCACATGTAGCAAAAGACCTGCATCCATGAACTACTGATATAGCTGCACACTTGGATGCTTTCAGAATATGGTTATTCTTCCCATTAAGCAAAGAGGGTGAAATGTCAAATGGAGAGATGTGAATTGTACAACCTTAGCAAACATATAAGGAAAGAAATGAGAGGAAGGATTACCCTGTTGTATGACTGTTTCTCCTGCGATGTGTGTGACGGGGAACATGGCATCAAATATGTCACTGGGAAAAAAAAGAAACATTTATTAATAAATCAGACGTACTTCTTATCTAGCCAGTAGACCTTCATTGTTTCATTTAGCATTCAGTAACAGATTTTGCAGAAATAGAAAAGGGAAATGTTAGTTGCAACTGGAAAATGAGCCCCTGCTTGGCAATAAATCAGAATAACTAGTTAGGCACAAGCTGTGGTTTAAAACTAAGCGAGACCATGATTCAGTGCATTCTATTTTGAAAGAACTCCTGAATTATATGCATATAGGCCACTTCTTATAGCACTACACAAACTAGCCAGCAACTCCTGAATTATATGCATATAGGCTACTTCTTATAGAACTACACAAACTAGCCAGCCTGAATATTTTACTGTCCAAGCAGACAGATTTCAGGTTTGCAGCTGCAATCGGTATGTGTCACAGCAGTAATTGCTAGATGCCTAAACGGGAGCTCTCCTCTTTTGAACATCTGGCTTCGCATTTACAAGGAAAACCTGTTGCACAATACAGAGCACTTCTGGAAAGGTAGATGGCTCTAAATTAATGTAGCATAAGAGCTGGCAAGAGATTGTACTCGCAGTGCAGAAGAGGCCAAACTCTGAAAATCTTAGTGAGTTACTTGTGAGAAGGGAATCTGACCAATGCTACAGAAACACCGAAGCTGCAGAAGAGCCTTGTGCTCATTAATCATTGCTGAATTACACACCTTACTGTGGTCTCCAGCATACTGTCACATATCCTTAAAAGGCCAGAGCAGTAAGGACGGGAACACACCCTGCACCAACACTTTGGGCACGCTGCCCAAATCCAGTCCTTTGTTTATTGAGGGAGACAGCAGGCTCCGTGGAGCCCGGGCTTCCTTTCCCCACATCAGATTTGGGGGAACTTATTTTCAGAAGCATGAACAGCACTGAGACGGGTGCTCCCCACCTCTCTTCCCCTTCCTATGCATCACTCTCAAGGGCTAAAGGAAATAGCTCCCCAACACAAACAAAAGGCAGCAAGGAGGGATTGTTAACTAGTCTCTTCCCTGACCTGTTGTAGGAACGGTCCATCCAGGGACCACCAATGACAGCAACTAGGTGAAACACTTCAGCCTAGAATGAAGCAAAGTACTCATAACCACCATGAAGCCCAATTTACATCAAAATAGCCAGATGATCAGCAAACAAACCCATGCTACATTTCAATGCCTTATATGGGAAATGCATATTGCAAAATCCCATTATTAGCTTATTTCCTGTTCAACTGTTCCAGAATTTATTCAGGCTCAGTTCTAGGAAATGTTTCACTCTGAAGTTCAAATTGGTCATGTCTTCCGTCTTCAGCAACCAGAATGATTCTGCTGAATATTGCAGCTTTGCATCAGCACCACTCGTAGGAGAACAAGGAGATTTCAAACCAAGCACTTCCCACTCCTGCACAGTACCTGCAAGGGATGCTTAGCCTGTGACCTATAATAAGATGATATATGTTGTTTCATCAGGCCCGCCTGTGCTAATCCTCACATTCAGGAAATAACTCCACCATGGACAGAAAGCCTGCTCAGAGCTTCTGTCTTTCTAAGAAGAAACCTCTTTCTCACCTTATTCTTAGCACCAATGCAAAGACATATAATTATTCTGAAGAGTATACAGACTGTATTCTTAAATCCACTAAACTCATTTTTAATGATCTTAAATGGGTTCAACATTTCTCCAGTTCAAGGGATTTCTCTGTTGGCAGGAAGCATTTGTCCAGTGCAGGCTGTGGAGCTGCTCTCTGTACCAACTCTCAGTGCCCTCTACCTAAAAGAAATGGGAGCTGAGCTTCAGGTGGGATGGGGGAAGCTACCATGATGGTAGGTGATGAACTGGAACAAGACACCAAAGGGCCTTATGTCGATGAGAGAAGTCAAGCTGTTTGTTCTTCAGTAGCTCTTGGACCTGGAAATTCAGTATGCAGAGGTTCATTTGCCTCCCTGTGGTTTCCCCTTGGCTGTGCCTTGGCAGCTCACTGAACTTCAAGAACAGTCCTGCAGCCTGCAGAAGATTTTCTTGGAGGAAAAGGCACTCTGCATGGCAGAGAAGAAAGTCTTCAATGCGATACATCCAAAAATAGGCACAACACTGTGAATATCAATAACGAAACCAAAATGTCACTGAACAAACTTGGAAACCTTTTCTTTCTGTTTTTTTATTTTAATAGAAATACAGAGGAAATAACTACCCCCAGTTTTACCCTTTCACCTTTGTTCTAAGGCTGCATTTTATTTATAACTCAACAATTGACTGTACAAACACTGCCCAATAAATTATGCATAGCACTGCACCCTTCTCCAAAACGTTCACATTTCACTTCTACAACATCTTTTAGTTTTATCAAAAAAAGACTCTTTCATAGACTACAACTTCCAGCTGACAGTGCATTGAAGCTGAAGTCTATTAGCTGCAACAGCACTTTTACACTGATATTCTGCTGTGTAGCAGGGTAGCAGAATATTAGTGTAAATATTCTAGCACAACATGTATGTTGTGCTTTAGCAGTCTTAATGTTATTAGACCAAGAGTTTAATGAGACCTTTGAAGGACATATCATCAAACATTAGTCTAAAATATGAACACACAGACACACAAGGTACCTGAAGTCACAGTGATGTTAATCTACATCTCCAAAGTGAAACAAGGGCATATCTTTGATAAATGGTCTCTGTTCCCAAGGAACAAGGGACATGACAAGAGGAAATGGCCTCAAGATGCACCAGGGGAGGTTTACATGGAGATGAGGAACAATTACTTCCCCAAAGGGTGCTCAGCCATTGGAACAGGCTGCCCAGGGCAGTGCTGGACTCACCGTCCCTGAAGTGTTCACAAATCGTGTAGACAAGGTGCTCAGTACCACGGGTTAGTGGTGGCCTTGGCAGTGCTGGGGAATGGTTGGACGTGATGATCTTAAAGGTCTTTTCCAACCTGGTTGATTCTATGATCCCATAATGTAAGTGAACAATAATATCATGGCTGTCACTGGAAACACACTGTCAAGTTTCTTTTCTATGAGGGACCTACCGTTCTTAATTGACATGGTTAGGCCAAGATCTCTCACAGTGATTATGAGTCAGAATGTTTCTGCTTTTGGATGCTCAATTTGAGATTCACTAAATGGACTCAGATCTCAGATGATATGGATCAGCAGGCAGTTTCTCAACCTACAAGTCTGGCAGCCAAGAACTGGGACATTCAGAATACCACCAAAGAAAACCACCCTTCTAGAAATATCATCTCCTAAAGTGCCAAATGCTTGATATCCCTGTATGAAATCTGGCTTTTGACTTCATTCAGACTAAGTATAAAATCCAGAATTTTTTCTTACTGCATTTATCCTCAGCATCTGAAATAAGCACAAGAATGTCACAAAGATCAGTATACCAAAATACTTTGAAAATTTAGGAAATTTGTTCCTGACCCAAGCCCAAATCTGAAACCACAATAACCAGATGTATTTTTCACCTCCCCAATAAATATCTGATGCTCCATATTCAGTCTCAGCCATGTCTCTTAGGTCTGCGCTATGTAGAGAGAACAAGCTTTAAATACTGAATAAGCTAAGAAGTGGCACTTGCTAAAGGCAGAAACAATACGGCCAAGGTAAAAAACATGTCCGGTTGTTTTTTTCCTATGCCATGTGCCTGTTTGTAAGACATTCAAAATCATTCTCTGACCATTACAGTAAAAATAAGCCCTTACAAATACACTGCTGCAACCATCTCACCACCAAGGAAAGACTGTAGCCCACCACCAAGGAAAGACTGTAGCCATGTTCTCCTACAGCTCTGCAAAAGCAGGCAGTTCTATTTCTTGGGTTTGAAGGTTTTGATAAATAATTAGGGCCAAACACACACATACACATTCCTAACAACCAAAATTTCTTTCAAACTTTTTTTTTTCCCCCCAAGGTTTTATTCCAGCATAAACAGAAAGCCAGAAAACCAGTAGTTAAGTCTTCACCAAATGTTGAACTACCATGACTTCATCTTCTGTCCGAGCTGCAGCACCAAGAACACAGCAGCCTCTGTTTCCTGTCCCTGCACCAGCTATTTCACTACTGACACTGACCATTCCAGCAATGCTGTGTGCTGAATTGGTATGGGAATGGTTCGGGGTTTTGACAGGGGCTTTATGATTGTGCTGTAAATGGGAAGTGATCAGAGTTTTCTTTATTTTGTTGAAAATGCACCATTTGCCCTGTTTCTAGATGACTTCCTCAGGTAATGGAAGAAGAAAACAGCACACCAGTTCTGGTACTTCATCTGTGGTTTCATAAGACTGTAACCAAGACATATGCACTGCACCTAGCATGTGGTAGGCACTGCATCAGTACTTTGAGGGCTCTTTCTCACCCTCTCCAGAGCCAAAACTTTAGAGGCTTTGCAATTTTTTCACAGCTTCCCTACCTTATCCAGCTACTCAGGCGACTTGGAGTCAAACACTCCAATCAGAAGGTATCGGGGGCAATTTCTGACTTGGAAGTGTAGCTGTACGTGGGACTGTAGATACCTGAATCTGGATCCAAAGGGAAACACTAGCAGAACATTACTAATGTTTTCCAAGGGGATTTCTGCATATTTAATTCTTTGTAACCTTTTGATAGTATCATTCAAAACCAAATTAGAATAAAAGATTAAGCGGCATAGAACATACAGAGAGCAGTGAACTAGTCCAACAAAATGAAACTAAGAAATGTGTTTAGACATGAAATCTCTATCAATTCAATCAAAAAATACCATCTGTCTTCTTAGGGAATATCAAAATTTAAAAGAGAGGTTTTTTAAAAGGTCAAAGATATCAAAGGCTTGAAGCAAGTTTTAACACATAAAGTGTCTTCCATGAGTGTTACAGCAGAACTGCAGACAACTGCGATCAGACCTGAAATCACAGGGGCTGATCTGCGGTTGCCTGTCATCCATCATAATTCTGACCACCTCTCTGGGTTGAGCCAATTCCTTTTTCATGCAAAGAAAACTCCACTGGAACAAATGAGACTACAGCCATTTAGACCAGCAAAGAGTCAATCATAGTGATTGCAAAATAAACATGATGAAACACTTTGCTGATTTAATTCAGTAGCATTTTATAGACCCCTTCTGCCAAGATGCAAATGCCTGTGCTAGGAGGAAGCCAGTAGAGAGGCCAGGGCCAAGGGGTTCTCTTTCTCACGAGAAGGAGTGATAAAAATAAATCACCTCACCTGGTTTTACACCTGCTTACAGTCGACACAGAATACAAGATAGGCAGAAAAATAATGTGCACTGTAGGTAACACAGCACTGGCAATGGGTAACCGAGAATGAGCTTGTTAAAACAAAACGAGAGAAGGAGGATTCCAAGCACTTTCAGAACCAGACCATGGCAATGGCCAAAATAGGGAAACTATGTAAGACAATTTATCAGTTTCACAATCAGATTTCTTTCCAGCCCTCGCTCTGCTGAATGCATTGCAGGAAAGGAAAAATGGAAGAGACAAAATGTATACGTGTTAGGCAAAAATGGAAAATCCTCATTATACCTGCAGGTTATAATTTGTCAAGAGTTCAATCAGAACAATGTCATTGTGCAGGCAGACTCAGAAAGCCTTCAGTGTGTGTGCTACACAGAGCTATTTCTTCCTTTGCTATCTCTCTAGCAAAACAAAGCAAAGCCTGTATTGTTGAGGACAGCTTTAAAAGATATGTAGCTGCTCTGGCATAATTCAACAGAAGACACACATTTTCTCAGATTGAGGCTGCCCTAGCAGGAGGATTCCACCATTTTAAACCTTTCCTACTTACATACCTTTAAAGTTTAGTAAACACAATTAACAGTAACTCCACCTTTCTTTACTGTAGCTCTTATTATCTGGGTATTATTTTAAGAATTCTAAAGTTGGGGGTTCTCTTCTTGTCTGTGTCTAAGAGCTTCTTATGATTCATTTCCTGAAAAGATAACAACTTTCTAGCAATCATTCTAACTTCTCCTGCCCTGTAAGGATTAACAGCACAAAATTTAAACCTTCTGTGTAATGAAGGAATAAATTCAATACTTGACCACTGAACAAAATGCAATAGTCGATGCCATGTGTAAGTATAAGGTTTCAATCCATACTGTCTGTTCCTAGGAATGCTGCATGTCCTTGCTGATGTACAATACTGAAACCACCCAGAAACTATTATTATTATTTACTGACTACTGAGAAAAAAAAACAATGCACCCAGGTAAAACAAGATTCCTTTACAAAGGTATTTAAAATGAACAGGCCCGAGCTTAAAACTGCTATAATCAAGTATGTGGTGTCACAGGCATGTACCTAATAGAGTCAGTAATGAAGCCTTAACAAAAACATTACCCACCTACTCCTGTTAATTTGTTTTCCTGTTAAGTCACCAACAAATGAATTATAGAAACATACAAAGCTATTAGCAACTGGGAATATTTAATTACTTCATTATAACGAGCAATGTTTTGTTACTATGACAATTAAAACATGCATTAATTTTATTATAATGACCATAAAAGTGTTTGAAATCAGACGTGGGAAGACATTGTAAAAGACAGGTTAACATTAAAGCCCATGTCTAATTCCATAATATTTATTAAGTCACAAGTTCACTAACTAACAGACATGTGAAACAGAAAGAAATCAAATACTGTCATCTTCTATTTCTGTGAGGTATTTCCGTTTTTACTGTCCTATAAAGTCCTTTTATATTATTAATTATTGCGTCGAATGAACTGAATGCAACTTTATAAAGCAGAGCATCAATTCATTTTACAAACTTGATGCATTTACATGTCCATGAAAGAGTTTCTGCAGGGATCTTCATCTGGAAAACCATCTGCCATTCCCTACTGCAGTAAGAGATAAGAAAGGGGCTAAGCCTTTTGCATCAAGAATTACAAGGTCTAATCCCACACTCTATCCCCCACTGCTGTTGTCTTGGCCTCCTTTTGTTCTGTTTACCCCACAGAAGCATCATGTCACTGAAGCCATGCTGCCAAGACCGTGGTTGTACCATGCTTGTCCAAGTGTGGAAATGCAATGTACTATCATCTCTACCTAACCTTTCACAATGTTGAGGGAAGACCATGCTTCCTTCAGCTAGTCCCAGTTCCAGACCCACCAACCTGTTTGCATAAGAAGCCCTGTGGCAAGGCATGTGATAGATGCTGGGAGATCAAGAACCTTACACAATGAGCATGTTAAGCCACATACCACATTGTGTCTAATGCCAGGTTGCAGCCACACAGTACCACTTCTAGCAGACCCAGCTGAACACAGGACAGCTTTCCAAAGCCTTTCACAGCAGACCAGTTTCACAGGTTTTCACAGTTTGCAGTTCAAGGACAACAGCATGCTGGGTTGTACCAAAAGGAGTGTAGCCAACAGGTTGAAGGAATTATTTCCCTCTGTTTAGCCACTGTAAAACAGCTTAGAGTATCCTGTCCAGTTTGGGGCTCCGTCATACAAAAAAGACACCAATAAACTGGAGCAAGTCCGCAGTGGCCACCAAAATGGTCCAGGGCCTGGAGCATACAGCAGATAAAGAGAAGGTGGGAGAACTGTTTATTCTCTTACAAAAAGACAACTGGGGAGATCTTATTGCTGACCGCAAGTGCTTAATGGGAGGGTGTAGGGAAGACAGAGCCAGACTTTTCTTAGAGATGCACAACAGAAGGACACAAGGCAACAGACACAAATGGGAACAGAGGAAATTACCACCTGATATAAAGAGAAAGAAAAAACTCACTATGAGGGTGGCCAAGCCCTGCAGAGGGGCCCAGGGAAGGGGACTGTTTCCAAACTTAACTGGGCAAAGCTCTTGGTTAAAGCAGCCAACCCTAACCAGACTCGCTTTAAGCAGGAGGTAGAAATAGGGATGTCTGGCAGTCCCTTCCACCTGCTGGGAGCGCAGGGTTTGGGACCAAGCTTGTCCCAGTGGGAGAGATGAGGTGGTCGGTGCTGTGCTCAGCCGCAGACACGGGGGAGGCAGGGGAGTGTGAGTCAGGAGGCCAGCTGGAGGAAATCCCATGCATAATGCATGGAAAATATGCTCTCTGTGCACTGATGTTGGAATATCTGTGGGCTTCTGCATGAAAAACTGCAACGGGACTCTGTCCCAACTTCGTATCACTAATAACCACCGCTCATAAGCACAGTCTGCGCATTATCAGGAGGCCTTGATTAGAAATTGGGTAACATGTTTTCTGGGGGGAAAATAGCAGTCTGTTGAAACTGAATATTCCTGTGGAAAATGGCTGATGTCATTTCCATTTAAAACATTTTAAAAGTTTCAAAACATCTAAATGTCCCACTGTGATATTTTCAGAGGATCTACTTTTCACTATGAAATGACTTCAAAATTAAGTTTCTTAGTAAAAGGTTATAAGCAAAATAAGGCATTGTTGAAAACGATATTCTAGTTGAACTTCATCATATTTGTTTGTTTCCTGTGTGTGAGCATCCTCTAGACTGCCAGGCTGGAACTAAGATTCAAAATGGGGGGAAAATTAAATGCCAAAAGGAAATCAAACAAGAAAAAGAACAAAACCAAGCAAACAACAGCAACAACAACAGAAACCAAAAACCCAGAAACTTGGGTCAATAAGATACACTTCCTACTTAGTTATGATGTACAAATATATATATATACACACACACAGAGAAACACACATATTAGACTGCAGAGACTTCTTTCTGGTTTACTTACTTTTCCAGTAAGTATAGTGATTAGGAACATTTTCCTTAGCCAGCAGGTACTGGACTCTAATTCAATAGAGACATTTATGGAGGTTATATACTATAAGAATAAAGCATTGCTGCAAGCATACTCTACTGAAGCTTTTACTTTGAGAAAGCTCCAAATATATTATTATTAGAAGCACTGTATTATTAGAAGGGCACTGTAATGAAGTCAAAGTCATTATAGGTATGAATTGGCATCGTAGAAGTGACTCAGGGAAACACTTAGACAATGACAAACTATGTACTTCAGACAAAGTGAGCCAAATTCATCCCGGGCATCACCGAAATGAGGTTGGTGTATTTTATGCTGACTGAAGAGAACGATGGCCCAGTCACAGATGACTATATACTATTTAAATTTTCCACACAATTACTTCTCATTTGCTCAAACGTTATGGAAAAGTCCATTATGGAAAAGCGAAGGCAAATGCCATGCTGAAAAAAATAAGTATTGTAACTCTATAGCCAAAAGAAAATTGCTTCGGGTGGGACAGAAACACAACACCCCAAGAATAATTATGATCCCAAAACTCTGTTGTTATTAATATGAAGCAAATTCCACCAGTGATAAAGGGTGACTATAACCAAGTTCCTATATTTGAACAATTTATTCCTTCTGGTACTTTCAAATCTCTTCACTCTTTAATTTCAAGCTCCCTCTTCTGGACTATCCCAATGAAGCTAGAGAGTCACTATGCACTACTCATACTACTCACTTTAGTAATCAGGTCCTTGGTGCCTGGCACTGATATAGATCACTGGTCACCCTGTCCCACTTTCATGATTACTACAGGTGAAGTTCTTTGAAAATATAATAATATACGCTGAGATTTAAAGAACTCCTGGGAGGGTGCAGTTATAAATGCACTATTATGCAATCTCTCAGGGTATATGATGGAGATGTCCCTCACCATATGGACATAGGATATATATCCCTAGGGATATTCCTATATAGAGATATAGGACATTATTAAGGTCCTTTCCAACCCTAATTATTCTATGATTCTATGATTTTAAATAATGAAATATAGTAAATTGTATTTCATATGTACATAAGTAAATATGAACTAAACCATGCCATGTACCTTGCATTACTGTTCACATTGTGCAGTGAAATAGCTCCAGTAATACATTTTTTGTTCCGACATTCAGACAGAGGACATTCTTTCATAAAAATGAAATTAAGTAAGTTTCTGGCTTTTTACATCCCTATGATCAGAAAGCTGTTGTCAGAAAAAGTTTTATTCTAATAATTCACCCAATTTTTCTACTCAGAACGTATTTACAAGCAAACTGTGGTGGTCATTGAACTTGGACATGAACACAATTTTCATTCATTTTCATTATTTTCCTTCAAGTTTACTTCTTTTTTTTCCTCTGTGCAAGAATCGCTTCTAACAGTTTTCTATAAATAGGGGAAAATTAAGTGCATTTGATAATTATGATTGCTCCTTCAAACCATATACTTACTGCTCCTACATGCTATTTTTATGACTACAGCTCCTGCACCTAGAAGAAAGGCTTGAGTGCCACAAGAGAGCACCTGTGCCTGACAACTATATCAGCACAAAAATAGATAAGAATTATCAGGTATGAGGTTAAAATCTTTTCCCTTATATCCCTGGTTGCCCTTGCCATTAGCAGAAAGGCCAGGATACTGCAAGAACGCTAGATTCCAGTGCTAAAGAATAAGACGATGCTAAAGACTTACAAGGTGCTCAATATAAGCACATTTAGAGGGGTTTTTTAATCATGTTGATGCAAAATAGTTTTGTACATCAGGAAGCTCCTAAGGTAATTGTGTGCAATTGATAATGTGTGTATCAATATGCAGTGCCACTGGGAAAGCTCGGAAGTGATTAGAGACTGAAGCCAAGGCCCTGCAGAACTGAGGCTCCCAAGTCACTCAGCGGCATGCCGGCTGCGAGGCAGAGGAACGCATGCTGCAACTAATCAGGCAGTGTTTGACATGCATCTCCTCTGGCTGACAAGCACATAACATACGGCTCCAACCATCTCCCACATCTTGCTTAATTAATTTCCATCCTTGTTGTGTGCTCCCACACCTGGAGATATCAAACAGCTGCACATAATAAAAACACTTTAACCTGTGTTAATGGATAGGATTCAATTTCGTTTATAATTGGATCAGTAAATGAAATCATTATAAAACAGCTGATAAAGGTTCTCTAGAATGAGTCAGAATGGGTTTTTAAAAGTGTGTAAATCTAGTGTTAAAGAGATGATGAATAAAATTCAAAGCTGACACAAAACCACATGTCCACAAGCACTCGCTTTTCTATTTGCATATCTATTATAGCTTACAGACATGTGCAAACTCATACACCCACACATTTTCCTTATGTTTTCCTTAAGTTCATCATTACTCCCCTTCATCTCTGATTCACAGCATTTCTGAGATAGAATCTTTTACAATAAAATGAACTGGAGATAAAATTTCCCGAGACAATAAATACTTCTTTTGCAGGCGCTTTTTAGCAAACTTTCACAATTAAGCAACTTCATTTTTTTACAGCTCCACTAATTCAAAGAAGACGAAAACAGAGGTCAATTAGATCAGATGGTACATGCACTTTTTCTTCATTGATCTCTATTTGCAGGGGTTTGAAGGAAAGGAAGCCTTTGTAAGCATGAAGAGCTGTTCAAATCTATAGATGTACGAACACAGGCCTAAGGGCACGCTTTCTTCATAACTACGTAAATAAATTTAGATGTAGTTATATTACTTTGTTCCATCTTTCTCAATACTTTTCTTTCTCAGACTTCACTTACCAGGAAGATGTACGTCAAAGCCACCTTGAAGACACACAGCAATACTGGCAACACCACCTGCTATTTCCAACCTCACACCACTAATTCCCAGCAGTTTGCTGTGGTTTAAAAACCTGTCTAGCAAACACGGCCCTAATCTCTTTTTTCTGTATTCTGCTACAAACAAGAAAAAAATCAAGAGTGCTCAACGTTAAATTCTGCACTGTAACGTTCACGGGTCTACTTTTATCTTTCCACAGTGATAGCAAATCTGGAAATCTAAGCTATGTTGGGCTTTCATTAGCATTGCTGGGATGGGAGAGGGGAAAAAGCAGTGTTGTGTATGCCTTCCTGCATATCTGCAGTACATTTTTTAAATGCCTGGTTGAGAAGGAACATGAAGAATTCGTCGGGCAGGCTGGTGGATCAGTATTAACACAGACATTTGCATTCACTCTTAGTCCAAACCTTCAAACACCTTTTGCTTGGCTCTGCTAACCCCGTGTTTGCTTTCACACCGGTACCATTTTTAAGCAGAAGAATTACATTTTATGGCATTAAATAAACCAGGATAAACTCAGCCTCAAAACAAACTGCAAAAAAACCTTGCAGAAGTACATTATCACACGACTCATGTTGCTTCCTCCCAACTAAATAACCCTCCCAGTTTACAGATTTCTGTTTAATTTGGCCTCTGGCATGACAGAAAGGAATTTTTTGCCCATTTACACAACTCTATGAATCAAATGTTGACAACAGTAAGCTGCTCTTCAGTCTGACTTTGAGGCATGCACCGAAAACCAGCCAAGTGCTGTACTTGCTCTATCAGGTCTTGTGCATAAACCAGCTATGATATGGCCTGTAGCATACAGATCCCTCTGAAAAAAAAAACAACAAAACCCAAAAGAATGTTTCAGAGTTCCTTCTCTCGAAGGCTTGATGTATCAGCAAGTATAATTGTTCCAAATCTGGAATCCTGGCTGGCTACACTGCTGTGAACTGCTCCAACACCAGCACCTTAAAATACTCTATATGTAAGCTGTGAACTGATTTAGGTTAAGTTTAAAAAAGTTAAAAAAAACAGAATATTCTGCTGTTTAAGAAACGTATCTCCACTAGTTTGAATATATTTTTAATGTAGGGCAAGCAGGCTTTATTCGTGTTGATATGAAATTCCGTAATACAATAGAGAAACGAAGAAGAAATTTCTGTATTAAAGCCCACTTAAAACAAATCCAATTAAAGGGAATAAAAAGGACAAGAGAACAACTAATTCCTTGCCTTTGCTTCTCTTCAAGGAATATTCATATAAATCCCTGCTCTGACATTTATGCCGTTTCATGTGACAGGGATCAGAATTCTCCATAGCATGTTTTTAAACCATTTACCCCGACAGCACCTTTATAATGAATAATAGAAACCTCTCCACGTTCACAGAACATTTTCTATAGACTCACAAAGGGTTTAACCCTGCAAGCTTTTATCCATGTGAGCAGTCAGCACTCGAAATAAAAGGAGTAATTTAACAAAAAGGGGGTGGCAGATGAGAGATTTGGAGTGAGAATGTTCTGGGATGAAGAACATCTCTCTTATCTGTGCCGGTGAAGTGGCTTGTAATCACGAGTATTATGTATGTGCTTTGTAGTGGAATAATAATAATAACAAGGAAAATTTCAAGCTTAGTGCATGAATTAAGTAACTGCCCTGGATCCTTCACGCTGCTTTATTTTAAACAGAGAGCTTCACAACTTGTAGACCCACATCAGATGCTTCCTTTACATGTTCCTGTGGCCAGGGGAGGTGGAAGAAGGTCATAGGTGTTTAAACCCCATTTTGCACCTCAGTTCTTAGGGGGAGGGCATCAGGAGGGACCTCACCCACGGCTGAATGCCTTGAGATAACATTTAGACACAATGCTTATGTCTTAAGTATACAAGCAGGAAAGGGCAATGTCTGTGCACTGGTAGGGGTGACAGCCTTCAGAAACTCTCAAAGCAACACTCCAGACTTTGGGACACTTCAGTCTGAACCTAGACTGAGATGTTATCATACTAAATCAAATGCAATTTAGTAGGAACACTGTAGAGAAATTTAATCTTGGTGAGGGCCAAAAGAAAGGAGGAAGGAGGCAAAAAGTGTTTCTTAAATAGAGGAGATAAAGATTGCAGGAGATAAGAAGGTCAGACTAGGTGGTCGAAAGGTCTCTGCTAACCCTAAACTCAGTGACAGATACAGAAAAGCAAACATTTGATCTTGGAAAGATTTGCTCATACAATATACGGCTTGAAAAAAGACCAGAAAAGAGCCAACTATCAAAGCAATGCTTATACCCTGGTAGTAGGTAAATACATGATGAACCACACAAATACACACCAGTACTACGGGCCGCCTCCCTCTCCATTTCAAACCGCAACTGGCACTAACATTCCTGAGATTCCCCTCAAAAAACAGACTGCACACGTTTTGCAACACCTCCACAATAATATCAGGTTATTAAAAAAAATCTTAAATTAATAAACAGATCTGAAAAATAAACTACCACAGGATTTGTAACATTAAGTTGACTTTAAAAAATAGACTAATACATGCAAAGGTCACTAAAATATTTATATTAATGATGGAGCAGAACACTAAGCAGATATTGACTTCTGTTAAGGTGAACCTCAAGATTTATTGGCCTAAGAGGTAAACACTGACTGAGATAAATCCAAGGTCAATATTTACTACCAAGGACAATAAATCTTCGTGGCCTATGAAACATTAAATAAATAAATACATGTGTACATATACATTTAGACACAAGCGTATCTACAGATTTTACACAAATCATTTGGAAGAATGATCATCAACATCATTTGTTACAGCATGCTTTCTTAATTTTGCTAGAAAGAACCAATGAACAATTACGAACCTCTGTAAACCAGATCTATTTGCATATGTCAGCACTGATGATAAGGGTGACATTTCTGCTTCTCCAAGTGACTCCCTTTGCCCACCAAGCTGGATGAAAGGTTTCTAAGATACAAAGGGAAGTCAAGACCTTAAGTGTGAATTGGCTGCCCTATTTCCATCTTAGCTTGAGAACCCATGCTTGTAACTTAAGAAGCAGAGTTACATGCAGCAAAGTTGTCTGAATAATTGTGCTCTGGACTTATGAGCCAGACATTTCTGGTGGAGCACTTCTGATTCAATACACCTTCATCTAAGGTCAAGTTTCTTCCCATGCAAGATGAGCGCAGGAGGGGAATACATGGGTATTCTGGAAGTCTTTTAACAGAGGCACTTTTACTGTAGCTGTGGCCAGTTTTGTATGAGCTCAGAACAAAGACATATCAATCAAACCGAGCAAAATAAATAAATAAAAGCATTAGATGACTTTCAGAGTCATAGGCTTTTTTCCTTGAACTAGAAAAGCAAATAAATTTAACAGGAGTGCTGACAAAAGTAGACCTTCTTCCTCCAAACAGTATACAAGATCTAAGCCAAAAGGAAACAGATGACTTTGTGTGTTTGTAGGAAGTGATTAGAGAAGGTAGAACTTAATTTATTAAGATGGGAGACAGTGATTCTTTTGTTGACTTTTCAGGTCAAGTGTTAAAACCTTCCGCAAATAAGGCAGCAGATACACTACAACTAAGCCCTAATGGCTCAGGAGACTGGGCTGTTTTCATACACAAGGCTTTTCTTGTTCTTTGAACAATTGTTTTGGAAAGCCAAGTGAGAGAAATTTGCATGCCTCCTGGTGGCCTCCCCTTTGCAAACTGTACCGGCACTGGCAGCTAGAGGCTGGTTTTGACCAACGTTATCTTACTGTGCCAATACAGGACAGTGCCTAAAGCCAATGGGGACAGCTTCGGAACTTTTTCCTGTGCATCCAAGGGACAACAGAACAGGCAAAAAAAAAAAAAAAACAACAAAAGGAAAAGGGAAGAAGAAGAGGAAAAAGGAAAAAAAAAAAAAACTCAACAAACCAAAGACAGAACAAAGTGCTCTAAAAAAAATTATTTACCAGCCTGACAAGTCCCAGAGAGGAATGTGGTGCTTGGTGCTGCACAGGTAGTGCTGGCCATTGGATTTGCAGGAAGGGAGACCAATTAGAAGTGCCGGGCAGGAAAAGGCCTGTTAGCACTGTTACCTTTAACTTAATCTTTAATCTCCTCCTATGCCTCCAACTTGTCACCACAGGCATTAATCACCTTGCAGGTCTTACATCGATCTCAGGCTCATTTATATTATTTGTTTTAATGGCCTCTCTCATGCCACTGGTGTTGGGTGGTGTATAGCTCTGCCCTTATTTCCTGCTGACTGTTTTGGTCTATCAAAGCCTTGTGGTTTATTTTTACGCAGGTTTCCTAAGGCTACAGTATATCCACAGGTTTCAGTGATCATATCACAGTTGACCTCTACAGAGAGTACTCCAAAACAATCCATGAAATATTATTGCTCCAAATATTTTAAAAGCCTCCGAAGTCTCATTAAGATGAGCACTCTGTATTTCATTGGATTTTATTAATGTTCTCAGCAATTCAAGGAATGGCAGAACGGCTGCACTCTTAAGCAGGATTTATTTCTTAGCTTGCAAAGAAAGGAAAAGTGATTTTCAGCTATACAAAAATTGGAACATGGAAGGAAGATAATAAACTGACAAGCAAAAGACAAAATGTCTTTGTATTCTGTCTTCTAAATCCAGAAGAGATCTAAGTGTTTTCTCAACAGACAGAATTGCTATATAAAACTTACAGCCAAGATTTTCAAAATTATAAGCCAAAAAATCCATATTGATGGGGTTTTAGAACTGGTAATTTCAGGACAATGGTGTTCAGGAAAATGTAATGCCAAAAGAGGCTCGATTAACAAGCACAACTTTGAAACGCTTAGCAAAAGGACTGCTGTTTCCTTTGAGTAGAAGCTGTGTCCAGAACAGGCAGATTGTTTCTTGCAAACTGTTTACCCCTGTGAGGATGCTTGTAAAAAGGACAATCAGTGAACAGCAATCACAATGAAAATATTCAGAATATTTACATTTAATGCCACTTTCACTTTGAAATAGTGCCAAAAAGTTTCCCTTAAAACTCAAGCTCTTTTGGCTACCGTGAAGAGCCCACTATGGATTCTTAATGCAATACAATGTGTATTTTATATGGTGACATATTTTACATGGTAATTATTTCACAGCAGGCAAAATGATGAGGAAATAACAAGGGAAGTTTTGGGTGAGATTTTAAGAGAAGTAGTGACTCGGTGACCTGCTGGGAGAAAAAATGGAGAAGCATAAACCTCTTGTTTGTTTTTTTTTCTAATTACAAATAGAGATTTCTAAAAATACTGTCTACTTCACTAGCATTTTGAGGAGGAGATAGCCTAGTAGTTAGTTTTCATTCATTTCAAACCTAAATCTGTGAGACATCCCACAGTCTGAAGTTCTTATTCCGAAAGGCTCAGGAAGGTGTATTTTTCCTGATGTGAAATCAGGATTGCAGTGTGAATGCCTGACCTTTTATTAATCAACTCAGAAAACACTGAACTAAAAGGCACTTTGTTCATCATCTTTGATGGCTACAGATTGATGTCATCCCAAGGTAACCTGTGCAGCTATAGATTCACCATTAGTCCAACCTCACTGATGCAAGGCTTAAAGACAAACTTTGAAGGCAAGACTAATGAAAGTCATAGAGATAATTGGAAAATGAGGCCCACTGCAATATCTGCTTTCTCCCTTTATGTGATAACTGATATTCTAGACAAAATAAATCAATCAATTCTTCAAGGAAGCATGTTCAGTGCTATGAGCTAAACTGCTGTTTCAAATGGGAAAACTGATTAGGAAGAAGAACCATAATGTTTTTAAGGCAATAATTTAAGGTGGATTTACAACAGTCCATATTGGAAGTGGAAGAAGAAGCCCAGAGGTGATTTTATGAAGAATATTTCAAGGCACAGCCTTAAGAAGTGGAGATGCTGTGTTCAGAGGTACACGGAGTATCACAGGACAGAAATGGATGCTTTTGATGACTGAAGTAATAAAGTTGGAATGCAATTCAGGAATCTAACATGAAAGGCTATGCATGTAGAAGTTACGGCAATGATTTCTACTTTAGTATGAATTTATTAAATCACTGGATAACTGTAAGCTACCCTTTTTACCCTTGGCCAGGAAAAACAGCAAAACCACCCTATATCAGTATCAGAGGGGTCACTTCCAAGTGAGCAAGGAAGTGTTAATGACACTGTAAAAATAAGTTCTGTAAATGATCTCCTGTGAATATTGTGCACAATTCTAATCAACCATGTGCAAAAGAAACAAAGAAACAAGATGCATTTGATCCAGAAAGATATATAAAAAGGGTATTCTGGGGTGATAAGTGTATTGCAGAGCCTATCTTTCAGAAAAGAAGAAACAAGTCTGAATCATTTACAGCAATAAGAACAGATTTCATTTTAATTAAGAAATACATAGAGATGAGAGGTAAGAGTAAGGGTCAACATCAGAGTCAAAAAAGAGTTACTTAACTAAAGGACAACGAAGGCATGAAAAATCAACACATATAAACATTTAGTCTGGAAATTAGATGCTCTCTTGCCATGGGAACAGTAGTGTAATGCAGCAGCTTTCCATCAACTACAGCCCAATACACTGGAGAAAATAAAAATACCTTCATTTAGGTTATCTGATGACTTGATTTTCTAAAGTATCAGATGGCAGAACTTAATGATTCAAGAGATTTAGACTGCATACTCAAGGACAAACAAATCAATGTTTCCTAGCAGGGAAACGAAGAGTAAAACAAGTGCAGGGCTGCTGTCAGAGAAGACGCTCTGATTTCTGACAGCCTACTCTTGTAACTGAGATGAAATAGCTGGAAACTTCATCAGATTTGTTCCTCTCAACTTTTTAAAAGATGAGAGGCAGTGCCAAACACTCAAAACAATAACGTCTTGCCTTTATAAACAATCTTTAGTATCACTGGATATAAACCAGAGACTTGGACATCTGCTGAGCATGCCTATTGGATTGGCATCAGTGCTCTCCCCCTGGCTCGCACGGAAGGCAACGGGGTCAGGAATGAGACATCTTGTTCTTCAAAAACAATCTTCCATTTTGCCACCGGTAGCTTTCAGAATCCACCTCCTATATAGCTGAATTCTCTTTAATTCTGCCTGCTTTAGGAGTTTTTTTGAACATAGTCTAGATTTCAGTTAGAGGCAGAGAATCCATCTAACTGCATGCGTTGTGCTGAATTACTGACTATCAGGAGATGTGTGGAGTTTGGTCTCTTGGCACAGCCATGGGTAAAGCTGTATGTCCTGGTACATCCTGGGAACAGATTGTCTGAGACTACTGCAAGAGTTCTATTATTACAGATGTAGCCTGGGACTGCCTTTCTCACTGTTCCACCAAGCATCCTTCTCTAGCCTTTAATCTATCTGCTAATAAATGTTATTTTTAAACTGCACTAGCCCTCTCCGTATTTTGCACATTCCCACCAGAGATGCAGACAGCCTTTATCCAGACAAACATGCCAGATGGACAGGGGATGAGAGCAACTGGAAAAGGTCAGTACCAGTGGGAGAGCAAGAAAGAAGGTGCAAGGCCAAAATAATGGTACCGTTCCCATAATCCCCCTATTCTTCCACCCTTGTCCGGAGATCCTGCTTGGCATAGTCTGGCATCATGCTGGATGAGACGCAGAACAAACCAGTGCCGCATGCCATAAAGCGTTTCTCCATCTTCCCCTAATGGAATGATTAAACTAAAATGGAGTTGTGGATGAATCCAGTAACTGGTAAAGGCACCGTGTGATTCAACCAGGTCCAGAGGCATTTGGGTACAGGAATAAGCAGTGTGAGATCATTAACACCCAGCTGACGGACTAAAAGAAAAGGAAATCTCTGAGGTCTCTCTCTTTCTTCCTTTCACCAGTCTGAAGACCAGACAGAAATATGGGCATGTGTAGGGGAGTGCTAGCTATTTTAACCAAAACATTTCATCCATCCCTAAATATGGTCACAAGATTTTAGATACTTGGCTTACTCTTAAACATTAAGATTCTGAATTATCTCCAACTGTGTAGGCTGTAAAAGAAAATGCATAAACCAGCAATCCTGCAAACTCCCTAGAAACATATTCACTGCCAGTTTTTTCTCTGTAGCTGTTATATTAATCAGTGTCTTAAGAAATTAGAATGCCCTGTGATTTTTATCTCTTTTAAACCTAATAAGTAATGCTTTGCAATTAACTTCAACTCACTCTCCTAAATGGCATTATCTATCATCTAGATACACCAGAGGAAAATGCCAGGATTATGGCACCAAGTATATGGGTTGCATTTTCCTTTCAGTGAGCAGCAAACAGCAACATTTCAGTGGCATCTTGGTTACTCTCTTAAGATTTCTAACCCAAATGGAAAAAATGTGAAAAGATCAGCTGTTCTCAAAATCTTGCCAAAAAAACATATTCAAGGAATTTTGCCTGAATCAGAACTCAAATCATTTTCCAGAATCTGGCCTTGAACCAAACTCGAGAGCCCAAATTTCAGGTTTCAGTTTTAGATCTTATCATACACGAGTTCATCCTTCAAAGCAACCTATACGCACATGTGTAGAAGCGTGAGTGTACACACAGTGAGTGTGACACTGGGGTGTAGTGAATGCATTTTATTTCTGTACTTGTATATAGTCTCACTGAAACATCTCATCTGCCATATGAAAGCGTTATATATATGGAACGAACGGTGTAAGGTATTATCAACATAAATTTGGAATAGTCAATTTATAAACACGTTTGTTAATATCTGCTTTTAATTGACGAATGTTGAGAAAAAGGGAATTTATGTTGCCTTTCAAGACTCATGGGCTAGAATACTTTTTTTTTTTCCCTGAAATTGAACAGATGCCAGAAATAAATCAGAAATTGCAAAGTGGAAGAGAGCAGCACACTGAGGGCCAGGAGGAGAAGCAAAGTGGAAAATTACCAGAGTGTAAAACCTATGGAGTTAAGAAAAAAAAGCAGAGTGGCATCACTGTGAGTGCCAGGGGAATAGAGACAGAAGAGAATTCAAGTCGACCAGAAATTATATCAATAATATAAGCCAGGGACTAAAAACATCCTGTGAGTTAAACCCCGAGTTTTCAATAAATGTAACTCCAATATCCTACCAATCACCAAATCTCCATGCGCAATGGATGGATTTTGCCACACAACACAGGTAAGCAAACACAGAATCACAGAATCACTAGGGTTGAAAGGGACCCCTGGCGATCATCTAGTCCAATCCCCCTGCCAAGACAGGGCCACCAGGGTGAGTCTTCTCTCATATCTTATTTGCATTTTAGTAAAGCAAACTTATAAATCTGCTTTATGTATGACTTTTAATTATACTGATTTTTCATGCCTCTGTGACTGGAAACCTGAGTCACCCTCTTTATTACAAGAGCAAAGAATCTGAATCTGGGAGCAAAGAACTAAAACCCACTACAAAAGTAAAAGAAAAACCATTAACTTTAGAAAAATTCAGGAAAACATACTGGTTTTAAAGTCATATACTTGAAATCTGTGCAATGTTGAGATGATTCAGTGTTATAGTCCTGCATTAATTAAATCAACAAAAATAAGAAAGCAAAAAGCAGACTCCAATAACAGGGAAACATTAATTCAATCACATTAGAAATACACTCTTTTTTTATGTGAGACTTCCAGGAACTATGAAAGGCAGCCAAGTTTTGACTGCTCTCAGAATTTGTAAAAACTAATGGGTGACTTTCTGATTGAGTTTTTACCAAAGAGCTACCTGAGAGCACAATTTAATTCTCTCCTACCAATATTTTCTGTTGTTTTGCTCCCAGTTCACAGCTCCTTTACTTTGTCCACAGCTCCTTTTATGCGACCATAAATCTAATATCGATTAATCCTTCTGCTTGAAGTAGCTTCCACTGAGCTCCTCCAGATTATAAGAGCTTATTTGCATAGATCCACTTTCAGGATCAGAAACTCACTTTGTAATTTTACTCATCAACCACAATAGCAAAGGATATCCAAAAAGTGGGCAACATAGATAACGGTTACTTACCCTTCTTAACAAAAAAACGAAAGCACAACAGGCAAAGAGCACCTTTTAGGAGTCAACTATTATTAACAGAAATACACTTCACAAAGCTTTCCATCATTTGCTTTTCACTTCCATTCATCCTTTCTCTTAGTGCCCTACACAGACTTTCTATCAAGCTACAAATCAGATAACTACAGCTGGATTCTCCTTTCTCCTGAGACTTAACACAGTTAGATGGCATTAATAAGTATTGATTTACATCTATGAGGATCTTCTGCCTTAATCTTCTATCCATGAGCAGCAGTTAACTGAGGACTAGACAATACGCTTTCGAGGGTCTGCTCAAGTTCAACAATGCTTAAAACAACCTAGGCCACAGAGAAGGAAAAAGTGCAGTTAGCAGCTCCAAATGGAGTTAGCAGTTGATACGGAACATAATCAACCAATAATAAAACCCACCCCACTGCATACTAGTACAGCCATACTGTTTTGCTGTGTCAGGAGGACCAATCCTTCCAGTTCCTACGGCAACAAGGGGTACCACTAAGCCCTCCCTTTTGCCTGGCTCTCATGACAAGATGATGAGACTGGTGTCTCAGCACTGAACATCTTGTTTTCTCACCCAAAGGGCTGCAATTCTCTCTCTTACTTCACATTCCACACACTTTCACATGTGTAATATTTTCGCATGTGCATATTTTTAGCTTAACTAGTTGAAAGGAAAAGCAAAGGAAGCTAAAATCGGAAGTATTATTTTGCACTATTGAGCATATTAATGATGCCTTTCCAACCTCATCAACATTCGCATCAAAACTAACATGTTAATTTATATTCTTCATATAATACTAATTATGTGTACAGCAGCATGATACCCTGTATGAGGAGCTATCTCACCATAAGAGATGAAAACATAACGTTATGATTCTGACCTTGTGATGATACAAGTAATTAATTACTCCAAAGAATATTGATTGTAATAGGAATGTGGTCCCTAGAGATGCTTTAAAGATCATATAATTACAAAAGATGCTAAATAATTTTATTTAGGGGTGGTGTCAGTGATGAAAATTTCCCTTGAAAAGACATAGGAGTAAAGCAACTCTGACTATTGCCCTGGCTTCTGCTGGGATAGAGTTGATTTTTTTTTCCTTAGTAGCTGTACAGTGCTGTGTTTTGGATTTAGTATGAGAATAATGTTGATAACACACCAGTGTTTTAGTTGTTGCTAAGTAGTGCTTACTCTAAATCAAGGACTTTCCAGTTTCCCATGCTGTGCAAGTGAGCAGGTGCACAAGAAGCTGGGAGGGAGCAGAGCCAGGACAGCTAAAGGGATATTCCATACCATAGAACATCATGCTCAGCTCGGGTTAAACCATGACTCTATATAACACTTCAGTATTGCAAAGAATGTTTTTGCAAAGAACTGAAAATTCTTTGAAAAAAAAATTCTTTGCAAAGAGTTTCTGTTTGCAAAGGCCTAGAGAAGAAACATTACTATATACAATACTGTTTTTACCACCCTATTCTCCTTCAACTACAACTGCAACTGAAGTACTTATCTAATCACATGCATAGATATGTCAACAAAAGCATTATGTAAATTATACACAGTTTCTAATTAGTAATGACAAAAATGGGTCAAAATACTGATTTACCAATCTTTCATATTGAAGAGCAGCCCGGATTCTGTGCAATGTCTTAGCCACATTATCTAGAAGTTTCAGCAATATTCAGCTGAGAAAAAATAAAAGCTGCATTCTACAGATGTACAGTATCTTCTTCAGCTCTAATGAAGGACACCCAGTGGCCAGGTACAGCAGTAGAAACACATTCTCTGGGTACCTACAAGTCTGTATGAAAGGATTTGGGAATAGAAGACAGTGGAAAAATGGTTTTTGTGCCTTACTCCTTTAGCTTTGACTTGCTCTTTCAGACTACCAGGCAGCAATTCTGCAGCTGCTGTTAGAGACAGCTCTCAAAGAGTACGGGGGATATCCAGCTTCTGAGCAGCACACACACTGCTGATGCCACTCTGACAATAAATGGGGTTTGAAGTAGCATTTGTATGGTCTGAAGCTTCTCTTTTCCCAGCACACTACCAGCCTTTTCTCTCTCATGATGCAGCACCTTCACAGAAAGATTCACATCCACATAGCATTTTGAGGAGTTTTAACATAAATGCCTATTTTGACAACTTTAAGCCTAGCCAGCCTGAAGACTCAGCTGAAGTGATTTTTAGAAGTACTGCTGGTACATAATATGTCATGTGGGGTTAGCTGAGACAAAGGTTTAAATAATAGCACACTTAAGAAATTCTGTAAGATGGGTGTAGATTCAAAATATGTATTAGACTCACCTATAATCTCACATGTGTAAATAATACAAAAAGCCACTGAAAGATGTGAAGTAATTCCAGGGCAAAACAAGATCAATGTCAAGACCACTGAAGATTTCCCAACCACAAAATTACACTGCTGCAAAGATTGTTGAAGTCAGTTGTAATACATTATGTGAACCAATAGGCAGAAGAGCTAAGACAAAATGCAGTAAGTTCTAAAAGAGATAATGTTTTTCATGTGGTTCATCTCTTGCTTTATACAAATCTCTGGCCTGTTAAAACAGATTTCTGTTTACACACTGAAATACAGTAAACAGAAATACAGGGCTTCAGTTTTTCACACACAATGTACACACGTGTACTTATGGCAATCTCAATTTTAGCTTCCAGTGGTTAGGGTTTGGAAGTACGCTTTTGACTGCTTATATTTTCTTTGTTACTTTATACTTCTCCATTTTAATAACCTTGAACACAGTGACCCCAGGTGGCAGATACAACGATGGCTGCTTTCAGAAGCTGAGCCAGACCTTCATATTTCATCGTGAGGCTGAGAAGTCTCTGTGTCGTAACTCAAAGTCCCCAGTGGCAGTCCAGATCAGCTCAGTCTCTGCTATGGGACTGAGAAGGGTTTGTTCCAAGCAGATCAATAAAAGTCATAATGGAACAGAGGCCTTGTTAAGGTTTCTATCTCAGAACTACCATTCCCCATTCATGCATGGAGGTTTCTCTAACAACACAACCTTCAACTTTGCTTGAGTGCTGGAAGGAGTCCAGCAGGACAAACCTCTGCATCTGGGCTAAATCAGAATGCTGAGAAGCCAGGTGAGGTACCCGGCACAGATCCTTGTGCTGCCACAGCCAGGCAGTTGCTTGCCCTAACTTGACCATGTAGGTACTACCAGTTTGCCCTGTAGACATGCACAGCGGTGCTTATCGAAATGAGACACAGATCTAGATCCAACAAAAATCATTATCTCCAACACTTTGATTCTAACAGGACTTAGGCATCTCAACGCCTCCCTCTAAGCCTCATCCGCCACACTTGTGACCCATAGTGTAAAACGGCACAAATAAAAGCATTACCAATTCAAAATACAAACTAACAGTAGGCAGACAACTCACAGTAGCTTCTCCATCTTTAAAACCCTGTTATTTCACAGGTAAAACAGATCAGTGAGCCAGCTCTCCTCTGGTGTGAGCTGCACAGCAGAAGGAGAATCTGTAAGGCTTTGCTTAGAGGCTGCAGTCCAGAAGAGAAAAGTGTGCTTTAGAGTTGATGTAAATACATTAATTGAAATATAAAGGGAGACTTTTTAAGCTGCTCACCAATGGAAAAGCTGCCTAACACTATTTATTACTCAGTACTTTAATTCATATCAATTAGCCATCTTGTTCATGTACAACATTCATTAACTTCACGTGTGATTTTTAGTCTTGAGCCAAACTAGCTGGAAGGAAGCACAAGGGTACACCAATGCCTTTCCAGGGGATTGCTCACCAGTTGCTGAAGAGCTCCCTAACGGCAGTGAAACCCTCCTGCCATTGCCAGAGGGTGTCACTACGGCACTAGAACAAAGCAACACCACAAATCAAAGGAATAAACAAGACATGTGGAGAAGTTCAGCAGAAATAAGCTGTACGTAACCTTCACATGAATTGTTCATCATGTCACCCGTGGGCTTTAAGAACATGGTTCTGGAGTCTAAAAACAATGTAACTCTGTATTTTCCCCTCTGCATTTCTTGTGCGCTAATCTGATTTCTAACACAAAGTATTGGAAGGAAGAAAGGAACTACCTATTAGAGCTGGTTGCAGAATCTCCATTGTTCACACACAATTTAACCTTGTTTTCCATGAAAGCATCCTTTGAAAATGAAACTCTTCTAAATGCACATCATTAACGTTCACAGTATTCGTCACACAATTGTTTTAATAGGAAGTTGCTGCAAAAGAAATCTAAACTTTCTCACATAATGACTTAAAGCCCAGGTAATTAAAAAAATCCTGTACTGAGCATATTGAAGATCAGCTCTCAAGTGCTGATTTTGGCTAACGTCCTAAACCAGAAGAGGAAGGAAGTCCCAAAGCCAAAGAGCACAGTAAATGAAAACACTGAGAAGCCAGTGAAAAAAAACCCTGCAACATAAGGAATATTCGAAGGTGTACCAAATGAGTAGGTCTATTGTCTTTCTAGTCTAAATGCAACTTACTTACCACAAAAAAATGCCAGGAATCAGATGACCATGAGCCTATATTAATACAGCATACGATGGCCCAGAAAACTTGATAGATGTTGGAATCTATGAAGAGCTCGATCAGGACATGTTTGTAAGGGAGCAGACACTAAAAATACATTTGTGGCTAACTCCTGCTCTGAGGATGACTGTCAGTATCAGAGGGTGCGGTGATTGTGAAAAGGAGAGCACTGAGGCCCAGATGCCACAACACACAGCCCAAGCAATTAAGCAGCCTTATTTTCAGCTGTATTTTAGTATCAGGGTAAGCTGACTAATGTTGCTGAGGACAGTTTTGATTAGGAAGGGCTGTTTCCACAAAGTGCTGCAAAGCTCTTGTCAACCTGTCAAGGACTCAAACACTGTGCTCTAATAATAGACCAATAATTTCATATTCTTGGAAATAAGTTCTAGTCAAAGCATGGGATTTAAAAAATAAGAGAGGAAACAGAGCACACCACTAAAGAACAGCAAGCAAACCTGAATGAAGCACATCTTACCAGTATTTTAAAACCAAGTTTCTAAAAGCCAAGGGAAAATCTGCAAGGATGTTGTAACTGCACTGCAGAAAGGAACATGGGTCAGCTGCAGTGATGAAACTGTCAGGACTTGAAATCAGGGCACCACTACAAAATTTTAACACAGCAAATAAATCCAGTCTATCTTGGTGAAGGTTCAGTTGTCTGTTCTTGGAATTATCAGGATGTCAAAAGGCCAGCGTCTGTTTCTGGATACTGAAACAGAATTCCCATTCACCTCCTTACATAGCGATGGGCCTCTGCTAGGAAAAAGATGAGCAAGCATTTCAAAGGTAGCAGCAAAGTCTTCTTACAAATCTTTTTAACAAAGAATAAAAAAAGACTATATTAAGTTCAGAAAATATGTAAATCTGTTGTTTTGTTTCTCATTTCTCCCTGACTTTTCATGACAAACAGATCTCGCAGATATCAGACAGATGAAAAATACAAAGATGTGGAAACCAGAGCTGGAATTTAGCTTAATGACAGCAAACTTGGTCTTTTATTGAAAATGGAGAGAGGGATGTCAGGTTTAGTCTTGACACAGACCTTGTAGTAACTGTAAATATAAAATAGACTATCAAGACAGTAAAGTGCTTTCCTATTACACGAGAATTCAAGCTCTAAATTGAGCAGTTTATTCCGGTTAGCTCAATTATCACATCTGGAAAATCATTCAATTTATGTCAGCCTTTACTCTAGGACACTCATTCATGTGGGCAAAGAACTCTGAAACTCTCTGGGGTCATGACATAAATCTACTTTTTTCACACTGTCATTTGCACAACAAAAGAATAAATTTAACTTTATTCAGCAAACAGTGATGATAATTGCCAATCTTTTAGCTATCCAGATGAAACAGGATCATGACCTAAGAGTACAGGGCACAAGAAAGGTTATATATGTTCAGTAGGGGGTTTTATAAGAAGCCATCGCTATGCACTGCTTGGAAATACTGAAGTAAATCACCTAGGAGCAAGCTTGAGCCAGCATGGCTCTTCAGGAAAAAAAACAAGAGTTCAGTGCTGAGACACCAGTCGCATCATCTAATCAGCAGAACTCTTCACCAATAAAAGCAGAGGGCTCAGGGCATCACGTGCTGGGTGCTTCACCTTCCCTATCAGCAGTAAGATCAGCCATGCTGGGCAGCACTGAGAAGTAACCAATGAATAGATGCCAAGGCAACTGCAACTTTCCTGATACCATCTAACAGAGACTACAAAATCTGAGAGTTTCTGAATAATATCCCATCATTTGTAATTGAACTAGAACAATGGTTTAGCAAGAATTCCAATATGTGCCTACTTCAGGCATCCAAAAATCAGTCTGGCTCCAAGTTGTAACAGCTTGGCTTACAGGCGTACCGAAGTCATACAAGTGTTTTGTTCATATGAGATGGTTGCTGACTCTTCATTAAGTGAAATAAATTTTCATGTCATCACATTTTGCCATCTTTGAGAAAAAAAACAAACCCCCACAATATTCTGGAGCATTTCAGAAAGTGCTGCAAGAACAAGCACAGCAGACAGCCAAGCCTGATCAGAAGGCTTCAAGTAATGGAAAATCTGCCACATCCCAAGCTAATTTAAATTATGGATCAGTTCCCTGATTACTCTAAAAAGAACAACCTAAACTTTTCCAGTCTGTATGTGCCCAACTTCAGCCACCAGCTTTTGGATCTCTCATGCCTCTGTCCGTTAAAGAGACATCATTTATTTTTCCCTTCTAGATATGTTAAAAGTCACTTTAATCCTGCTTCGTTAAACTAAATACACTGTTCACGTATAAAACTGGGAAGATGCTGAGTGCCTTAAAATAGTATCTGACACTGTTTTTTGGATCCACAACTTTGTATTTTCTCTTCAATGCCTGTTATACTATTCTAATGCAAACTTCATCAGTCAACAAGCATCTGTTCATATTGCTTATAAATCAGATGTTGAATAAATATAAAAAGCAAAATGCCTACAAAGAAACTGATAATTTTGTGAGCTTTTTCTCTACATTTCTGAAAGTAAAAGGCAAATTGAAAACCCAATTTATTTTTCTGGCTTTTTTTTTTAAGAAAAACAGGGAGAAAAGGAATCTGATGGTGCCAAAGGGTTAAAGTATCTCATTTCAGGCAGTCTGAATATCTGAATTTAGCAGCTGACAGTGCATGGTGTGTCAGTCTCTTACAGCTGTTCCAGTTGATTCAAAGACCATCTTTGTTTCTTGAAATCTTAGCAACTGTTACTTTTTTCCAAAGACAATGATAGACCAGCTGTTACCTCACAAGATGCGATGTACTTCAGGTCAAAGTCTTTAGTAAGAGATTTGTAAAACAAGAACTAAATCATTGTTTGGGTTTGTCAGATTTTTTTTCATTAAAACAGAGTTAGCAGCCTAACAGTCAAATAACTTACACTTGGTATTTCCATTAAGTGCACTGGACTGACAGAAAATTTTCATCTGGTTGTTGAGCTGAATCCTCTCTTTCTATAAGGAAAAAAAAAATCACTAAACCTCATAGTATTATAGATTATTTTTTGTTTGAAGGTCAATTTCCTTCTGTCTTTCCAAATGTGGAGTTACTAAGCTGATGTCATCTCATAGTGGCAACGCACAGGTCTAACCATTCAGAACATAAGATGGAGATTTTCAAGAGAACCTTACAGGAGTTCAGTGTTCACTTCCCACTACGTATCAATCAATGTGAGTATCCACTTCCTTTAAGCTCTTTGAACATCCTCTTCTAAATGAATAACTAAGCAACTTAATCATACAGTTGATCCTCCAGTACCAGTACTGGTAATATTCCCACTTGAAGACACGTAGGCTTTCAAAGCCGTGCAAGGTTGCAGGATCAGTCACCTAATGAAGACTTATTAGAGTAGGAGTAACTGTCGACAGGCTGCCTACAACCCTTCTTGGGGGGGGGGGGGAAGGAAGCATCGTTTTAAAGCACTTTAGTTGAAATAAACCCTTTTTCGTCCATGCACAAATTACTGCTTCTGGCTGCTCTGATGCAGAAGACAAAGACTTGCTGAGAAGAGTGGATGTTCTTTTAGTCAACCTTTGTGTTTAATTCTGGAAAGCCTTAGTATTGAGTAATGCATTTTCAGAACCACTGCCAGCTAATTGTTGTGTAAAGAAGCACACAAAGACACAGTCATATATATATATATATATATATATACTGCACTGGTAGAAAAGTTTTACAAGGCCTTTTAAATTCATCAGTAATCTTAATTTTTGTATTTCACATATAGAGAAGTTTACACCCCAGATTTTTTCATGAGCATGGATGAATACTATTTGTCTCAGGCTATTTTTATTTAGATCTAAATAGGATTTATGTAAATTACTTCTTCACTCTAACTCTGTCTTTCAGAACGGGTGACATACTGCCCATATGTAAACCAGCACTTTATGCAGAATTCAAAATAACTACCATTAGGCATGGCTCCACTAGTATTTGTGATGAAGAACATAAACTGTCTAACAAAACACTGAGGGTGAATCACAACCTCTAAAAAGCTATGAACTGACAGTATTTGTTTCTCAAGATAAAAATATCCAGAAATACCAAATGTGTGTGCTTTTAGTTATGTTTAAGAGAATAACCTATCTACCAGGCCAAATACTGACATCACAAAAAGTACATCCCTAGTACAAAATCTGCACACTGTCAGGCTGCTGTAAAAGGATAGATACTAAAGCAGATACAATCTCCTGATGACTGCTGAGAGCAGAACTTTGCGTAACTAATTTAAAGACTGCTGCCTGCAGGCACCACAATGATAATTAAAGACAATAACTCTTGGATAAATGAGATGGATGTACTGGAAAATAAGGTCAGTGTTAAATTCATAGCTAATCCTTGAATGGAGAATTGGATCATTCATTTTCCAAACGACTGGGCAATTCTACCTGGTTTCATTTCCATCTCTGCTGCCAGATGACTGCTGTCTCCAAAATCCATAACTTTTTGTAGTTTAAGTAGTATCCCTCATTGGCAAGCTCTGATTCAGCAGGACTGAATGTGCTTCCATTTAAACACATGAATAGTTCCTTTGACATCTATAGCAAGTCAATGGAACAACTCACAGTTGAACATGCACTTTTAAATACCACTTTAAATCAAGGCCACAAACAAGGCATAAAAGTCACAAAGCAAAGCTAGATCGCCTGGCAGTTTACCTGGAAAACACTTTGGTGCTATCCAAGTAGGAAAGCTTTGTTTAGCATGTAGTTGTTGATTTAAAAGATGAGTTTGCTCTTCTTATTTGCTTATTGGAATTCAAATGACAGGGTAATCACCTAATGACCAGAAAAACTGATGATCAGAAAAAAAGAACTCCCACACAGATGTTGCATCAATTTCTTCAGTACCAAATCTGTTACACATACGTATATACATCTACTCTACCCCAAGTTACCATGGTCTACTGACCACCCCCTGGAGTTTCAGCACAAGTGGGACTTTCATACCTCTACAAACCTCCACAGGATGCAGCCCCCCCTGTTGTGCACCTTGCATGAAGTGCCTTGGGATGATGCTATCATGTTCCTCTCTTTGCTGATACTACCAAAAAGGAGGTGAAATAAACCTGTCCAATCCTTTGGTCATAAAAAATCCTAATATAACCAAAAGAATCCATGTTACTGACTCAACAAAGCCCTCTGCCCCCCACCCTGCAATGCTTCACTGTGAAATTTCGCTCTCATCTCTTAGTCTTTCTTTTCATTCCTCATCTTCTGAGGGGCTTAGCTCTACATTTTGAGCATTCTTGACACGGAACAATAGCTCATTATAGAGGTATTCAAGCCATTCATTTCCATCCTCTGACTTTGTTCAATGACTAGTAAGAGAAATTAAGGTGCAGTTTTGACATCATTTAATTTTATTTCAGTCCCTGCCGCTGCCAAAAGGGGAGATCCTGCCCTGCCCTCTCCACTTTCTGCAGGCAGGCAAAGGACGGATCTGACTGGAAACTAACCCCCCGGGGGAGGATCACTTTTCAGGGAGCTGATCTGGCTAACTGTGGCAAAAGAGCAACAGAAATGTGCAGCCAAGGTTTGGCACTCACTGTGTTACTTCCTGCTTCGGTACCAGCTCAGAATTTGGCTTAAATCAATGGTGAAACCATACCCTGAGGCTCCTAACTGAGGTGTTATGAGCACCAGCTAACTTAGACGCCTACAGCAGGCAAAGTATCCTCCCTTAGTACCTATGTGGTTCTAGCACAGTGTGGACTCCTGGAGATACAGAAATGCTAATGCAGCACCATGGGAAGAGACTTTTTCTTGCACTGTTCTGCACACTGTAGGCATATAGGAAGCACAGGCAGAAGCTAGATCTGTGTTTGTTTTTTAACAAAAGAGTTAAGTTACAAATGCAAGGAAAATACAGGATGTGTAATGAATATGTCATAGCTGTGGCATCCTGTTTCTAAAATATCTTGCTCCTGAATGGTGCAGTCTTAGGTTTCTTCCACATATATGAGGCTTTCCAGCTGGCCTTCAGCCAGTGCTTTAATAAAACATGGTATTATGCAGAAGTGAATAAAGCTTATAGCAATAATAATGCCCTTGAAATTCACTAATCACAATAAGTTTCAAGAATATTTTTATATGAGATCAACAGTACAACAACTAAAATTCATCTATTAGCTATGGAAAACCACTTTTCTCACGTTAAATTATGCTTGTACTGAAAAAAGTACCCAAGCCATTACTGACCTGGACAAAGAGTGTGCTTTCTGAATCTGAAGACAATATCTAGCTGCAAAAGAGCTGCCAGCACTTAAAGACACATTAAATTGATTACAAAAACAATTAAGATTGAATAAAAAATGAAGAAATGGTCTGAGAAAATAGGTATTCTTTCAATAGCAAGACCACAGTTGAGCATACTTGGGTAAGAATAACCAACAGCATAAATACATGTGATGATTCACTTCCAAAGTTGCATTTCTGCAAGAAAGGATCCAAGGATCCAGTGATCACATGCTAAGCAGGAGTCAACAATATCTTGTTGCTGTGAAAAATAAGAAACAAGAAAGAGGTGGACCACCTGAAGAAAGTTGAGGAGAACAACAAAATGATCAGTGGGCTGAGGAACCTGGTCTGCAAAGGAAGACAGGGAGAATGAGGTTCACTTAGCTGAGAAAACAGAAGATGTGTGAAATAATAACTCTTCAAATATATTAAAAAAAGATAAATGTCTAAAGAAAGAACACACTGGTTTCCCACTACTGCAGATCCAAGAATTACAAAAAGGGCTAGGAGACTTCTCCCATCGAAACTGAGAACAAACCAAGTTATGTTCAAGGAGATTTGCCTTACCTATTCTTAACAATTAGATCCTACAATCTATCTAAGTCTCTTAACACTAGAAATTATTACCACGTCTAGTTTACATCCATCTTGTACACTTCAAGCCTAATTCTGATGTTTTGCCTTCAGGGGACACAGGTACCTGATTATTCGTTTCCCTCTGCAGCAACCCTTAATACATTTTAAGAATGTTATTTTGCCTCGATGCTGAGGAAGTCTTCATTTGGACACTAATGTCTTTCAAATAGAACCTGTTTATGCCCGGTAAGTCCCTAATGAACCCCACTTTGCCACCACTCATGGCTTAGGAAACTGCCTGAATTGCAGAACAAGGGCTATTTAAAACACACTTGTAAGAAGGTAGTAGGACATGCTCCTGAAATGCTAACAGCAAGATGGTATCTACAACAACTTGCCTCCAAGTTCATCTAGAGTATCACAGTAGCATGTGCACTCCATAGTGCTTGGGAGGATGCTGGGAAAAGGACAGGAATTTTTGCTTGAAGAACCTCTTGCTTGGCTTGCAGGGCTGGTACAAGTGCCAGTTCCCATCTTTACATCTACGCCAAGACCAGCATAGAAAATAAAACTGCCCTTTATTCTCATACCTTTGCCATACAGGCAATACACAAGTGTAAATGGAATGCTGAGTGTTGCTGTAATAAACACACAGCAGTTTTGTTTACTGTTTAGTTCATTTGTTGTTGCTTTTTTGCACCTTTGTAAGAGCTCAATATTTTAGTAAAAGCATTAAATACAACTTCCTGACTCTTGTTTCCAAAGCAGTTTCAACACCAGTATGCTGTTCAAACAAATCAATTTGTTATTAATCATAGAATCATAGAATAGTTAGGGTTGGAAAGGACCTTAAGATCATTTAGTTCCAGTCCTCCTGCCATGGGCAGGGACACCTCACACTAAACCATATCACCCAAGGCTCTGTCCAACCTGGCCTTTAAACACTGCCACGGATGGAGCATTCACAACTTCCTTGGGCAACCCTTTCCAAGTAAGAAAATACACAAAAGTATTCTGAAAGCTGTTGCAGGCATTACAGCCGCACGTATGTTAGTAATAAACACTTAAATAATTATGGTATCAGCTAAAATGCCAAAAGTGGAGTCTGGAAATGCATGTTAAATATTTATCTACTCTCTTTATTCCTTAATGAACAAGTTTTACCTAGCGTTTACATATATATTTTAGATAGCATTTACATACAGATATAGTTAATGTTTAATCATTCCACTTTATGTGGTCAGAAGGCCCCCGAACTTCTGAACAGGGTCTGACAGACATGGCTCATGACTCGCAGCAGAACAGACATGCATCAGTGACACCCTGGAAGTAGGACTGACTCTCCTGATGCTCTCAGTCCTGATCGCTCACCCGCTGCTATGCTTCAGTTACACTGCTTTCTCCTTCTTGACAATCGTCAGCTTTGTGTCCTACTTCCATTTCTGCAGCAGGTCACCTCTGAACCTTCTCACTGCCACCCCTCCCAGTGGCTGCCCTCATCCAGTAGACAGAGAACATCCTGTCAACGAAATATGAAAAAATAACTTTCATTTTTATCCACAGAAGGAAAACTAACAATCTCTTCCTTTCCCCCCTCAGCTTCCCCTCCCACCCCCGAATTCAACATCATGCCAAATCCAAGTGGATATACTTGTATTTCAGCATTACATGCAGAACAGATAAAAATTCTTCCTAGCTACACTGCCAGGTTAGAACAGATTAGGACAATCAGGCTAGCCCCTTGCCACCAATTTTTACTTTATACACCATTTCACAACTATGAAGCCTTAGAGGATGTTAATCTGCTGGACATCCAAGAGTGGGAGAGGAAATAAAATGCTGCCAAGTTATGGGTGTAATTCTGTCTTTGCATAGATAGAAATCATTCACTACCTGCTGACTGAACAAAACCAAAGCAGCAGAGAGGGCATCAGTACAATGCACCCTGCTTTGCTGATTTCTTCCATATGCAAAAGTATCACTGGCAAAAAAAAAGGGGGAAAGTTTATGCAACCTTTTAACAGCCTTCAGAATGGACCTCAACCATGACATCACATTGGAACCAACAGGGAATAAGTTCAGCAAGGAACTTCTTGCCACTTTTCAGCCATTAGAATCCATAGCACAGGTCACCTAAGACAACGTTTTAACGTTAAGTGCAACTTCCCACCAGCATTCTGGAGGGGCATAGCAAAGACAGACACACTCTCTGCAATATAAATTCCTGCAAAGTCTGTAATTTCATCTTTGAGTTCTTTTATTAGGTATAAATGCCATAATTAAGGATTTTATTTTTTTTAAATGGGAATTCTTCTTCAATCACAGGTGTAATGAAGAGCAGAGAAACAAGATGACTTCGGCTCTCAACTGACATTAAAGACAAACTGTTGCAAAGAACACCATCTATAAGAAATAAATTTATGTTTACAATGCAAAATTCCCTTACAACTAATGTTGCCATTTCACTTGTCCCCAGTAGAATGAAAGAGAGAGTGAATGCCTCTTACCTGGCTGTAGGTCCAGCTCCACCAATGTTTCCTCTCAAGGCTGTTCATCCTTGGACAGATTGCTGAGCAATTCCTAGCTATTCTGGGTGCACAGCCTGCACAGTGCTGTCTTCTGTATCAGAAGTTGTTCTATGCTGCAAGGAGCTCCTTTAGAGCTGTCACACAAGATGATGTTCTGCAGGACTGTGCATATATATGTAAGGCTTTGGTGAGGACAACAGTCACTGACCTTGCAGTGATCGTAACTACGTCTTTAGTGTGCTCTTTGCCTGGGGAAAATGTCTTCTTGGTGGCCATTTCCACAGCTTCTGTGTGGTGCTTCCACACCAGTATGAACTATGCTTTTCCAGAAAACCTTGGTGCATTCACATCTGAGCTCACACCAACATGCTCCACTGCTCACCTAACAAAACCCTTTAAGCAGTCTCTTCCAAAAGTTTTTGAGTGGAGTCACAAAGGAAGTGGAATACAGAAGAAACACAAAACAAAGGGCAAACCTTCAAGTGAACATAAACTAGCCAATATGTCATCATTTGGGGTGGGGGAAAAGAGAAGAGAAAACTTAAGAGCACTGTGCCTAGGGACCTGCAGGATGATATAACAGCACTATCAAAATCCACACTTAACTACCCAGGCATCAAATACGTAACTGCAGAGTAAATACACCAAACAAAGTGAAAGGGAAGGGCTTTGCCACACATCCCACTCAGAGAAGTAAAACACATCAAAGCACGTATGAGAGAAGGCTACTCAGAGAAGACTGCAACTGAGTTTGGGCTGTTAACAAGGTGATGAGCCCAAAGTTAGGCACACTGATACACATTCATGTACTCCCTGCAACGTACTAAGCTGTTCAGCTCATAATTAAGCCCATCACCCCCTTAACATTCAGCTTTTCCCCACAGCTCATAAGTATTTACCCTACCCATATTTCACAGAAATTTTTAATACGCTCCAGTATTTTTGCTAGATGTGAAATATTTTAATAAACAATCAAAATCAAATGATATCTATTAAAAAACAATAAGAAATTCATTTTGTGAAGCCCTGATCTTGATTTAACTTCTTACACCTAGCTTCTCTTCAATTCACAAAGATTTTGGATAATGAGTATATGATACATCCATGTAAATCTAAGGTTTTGCTGTCTACGAGCATGTAACAGACCAGCTCCAGGCAAAAGAGGACACACAGAAATACTATTAAAAAGCTCCACATTCCTGGTTTTGCAAATGAGAACAACAGCTCCCTTACAGTTAAAAGCACATTTCCACTTCAGATAATGGGCATTTTGCCACTGGCTTTGAGAAAACCAGGACCCTACTCCAGAGTTTAATCAAGATCTTATTGAAATCAGTGGAGAAATCTCAGGAGAAAACAGTGGACTGCCACATCCCTTTGCAGAGCTGCGCTTTTCTATTGGCAACTCTTTAAACAAACATGTTGGCAAAAGGTGCTCATAACTAGCTCTGCTGCTTTTAGTACTGATGCAATTTGAGTTTCCCTTTAATTTCACTTTTCAGTATAATTTTACACCAGAGACTGTGTGTAATGTGTGCATGCACGTGTGAGTGCATGCAAGAGATAAATGGCAACCCTATTTTAAGCATGGCACATGAAAAGATGCTATCTAAAATAAGACTTGAACAAAACTATTTCAGACACCAGCGCAAAAAGATACATTTACTCTAACTTCAGCATGGCTTCTCATGCAATTAACCATTCATATGGAATATCTGACACAAAGATAACATGCTATACACTGCCTTTATAAATAAGGGTTTACGTCAGATATAAGGACTTTCAGAGCTGCCAAGCAGCAAGTGCAACACAAATCACGTGGACTACACAGCCATAGAGCAGAGTAATATAAATATCTTTTCAGAGAAGGAAAAATATAAGAATCTTCCATTGTAAATGAGGAATTAAGCCCTGTTAGTCCATTCTTTCCCCACGTGAACACCTGCATCTCAGCAAACGGTCAACCACAAAATTAAATGAAACAACAATACTGTCTTCAGTGTAGAAAGCACTGAGGAAGATAAACACCAACACTACCACTGCAGCACAGAAAACAAAATAACCTCACTCAGCATTAGACCATTCCAAGAGGACAAAACCCAAATGAAATCATATACCATTTACTTTACCAAACTACATTATCTGCAACAAGATGCAAGCTGAAGTGAGGGCAATAGTATGCTCCAATTTCATAAATAAAACCAGAAAACACAACAGCATGATGTCAAGAATGAGCTCAGTAAAATGCAAAGACAGAACAATTTATCCATTCATTGCAATCCTGTCTGCAAAGCAGAATGCATGTATCCTGTGAGTTCCCTTTTTTGCCCCCAGTGTCAGCAATAACTTGCTGTGTTCATCATGAGGCTTGAATGAGGCACCTAGACATATCCCTGAGCAAGGGAGATTGTATGAATCTGAAGCTGAATACGCTACAGTGCACAACCCAGAAACCAAGAAGCTTCTAAATCTTTTGACAGCAGAGGCAGTATACACCTGGTCAAGCCATAGTTTGAGGACTGCAAAAGCAGACAGTCTTCAACCCAAATGCAGTATACACATGAGAATCTGTGTGCATCACTCCTAACACATACCTGTAACAGTACTGTCTGGCTGACAGAGGTAAATAGGACACAGGGAATGGACAGGAAAAACCATGACCATGATGTACAATCAGCACAGTGCAAGAAAAAGCACTTTTCCTTCAGTTTTTCTCTCTCACCCTACTTTGATAAATATTACTGAAATGTCCCTCTTCCAGCCCTAAAACCTGTCTCTTCAGGACCTATCACATCAACATACCCACAGGATAACTAGGGTTTATAGCAGTTCTGTACAAGAATTCTCTGCTGTGGGTGAAAAAGCAAGAAGAAACGTGCAAAGTTAATCCTCTTCTAATTACTCCAGAAATGTGCATGCTAATGGTATCATCATAATTAGGACTGTAAAGTAATTAAAACTGTGTAAACGCCTATGAGAGGGAGCAAAATTTGCACACTTGGAACGTGCTTTGACTGAAAGTACTTCAGTAACCCCTCTGAAGGACTGTACTGCTGATGTTCTGCCAGTATTAAAAACATGAGTGTAGACAGTCTTTGTCCTTTCTAACCATCAAAGCACAGAAAAGTAGGGCTGGCAAAGACCTCATGACATCACTTCACCTAACTGCTGCAAGGCAGAACTGGCACTACTTATATCATTCCTGGCAGACTCTAGAAATCTGCTCTTAATGGCCTCAAGTAGTGGAGAGTCCACAACCTACCCAAGCAGTCAGAAACCTCTTCCTAGTATCTGAGTTAACTCTCCTACTGCACTTTAAATCTGTTACTCTTTCCCTTTGGCACACATAGCAGTTGATTTTGCATATACCATTATTCATACACAATTATAAGCTATTACTGCGTCCCTCTGCCCCTGACTTTTCTTCTGCAGGCCAACCAATCCCATTCTTTCCTCAGAAGTGATGTTATCTAGATCTGTGATTGTTCCCACAGCTCTTCCCTGAACTTCCTCCAACCGTTTATCCTTGAAGTGCAGTGCCCAATCTGGACTCTGTGTTCCAGTTGAAACCTTTCCAACACTGGGACGTCTTGCATGTTCTCCCATTTAGTTACCCCAGTAAAACGTTAGTATTTTCAAAACAGCTTGACATTGGTGACTAATGTTCAGATCATGATTCACAATGAGCTCCACATAGTTTTTCAAGGAACTACCAGAACTGCAAAAAAAGGCTTAATAGTTATAAAGGTGTTCTTCCTGCCTAAGTATACTTCTCTGCACTTGGCTCAGTGACAATCCATGCTGCTTTTAGTAGAACACTTCTTCAACCTGTCAGCGTAATTCTGAATTCTAGCCTTTCTCCCAATGTTTTAGCAGTCCTTCCCATCTTCATGTCATCCAAAAATTCAACACTCATACTCTATCCCACCACTGAGGTCATTAATGACAACAATGATGAAAACCAGACCAGCCCTTCCCACACTTCAATATATCTTTTCATTAGAATGACAAACCATTGTTAACTGCTATTTGGTATGGAAATCCAAGCAGTTTTGTATAGATTCCATCGTGGTTTCAATGAAGACATGTTTTCCTTGATTGTTTATGAAACTGTCATACCTTATGTTGAGAACATCACTAGAAGTCAAGCTGTTTGGCCTCCGTTGTGCCTTCCCTAGCTACAAGCCTTGATACTCAACTGTAGAAGGACATTTTCAAGTTTTTAAGTCACGCTGGTTGTTACTGAACTCTGTGGTCTCCTTCAGGTGCTTACACATAATTTGTTTGCTCCAGTTTTTCAAAGAACAAAATAATTTTCCTGAAATTCTCTTCTATCTCTTTATCTTATACTTTTTCTTTCCCACTCCTCCAGCACATGACCTGTCTTCCCTGAGTTCTCAGAATTAACCCCAGAGGCTTCTAAGATGACTTTAGCCAATTCCTTAAGTAACCTAGAATTAAGTTCATTGGGCACAACTGATTTGAAAACATTAAATATGCCTGAATACATTCTGGCCTGTTCTTGCCTTTCTTTAGCTTGTGATTTTACTCTCTGTCATAATACCATAAGCGTGAGTGTGCATCTAGTATGACTCAAATGCATCAGTGAGAGCAGTTTTGATCCCCGAGTTAAAATGCAATATAATTTCTTGTCCTTATATCAAGATGTAGATTTCTTTAAATCATAAACCTCATCATACCTTCGTTCATTGTCATCAAGATGAGCAAAGAGCACGTTCTTGGAAATGGCCTTCGCCAGAGCAGTCATAGTTTTATAGTCCTTTGGAATAACCTGTAGAGAAAGGAATAAAGGGTAATTACATGCCTGGTTATATTTCTTTATAGATCTTGAAATCTATAGAAAATTCCACTATTCAAACACTGGATTTCAAACACTGAGAAAGGCTTAGGCTATAATATAAAGCCACTAAGAAAGTAATACATTACAGTTTTGACAATGTGAGGATAAGAATTTATGTTCTCAATATGAGAGCCAAAACAGAAATGTAAGATCCGGCATGAGAGGGTAGAAGGATATCCATAAAATACTATAATTAGCAGGTACTGACAGCTGTGTAGTCTCCTTTCAAATCTTTTGGACTGAGGAAAACATATTTCATTGTCTTCTTTCCCCACAAACAATATCAGAAGCAACCTACTTTAAAAACTAGGGAATGAGCAACATTTCTTTAGATGAAAGGTAAAAATGTGTGGATTACATACTTTTCAGTACTGGTTGTTGTATAAAGAACCACACTCCTGCTAGGCCCACCTGGGTCAAAATCCTGTGCCTCTGCTTCATGGAATATGGGAAGTACTTGCATTTGAGAATGAAAAGACATTTTTATATGTTAATTAGAGAGATGGCAAAGGTCCTGTTGAATTTGCTCAAAATATATGCTGAAATGCAGGAGTGTGTTTTCATATTGGATGAAGCGTTTTGTAAGACTTTTTGCAAGTTAGGCTTTCCATTTTGGTACACATTTTGGTAAGACATTAGTAAAGACACTGTATCTCTGTATTTGCCAAGCATTTCCTTCTGCCAGTCACAGACTTAGTGATTATGAGAGACACAAGAAATCTGTAAAAAGGTTATGACTTGTAGAAGATGTCCTTTGAATTTAGTAATGTGATTTTTCTTAATACTTTCATTATAACTGGACAACATCAAGCCTAGCAAAAGTTTTAAGTGTTAAATAAACCTTACTTCGATCTGAAAACTAACATCTGTTTGCCTGTTTCAATTACTGTACAAAAAAGGTCTGAGATTGGGCATTGCTCTTTTGTACTTTCTTATGACAGAAATACTGTATCTGTCTTATTTAAGTTACTATGTACACTGATGTGTAGGCAGTTTCCTTTCCTCATCCTGGAAAAAAAAAGGTACTACCCATCCAATAAGAAGGATGTCTCAAATGGGAAAACTGATCTAGCATCAGTTCATGAGTTCTTAAAAAAAAATTGATCTAGATTTATTTAAAAGGAAAATATTGCACTGCAAAGATCTAAAGTTAAACTCTGGTTTCAGACATCCCTTATATTAACTGTAGTAGTCATTAGACTACTTAAGTCTATAGAAACAGATATGTATAAACATGTAAACATATCTGTATCAGAGTGAAATGTAATCTAATTTATCAAAAGTTTAAATTCCTCAATGTTAAATAAAATGAGCATTTGGCCAGTATCTTACTCTTGGTTTTCACCCTATCAAACAAACCTGGGATTGAATTGCAGTCCTGAACCCTTGTTCCACTAAGAATACCCTAGCAGGTCAGCTTACTGCTGATGAGTAAAAAGGGTAGATAATCAAATCTCTAAGACATTCAGCCCCAACCCTTCTGGCTGATTATGGAATAGCATTGTCTAGCCTTTCTCAGACTAAATCTGCAGCAATTAAAGCCACAAGGCAGAGACCAAAGGGGGTCTGTTGGGACAGGGACACAGAAAACCAAGGAAAGCTTCTTTAAGTATCCCATTAACCAGGCATCTGACCAAAATCAAAGCCAGGCAGAAACTTGACCATTTCTTACATCCCTCTTTCAAGTTATCACTGAATGTTCTCTTCAAGCTGACTTGACAGCAGGACTCCAATTCTGATAGTAAACTTCATGTTATGTCAGATGTGTTGACAAATATTGCTTTCTCTAGTTTCAGGAATGAAGCAATGAAATAATCTTCCACAGAGATCTTCCTCTGAGCCTCTCAGAATGGAGCCATGTGCTTGCTCAAATCACAAAGCTAAATCTCCTTTGACCTTCTCCCCAGTGACATAACTCATCGCACTGCCTTTAGCACTACTCATCCTATAGCTCACCCCTTCAAGGGATCCTTTAAACTGGCTTATGACCCAGATGTGTTTCTATCCAATACCTGAATTGAAGCCAGTGATTCTTCCTGGCTACTATCTAAAATTCCATCAGTTTGGAATAGTGTAGCACAACCCTTGCCTTGCTTTTTACACGTTTAAATTAGTTTCATAATCTGTCCTTTCAATGTCTCTCTTTATTTCTGTATTCCAGAAACCTCTGCCACAAACATCCACGGGATTCATTTGCTGAGGGCAGAAGTCAAAGCACTGACAGAAACCTTTCCAGTGCTAGTTCTATACTCCTTGCAGCCTCTGTAGCCTGACAAGAAATTATCCCTTAAATTATTATTAAGTTCAGACAGTTCTTCAGAAATGAAAATCGTAACAGCCCAGTCACAGAACACACAGAATATGATCTGTACCCCTTCTGCCAGTTCATTCCTACCCATGCTACTGTGAGGACTTATTGGCATCATTGTTGAAAAAGGAAAAAAATAAAGTTTGTTTATAAAGAATTACAAACCCAAAGGAATTATAAACCATTATAAACCTAAAGGAATTATAAACCATTATAAACCTAAAGGAATTACTCAGGGGTGTAGGACGGAATATTTCCTTTGATTTTCAGAAGGGTCAGATGGAACCCATATTAAGCAGAGACAGATGTGATCTCTTCATGAAAGTTTTTAAGGGGGATATTGCAAACTGCACAGAAAGAAAAGTGTTTGAAAGTGGCTTTTAAAATATCACACAACCATTTTAACGGTGTAGTGCACTACTAGCATGATCACAGTTCTGTTAAATTCACTGTATACCTGCAAGTATTATTCAACTGCCACAAGAATATTCCTCCATACTTGTTTTTAGGATGAAAGGCCCTCCTAATTCTTTGTTTCTTGGGACAGAAATCCTCAGAGCATCCAGTGAACTTGTATCATAAATGGATGACAAAAGCACAGCTGATGGCAGAGGCAAAAACTATTCTGCCAAAAAACAGTGACTGACAACATGTATTCCCATAAAAACAAAGCGCTCTGGTTTAAAGCTACTCCAGGTGTGCATAAAAGCAAAATTAGCAGCATCTGTCAACCTTACAAAATGCATCTTTAGCCTAGCTCCCTAAACAAACATGACATACGTTATTGTAATGTCTGTATTTTAATAACCTTTGAAAGCTTTGGCCAGTTTAAAAAAAAATTCCAGGGTTATTAAGAGACATCAAGGATATAAAATAGCTAGATAATTTTGTGGGGAAAAAAAAGGGATGTTAAACCAGAGAAGCCCAAATCTGTGTTTCTACTGAAGAAATTACCTAATTTGGGATTGGTATTTCTTCAAAGACAACAGTCACATAAAATCCCCCAAGTATAGTTAACAGAACTCCAAAACCCATGGGTGAGGTGCTACCCAGTCAACATGTGAACCATGCACCTGAATGGTCAAGAGAACCTAAATGACCTAAGTGACCGAGGTGAGAAGCAGACTTGAGCTAGAAGTGACTTTTTTGGAAGAAAGGCAGGAAATGCAGCAATAGAAAAGGCTGTTTTCCAAAACTGTGAGGTTCTGACAACACTCAGAAGCTGCCAGAATCTGTGAATTTTGACAAAATGTCTGAGGCTTACTGACTCTCTTAGAAGGGGTCAAAAAGGAAAGAACAGAAAATACTGAACCCACATTGATGGAGAAAGTAATTCGTCACGGAGACAACAAAAGAACTTGAGCGTGAAAAAGATGGTCCAGCAGTGCATATGCCAGCATTAGGATACCATCCTACAGGCTGAACCATGAGTCCAAACTACGAGCAAAATATGATTGTCCTGTACCTCTCAGAACCAGACAGTAACACATTACCTTTCTGACGTAAGAAACAGCATCTTCCTCAGTGTACACCTCTGCACTGACTCCTCCTCTCCTGCGTCGGGCCTTTACCACTGGGTTTGGAGGAGGAGGGGAAATCTCATCATCATGAGAATCAGACTGGGAACTGGATTTCTGACGAGCCAGTATTTGTTTGCATTCTTCCTGCAAGACAAAAAGAGACAATGAAACAACTCTTACCCATGTAGCTACGTTGCTGGATATACTCAATTCGCTCTTCTTTTATGACCACAGCAACCCCCTCACTCCTACATTTGGCTGGCTGTCAATTTACACACATGTACTGCTGAAAAAAAAATTAAAAATTTAATGTGAGCAGCCTGAGGGACTGACACTTAACTACAATGTGCGTACAGGTATCATCACTCCAATATCTGACCTGTTCAAGTCTTTCTTACACCTAATGGAAACCAATATATTGCACTTCAGACATATCTTTGCAGCTACTCCTGGATGAGAAAGCAAAAGAAAAAGCCTCTTTTGCTTATTCTCCAACATCACAGCTGTTTTTTTCTAGTTGGCTTGTATGTATCTTTCTTTCTTGTACAGAGGACATATCAGAAGCCACACATCAATATATTAGATAGGTTTCTTCATTTTGCTCTTGCCTTGCAGGCTTAGTATCACCAGCAAGAACAAAGATGCTCCCTACTCCAGAACTTCTGCCATATAGCAGATTTACAATCAATGGGACTACTTCCAAGCAAGCAAGATCCAAGGTAGGCTCCAGAGGACTATGAAAAATGATGGCTGGCCTAGCACCAGCTGGCCAGTAGGGAGGTTATTCTAATTTCACGCTCATGAAACAGAGAATCAAATACAAAGGGGAATCCCTGAAGAGGTAACAGGAAGCAGTACAGAAAACCTTCACGAAAGGATGTCAAAGTTGCAAGACTTCATCAATTCACACACTGAATTGACTTCTAAAGAATTAAGACAAGTAAGATCAGTCATAATATTTTCCTAGAGCCCCACCTCCTATTCTTCAGTTTCCTTGGATTCAAGGGAAAGCACACAGGAGTAAAGTTCTCTTTGCACCATACACATGTATCAGTCAAAGGAAAGGGGGCCTGTCTGCTTGTTCCCAACCCACCTCCTTGCCCCTGGTAGCACTTCAGCCTGGCATCCTGTTCATAACACACCAGACTGCCTTTCCTACTTCTTTAGTTCCTTCTTCTAGTGATTCCTTCTGATTTTCACTGAGCTTGCCTACAGCAGGAAGAACTGGCAATGGGATGGACCACATGTGCTGTCCTCATCTTGTCTGATACAGGCAACTGAAGGGCACATGCAGGAGAGACATGAGCACTGTAAGGAGGCAAGCTGTCTTTTGCAGCAGTAGTCCAGTAATTTTATTTGATGATATCTATTATGTTGCCTTAGGCATAACTCACACCCTGCTAGTCTCAGGGTTATGTTGATTAACATACATGTAGTCAGCTATCATCCAATGACAACTTGAACAACTCTCAGGCTACCCAAAAGAAAATACAGTAGTAATGAGGTTCCTCATCATTGGGTACCCCATAAAACCAACATTCCTTGGACAGGGATGCCAGAACCTGGCCTCTGTCTTACCCTGTTAATTTCCAATAAGACTTTCCAATCAGAGCTAATACATGGAATCAGTGGAGGTGGGAGGATCTAGGAGCACCAGCACTAGACATGTGGCAGGTTACCAACATAGCTGGTTGGTCCCATTGACAAAGGAAATGAGTTATAGTTCACTCATTAGGTATGACACTAGAAAACTGGCACAAGTTCACCATTTTTAAGCTTTAAGAAAAACCTCCATTTTGCCACTGATGTTTACAAATGTCTGACAAATCCAGTCATGCCACTTGTCTCTTCAGGTTTTACTCTAGTTTATTTCGTCACCACCACTGACATTGCCCCTCTCATTAACCTAAGGAGCCTTTGGCACCAATCTTTGATGTATTACTGCTACTTGAAATAAATAACTGAATAGTATTTCCCAAGCTGCATAATCCAAAGTAACAAGTCATACATTCTGATTAAGAGACTACTGAAATACTTAAGAGACAAGCACAGAGATAAAATGTAGAGGGCTGGCTAAAGATCTGACTTCCCAAGGTCCTGACCGGCCTCAGAAAGTGCCAAATTCTTTCCGAGATCAGTATTTTTTTTTAATTGGGATTACAACACTGCAGCTCCTGTGCCATAACACAGTTGAACAAGGTGCTGTTACCAAAAAACATTAAAAAAAAAAACTGATTTCAGATGTATTAATACTTACTGTAACTTCTTTATTTCCTATTCAAATTTCAAATAGCACTGAGTACATAGCAAATAACTCAGCCAGATTTCCCTATCGTGTAAGAACTGCAAGTCCTATTAAGCATGTTCATCAACTTCTTCCCTACTTCTCTCTCGCTTCCTTAACTACAGTGATGCACTTGTAGAAACACAAACATTTTAAATACAAATATATATGCTACATATTATCACTACTTAATATCTAGTCATCCAAACCAAGCCTATGGCTGAAGAATTTCAAATACTATTATTGGCTATTGCCATTTATGTACCCCTGATATTGTTAACATTCTCTGTTTATATTAAATGAACACAAGCAAATGCACCTTCTTCATAAGCTTAACTGAAAGCTAATTAAGATTTTTTTGTACAGTTAGCAGCTGAAAGTATACTAAAAGGTAACTATAACAAGAAGGCTCTTAGGTAACTATTTAATGGTATGTAGCGCTTACATAGCTCTTTTTATACATAGCATATTTACTCAGAGAGAAGAGTAGCACTTTGCTCCATTTGAATATCAAATACACACTTCTTTTTCAGTACACACTGTATAAAAGGCACTTTCAAGGAATTAATAAATAACATCTTCCCTGCCCCAGGACAGATTTATACACGAAGAAAACTCAGTGAGATAAAATTAATATCACAAAGCATGCTCTTAAACCCAAATACTTTTTAAAGCCAAAAAGGTATTAAAGGATTATAAAAGTGAGTTACTATATGATTCACTTTAAAGGGAAGTCTCTTCACTACAAACTCCTTTTATATAAACAGCAGACAGCTGACTGGCTGGCTTTTCCATATGCTGCTGTTTGTAGTCTAGGTAGGATTTCCACTACTGAACTAAAGAGTGCCTTTTGAAAATAAAAGCATAGGCTCTGACCTAGGTTAAGCTTTCAAAAAGCCTCTTCCAAGTATCTGGGGTTAAAACTACACAAATATAGCAAATATTTTAAAGGAGGAATGGACTCTCTGAAGAAGAGTTCTTCAAACACTGATCTTCAGACACAGCTTGATGTGAATGCCTGTGCAGAACTCACTTTCAAGTAAACACCTCACTATCTTTTGTTGTCATGACAACAACTGTTTTCACTCTCTATTCAGATGGCACAGATAATTCACAGTTATGGGGCCCAATTATGTACACCTTAAAATAAGAAAACACATGGAAGACACACTGCAGAACAGTGCAATTGCCTCTGAGCAAGCCCCAGTGATTATCTTGTTCCTCCCTTCACACTAGTATCTGCACCGGTTTGAGTGGAGATGCTCCTGACTTGTAGGACATGGAGGGTCTGATTCAGTTATCCCAAATATGGCCCAGTGCCATTCTGGGGGACCTTGCTCAGCTGTCAGCTGAGGACATGAGTCTCAAGCTGTCCTGGGTCACATCTACCACCTTAGTGGGCATTGCATGTAATTTAGGAAGTCTTAAATGGCAGCAGGGTACCACGTGTGAGCCACTAACTGAAGCCTCCATCGTCCCTGTCACAGTCCAATATATTTATGTATCAACACACCCCAAATCTACAAATCAACATTGCTGAGTGACAGTAATACCCCATTTCCTATACAGATAATCTAAGTCTACTTCTATTTAAACTGTGTTGTAAGTGTCCAAAAACCTAGCTGAAGTTGTAAACAAAGGTGACTTCAGGGGGAGGTGGACAGTGAAACTGGAATACCATTACTGACTTCAATGACAATAAACTGGAAAGGAAAGAAAATATACCCTTGTTGCCACAAATTAAAAGCACCACCCATAAATAAAACTGCAGTGACCCATTTATGTTTAGAATGTCCACCTTCAGCTAAGACATTTGTTCTACAAGGTGCTGAGGTATAAAGGCAGGAATTTAGCATGCTGTCCTCAGCTTATGGGGTCACTGCCTTTCCTGATTAATGTTTCCATGAGCTTCTAACGAGTTTAAACACTGCAAGTGAAGTGACCACAATGCCAAGGCAGTTCTTAGGTTTACCCTTCCTTTCAGACTGCTGCCGAAGAGCACACACGCTTCCTGACCCAGAAGCTTTTTTCTCTATCGGCTGGAGCATTTCCAAACAGAAATTCACTTCCAGTAGTTCCTCTCCTGGTCTCTCCTTTCAGGCTTTGTCACTACCTGGAAACTCAGAAGTTTCAGTTGAAGGAAGGACAGCACATAAGGAGGTTCCACGTCACTGTGCAGCTTTAGAACAACATCCCACGAAGACTTTTAAAAGCAAGTCAGCCGTTTGGTATCACTGCTCACTATCTCTGCTCTGCCGCTTACAATTTATTCATTGCATTCAAAAGCAACAACACAAAATGCACTCTAAATGAAATATTTTTTCTCAAGCTCACTCATAAAATTTTCTTACTGACAGAACTGGAATCTGCTTTCTGTTTATTCACAGAAAATATGCAGGATAGTTTATGTGCATGTAACTAATCTCTCTTTGCACTGGAATTGACCCAGAGGAGGTGCTCTCAACACAGGAAGGTTTCTAACACCACCCCATCACTCCTGGAGGCTGACATGATGATTTATAGCAGCTAACAAAGGCCAAAAGCAGAACACTCTGCTCTGTTGGAAGCACAGAACTGATGCCATTACTGACAATGGGAGAAAACTGGAAGGTCTCAATGTCCTTACCAGTCTTGTCTTTGCCACAGTGGATAACTACACTACCTTTATGATCATTCAGCCTTGTAAAAAGAGACTTTTCACACAACTCCAACTACTGTTCCATTGCCTTCCCAATGCTTATCTTCTAAAGCATCATTAAGAAATATCTGTAACATCCACCCATCCTACTAATTCACTCCATAGTTACCCACTGCTTTGATTACTACTACCACAACCTTGGTGGCCTTTCTGCATTTCACTTCATTCCCAATTTCCAATCTAGGCAAAATTCTCTTGCCAAAAATCTACCTACTCCTCTGCTGCTCTGACTGCAATGCTCACCTTCTTGAGTCCCTTTACTGGCATCACTTTACCTCCTGCAACATGTTAACACTTCTTGTTTTCCCCTCCAGTGTCTTGCTGTATCTCAACCCATCACCACCTCTTCCCTACTTTCATAGAGAATGAGGTTATGTTACAAAACACAGACCATGTTTTTGATACTTAGAAGATGATATAATCAAAGAGAACTGTAGCCAACACTTCTGATTTTTTAAAATCTAGCCAAATAACAACATATGCATGCATACCTTGTATAAAGAAGATTCCCACAGAAAACACGTATTTGCTACTAGATAAATAGTTTAAACAAAAATGCTAAACATTATACTGTATTTTTCAGCAACAACCAGAGCACCTAAGTCACTGTGAAGTTTTTAACCACTGGATATGTAATGCCACAGCTGTTTATTTATTTTTCATTCCAGCCTTCTAACATAGCAGACCCTTAACCCAAGAGAAACACCATTAATCTCAGTGAGACTTACATGTAAGTTGCAGAAATGGACCATCAGAACATAGGAAGAGATAGCTGCTGAGGATACCAACAAAGAAGAAATCATAAATGCTGGTATGCTATTTTTCTCCTTAAAATACTTTAGCTATGTAGGCCCACTTAACATTTAGAGGCATACTGATGCCCCCAGATCAAAAGTGATGCTGAGAGCAAAGTTGGTTATTCAAAAGCTTGTGTTCCCTCAGTGATTTCAGAGTGGAAATTGTCTCCAAAACATTTCTGCTACAAAATTCTATAAATAATTTATTCTCTCTTCTAAAAAATTATCTGATGTTAATACAAATACAAAAATACACGTGCTGGCCTACTCTTCTTAAACATATACTCCGCCTTTTTCTCTCTCTTTCATCCTCCTCCCTTCCATATGCATTTCATTTTTGAAACCCAAAACAACTTTGGTGTGCTGAGTGCCTTCATTGGTACAGGGGTATTATGGCTAGACAGCAATTTGAACTGCATGCTCGGCAGGAATCCATGTGTCCCTTAACCCTTCAGTGGGATGCTTACAACTCAGTATTTTTGTTTTTCACAATTTGCCAGTTAATCCAAGATAAATAATCCTGGCCATGGTTTTATTTCAAGTTTCCCATAGCTCACTCTCTGAGTTCCCTAGTGCCTTGCCCAGAGGTGATGGAGCTGGCGGGCTGAGCTCCTGGGAGTTACAGAACGTCAAGAGCTTGAGCTTACAAAGCTGTACAGAGTACAGCTTAAACACATGCTGCCAAGCAGGCAACCACAGAGGCACAGACCTCAGCACAGCACACTGGAAAGCAATTAATTTCCCCCCCTTATAACATTTCAAAATCATAGAATTAAAGAATAGTTAAGGCTAGAAAGGACCTTAAGATCACCTAGTTCAAACCCCTGCCATGGGCAGGGACGCCTCACCCTAGACCATGTCACCCAAGGCTCTGTCCCAACCTGGCCTTGAACACTGCCAGGGATGGAGCATTTACCACTTCTTTGGGCAATGTGTGCCATTGCCTCACCACTCTCATTATAAACAACTTCCTTCTTATATCTAACCTGAACTTCCCCTGTTTTAAGTTTAAACCCATTACCTCTTGTCCTATCACTACAGTCCCCGATGAGGAATCCCTCTCCGGCATCCAAATCTAAGGTCCTTTTCTTAACTGAAGCAAAGTTAAATCACAAATAATCTTAAATCTGCTACAAAAACTGCAGTTCTACACCCAGTGTTACTGCTGTCCAGTCTAACAGTCTCAAGACCCATCCTATGTGTCCAATTAAAATGAATTCATGCAGAATTAAAAAGGTATTTCAAATAAAAAGTCAACTTTCTCATTAGGAGAATGTTAACAAGGAACTATTTGGAAACTAAAGGAAAAAAAAGGCAAAACCAAAATTCATCCTCATATTGGAAATCTGGTTTGATCTGTACCATGTTTTACACAGACTTTCTCCTTGCTATCATTCCTATTTGGTATGCTCCTCAGTTTAAAATAATTACTGAGGGAAGACAGAAAAGGCCTATGTACCTCTGCTTCTTAAGTCACCTCCTACAACTGAAAGAGAATAAAAAGAAGTAATTTTGAACATCATTTGGTGCCTTCCAGAAAAGCTACTGACTTGCCTTGGCTCAGCAATCATTTGTAATGGAAAAGGTCAGTAGCTGTCAGAGCACCTTGCCTGAGCTCTGTAAAACTCAAAGAATGAGGAGTAACTACAGGAGTACAGCCTCAAAATGCTCACATCCCTGCACATGGAGTTCTACTTTATTCAAGCTAAATTGCTATGTAGTCTGACCAGCCTCTCAAAAGATTAGTGAAGGATTCGCTGAGCTGCAGACAAGCAGGAGATAGGTACTCAACCAATTCTGCAACCACAGACTCCAACACAGACAGGATTTAAACCCAGGCAAATTATTTTTCAAAAATTGATTGGTAAAATAAGATTTGATGGATTTCACATCTGTTTGGGAGCCTATAAAAGGCTGCAGTATGTTGAAGGCAAATATGTCTAGGTACCTGTTCCTAGCAGTAAAGTATGAAGAGCTTTCCCAAGTCTGTTGTGATCCAGTGAAATCTCCCATCAGTGCCTGACCCAGTGCCTTTTTTAACTTCACACCAATTTGCAAGGTGTTTCATTCATGTGTTAAAGCTAATTATGAAGCTGTTTCTTTAAAGCCACCTAGATGCTTAAAGATTAACATGGATGAAATATCCTGATGAATGTAAAACATGATAGCTCGAGATGTGAAACAAAGATGTGTCCTGGGTTCAGCAGTAGCAGTCATTTTTCTCCTTCTTAGTAGCTGGTGCAGTGCTGTGCTTTTGACTTTCAGCCTGGGAACAGCACTGATAACACCGATGTTTTTAGTTGTTGCTCAGTAATGCTTACTCTGACCAAGGACTTTCTGAGTCTCATGCTCTGCCAGGGAGGAGGGGAAGCCGGGAGGAAGCAGAGACAGGACACCTGACCCAAACTGACCAAAGAGGTATTCCATACCACAGCACGTCATGCCCACTATATAAACTGGGGGCAGTTACCTGGAAGGGTGGGATCACTGCTTGGGTCAGGCTGGGTATCGGTCGGCAGGTGGTGAGTGGTTGTATTCTCTTCCCTTATTATTTCCGTTATCATTATTGGTGGTAGCAGCAGTGGTTTGTGTTATACCTTAGTTACTGGACTGTTCTTATCTCAACCCGTGGGAGTTACAATCTTTCGATTCTCTTCCCCATCCCTCTGGGAATGGGGGGAGGAAGCAGGGGGAGTGAGCAAGTGCTGCGTGGCTGAATTGACAGGCTGGGCTTAAACCACGACAGATGACATCCAGGGAGACTGCCCTTCTCATTTCATCACTGAACTCCACTTCATTAGTTTCTGACTGAGAAAGTTTCTGACTGGGAAAGCTACTCACTTCTAGACAAACAAAGCAAGCAGGGAGTTCAGTGGTGTCCTAATGTGTTATGCACAGGCTTTTAATAGCACAGCTTCATCTATAACCAATTTTATTTCTTAGGAAAAAACTTTTTTCTTCCCTCACCCTTTTTTAAACCTCCCGCATTTGTGAAAGTTTGCCTGAAGGGTCTTAAAAATTCACCTAGCTTTTCCTTTTACCTGTTCCAAGAAAACTGCCATCTCTCATAACACTGCCTGTGTCTGACTACAGCAATCACAGAGGTCTCACCTGAGCTGATTTTCAATCACCTCTCCCTGGTTCTGATACCAGAGGAGGGGCAGGAGCAGAGGCTGCCCAAGCCTACCCAGAACCGCAGTCACACAACACGGGCACCCAGCACTCCCACTGCTGTGCTGCTGTCAGCATGTCAGGTAGCTCAGGTATATTCCCACATACTTTAGCAACATTTCTGACCACCAAACAGATATTGACCAGCTGCTTTACAAGCTTTGAGAGATACAGAAGTACCTTACTCGTCTTTATCCAACTGCTTGGTTAATGCATTTTTTATAGTTTTTCCACTGTAGATTTCCCTTCCAATCCATAACCTTTCCCCAGCTTATCTTAAAAGAATGAGTTTCATTATGCATAATCACCTGTGCTTATAAGAACGAATTTCATTGTTTTGGAAAGGTTCTGGTGGAAATTACTGATTGAACATTTTCTTGTTGTGACAAAATGTAAATCCTGGGAGAGACGACTGCTGCAGAAGAAAATCCTGATGCTCAAATTTTGATGCTCAAAAACCTTTGTTTCTGAAACTCTTTATGCTAAATAAATAAACTGTATTTTACCAACAGTGAATGAATTTCTAGTTTAGCAGACAGTTGCTTCTCGCTGCTAGTTTACAACAAACCTGGCACACAAATGCCTTCATTTTTCTGACCAGGTCTATGTGCAATACTGTCTAATATCACCAGGTGGAGCTACACAAATAATCCTATCTTGCTTTAGCTAATTACAGACCGTAGAATGCGGGTTTTTCTAAAACTCGTATTTCTGGATAGCACCTTCAGAAATGCAGCAGCAGCCTAGGTCCATAAAGCCACTCCCAATCCACAGGAATCCAAGACAGTAAGTTCAGTATGTGCAATACAGTATTTCTTGCATGTGCACAGCGCAATAAAGGGACCAGGAGCCCAGAATGAAGGAGCCCAGAAGGCATCAGCAAAAACCACCTGGCCCAGCCAGCAAAGCCACAGCTCTCAAATACACTGCATGAAAAATTACTTCAGAAAAGTACTTTGTAATGCCTAAACATATCCTGCTGATTCTCCTTCTTTTGTGTAATTTTCTTCATTAGTTCTGCTCTTTCTTAGTTATCTTTCTTTTGCTGAAAACAGGCTAACTTAGCCTGGCAAGACAACTCCACCTTTGATCACATAATCACCACACTAAACAGCCTGACACTAATGAAGCTTTTGCAGTCTCAGCATAGCTGAAAACACAAGGCTTTGCCTGTAATTTCTTAGTAATTAACTTCTTTACATAAGGTAAGAACTAGAGATAAAAGATGAGTTCAGTTTCTTTGCGCTACATCTTTCTTAGCCCTCATGTAAACAGAACATAATTACAGCTGTTCAAATAATGCCACAGTTTCTTAGCTAACATCTATTCCCAAATTCTAAAAAAACCAATTAATATCCCTAAGGGAAAGGTTTTTCTCACTCACTCCACCAACAGGAAGTTCTGTAAGGTCACAGGGAATATAAAACAAATTACTCGAAAGAAAACATTACATAATTCTGGAAATCTAAGGTATCTAAACTGTTTTCAACTCTTTTTCTGTGCTCAATGGAATGCTAAAGATTTTAAGAAATTATCTGTTAACGTGATCAGAGTACATCTTGAAGTTTGTAAGTCACAGCATGTGAAAACTGACTTGCAAACTTCAGAATACAGAAACTTAGGCTGATTCCCAGCAGTTACTGGCATCTTAAGACAAGCAGGTCCTGCCAGTACTAAGTGAACAGAAAAATATCGATGTCCTCCAACTGTTTTCAGAGGGCTGTTTTCTAATATTGTACTTGATACAAATAAGCTGCAAACTTAAAAAGGCATCAGGCATTTCATTCTAACCATGGCACTTCTCCATCTGAAAACGACGCCTGTGGAATCAAACATCAAATCTCAACCTTTTGCACTTTATTCCTAAGTGTTTATTCATGTTCTCACTTTACAGCCCTCTCAGGCCATGTCTATACTGTGAAATAAAAAATGGCCCAGCCTTGGACCTGAATACTAGCTCAGGACAGTCCACATCCCTCAACTCTTAGCTCATTCCCTGGCTCTGTTCTGAGCTGCTCGTACTGACTCCTGCCAAAACAAACCTGCTCCTAGATGTGTTAGGCCTAAGAATAATATCCGGGGCCAGTTAGTGTTGTGGGGTCAGGGGTTAGTCCCTGGCCCTTTTTCATTCAGCAGTACAGATGTAGGCTGAAGGCAGTGGACCTGACGTTGATGTCATCAGAAGTAAGGTGAAGAGCATTTATGATCTGATCTTGCATATGATAATAAATCTTGCTTTTCTAAGTTGATTTTATGGGATGTAGTTAAGAATTAGCACAATGAAATAAACTTTTTTCTGTATTCACCTCTGAGGTAGCTCGAAAATACTGATGTGGATCGAGCTCTACACATTTTCCATAAGCTCCTCTTTTAACTACTTGAAAAATATCCCACACTTCATCTCCAAACTGCCCACATGATTTTTTGACAGAGAAACTGTTATTCTACTGCTCTCTTCAGTGAAGCATGTTGTCTATTTTAATGAGTTTGGAAAACAACCCCAAAATATCACACTTTGGTGGAAAAATACGTGACTTTGTTAGAAAATCGTGCTAAACCTAAAGATTTTCACACCTCTCCCTGCACAGGCACGAAATTAAAGAAGCTAATAGTGCATGTGCCATATCAGTGTATTGCTCTAATGGGCAACTGCTAAATTCACAAGTCCATTAAGATTCTTAAAGATACATATATATGACAAGCTTCTTCTAAAAACAAGATAAAACTCATTGAAATTATTTCTCTAGCTTTACAAACCTTCCTTCAACTGTTATTCTGTAACCAACCAAGTCAAAATACTACCCTAGAGCAGAATATCCTCCACAGTGCAGTTCATTACAAGAAAGTCATCAGAGGTGGTTCAGCAACAAAGTCAAACCACTGCAGGAATGAGAATTACAGTGCTGGAAACCTCCAGAAGCATCCTAAGGCCTTTAGGCCTAGCAAGCTTAGCTCCCAGGCTGCTCTGGAGAGTCGGTGTCAAGATTATTTCCTTCCATACTAAGCACAATATCCACTGATCTTAATGCCTTGAGACTGGTTGTTTCTAAATTATCTCCTTTGTTTTGAGAGAAGTGATACCCATCAGCTTCTGCATTTGCATTCTGATTGATATTCTGATATAAGATTGTGGAATCTGCTATTCTTTGGGAAATAACAGGAAGTTACATGAAAGAATGGGCTCAAACTTAAAATGGGAAGTTTAGGTTAGATATAAGGAAGTAGTTCTTTACTGTTATGGTGGTGAGGCACTGGAATGGCTTGCCCAAGGAAGCTGTGAATGCTCCATCCCTGGCAGTGTTCAAGGCCAGGCTGAATGGAGTCTTTGGTGACATGGTTTAGTGTGCAGTTTCCCTGCCCATGGCAGGGGGCTGGAAGAAGATATCTTAAGGTCCCAACCCAAACCATTCTATGATTCTATGAGTATCTAACTACTCACCGGTAGAAACTGCCTTCGTATCTCAATTCTGTGTACTGCGTTTAAATCGATAAAGCCAAACTCCCTCAGTACAACAACTGAAGTAATCCCACTAGCTGTGGAGAATATCCTAAAATACTATGGCATATTTTAGCATTTTTTGCAAAACTTGTGTTTATCCTTCTTGCCAGGAGGTCCAGAACTGCACAAAGAAAGACGGGTAACAACTTGTAACATGATAATGGAAATTCAACAGACTTCACTCTCCTGAAATGGGTTGTGGCTCTCAGTAGTTTAGAACATGCAGAACTATGAGGTTTGGGGAATTTTTTAATAAGAAACATTATAGTTAAAAAACCTCTTGTACTTCCTACCCCTCCCTGACATTGCAGGCATTCTTATTGGGCTTCCACCAAAAGGCAATGTTTGCATTTTTTTAAAGCTACACAAATCTGGCATATACTCACCTATAAAAAAGAAACCATCCAAAAAGTGGACAGTGACATATATAAAATGTATTTATCACTTGTAATGTATCAGATCTACGTACTATTCACTAGTTATTATTGTTCTTGCTCTGTCTTTGCAAAATTCTGCCTCTGGAAGGAAAAAAAATCACACAAGACTTGCATCTTAAGCCTACAAACCTGAAACATTTCATTCAAAAAAAGCAAATAATCATCTTCATAAACTAAGTATATTAATAAAGTCTCTGGCAGACTGAGAACTCATATAACCAACAACTTGCAGCCCTGTGCTTCCACTTATTTCTGGAGGAATCACATCCCCAGAAAAGTTGTGCTCATACAACATGCACATCCTGCAAAAGACACCAGTAGACTTGTCCAGTAGGATTTGTCTGGGAATGTTTTAAAACATTTCCCCTTCTATGCTGCTTTTGAAGACATTCACAGTGTATTAAGTCTCTCTCTGAATGCATCTCATGTTGGAGGATCCTGGAATAAGCAATGCAGACGGGTAAGAGCAGCAAAACAAACCAGCAAACTGCTCCATGGTTTTTAGAACTTCCCGGTTCCCTGATATAGTTCAGTTTTAGGAGAAGGGGAAACCACATCACCTGACACTGGAATAAACAGGGAACAGCAACTTCTGATTTTGCAGGCAGGTTCTTCCCATAGAGTAAAGTTCAGGACTCCATGTATCGTAACACAAAGTACGCTGATAACTCTTCAGGTCATTTTTAACAAGTGCAGTTTGATGAAAAATTATAACCTTGGTGTTATGCACAAAAAATTCTAGATTACAGCAAATATTATAGCAAACATCAGCAAATAAAGAAAGAGCAAGGGTTTTTTCTTCTAAGAGTCTGTTCTTAACAGCAGTTTGATAATTTAAAATTTTAAAGGAAAAATACACCAAAATGTTTGAAACTTTTTAAATAAACTTTTTCAGTTTACAAATGAAAAATTACAAATCACCTGAAAATCACTGACCTTTTCTAATTTTTCAAAGTGTTCTCTGAGGAACTTCATGGGTCGGTCTGGCTTTGCTATGCAAAGGTTTACAATACACTCTTTTAAAATCTGTTGGATGTTATGCTTCTGAACATAGAGTTCACATCCCTTCAGGCTCTCGTCTTCTTCAACACTGCAGGAAGAAGCAGCAGCCATCTTCAGGCTTGTAAACAGAAAACAGACCTAGGTAAGAAAATGGTGCAAGAAAGAGATAAGAGACAGTTCCCAAATCCTTTGTCAGGGAGATCTGAGGGAGCAAAGACATTTTAATATTGCCTGTTGCCTATTCAAGAGCTATCAGCGCTGAAGGTTTTAATGTTCTGGAGCTGTATGTGGAAATGCTGAACTGTGTCATCTTTGTACAACCAACACACCAGTAAGTACAAAAAGAGGATTTTAACTCCTAGACGGTGGTCAACCTTTGGGCAAAACCGGTGCAATTAATCACACAAAGCCATGCGTTTCAAAGACAGCTATTAAATGCCAGTGTAAAGCCTAGGTTTTCTATTCCCTTGGGGACTACCTCCCCATCACCAGTTTTCTGGTAAATTTTAATTTCTCCCCCATTCACAGCAAGGGACCGTTACAGGTCTGGGGGGAGACTGGAAGGAAGCAGCTGAGCCGTCCAAGGCGAGGTTCGGCAACTGGGGGAGAAAACAACCCCAAACTTCTCTTTATTGCCCTCAGCGAGCATACGACCCCTCCTTTGCAAACCAAAATCCGCGACAGCAGCGGTTACACCGTCCCTTCCTGCCCGGCACGCTGGGAGCTCCGGGGCTGAACGGGACGGAGGGGTGCGGGCACAGCGGGCAGCGGGGCAGGCCCAGGGGGGCGGGAGAGCGCAGAGGCGGCCGCGGCCCCGGCCCTAGCAGGGCGACCCCGAGCAGCGCATCCCCCGGGCCCGGGCTGGGAGATCGGCCCGTCCCTGCCTCCCCCGCACCAGGCTCCGCTCCCGGCCGCTGCCAGGGGAGCGCTGAGGGCAGCGCGGGACGGAGGGGCCGGTAAATACCTGATGACTGGAGGCGGCTGAGCGGCGGCGGCAGCACCTCAATCCTTTCCCGGCAGTGGAGGCAGAGGAAGGGGCTCCCCTGTCGGTATCCGCCCTGCAGCCGCCGTCGCCTCTCCTCGCTGCACGCCCGGGGACCCGCACCCCGCTGCTCCCGCACAAAAGCTCCGACCCTGCCGCCGCTCACCCGCCCGCCTGCAGGAAGTCCCGCCGCCGCCGTCACTCACCGGCGGGCGCGGCCTTCCCGCCGCCTCCGCGGGAGAGGCGGCCCGAAAGGGCCCGCACCTCACCGGCTGCCCTGCTCGCCGCACTGGGGACGGGCTGGCCCCCGGAAGACAGGCCTGGTAGCCGAGTACGGGCTGACACAAAGGTCCACGGCGTGGCCATGAGGGATGGGCATGGCCGTGAGAGATACACCTCACCACAAAGGATGGGCTGGACCCGAAAGGTGGCCTGGCCATGAAGGATGGGAATGGCCATGAAGGACAGGCTGGCCCTGAAATGTGGCCTGGCCACAAAAGATGAGCTGGCCATGAAAGGTGGCCTGACTATTAAGCACAGGCTAGACATGAAGGACAACAGCTTGGCCACAAATGAAAGGTGGCCAAATCATGAAGGATGGGCTGTCCACAAAGGACAGTAGTCTAGCTGTGAAATGTTGCCTTGCCAAGAAGTACGGGTTGGCCATGAAGGATGGGCTGGCCACAGAGAACAGCCTGACCATGAAGGACAGGCTGGCCATGAAGGATGGGCTGATGAGTCCAGGTAAGAGTGCACAGCCCCAATATTTCCATGGCCCAGGGGCCACCAGGCCTGTTGCACTCTGTAGCTCAGAAAGAGCATCTCACCAGACTAGTCACTTGGGTATTTAGAGCAAGTCATCACCCCCAGGAGCACATCCATGCCAGTCCATAAGGAGTGTGGTCATAGACAGGGCTCAGACAAGGGCCAGCACCTTTGCTGGGCCAGGTGCCCGTGTGTGCTGTCAGGAATGCTCCAATACACGTTAGTATTTCCTCTGCTCCTAGGGAGCTCACACTTGTGGCTCCCACAGAATAAAGGGTGAAAAAAGACTCCAAAGGTTCACAGTCAAGTGACGAGCAGCATAACAACAGAATAAACTGCTATGAAGTGTTCAAGGCCACGCTGGACAGCTTTGAGCACTCCAGACTAGTGGAAGGTTGTCCCTGCTTTTGGCAGGGGATTGGATCTAGATGAGCTTTAAGGTCCCTTCCAACTCAAACCATTCTGTGATTCTATGATTTCAAAAGAATAATTTGAATTAGTTCTATAGTTTATTGCACTTCAAGTATGAGTACTCAAGAAAAGAACCCTGGCGACCTTTCTGGTTTGAGGTGTGCTGATCGCAGCCATCAGAATAGCACACAAAATGTCAGGTTGTTTAAAGTACACATAAGTACAGTATGAACACTATATATATATTAATACAAATGAACACTAAAAATTACATAAGGCTGTTACAGGAACTGGTAAAAATGGTACTACTGCTGCCACTGCAGTATTGATCCCTCCAGAGAAAAAAGAATGAAGGGACAAGTGATGCAAGTAGCATGTTACCTGTGCAAGTTTCCACAGGGTAACATCTCCCTGCGCCGGTCCCCTCAGCCCTTCCACCAGCTACAGGCACCCGTGGGTTTCCCTCAGGTTTGCTTCTCCTTTCTCCCCGCGACATACGAATAACGGGTTCCTATGCTGCTGGAAGCTATCATACCTGCTGAAACTACCGCCCTGCCTCCTCGGCGCTTTGCTGCGGGGCCGCAGCGAGAGCGGAGCCGTCCCGTCCCCCAAAGCCCACCCCACCACCGTCGGTGTGTAAAGCTGTAAAGCGCTCGGCCGCCGTCGTAAAAGCCTCGCGCGTCCTTAGTAACGCCATTTCCGTAGCGACAGGCGAGCATGGCGGCGGTCGGGGCGGCCGAGGTGGCGCAGGCCGTGAGCCGGCAGCTGAGCTGCCTGCAGCAGCCCGACTGCGGCCGGGCGGCGCGGCTGCGGGCGCTGGAGGCCATCCGCGCCGAGGTGCTGGGGCGGCCGCTCTCGGACGCCGTGGTGCAGGAGGTTTTCGGCGCGCAGCTGTTACGGCCGCTGGCGCGCTGCGTGGCGGGGGACGCGGCGGAGCGGTGCCGGGAGCTCGCCCTTCAGCTTCTCTGCCACGGGGTCAGTCACGGCGACCCGCCCGGCGAGGCGCTGCCCGTCCTCTTGCCGTTGCTGGCCCAGCGTCTCTGCCCGCCGCAGGGCTTCGAGCCCAGCGAGGAGCTGCGCCTCGGCCTAGTCCAGCTCTTGAGCCTCCTGCTGCTGCGGTGCGGGGCCTCCACGGCCCCCTACCTCAGCGATGTTATCCGCATCCTCCAGACCACACTCCTCGACAACTATGCCGAGGTCAGGCGTGAAAGTTGCAGGAGCGCTGTGGCCTGCGCCCAGGCCATGCCAGGTGGGGCCTAGGGATGGACAAAGAGAAGAGCAGTGGGCTAATGTGAGCCTCCAGTCTCCTGGGGTGACAGGGGCTGAGGTGGGGACCGGTAGGAGATTGTAGGGATGCAAGCAGGAGAGGGAGTGAGATGAGAAGTTGCACACATCCTGACAGGTGTACTCTTCAGGCCTTGAAGGATATGTTGGATAAAGGCTGTACCAGGCAGGGATGCTAAGCTGTTACAATATGTGGGTAATAGTGGGAGGAGAAGGTTAGGGGAGTGCATGTGGGCTAGCATTCAGCTCTAATATAGTATAAAGTTAAATTTGCTTGCTGCGCAAATGCAGTGACAGTAATCAGGCTGCTGTTCATAGTGTTACAGAAAACATGTTGCTCAAGGTCTGTCACATGCATAGAGAAAGGCACACTTGAAGTTTCTGTCTCTCTGCCCTAACAGAGCACTTCCATATGCAGTCAGAATCTCTGATAAAAGCCTTAATGCAAACAATATCGCACCAGCACTACAGAGTTCGTGTTGATGTAATTCAGGCTACGGGAGCAGTGATACAGTTTGGAAATGGGAAGTCTGTGGATGATGTTCTGTCTCATCTGGCCCAGAGATTTTTTGATGAAATTCCCAAGGTGTGCTTATTTTATTTTTTTTTTCCCCTCCTGGATTTGTTTTATATCTGTTTCTGGGTGGTTTGGTGCTTTCCTCCCTCACCCTTCCCAGTTTTCAGCTTTCATTTATTACATTAAGATACGTAAACATGTCACTCACAGGCTTTGCCAGTTGTACACTGTCCAAACCCAAGGTTGGCCACCTGTTCATCTGCTGTCCATTTCTTCAGGCTGTGGGTGTTTGTAGACATCCTTTTATTTCAATGGTTGCCTTCAATTCTGTCTTAAATTCTTACATTAAATCTCCCTGGGACTTGATTCTGTGGCCTTTTCAGGTGCTTAACAACACTTCTGGTATTGGTCCCTTCATAAGGTGTGATTGAGGCAGTGATTTTAAAATCTGCAACTTAGTCATAACTAAAATACTTTTAATTTTTGAGTGGGTATATTCACATTATTTAGCTTAAGCTTCCTTTATAGTGAACAGAGAAAATTGTCTTCTGGAGATGTGGTTGGAAATCCTCACATTTCAAAGAATGTACATTTCATATATTCTCAGAGAGATACCAACCATGAGAATTTAAGAGTTTCCTGAGTTAGGTTTGTATCTTGTTTTCCTCTTGGAGACGTGCTTTTGTGCAGCAGTAAAGCCAGAGTGAGAAAACAAGAGGGAGCGTGATACCTTGCATATTGCTTAAGTTGCTTGCTGCAATGTGGGAATCCTGTTCTTGTAACTTCTTCTGAGACTACTGATGCACTTTACCAAGTCTTATGTACCAAAAGTAATAACTATTTTTTAATTTTTCTGGTATTTTCTTGGTATATTTAAAACAGTCTTTTTGTATCCATGTAGGTTCGGCACGCTGTAACAACTGTCATCGGAGAATGGTTGTTGCACCTACGAGACAGATACTCATATTTTCACAAGTTGATCCCTTTGTTACTTGGCAGCTTTACTGATGAAATTCCTGAAAATACGTAAGCAGAAAATTTCTCTCCCCCCCACCCTTATGTAGTTGTCATATGTGGAAGTGTTTCTATGTTCACAGATGTATTGCTTGGAGGAAAAAATCCCATCCAAGGGGTTGTTTCTTTGTTTATTCTTAAGCCCAAAATGACAGCATTATCCTCAGTAACTTTGCTTATATTGTTCTTCTATGCTACATTCAAGTAAGTATGAGAGAGACGAAGACAAGAGAGGTAGACAGAGACAGAATTATCCTTTGGAAGAGGTGACCTCTGTCCACTGAGTACAAAAGAAGCATAAACTCTCAATGTGCCTGGGTTAAATGGCAGGAATGCTTCCCATCCTTCCAGCTGAATTTAAGAAGTCAGATTTTCTAGAAGTCCCATTTTAGAAGTTTTAATTCTGGGGGCATGATGGTATAAAGCTCTTATTTTATGTCTAGGAAACTGGCATGGACTTACTGGGAAAAGATAGGCTTGCAGTGGGAGAAGGAAAATGAAGATGATCTGAAGGATAAGATGGATTTTACTGTTTCACCATCTCATTATCCCAAAGGAGGTAAGTGTTGCAGTGAAAGTGGTTTCTACTTCCTCAGTAATCCCTGAGAGCTGCAGTGCAGTAATGACTGCAGAGCCTGATGTGTAATATTCATTACAAGATGTAATATTAGTTACTGTGTAGGGGTAGCATATGTATGTATAAATATAATATATGGCATATATGTATGTAAAATTCTGTTTAAATTAAAAAAACACACATTTCTATAGTAACTACACTATTTTTTTCCTGTTCATCCCAAAATGGATTTTGGAGAAAGAGTAAATAAAAATGCATATGCTGAAAAAGAGGTAAAGCAGTGGTGCAGAAGCGGCAGAAAATTCTACATTAGCCAGCAGCCAGGTTGGAAATGGCATAAAGAAGGAAGGGAAGGCAGGATGAAAGAAGCTCTGAGCTGAGTCCTTGAATAATGAGAACTAGACACAGCATTAATGATCCACAGAATTGGCATGGAAGAAAAATTTGCAGTGAAATGATTTCAGGCTTCTTTGTGAGACACTGCAATGCTGACTAAAATCTGTCATCATAAATGAAGAATGTGGGAACAGAAACAGTAATTTCCTTTATTATACACAAAAAAAACAAGATATGCAGCACGGGTAAATTACTTTTTTAGTACCGTATGATTTATTAGTACCTTTAAAATGATATGTTTTCAGTAGCTTGAAGCTTGTTTCCTGTCTCAGGTTCATAAAGTTAATGTTTAAGAATATGCATATGGGCGTTGGTGAGAAAAAGGATTTAAATGGGTCATTTATTGATTTCTGTACTCATTTTTAACAGAACAAAAACTCTTTTGGTGTGAAAGAACAGGTTCATGCTTGACTTGTGCCTATGTGACAATCACATCACAGAATACCCAGCAGCAAAATCCTTTCCATGACAGTGGGTTCCGGAGTTCTTTCTTCTTTGAAATTACACCTTTCTTTTTTTTTTTTCCTTTAAAGTTGTTTTACTCAGTAATGCTTGAATGAAAGGACAAGCACTTCATAATGGTGACTGGTTTGACAGAATTGTTTAGCTTTGCAGACAGGCAAGTTGATCTGTTATCCTTTCCAATTTTTTTTTGCTTTCTTCCTTAGTTTATATCTAGTATTACCTCAGGGGGTTGTAAATGATAAAGAGTGCTTTTACGTCCACTAGTGATGGCACAAATGTATTTCTTTTTTTGGCAATCAGAGAATTTTTTAACATGCATAAACTAATAAATTTGAGTGCCTGAGCTCCAAGGACCATCATATAGTGATGGTCATAAAAGACCTCATATGCTAGTTCTTGAAATAGTTGTTACCATTTATATTGCTCATACTGTTACTCAGTTCCATTTTCTCCAGATGTGTGTTGGATTTTTTGTGCGTGCAAAGTTTTGTTGGGATTTTAGAAAGGGACAGCCATCATTTACTTCATAATTAAATGATAGGTACTTTCTGAAATAATCTTCTTAGCACAATAAATGGGTTTCATGAATTTGAGCAATATTCCATCCCTGCATTCATTTGACATTTCATGCATTATGCTTGGTAGAAGGATGCAGTTAAGGCTTGAATGTGATGTACGTACACACACATATATGTATGTGTATATATGTACATAACTAAAGAATATTTTAAAGAAGTGACCTGATAATTTTGGACTTGAGTCCCAAGTTAATGGTGACTTTAAGATATAATTTGCTGCTGCTTATCTTTACTTGCAAATTGTATATCTTATTAACAGGCTTTATGTGATAAAGAGAATAAAAATTGAGAGGGAAGAATGGATGGCTACTTGATCTTACAGATACAAAACTTTATCAGACACACCAGTATACCTTAGTTTCAAGTAACAATTTGTGGTGGTCTACCATGGACTGTCTATGGATGAGATGTTATTTGTCTGTCCCCTCTCTTTCCTCTCCACAAACACTTGTGTTTTGGGGTTTTTTGATATCATAATAATGTATTTTAACACTTCATTTCCAGTTCTTCTGATTTATTTAATATACTGGAATATCTGTTTACAACTGTAAGTTTTAGTACATTTTACTTAACGATCTTTGTCCATCTGTCAAACTAATAGACTTGACATAATGAGCCCCCCTGTTCTTTGATCTCACAGTGACAGATATTGCAGGTCAGAGGAAGAATAGAGTTAGATCTCATACCTGGTGTCATCCAACCAACTGAATAGCTTTCCACTGAGCAATAGCAGTCATTGCCTTAGGATACAGGTGCAGACAGTTTATAGCAGGGAAGTCTTTGACAGGAGTAGCTACAGGGATAAATGCCTGCATTTGAACATCTGAAATGGAGGAACTGCTGATAAAGAATGGTCCGAATTCTTTAAACAAAGTTCTGCCTCAGGTTGAATAGGATGCCAGTCTGTATTTGCTGTCTCAAGCTGATTTCTTTGTTTGACCTTTTGCTATCATTGTAAGTTTTCATAATCCAAAATGTTACCCTCCATTGACAAAAGAAGCAGCAACTCATGTCCTGATGCTTGAATATTTTTTCCCCCTATTGCATATTGCATATTGCATATTGCATAGGCATTTCATAAGCCTTTTATATTCTTCAGACCATTCACTTTAGTCTGTTTTCATTTTAGCATTTGTAATGACAGGGGCCAATGCGGGAAATTATTGCATAATAGCTGCAATTTTTAAAATACTGTCAGTTTGGTTGGCCTGATCACACAGCACTTGTACAAGCCATAGTACCCTTTCTACTTTTAACTTGCTAAATACATTTGTATTCCCTTTAGAGGGCACAACTGACATTCTTTGTTTTACTACAGTCTCTCCTGTACTATTTGTGACTTCTACCTTTCCCTCTCCAAATTGAATTTAACTCAGTAACACCATAACATTTGCATGCAAACATCTTTCTTCTGGTTTATCTCTGTGTGTTTCAGTTTATTTTTTTAATGGGAGTTGTGTTACTAAAATTTGAAGGAATTTATTAAGCTGTGGTTTCCAAAGTGGGTAATGTGCCCTATCCATATAACTTCTCTTTCTCTTCCCCTTCTGTAAACATTTTAAATCATCATCCAGTAATAGATACAAAAATTTTCAGAGCTGTGTGGAGTTTAAATTCTGCACTATATAGTAAAAAAATGCAACTTTTGCAGGTAAATTCATCAGCAGCATTTGGAATTTTTTGTTTGCTTTGTTCTAGTGACTCGACCAGGACTAGGTTGTCGGGAGCTTGTATCAAGAAACCTCTCCAAAATTCTTCCTGGTCTCTGTCATGATATCACAGACTGGGTTGAAAGCACAAGAATAAAAGCATCCCAGCTTCTGTATACATTACTGCTACATGCAGAGGATCACATAACACAGCACATGGAGCTACTGCTTAGAACTTTGTACCAAGCATGCTTGGATGAAGAAAGCAATGTGGTTAAAAATGTAAGTTTAATCTGCTCAAGTATCTATTGTACACTCAATAACAGCCCTGTTCTTTATTCCTGAGTCCATTTTCTGCGATTTGACCTTACTTTAGGTCACTGAAAATTGCCCATGACTGAAAGATCAGAATCAGGACTTTAAGAATGTTAAAATTATGTGAAAATTTTACTTACTTACTATGCTAAGATAAACGTATTCTTGTGTCACTGGTATGGAGACCAATAGTAAAGTTATTTAAATGCCGATTAGTTTATATGCCAACCCCATGACAGTGATCTCTCTAAAAGTGATAAGCAGTAGATTAAAGAATAAAAACCTTGGGGCAACAACTTAAATTTAAAAAACCCATGCAAGTCATGCCCTTTTATGTTAATTTCAGTTATCTCCCCCTGCTGCATAATCCAACCATAATCCCAACCAAATATTAAGCTGTGTTTATTCCACATGATACCCATAGTCAGTGTTTGAATATTTCACTTACTGCTTGTAAAATGATGCTTTTTTTTTAGGGGGTGGGAGCTTTTTTTTTTTTGGGGGGGGGGGAAGAATTATTAGGATCAGTTTTTTCCAACAATTGATGCTTTCAACACTTTGATCAACAATAAATCAATAAAACAGATGTAGTTGAGGACATTAGATAGATTTACCAAAGGACAGACAGGTCATACAAATGTATGATTTTAAGATAAAATCTTCTGTTCATATTTCTGCACAAGGAAAAGAACACAGGTATAACAAAAAAAAACCTTATAGCTTTAGGAAATTGAAAGAATGTATTCTGCTTACTGGATAGAAGTAGTCTAATGTCAGAAAAAGTTATTTCCTAAATCAAAGCTTTTCTTTAGGTATCAGTTGAGCTATATAGACCATTAAATCCATTTCTGAAATAATAATTTTTCTTCCTTTTTCCCCTGCAATTTTTTGTTGTCTTTAGAGTTAGTACTAATTGTTGTTAATTTTTCCTGAATTGTTTCTCTCCTTCTGCCCAGTTCTTACTCGGTTATCCCCTTCTAGCTATTCCACCCCTTCCACCTCACTTCTCAGAATCAATGTCTGGCCTCTGTCCACATTGCCTTTCAGTGAGATTGAGCTTGTAAACTAAGCCAGTTACACACTGATCAGTAGTAGAGAGAAGTTAACCTGGAATACTGTCATAAGTCATCTTGCTGTTTCAGAAAGGGGTATACGGGCCTTAGGAAATCAGTGTCTCAAGACTGAAGTAAGAAATATGTCACTATGGGTATACAGTTTCTCAGGTTCTTTAGTACTTGTAAAATATATATAAAAATAATTAGAAGAATAAATCCACAAAGCCTTGCTGTCCTGGTCAAATTTTATATCTAGTGCTTATTGCTATAAATTCAAAAGTATGTGTTTAAGCAGCGCATAGTTTTTCCTTGCCCTTATTTGACCATACTTGTCTCTGTCTTAGAATTCTACCACTAATCTTGCAGGTGCTTCTAGGAGATTTATTCCCAATTAGCAGATAGTTTCTGTATTTAATTTTACTCTGTCTTGTGCCAGAATTTAAGATGCAGCAACTTTTGTTTCTGAATTCCATTTATCTGCTTAGCGATGCTGCTTCCCAGGGTACTGTGACTATCTTCCCTGTCATTTGTCACTGTAGAATGCATTTCAGCACAGCTACCAACTTGGAAAATGTGCATGTCTTTCTCCAGCGTAATAATACCAAATGAGATGTGTAAAAGACTAGATGGTCTCTTATCGTTTTGTTTTTTTTTCCCCCACTGTTAAAATAAGCAGATAAACTGATGACTACAAATGTATAAATTCATATTGTATCAGTTAATGTTTTTGAATTGTTTATTTTCCTCTTCTAGTTTTCAAAGCACTAAGAGTCTTTTTCATTCTCTGTGGAAAATACAGAGGAACACAAGTTCGCATCTACGTAGACTGTTATAACTGTTTCAAGTCTTCACCTTTGTGAAAATAGCTATATATAGTGCAGATTTAAATTATAGAATTCATAGCTACATGCTTCTATCAAGACTGGAAAACCAGGATGATTCAAATGTTAATTACATGCAATTAAAAATCAATTGCTAAATTGCTAGACTAGAAATTATCTACAAAGGGAAATAAGCTTTCATGTTCAAGGAAATGAGCTAACCATTAAATAAATGGGTTAGAAAGAAATGTTCCTGTTGCACAGGTAGTGGCACAGTAGTTGACTGTATCTTTCTTTATTCATGCACCTGACTGTAAATACTGGGCATCAGTCAGGCAGTAAGCTCTGGTGTGATGGTATTTCATGTAGAGTACAACATACTGTTACATCTGCAAGGTAGAGATGGGATCAAAGGGCATGAGTGTCGTGGGGAGTATATACTTATTTAAGCCTTTTCAGTTAAAGAAGTAAGAGACTGAAAGCAGTGGGGCAGTTCCCCCATGGCAGTGACTTCACGCTAAACCAAAACTGTGGGCACTAACAAAAAAAATTATTCTGTCAGGGTTTTATTATTGCTGCTTTTAATAGATGAGTGGTAGATGAGCATGGTTCAAAACATCATTTGGAGGACAAAATGCTAAACCATTAAATATGCAACATCTGGTTATCCTAAACTAGACACTTCATTACATTAAAAGTTGTACACTTCATTTCTGTGCATTACTTTCTCCTGGAAGTTTGTCTGATGCTGAGAAGAGTGCTTGCCTGTCTTATTTGTGTACTGAACACGTGTCAAGAAGATTTCTTCATGCAGATAATCATTACTGAGCAAGTGGAAAAGGCCTACAAGACAACTGCTGGAGCATTTAAAATAACAGCTGGAATGTTAAAAAGCCCATGATACACTGAGTGGTCTTTGTGGTTTTAGGAAAATCTTCAAGTTATACTTGTTCTTTTTTCAGTGTGTGAAAGCAGCAGAATTGATTGGAACATTTGTCAGCCCTAAGGTGTCATTGAGATTAATCACATCCGCCTTTGAGAAGACACCTAAGCCATCTTGTATAATGGTTCTAACTGCAGTGATTCGAGGCAGCCCAAAAGAAATCTTACAGCCTCATTTGACTGGTCTTGGGAACATGTTGTCACAAGATGGAGTTTGTCAGCGATCTGAAGAGGTAAGGATAACTGGGAAATGCACAACAGACTACAGTTTCAGACTGATGGTTTTCTAATGTATTTTTTCTCATTCTCCCTAAATGCTCCTATTCCATCCCTCCTTTGCACACCTACCCCACCCTGTCTCAGGATATAGCTGCGGATGTATGTCTGAGACAAAATAGGAGCTTCCCTGCCCTCCCTGGGCCATGTTGGGATCTCTTGGTCAAATCTGCTATTCCCAAAAACTCGCTAGCAGTCCATCCTCTCAACAGATGTGGGTTCAAGATTTGAGAACTGTTGTCAAAGGCTTCATATGATGGGAGGAAAATGAAAAGGCATGGTGGGGAGAGAAGAAACTGTTTAGTATGTACTGTAATAATAGAGGACTACCTTGGCTGATCCAGAGGCAGAATTTAACCCTTGTTTTGAAATGTCCTGTGTTCACAATCCAAACAAGACCACGTATTTCAATCCTCATCAGTAAAAATCACCAAAAAGTTTTCACAGTCCATTGTAAGTAGCATGTCAGGTCTTCCAAGAGAGATTCTTAATGTCATCATGTTTTTTTTTTGTTTTGTATTGTTAGCCAGTTTAAAAGTATGTATATTTAGGAGTATGCTGTTTAAACTGTTGCTTGGTTGCTGCTTCTTAAGTGAGAATCTATCTTTATAAATCAGAAATTTATTCCTAAGTGTACCCTAAACTAATGCCTGAGCCTTTTCATTTTAACATTTTAAGAAAATTGCTGTAAGGAGGTGAAAGATTCTCTTCAACGTGGAATGCAGATTTTTAACTTCAATTGCTCAGACGTGGAAATAGATCAGTTAGAGATGCACAAGAAGAATCGCTGAAATTTCCTCCACAAATGAAATCACAGCTTTCATTCCAGCAAAAGCTTGTTAGGCTTCTGCTTTTAAGATGACCAAAAAAGGTCTAGTGCTGGGCCTTCAAAAAAATTTTGACTTCATGTCAGATGCAGGCTTCCTTTTAAAACAGTTAGTCATGTGTGTGACTGAATCCAGCGTAATTGTCTTTTTGAGCCAATGTAAGATAAATGTTTGAAGTTCTTCCCTCATTAGGTTTCTTCCCTAATGGAGTATGTACCAGTGGTGCAGGAATTAACCTTAATCTCCATGAAGCCTGTGATGATTAGGAACTCGTATAACTGGAAGCACTATAACCTGATTGTACAAATAACAATTCCCTGACGTATCTGCAAAATTGCTATGGAGTGTTAAGCTTACCATTTCCATTTGGCATTAGATACAGTAGACACATTCATTTGCAACTGAAGCATTTGGTGGAATTGTTCTGGCCTTTGGTCTTGGAAAAACAATCTTTCACTATTTTAGACAGCGAATGCTGCATAGACACTGTTTAGTTAAGGATTGACCATGTCCATGAGATTAATAACATTTATAGCTAACCTATTCCTAGACTTGATTTATTTTTAAAAGTAAATTTGTAACAATAGCCCCTTCTGTTCATTGAATGAAATCTTGACAGTTTCATGGCATGTCTAATGTACTTTATCATAGAAGTTATTGCAAACTGACAACAATATTGACTTCACTGATATCAGTTAGATCAAGATAACCTGAATTATATTGCATCAAATGAGATAGATTGCCTGAGATAAAAGCACATGCTCAGGTTTTCTTGGTTTATGTAGTTAACCATTATTGTTCCATTCAAATAGCCAAACATGGAAAAATATTTAAAAAAGTTGTAACAAATACTTTATTAATTAACAAATTGCACTTCAGAATGAGAAAGTACTGTCAGTAAGTGTTCCAAAGTGCTTTGATGTTTTTATTCACAATAGAATAATTGTGTGATTAAGAGCAGAGCCATTTATTTTGTTAACAGGACGAAGTAAGTACAAGCAAACAGTGTGGGAGGAAGATTATATTGTATTCTAAAAAAAGTAGAATATAGGTAATCAAAAGGACCTGGAATTATCAATATGTTACCAATTTAGGGGCTTATAGGGTGCGCAGATTTTATTATTGTCATTTCTCGTATCTCTTCCTTAAAGAGGCTGTTATATTTTCTAACAAAACATAACAAATTAATGCTTTTATTAAACAATAGGTCTTTTATATGGAGCAGTTACTTTGTTGTGTACAAGCATTGATTGAAGTATGCCAGGAAGACTGCAAAGAAATTAGCTTGCAGCTAATGAAAGTTTTGGTGACAATAATGGCAATACCATGTTCTCAGCACCTTAAAGAAAAGGTAAACTATGAGCTGGTTTAATATTTTGCTGTGTTTCTGATTTTTCAATATTGATAAGACAGTTTGTTTAAACAGAGCCATGATTATTTGTCTTGCTGTTAGGTTTAAACTGCAGAAATTCTTAGCTAAGAGTTCATCCACAAAGATTTGTAGAGTTTGAAATTATTTGGTGTTGCATGACCTTGACTGTGCCCTCTGTCTGTCTCCATCTCTTTTTCCATAGCTGAAATTACTTTGGGTTTAGTCTTAAAAACAGGCTAAGGCAACTCCAGAAGAATAAATCCTTAAAATCTTATTTGTAAGAGCTAAGAATCTGTACAATACTACTAGTTTTGTTTGGGGATTGCTTGTTTTTCATCTGTACATGTACGTGTGTGTGTAGCAATCTGTTTCAAACATTATATAGAAACGTAATAGTTAAACATTTAGATATACATACAACTTCAAATTAATCAAATGTTACAATGGAAGAAGCATGAGGAGATACTTAGATTCTGTGTTTAGTCCTAAAACTGTTCTGCGAAGATGAATCCTTATGGCACTGTCTGGTGGTTAGTTACTATTTAGTAGTCTGAAGGCTGAAGGACGTTATCATTTATCAGTCAAAATACTGATGTTTCAGCTTTGTCAGCTCACAGTTCATAGTTACTAGGTGCTGCATCTATTTCCAGGCAACAGTCTGAAGATCTCAGCTTAATGTTGGATCCTGCAATCCACAGAGCTGTAATTGAGATTAGCTGCAGCAGAGATGAGGGTCTTACAGGTTATTTCTTTCATGGGACTGGAAGAAACAGTGGTGCTAGGCTTAGGGTAGGACAAAAGTTGAGGTTAAAGTCTAGGGCAGCTGTAGCGCCAGAAGAGCTGAATGCACTGTTGCATCTTGCAAACAATATAAGGCTAGAACATACACTGATGTTTCTAAGGCAGATTTTAGCTCCTACATAAGGATGGGTTGAAGTGCATTACCAGAGCATGGGAAGCTCACTGGGCTAGAAGAACACTTTACTTGGGTGGATATTAATCACTGGGCCATGGTCTAGCTAAAGATGTTCAAGTGTTTATGCTTGTCCCTGGATTCTGCAAATCCGTGGGCATGCTGTTGGTGCTGGTTGAACTGTTGTTGCTTACTTTTTAGGTGGCTGTAAGTCACTGGGTTATTGTTAAAGTTAGGTTATATACAGGAGCACACAAGTGGCTAGAAAAAAAAATCAAATTTATCTTCTGACTTTTAAAGAATAATTCACCTATAGATCAAGAGCACTACTAGCCTTAAAAAGGTGGTAGTTTCATAATCTTTTTTTTCCTCTTTAGACAAAGATCAGCCTGTTTTAACAGTAGTTGACCTTTTTACCTCACCACCAGAACCAAAAGTTTAAATGTTGCAGGAATGCTTTAAAATCAAGGACATCTGTAGATGCCCTGGTAATAGATGAGCTTTTTTGGCTAACCATTATCTCACCCCCTTATTTTCTCTCTTCCTCTTTCTTCCCCAAGCTAAATATGAAATAAATCAGCAAGCAATCCTCATGCAGTGTAATTGTGACCTATCCAAGTTGTCTTTTTTTCAAACGTGTGCCTTAAATGCGATGGCTTTTCAACTTCCTTTTCTCTTGCTCCCAGGCATGGTATTCCAAAGGCCTGTGTAGCATCAGTATTTATGGCCCCATAGCTGACAGGCTGCCTCCGTGAAGGCATAACGCTTAGAAAACTATTCTGAAAGAAGTAAGATAGAACAAAGCTTAAAACAAGTATTGAAAAAGACTTTGGAGGTCAAAGAGGTACAACATGAAGATCTGTCTTGTGGAGAGCCAGTGCGAGGGTGGGATTTCTGGGGGGTTAGTTTTGTTTTGTTTTAAACAAACAATCTGTCCAGGCAAGCTTTGGACACATGGATCTGGTATGTTTTGCAGTATCTTGTCTGTTTAGCCCCACAGTGGTCTATAAAGTCAGCAATGTCCATTTAAAACCTTTAAAATTCATACTCCTACAAAGAAAGCAGTTTTGTGGAGATAAATCTTGATTTTCACATACAGAAAAGTTAATCTCCCAAGATTATTAAAGGTTTAAGATGTTCCTGCAGTTGCAGATGATTTTTTTAAGTTGACAGTACTTTGGATGAGAATCCTTTTTCTCATTAGCTTTTCTTTCAGCTAGACAGATAGAAAACCTGGCAACGAGAATACATAATTGCAGTGTTTCACATTTGTCACAGAGACAAACATGGCTTGAATTTTTTATTTTCTTTTTTCCCCAGTTACTGACTATTCTAAAACTTCAAAGTGAGCTGTACAACTTGCAGTAAGCAAGAAGTCCCTGTTAAAATAGCTTAAGACCATATCAGACAAATGAATTTCAGCTGGCTTTACAAGTATAAATGCGTTGTTCAGAAATGGAGTCTGTGTTCAGCACCAAAAGATTCTGAGTGTAAACATAAATTATTCAATAACTGGCATTATAGAACTTCAATTCAGGCTTTACTACAAGGGGACAGCAGATCACAAATAGCAGAGGCCACCAACTGATGTGACCTGATTGTGAACACTCAGTGGTCTTGCTTGATTTTTGTCCCTTTTGCTTTTTGTTCATCAGTGTTTCTGGTTGCTTAGGGCTAAGGAAAAAGATGGAGACCACCAACTGAGCACTTCAGTATCATCATGAGTGTGTTTTACAGCCCCAAATGGACTGAAGACGTATCAGTTGTTAAAGAGTCTGTTAAACATGTATTGGGCTTGTCAGTGCTTTAACTGGTGACCTAAAGATAAGATTTTGTTTCATTCCCAGTGGCCTGTGTTATCTTGGCTCTTCTTTCAGCCATTATTAGCATGAAAATAATGTGCCATTAAACTTGCTAACTTTCAAATATAGGAAAGAAAATCACCCTTGCTATTTTTTTAAAACTCTGAGACACTTCTTAATGAGAAGATATGCATCAGTCTATTGGCATATTTAATTCATTCTTTTTTCGGTTTTTCATGCATTCTTGAAAGTATTCAAAGAGTTTATTTTTTAATCCCCTGTGAACAACGTATTCTGTCCCTCTTGTTCAGTGGAAAAAAACTCCTTGCAGATTGTGGTGGGATTAATAATGGGGAACAGTTTCTGTCTTGACACATTCTGTTAAATGTTCCAGTTAATTTACAGATAAATTAATATTTTACATACAGGTTGTTTTGGCTGGCAGAATGCTTCCAAGAAAGGAGAAATCTTGTGCTCGAGGCAGGCAAACCTGCTTTAGAAGTAATCTTTGTCCCTAGCAAAAACTGTTTTGTTCTCTTTTTTTCCTAGAAATCTCATTTATTTTCTCCACATCTGGTACTTCCATAATAACATCTTTGTCTGGCAAATGATTAATCTGTAAAATTCTAAAGGTCCCAGACATGTTTCAGCTAATTTATGCAGTTAATCTTAAAAATATTAAAAATATGACTACAAGTTGTAGTTCTACTGAACCACTTAAAGTCAAATGATGTCATTCATAGCACTGTTCTGCATCTCTCCCTGCTAGAACTGGTCATGCTGACAACGTATATTATTTCTCAGTAGGGTTTCTAACAGTGTCTTGCTCCCCATTCTTGATTCTCTGTCCACTGAAATCACTAAGACTATAGATGCTGCTTTCAGAATGCTTTTAATCTCTTCTCTAAAGAAGTTCTGCACCTCTGGGAGGAGTCTTCTGGAATTGTAAAAGCAAATTTTCCTTTGTGTTGAAATACATCTGCTACACTGATTATGAAAATCTATATGCTTCCTTGCCAAGCATGATCATATCTGGAATTCATTTAGTAGTTCTTTTTACATGTTTTATTTGCGCATGTTTTATTTGCCTGTCTCATGGGATAGTTTAAATGTAAATATGAAGAAAGGATTTCAAAACTAACAGTAAATTTTGGTACTTCTAAGCAGTTGAGAATTTCAAAATTAACCTGGTACTGTTGAGAAAGCATCCAGAATAATTAAAATTGGGGGGTGGGAGAACAGGGGGAGAGAGGGGAAATACCATGTCTTCTCTGAGCTGCAGCAGCAATAGGTTCTGGAAGTTGCCATAGCCTGTTAGATGGGATTGTGAGAAATTCCCTCTCAGTGTTTTAAAGCATTCTTAAATTAAGGAGAAACACGTCTTTAACACTACTAAGAGCTTTTTATGACGTGGTTAGTTTTTGGATAGGTTTTTACATGGATTGGAGATTCTTTCATTTTGCTGTTACGTTCCTGTGTTCCTTATGATTTCATTTGGAAATCAGGGCAAATGTTTCACCTTTATTTAAAGTTAATGGACCTAATATAGGCAGACATTAAATATCAGTCTTAATTGTCCGAGTCTAAACTATAGAAATCTTCTTGTATCCTTTCTGTTCTTGCAGTGTAATTACAAGTTTTAAAGATTCTTTTTAATCATTGTTTCAGCTAAGATCAAGTGTCCTGTATCTGTTTTAACAGGTGGAAGAAACAATGTCTTCATTAGCTGAAGTGCAACGATTGGATAGTTTTCTTTCTCTTTACCAACAGCATATAATTCAGCTTATGGAATGGGTTTCAGTATCATGTGATAGCTGGACTTGCTATTCTCCAGAAATACTACAGTTAGATGTCATCGCAACTCATTCAGGTATGGCATTTTTAGTAGTTCTTAAAGAAATAAAGTAATAACCTCCATTGCCTGCAGACACATTCCATTTTATAACGAATAGTGCAATATTCAGGAACTTCACAAGAATGCAGTGGAAAGCAAAACTAAAAATCATAGAATCATAGGCTGGTTTGGGTTAGATCATCCAGTTCCACCCCCCTGCCACAGGCAGGGACACTTTCCAATAGACCAGGTTGCTCCAAGCCCCATCCAGCCTGGCCTTGAACACTGCCAGAGATGGGGCAGCCACAGCTTCTCTGGGCAAAGAACTTCTTCCTTATATCGAATCTAAACCTACTCTCTGTCAGTTTAGAACCATTCTCCCTAGTCCTGTCACTATCTGTGCTTGTTAAAAGCCCCTCTCCAGCTTTACTCTCAACACCTTTAGGCACTGGAAGCTGCTCTGATGTCTTCCCCAGAATCTTCTCTTCTCCAGGCTGAACAAGCTCAGCTCTCTCTCCATAAGAAGCCAACCTCTGGCTCCGTAACAGAGGTGCTCCAGGCCTTGGAGCATCTTCGTGGCCTCCTCTGGAGTCACTCCAAAAACGTCCATGTCCTTCTTACACTGGGGGCTGCAACTGCTGAACGCAGTACTCGGAGGGAGTCTAACAAGTAGACAGTGGAAATCTCATCCTGTTTGTCCCTAGAAAATTTTGAAGCAGCTCAAATTCCAAAAGGCTCTTTGACTGCAAGGAGCATACTAAAAGCACTTATGTAGAAGTATGCTTTCAGGTAAATGTAATAGCTAAGGATTGTGGAGAGATGAACTGATGTAGCTTATGTGTGCAAAATGTACCTATTTTTCCCATCTATTCACTAGTCTTACAAAAGAGACTATCCATACATTTCCTTGCTTGTGTTCTTAACACATTGGTGTGTATAGATGAGTGCAACACTTTGACATGCATTTCACCTAGCATCAGATCTGTACAGTGAACGTTACTCTGACGCAGCTCTCAGATCTACAGGCAAGGGACGCAGTGACAGGCAGTTCTTTTTCACCTAGACACCTATTTTAAGATGATTAAAATGAAAAGTCCTGTTTATTTGTTTTTTTTTCCTTTCTGTTACCTAGAAAGGGGATGTAGGCAGCTACTTCAGTTACAGATGAAGCAGTATTTTTGCTACTGCAAGTGAACGTGGACAGGTATACTTTAAGGGACTGTACCTTCTGCATTTAATCCTTAAAACTCAACAAAAGCCTCCACAAACCTATATGAAGCATCCCCTTGCTGGTTTGTGCAGCAACCAGCATAAGTAATTCTTCTTTTTTTCATCTGTGGAAAGAACATAAAGTTTCTTTCCGTGCAAGATCTGAAGGCCAACTTTTCTGTACGTTTGTGCTCCCGGTTCCATGGCTGAGGGACTTCTAGACAGTTGTCTCTGTTTTCCTTAATGCTGAATAAATCATCAAATGTCTGGGCAAACATTTTGGCTTGCACCCAGCACTGGTAATATGCTATTGTCTGTTTTCTGTCTGACAGAGCAGCTCCTAGAGCTAATTTTTTTGTTTCCTTTCTTTTCATTCCCACACATAATGTTGGTTTTAATCAATTTAATCAGTTTTACTCATTTCAATTTTTCTCAGTTTTTACTGCTTTTTAGGAACGTATGCTTAAGCTGAAATTAGCAATGTAGTTTGTTTTGTTTATTTTCCATCTGTTGAATTTGCTGTTATCAGTTTGGTATAATAGTAGTATCTTTCAGATGTCTCAGAACTCACATGAAGCAATGTATTTTGAATAAACACGTGAGAGTAAAGACCTATTTGTTGGCACAGAAATACAGCAAACTGCAGTTCAACACCCTGTATTGTTTCAGTCTAGACAGTGAAGATTTTGGGGGGGGGAGGGTGTATTATTATTTTAAACATTAAATTTCCTGATATTATTAAATACTATTGAACTTGGTTTGGAATCTTAAATACTTCAATCTGTCTGTTCCATGTGTGAAGAATATTCTTGTCATTAGAAACGCCAGTGTTGTGTCTCCTTCTGGCAGGATTTTCAGAATGACTAGAGTTGAATGGAATGTGCATCACAAAGATGCAAAGCTGAAGAAACTCCTAGAGGAAAGTAGTATTTTGTAAACATAGAGCAGAAAGAGCATTCTGCAGCAAGAAGCTTGCAGAATAAAGCATGTGTATAGTCTATATGTGTTTTTCCTCTTTAAAACCATGCAGATGTTAATCATTATCAAGGAGAAAGGCACAAACTTCCTTCTGTTTTGGGAAGATAATTTCTTCAAATGTTGGGATAACAGCTATGGGGTTTTTTGTTGTTTTTTATTGTTTAGTGGTGAAAACAATTTGTCATAGGATGTGAAAAGGTTAAACTAGAGAATAAATTTGGAAAATATTTTTATTTCAAATAGCTACTAAAATTCACTTTATTTTAGATTTTTTTTTTTTTTCTGTAAAACACAAAAAAGCATTATTTAAACATGGAGAAAGCATACTGCTGCAGTAATTCTATTATCCAAGCTTGGGGGCTGACCCTTTCCAACATGCCCTTTCCCATGCCTCTGGGAGTCATGAACATCTTTCCTTGAATGCTACATGTGGAAAAACTTGAAAGAATTAAAAAGCATAGTTAATGCTGCTCTTTGGAGTGGTAAGCTTTGTGCATAGCCTCAAGCTTTCAGAGGTACAGTGTTAATCCCCCCCAACAAATTAGTCCACCCAGAATGTCATCTTGTACTGTTGGTCCCATCAACTAGCAGATGTCATTGATATGTCCATGCTACATAACACAGCAATACCAAGCTGACTAAATGAGATGGGGAGTAAACCTATCTTCAGGGAGCACCATGCTGAGAGTGTGGGTACCTGTGCCCATGGAGCTTGGGCATTTGTGCACTGCCTAATACGATGTAACACAGATACATCAACAGCTGCCATGCAAGAGTGAAAAGTTAAGTACTATTTTTAATACCAGCCATATTACAGATTTTAATGCACTCACATATTAAACATCTAAATAGAACTTGTTAGCACTCTGAAATACGTGTTATGTGTTTATTTTCTAGGTCATGTCATAGGTGAGGCTCTAAATAACTTTATTCTCATTCTTAAGACGTGTCTTCAACCAACCAAAGATCCCCAGATGCGGTTGAAACTTTTCACTGTTTTATCACAGTTGCTCCAGAAAGCAAGTGAAACCGTCAATTCTCAGGGGTAAGCAGAGTTCTGATTTCACACAGCTATTTGAACACTACAGTGGCTTTAAAAAGTAACGACCATGGTAGTAACTTAACCCCTATGGCTGTGTCCATGTTAGCCTGTCTGGAAGAGGAAAGACTTTCCCACCATCTTCTACGGTATATTTTTCTTGCTGTATTTTTTAACAATGTTTAGAAGGGCACAGTGCAATAATTAAAATATAATATATATATGTATATGTATAAATAAATTAAAGTCTGGACTTCCTCCACCATTGTATTCCTACCTCTGCCACTATGGAGAATTAAAATGGATGTCATGCAGATCTGGATAGTCTTTAAAAAAATAAAGAGCTATAGTTGATAAGAATGCATGTTTGAAAGCTATAATGAGGATTCTTAGGAAATATGGAGAGAGGGTTACTTGGTTTTTTTCTTTTTCTCCCAGCCAGCTCCAAAATCCTGAAAATCCTGTAGTCATTGTAAGGAAACACCAAAAAAAAATACGGGAATATAAAAATGCCCATCATATAGCATGGTGTTTAACAAGCATTAAACTAAATGTTTGATAAGGAATTACTATTACTCTCAGTGACTGAAGATAGAGGTCTCCAGTTGCTTAGTACTATGTATGCTTTGTAAGTACGATCTAGCTGTAATTTACAGTGCTTATAAAACTTCTCCATTTATAACTGTGCCAGTAGTGGGGCTCTTCTGTCATTATTAATTTAGCTTAGGAGTAGTGGAAACACTTCTGAGTCCATAACACAGAATATAATGAAATTGTCCTTTTTTAACTGAAAGCTTTTGTGCCAAGTGCGTTGTTACCTGTTTTCTGTATTCTCAGGATCCGGTGTTAAAATCCCTATTCATATGAAAAATGTCTTTGTAGTCAGTGGATTACTTGTTTAAGTAATCATCTAACTAAGTGGTAGTTACAAGACCAGTCTAGATATGCAAGAATCTTCCTGAAAGAAAAGCACTTTGAAAACTATTTTAAGTGTTCCAGGACCTATTTGCTGTAAACTAATCTGTTGTGTCTTAGATCTGTATCATCTGAGATTGCAAGGACTGTGAAGCCAAGAAATGGCATCTCTGTATTCTGTGATGCCCTGAACATAACAGTAATGCTTATTAAGTGTGTAGTGACATATTTCAATCTAAAAATGGCATATGACTCTCTCCTATCTATTTATTTTCTTTTGTGGCCTAATTTTACTGTCCTCTATTTAGTGCAGAATAAATTACTAGTTCCTGTTCATCTACCATAGATTCACATTTATTATTTCCTACATTTGTTTTTAAAACATCAAATATGTTCATTCTGTCATTTAATCAAATTCAGACCTGGTCCACAAGCTAAGTCACACTGGCATTTCTTCTGTCTACATTTTCAGTTATCTGGCCTCCTGCTCTTTCCCCTCAGAAATAGCATTACAGATGAGAGTAGAATAGAATTTGAATCACTGAGTTAAATTCTCTGTTCTGCCTCTCATTGTGATCTACAGAAAATCATTTAGGCTGCATCTAAGCAGAATGACTGGTACATTACATGGCATACTGTAGAGTCCTGACCCCGTACCATTCCTGACTAGGGTGGCTAGGAGATTGAAAGGATTTCTCCATTAACAGCTTTGTTCATTCTTTGTTTCTGACATGTACAGTAGGATTGGTAGCACTTCTCTCAAAGTCTCCAAAGTGCTTAGGTAAGTATAAGATAGGTCCTGCAGGTACTGCTGGTAGAGAGAGATGATCAATGGAGTACCACATGGAGAGCATCATCAAAGAGTAAACTTTGACTATTGCCAAAACAAATAGGATGAACAACAAAATCTTTCATCTGCAACCCAGTAATTTGTATAAAGAATGGAGCCAAAGAGGAAAAAAAACCAATCCAGTGAGCTGCCAGCTTCACTAGGGTTTCCAGGAAAGGGAAAAAACATCAAAAACACAGTGGAAAAAAACAGAACATGTTTCAAAGTAATACTGTCAGGGAATGTAGCCACACCAGCTCTCTACAGATAGCAATGATGGAACTTGTTTTGCTCTGGCCAGTATGAGTGACTGGTCTTTCGTCAAAGCTGAGTGCACCCAATGAGGTTAATAGACCTGTCTGTACAAAGGACTCCTGGCCAAGGACGGTCCAGTCAGACTCATAATGAGGCTCTGAGAACAAGAGCAGTGCAATGAATTTTACCAGTAGGTTCATTTTCAGAAACTAAAAAGTAGGAACTGAATGACTCTTCGAAGTCTTAATCCTACTTAACATTGTCACAGCAAATGCTTTAATGTAGGAAGTAACAGGTAAAGTTTTTGAGTTTGAAAAGCTGTTTGCAAAACAGTTTTGGAGGTTTTGATTTGTAAAAGCAAATCTGATTTTGTTTCAGATTACCTGGATTTAGAATGTTAAATTTGGGAAAAAAACTATACCCACACATAGCCCAAAACACAACAATCCACATACATACAAAAACCGAGCACAACAGTGCCATAAAAGCAGAAAAGAAGCCAATCTAGAACAAAAATGCATTAAAAAAAATAATTAACATGGAGTGAAAGTTTAAGCCTATAAGTCCGTTAAATGGGGGTAGCAATTTTAATGTAAACCCAAGCTCTGCTTTTTATATCTGCGTTAAGAGCTAGGTATTACTGTATGCACAGATTATGGTTTAGTGACTTCATACCCAGTTGAGAATGAAGTCTCAATTCTGTGAATACAAATAGCACAGACAAGGTATGTTCTTTCACAGAAATTACTCACTTTTAGAATTAAGTTACACAGATTTACCAGAGTAAGAGGGAGAATTTAATTGCATCAGCAACAGCAGAAAATATATCTTAATGGTAATGAGAGATAGTGTAGTGAAGCACTAATAAGTTCTGGTTACATAGTCGCTTTCACTGCTGGCAGTAATTTGTTTAGCTCCTTAAAAACATTCTACCAGTTTAGATAAGAAGGTTTTCAGTTATTATGCTAAATACAGTTGTGTGGTCATCTAATTTTGTTTGAGTCTGACATGATTGAGTCAGATAATTGCCAGATACGGCTTTACTGATTCTATTTCAAGGCACTAGAACAAAATACTCTCACAAATAGCATAGCATTATGGTTAACATAATGCTGATGGAATTTACCTTTATGTTTTGACAGAATGGTTTTTCTTTGCAGTTTAACAGAAGGCTTTATTAAAAACAGAAGCAGCTACTGATCAGATAGTGCAAGGCTGCTTTTAGCTTTGGAGCTAAAAGGAAATTGGGAGTGATGGTGATCATTAGTTGTATTTCTTTTCCCAGCAACTTTTTGAATAGAAAAATATTAATTCTCAAAAAAAACAGGTTTAAAATAATTTATCTAAAAGGTTTTGACAAATTTAGACGTGTCTAATGAGAAATCAGATTTCTTGTTATTGCTGAATCTTAAGTGCCATCTGCTGGACGGGAAACAAGAATGGATCTGTGACTTTCTCAGGCACGGAATGTTCCTTTAGCCGAGGGGGTAAGCAGCAGTCAGCTGTATGTTTCATCATGTTGAAAATAGAGATTTTCAGGTTTATGTGTGTGCAATAGACATTTAAGGCCTGGCAGGCTGGCTGGGCACACTTCAGTCAGGTTACACCTGGATGACAAGGTGTAACTGCAGTGGCTGAAGGGTAGCCACAGGACAGCAGACACAATTACATTTCTTATTACATTGATGGAATACTGTTATGGATTTTTGTATTGCTGGGTGATTTTGTTTTGTCATGGAGGGGATTTTTGAAAAAGTTCTTAGTGATAATTGTTTGTTGTTGATGTTTACCTGCTATGTTCCTCCTGTGGCTTGGCACAGCCTTATAGGAGTCACTTATTCATCCTGGAAATGTAGGACTCTTAGAAAATCCAGCAACAGCTTCTTCCCTTTCTGCCAGGCAGCGGGGTGGTGATGTGCTGGTTTGCACTCAGGTGGCTGTACTCAGGGTTTCTGGGAAGTTTTACAGTTTGACATAAGTCATGGTAGATTTTACCCTGTTATTTGTCAATCTGTTTTGCATGCTGCCAGCTACTTTTCAAGGCAGAGAGGCACAGTGAATAACCTGAGCCTTAGTTATCTAGACACAGCCAGGCACAAATATCTCTTGGATGCAGCAAGGTTGGGTTTGTTGGTTTTTTTTTAACTTGTGTGTAAGAGCTGTATCTTTTTTTCTCTCAATTTAAAATTGATATGGAATTAAATGGGTGTGAGGGAATACTGCCTGCTGCAGTTGCTGACTCTTGCAGCAACTTTCAGCATTATAGTAGCCCATTCAGTAGAGGAGGAAGAAGCATCACCAAAAATATCACAGATTTGTGTGTTTGTAATGAAAACAAACTAGTATTGGGACTGGCACTATCAGAAAATCCTACAGACCTCTCACCCTTGAGGGAGACGAGTTTCTGTGCCAAGGGAGAGCAGAAATATTCTGTATAGGCTCCTTGCAGTATCAGCAGTTCAGGTCTCATCGATAGCATTCATACTTTTCACATTATAAATACTTTTCACTGGACAGTCTCAAAGGGCCTTACAAATATTAATGAATCCTGACAGCATTCATATGGGGTGTTATCTCCACTTCACAGATGGAGAAAATGAGACAGAAAGAAGGTAAGTAGTTTACCAAGATAACACAGTGAGTCATGGGCATCGTCTGAAGTGGAAGAAAGTCTAGCCTCCCTTTTCCATGAATGTTAGGTATTTGTTTAAATATTATCTAGAAAAATTAAGCTATGAAAAGCATATCACATGCATTATAATCACATTGGCTTATAAGATTTTTTTTTTTTTACAGTCTTTTTTTTTTCTGCCTATGTTTCTGTAACAGAAAAATCTCTTTTACATCCTGTCAGTCTCTTTATCACTTTCTCATGAACCTTTATTTTGCTTTCTTATTTTTGGCTTCAGGCTGTTCCCTAGCTACCTTGAGATTGTGATAAAAGACATACTAGCTCCTAATTTGCAGTGGCATGCTGGAAGAACAGCAGCTGCCATCCGCACTACAGCTGTATCATGCCTTTGGGCTCTTATTCACTGTGAAATGCTTTCACCAGAGGAGGTAAATTCTCTCTTTCTCATCAAATGTACTTTGAAATCTTAGGCAGGAAGACAAATGCAAGGGGGGAGGGGGAAGATTACATCCTTCTTGTAAGTAATATTTTCAGATGGACATACAGTTTTCATAATAAAATTCATTAATTGTAATTGAGTATAAGTAATTGAATACATCAATAGTGGAGGGATGTTGTTACCCTGATAAGAGACTTGAGACCAGCTAGTGAGCTGTAGAACTAGTCATCAAATTTTATAAATCTTTGTTCTACCATAATGTCACTTCTATAGCACAAAACCCTCACCACTGTTAGCACAACTTGGTATCACTGGACCCCTAAGCTGTGCCTGCGCAGCAGCACTGGAGCTAGCTAGGATACACTTTTGTGTAATGTGGAAAATACACTTTATGTTGTTGCCTTGGAGCCCACAGGTCCATTTAGGGAATATAAAAAAAATATGATTCCTGGAAAGGGCAGAAGGACTTGAGATGGAACTTGGAGGTTATCCGTAGAAATGGAGGTAAAGAGTTAACAAGGATTATACTTAAAGAAGTGTTATGCACCATAGTGATTATGGATTAATTTAGTCTGAGGTGTCTTTTGAAGCTTCTTTGCTAACAAAGATAGCATTTGGAAATGCACAGGAAATACATTGAATATAAGGAATTTTTTTTTAAAATGGTATTAAAATGTTATTAAATGTTCATAGAATTTACTGTCTTTATAACAGACCTTAATTGATCAAAGTGTTTAAACACATTTAACTGGTTGAGTTCACATATACAAAAACATTTCTATCAGAGACTATTGTTCTAGTTATGCAATTTTCTGCATCAGTGCCTTAATGCCTATTTTGCATTAATGAATATGAAATGTACATATTAAAGTCAAATTATGAAGCTCACTAAAACATTGGCTTTCAACAGTCTTTGCTTACAAGCTTCCTTTTAGAATAAGAGCACCATCTACTGGTACACACGCAAAATCCTCACCTCCAAATTATTTAAAGTCTTGCCAACATTTTTTTTTTTCCTAAGTAAAAAGACAAGGAAGTTTAAAGATTTTACAAGTTACATAAAACTCATCTGCATATACACTGAACATCATGAACTGGATGATTGACTGGTGGATTTTAATTTTACAAGCTTGCTGAGAGGCAAAAATAGAGCTGTGTAACTTCCAGGATTTTTCAGGTTAACTTTTTTAATTAAGCAAGCCAGTATCGGTCAGACCTAATAGTAACTGATGTAACCAAGAAGCATATTGGTTTAGGGTGGGTTTATGCTTTTCCTGTTAACTGTAGGTCTTAAAAGTCAAAGATGGGCTAATGCCTCAAATTATTGCTGCCATGGATGAAGACTCTAAAATTACTCGACTGATGGCTTGTCGTATTGTTGATGTTCTTTTAAAAGCCTGTGGGAGGCAGTTTGAAGAAGATAAATTTACCAATACTTACACAGGTAAGTGTGAAAGTTTGATTTTTTTTAATTCTTTGGTTTTTAATCAGGATCTCAGTGTTGAAGAATTACGGTTGCTTTGTTCATAGCTTAGCTTTTAAGGATGAAAAGCACCATGCTGGAGCAGTAGGCAGACTGTACCGCTTTAGGATTCACTGTGCAGGCTGTCCACCCTGCATGCAGATTCCCTGCAGCTGATATGGGTGAAGGCACTAATAGAGAGTAAGGAATGACAGAACCTGCTGTATGTCACTGTGGCCTCTGACTTAAATCCCACATAGAGAGCAAAAAGTCTTTAAACAGTTTGATGTGCAGATTTCATGTAAACTCAGTTTCTCGGCCATTCTTACTTGACTCCCATACACATATTCTAATGCTCTCCCTGTGTTCTCTTACCTGGTATTTTTAACTATTTGGGTAGTTCTTCCCAAAGACATTTTGTAGATATTCACTAGAGAAAGTGAAGTGCTGCACAAAATCATACCATTAGCCACATTTTTGTGTATGAGAGGCAATTTAATGTCTTCTTCCTGCAGAGACTAAGACATGATTTTAAAAAGATGAGACTGCTTCAGGTGTATAAAGTATACATACACATTTTAGGAAATTAGGGTGTTAAACACTTGAGTAGGTGGTGGTGTGTGTGACTCCACCAGCATCTGCTTTTTGCAAGTCCCTTCTGTAGTAGGTTTTTAACTGCAGTATGTCATTTCATTGAGGTGGTGTTTTGCAGACAAATTCATGTCCTTTGGAAGTTCCCTTGCTCCCAATTGTGCAGAACTGAGCATTATTCCAAGCATTATTATGCATTAGACCAGTAGATGGAACTTCACTCAATATTATGGTCCTTGCCAGGCTTGCCAGTATTTTATCTGCATTGCTTCCTAGTTTAGACTACATGAAACAATGTTCTAACTATAGTGAAAGCAGAACAGTAATGCATTATATAAATGGTAGTCACATTGTTCTCCATGCTGTGTTTGAGGGCCAAGAGCAAACCATTTACTTGTACCATAAATAGACCTGAATAGGTAATGGGCTGGGGTTTGTAATTTAAAAAGAGGGGTTGGGGGGGGGGAGAAAGAAGAAAACGCTCATCTAGAGTGCTGTAATTTCAAATAGAGCTGTTATCTGTAATGCTTCTTAGGATGGTGTTTAAATGCTAAACAATGAATTAGAAGTACAGTCTATGCTGTGCTATATAATAGGATTTACATTCTCAGAGATACATGCAAATAAATCGGAACTTCCCAAATTCAGCATCTTAATGACTGATATATTTTCTTGCATGGCATAGTAGAAATCTAACAACAAACCTTTTTAATTCGGAGAAACACACAATCAGGCAATTGTCAAAGTGTATCTTTGCATCTTGCATATTCAAATAGTCTGCAATGCAGTTATTCACTGAACAGTAGTATATGATAGAAATGCCGTGCTTGATAGAGCATGGAAATACATACTCTGTACTTCTGCAATGCATTAATAACCATAGCACCTTGTTAGAAAGAGTGGTAGAGAATGTTCAACTAATCTAAATAGTTCTGTGAATTTCTTTTAATGTTTTTGTCACCATAACAATTCAATAAAAATGCACTGTGTGCTTTTAGGAGCAACGCACTACGTTGTCGTGGCTTAAGCGTGAGTTACCGGCTGGGTTTAAACCACGATTTACCAACAGTAATTTCAGTGATGACAAAATATTCAAATGCAGAAGATGACTTTGTTGTTCACAGTGCTATTTGGTTGTGCATATATTCCTTTTCAGAAGTTTTAAAGCGTCTGGATGATGCTTCATCTGATGTACGACTGGCAGCTGCTCACACCTTAACGAATTGGTTTAAATGCTTAAAGGACAGTGATGTGAAATCTGCAATGGAAGGTCATATTGAGTTTCTGTACCAAGAACTGTTGATACATCTTGATGATCCAGATCAAAATATCCAAAATGCTGTCCTAGGTAAGACTTTCAGTCATACATATTTTCAACAGCACTTTTTACATTATGCTTTCAAGTGTCATATGAAAGCGGCACATACAACTAGAGGCTAATCCTAAGAGGCTGGAAGCTTTCCTTTGGGTTTCAGTAAGTATGAGCTGAGACCTTTTAGCTGGATGCAGAATGTAATGTTTTATCTAGCACTCACCGGGGGGGGGAATATCAGTGCAGCTGATGTATCAGAAGACTTTATAGGTGGTAAACAGGATATGGAGCACAGACACAAACCATGGCAGGGAGTGACCGTATCCTCGCTTGCTTGATGAATTCTTTGGAATTTATTAGTATATCGGTCTGTATTCAGGTACCTAAATGTTAAAATACAGACCTCAGCGAATGAGGGAGGAATCGGGTTGTCATGACTTCATGAATTGTAGAACAATTTCCAGGTTAGGTTTCAGCTACTCTGAGAGAACTTAGAAACTGAGATCAGCTAATGATTTATAAAACATAAAGTCATAGAATGGTTAGGGTTGAAAAGGACCTTAAGATCATCTAGTTCCAACCCCCAACATATTTTTGTTTTACAGAAGTTTTAAAGGAAGGAAGCAGTTTATATCCAGGACTGCTCGTGAAAGAAATTGAAGCAGTTGCACATAAGCATCAGACACCTGCCTATTGTAATCAGCTGCTCCATCACATTCAGTCAGCCAAAGAGTCAGCTTTATGAATCGATGCTGAAATTCTTTTTCATGAACTGTATGTGAAATCTGTATGATCTGGATTACTTCTGTATTTTCATTTGCCTGAGAAAGGCCAAGCAATATATAGGTTGGGTTTTTTCTTTGTAATTTTGCTATTGGCTCATTTAAAATTCAGATTCTGTGTTCTTCACTGTTTGAACAGTTCTTTGTATTTGCTATCAATAAAACAGTGTTTAAATTTATTCTGCACTGGAAGTTTTTCAAATGCAACGTTTAAAGGAGAGTGTTTTTCAGAAATTTGACCATATTTATAATTGAGATAATTTATTTAACAAAGTAATAGTCTAATGTCAAAGTTACTAGTGTAATTCAGTGAGGACTCAGTCTTTCAGGGAGCATTTCAAACTCCCGATAAAATCCAATTTTGCAGAGTTAGTTTGCAGTTTTATCAGCAAAAAAACAAACTTCTCTTGCATAATGCAGCAAAATTTGTACATGTTACACCCATACTTACTATGCTGGTATAACAGGGACGTATTCTGAGTAGGTGTCACTAAAGGAATAGTTTTTATTGGCATTTCATTGTTGCAGAATGGCTCCAAGAGCAAGGCCATGGATCCTTGTCGGCCTTGTGCGAGCAAAGCAAAGTGTAGGCCTCACATGTACGTGACTTAAGCTGAAGGATACGCTGTCCTTGAGCTCTGGAGAAAGTACTGAGGAACTGAGTTGCGGTTGATGTAATGAGGAAGATCCTTGAAACCAGAAACTGGATGTGGGAGGAGAAAGTAAATGAAACCGTTTAGAACTAACCAGTGCTGTTGTGACTAGTAGACATAATTAACACGATGAGGATATAAGCGATGTGCAACATGAATAAAGCAGAAGCTTGCTTATCACTCATGTTGGGTTGTCATGGCTTGCTTCTCCTCACCGTCGGCAAATGGCGCCCGAACAGGGACCCCGATAATTGGGACTAGAAGCCGGGAACAGCAAGTGTGAGCGGCACCGGTGGCAGCGGCCGGGGAGCGCGGAGCAGTACCACTGCCATGGTGTGTCTGACCCGGGTGCTTGGACTGACTGAAAGGAGTCCGCCGCTGGGGCAAGCCAGATACAGCTGCACGGGGGGACGATCCAGTGACGGACGATCCAGAGACTGTGGTTACAGGACGATCCAGAAGAGGACGATCCGGAACGGGGAACAGGCCAGCTGAAGAAAATGGATCGAGAGGTAGCCCTTGATTTATTACAGCGCTTTTTAGAAAAGCGGGGAATTAGGCCTGAGACTCTAAAGCAGCTAGCAGGTCTAGTGGCTGTAGGGAAGGCTAAGGGATTCTTTGTAGATCCTAATACAGTTTTTGAGGAGAGTGAGTGGCGAAAGTTTGGTGATGAACTATTTGACTCAATGCTTAATGATGATAAAACGGCAAAGAAACTTGGTAAGCCATGGAGAGAAGTAATAAATTGTATAAAAAAATACAAGGTGGAAAAGAAAATTGCCGCTGTAGCAACGGAGAAACTAGGGAGAGATGTCCTGGGTCGGTTGAAGCCGGGGGAAGATTACTACTTGTTTTCCCCAACTCACGGGGCACTCCCTGTGCTTGGAGCACAGGGTTTTCCCCCACACACCTTCCTTTTCCCCCCCTCCTTCTTCATCAGAAGGTGCAGCGGAGGAGGTGTAACTCGCTGCTCCCCCGCCACCGCAGTTGAGTTTTGAAAAGCAGAGGGATTTTGAAAGTAGGGATTTTGAAAAGGACAGAGGAAGTGAAAAGCAGAGGGATTCCGAAAGTAGGGATTTTGAAAAGGACAGAGGAAGTATAATAGAAGGGATAGGCGCGATGAATGTCGGGAAGCTGAAAGGAAGAGGGTGGTGCCTCGGCCCCGGATTGATTGGGGAGCCATTGTGAAGCAGGCAGTAGAAAATGGAGACTATGCGCTAGCAGGAGATTTGGAGGAACTGCGAGCCTTTCCGGTCAGGTATGAACCAGACGGACTGGGAGGAGCACAGGGAACCATTATGTGCTAGACTGGAAATTCTTAACTCAGTTACGGAGTACGGCGAATGAGCCAGGATTGCATGGTGAGCCCACTAAACAGATGTTAGGTTATATATGGAGCGGTACGGTTTTATGCCCTGAAGACATTAAGGGAGTAATTAGGATGACCATGACACAAGCGCAGCAGTTATTGTGGCAGGCACATTGGCAGCAGCTCTGTGATGGATCATCTAATCTGCCCAGAGGTCAGCATGACCCGCTGTTTGGTGTCACAACGGAACAACTGATGGGAACTGGGCGGTTTGCTACTACAGACATTCAAGTACAAATGGGGCCAGATGTTTGCCTGGAATCCATGCGTACTGCCAGGGAAGCCATTCAGAGGGTGCGCACGGCACCCCCTACCCCCTCGTACATGTCCATTAAACAAGGGAAAGATGAACCATTTGCTGATTTTGTGGATAGAGTAACTGCAGCCATCAGCACAGTGGATACTCCAGAATACATGAAGGGTCCGCCGTTGCACCAGCGTGTCATGGAAAATAGCAATGTCTATACAAAAAGTATCTTAGTTACCCTACCCGCAGATGCCACCATAGAACTTATGTTAGCACGCATGAGCAGGGTGGCAGTAGGAACTCAAGCACTACTTGTAGAAACTGTTAAAGCAATAGGAAGAGAGATAGCTCAAGCACAGAAGGAGGCAGCTCAGGCACAGATACAGGCCTTTGCAGCGCTGGGTCCTCTCCGATCCAGCAATACAGTGCCAGCCCAACAAAGACGTGGAGGGAAGCCGCCTTGTTGTTTCCGATGTGGTGACGAAGGACATACGAAACGCAACTGCAGAAGGGCTGTGTGGTGCTCTAATTGTCAGCGAGACAACCACAGCACAGAAGGCTGCAGCCATTCGGGAAACGGACAGAGGAGCGCGAATGGCCGCCGCGCGCAGACAACATTTCATGACTGCGAATATAGCTAACCTTTTTTAAATTAAGGTTTATACATGGGAGGAAATGTGCTGTTTTGTTGTTTAGATTAACAGTACTTGTATTTTTGTATTAAATATTGCATCTGCCATTTTTGTGTTTATACCATTGTGCCTTGGAAAGCAAGCAACATTTGCATATTACTTTGAAATTAAATTCTGCAACACTAGGCTAAAGCTTGATATGTATTTCTAAGAGACATTTGTAGTGTCTTATATTCTCAGCTGTGTAATAAAGCGAGCACTTAGATTCTTGTCTATATCCTGTAGGAAGTCCTCACATTTCTTCATCCTTCAGAGCTAACTACTTTTTCAGACTTGTGACAATTGTTAACCAAACCATGATCTGTTTACAGCAATACCTACCTGCATTCTCAAAGAAACATCTGAGAGAGATTAGATAAACAAGACAATCTTACTCCTACCTTAAAAGCAAAGTCATGCGAACTCATGGCCACTTCTCCACAAAATACTATCTAAAAATGGTAATAATACTGATACGGAATAATTGAGTAGTTTCTCATGGATCCAAAAGCTATTTTGCATTCCTGTAGAATAGGATACTCATTTTAGATCAAATGTAGTCTTTTCGTGAAAAGCCAAAATATAAACATGCCTGTATTGAGCAGCATTTTAGTTGGCTAAAAACTATTAACTGTAGTGTGAGAGCCCGCTGAAATTCTTAGAAAGCACAATGTGGGTAAAATAAAAATCCCTAAAAGACCTTAAATGGAGTGAAACGGTTGTGGAGTCTCCAGCCTTGGAGATACTCAAAACCTGACTTAACACACTCCTGGGAAACCTGTTCTACCCGACTCTGCTTGGTCAGGGATTTGGACTTCACAATCTCTAGAGGGCTCTTCCAGGCTCTGGAATCACACGGAATCATATTTAGTGTTATCACAGCCTGTTCTGGGATTCCATGAAATTGTCTCCCTAGTCTAATCAATTATTAAGAAGCCAATTTAATTAGACTGGAAATGGGCTACATAACTACCCTAGCAGAGCCCTTAGAGTCTTCATTCAACACTGTTCTAAAAAAAAATAGTTTCAAAGCACTGCAAAGAAGCAGGTTATTCCAGTGCAACCTAAAGTTTCAGTTCAGGAACACAAGCTCAGTTCTCACTGTAAAGTTCCCTTGAAAGTCCACTTTTAGCTTCCTGTGTTGGCAGAATTCAGGTTCTTTACCACTGACTGCAGCCTCCAGATAGTCGCAGTGCAAATGTTGTGCAAGTGCTTTTCATCACCTTTGTGATCTAAAGGAGAGACATTTAAAAACCCAGCTTCATATGTGGGATTAGAGAAGAGAACCTTCTTCAGTGAAGTGAAATTTAGTCAAAGTTGTTCAAGATGTTCTAAAGCTGGTACATCAGGACATGCACAAATAGTAAGAGCTGAAGTATTCAGCAAGCCTGGTATCTTCAGCAGGCTGGGAAATTTTCTTCTGCCTGTGTTGAGCATTTTGTTATCTGTCAGAACAGTCTGTGTGGGATGCCTCCCAAAGAAAAATCTCCGCATCATCCAACAAACCAGCTCGTTTCTTCAGAGCCAGGAACTGAATATTCTAATAGTCCTTTTGGAGGCACATTAAACAGCAACCTGCCTTTGTTTATGCATCTGTGACAAACAAGGTATCTGCCACTATGTCCTTTTATCAGAAAGTGTTCTGGACATAAGACTTCAATTATATGCTGACCCTGCTTATACTTTACTGTATTCAACCTCTATAACCCAAATTTCTCAAATCCCTTTATGAAGAAGTATTATGGTTGAGTCTCCCGTGAATGGTGTGAGCTTGAGTTTAAATTCCTTTTTTCTCAGCTTCAACCTTTTACAGCATCAGTGGGAACACAATCATTTTTCTTTTTCTATTTTGCTATATTAGCCATTTTATGTACTACATTTTATTTGCATTCATTGCATAAATGTACTAGGATCACACTCATTTTTTAACTTTTAAGCATGGACAATTTTGGGGAGGCAAAACTGTTATCGCAAACTTTCAGACTTTTGAGATAAGCAGGCTTTAGCCCTGCCCTTCCTGTGACGAACAGATGGGCTGCTGTCTTCGTCCTTGTAAGCTAGAAGACCTGTTGTGGAGGCTCCTGGGACTTGGATTCTCAGTAACACAGTTTTTGGTAAGTGCGTGCATTTGTCTAACTGAATATAGAATCTTTGAATATTTGTTGGCTACCTTAAATAGAATCAACTACACGAAGAGAGAGTACTGTCAAATGAGGCACCTGGGCTTTGAGAGACACCAGAAAGCGTTTTCAGGAGAGACGGGTGGGAGGTTGAGTATGTTCCCTGATCCATCCACCCCTGATCCATACGGGTCCCTACAGCCTCCCTTCAGGGAGTCTGCTGTCAGTCTTGGTTCTAGGGCTCCAAGCAGCGCACTGGGTGACCTGAACTGCCAGTGAAGGTGCCGCAAGGCACACACAGTGCTTTGCACTGTGCTTGCACATGCAGTCTGTTCCCCAGAGACTGCCCTCCAGCTACACCTGGAGAGGTCTCAGAAAATACAATCACCCATCAGAACTCGAATCTAATCTGATTTCTACATATGGAACTTTATATTACAGTATATATTATAGTATCACAGCTATCCAATTACCACTGGAAGTTATAGTAGAGTATATAGTATAATTGTAGTAAATCTTTACTAAACTGTAGTTTTAGTGAAGTGTTGCCAAAGTTTTTAGTTAGATACTACATTATATACTATTCTATAGTATAATATACTCTTAATGAAACTACAGTTTGACTAGTTTTATATATACTTTTTTACTTTTATGGTTTTTACTATACTACAGTAAAAATATAGTTTTACTATACTATATATGCTATATATAGTATATATACTATACTGTATACTATTCTATACACTATCATATAGTTATACTAAAGCTGTTATAGTAAATTTTTATTATATACTATATTATACAATACTATATTATACAATACTCTATACACTAGTATAAAGTTATACTAAAATACTGTTTTAGTGAAGTTTTACTATGCTATATATTATGCACCATAATATACAGTAGTTTTACTAAAGCCATACTATATACTATACACTAGACTACAGTGCCATAAAACCGTACTATTATAATATAACCAGAATAGTTGTTATTTATATTTACTATTTGATTTACTGTATTTAAGTTGTTATATTGTAATAGCCATAGTCATATATATGTATATATATAGGTCAGATTAGAGTTCTGTTGGGTTATTGCAAAGGCTTTATCTCAGTCAGAGGAAGTCTCCTGGCTAGAGCATTGCCCCAGATAGAATGGAACATCTGGGCCTGTGGAAGTCAACACCTGATTCAAAAGAAGCCAAGTTTCTATTTAATTTGCAGCATCTGTGTTAGATCACACGGAGGCAGGTGAGCAGCTTTGGCTAAAAGAATGGGTCAGTGCTGGTGCTGGAGGATACGGAGGACTGCTCTGTGCCTCAGCCCTTCCCACGAAGTTCTAATCATGTTTCGAAAAGAGAGGAACAAAAATAAAGTGAAAAAATCTTCATTATAATGCAGCCAAAGGATCAACAAAAATTCCAGTTAACAAGCTTGCATACATTTACTGAGATCAGTCTTTCAGGGAAGCTCGTGAGCAGCAGGGACTGAGATGAAGCAGCAGATGAGAGCGGGGAGGAGACCGGCTGCTCTGTCGGGCTGCCTCGTATGTAATCGGCTTTTCTCGTTAACGTCTGAAATCCCCTGTAAGTCAGGACGGTGGCTGGATCTATAGTGGCAGAATTGAATTGAAGTGCTTCACAGCCCCCTTGTAACTGATCGCCTAATTGCTCTGTATGCAGCACCTTTGGCTGATGGCAGTGAGGGTGTAGAGAAAAGGGCCTGATGAGTTTAACCATAGCGTGAAACAGATGGCAAGAAACTTTAATGAGCAAGAAATCAGATTTCCAGGTATTTTAGGTGATTTTCATACTAATGCATGTATATGATCACCTCCCCAGCTTTGGACATAAAGGTCACCACACTTCCTCACACTAAGGAACAACTCTTCAGCATCCACCTTGCTCAGCAAGGGGAGGAGATTGAAGCACTAATATGGTGGGAAGGGAAGAGAAGGGAAGGGACTACAGAAATGTGAATCTTGGATTAGTTGAGCCTTGTACTGCAGTTTCCCTATACCTAGTGTCAGCTAAAAAGGCTTTTTTTTCCTACCTGCCCTCTACAGTTAAAACTGAAACCTTTTAAATATGATCACTTTTTATTCTTACTGATCATTTTTTCTACAGACTTCAGCTTAGCCAATTAAACTAAGTAAGGCCACTTAACGTTCAGAGCTTGTCGTTGGACACCTCAAAACTTTGGAGGAATTTTTTGCTTCAGAGCTGTTTCTTTTGAAACATGGAAAAGTTGACTCACCACTTGTACCAGCTTCTTTTAACAAATCTGGGACATCCAGCCAAGTTTCCCTTAAATCCTAGAAGCCAAAGGCTCTATTGCTCCTCATAGCTGAGAAGTGGAGGGAAAGCTGAGTGTAAGCCAGCCTCTTAGCCTGGTTTGGATGGAAAAACAACTGCTCAGGACAAGTCAGAGCAGCCCCAGAAGCTGGAGCAATGCCTGGGGTGAGCGACATGCCTCATCCTGCCAGGGCACAGTGCAGCCTGCCCTTGTTGAGGAGTGCTCCTGGCCTCACACTACCAACGAATGTCAGGGAGATTTAAACTAAGAAGTGATTTTGCCCTGTCTTAAGCCCTTAAACAGCATCTAATATAAAGAGAAGAAAACAGGTGAGGCACAAGTGCAGAAAGGGAAGGGGTGGTCAGAAAAGTGAGGTGATTTGGTCTTCTGCAGAGCACCCAGCCTGGTGAGGGGCTGTGTGTCTCACCAAACCTTGTGCTGGTTGCCAAGAGCTGCTGGGGTCAGCGCAACCTTGGCTGCAGCATCTTAAAGCTTTCCCATAGCTGCAGCAAAGATCTTTTAAAACAAACTAAAAATTTAACCTAAAATCAGTGCTACACAGACATCAGCTAAGGTCTTACTGCCATTATTTTGCATCTTTTTCTGTTCCTTAAGGATTAGCAGCTTTTACCCTTCTGTACCCAAACTAGTACACAGAGCATATTTATTTGATAATCATGTATTTATTACTCAGTTGTTCCCAACAAGCTGAGCCATTTGGATGAGATATAAGGAAGTTCTTCCCTGTGAGGGTGCTGAGCCACTGGCACAGGGTGCCCAGAGAAGCTGTGGCTGTCACATGCCTGCCAATGTTCAAGGCCAGGTTGGACGGGGCTTGAAGCAACCTGGTTAGTGGAAGGTGTCCCTGCCCACGGCATGGGGTTGGCACAAGATGAGCTTTGAGGTCCCTTCCCGGCCAAACCAGTCTGTGATTTCTCCTGCACGCACAAAAATAACAATGTTGAGCCTTTCTGAAGTGACACGCTCCCTGTTCCTGTTCACTGCCGCTTGAGCCATCCTCGCCTGCTGCACACAGCATTGCAACGTGCACCAAAGAGCTGTGGGCCCAGTTTAACTGAGGGCTTAAGGAAGCGTGGCTGAGACAGAGACTTCAAATCCAACCTGTTTGTGTGTGTTCCCCAAACAGTTGTACGATGGGGCTTGTTTCACACCAGGACCCCTCTGCTGAAAGCAGGCCAGCGGCATCTCTGCTCCCCGCAGCAGCTGCCCAGCTGTCTCCATAGCCCGGCATTGGCAAATCACAGCAATAAGCGTGTTGTGAGGTCTTAGAGAAGAGTGGCAAGAAACACAAACACACACACACACACACACAAAAAAAAGGCAGAGTGGAAGAAAACAGCGAGAAATACTGGGGGAGGGAAGTCACGAGGAGCCGAGCAAAGCAAGGCTCAGCGGTAACGGTCATGTCCTCACCTCTCACACCCCTTCAAAGGGGGCCCAAGCTCCATTTTATGCAGGGACAGGGGGAGAGGCGCCGCGGGCCGGGGCCTGGGCTGGCGGCGGTGACAGACGGGGTGCCCCGGCCCGCGCGAGGGCCGGTTACTGGTGGGCGGGGCGTGCGCTCGCGCAGAGCGGGGGGGGGGGGGGGGGGGGGGGCGCTGCCGGCACGCGCCGTGCGGGCGGGGCAAGGCGGAGGCTTCGGGTGGCCTTGGCCGAGGGAATCTCGGTCGCGGTAGCTGCGGTCCGTGGGGGCTCGGCTCGGCTCGGCTCGGCTCGGCTCGGCTCGGCTCAGCTCAGCTCAGCGGCGACAGGTAACCACTAACCCGGGCACCGGCAGCGCCGGTCTGGCGTGCCCGCGGTCGTCCCTCTTTCACTGCCTCCCGCGAGGGGAAGCCTCTCCGTGCCCGCGCTGTGGCAGGCGGGGCTCTCCCTTTCCCCTTCGGGCTCAGGCCGCGTTTTCCCTGCCTTGCCTCAGGGCGGGGCGGGCGAGAAGCTCGGCGCCGGAGCCGTTCCGGCCGTTGCCGCCCCCTCGCACCCCGCCGCCGTTTTTAACCGCCACTCGCTGGTCGGTGGCAGCTGCCGCCCGCTCCCGCCTCGGCCCGCAGTGAGTGTGAGGGCCGGTCGCGGCAGGCGCTGTGTGCCGGTCTGCATCCCGCTCGGGCAGCGGGGCAGGGGAGGCGTCGCGTTGGCGAACGGGCTGGAGTTGCTGGGTCAGGCGTTGACCTCGGGGCCCAAAGCTGTTCGGGTCGGCTGGAAGGAGAGAAACAAACCTCCGCTGTCTTCCCGGTCGGGTGCCTGTTGGCCTAGCGCTTGGAGCGTCTTCTTGTCACAAGTCACCGTAACCTGCAGCTTTCCGCTCTGATTTAGAAAGACGTGATAAGCTGTGCCGCAGTGCCTGCGCTCGCTGCAGCTGCTGGGCCGGAGCCCGAAGGTAACGTCCCGCAAGCGGTAGTGCTACTTGGTGCTGGGCAGTGCCAGCCCTGCCTGCGCTGTCCCCCTGTTGCCCCCTCGGGGCAGCTGCTGTCGGTGCAGTTTCTGTTTGGGGAATGTGTTGTTAAACAGGCGGGGTTTGGCATCACTCCCTGAGCAAGTGATTGCCCCTGGGTTTACTGCAAAATACAATTACTATTTTTCTTTAAGTGGTGTGCTTGTTTAGAGATGATGGAGCGGTGTTCCTGGCATGATTGTGTTTGGGCACCCTTCGATAACCACGGGGGTTAGAAGTGTGAAACACAAAACTGTTTGGGGGCAGCACCTATTTTCTGACAGCCACCAGAAGCTTTCTGGAAAGAAGTCTACTGAGAATAGAAAGTATTTGGTTTGCCTTATCTTATTAATTATTAAAAAGAGGAATTGTTTGTAACACATTGCAGGAAAGGAAGGTTATGCAGTACTCCCTCTATCCCACTGTCTACAGTTTAACATTACACAAAAAGGAAGTGAAATCTTATTAAAAAAAAATCTTAGTGCTTTGCAGCTATTGTAGGTTCTTGCTTCTGTAGAATTCCCAGGTTAACAATAATGTTTAATTCCCCTATGTGGGTGTGTTACTGTTTGCTAATTTTCATCCTAATATCACGGAAGTGACTGGGTGTTGAGTGTAAGTGTTCTGCATGAAGGGCTTTATGGACAGGCTTAGCAAGCTTTTTACGTTTGTACATTAGTAAATGCAGCATGTATGTGTCTTTAAATCTGTGCTACTGCATCGGGCTGTGGGTTGGTGATTTTAGGAGTTGGGGACATTTTGGGCGTTCGGGTGTAGGAGTTAGTCATGAAGAGAGTGGTTTGGGTTTGATTTTGTCAGTTGATTTCTAAACTGGTGGTTTTGGGGCAGGTGAAGGCGAGGCAACCGGTAGGTAAACCGTGCCTCCCCTGGCCACCGGCGCCCGGCCGTTACAGCGCGCCGGGTCCGCCTCCGCGGCCCGGCCTCCCCGCAGGGTAACCGGCTGGTTAAGCCGCCCGTGCGTCCGGGCTTTGCGGCCGAGTGACGAGGAAGGCTCCGGGAGGCCGGGTCAGATCCGTTGGGCTTTGTTGGGGCCGGGAAGCCATTTTGGGATCCTGCGGTGTTGCATGGAACGGCGTGTCCTGTCCGCCGGGCCGCGCACGGAGCTCGCGCCGCCATCGCGGAACCACGGTAACCTCCGCCCCCAATCCTCCTTCCCCTCCCTCCCCGGTGCAGCCCTTGGCGCCGAGAACCGGCCGCGCCTCCATCGCCAACCGTCCCGCTGGGCCTGAGGCCTCGGCCGGGAGCTCCCCGCCTGTGCTTCGGTCTGCGGAGCCTGGCCGGGAGGCCTCGGGCAGGGGCCCGGTGGGAACGTGCGCGAAACCCCTGTATTGGCCGAGTCGTGGGGCGGGCGGACGGGAAGCTCCCGGCTTCGAAGTGACTCGGGGTGCTGCCGTGCGGTGCTTCGGGTGCTGTGTGCGAGTGTGAACAATGAGCAGGCGTATTTACTCCTTCACCGCAGCTGGATGTATAGCTGGCTGCTGTCAACCTCCCTTCCCAAAACCGTGCGAAGGGCTACTTACTGTGAATATGCAGTGCTGCTGCTCTGTGAAGAACCTCCTTTTGTTATTAGCATTGCAGTTGGGCACCTGCATTTGACAGCGTGTGTCAGTGGTAACATCTAGCTTAAAATGTGAATTTTATCACTTGTATTTCTTCTGTTTATTTGCTCTTGTGTAGTTGTTTTAAATGAATACTAATGTTTTAAGACTGTGTTAATAAAACAGTGATTTAGCTTGGAGCTCTTTGCTCTTCAGCCTGTTTAAACCAGTAGTTAGTTGGGTATGTGGAAACATTCTTCGTGGAGTATATTTACTTGGGAATTTGGCTTTAAAGAAAATAATAATTTTATTGGTTATTTGAGGTAATAGTAGAAGCCAAAAACAAAATTAGAAGTAAAAACTGGCTTGCTTTCAGGAACTGATAGAGTTGCATAAGCCACTTTCATTGTTATTAATAATTTGCCCAGTGCTCTGCTTAGCTGTTGTGGCATTAGTATCTTAAATCATCATGACTTAAATTTCATCTACTTGCTTTAAAAGGTAAGGATAGAATAGGTTCCACTTGAAGTAGTACTGCCAGCAGCTCTCAGACTTTAAATGTTGGGGGGGGGGGGGGGGGGGTGTTACCCTTTGTAATGTTAAAAAAGAAAAAGACATGCTGTCTTTTAAACTTTCTTCTTCTGTAACAGACTTCCTGGGGAATATTTCTACTCTGCCAGGGTATTGTTTGTGAAATGGCAATTTATTGCTTCCTTTCTCATAAAAGGTATTTGTGAGGAAATGCATAAATAATGTTTGTGGAAGTCTGTGTAATCCAAAAGATGTATTTGTAGGGTGCTTGTAGTGTATATACAGTGTGTGTTTGGTGCTGCATCTCCTCCCCTGTGATGCTTCTGTGCCTAAGTCACTATTAGAGCATCTCATCACCTTCCATGAAAGCCAGGAAGTTTGCTGCAGCTGTACTAGGGTTTAGTAGAGGCTGTCTGATTCTGAAAGTGATTTTTCAGATAAACTGGCCTAAGAGGCAGTGGTGCAGTCTCATTCCCACCCGCCCCCGCAAAAGCAAGTAAATGTGTCTCTTCCACAGGAACGTGGAAATTAGCTTTTAAGTTGAGGCACATCTGCTTGAATTCTAGCTGAAATCTGTGCTTCTCTTTAATTGCCTTTAGGTTGTCTTATAAATTTATTCTTATTACTTTTTTTTTTTTAGTGTAACTGCATGCTCTTATTCTTTCACTGTACATCCCATAGATGTTTGTGGGCTTCTGAAGAAGGAAAAAAGGCTCTGAGTTTCAGCCCAGTAATGCTTACAATAAAGCTGATACTAAAAGGTTACCTGAATCTGAGTCCAGACAGATCTGCGGTGCCAAAATTGAAAATCTGGAGTGTTTAAACTGGAGCTGAATACTGTGTCTACCTCTCGGGCTCGCTCCTAAGTTTTTGTGGTTTTAAATTTCAAAAATATTCTATTAGCATGTCTTTTCCTGATCCAGTTGTATGTGAAAGTTTCATAAAGGAGAAGAATATATGAGAAGTGGAGTGCTGTTAAACATGAGTGAAAAAATGAGAGGGAGTTACTGTCCTCCACCCACCCCTAGTCTGTCCTGTAGTTTGAAGTTCTGCTGTGATAAGTATGTAGAATATTTCTAAATAAATTGGGTTGGTCGTTTGTTTTTCATATTTTATTTTGAAGAGATGGGTAACTAAAAATCAAGCTGTTGAAATAGTAGCCAGGTTAAAAAAAAAATAAACACCCAGTTCTGTAGTAAATTTGAGATGCCCCTTTTTTGAAAAGGGGTGGTGGTTATCTCTGAAGATCAAGTTTGTTAAGCCTGTTTTGTTGCTTTGAAGAACAAGTAAACATCTTTTCCCTTTGAGTCTGAATTAACATTAGAGCATGAAATGAGCAGTGAATCAAACCAAACCCCCAAATCTTCTAAGGGTGATTTCTAACTATACAGTGTTTAGATGGCAAACCTGCTCTCTGTACAGGATAACTTGTGCTAAGAAACCAAGTATTAATAAACCTACACATAAATACCTTCAGGGCTTTTCAGTTAGCAGGGCCATTGTCAAGTACATGTTTTATATAATACTAACTTAATGATGTATTTCAGACCTCATCAGAACAGAAATTCGATGTAAATTCTAGCATTTAATTTCTTCAGAAATCAAGTGAAGAGAGAACTGGGAGGGGAAGTGAAAAAGGCACAAAAGAAACCAAACCACTATGTTGTTCAAAGTCTGCCCTGCCCATATGGGTAACAGAATTAGGGAGAGGAGCTGAGTGGCCGCTGAAAGTTCACTCTCTTGGCCTAGCTTTCCACATGGGGAAATACTGCTGGGTGTCAAAAGCATTCAATCAGCTACTGTGATACCAGTTAAAAACTTGTTTATTGATGGAATTTTGGGTGCTGAGCAGTCAAGATCAGCTCCACTGTAAACTGAACAGAGGTTTCCCTAGCTGGTGGTTTCAAAATCTTTCTGCTGGGATTAACCAATTTAAATGGATCAACCTTAATCACAGTTTGAATTTCAGTAGGCATATATCTGAGGAATCTGTTTTGCTGCTGTTTAAAACAAATGCTGTCTGAGTTACCAACATCCCTCATCTTGACATTCACCTAATTTCTGCTTTTGCTGCTGGGGAATCATTACTTTGGGGTCCCTGTTTCCTCTGTTCTCAAATGAGCTCTTATTTGTTAAAGTGTGGCAGCGCTTGTTATGCATTCTGGCAATATTTACTACTTATTGTAGCAAGAGAGTTCAACTACTTTGTTAATACTTCCACACACTGATTTAAGCTTCCTCTAAACAAACAACAAATGTTACAGACAAGCCAGTGAAAGCATTAGGGCTCTGGGACAGATGAAGTGTAGAGAAAGATCACTTAATGGAGATGCTTTTTCTACCGCTAAATAAATGTCTGTAATGCTAAAATAAAAAAAGATGTAACTAGCAGAAGTGAGACCTTATTTTCCACTAACCTCACAAATGCATGGGAGGTGCTTGAATTCAGAAAGCTACAATGGTTAGGCCTGTATGTTTTGGTTCTTAAAAACAAGAAGGAGACTCTGTCCTCAGTAGTAATGGAAATAACATCCTGCCTTTCCGACGTCAGGATTCAGAGGCTGCAGGTGGACTAAGAGCATTTTCGTGTTACATGGAGAGATTTCTTTTTGAGCTGCCCCTACCTGTACCTCTGACTCTGTTTTTTTGTCTTTATTTCCAATGTGTATGTAGCTATAAAATGAAAGCTCTTTATTTCAGCATAGTAAAGTGCATCTCCAAAATGAGATACTTGTTGATGTTTTTATTATAAAATTGAAGTGTAGCTGGGCATAGTATTACCTAAGTTAGGTGTATCATCACAGTTGTGTAAAATATTGTTTGCTGCTGCTTAAACAGAAGCCACAGATAACCTAAAAATAGCTGGGATTCCGTTTTGCTGAACATGCCAGTGCAGCATAGCCAAACCACTACTTGATAACCTACTATCTTTTCTAGAAGCAAAACTTTTCCTGTGGTTAATAAAACGCAGAGGGACTCCATGTTTTTTGGGGAAGTATTTTAAACTTGAAAGTCAAATTGCATATAATGCCACAAGCAGTCACTCATGCGGCTCTGCGGATTTCTTGGGCAGACTACGTTTCTGTATTTTCTTCCTGAAGCCTATATATATAAAAATAGCTTCCAAAAGCTCTAGGGAAAGTTTTGCAAGTATTGGTTGCATGGTTTCGTTGTGTTGTTCTTGGTTTTGGTAATTTTTTTCTTTTGGAATTGGATGGCACTCTGGAAAATGTGCCTAATTGTAACCATGGGAGTCACTTTGCAGTTGGCTCTTCTGCTGGGGTGTGTATTCAGCGTGGGGTTTGTGACAGGAATAAATTAACCCATAGAAAATATTACAGGCTGATGTGAAATGAAGGGGAGTCCCTTGCTGCTTAGTGGATGGTGTTCAAAGGTAGTAGAGTAAAATGATTTGACTCTATATAAAACCTTTCTCAGATTTCTTCTGTGTTAGGCTTTGGTGCACAGCACAGCCCATGCTTTGCTTTCAAAGCAAAAGTCATTGCAAAGAGATCTCTGAAAGCCTGGCCACATGGGGTTTTTAGTTTTCAAGCTTAGTTTTTTTGGGTGCTGCATGACTCAGTTCCTATGGAAGCACTGTAGGACAGTTGTGATGAGAGCTTGGCTCATATTACAGTAATGTTCCCGAGAACTCGGAAATTGCAGAAAACAACATCATAAAGAAAGTTGTGCTCAGAAATACACTGAGCTTCCTGCAGTACTGAGAAGGGATCTCCAGCCCCAGCAGCCATACAGCTGAAATGCTGAGCACTCCGTATTTCTGGTAACAGTAGCTGCTTTACTTCAGTACTTCCAAACACAGGCTGAACAGTGCAAGGGCTCTTACCTTGGCTTTGTGTACTTCTAAGTCGTTGCATTACTTTTTTTTTCCACCTTTTACAGTATGATTTGAAACAGTCAACATGGACTTTTCACGTCTACATACGTATACTCCTCCCCAATGTCTGCCAGAGAACACTGGCTATACATATGCACTCAGGTGAGAATTCTTTTCTTCTTGTAGAGAAACTGCATGTTCTCTCATTGTTGTTAATTCCTGAGAGTTCAGCTTTTATGGTAAGTAGTTGACTTCTTTGGAGAATCATGCTTCATCTAGTCTGTTTTGAAAATAACTACTGTGTCCTAACTGGAGGAAAGAATACATGTAGAACTGACAGGACAGTGACTAACATAGTGACTCAGTGTTTATTAGTTGCTATGGATAACTAGTCTCCACCTAGTTACAATTGCTGGTTTATTTCTATAAATACATCATCAAAACTCTTAGATGCTTTGTCATGTGTCTTGTAACTTCTGTGTTTTCTTCTGCTACTTGGCACTACTTTTGCTTTAAAACTGAGACACACTCATTTGTGCTATTGTGAAACTTGGCTGGAAGTTGCACATTGATTACTTTTTCTATTGTTTGCTTTGTTGGGTGGGTTCTTGGTTTTTTAGCAAAATTGCTGGTGTGAATGTAAAATCTGTTTCAAAGATCTTGGTTGTTCTTGTATCTTTTCATTAAATAGACCATTTTAGACTTTTTATTAAATAATTTCAGTTTTCTAAACGCAGTAGTAGTGTGTTTGCATGTGTTGGTATTATGTATTCAAAATGTTGTGATGCCCATTTGAGTTTCTTTACTATTAATAGAGTAGATTATGGCATCTGATTTAATCTACCTACCTTTTCCTGTTGAGTTAGTAGATGTATTTTGAAGCAAGTATGTGTCAGTGAGCTGAAGATTTTATTTCCAGTTAAATAAATTAGGATGTAGTGTAAGTTTGCTTTTCTATTCTGTACATGTAAATAATTATTTACTTAATATGCATTAGAATACAATATTTAGACAAGAATTCTTGGCTATCAGTAAAATAGAAGTAGGCAAAACTGTAGCATTAAGAGGTTGCTAACTTATTCTTGCTGTTGTGGGCTCTTAAAATTGTGGCATCGTTATTTGGGGGGGGGGGGGGGGGAGGACCATGATGGGTTTTGTTTTGCTTTTTTAGCTACAGCTTAATGTCAATAGTGTTGCAAAATGGGATGTGTTCTACATTGCATCAATTATATAGCAACTCTTCCTGAATTTATAGAACATTGGTAAAATGTTGGTTAAATACAAGTGGGTTTACTAATTCTGAGAGAAGATGACTTATGTGCCTTTTATCAGCCGACATTCACTATTATATTACTGTGTGCTTTTAGATAGCTCTGTGTTGAAGTGTACCTTGGTGATTTGCTGAAATGTATTCACTCTTCTGCAGAGGATAACTTTCCCTCTTGCGAGCAATGAAGGCAGACTTTTGAATCTTCAGGTTGTTTAGACAGTGATTTTTATGTCTCTATGAGCATATCTTAAAACAAGCTGTTAAACTGGCATCTGATTTTCTCCTTCGTTGAGGTTTTTTCCAGCAATGGGCTTGTGCATGTAGTGCTGCAGAAAAAAGTACAGGGAAGTTAGTACCACAAAGCTATTACCAGACATGGTTATGGCCTATTAATACAATTTATATTAATATTTGCTTGGATTACTGTGTGTTCATAACTGTTTATAGTGCCTTCTGCTTTGTGTTTTTCCTTCTCCAGCTCAAATCAGCAAAGCATTAAACTGATACAGCCAAATAACCTTTATCCTCCTTAAAATGCCAGTCAGCCTTGTGAATTTCACCCACTTGTCAACGTATAATTTACACCCCTCCTTTAGGCTGATCTTTCCTTTTAGTCACTGTCATCCTTGAATTGTGTGGGTTTGGTCAATTTGGGTACCTTAACACTTCCTTTTTCTTCACAACTACGGATTGAATTGGTAAGAATTCGGTTTGATTTTTTTTTTTTAATTTTTTTTTTTCCCTGTGTCAGAGCATTAAATCAGGGTGTAACTTTATGCAAAATGAATAAAATCCTTTGATTTTTATTTTTTGTTTGTTTTTTTGTTGTTGTTTTTGTTTGTTTTTTTTTTTGGAGGGTGGTGTTTTTTGACGTTTTCAGTGACAATTGGTGCAGTAGTTCAGGAGCTCAAAGTAGTGTCCTTGATCAGTTAATAAAAGTAATGCCATGATCAGAAAGCATGTAAATGTTCATGTATTGATTATGTGCCTGCATCTATGTTGGAAGTTGTCTATTTAAACGCAGTTCTCTAGGTATATTTCATTTTTCTATTATTATCTTGGATAATGAAGTATAGTACTGCCCTTTTCATATCCTTATAAATTACATGATTCTATGACAAAGTCCTCCAGACAAAGCTATAGCTGTGCTAAAATTACCGACCTTGTTCTTATTCAGCTTCTAAAACTTGAAAATTAACTCACTGAAGTCTAGGACATTCTTACTCTCTAGAAGCTTGTGTGAAGGAGGTGTCAAGTTAATAGCTAAGAAGCTGGAAATGTACGGCTTGATCCAGTCAGCACATCTGCCAGTAGCCATGGGAGCTGCATGTGTGGGAAGGAACCTTAGTCTGCACTGTGTAGGTTATCTGGAAATGTAGGCTGATGGCATCACATCTTTACAATGTCTTTTTTGGTTAGCCATACATATGGATAGAAGTACCCTTAATGTACCGGTTAATTTATGTCCTATGAAAGGAAAAGGTTTTGGTTTGGGTTTTTGTTTGTTTGCTTACTGTATCTTTCCTGTAGTAGGAAAAAGGCCGCTTTCCAGACTGTGGAAAGTGACATGGCAGATTTGGAGACTTCTAGATAGTGTCCTGCCAACCTGGGACAGATAATTCACTTTCAGTGTGAAGGGAATGATTATCCTGCATAAGAGAGAAGATCTCTTAAAGAGGAGATGATCCATGATTTTTTAAGTTTTTTTTTTAAGACTGGTAGAGCCCAACTCTGAGGTATGTCTTCAACCCAAATTGATGTAAGTGCTCCCTGAGATACTGAACAACAGCACATGTTTACAAATAGAAACAAATTGAGGCTGGTCACAGCTGTTAGCTTGTCCTGTGGACTTTGTGTTCTTGTGAATCGAGTATCTGTGAGAAACACTAGGTGGAGATAAAGGAAAAGCAGATGCATAGTAGCAAGTGTAAATAGCAAAACTGAGCTCTGAACCAGCTGTTCAGGGAGAGACCCTGTAGTAAACTCTTAAGGAGGTTTCTGCCTTATTTCCTCTCTCCCACCCAAATGTAAGCAAGGATTAATAAACATACTGTATATAGTAATGTATGTTGGGTTTGTCTTAGTGCCCTGCATGGGGTTGCGCTGCATGTGGCAGCACTGGCAAGGCAGACCAGTAAGGTCAAGTAGGTAGTGCCAAGGACCTGCCATTAAATCTGTGCACCCCTGGGCGATCGAAGAAATCATGTTGGACAAGCTCTGGTTTGGTCGTGGTCTGCCCATTTGCTGCTGGAGCAACTATATTTTCCTGCAGCACGTTGTATGGATTAGGTTGGGGTTTTTAGCCAAAAGAAATGCAGTTCATGGGCTCTGGCACTGTCCCATTTTGGGTGCTTTACTTTGCATTATGCAGCAATCACGAAACTCACTTGAGAAGCACCTGCCTTGTCAGAATTCAGTTACTGCTGTAGGGGCAGCTGCTAGGCCTTCTGATGTTAACTTATTTGTATGCCAAAGTAGTAACAGTACACAACCAATTCATTACTTGGTAAGGTTCTGGGCACTTTAATGAAGAAAATTATTGCTAAGAAATTGTTTTGCCACAAATACAGGATATAGTAGCTGTTTACCCGTATTTTTAAAGGGAAAGCTTCCATTTTAAATAGAGATTGCATAGTAGACTCATTCAGATGTAATTTGCTTGCTTGTTTTTGTTTGGATTTGGGGTGAAGGAGCTGCTATTGTTATTAATACCTTGCTCAGCTCTTACAAAACGGAAAAAAAACAAGTGAAGAAGAAATTAAACCCCTCAAGAATATTGAGGAACAGCTGTTACAGCTCTGTATGTCCCCGTGGTCCAGGAAGGGACAGACTCTGCAAGAAAGCTGGCCTAGAACGCTTGGAATTTGGTTACTGTGGGTCACAGTGCTGAGGGGGTCTAGAACCTGCTGTCCTGCTGCCAACCACCTCATCTCTGTTTTCTAACTGAGTATTTCTCGATTGTAAGTGTGAGTATTCTGCTTTAGGCTAAACTTCCATTTTAGTATATGTACTTCTTGCTGACTCCTTGTTTAATCTGTTTGTGTTTGCCTTGTGTTGCTGCTTTGTTTTCACTGTAAGTGTTCATGGAGGTTCTGAAAGAATCATGTGTAAAAATGTGGAGTAGAGCTCCTGAGGTAATAATTTGAATCTTCTCTACATGTAAACTTGCTCTGTAAAGTAAAATTAATGAAATACTCCTTTTTTTTTAATTATTTGTTCAGAGTATTTTTTTTTAATTATATGCATTAAATGAATAAACCTTGTGAAACTACTTTTTCTAAAAGTAATAGTATTTAACCTAACATAGCTAAAGTAGGGAACTCTTAAGTTTCTTAAAGAGGGGGAAGTTCCTGCTTGTTGGGAGATGGGAATTTTGGAGTAGTGTTGTGTGTATATCTTTGGTTCTCAAAACAGGGGACTGGCAAATGAAATAAAAAGTAAACTTTGACTAAAAATGAGTATTTACTTTGCAACTTAGAGTACATCATGATTTTTAATTTGCTGCTAGGTGTGTCGTGTATGGCTTCCTCTTTAAAATTGGTCCCCAAAGAACTAGGCTGTGTAACAAACGCTTGCTCTGGCTAAACTTCAAACATGGTTTTCATAATGGTTGTTTCTTACTAACTGTGATTTCCTTTCAGTTGTAAAACGTGTAATGTGAATTGCTAAAGATAATCTTGAATATCTATGTACTTCTAAATTAATTGGGTTATGTGGTATATCTTGTGAGAATTCTTCCATAACTCCAAATAAACTGCTTTTAATGGAAGTGTGGGTTAGCTTGAAGGTATGTTTGTTACTAAGGGAATTCTCTCTTACTTTTCTTACTATTCTTACTTGGCAGTTCAAGTTATTCTTCAGATGCTTTGGACTTTGAGACAGAAAACCAAATAGATCCAGTATTTGATTCTCCAAGAATGTCACGACGTAGTTTACGGTTAGCTTCTGCAACACTTAATGAATCAGATGATGCACAAAACCGTGGCCTCCATGACAGCTCTTACTCTGCTGGAAACATGTATTTCAGAGAGAAGCCTTCCAAGTAAGCATTCTTTATCATGATGGGTTCATTTATTGGTTGGAGTCCTGGGACTTCCTGTTGGAACACAGCCTTACAGACATAGGTTACCTATTCTGTTTTTCTCAGCGTTTACTGCCAGTCTCTGGAAAATACTTAGTATGTGGTCTGCAGTGAAGTCTTGGTAAAAGTACAGATGCTTGAAGGGAAAGATTTTTTTCTTCTAAACCTGGTTTGTCACATCAGTGTTGAAATACCTTGACTGTTTCCTTATTTCTGTGAGACTCACAGAAAGTTGCATCTTTACTGCCATATCTTATTTGTCTTTGCTTTGTTCCCTAGGGTGGTGAAGGAGCGCAGAAGTGTGAATAAACAGTCTGGCAGCGAAAGATTCACACCAAGGAAAAATCTCTCCAGCTCTTCTGCATTAAGCCAAAGCAGCTTCAATAGCCATGGCAGTGATACATTAATGGTATCCACTGTATTGGAAGAATCTTCAATTCAAGAGCAGACAAAAGTTCATCATTTCTGGGGTAGGCAATTGATTGCTATTGCTTGTATCCAACTGTGAAAAGTGGTTATGGTTTGGTATGTATGAATGTATATTCATATTTTCCCTCTTTTCCACACCCATTTTTCCATCCTACCCTGTCCTGGGTTCAGCAGTAGCAGTCATTTTTCTCCTTCTTGGTAGCTGGTGCAGTGCAGTGTTTTGACTTTCGGCTTGGGAACAGAGCTGATAGCGATGTTTTGGTTTGGCCAAGGACTTTGTGAGCCTCATGCTCTGCCAGGGAGGAGGGGAAGCTGGGAGGAAGCAGAGACAGGACACCTGACCCAAGCTAGCCAAAGAGGTATTCCATACCACAGCACGTCATGCCCAGGATGTAACTGGGAGTTAGCTGGAAGGGCTGGGAGACTGCGGGGTTGTAGGAGGTATTGGTCGGTGCTTGGTCGGGCTTGGGGGGGGTTATCAGTCAGCTGGTGGTGAGATGTTGTATTCTCTTCCCTTGTTATTTCCTTTATCATTATTGGTGGTAGCAGTAGTGATCTGTGTTTTGGTGGTAGCAGTAGTGATCTGTGTTATACCTTAGTTACTTAACTGTTCTTATCTCAGCCTGTGGGAGTTGCATTCTTTTTGACTCTCCGTCCCTCTGGGAGTAGGGGGAGGGCAAGAAGGGGGGGGAAGTGAGTGAACGAGTTGTCTGGTTTGGTTTAAAGCACGACATACCCTCAAATGCGTGCATGTGTTTAGACTTTTGCAGTAGGTGTCTGTTTGCTCAGATGCCTACTGGAAATTCACAGTAAGTGTAAACTTGATTTATAGGCACAATCAACATCAGGATACCTTGCCCAGGCAACTTCATATGGCAGGCCAACATAGGCAATTTTGTGATGCAGTACCATAGATTGTACAGATGTCATTATCTTCTATCACTGCTTTCTTCAAAACGTGCATGAAGTGCTGTCATTAAAGAATGGTAACATGTAACTTGTCTTTGAAAAGCCAAAGGAAAAGCATCTTCTCATTTGCTTTTAGGCAGAAGCATGTTTCAACTTAGTATATGTTAATCTGAAAGCTTCAAATTGGAGGCAGTAGGGGATCTCCTAAGAGGGTTTTTTGTGTGGCTGGCTCATTTGGTTTTGTAAGTATATACAAGGATATTTTTCTGGAACCTACTTTCTTAATTAAAGAGGAATATAAGCGAGTTGGCTACAAAAAGAATTTTTTATCTAAAGTGTCCTATAAAAGACCAGCAACTTACTGTATCTCCCATTTCTGACTGTTTGTTTCTAGTTGTCATGGTTTAAGCCCAGCCAGTAACTCAGCACCACACAGCCACGTGCTCCCTCCTCTGTTGCCCCCTCCTCCAGGCGGAATGGGGAGGAGGATCGAAAGAATGTAAACCCCACAGGTTGAGATAAGAACAGCTGAATAAGTAAAGTACAATATACTACTACTGCTAATAATAATGATAAGGGAAATAACAAGGGGAGAGATTATAAAACTGAAAGGGGAAAGGAAAAAAAAACAATAAACACAAGTGATGTACAATACAATTGCTCACTACCCACTGACCGATACCCAGCCTGACCTGAACAGTGAACTGGGCCTTTTGGGTAACTCCCCCCAGTTTATATACAAGGCATGACATGCTGTGGTATGGAATACCCCTTTGCCTACTTTTGGTCAGGTGTCCTGTCTCTGCTTCCTCCCAGCTTCTTCTGCCCCTCCTCACTGGCAGAGCTTAAGGGATTGAAAAGTCCTTGATCGGGGTAAGCATTACTTAGCAACAACTAAAACGTTGTGTTATCAGTATTGTTCTCAAACCAAAGCTGAAACACAGCACTGCACCAGCTACTAGGAAAGAGAAAAATAACTGTTACAGCTGAACCCAGGACACTACTCAGTACACTTGTCACCTTCCCAGAGTCTGAAAGTTTCAATCTTAAAACACATTCTAAACTTTAGATTAACTTGCTCTTAAAACAGGACCTTAAAATACAGTAGTACGAAAGTAGTTTACCAAGCAGGAGAAACGGCATAAGCTTGTAATTAGCTTCTTTAAAGTCATATAACCTAAGAAAATGTGTAGTTATCATTGTTTTGTCTGCCTTTTCCATTGTAGAATGCTTTTTACTGTTACCCTCCTATGTTAATGTCTGAATATATAGATCTGGTCATGTGGTGGACAGCAAAATATGTTAAATGCTAATTAAAAAGTGGCTTTTCTTTACAGTCTTAAAATTAATGGCACTTTTAATTTGACTTCATGGTAGTCATTGTAGTTGATGATGGGATTTCTTCATATTTGGGACCAATTTCTTTTTTCTTTCGAAGGTCTCGATGATGAAGGCGATCCTAAAGGTAACTACACTTTTCTTTCTACTTGAATTCTGTTTAATCGTAACCAGAGATGGCAGTACTGATGTTGATGCACTGAATGTTTTACTCTTGGTTTGTTAGGTAGTGGTACTACACTGCTTCAGGGACATGGTGATACAGCAACATCAGAAATGCAGACCACAGTGATTAATGGCTATACTTGCAATGAGTGCAGCATGCTTTCTGAACGGAAGGAGGTTCTTACAGCACACTCAGCTTCTCGTGTGCCATCTTCAAGAATTTACTCTAGGGATAGGAGCCAGAAACATATATCTAGTAAGTTACCTTCTCTTGTGTTTTGTCTGGATATGTTTTATCTACATCAGTTGAAACTTTATGTACTTGTCAACTTCTTATACATGATTATCAGATTTTTTCAGTGCTTCTGGAGGCATTAAATTTCAAAAGGAAAATGCTGTGGTATCTCAACGAGTTTTATTTCCACAGTGATTTGCAACACAATGGGCAGTTCAAGCCAGCACTGATCACAAGGGTCTCCTCATCTGGAATCAGATCTATACATGTCTGTCTGTGAAGTTTTTGGTCAGTTTTCAGATAAAAACTTTTCCTGTGTAGGCGCATTTCTCTTTTTTGTTATTTGTTATATGATGTAAAATTTTCAAGACTGAGCAAAATTATTTCTTCGCAGTGCTTCTGCTCTCTAGGAAATCTCAGAGATACACCTTCCTGCCTTCTGCTTTTTTAAATATATATATCCTCATTTAACCTTGTAGCTTACTAGAGTGTTTCTAGAAGCTAAACCTCAACTGCTTGAAAAATACACTTTCTAGTGACTCCATTCCTACAGCTTGAAAACAAATGAATCTGCTGTGCATAAGGTTCTGCCTTTCCAAGACAACCTCCATTCTGTGGATGGTTGTCCTTAGTGTCTTTACCGTGTCTGCTTGCCTCTTACATAGCAACTTGAGTTTCTTGTTTGTTGTTTGTGGTAGTCCTCAGTTACCACAAAATTTTCTTGAATGGCCTTCAATTAAAAAGGAGCCAATTTTGGGATTCTTGAAGTATACTTTTAGTAGCAAGAAATTTGTTTGCTTGAACTATAAGGTGTTCTTTAAATGCTTTGAGGCAAGTATTTATTTTGGTTAATACACAGTACAGGCAAGAATTCTTATGGCTTGGCATAACAAACTGCTTAAAGTGGTACTGTATGAAAAGTGTTTTCTGTGCTCCTGAGTTTGCATTGATGTAGGAGAATTTTACAAGGAGCTCCTATTTGTACATTCCTTTGAACTTTAACCCAGCAGTTTGGTTCATACTGGCATTGGGAAGGAAGGGGAAGCAGAAAAGGGGGCACATAGTCACGTTGGATTTATTTGCAATGGGGCTGATTATGGGAAACCAGCTGAAGTACCAGCAGTACAAAGGTGGACTGCAGCTTTGTTCCTGTGGCGCTGAAGGAGATGTCTATGTCTCTAGCTCTTGAGGCAGACCACTGTACTAACTTCCTTCAGTGTAAAGGCTGAGGAGAAGGAAGAAAGTCCTCACCCTTTAAAATCCAAAATAAGAATGTAGTTTGTCTCTTTGGAGCTTTGACCTATAAAATCAGGATCTGCAGCTCACAACACTGAAAAATCCTGAGTTCTGTAAGCAAGAAGTTCATTGCTATTTAGAGTTCTTAATTCTCACTAAGAAAAAGTATTCTCGCTGAAGCCATACATCCTGTCTTGAAAGGGTTTTCCTTTGGATGTGAAGTTCTTGCAAAAGCTTTGCTGTAGTATCTAATACCATCCAGACTTCTCACACCACGCTTCCTCAAGTTTCATATACCTGGATAAACAGGCTTTCCATGTTTGATCCTCATTCTTCCACAAGCTGATGGTCACCAGAGAATGGAAGTACATCATCTTAACGGAGGTGAATAATTTATATTCACACTGGGTTGTTTTTTTTTCAATAGGAGGAACCTATTTCCACATGAGTAAGATTCTCCGATTGGTCAAACATGTTGCAGCATCTTTTGCATCACTGTTGGTGCAACTGTTTCAAATGGTTTTGCTGAAGCTGGGTTATGAATTCAGAGGTACCTTTTCAGTTGTCTTTCTTGGTCTCTGCGCACAGCCACAGTGTGTTTTGGCTTCTTGCAGACTTCATCTCCGGCACTATTGTGTTCTTTTTCTATACTCTTTTGGCTGGCTCCTGACTTTCTCCCTTTTTAAATAACTATATAACTATCTCAGTTCTGCTGCTCTTTTCATGCTTTCCTTCTGCTCTGGAAGTATCTGGATTCGTGTATGGGAGACCTGTTACAGTTAAGATGCACGTGTTTATTTTTTACTTGGAAGTGGTAGAAGAAAATGTTTAAATTGAGAAACTTAAGTTGGTTTTAAACTGCTTGGTGTGATAGTGTCAGATCCCGACTTTTAAGTGTCTTTAAGTTTGAACTGTCTTATTACCCTTAAGCCCACTGTGCACTCAAAGCTTGATCAGATCTGTCTTGCAGAACTAAAATTACCATCATCCCTCTGCTACTCTAAAGCATGTCTTGTTTTCCCTAAAAATATTCTTTGGTGCTTTCTCTTCTGTAATACACAATCTACAAGTGAAGTTAAATTGCCATAGGCAGGAGGTAACTGATTTTTCTGTTCGATTAAAACTGTTCTCTTTGCCTCAGTGCCTTATAACTTGCTTATGCTCTCTTCTTGGTCCTTGAAGATCTCCGGTAAAACCAACACAAAGATGTGGTGGTTGGCCTATCTGAAAGAATGATGGGAACAGGGACTCAAGATTTGATGAGTTTTTACTTGCCTTTTGGTTTTGGTTTTGTTTTTTTACTAACTTTGCTATCTGAAAAGAAGCAGAAAGATTTTTTTTTTTTTTTGGACCAAAAGGCCCCCTGATATTTACAGAAGAAAAATTAAGATTACACAGAGTAGTCTTCTTCCTTGATCATTTCTCAGGTCTCCTGTGAGTAACCTGGCTTTAATTGTGAACTCAGCCAGTATAGCTAACATCCACATACATGAAACGCTTCGAACTTGAGAATTACATTCCACGTATGCTTTTTGAATGTGTTGCAGCTCACTCGGACTACTGTGGAAGCATGAATGTGAAGGGGTCTTACAGAGAAGATAGACATCTTGGTGTAACTCAGGAATCAATATGTAAGCATTCTTGATGTTGTCTTTTAGCCTTGGGTAAAGCCTTGGGCTAAAAGACAGGTTGTTGCTCTAATAGTAATATCAGATGCCCCATTACTCAATGGAAACTAAAAAGTAAATGTTTGTTTTGCAACTTGGATGTTGGGAGGGGGGAATGGTGATTACATGGTGTACGGAAGTATTTCCTCAAGCAAGCTTTATGCCACTGAAGTTTACTTTTAGTGGCTTTTAAGTTGATAATGGATAATGTGAAATAGACTTGTTTTGACTTACCTCGTAACAATCTTCATTTGATCCTGGCTTTGTCCCGTTAACTGACTCTTACCACAACCAACAGGTGATGACTGTAAGGGGAAGAAAAATCTTGAAACACACATCACAGACCACATGCAGTCCTCATGGGCTGAAAGGGTAGCAAGGACCATTTGGCACTCCTTTTCTTACGCAGGTTGACTTGGTCCTTTTTTATTTTACTTTTATTTTGCAACACAATCTCACAATACTAATCATATGTATTGTTTGGGGTTGGGTTGGTTGTTTTTTTTTCCCTGTCTTTATCTGTCAAAGTAGAAATGTAAACTGTCTAGAAAACTAACTTACTTATCATCTTTCCTGACTGACTTCTTGCTCTTATACTGGCTTTTATAGAAGCTTGGCAGACTGCTTACCTATTAGTAAAAACAAGGTAGAAGGACAGCATGCACCTTGTATGTTAGAGAGAACAAATCAAATTGTTAATTTAATGCTCTCTGGGGAAGTCTCCATTCAATAGGTTGAAAAGATGCCTTAAAATGAAAGTAAGGTAGAGGTATTGGTATACAGATTATTTGAATAAAGGGGTTTTAACATCTTATTTTTGTTCTAGTGATAGTCAATTTTTACAGGAATCTTCTATAGGGATAGAATCTTCCCTGTGAGATGAGCGTTCCCTAGCTTGAATGACAGAGGCATCAAGGATCTATTTGGGTGCTCTTTGTTCAACAAAGGAAAATGATATGAGACACTTCAGTCACCTAAATGCTTTGCAAAATATTGGGTTGGTATATCTATAATCCCTCAGATTAACCCAGACGTATCTGCTGATCTAAAAATGTAGGATTATTTTCTAAACGTGTCCTATGTAGTTTGTTCTGTAGAATGAACAGTGCTAATCCTGCATATAGTAGTTGTTGGCTTCAGTGGGCTAAAAGTGAAAGCATTCCCTTCTAGTTTTTGGAGTAGTTTTTTTGTTGTCAGTTTTGCTCTATAAGAGAATCAAAACTGACATGCTGAAGATACTTGGGAACATTCACTTGGAGTAGACTGCCCATAACTTCTAGTAGGGATTATTTTCTATTATTAATATTTCTTAGACATCATTGTTTAATTCACTAGCATTTAAAATTTGTGCTTATTCCCTCTTCTACATGTGAACCTAGATAATGAATTTGATGTATAATTCAGAACAAACAAGATGCTTTCAAAGTAATGATGTGCTTCAGACTCCTTTTTATGGCAGTCTTTTTCTTTTTTGCCTTCTCTGTCACACTTAGCATGGCATTGTTAAACATGCTACAAAATGTAAACTTTGCTGGTTTTGGAAGAGTGGTATTTAACTGCACAGCTGCTGTTGATCGTTCATCTCTGTGCTTGAGAATTGTTTCTGAATTATCTTGGTTTTACTTGGCTTCCTATTTATTAGTGGCTGCTTTGCTTTCAAAGAGCGAAGAACTAAGTTTGTAGATTACTGAAAGGTGTGGATTAGAATGATGCAGAACATGTAACGGGCAGGGGACTGGGTCTTTGTTACTGCATGTACTGCGAAAGAACTGTAAGATTTTTGTATGTTACCATGTGGCATGAATTTCTTATAATCTAGGTTACTTTATGCTTCACGGGTTGCGGACGGTGGGAACAGCGGGATGGCTTGTCTCTCAGAAGGTGTTGTCTCTACTTTGGCTGGCCATTCTTTCTCCAGGTTACTGTCCTTATCCGTGTGTGTGCGCGTTGCCTGTTCCTTTAGGCAAACTAGGCATCTGCAGTGTGTGGCTTACACTAATTCCACTGTGCTTAGGCTGTAGCTTTTGTACTCAGCAATGAATGTGCTACTTCAACTTTCTTTTTTAAAAATTGACCAGATTATGCTTAATGTGAGAGGTCTGTTTCTGTTCATAGGCATAATGGGAGACTAACCAGAGTGTTTCATGAGGGAATGAGTGTGTGAGGAAACAAGCGTCTGAGTAGCACAGAATATGGGGTGTCAAGAATAATGGGGTGTTTGGTTTGGTTGTAACTTCGTCTCTTGGCATTTTCAACAAAAACTGGTGCTGCTGATCTGTACGTTTCTTGAAACATGCTGAAGGTCTTCAGTGTGTGGTAACTTGGATTCAAATATAATAACTGAATTTCCAGCAAGAGTGCATTGTTAAAACAAATGAACATTTTGTCTTTTTGCATGGCTGTTGGTTTGTTGAGCATCTGATGTTATAATGCTGTCAGACTTGTGATATGCAGATGTTAATAAGCTGCCTGCGTTGCCTGCAGTTGTGCGTTTCTCTGCTGTGCAAAGTGTTCTTGGCCACAGTCGCATGTCCTTCTGTTTGGTTTCTTTGAATGTGTGCCACGCTAACTACAGTTCACACTGTCACTTTTTGTCTTCCAGGGATTGCAGCTTCTGGCATATTCAGGCTGCTTAGAGCCGCATGGTATCAGCTTGCTACCCTCACGTCTTTGCTCAAGGTGTTTCTTCTCAGAAGGTATGTATCCACTGAAAAAAAAACCTCTTTTGTCAGCAAATTATTTACCCAGTTCTAGTATAAAAGAGTGAAATACAGTAAATGTATTCTTTCTTGTAAACTTTCTTCTCTGTTTCTCTAGATGCCCTTCAAAGGTCTACAAGCTGTTCCTGCTCCTTATCCCACTCTTGTTTCTCCTGGGTATGTGAATCGTTTAGTGATAGTACAAAGTTATCTATGCTTACTATTCCAAAATAGCTTTTTTAGTGGAACTTTTGGTTCATAAAGATACAGAAGCAAAACTAAGCAATTTGGGAACGGGGCAGCACTTTGAGCTTTCCAAATACTAACAAGCCAGTGAGCTTTCCTCTTGCCATGAAAGGAATACCTTTGATTTAATTTCCTAGATCTCTTTAGAGAGAGAGGGTGGGTGAGCAAGTAGATGCACTGAAGTCCTTTTTTTCTTGGTCTCCCCAAGTAGGACTAGCGATGGAGTCATAAGGAGTAGGCTGCATACTGACTGCTTTGGTTCTTGCCCACCTCTATGAAAGTGTGGTTAAGTTCTCTGATCAACTCATCCTAAGACTTCCCTTTGCTCTAGACCATGCTTGAGTTGCTTAAAATACTGCTATTTAGGCTGGTTACGTGTCAATGTTTCAGACAAGCTGTCTATTTTGTATGAATTCAAGAAGCTCAAAATACTGACCAGAAGTGCTGGGCTATTTCTGAAAAGCTGGTTCCTGTCTTTGCACGCCCTAAATTAAGTGTAGCTGCTTTTGTCCCAAGAGAAACTTTGTCAGAATTTTACAGTGGGCATTCAAACTCCTCTGTATTAGTGGGAACAAGTTACCCTGTGTAGAAAATGCTGCTTCTTCTCACTAAGATACTGCAAGAATAGGTGTAATCTTTGCAAAATGCTCAGTCGTTCCCATGGGAGCCTAAGTTTTTTCCAACTTGTATTCAGTGTTATGCAATGTGGTATGTAGTAAGTAGGGTAGGAGGCAAGATATTTTCTATTGATGTAAAAAGCAATGTTTATATCTGCCTTTAGTGAGTATGGCCAGTCTTCATCAGTAAATGGCATCTAGGTCCCAGGGATGCAGTAGTAGAGGTTAAAGTTCTATCATGACACAGAAGTGCAAGCTGCGTGCCTTCCAACTGCGTGAGTGGTACTGGTGGATGTTCCCTAATATTCTTGAGTGCTTGACTTAACAATTTTAAAGCTGATTATTTAGACTGGAGTAGTGTCTGTTGTGTGACATCCATCATGTGAAGTTAAGGTAGCTTATGTCCTTAAGGAAGAAAGTCATAAGCAGTCTTAAGGGAGAATTTTTTTATAACATTGTTTTTACTTTTTCTTTTGAATCTAGGTGTATGGTTCTGGGGGTTTAATGACTTCATTTCATTATTACCTTCATTGAACTGGACAAGACATGATAGGTTGCAGGGAATACGTGACCATGTTCATGAACGGCAGGATGATTCTATGAACTCTGTTCAACCTCCAAAGGTAAGGAAGAACTCCAGTATCTTTTAAGACTTCTTAACTCCCAAGCCTTCAGTATTTTGCAATAACTACTCAATACACAAGTAATGTAAATAAATGTCATGATTTTTATACGTTAAACAAAATGAAAATCTCTTTATACCTTAGGATACCATAAGCATCTTTGATTCTACTTACCTAAGTGAGCTGGAAAAGCAAATGGCCTTTGTGTCTGACAAGTGCCATCAGAATGAAGAAGAATATAATAAATTGATGTTTCTGGTCCATAATCTTCAAGATCAGGTTGCCCAGATGAGCAACAAAAGTGAAACACTAAAATTAATAAAAAATGTGATTGGTCAACATCTTAAAGACATGGAAGCAGAGAAAACGGTAAGATAATCAGTTATTGATATTTTCTAATACTGATCAAGTATTCTGATTTAATTACGCAGATGTTTCGCAGTTTGACTTGAGGATTCTTTCTCTGTTACAGAGCTAACTGATCAGTAGTAAATGCCAGGGAGTAGTCACTGGCATTTGTTCCTCCTTTGTTATTGCTGAAAAAGAATTAATTCCAGACAGGGGCTCTAAAGTAGAATCTTGCATTGTTGAAGAGCAGGTGGATCCTCTTTTCAGACAGAGAAAGAAGGACTGGTAATAAAGAAGAGGTTTTCTGGTAAACTTCCCTTTGTATAACCTCTAGAGCTGCTAGATCAGGCCTTCATATTTATTACAAATTCTGTAATTTCTCACTGTCCCTGAGGATAAAGTGCTTACAAAGTGAAATAAAAATTATTCTTTTTAGAAAATCTCAATTGCGCTATTTGTATTTGAGAAGAAAACACACCACCTTTGTTTTTCTCTGTTTTTTAAGACTGACTTCCTGGCTTTACATCAAGAACATGAGCTGCGCATTCTGAAGCTGGAAGACCTTCTTGAAAAACTCTCAGCTGAATCTAAGGTATTGAAATTAGTTGCAATTGTAACATGGATAAAGTAGACTAAGGTTGTTTTCCCTTGTTGGCTATCCCAAAGCCCAGTTTGCTTTACTCCAGCTATTGCAGTCTTGAATTCTCAAAACTTGTATTCTTCTTCCCCCTTCTTGGAGGGGGTTTCAGTCCAAAGAGTGAACTTATTCACTTGGCCACTGAGGCAGGTTCTCTTTGAAATAAAATCTTACTCTACAGAGGCACAAACATAAGTGTAATTTTCATTTAGCATTCTTTGTCTTCGTTCTTTGTATCTGTTAAAACTAACTTTGGTATTTTTTAGGGCATCCAGAAGCACCTGGAGGTAGCCAAAGCAAGGTACAAGCATTTTGCAGATGCATTTTTCTCTTTCAGTCCTGATGCTCATTGATGGTGATATGCATGTTCTCCTTTGGAAGACAGCAATCCTTTTCTTTGTGTCAGTTAACTGGCCTTAAGAGTTTGTATTGTCGGCAAGAGTACTTCTCTCTTACAGTCAGCTTTAATTGTGATGCTGAACATCAGCACAAGGCCCACTCCCAGTGGGTGAGCAATTCTGCAGGTACATTATTGACTAGAAAAAGCTGTTTATATAGGAGAGGAAAACAAGTGACTTCTCATCCTCTTCTAAATCCATGAGATCTTTTCCACAAGTGCATAGTAGCTGTTTTTGTTAGGCCTTGTATTTAAACTCTTGAATTGTATCAGTTTTAACCTTCATCTTTGTTTTTCATTTGTCAGCTGTCCTACTTTACACTCAAGAAATACCAGGATAAAACCAGCAGCATTTCATTAAGCAGTTTTCCCATTGGGAAGAGAAAAAGAAACACATATTTGCTTAATCTCCCTTTAAATTAGATCGAAATGTAAAATGGCTTTGGAATGATGGCTGATCCCTTCTTCCATAGAATGCAATGAACACTGACCTATATTGGTCCTATGTGACCTGCTACTTAAGGTCACCTTGACACCTGCCTCTGAAGTTATTCTGGTTGAAGTAAATTTAAGTCATCGCTGCTGGATTTGTCTGCAACTTAAAACATTCTTTTCTTTGAGTATATCAATCCTAAGTATGCCTTAAATAACATGCTCAAGGAACTGCAAGCTCGCAGTGTCGCTCATGGTGAATAACTGAACTTTGTATTAGACGAGTCTGTTCTCACACCTTTGGAATGTGGTGGAATGATTCAAACTCATCTTTCCTAATCACTGCCTCCTTACTTTTGTCAGAGAGATTGATGCGCAGAGTCAAATTTTGGCCAGAGTTAAAGAGCTAGAACTAGAGTTGTCCCAGATAAAATCAGAAGTGTCAACTATGGAAAGTGTGAAGACGAGCTGTGGGAAAATAGATGCCATTCACGGAAAAGTAAGTTCTGTAACTTCTGTAGCTGTCCCAGTAAAACTTGGTACTGCTTGATTTTGTTCACTCACTCTTGGAAGGTACTGCAATCAGTAATATGGGGGTAAGATTCATTTTAAAGAATGGTAGCAGTGCTGTGGGCTTTTTTTCGATGACTGCATAACATAGACAGGAGGTTATGGATTGTTTCCACAATGGCAGGGTTTTTGCATTGAATATTTGACGTAGCAGCAGTTCCGTGTACAGTACTTTGCTGTTCTTACTGATGTGTTTCCTAACACATGCAAAGGTGGAAGAGAAACTTGCGTAAAAGCAAGTTCAGTTTGTTATCTGACAGTTGTTTTAAAAGATCATGCTCAAGTTCTTTAGGAACCTGTTACATGGTCTGAGTAGGATGTAGCGCAGTGCATACAACAGTAGGTATTGACACTGGATTAACAATTTGGACTGAAATACCGTCTTGTGCTAACACTCAAAATGATGTAGCTGTTGTGTGTGGAATGGATGCATCCCATTAGGGAGTGATTAAGTGACTTTATGAACTAGTCCTAAACAAGTGTACTGCTCCCTTTAAAGTGGCCACAGTGCTGCCTTTGAACTATTACAGTCAACTTTCTCTAGTTCGAAGAGCTGCTCAGCTGCTGATTTAAACTGCAGGGTTTGCCTGGGCTTTGTTGTTTGTGCCTTGTTCACCAAACAAATGAAGCATCCACATCTCCCATAGGTTCCTCTGCACACCTGATGGGTCTGTTATTCTAGCGTAAGTCAGCGTAGTTAAAACACATGTGAAAGCTTGAATTATGTTCTGAATGTATGTATTGATTTCACATGTGCCTGTTCTATACAGTATTACTTAATGGCTTATAAAGACTAGTAATTTCTATTATAATTGTTAATGGCTTCTGCTAGGTAGATGCACAGGTTAAAGAATCTGTGAAGCTGATGCTTTTTGGTGATGGACAACAAGATTTTCCTGAAACACTCCTCCAATGGCTTACATCCAATTTTGTGAGTAAAAGTGATCATCAGGCTGAGCTGCGGGATCTGGAGATGCGGATCCTCAAGGATATTAATCTCCAAATGTCTGCTACAAAACAAAAACTAACACCTGAAGTCGTAACGAATGCTGTGACCAACGCAGGGATCTCTGGAATCACAGAAGAGGTGAGTAAGTTTAGGTTCTGAAATGTCGAACTAAAACTGTAAAAAGCCCTTTCCTAGGCATTTTGTGGAGCATGACTGTCACTAGAAATGTGATTTTTAAGAGATGTCAGGAACATGATCTGAAACTGGGAGAGGTACAGAAAATGCTTTATCAAGGGTATTCTTACAGCATTGCTTGATGCCTGCTGTGAATGTTTGTGTTTTCAATTTATGTTACCTTGAAAACTGAAGAATCCCCAGAAGCAACTATACCGAAAAATGCAGGTCCGGGTCATGGGAAGTTGTGGAAAAGAACACAACTTTTGATGTTATTAAAATCTTTCTCTTTCCATTCTCTTCTTCTGTGTGTGCACATTTAGCAAGTACAGATTATTGTAAACAATGCACTGAAACTCTACTCTCAAGACAGGACTGGCCTGGTGGATTTTGCCTTGGAATCTGGAGGTAAAAAGTAGAGGGTACACCATTTCTACTATTCATGTTACGTACAGTGTTTACTGAAAAATCTTATAATGAAGGCTAAAGGTTAGTAGAGCATCCTTGTGTGTTGCCTGTTCATCAGTCTACTGCAGTCTATGCCTGTTGTTTACAGGTTTATATATCAGCCTAGGTATGCATGCTTAATTATAATAGTTATATATATATATACACTAGATATTACAGTTCTTTTCAGCATGTATGCAGCTGGAGGTAATCGAGAAGCACAGGGAGGGGGTGGGATGGATATACCACTGAAGTCACTAGGGAAAAATAGTGTGGTTTTCAGCCCTCCTAAATGAAAAACCTTTTCACATGTGCTTAAAATAACATTTTACGTCATATAATTTATTTGTATCCCCAGAAATTTTTTATACTCTATGGTTTAAAACTGAAAGACGGTAGATTGCTATTAGATATTAGGAAGAAATTATTTACTGTGAGGACGGTGAGACCCTGGCACAGGGTGTACAGAGAAGCTGTGGCAGCCCCATGCCTGGCAGTGTTCAAGGCCAGGTTGGACAAGGCTTGGAGCAATCTGGTCTAGTGGAAGGTGTCCCTGCCCATGGCAGGGGATTGGAACTGGGTCAGATTTAAGGTCCTTCCAGCTCCCACAATTCTGTGATTTTATGAATATCTTTGATAGTTTTTTCTCTGAGGAAAATAACTGGTATATTCATCAAGCTTTGTACGTATCTCTGCCTTGAGGAGAAATGCGTAATTATTTCTGCTAACCTGATAAATCTCTTCTTAGGTGGCAGCATTCTGAGTACTCGCTGTTCTGAAACCTACGATGCCAGAGCAGCAGTGGTTAGCCTCTTTGGAATTCCTCTATGGCATGTCACTCAGTCTCCCAGAGCAGTGATTCAGGTAATAAAAGGCTGAGTAAACAAATTCAGCAATGTTATTCCGTTATGTTGTTTTTAGATGCTTGATGTTTCTGTTTGTAATATCCGGGGGGACATGGGTACTTTGAGCTATGTTCCCAAGAGTGGGATTCTTCGGGTGGTTCCTGAGCACTGCTGAAGTCCTACTCCAGCAAAACTAAGACCTTCATAGGAAGCTTGGGCAGTGTATTGGACTTGCGCAGAGTGCGAGCACTAGGAGGGTTCCCGTTAAGAAGTAATCTCAACATGGTCTTAAGCACTGCTGGTGGTTCCGGTGGATCAGTCAGCTGATCGGAGCTAGCCCAGCCTGAGCCGCAGCCGGCACACTTCAGCAACCGCGAGGTTCAACAGAGATTAGGAAAATCAGAGGGGATAGAGCAGAGGCATCGCGATTCCGACATCTCCCGATCCCTGAAGCCCCAGCAGCCCTTGGCAAGAGAGCAGCTGATGTGGCGGGGGGCGTTCCCACGGTGACGGCAACCACCCCCTGCCCCTTGCCTTGAAAGAGCCTCTGAGAGGGCAGCGAGTGTCGCTGCCCACCAGGCGCAGGGAGGAAAAAGCAGGTCGTGTTGCTGACCCTGTTGCTGGTGTCCCAGACTGCGGACCAATATGGTTGCCTCCAGAAAGAGAGCTTGCAGTAAGAAGACTGCAGCAACTCAGACAGAGACCCCGTCCCAAACCGTGGCTGTTCAGGTCTCTGGATGCAGGGAGTGCCAGAGCCTGCTGCTGCCGGGGGAGGGAGGACAGCATTCCACCTGCGTGAGCAGGTAGAACATCTGCTTAGCCTGGTGGCAAAACTTAAGGAGGAGGTTGAGACGCTGAGGACCATCAGGGAGTGTGAAAGGGAGATCGACTGGTGGAGTAACTCCCTGGCGTGCCAGTTGGAACAGTTTCAGGGAGGTACCCCCCCAAAAGGGGATGGACCCCCTGCCCTCTCAGACAGAGGGGGATGGCCCAAGACAGCCCCTGCCCTGTAGCTGTTGCGCAGAGGTAGGGGACCAAAAAGACGATGAGGGTTGGAAGCGAGTTCCAGTTCGGCGTTGTGGGCAACCCTCCTCCCTTCCTGCCCTGCTTCCCCAGGTGTCCCTCCGTAATAGGTTCGAGGCCCTGGATCTTGAAGGAGAGGTAGGTGAGGATGTGGTGCAAGGCCAGCCTACAAGGCCACATAGGAAAAGGCGGTCGACTTTGCACCTCAAGACTGCCTCTGATAAGAAAGAAAGAAGGGTCATTGTAGTAGGGGATTCCCTTCTGAGAGGAACAGAGGGCCCGATATGCAGAGTTGACCCTCATCATAGGGAAGTGTGTAGTCTGCCTGGAGCCCGGATCAGGGATATCACCAGGGCGCTCCCCAGCCTGGTGCACCCGACAGACTACTACCCGCTGCTGATCTTCCAGACAGGTGGGGAGGAAGCTGCTTCCCGCAGTCTGCGGGGGATGAAGAAAGACTACAGCGCATTGGGGCGGATGGTGAAAGAATCTGGGGCTCAAGTGATCTTCTCCTCACTCCTTCCATCTTCCACTGATGATGTGGGAAGGAATGGGAAGATTCAGTGCATAAACGATTGGCTTCGAGACTGGTGCTGCAGGCAGGGCTTTGGATTCTTTGATAACGGCTGGTTTTATAGGGCACCATTCTGGACAATGACAAGCGGGAAAGGTTTATCTCACAGAGGCAAAAGGATGCTGGGGCACGAATTAGCAGGGCTCATTTGGAGAGCTTTAAACTAGATTCGAAGGGGGACGGGGTTGTAGCTGGGCTTGCCCCAGTGGGGCAGCACTCCAGAATTGATGAAGACTGGGAGGCCTCCTATAATCCTAGGGTGAAATCGGTGTGCTCAGCTCGCTCCCTGGAATGTCTGTACACCAATGCGCGCAGCATGGGAAATAAGCAGGAGGAGTTAGAAACCTGTGTTAAGTCAGGAGATTATGATCTGGTGGCAATTACAGAGACGTGGTGGGACAGCTCACATGACTGGAATATAGTCATGGAGGGCTATGTCCTTTTCAGGAAAGACAGGCCAGCCAGGAAGGGTGGTGGGGTCACTCTTTATGTACGGGAGCAACTACAATGCACTGAGTTCTGTTCAGGGACAGATGACGAGCGATTTGAGAGTCTGTGGGTGAGTTAAGGGGCAGGCTGGCAGGGGGGATACTGTTGTGGGTGTCTGTTAGAGGCCACCAGATCAGGGTGACGAAGTTGATGAGGCCTTCTGGAGGCAGCTGAGAGCAGCCTCATAGTCACAGGCCGTGGTCGTCGAGGGGGGTTTTAACTTCCGTGATGTTTGCTGGAAGGACCACTCAGCAACCCAGCCACACTCCAGGAGGTTCCTCCAGTGTATGGATGATAACTTCCTCCTGCAAATGGTGGATGAGCCGACCAGGAGAGGAGCGCTGCTGGATCTCATCCTCACTAACAAGGAGGATCTGGTTGAAGCAGTAAGGGTTGAGGGCTGCCTTGGTTGCAGCGACCACGAGATGGTGGAATTCAGGATCTTGTGTGGTAGGACTAGTAGAATACCAAGTAGAATTGCAACCCTGGACTTTAGCAGGGCAAACTTTGGCCTTTTCAAGCAATTGCTAGGGGAAATCCCATGGGCAGGGCTGCTTGAAGGTAAAGGGGCCCAAGATAGTTGGTTGACATTCAAGGACTGCTTTTTCCGAGCTCAAGATCAGAGCATCCCGACACGTAGGAAGTCAAGGAAGAGGGTCAGGAGACCTGCGTGGCTAAACAGGGAATTGCTGGGTATGCTCAAGTGGAAGAGGAGAGTTTACAGGTCATGGAAGGAGGGGCTGACCACTTGGGAGGAATATAAGGCTGCTGCTAGAGGATGGAGGAAGGCAGCTAGGATGACTAAGGCCTCCTCAGAATTAAATCTGGCAAGAGGGGTCAAGGACAGCAAAAAGAGCTTTTTCAAATACATGGCAGATAAAACTAACACCAGAGGCAATGTAGGCCCACTGATGAACGGGATGGGTGCCCTGGTGACAGAAGATACAGAGATGGCAGAGTTACTGAATGCCGTCTTTGTCTCTGTCTACTCTGCCGGAGGCAGTCCTGAACAGTCCTTTACCCCTGAGACCTCAGATGAAGTCAGGTCAACAGAGCGGTTTGCCTTAGTTGATGAGGAATGGGTTAGAGACCAGCTGAGCAATCTGGACATCCATAAATCCATGGGTCCAGATGGGATGCACCCGCGGGTGCTGAGGGAACTGGCGGAAGTCATTGCTAGACCACTCTCCATCATCTTTACCAAGTCTTGGGAAACGGGAGAGGTGCCTGAGGACTGGAGGAAAGCAAATGTCACTCCAGTCTTCAAAAAGGGCAAGAAGGAGGACCCGGGTAACTATAGACCAGTCAGCCTCACCTCCATCCCTGGGAAAGTGATGGAACACCTTATCCTTGGTGACATCTTAAGGCATATCAAGGATAAGAGGGTTATGAGGGGCAGTCAACATGGCTTCACCAAGGGGAAGTCATGTTTGACCAATCTCATAGCATTTTATGAGGAAATAACACGGTGGATGGATGATGGCAGAGCGGTGGATGTGGTCTACCTTGACTTCAGCAAAGCATTTGACACAGTCTCCCACAGCATCCTTACGGCTAAATTGAGGAAGTGTGGTCTGGATGATCAGGTAGTGAGGTTGGACTGTGAACTGGCTGAAAGAGAGAAGCCAGAGAGTTGTAGTCTATGGGGCGGAGTCTAGTTGGAGGCCTGTATCTAGTGGAGTGCCTCAAGGGTCAGTACTGGGACCGGTATTATTTAATATATTCATCAACGATTTAGATGAGGGAATTGAGTGTCATCAGCAAACTTGCTGATAGTACACTAAGCTGGGAGGAGTGGCTGACACGCCAGAAGGCTGTGCTGCCATCCAGTGAGACCTGGACATGCTGGAGAGCTAGGCAGGGAATAACTTGATAAAATATAACAAGGGAAAGTGTAGAGTCCTGCATGTGGGCAGGAACAACCCCAGGTTCCAGTATAGGTTGGGGAACGACCTGTTAGAGAGCAGTGTAGGGGAGAGGGACCTGGGGGTCCTAGTGGATGACAGGATGACCATGAGCCAACCTGTGCCCTTATGGCCAAGGCAGCCAATGGCATCCTGGGGTGTGTTAAAAGGGGGGTGGTTAGTAGGTCTAGAGAGGTCCTCCTTCCCCTCTACTCTGCCCTGGTGAGACCGCATCTGGAATATTGTGTCCAGTTCTGGGTCCCTCAGCTCAAGAAGGACAGGGAGCTGCTGGAGAGAGTCCAGCGAAGGGCAACAAAGATGATTAAGGGAGTGGAGCATCTCCCTTATGAGGAAAGACTGAGGGAGCTGGGTCTCTATAGTTTGGAGGAGACTGAGGGGTGACCTTATTAGTGTCTATAAACATATAAAGGGGGAGTGTCACGAGGATGGAGCCAGGCTCTACTCAGGGGCAAACAATGATAGGACAAGTGGTAATGGGTACAAGCTGGAACACAAGAGGTTCCACTTAAACTTGAGAAGAAACTTCTTCCCAGTGAAGGTGACAGAACACTGGAACAGGCTGCCCAGGGAGGTTGTGGAGTCTCCTTCTCTGGAGACATTCAAAACCCGCCTGGACACATTCCTGTGTAACGTTATCTAGGTGTTCCTGCTCTGGCAGGGGGATTGGACTAGATGATCTTTTGAGGTCTCTTCCAATCTCTAGCATACTGTGATAGACTGTCTTCCTGAAGAGTTCTACCAAATACATTCTGTTCTGCCACTTACTAAGGCTGTCCCTCATAATTCCAAATTCATTACAAGTCTTACTCCAAATAAAGCCATTACAAAAAGCTTGTGGTTATTTTGCTGTTGTTGTCTCCCACCTTGTTCTTTCCCTTCCTCCTGTCTAGCCGGACGTGTATCCAGGAAACTGCTGGGCTTTTAAAGGATCACAGGGGCATCTTGTCATCAGACTTTCAGTGAGGATCTATCCAACTGCCTTTACACTGGAACACATACCAAAGACCCTTTCACCAACAGGAACTATCACCAGTGCTCCTAGGAAATTTTTAGTATATGTAAGTGTGCCTCTGAGCTTCAGGTGATGTTTGTGTGCATAAAGAATATCTGTTGCTTATCTTGGAAAGTAATGACTTGAGGGAGGGCAGCTAAGGAGATAAACTGTTCCAGTCACTGCTCTTCAAATGGCTTCTAATCTTTAATGAGCCTGAAATCAGATACAGAAAATGTTACAACTAATTTTATTTTTTCTCTTACCTTCTCCAGTAGTAAACACTTTTGGAGGGAGATGATGGGTTTTAAATTCTTTAATACATCAGAGAATGTAGTTCTTTCATACAGTTGGATTGTTCTATCCTTCCCCCTCTCCCCTGCAGTTCTGGCTTTTCACCTTATCCATGATGTAAAGAATCCATGATTTTTTAAAATGGATTTTAACTAGCACCACAGTTGCATAGGCATGATTTTAGAGTGAACACCACAGGCTACATCAGAGGATAGTTGTGATAGCTGAGAACTTTTTGTCTAGCTCCTTCAAATGCTTAAACAGCATATGCAAGCATCTGAATCTTCACTTCAGTCCTGTTTGTAAACTTAATGCATCTTTTCTCATTCTGGTTTGTCCTGAGCACTTTCTGTTATACACTGTGATAGTGGGTTTGTCATGGAAATGAAGAGGTTTGACAGTGAAAACATAGAAACATAGCACAGGTATTTGCAGTGCAGGGAATTTAAATGCAGAGCCATGCCTGAACAGGCATTGAGCTACACGGGAAACATTCTGATCCTGGTTTGATCGATTTCTGAGTGCTGTCTGTTGAAACTCAGTTATGTAGACATGCTTCTGGTTTTGGTTAGATAGCAAATTTGATGGAAGCAAAAATCTTGTTGTTACAGGGTCTAGAAGATGAATATCAAGAAAGTGGCACGCTTCTAGGGCATTATGAGTATGATCAAGAAGGGGAACCACTGCAGATGTTTCCAGTGATGGTAAGTCTGGATGACAGGATTTAAAGCTTTGGGAGAAAAAGGCTCCTGTTTGCTATGGTAGTGCACAGTGAGTAGTGAAGGAAGGTGGCCTTGTGTTCTGTTGGACACTGTAGAAACTGAGGCAGGAAGTACCCACCTGCCTGCCTCAAAACCTCTGGTCTAAATACGTGAGAGAAGAAAGCTTTGTGCTGTCTGGACACAAATGGTGTGAAGATGCTGAGCACAGGAAGTGTCGGCTTCATGCTTGTCCTGACTCCCTTCACAAATAAGTGGTTGTAAGGCAGGGAAGGTCCTCTCCAAAGTGGCAGGAAGTTCCCCAGGCATGACCTGGTTAGTAACGACAGTGGGTAGTTGCAGCAATCTTAAGAAAGCAACTTGAGGAGTTGCAGTTGTCACCTGCTTGTACCTAACTCTTGGTTTGTGCATTTGCTGTTTCCTTTCCCAGGAGAACGGTCAAAATGCATTCCAAATAGTGGAACTGAGAGTTCTTTCCAACTGGGGAAATGAAGAGTATACGTGCCTTTACAGATTCCGAGTGCACGGGAATATCGCCCAGTGATCTACACTACAGCTGGGGTTGGGGTTCTTGTATGTTTTGTTCTCTATTTTGTTTTTTTTTTTCACTTGAGCTAGAACCAGAACTCATAAGTTACCATTAAACCCAGGTGTTTTCATGTTATAGGTTATATAAGATTTGAATTCCCCTGTTTAAGTAGAAATTAGGTAGCTGATGTAGGAATATTTTGGATAACACTAACTTATTTTTCAAAGAAAAAAAAAGTAAGATAGGATTTTGTGCAATGTATTTTTGTAAATGCTTTTCAACATGTCCGTTGTTCTTTGCTGCTTCTAAACTGTGACAAGATGCTATCAAAATGTTTAAATAAAGAGTTTTAATTTTTGAAAGTGCATGTACTCTTTGGACAAGAAATAAAGCTGTTTCGCTGTAGTTTTGGTCACTGGATGAACCGAGGCCATGAGGGGTTGTAACACTGAAGGAATGCCCCTGGCTCGTTTCCCCATACAGTGCGGCCTCTTCCTTCTGATGCCCCCTGTAGCGTGTTGGGGCGAGGAGCGGGGTGTCCCCACGGCCTCCCACCCCCTGCTTACCCTGCAGCGTTTCCTTCGGTGTCCCTGGCGCTGCCTGGCCCGCCCTGACCTGAGCGAAGCGAAGCCCGGGCCGGCCGTTGCCGGACGCTTTGCAGGTGCGGGCGGTTTCCACCCGCTGGGGTTGCTCCGTTGTTGTGTCGGCAAGGCGGCGGCAGGACCCGCGGCGGCGCTCAGCGCGTGAAGGGGAAGCTGCGCTCCAGCCCCGAGAGGGGAGCCCGTTAACGACGCGCACCAGATGTACCGGACGCTCCTGTTCCGGTACGGCCCTGCCCCGCGCGGCCTTGCGGAGCCTCCCCACGCACTCGGCCCCGCTGCTGCCCGCCATTGGCCGCCGCTTCTGCCCATCTGCGTGTGCTGCTCTCTCATTGGGTCGTGGGGCCGGGCTGGGGCGGGTACTGCCGTGAGGGGGCGGGTGAGCGTGAAAGGCTTCGAGGTTTTGGGATAGGAGCGGTGCTCCTGTCAGTGCGAAGGCGATGAGCTGCATAGCTAGGAAGAGGGTTTCCTTGTAGGCAAAAAGATGTAATGAGGCAGTGAAACTTGTCTGGAAAGGCACTGAGGCCAGGGAGTAGTCCTGGACAGTCTTGTCTGTCCTCCATCAGATGTGTGTTCAGTGTCAGCAGTTTCCCCGAGACACGTAAACATGGTGGAGGTGATCTCATCTGTGGAATTGTAACTGGGACAGGCAGTGCTTACTCGCTTTAAACAACGCCGGCCTGTAAAACATTGCTCTGTTCTCTCGTGAGCTGTGTGTTAAGCCTGAAATCCTGACTCAGAGCTTCAAAAGTCGTGAATGCAGAGGTACTTGAGGGTGGAGGAGGGCAAGAAGTGGACGAGGAAAGATTACCATAAACCTGTCTCCTGTAGATCTTTTCTCCCTGCCTGCGATCCACGGAGTGGGTGGGAAACTGCGCTTCCTGCCTGACCAGCACCAGTGAGCGAGTCTCCCTCCTGGACTGGTGCTGTCACTGTACAGGCTGCCGGGTTGAACTCTTCTCCAGGGCTGGATGCAGGATTGAAGGTGGGGGTCTCACGAGAGCAGAGTAGAGGGAGAGAATGGTTTCCTTCTACCTGATGCTCCCGCTGCTGGGGATGCAGTCCAGCACTTGGGAGATTTCTGGGCTGCAAGTGCACACTGCCGGCTTGTGCTGGAGCAAGAGAAGGAATGCATTCAAGGGCTTTGCTGTTCTGCAGCCATAACCAGGTAAGTCGTAACTGGTTTTGTGTGTGTGGTTTGGGCCAGGCTGGGGTGTTATTCCAAGATTGTGAGGGGTGAATGGTGAATTCTCAGTGGTAGATGTTTGGGGTGATTGCTTTGTGATCTTTTAGTTTATCTTTGGTTCAGTCTTTCTGCACAAAGAAGGATTATGCCAAACTGGAACATAAAGCAGAAGTGTTTGTCAGCATCCAAACATTAATCATAACCACATTTGGTTTCCTTTCTTGGAGGCTCAGCTTTTGGCTGTGGAGTCATGTCAGTATTGCTGGCTGATAGATGCAGGATTGACTGGATGTATGAGAAGTGGCTCAAGTTCAAAGTCGCTCTTTTTTTTTAAGGAGGCTTTTGGAGGCTCTTAAGGGAGCTTAAAGACACAGTAGCACTGGGACGTAAATGTCACATCTTAAAGATGCATTAGAAGCAGCAGCTCATCCTATTTCTATTAAGTATTTGTGAATCTTATTGCTTCCAGAAAACTTGGCTAATTTGTTCAGCTTAATGGATGCAAATTATCCCAAAAGAGTGGTTTTCATATCCAGAGCGCTAAAATGGTCTAGCCGGGGATCAGGAGAACTTGGACACCCAAAACTACAGCAGTTAATAGCAATTACCTTGTGGAAAGGTAAGAAAAGTCAACCTGGCTGTTCTGTGTTTTGTTTTGAAAGTGTGATATTGTAAAAGATCTGCTTTGGAAATCATCTATGGAAGCTGAGATGGGAATGACTGATTGAGTTCTGCTGTTACCTGATTTTAGCAGTCACATCAGCATAATGTCAGAGGCATTCGATCGGCTGCTGCGTTGCCAGTTAAAAACTTGGTTTATTGATGGAATTTGGTGTTGAAGCAGTCAAGGTCAGCTCCAGGGGAAACTAAACAGAGGTTTCCCTAGCTGGTGATTTCAAAATCTTTCTGTTGGGATTAATCAGTTGAAACAGGTCAGCCTTAACCATAGTTTTCAACTTCTGTAGGTATCTATCCCACAAACCTATTTTGCTGCCATTTAAAGCAAGTGTTGTCTGATGGTACCAACATCCCTCATCTTGACATTCGCTGCATTCCCACTTTTATTACCGGGGAATCATTGCTTGCTTTCTAGTCCCTGTTTTTTATGTTCTCAAATGAGCTTTTACTTGTTAAAGTGTGGCAGCACTTGTTACGTATTCTCCCTAAAGCTGTAATACCTTTCAAAGGCTCCAGAGAAAGTTTTACCAGTGTTGGTTGGGTGGTTTTAGAATTGGATGGCACTCTGGAAAATTGTAACCATGGGAGTCACTTTGCAGTTGGCTCTTCTGCTGGGGTGTGTATTCAGTGTGGGGTTTGTGACAGGAATAAATTAACCCATAGAAAACATTACAGGCTGATGTGAAATGAAGGGGAGTCCCTTGCTGCTTAGTGGATGGTGTTCAAAGGTAGTAGAGTAAAATGATTTGACTCTATATAAAACCTTTCTCAGATTTCTTCTGTGTTAGGCTTTGGTGCACAGCACAGCCCATGCTTTGCTTTCAAAGCAAAAGTCATTGCAAAGAGATCTCTGAAAGCCTGGCTACATGGGGCTTTTAGTTTTCAAGCTTAGTTTTTTTGGGTGCTGCATGACTCAGTTCCTATGGAAGCACTGTAGGACAGTTGTGATGAGAGCTTGGCTCATATTACAGTAATGTTCCCGAGAACTTGGAAATTGCAGAAAACAACATCATAAAGAAAGTTGTGCTCAGAAATACACTGAGCTTCCTGCAGTACTGAGAAGGGATCTCCAGCCCCAGCAGCCATACAGCTGAAATGCTGAGCACTCCGTATTTCTGGTAAGAGTAGCTCCTTTACTTCAGTACTTCCAAACACAGGCTGAACAGTGCAAGGGCTCTTACACTGGATTCATGTAATTTTATGTCGTTGCATTACTTTATTTTCACCTTTTACGGTATGATTGAAACAGTCAACATGGACTTTTCACATCTACACATGTATACTCCTCCCCAATGTCTGCCAGAGAACACTGGCTATACATATGCACTCAGGTGAGAATTCTTCTTGTAGAGGAGCTGCATGTTCATGAACTGAAATGGGGAGCAATACAGAAAATGCTTTATCAAGGGTATTGTTGCGGCATTGCTTGTTGCCTGCTGTGAATGTTTGTGTTTTCAATTGCTTGTACCAGGCACCTAACTCTTGGTTTGTGCATTTGCTGTTTCCTTTCCCAGGAGAACGGTCAAAATGCATTCCAAATAGTGGAACTGAGAGTTCTTTCCAACTGGGGAAATGAAGAGTATATGTGCCTTTACGGATTCTGAGAGCATGGGAATGTTGCCCAGTGATCTCCTGCACTACATCTGTTTTCATATATAAGGCTACACAGTGAAGATCAAAATTCTCTTGTTTATTAGCAATTAGGTAGCAAGCAGAGGAATATTTAGAATAAAACATAAAAACCCCAGATTTTGTGCAATGTATTTTTTAAATGCTTTTCAATGTGGCTGTTCTTTGCTGCTTCTAAACTCTGACAAGATGCTGTCAAGATGTTTAAATAGTTTTAATGGAAGTTTTGGAAGTTCATGTACTCTTTGGACAAGAAATAAAGCTAATTTGCTGTACTTTTGGTCACTGGATGCCGAGGTCATGAGGTGTTTTATACCTCTGTGCCTGGCAAAATCTTGGACCAGATTCTCCTGGGAGGCATGCTAAGGCACATGAAAAACAACAAGGTGCTTGGTGACAGCCAGCATGGCTTCACTAAGGGGAAATCCTGCCTGACCAATTTGGTGGCCTTCTATGATGGGGCTACGGAACTGATGGACAGGGGTAGAGCAGTTGATGTCATCTACCTGGACTTGTGTAAAGCGTTCGACACTGTCCCACACGACATCCTTGTCTCTAAATTGGAGAGACATCAGTTTGATGGATGGACCACTCGGTGGATAAAGAACTGGCTGGATGGCCACACACAAAGAGTTGTGGTCAATGGCTCAATGTCCGTCTGGACACCAGTAACGAGTGGTGTCCCTCAGGGATCGGTGTTGGGACCGGTCTTGTTCAACATCTTTGTCGCTGACATGGACAGTGGGATTGAGTGTGCCCTCAGCAAGTTTGCCGATGACACCAAGCTGTGTGGTTCGGTTGATAGGCTGGAGGGAAGGAATGCCATCCAGAGGGACCTTGACACGCTTGTGAGGTGGGCTGATGCCAACCTCATGAAGTTTAACCATGCCAAGTGCAAGGTCCTACACCTGGGTCGGAGCAATCCCAGGCACAGCTACAGGTTGGGCAGAGAAGAGATTCAGAGCAGCCCTGCAGAGAAGGACTTGGGGGTGCTGGTTGATGAGAAAATGAACATGAGCCGGCTTCAGTGTGCGCTCGCAGCCCAGAAGGCCAACCGTATCCTGGGCTGCATCAAAAGGAGCGTGACCAGCAGGTCGAAGGAGGTGATCCTGCCCCTCTACTCTGCTCTCATGAGACCTCACCTGGAGTATTGTGTGCAGTTCTGGTGTCCTCAGCATAAAAAGGACATGGAACTGTTGGAACAAGTCCAGAGGAGGCCACGAGGATGATCAGGGACTGGAGCACCTCCTGTATGAAGATAGAATGAGCAAGTTGGGGCTGTTCAGCCTGGAGAAGAGAAGGCTGCGTGGAAACCTCATAGCAGCCTTCCAGTGTCTGAAGGGGGCCTATAGGGATGCTGGAGAGGGATTCTTCATTAGGGAATGTAGTGATAGGACAAGGGGTAAGGGGTTAACTTAAACAGGAAGGTTAGATTGGATATACAGAAGAAGTTCTTTACTGTAAGGGTGGTGAGGCACTGGAATGGGTTGCCCAGGGAGCTTGTGAATGCTCCATCCCCAGGTTGGACAGAGCCTTGGGTGGCATGGTTTAGTGTGAGGTGTCCCTGCCCATGGCAGGGAGGCTGGAACTGGATGATCTTAAGGTCCTTTCCAACCCTAACTATTCTGTGATTCTGTGAAATACGGACTCACTCCTCTAAACAAGATAACAAGGTTTTATTGAGGGACAAAGTCAATAAAGCAAAAGCAACAGCTCTGGGAGCATGACCGTAGCCAGAGGCGCAAGTGATTAGCGTTTGTTACAGGTTTATATACTTTCACTATTACATTAGTTACATGCATATTCATAATTCCCCCATATAGGCAGGGAATATTATAACTAACTCACAGAACTTATTATCATAAGTCCCCTCCTCTTGGCATCTGAGCACTGCTCTCCAGTGATTGTGGACAGGGGTCTTGAGGATGAAGTAAGCAGTCTTCCTCTAGTGAGTAGGGGTCTTCAAGGTGAAGTAAGCCGTCTTCCTCACAGTGTACTTTTCACCTTGGGCACAGCTGGACCCCCCAGCAATCAACCAACCAGCTGTATCTGTAATTCTTCTGATAACTAGTAATGATTTAAAACAGTGTGACCTTCCTGCAAAATTTATTGCAGGATGGGCACACAATGAGTATCCCAAGCTAGCAGATGTTTGGGAGGCTCTGTCTCTAAACTAACTGATAAGTAGAAGGCTGGTGTGAAATAATTCATTCATGTAAATCCTGTTATCTCACCACAGACTTACAACACAAACCTTGTTCTTTAAAGATACCTTAGCAGACCAGTGTGAAACAATTAACTCATGTTTAGTGGGGCCACTACATTCCACGGACTTACAACGTAAGCATTGTTCTCTTTCTAGAGCCTAAATTAAGCTAAAAAGTGCTTTAACTCTTATGTTTTTTCAGGCACTAGCTTTTCTTATATCAAGCCCCCCCCCCCTTTCTTTTACCTTTACAAATTCTTTTGCTATGTGACTCGATTTTGCTGGGGAGTTCTGGCCCTTTTTAACTTGTTGTCTAATCTTGTGTCTTTAGCGAGCTTTGTTTCTGTTACTGTAAACTGGTACAGTTATATCCACATAACGACACCTATGATTAGCGGAAGCCAATACATTTACGTGTTTATCACAGTCCTGTGATTCTATGGAGCGTTCTGGGGCAACGACTGGGGTGTCACCGTGGACTCCCAGCCCCTGGCGCTGCGAGGCACACGCTGAGCAGAGTGAAGCGAAACCCGTGCTGGTCGCTGCCAGACGCTTTGCATGTGAGCGCAGTTTTCAATCGTTGCTCCGTTGTTGCATCAGCGCCGTGCCAACGCCCTTGCCCGTGTCCCTGCGCTCGGGTGCAGCGGTTCGGGTTCCTTGCCCGCCATCTCCCTCCCCGGGTCGCTCCCGGGGGCCGTGGCACTGCGCTCAGCCCCTGGCGCCTGCCGCAGCCCTCGCGGGCCGCCGTCGGAGCGGGCGGAAGCCGGGCAGCGAGGCGGGTACCGGCCCGGGGCTGCGCGCGACTGCGCACGCTCTCTCCCCCCCCCCCCCCCCCCCCCCGCCCCGCCCCTCCTCCGCGGTGATGGCGGCGGCGATGATGGCGGCGGAGCAGGAAGCCGCTAAAGGCGGCGGCAGGAACCGCGGCGGCGTTCAGCGCGTGGAGGGGAAGCTGCGCGCCAGCGTCGAGAAGGGCGACTATTACGAGGCGCACCAGATGTACCGGACGCTCCTGTTCAGGTACGACCCGGCCCGAGCCCGAGCCCGGGCCCGAGCCCTGCCCCGCGCGGCCTTGCGGAGCCTTCCCACGCACTCGGCCCCGCTGCTGCCCGCCATTGGCCGACGCTCCTGCCCATCTGCGTGTGCTGCTCTCTCATTGGGTCGTGGGGGGGCGGGGTGGGGCGGGTACTGCCGTGGGGGGTCGGTGAGCGGGGCCGGCCCAAGCGGGGCCTGGGCTTGGCCTGGGGGAAGCGGGAGCGGGTCGCGGCCCTTCCCACGTTACTTCCCCTCCCCTCCCGCCGCTCTGCCTCGGGCCCCGCCGCCGCTGTGGGGGCCGCTGCTCCCCTGGGTTTGAAGGTGAACTCTGCTGACGCTGCCGGGCCTAACCCCGACCCGTTCGCAGCCCTTGCTCCCGGCCGCCGCCTCCCAGAGCGCAGCGTCCCGTTGGCGTGCAGAGGGCGGGTTGTGCCCTGCTACCTAGAGGGTACACGGGCAGAACGGACGCTCGCCACCGTCCCGATGCGGTTCTTGGCGACCCCACAGCCTGAGTCAGCCCCCCCCCCCCTCCCGGCTCGGCAGGACGTGCGCCGGGTGCCAAATTGTAGTTGATGTATTTGTGTACTTCGCAATGAGTAAGTATAGCAGGCCTGGGTATTTATTCAGAGCCCTTTCTCTCACCGAAACTTAAAATGCAGCTCCTTGATTCCAGGGGCTAAGATTAAGGTATTTCTTCTAGGGGTTTCCTTGGTTGGGCCCAGGCTCTGCTGGGGGAGATGAAGTCGGAAAGCTGCCTGCCGGGTCTTGTTAGCTCACCCAAACCCTCATCTAAGTTAGAATGGGAACAGGCTGGTGGGTATCTACAGAAAAAGAGCAGCCAGTTGTGTGGGGAAGAGTCCTTGGTGCACAGTCTGACTTTTGCTGGCAGTGTGCAGCGGAGAGCCTGCACTACCCTCTGTGACAAGCACCATTAAATTAAAGCAGTTGTGTTCTGCCATAGCCGCCTGATGAGATCAGTGAGGGCACCATCTAGGCCTTAAGACTTAATTTGTATTTGTGAATATATCTAACTTGAAGACAGAGCCTGGCCTATTTTACAGTAAAGGTTATGTGATGGGATGGCAGCAAGGATTGCAGATTACACTTGGTGTGTCACTTCTCATCCAGGCTTCTGCATGTATTCACTTCCATACTTTGTTTAAGCCTCCGCAAATTATTTTGGAATCCAAGATCCCACCTTTTCTATTTTTGATGGAAGCAAAAGGAGGTGCTCCTTTAAATGAAAAGGTGATGTTTTGCATAGCTAGGAAGAGGGTTTCCTTGTAGGCAAAAAGATGTAATGGGGCAGTGAAACTTGTCTGGAAAGGCACTGAGGCCAGGGAGTAGTCCTGGAGAGTCTTGTCTGTCCTCCATCAAATGTGTGTTCAGTGTCAGCAGTTTCCCCGAGACACGTAAACATGGTGGAGGTGATCTCATCTGTGGAATTGTAACTGGGACAGGCTGTGCTTGCTCGCTTTAAACAACGCCGGCCTGTAAAACATTGCTCTGTTCTCTCGTGAGCTGTGTGTTAAGCCTGAAATCCTGACTCAGAGCTTCAAAAGTCGTGAATGCAGAGGTACTTGAGGGTGGAGGAGGGCAAGAAGTGGACGAGGAAAGATTACCATAAACCTGTCTCCTGTAGATCTTTTCTCCCTGCCTGCGATCCACGATCCACGGAGTGGGTGGGAAACTGCGCTTCCTGCCTGACCAGCACCAGTGAGCGAGTCTCCCTCCTGGACTCGTGCTGTCACTGTACAGGCTGCCGGGTTGAACTGTTCTTGTGATTTGGTGATTGAGTCAAACTTCCAAGTTTATCATCCCTGTTACATTGGTTTCTGTTTTCCTGATGGTTGTAGGTATATTTTGTGGTATGAATAATCTCTTACAGTATTTCTCTTGTTCTAAATGCCATTTAGGTCAATCTCATGGATATTTATTTCCATTAAAAACACCTTCAAAAATAAAAGTTCTTTAAAAAAGCCCCCACAAAACAAAAAACCCGCAAAATGCCAAACCTCCCAACTTTAAAAAACGGGGTTTGTATTGTAAAGCTGTTGTCAGCATCTTTTAGTATCTGATGTGATAATTACCAAATTAGAGCTCCCAAATAGCATTGCAAAACCACTGGAAGTAGAATTTGTGGAAGTGGACCAACACTGATATTTGGACCCAAACACCTGGAAGCGAACCCAGATGTGAAGCCAACTATAAACCTGTTGGATCTGCTGATCCGTTTGACCAACATGCAGTGCATTTACTGTGGTGATTGCAAATCTGAATTGTTGAGGATAGTCTTTCCAAAAATCCACCATTGTGCCATCCATTACTATAGTTCTGCTGAGTGTTAAGGACAAAAGGGGTGTGGGGTTTTGGAAGACGATGAGGAGGACTGGAGGACTGCCTCCTCTCTTGCTTGTTCATGGAATCACAAAATGGTTTGAGTTGGAAGGGACCTTAAAGCTCATGTAGTTCAACCCCCTGCCACGGGCAGGGACACCTTCCACTAGACCCAGCTTGCTCCAAGCCTTGTCCGACCTGGCCTTGAGCACTGCCAGGGATGGGGCAGCCACAGCTTCTCTGGGCAACCTGTGCCAGGGTCTCACCACCTTCACAGGGAAGAATTTTTTTCCAAACACCCAGTTTAAAGCTGCCCTTTCTCAACTTAAAGCCATTCCCCCTTGTCTGATCGCTTTATGCCCATGTAGAAAGTCCCTCTCCAGGTTTCTTGTCCCCCCCCTTTAGGTACTGGAAACTGCTCTAAGGTTTTCCCCTGAGCAAGGTTTTCAGGCTGAACAAGCCCAGCTCTCTCAGCCTGCCTTCAGAGCAGAGGTGCTCCAGCCCATGGAGCATCTTTGTGATCCTCTTCTGGACTTGCTCCAACAGCTCCATGTCCTTCTTACGTTGTTGTCCCCAGAGCTGGATGCAGGAGTGCAGGGTGGGGGGATTCTCATGAGAGCAGAATAGAGGGGGAGAATTCCTTCCCTCGACCTGCTGGCCATGCTGCTTGGGGATGCAGCCCAGGACAGGGTTGGTTTCTGGGCTGCAAGAGCACATGGCCAGCTCATGTTGAGCTTCTCAGCCACTGTCTGATCTGATTTTGCCAGTAGGACCTGTCGTGTGATGGGAATCTCACACGCAGCACATGAGTGTTTGGGATCCACTGCTCATTTTCCTTGCACGTTCCCACTGCTCCCTGCTTCACTCCCAGAGCCACCAACCCCTCTCTCTTAGCCTTGGGAATGCTTTTATGTTGGATCTGCAGTACCAGGGACCTTGCTGCTGCAGGAGTGCAAGGCTGCTCTGACTGCTGGGAGCAGAAAGGGGTGGAACAGGCACAGCACAACCAAGTGTCACAGGGAACAAAAGGAAAATTGCAGATACTAAAGCAGTCTGGTAGAACTGATGTCTTTCCTTTTTTGCTATGAGCAAATTGGATGTTGTTATTAACTACTCATAAAACAGACTATTTGAGAAACAGTGAAGAGAAATGGAAATTGGAAACTGTCTGCTGCCACATTTAAACTGCTTTTGATAAAGGCTCTGTCAGGGTGGTCTGAGTTCAGTGCATTGGCATTGTTTTGCTCAGGTGAACTCCTGGGATCATTTCCTTTTCTTTGTTTCAGCCCAAGTCAGGTTTGAAGCTGACAGTTTTCATTCTTACACTCTTTGCTTGTGTTCTGTCAAGTCTGGAGGAGAATTGTAGCTTCCACTTACAGTTACATCATTACTAAAACTAACCTGAGTCTTTATTGGCTTTAATTTTTCGTGACCTTGAACCCTTTAACTGCAAATAATACTAAGCATACACAACTTCTTTAGTGACAGTTTTTATCAAGGCTTTGGTATTGTTTTCAGGTATATGTCACAAGGAAAACATGCAGAAGCAAGAGAACTAATGTATTCAGGGGCTTTGCTGTTCTTCAGCCATAACCAGGTAAGTCATAACTGGTTTTGTGTGTGTGGTTTGGGGCAGGTGGGGGTGTTATTCCAAGATTGTGAGGGGTGAATGGTGAATTCTCAGTGGTAGATGTTTGGGATGATTGCTTTGTAATCTTTTAGTTTTATCTTTGGTTGAGTCTTTGTGCACAAAGAAGGATTATGCCAAACTGGAACATAAAGCATATGAAGTGTGTGTGCATCCAAACAGTAATCGTAACTGCATTTGTTTTGCTTTCCTGCAAGCTTCTCCTTTGATGACATCAAGTCACTATAATTTTGTTACAGGGCAAGGTTGAGACTTGCTACTGTGCCTTAGCTTTAGATGTTGATAAAAGTGTTAAATCTGATCGTGACAAAATTCTAGTTTTCTTCTATGTACCGGTATGTTCATCACTACTCCTGTGTGTCTGTTTTGTAGCAAAACAGCGCTGCTGATCTGTCCATGCTGGTTTTAGAGTCTTTGGAGAAATCGGATGCAAAAGTAGCAGATGACCTTTTAGGTGAGGTGACCTTTGTGCTCAGTTTGATGATGTTTAGATGTGCTTTCACTTCACAGTGACTGTCGTTAACAGTCTTGAAACCCCAGATCCTTGTTGTATGCCCTGCCGCATGGCTAAGGGTTACCTTTATCAAGGGGGGAGAACTCTGTTAGGGAATAATGGATTCCCAGTACCTTTGTGGACATGTTCAGAACAAATGTTACTGTCTCGTGGCATTGTTCTTTCATTAATGCAGCAGTACCATATTGTCTGCACAGCCACTCGTGTCACCAGGGCTTTGGTGGATGGTGATTTCCCACCCTAGCAGTGTAGTAGTGTGCACATTATTTGTGACTCAGCTGCTCACAAGGGCGTTTTTCTTCTTTAACTGTGGGATTTGGTAAGCAGCAATTCAGGGAGGCTTTCTTAAGGGCTGGCTGGCCAGATGACTGCTGCAGCATAGGCGAGCTACTCCTGTTGATGGAGACAGCAGACAGAGGCCATTCTTTGTTTACTTAGATCAGCCCTGACATTTTGTATCTATCCCATCCATGTCTTCTGGTAGTGCTTTTCCAAACTACAGCTCTCACAGCTTCCCTGTGAATGGCAAGCAGTCCCATAACCTGGAGTGTTTTCTACTCCTTGGAACTGCAGGGTCCTCAGGGATATCCTGAAGGACCATGGTCCATCATCCTGAAGGTCCCACATGAAGAGAAGCTGTCCCCAGCTGACTTGTCAATTGACAGTCATGTCAGTATTGCTGGCTGATTGCAGGATTGACTGAATGTATGAGAAGTGGCTAAGGTTCATAGTCTCTCTTTTTAAGGTGGCTTTTGGAGGCTCTTAAGGGAGCTTAAAGACACAGTAGCCCTGGAACTTAAATGTTGCGTCTTAAAGATGCATTAGAGACAGTAGTTCATCCTATTTCTATTAATAGTAAATATTTGTGAACATTATTGTTTCCAGAAAACCTGGCTAAGTTGTTCAGCTTAATGGATCCAAATTCTCCTGAAAGAGTGGCTTTTGTGTCCAGAGCACTAAAATGGTCTAGTGGGGGATCAGGAAAACTTGGACACCCAAAACTGCACCAGTTACTAGCAATTACCCTGTGGAAAGGTAAGAAAAATCAACTGGCTGTTCTGTGTTTTGTTTTGAAAATATTGCAAGTGTGATACTCTTAAGAGATCTACTTTGGAAATCATCTAAGGAAGCTGAGATGGAAATGACTGATTGAGTTCTACTGTTACCTGATTTTTGCAGTAAATTTAGCTTAATGTTGCTAACAGAAAAAATCTAGGGCTCTAGCTCTATGTTAGTGCAAAACCAAAACCACAACTGCTGTAATGCTTTCTGTAAAAAGAAGGCTGATCCTTTAGACATTGAGGTAGTTGAGTTATTTGGAGGAAGATTGCTGGGGAGCAAAGCTGTTTGGTTGTGGGTTTTTTTATATTTGTTTTGTTTTTAAATCCTGGGTAAACATGAAAAAGATTGAAATATATCACCTACCGTCCAAACCAGTCTTTGGATCTGCAATTAAGTACTTTTTGCGATGTTGAGCATCAGGCTTATTTCATGTTGTCTTTGAGCTATGTGGGATTTTATTACTTGGGATGTAAAATAAACCAAAATGCACTAAATAATTATTGTAATTGTGGATGATAGCCAGTTTTAAAAGTCTTGCATAACAGAGGTGAGTGAGAACAGTTGAATAAATGCCATCTTTTTCTGTGGCTTCTTGTGAATTAATAACTGCAGGATGATTGTTTATATTTTTTAGTAGCTATGAAGTGATTATAGCGGTTTAATATAACGATCCTGACTCAGTGGTCAACATTCCAGCTCATTGCCTTTTTGTGTGCCATAGGCAATTCCACAACTGCTCTCATGGGACGTTTAGCTTTATGGCTGCTACCAGCCACAAGGGGAGGATTTTCCTCAGAGCATTTAAGTTAGAGGCTGAGATATGATTAGGGTAAGAAATAGTTGCACTCTGAAAGCAAAACTCCCCCTTTTGCAGCCATATGCTCAACTGTTCTTTTGAAGAGCAAAATGTGTATGTTTTTCTTAGCCTGTAGGTTTTGAGAGTCCATCAGAAAAGGCTCAGATTTTAAACCAAAGCTTTTAAATCCCCAAAATTAGCAGCTATCCAGTTTTGTCATTGTGGTGATTTTTTTATGGTGCTTTGCTTCAAGTGAAGTTCTGACAACTCATTGCCATTTCGTACACCCTTTTTTTCCTGTGTAATTGCTGTTCTATTCAGAATATGAAAGCAATTTTAATTTTAATAGCAAGAGTAGACTAAACTAGAAATAGGAAATGCCTTCATTCTGTGCACTTAGAAGGACACCGAAGATGCTGTTTGAATTCTTGGTGCACACAGTTTAATATGGAGCTTCTTGACTCTTTTCCTCAGCACTGATAATAGCACATGAAGTGTCAACATGCAGTGAGATAAAATATGACTGCAAGCTGATTGTCTCAGTGGTGGCTGTGTTTTGGGTTGGCATTGAATAAACTGTATTTAGTAACATTTGTTCAACAGTATTTAGAATAACATTTATTATCTCCATAAATTGTCTGTTAACTTATAAAGTAAAAAGCCCACTCTCTCTTTTGCAAGTCTTGTTTATATACCATGTGCGTAACTCTTGTCCTTTTACCAGCCATAGTGTACAGATTTGTTTTTATGTCCAGGTATGATGAACTGGTTTCTGAAAAGCATTTTTCTTTTTCCTTTTGTAGAGCAAAACTACAGTGAATCTCGGTATCACTTCTTGCACTCCACAGATGGTGAAGGATGTGCAAATATGCTAGTAGAATACTCCTCATCCAGGGGATATCGCAGTGAGGTCGACATGTTTGTAGCACAGGCAGTACTACAGTAGGTGTTAAACTTCTTACTAACTGTTTTTCAGAGATGAGACTGTGTTTGAGGCCAGTCTAATTTACTCATAACTGTAGGCTAACCCTTTCAAAAGAAGCTGTAAAACTGGCCAGAGCTTCTGAAACTCATTTTGTGTGATAACTACAGGAGAATCATCTCAAAACTGATATGCTGAATTTGTCAGACTGGGGAGAGGGGAAAAAAAACCGGAAACAACTCTAACTCAAACCCAAACAAAAACGTATTAAGGTCGAAACCTGAAATCATATTAATTACCTGAAGAATTAATGTAATGTGTTTGACCCTGAAAGCACAATTCTTAGCTTTGTTAACAACACTTTATATCTAATTAGGGCTTACCTCGATGTTCTTACTAAAACTGGACCTAAGTAGGCTCTATATTTACCCTTTGTGTAGTACTTGTTCTCAGTCTCATTGTCCTAAAAGATAATTTCTCTTGGATCACCCTAGTCTGTGGCTTGTATTTATTTTAGGCAATTATTTTGTAGGAGGTAGGAATTCAAGTTATGATGTGCCTTTGCAGAGCTCATGTACAGTTAAGGTTAACAAAGCCAATTTTACTGTGTTGAATCAGCTGATGGCTTTCTCAGTCAGGAAAAGCAGCTCATGGAGGAGTCTGAGGAGGAGGTGAAGACAGGACTGTGCAGCAGGGAATCAGGAGGAGAGTAGGTGTTGGGGGAGAGGGAGGAGGTGAGAGCATGTCTGTCTCTCTTTTGGCAGCAGTGAGCTGTCATGTCAGATTTGTCCCGTTTTCCATAGCTGGCTGATAAAGACTGCAGCAATTTTGAGAGGTAGAAGATCCTTTATGGAAATCCAGTGTATGCAGGACTCTTACACAATTTTATGAGTCTTTGTTCTGGAGTGGGGGAAATTGTGGGGAGAAGTTACAAGTAAGAAATTATTTTTTCAGTATTTATACAGCACTGTTACTGCATCCTTTACTGGCCTGTATCTCAACCACTGTACTAAATCCTCTTACATAGCAGTTTAATGAAAATAATTGCAGTTCCCTGCTCAGCAGTAAGGCAGAAGAGCCCAATGCCCTTGCACGTGTGAGGGTACAGAATTGGAGTCCAGTCTGAGAGCAGAAATGAGACTGCTCGTGGGATCTTTCCCAGTGCTTGCAGCAGTGTGTCCCAGATAAAGCCTCTTGTTAGGCCTATGGGACTTGCAGAGATCGCCAGTTAAGTGAACTTGACCTGAACAAAGATTTGGGAACAAAGTTTGGGAAATTGATCTATTCACTGGTGACAAATGGCTTGGGAACTCAAAGTGTAGCTTTATTGTGAGACTTTGTGTGTCAAACTTACTAGCGGTCTTGATGCCATGGTATTTTGAGCTAGTGCTAGTAGAATGGCAAGAGTAATTGGACACTGGCAGATACATACTGAAAGGAGATGTTTTCGGGAGGAGATGGGGCCAGGAGGGAGGTCTTTAATCGGGTTTTACCTCAGCACAGTAAACTCTGGACTAGTAAATGTGGTATCATATTTAATTTGAATTACACAGTGGCTAGTTTTTCCACATTTTTATTTAATTGATGCCCTCTTTTAGTAACTGCCTTGTATGCAACCTGCTTAGATCTTGTTTAAAGTAATTCTGTTAATCAGTTCTGCCTCCGAACCTGCTTATTCCACAATGTATTCTAGTAGTGATTTCCCCCTTCCTCGGTTGATAGCCAAGCCATTGCCAAAGATGTGTGTCTCTACCAGTTAGTTTTTGCCATCGGTTTCAGCCTGAGATGGTTTCTGTGCACAAATGAAATGGAGCTTGTTGAGCATTTGGCTCTGCCTTTTAACTTGCTGTGTTCTGTTTCCTTTTGCAGATTTCTCTGCTTAAAAAATAAGACCAGCGCATCAGTTGTTTTTACGACATACACACAGAAACATCCTTCAATAGAAAAGGGTCCTCCCTTTGTTCAGCCACTGCTAAACTTCATCTGGTTTCTGTTACTGGCAGTTGATGGGTACAGTCTGATTTTTCTCATGTTGCTCTTGGTTTCCTTTCAAGTTGTTACTGAGATTACATATTTTGTTGTTTCATTTCTAGAGGAAAACTAACAGTATTTACAGTATTATGTGAACAGTATCAACCTTCACTGAAGAGAGATCCCATGTATAATGAGGTGAGTTACTTATAGCTGTAAAGAAGGTCTCGCCTCGGACTTAGTTAAGTAACAGCTGTTTGTGTCTTGTAGGTAGGATTCAGTGATCTAGCTTGTGTGGCGTGACTGCTGCCCATAGTATTTTAAGCTGTAAACAAAGTAGCTGACATTGTTCTTCATCTTGTGTCGTTTCAGTACCTAGATAGAATAGGACAGCTTTTCTTTGGTGTTCCACCCAAGCAGACATCATCCTACGGAGGGTTACTAGGTAAGGTTATACTGACAGTTGTTTATGGATACCACCAGGCTTTTCTTTATCTTTGAGAAGGAGAGAAGCATGTAAAAGACTCTCATGTTTAATTTTTGACATTATGGTACAAATTCCAAATGCAGAGGAAAATCTCATTTGTGTTAAAGCTTAATTTCCTCAGACTTAAGTGGCTCATTTTTCTTAAGTTGAATCTGGGACTTTGGTAGAGATCTAACCAGTGCTGATGTGAAAAGAATGTTCTCAGAGTAGAAGTTCTGAAATTTATACTGCCCCTTCTACAAGAAATGAACAGGAAATGAGGGCTGAATTTCTCTTGATCTTGAATAAAATATGAGCAAATTGAACTGGATTACTTCTGTAAAATCAAACGTTTTTCCTTGAGAACTAAGCTTCTCTGTTTGTAAACTGACTTGAGGCTTTACCTGTAAATGCCAGTTCACTGATACCCAAAGTTTGATGAAAAACATCATCATAGATCCCATAAGTAAATAGTGGCGTTTCAGCAATTCAAGCATTTTTAAATTTGATAAAACAGGGAGAACTCATAAATGTCTCCGACTTTCAAACAAGTTCTTTATAGCGTAATGCAGACCATTGCTGCTTTCTGAGAGTTTTACTACTGGAGGTGTGACTTCCCTCATTTGGTTGTATTTCTTTTTCCTCCTGTCGGGGTGTAGCTATAGTAAGTAAGTATGAGAATTCGGTGTTCTTTTCCAGTGTACTCTTAGAGAAGGATCAGTATCAAAATACAGCTTCCCAAATCAATAAATTCTTAATGGAAACCAGTGTAGGAATACTAATGTCTTGCTGAGATGCCTTTATTTCAAAATCCCCCCTTCTTTTTCAATTTATTATTGCAGTCTGCACCCTAGCAGGACGGAAGGAAAACAGTTAAAAAGATTTTGAGATGAGAATGCAAAACTAGCAAATTTTACTGTCCTGCATTTTATTCTAGGAAATCTTTTAAACAGTCTGATGGGAACTGGAGAAGATGATGACACAGAAGATGGTCAGGAAGATAGCAGTCCGATTGAGCTCGACTGAATGATGTTGTCATTGGGTGCCGTGTCACTCTGATGATTCGATGACTCCAAAGACAGTTTTGGAATTTGAATCCTGCAGTTGTTTCTTGGCACCTAAAAGGGCTCCTTTGGTCTTCTTTTAGAAATGGTTGCTGAAATGTTTATAATGTTTGGTCTATATTATTTATGTAAAAAAAGAAAAAAAAAGAAAACAACAAAAAGTAGCCAAGTGAACCAATTGGAGCAATTGTTAGCAGGTTTCTGGTAACAGCAGCTGGTGACTGATTAAAATATAGTCTTCTATGGTTTCTGATGCAGTATTCCCTTTTGCACAGTAATTCAATAAAGCATAAATATGGGTCTTGTATTTCATGGCCTATCCACTACCGTCTTTGTTACGAGAAAGCCTCCTTGACTTCTGTCATCTCCAAGGATGATCTCAAAAGGCAAGGTGACCAACTGAGTAATTTATGTGTGAGGCTGGTGCCAAAAGTACTGTGAGATGAGCCAAGGAGCGTAATTTGAGATGCACGACCAAGAGACATTGATACCAAGAACTCACGCCCACTGCTGTGAGTAACATGCACGCCGTTCATACTGCCTTTCATTCTGGCTGACCCCATGTGTGTATTTACCTGAAAAGCACAAGATTGAATTGCCCTTCAGTAAAAACTGATCAGCTGAATGTAGGTAATTGGCTTCCATGAGGATCTCTTTTTGCCTAGGTACAAAAATTTGGCATCTAGATGCCACCTCTGGCTCATGGCTCCTTTGGAACAGATTCTTTCTCAGCCTAAATTCACAACCATATGTAAAGGTGACAGCACTGTAGTGAATGAATTAATTGATTTGTCACGAGCAACGTATGTGTTTGAACTGCAGCTGTATGTTAAGAAAAGGGATACTGCAGAGCCTTTGGTTCTTTATGATATATTTATTTTTCTTGGGTGATTCATTCATTTAACACTTTCTGTAAGAAAAGGATAGATCAATAAATAATGGAGTAATTTCAGCCCCAGTGGTAGGCATAGCCATTCTACATCTTTTCCTCTTTAATGCAGCACAGCAGATGGCAGTGGTACCATGAACAGATGAAATGGTGGGGAAACGCTTTATTTTTTCATGATGAAAATAAAAAAGCTTAGATTAATAAACAGCAATCATGCATGGGGGAGGGATTAATACAAATCTATTGACTGTATGAAAAAGAAAAGGCATTGAAAGGAAGACTTTGTGTTAATTGTGAAGTCTCAAATAAACACTTTATACCAGGATGGGCGATATTGCTGCTTTCTAAGCGTTTTTGAGATGTTACTTTTCTTGCTGTTTTTTCCCCTCTACATGTAACTGTGGGTTGAGACCTTAGTGTTGCATCTTTACCTCTGTGCAGTAAAGGCATTGCTTTAGTTTTAGTTGGGTGTTGTAATGTCTAGAGCCGACGTGGATTGCTTTGATTTGCAGCAAGCGCAGGAAAGAACCCCTACTTGGGATGGTGCTATAGCCATTTAATAGTGTCCTTCAACAACAGCCCCCTCCTGTGTCCTGCAGATTCAGCTTGAGGTGAGTTCAGTGTTCATCACCTTGGCTCTGCCAGCAACACCCTGATTTGAACCTTTTGTGCACCCAGCCCAAACCACAGCACCACAGCACACTGTGCATCTGCTGCTGGGCGCGGGCTGTACCTGCAGTGTGCCCAGAGGCAGGTTCTAGGGACAAAATACAGGTGCAGTAATTACAGTGGTGTGTACAGAACATACATGTGTGTTGAAAATATGTATTAAAATATATATACACACACACATGTAAAATGTATATATACAAACATATAAACAGTCTTTTGGATATAGAATAATTTATAATTAAATAATGGCATGGCATAGAACTTATTAATAATTATTAATTATGTACACACACAATCTTTACAGCTAGCTAGAAACTCAACTAGCCCAGCCTGTCCCCTCCCTGCTCCTGACAGGCCTGGGGTTTTAAGTAACTGTCAGACTGTGACTTTTAATACAAATTAAATATATATGTATAGTTACGCATACACAAATGCAGGTGGATATATGTATGTTTATATGCAATATATTTCTCTTTATAATTAAGTCATATATTTTATACCTATTTGAAAAGCATACACATGTATATAATATATAAACACTTCCTGCAGTTATAAACATGTCTACACATACAGATGTATGTATAAAATACATTTAGCTTATACGTTCGTAAATCACATCTAATGATGGCTACGTATATACATGCACATGTGCATATGAACTATATTCAGCTCATATACATAAAAGTGTATTATACATTATGCTATCTCTACTATCCACAGTTTAGTTGCTAAACTAATTCTGTATTCCTAATTCAGCAACTAATTCTGTATCCCTAAGAATATGGAAATAAATTTATTTCTATATTCCTATTATCCTATTTAGTTATTCTACTGCTATTTATTAACTATTCATCTCTATATTCCTAATATATATCTTTTGTGCATGTGTGTGCATAAATACTATCAATATTATATATAAAACATATACAATATACACTCCATATTACACACACATACACAAATACGTATAACACGCTATATACATAAATTGTGTAATTTACATGAAGTATATTTACCTGGTATAAACAGACACACGTGTGATGCAGCAGCTCCTCCTGGGGGATGAGGCAGCTTTGTGGGTGTCCCATGTCCCCAGTGTGCTGCCAGCACCATCACCTACTTGTATTTTAAGCCCACCTCCCTCCCCCTGCCCCAGCACCACAAGGCTACAGCTCTGACATAATAATTTATTGGTTCAAATGACATTTAGTACCACAGGTGTCTTACCAGTGACAGAACGAATGCATACAGCCGATGAGATGCTCTCATTTACACACACCAACCTAAGGAACGCGTGGGACAGGTCCGTATCTGGGGCTGGTACTTTTCATTTGGGGGTAAAAATCCAGCACATGGTGTGCAGGTCCCAGCCCGCCCGCCCTGACCACAGGAATTACAGTGCTCAACACCGCGCTGAAACGTCACTTCAAAGCAGCTTATATTGGGTTGTTTTTTGGCAGGGAAACTGACAAAATGAACAAAAATTGACAACAACAACAAAAAAAGAGAAAAGTAAGTGAGGGAATTACTGAAAGAAAAAGTGCCATCACCAGCCTGGAGTAGCAGCGTGCTGTGGGCTGGAGGGACTGGCCTGGGACAGACTGTCAGCAAAACTGCACCTACAGCTCAGCACCTCCCACTCCCCATGGTGTGAATCCCCCAGCCATGGAATGGGGATGGCACGGGGAGCAGAGCATGGGCCCTAACCCAAGAAGCTTTTCTTCCCTGGCATCATCCTGTGGCTTGGTGTCCCCCTTGCAGGGCTGGAGACAGCACTGCTCTGTCCACACTGGGCACCACTCCTCCTTCATTAAGCAGGTGACAAGGACAATGATGCCAATTTCCTCTATTTCTAAATCCTGTTTGACCCTGAGCCTGGGTCCAGCATCACCACCGCTCCCCAGGTGAGGTAATTTACTTATCATTTACCCTGATGCCATCAGGAGGTTCAGCCATTTTGCACATCACCACTCTGGGTGTTTCCAGGTTGCTGCTTCACATCCCATGAGGATGCCCCTGTTCCTCCCCTACAAAGGAGGCTGGTGAGAGCTGGGGCTGTGGGCATGCTCAGCTCCAGCCCCCAGGAACCAGCTCAAGGGGAAAAGACCCATGTCCCCCCAGATGTGCCACCAACAGTCTTTGCTGTCCCGCTGAAGCTGGTGGGACACCCCCTTCAGCAGGTGGGGGGTGCTGGGGTCACAGGACTACTTGTCCCAGCAGCGCATCCCATGGAGCAGCCACAGAGCTGAATTTTGGGTTGGATCTGCATCCGACATTTCACTGCCACCCTTCTTGGTTTCCGACATGATCAAGTGAATGATGAGGGGAAAGGGAAGTAGTAGTATTATTATTATTACTGTTATTATTATTCATTATTTTTAACATTTGAAATAAAACCACGTTGTGTTGTAAACAGAAGCTCACTCCTCAGGTCTGCCCAGCCAGTCCCAGCTAAGGTTTATGTTTGAAATGGGCTTCCACTGAAAGAAAAGAAAACAGAGAAAATAAAGTTAAAAGCAGGACCAATGCTGGCAGGTGGCCATAGCACAATTGCAAGCCCTCCCTGTGGATGGCCCTTGTCTTGCTGATCCTCCTTGGCTTCAATTATCCTTGTAACTGGGTGACTGATCAGCCATATAGCACCATGGCCATCATGTCTGAAGGGATGAAGGAGGATAGGATACCATCCTCCTCCTCCCAGAACTCCTGTGGTTGGGCAGACTTTGCATCCTCCCCTGGTGAGGAAGGGCTGCCCTGCTCGCACCGCAGAGGAGGGAGCAATGCCGCTGTATCCCCGATCCCCCTCCATTCCTCCCATCCTCTAACACATGGGGAATAAAGGGGGGGTCAAGGCTGATTTCAGCCCTGCCAGCAAACACACCTGCGTATTCCTGAGGCAGCATCGGCCGGCTTATAACTTTCTGAAAGGTTGTAATCCACTCCAGCTGGTCATCCTCTGTCTCGCAGGCAAAGAGGAATTTGCGATCCGGGGTGACAATGGTTATCCCGTGCTGCCAGTGGTTTCCCTGCGTGGATGGTGGGAGCCCTTCCAGGACCTTGTAGCTGTTTTCCTTGCTCCCAATAAAAACTTCCCCTCTAGCAAAGGCATCCTAGGATACAGCAGAGCAGTCAGGCAGGCTTAATGGGGAAGGGGAGCTCTGCTTCTCAAGCACCCTGCACCATCTAGAAGCTCCATCAGCGAAGTGCAGCAGCCAAACACTGAAAGCACCAGCCACCCCACAAAGCTCTGCTCCAGCTCCTCCCAGGGCACTCACAATGCAGGACCAGCACCCGGGATCCAAAATCCAGAAAAATCTGCAGCTGGTGCACAGGGTTTCCAAAGTGGTTTTGGTGAATATCTGTGCACAGAGCTACTGCATGTTGATACCAGGCAGATCCACGTAGCAATGATGGCTCAGTGCCTGAGCTTCACTGCAGATTGGTATCATTTATTATTATTGCCAATTCCCAGCCCAGGAACCTTCATCTTACCAGGGGATCTTTGAAATACATGAGCCGTCGGTCATCCATGGTGAACCATCGCTTCTTGAATCCCTCTGTTTGCTGAAGGGTCAAAAAATGCCAATTACATACCAAAGCAGCGCAGCTCCTCTCTTACCAGGAGCATCAATGTACTTGGAACCCAATGGGCTGGGAAAGTTGAGAACAGGCAGCTTCTGGGCTACCATGAGCCACCACAAGCCACTTGGCCAGCTATAGCAGGTGGGGCTGCAGGAACAGGCAGTGAAAGGGAAGATGGGGATGGTGTGGTTGGTTTGTGAAGTGGGTTTGGGTTTTGTAAATGTTTGCTCCCAAGTGTTATTAACACATTCATGGCATTAAGGCTTCGCCTCTCCAACAAGGGTGTCTTTGTCCCACCAGAGCACCCTTCTCAGCCCCATAAAGAGCAGGATTCATGCTTAGAGGGGCTGCAGAAATGTTTTATACCCTACCTTTGGCCCCGTTTTCTCCATGTAGCCTTCCTTCAGGTAGTTTCTAGAAAGCTTTGGCACCAGCTGGAGGCAGACGAAGAGGAGAGAAAAGAGAGCAGTGTCAGATAGAGGAAGCTGAGGGTCCCTGCGTGGACAGGGGGTCACTGAAAGGAAAGCCCCCACCAAGCTCACGCATCAGCTCTGGCTGAACACTTCAGTCCCACCCCTCCAAAGTGCTCAGAAGAGAGGGGTGCAGAAACACGACGCATCTTGGAGCACTTGTCCAGCAGCCTCCAGAAGAAGCCCCCAGACCAAATCCCACTTCATGGGTCAGCTCTGGTGATACATCTCCTCCAGCAGATGCAGTGGATGCTCCTCACACAAGCCCTGAAGTATAATTTCCCTGTAAAACCCCATTAACACACACTGCCTGTGCATGCCCCATTCCTGCAGATACTGCTGACAACAGCTACCAGCACCAGGGATATTTTTAACGCTGCTTAGTGAAGACAAGGCAGTAGCTGCGAGATCTTAGCAGATGCCTCTAAAAGCCTCTTGAAAGATGATGAGTCTCACCAAAAACAGGGCCGATGAACCTGGGCACGTGCCTCCCCGCCCCTGCTCCTGCCTTTTATTTAAACAGGTTGAGCAGGTGTGTGCTTGTAAGGCAAAGACACCCCAAAATACACCCATCCAAAGAACACAAAGCTGTTCCGCAGCAGCTGGGAGCATCTTTGTATTGGACACTTCATTATAGGCAGTGAAGGGCTCTGCAGCATCCATAGCCCTTATGTGTGGCTTCTGGGACAGGGATGAGGACATTTTGCTAAGCATGGCGCTCATCACCCTCAGCTCAGAGAGGTTTCCCACCCTGCAGATGGGTCCTCAAAGCATCCATCAGAGACCCTCGCCCCCTAGGAGCTGCAGAGGCAGCCTGGGCATCCTTAGGGTGGTGTGAGCAATTTATATCTCTCTACTGCATTTAACCAGGCTCCTGTTTAAATTTAATGCCTTTTCATCTCTCTGACAGGGTAAAGGACTCATAAATCAAATGCTAATGATGGCAACACCCCGGCTGGAGCTACCTCATGTACATAACGCAGTCTTCACAGAGGTCTCCCCAAGCTGAATGCTGTGAAGGGATGTTCAGTATTCCAAAGTCAAAACTTGAACGCTGCTAAACATTACAGTCCTCTGCTTACTCCAAAGAGTAACCGATGAGAAGGGGATAAGTAAAAACATCAGTAACCTATCTGCCACCGAAACTGCCAGGGGGGTGAGCATATGAACACTCACCAACTCTATTATGGTCCGAGGGATTTTGGGGGGCAATTTGATTCAGATGTGCCAGCCAATTTTAGGAGAAGGAGAGAATATGGAGACGGGTAGAAATGATTAAGGAAAGTATACAACTATTCCTGGTTAGCTCTAGAGTAATCAGCAACAACCAGTGACATTACACACCAATGGGAGTGCAACTGCAACCCAGAACACTTACTCTCAGCTTGCATTAATAATGCCTCTAGTATTATATTAGCAAAAGGTAATGCAATTAGCAGTTCCAGCTCCCGGAAAATACAAGACAGAGATATAAGACAGGCTGCACTGACCTGCACACAACAACTCATCCCGGAGACCTGGGTGCAGCACTGGCATTCTTTTGCCTTCATCTTTTCTACCCTGCAGCCTTTGTTTCAGCTTTTAATATTACAGCAACAACTTTCGAGAAAGATGCTCATGGCCTCTGCACGTGTGACAGCGCTGGAGTTACTCATAAGCACGACTCACATCCTGAGGGTTGAGCACGTGTGCATGCACATGCACATGGTTTCCAAGGCTGGATGGATGTTCTAACAGGTGCTGCACGTGGGCTCAACATCCCACTGCAAGAATTTCAACCCAGTAATTGTAAAACCCTCCGAAGGATATAGTATGCCCCGGGCTTTCCAGCTGGCTTACAAAATGCTAAAAAAGAGCAAGGGGAAAAAACCCAACAACCACCAAACTGCAGGAAAACTCACATCAACGTCACTGGCTCCAGGGAATGCCACTTGTAAGTAATGAAACCGTGCTGCGCGGATGGCATTGAACCAGTCCACTATTTCCTAATAATGAAAGAAAAGCACAGTGAGTAACGTACTTTGCACACAAAATAACACGGTCCTGCTGTGTTTCATCTCTTCCATCACTTTGTCCCAGGTGACAGAGTGCAGTTTGGCAGCAGTCCTAAAAAGAACAGAATACAGACATAAAAGGGAGCAGCAAACGGGGGAAGGATGGGGAGCATCCAGCTGCTGCCCCAGGCTGCGGAACAGGACATGCGCGGAGCTCTGCAGCGAGCACCAGGGGGCTTTCTGCAGAGGGAAGGATTTGAGCACATCTCTGAACTGTTAAAACCAGCAACAAATCAGCATTTGAGATAGGAAGCTTGATCCTATAAACACTACTCAGCTCACGCTGGCAGTGCAAAGGCAGCCTGCCACCTCTGCAGCCTGCCGCCAACCGGTCAGCAGCCACAAGCACAGAACGCCTGAATCCACTGCAATTTTTGCAACATACTCCCATCTTTTGCTAAGAGTGGCTAAATCTCTCTTCGTCTTTGTACTCCAGTCTATCAGTCATATCTGTGATTCCTCGAGGGACAAACACAGCAATAATGAAGTCCCAGCTCACTTCCCAATTCTTCTTCCTTCCCTTGGCAACAATCTCTCCATCTTTTGCTTTCTGTTGCTGGTTAGTTGGTTTTGGTTTTCCCCTACAAAACAGTTGTTTTATGATTTCTTTGCCTTAAAACTCAATGATTCCTTTGTTTCTGGTGAGACCCTCAGAGCTTGTGCCACACCGGGTGCCTTTTTGAAGGCTTCACTGAGAAATGCCACATTAATTCGAAGTGATCCGCACAGGGAGCTGTCAGACACTGCCTTGCAGTCTAAAGGTATGGGCAGAAGAAAGGCACACTGGAAGGAAGATGTACCGGCTGCCCGCACCAGGATGCTGAGCTGCAGGGAGAAGGGATGCTGAACCTCTGCCTGCCACACCACACATCAGGGACAAGTTCAGTGGACCAGGCTTCATCCTCAAATAAACAGCCAACCCTCTCAGCTGAGGTCGCCGCAGCATAAGAAAGACCCTATCAAACTAGAAGTCAGCCTTCAGGATCTTTAAAAAGATTTAAACTTTTTCATGCTTTAAAAGGTATTTGGGGTGGGCAAGGGGAAGGCTCTTCCGTGTGATTTTGGAATGGGGGGGGACCTCAAAAATGGTCTAACATGACAAATAGCCACCCCCTGGAAGTTCAAAAGCTTTGGTTTGTTAATCTACTTCAAGAGGAAGGAAGAAAACATAATAGGATATAGGGAAACAATGTTTTTGAAAACTCTAACCTACTTGTCTGAGGTTTTACTTACTTATCACTTGCTTTCCTACCCTAAGCAGCTAAGCAGACCCCAGAGAGCTGCACAGAGAGTCAGCAAGAGTCAGGCTCCTGACGTAAATGATGATCAAACCAGGCTGGAGGTAATGAGCAATATTAAGGTGTTGATATTTCATACAGTAACCAACTGGATGGATATGGATATATTTGTGTAACTATGAAAACTATATATATATATATATATATATATATATATATATGCTGGTCTCCTCCTTGATTGTGATGTGAGGTAGGCTTTCATCCTGCAGAAAAGCAGAAGCTGAAACCCTCACTGGCTTCCAGTAGATGACTGCTTCTCAGAATACTGATCATCCACTGCTGGAGGAAGCAACACCACCACCTTTCTTTACACAACCCTATACCTGGGTATGCAAAGCCAGAGGGCTCAGTTGCTAAACTTCTCCTGCCTGTATACTTACGAACAATGCCACAGATGGAGTGAGGAGATCATATCTGGTGTATTAAACCGATGTTGAACTGCTCAGTGTTTTCAGATGGGAAGGTGGTGTCTCATCAGCTCATTAGTGGAGATTCCTTTCTCCAAGTTATGCCCCACAGCAAGCAGAGAAAATGAACTCCTGCCCTGCACCTTTGCAAATGGCTTTTCTAGGCTCTCAGCTTCCTTCTGCTCTGCTTGCAATGCCACCACAGACACCCCCCTCCACGTGCCACCTTGGTGCCTTTCCATCCTGTACCAGAGCCACCCACATTGCCATGGTAGTCTCAGACTGACAACCCCGGATAAAAATGCAACTACTTCTCACTGCACCTCCAGTTCATCCAACCCTGGAGCTCAAGCACTGGAGCCTGCTTGCTGCTGCTCCTCACTCCGTCATGCCCCCTCCTCCCATCCTGGAAGCTCCTGGTGTGGCTCAGGAAAGGAAGAGCACTGGGGAAAAGCATTTTGCTAATTTATCCAGAGAACATCCAAAGATCTTGGTTCGCACCCTAAAGGCTGGCCTTTCCTGGAGACAGCCCATCTTCGAGCATCCCATCGGTGATGGGATGGCAGCAGCTCACGGCAGCTCCCTGAGCTGCTCCAGCCATGACTGCTAGAGGTCCTGCAGAGGGAGCTTCAGCCCTGGATAGGAGCTCGGAGCACGGAAACCCACTTCTGCAGCTTTCCTGCCTCCCACATCCAGATGCAGATCTGGGTGCTGCTAAAGGGTGGCTTCAGCCTCGTGCCCACAGGAGGGACAGCCCCAGCAAGAAGCACCAGTTCAGCGGGTGCCTCAGCTTCACCCTGCCTGGCTCTGGTGGTGGGTAAGTGCTAACAAGGGACCACAACAGCATCCTTTAAAATGGTCGGAGCCCATGACACATCTTCCTGCTGGAACAGCTCTCCAGGACCTGCAAACAGACGGAGCAAGACCCTGCGGTGCTGCAGAGTGTGAGAGGCCAGCCAGGCTGACGATCTATTATGCGTCTTATATGCATATATGCATGCACACACACGCGTATTACATGCACATTTATCTACATGTACAAAACCATTCCATGCAACTAATTAACACATCCTGATGCACTAACTGCTTCCTGCCAGGAGCACCTGAACTACACAGGAGCCACATTCAGCCTGTGAGCACAACAGGCAGCATCTGGCTCCACAGCACCCGGAGGAGCCTCAGCAGCAACACAGGTGAGATCAGCTTTGCTCATCCACAAATGAAGAGTGTTCTGGTGGCATTACTGACCTATACAGGCTGGAGAGCAGCGACGGCTTTGAGCACATACTGCTTATCCCCAGCAGGGCTGTCTGGCTTGCTGCGCCTGGGTGAGCAGCTGGGAACAGGCTGTGCACTGAGACAATCCCGCAAATCCCTGCCCTGCAGTCTAGGAGGGATTGTCCCCACAAAGCCTCTTTGACAGGCAGGGTGCTGAAGGGGATGTACCAAAAAGGCTGGAGGCACCATGACAGCCAGAGGAAAGTAGGTGCGATGCGAACACGACAGCTTTAGGCGCTGATTTTGTGGACACTCCAGGGCCGATGGATGGTATTTTATGAGAACTCCCAAATATTCAGCAGAGGGAAGAAAGAGCTGAAAATTAAGGCTGTGAGATGGCATCTACTGCAAACGCCTTCAGGAGGGCTGGGACCTCAGCATCAACCCCCAGGACCACAACCCAACCCTCCTTGTTACCTCCCTGCTCTCACCTTGCCATCTTCATGATAGACGAAGATGTTCCTTGTGCTATTGTCCTTCAAGTAAGTGATCTGCAGTCCGTGTGGGTTCCCGATTTTTGCAGGCTGGAAAGTTGCATTTAGATGTTCGATCTTCATAATTGCTTTGGGTTCCTTCGCCTGGAAAACACAGCTGAGTGAGCAAACACCTGAGAACTGGCTTTCAAAGCAGAATGCAGTTCACTTGGTCACAAAATCCCTGACTGAGGACATTAGCTAAAAAAAAATAGATGACTCCCAGCCCACAAAACTGCCCATTGATGAGATATCAAAGCCTTTGCTTGCGTGTCAGCGAGTGCTTTCTACCAGCTTGGAAAAACGTTCTGTTCTCCTGCAAAATCCAGTGGAGTTCAAGGGGAGGAAGGTTTCAGCCCAGCAGCAAGATGGACAGACCAGTTCTCATGACTAGATGTTGTGCTATAAAGGCAAGCATCTTCACCATGCCTCTGTTCAGCTGTCTCCTGACTCCTAATCTCTCCAGACCCTTTACCTAATGATAAGTGACCAGCATTTACTCTGGGATGAGCACTGCCAAAGAAGAAAGAAAACCATTCAGCCAGATACACACACTGCTAATTAATAGGCCAGGCTGCTCTCTGCATCTCAAGCACCCACACCCAGTTCATCTTTCCCAAGAAGATGGAGGATTATCCCCACTGCCAACTTCAGACCTGGGTGCTAGGCTGGCAGAGGGCATCATGCTCATACCCCCCATGTCCTATCCTCTCACACGAGGCATTGGCTTCTGACTCTGCCCGTCCTTTTGCCCTCCAAACTGTGAACTTTCCTTTCAGCGGGACAAATACATACCTTATAGCCCACCTCTTGGGTGTGTTAGCCCAACGGTGAGCCTAGACCAGGCCCTCCCAGACACCAAAACCACCTGCACCGTCTGTGGCAGTTCCCTTGAACTTTGTAGTGCACTTGGTCTTCCTACAAGGCATCTCTAGTTTACCACCCTTTCAGGACTGCACTGAGAAGTGAACTAGCAAGCAAGAATAAAACATCCCAAAAAATGAAGATTAGGCTCTTTGTACCACCAGATTTAGGGCACAGCCAGGGGACAAGAGAAGATGGTGCAGTAGTGCAATGGTCCCCAGCACCACGCAAGAAGTCCCTGAGCTGGCAGAGATGCTACTGCTCTTTTGGAAACCTGGGGACTTGCCGTGGACAAACAGCCATTGTGGGTGACCCTGGAGAAGTCCCAGCAAAGAGGATGGGTCTGGACATTGCCATTTCCACCATGGTTATGGTCAACAACAAAGCAAAGCAGCTTTAAACTCCTGAAGCCATCAACAGCCACTAAATGGGACTTTCACTTCTCTCTCTGTAATGACTGGCTGTTTCCTGTCCTCAAGATGCCATTGCACCATACCACGCCAGGCTGAAGGAGAAGAAAGTGCTATTGAAGCTGGCTGCCAAGCGTGCAGAAGAGTGGATGGATGCTCCTCCTCTGCATGGGGTGGCTCATCACGGCACTATGACTGCATCAACTACCTGAGAAAACTGGCTGGTGGCTCAGTCTGGTCTGCTCCCAGCTGTGATATTCCCAGCAGACCCACAGGTCAGGGAAAACACCCTGCCTTCCTCCATTACGTGGTGCAGAGCAGTAGAGTGTCTATCCATTCATCACAAATGCAATTTTCATGGTAATAGCTCCATTTCTCACTTACAGTAAATGAAAAGTGCTCTAGGGAAGAAGACAAATGCTTTCACACTGCTTGACGCTGGAAGAGAAAACCAGGGAGCTTTTCCTCTGCACTGCTTGCCACACCACGCAAAGGAGGTTTCAGACCTCAGCTACCACTGAGAGGGGGTGATACTTTCATCACAATCTAACCATAAATACGAAACCCATGTCAGCTGGAGGATGCAGAGACAGAGCTGAGGGAACTCCTTTGCTGGTGGCTTCAGAAAAGCCTTATCAACTTTAAAGGGCAACAGAGCAGGAACACTTAAAATTGCCAGTTCGGGTGTCTCACCGTGACTGTGGGAGCCCAAGAGCAAACCCTACTAAAGTGAGCAGTGAGCTGTGCCTCGTCCTGGAGCAAAGGGGGACTCAGTTATTAGGAGAACTGCATAAATAAAACGGTGGCCTCAGAATTACTTGTTCAAAGATGCTCTTACAGTTGTGATCCCCTCCCTGCACACAGCAACCCCAGGTACTCACGTCGTTTTTGTTGAAGTACTTCAGTGCACCTTCCCTCTCTGATAACACGAATTTTCGGCTTAAGAATTGCCCGTTGTCGCGTCCTCTCTTCCACAGAAATCCTTCTCGGTAGCCTGCAGCAGAAAGCAACTGCTGTGAACCAGGGATAAAGCATTGTATTTAAAAAGATAGGGTGAAGAAAAGAAGAGCTTCAGCTTCAAGACCAAATGTGCGGCTGGATGGCTCAAGATGGGAAGGCCTTTTCCTTCAGATTTTCCCTTCTCACTCCACTCTTGCTCTTTCCCAACAGCCTGTGCTTCAGCTGTCCCCGCTCTGACACTGCGATGTAGCAGGCAAAGGATTTTTGCTTTGCATCCCGTGCTGCAATACAGGCAAAGATTTGAGGAGCAAAGCTGTGTCCCTGCACAGGCTCCCAAACAACAGCTCCTGGCACCGGGGATGCTGCTCAATCTATGCAAGTAGCAGTTTCGGAGCAAGGTAAAGGCAGGTGAGACCTCCCCGCCTCTGCTGATGCTGCTGAAAAATGGACACCAGAGTGTGTGCATGCAGGGAAAGTGGTTCAGGGCAGATGGCGGCATCAGCATAAACCATGAACACATTTTTCACATGGAAGAAGCTCTTCCCACTGACTTCATGGCACTTTGGTTCAGAAAGCCACTGAGCACTCTTTCCCCTCCAGCCTGGTTGGCCATCCCATGCCTCTTCACTCTCCCTGGGCATCAGCCCCACGGGCAGATTTGCTGCTGAGGAAGAGCACCATTCAGAACACACGTGCTTTATGTAAAACTCAAACCAGCCAGGGACAGAGAAACAAAGAATGTAAAAAATCTGAACTGCTCAGATCCGAAAAGCGATTACAGCTGATCCCTGCCAGCTCCTCCCGCAGCAGCCACAGTGCCCAACTTACCTCACAAGTTCAATTGATGCCTAAATGCTTCCAAGCCAAGAACTGTCCAGTACAAGTTTTGTGAACACTAACAGAGCAGTTTGATGGTCATCCTCCATTTGTTTAAGATACAATTATACAAAAGCCGCACTGAAAAAAAGATGTGTTCCCTTTCTCTCTTAGTTTCACCTCTTTTCAATTTTTTGTTATTGGCTCTCAGGAGCCAGGATTTTAAAATTAAAACTGATATGTTTTATAACAACTTTCAAATAAGTGGCTAAACTTTTTTCTTTATAATATGTATATGTGGCATATTCAAACCTTTCCTTCCCCTGCCTGCTACAAACCAGTGGTGTGCAAAAATTCCTCATTCAACCCGCTTTTCACTTGTCCATCCTGACACAGGACTGATTTAAACTACAGATGAAAAGATGCAGAATCCCTCAACCAGCTCCTCAGCACTGACAATACAGATGCAAGTGGTATAAAATATTTCCATGACACAAACACCTAAAGCAAGAAAAAACGCACATGCACACGCGCCTCCATCTAGACTTACAAAGTCCTACACCAAATACTTCCTCAAGGTCCTCAAAGCCATTTTACTGAACACCAGGCACTGGTGTCTGCTCTAAGCACAATGGCAAAGCCAGTGCTGCTGCTGAATGCTCACCACAGAGAGCATCATGAACCCATGGCACATGGGACTGCTGCTAACTTGATGCAGATGGAAGCCATGGGAACATTGAAAGCTGTCAGCAGCCTTTCCTTTGTTCCCTTATTCTATACGGGTCATATATTGCAGCAGGGCTTGATTTCAAACGTGGGGCCTCACCCAGGAACCAGCATGGTGTTTTCATTTCAGAGCCTGAGGGATCCCCTTCCTGAGGTTTTTACAGCTCACATGCATGAGTGAGCCAGCACAAGCAGAGCGTGCACGTCTCCCCTCCATGAGATCCAGCAGACTCTATGGCCAGACAGACCCAGCAGTAGCTGAACCCATGTCACTGCCCAGAGATGCTGACAGGACAGCCCAAACCTTGTCTACCCCATGGCCACACTCAGCTGGTGATGCCATGCCACTGTCTGCACCATCCCTCCACCTCCCATCCCTCCAGTACGAAACAAGTGCTCCATCCCACACGGAGCAGCTGTACCCAGATACATCAGTAATGCAGAGGACCAATGCTGCATACACTGGGAATGACAAGTCTGAAGCTCTTTCTCTCATCCACCCATCCACGTCGCAAGAGACTTCCCCAAAGCCATGAGCAGAACAAGCGAATTCGGTCAACCTAGTCAATACTATCCCAACTGTGGGCTTGCTATGTACTTTTTCTAGTGAAAACACATGACTAACCCATTGGAGGGCACTTGCAGCATCAGAAAGAGAACACAAGGAGTGGGGTTATCCAAAGTCTGAGAAGGGAAGCAGACAAAAAAGCCACTAAACCCCAGCCAAGGGCAGACTCATCTGAAAACAGCACAGGAAAGGCCTGGGCTGATGCACTCATATCACCACTGTGGCAGGAATTCAATTGCCGGGGAACTGAAGCTCTGACTGATTCAGAGTCAGACGCTGCTACCTGCCAGGCTCTATCAGCAAAGCCTCTATGTACCCTGCAGCAGGCTGTACACGATGGAGCTGAATAGGAATAATGTCTCTCTGACAGGAGACAGACAGGCAGTAGGTGATGCCCGGCTGATATGTTTGTAAAATGCAAGGTTTGCTTAACGTGAAGCAGAGATGCTGCTGGAGCTCTGATGGCTGCTTTCCTGAGTATAAATATGTTAAGCAGCTTGCACTTGAAGTGTGAGGCTTAGAAACCGCAGGACAGGACAGTTTCTGTTCCTGAGCAGTGCTGATTTTTAATGCCAAGCCAGTTGGAGCAGTGAGAGAATACTTCAACAGCCATTTCTGTTTACTTCACTAAATGTCAGAGACCATTTCAGAGCCTCTCCGCTGCCTGTTTGGGGAACACTAACATCTTGTAGGGGGATAGAGAGAGCTGGGTTTAGAAGAGAGGACATCAGTGTCAAACAAGAGAGAGGAGAGAGACTGTGAAGAGGACAGTGACATCTCCAAATGCAAATGCAGGGTGATGCAGAAGGAAAGCCCATCTTTTACTTCAGTAATCCCCACTTGGGGTTTGCTCAGCTCAGCAGAGCACACTGGGCACACAATGCTCAGCAGCTCCATCTCAGAGCAACTCAGCTTCACAAGTCTTGGCTGTGGGTCTCATCCATTCCTGCGAGTGTTGCATTACAAACATCCGAATGGCGAAGGATGCTACAGACCTTCTTTATTAAACTTGCTCCCCACCACAACACATTGCTTGGCACTTTTCTTAGCGCTTAAGGGACAAAAAAAATAAAATTACCCTGTGTTTCCCCAAAGAGGATCTCAAATAATTGCAAATCTGAAAGTCTACCTAATGCTTACCCCTGGAAGACGGCATTGTAATGGTCATAGAGAAGGAAGCCGAGAGAGGTTTGATGAGCTGCCCAGGACAGGACTGTGAGCCAGTGTCAAAGTCAGGCTGGAAAACCAGCTTTCCCTGCCTTTTTATATCGGGACATTTCATCATTTTGATCTTCTCTTTCCAAGCTTTTGTGGCAAAACATAGTATCCAAAAATTCCACTCCAGGGAAGAATAGAAAAAAACCAAACCCAACACCACAACACCGTTATCTCCTTCCATAGTTCACATGCTGGCTCTTCCCAGACAGATCGCTCTGCAAAAATGCTCCTGGCTGCTCTGACAAAGCCAGCTGCTAATTTCATTGTACTTCAGCACAGATTTTCATAAATCCTTTGCTTGCTTCTTTTCTTTTGTTGTTTTTTTAATCTCTCTTCCTTCCTGCAGGGCTGCATCCTCGGGAGCTGTTCCCCTGCTCTTCCCAAACCTGCTGCCTGCACCCCTGTCAACACTGATCAGTGCAAACCACCATGACCTGGACTTGAACCCAACATGAACCCATCCGGGTTCTCCAGGCAAACAGTATGTCAGCAAGATGTGTCCTCAATGTCCTGATCTAAAGGACTATGAAAACAGTTCGGGAAGGCATTGAGAAACAAAACTGCAGGAGTCTGAACAGGGAACAAACCCACACTGGAGAGCATCAGAGTTGGAGGACTAAACTGTTTCTTCCTTGTCTCTGTGGGTTGCGCTACCTTAGCAACAGCTTTGCATTTAGAAGTATCTGGCCAAATTCAGACCTTAATGAGAGCTGTTCTGCTCATGCTGAAGCTAAATGGCTACTAGTCCTATCGCTGGTGTTGGACCACGCAGCATTGGATTGTCAACAAGTTCTCTTCCTCTCTCAGGGCACAGAATGAAGGATGCGGCTGCCTGTCATCATCCCGCTTGATAACCACATTGTGACTGGGTAAAAAACTACCTGGTGAAGACTGGCTGGAAAGCACCTATGGGCACCCTTTAGAAATACCACTCTCGTGGTGCTAACACTGCTGCTGTTTGGTTGTCGGGTTTTCTGTACCACTTCAACCACCTACCAAGAATAAAAACCCAACCAATTGCTTTTCCAGGCAGTTCTGGCACAAACCTATGACAATTGCAAAAAACCCCACCAAGCAGTTGTGTCAAAGTTAGCTGACAAATGGCACATCACATAACCTGAAATCACGTAGCCCAAATGGGTATTTTTGACCCGTTAGATAGTTTCGAAGGTAAAAGGAGGAACTGTCACTTCCACACTCACTTCATCGCCACTGCTAAAACTCTGGGGGGCAAAGAAAACAGGCTTACCACGTTGGTTGACTGAAGAAAAGATACTGCATGGCCTTGTGTCAGCTCCATTGAGCTGGTGGCTGGAGCTCCTCCAAGCCAGGCATCAAAAACTGGCAAGACCCATTGGGTGCTTTAGCCTAGCCCAGCTTTCTCACTGGTTGAGAGGCTGCAGAGGAATCAAGGGAGAGGATTTTCTAGCAAGACAATCTAACAGAGACACGGTATTTCCATCCGACTTCCGCAAGCAATTTGTTCAAGTTCCCCATTTTTTAAGAGGAGGGATATCACTACTTCCCCACCTCAGAAAGCTGTTACGGTACTTAGTTAATGATGGGGTTTTTGGTGTCCGAGAATGTGTATTACAGGAAGTCACCCAAAATGACTCTTTCAGTTTCAACCTTTGTTCTCAAAGAATAAAACCCTCCTGCAAGGAGAGCAATCAGACCAACTGGCTTGGGAAAAGAAAGAAATACGTGCATGGACTTTGCTTTCTGTGATCCTTAGTAAAGTATTCTAAACATGGAATTAAACCACACCTGCTCTTCAGTTGTCTGGGTGATTTATTTTGCAGTTTCACCTGGAGAGAGGCATCAGAATTGCTCATTTCCATGATATTTCTAGGGCTGTAGTTTTACGAGGCCTGGTCCAAGGCTTTTAGGAGAAAACATGTTAGCGCATCCAAAACCAAGCGCAGCAACGGAGCTAACACCATCCCCGAACCCAAATGCATCGCTGGGTTCTTTCTTGCCTTCTTGTCTCACTGCAAGACAAAGCATTGGGAGGCTGGGAGGCTCACATAGGAGGAAAAGAAATTACTTGTGTGTAACCCAACAGCAATGACATTTGCCATGTTCATGCAGGACACCTTCACCGACAGAAGCAGATTTTCTTTCCTCTAAGTAGTTTAAGTGTTTTGACCCCAATTCAGAGCTTTGGACATTTAAATACAACATCACTTTACTACTGAAATTGCAGGGGATATATTGCCACTCCCCTGTATGTCAGAAGCCAAGTAGTCTGCTACACTAATATTGTAAGATGTTAATTAAACCAGAACAGTGTATAGGTACTTACTGGAGAGCATGGGCCTGCTTTTTCTCAGAGGTTAAGAAACTGCATAATGATTTGGAGCAGTTGAGTGCTGAATCCCTGACATCCCGCATTACCACTGACACCAATGTCACGACCTCCTTTTAAACGAGAGTCAGGAGGATATTCCTTCTGAAATGAACCACACTGCCCATAGTCAGAGGGCTTGATGGAGAAGGTGGCATATGCTCAGTTTCCATACGGACTGGACTTTGAATATTGTTGTAAAAATAACTGTGCCCCTCTTGTTTGTCTGTGTCAGTGTAAGTCATTTGGTTTGATTGCTCTAAGTCATAATATTTCTTCCTGTAGCATTCAGCCGCAAAGCAAGACACTTCAAAAGCTTCAATTTGAATTTTTTAAGCATTTGCGTGCCAAGAAAAAAGGAATACTAAGTTTTCTCATGGAGGGAAAACACAGTCCAGAAACAAACTCATATATAAAGTAGTCCCCCTGTAAAAGGTGGAAAGACTGTTTTAAGAACACTGAGCTTGCACTCAAGGCTGCGATCAGCCCCCTGCTCTGCTGCACAGCACCAGCAGCTTGCTTTCCTCCTTCCTGTCTGCAGCTGTGCTGAGGAGCTTATAACCTCCCTGAAAATAATTCTGCAGTCATCTCCGGATAAATACACTTCCTGCTGGTTACACGTTCAGCAATGCAGATACCGGCATGTTGGAGATGACAGCATCCACACGTGCAGGAGGCACAGGAGACCTTGGAGGCTTGCTGATGAGACGAGCATTCGTTTCCGTAGGTGTTCTGCATCTCTCCAGGTGAGGAGCCACCAAGAGCTGCTGCTGCTCAAGCACAGTACCTTGGAAATGAAAGCCTCAGCAAGGAGAGAATGAGAATGCATGTAGTGATCCTGCAAACCAGTCTCTTTGCTCCTAGGATACCTGGGAGGTAAGCTCTTGGTCCACCTTATGTAAGGATGGGTGCCTGGCATGTCTCACTTGACACGGTCTTGCAGGCATCCCCCTTAAGAAAACTCTTTATGCCCTCTAAGACAACGGATCTCACCCAGCCCAAGACCTCACATGTGCCCCACCCTGACACCAACACCCACTCCAACCATCTTCTCACGCACACACATTTTAGAGGTAAGAATTTCCCTGCTCTTAATCAATCCGTCCTCTCTTAATGAGTACTTAGCATCCAAATTACCTTTCCTAAAGGCCATTTTGCAGAGAACTGTTTCCTGTTGCCATCCAGTCTGCCTCTGCTGCCTTCCAGGAGCTCATAAAACAATTATTGTCCTGCTGCATCGTAGAGCCTCAGCTATGGATGCAAGCAGCTGATTACATTGATTGCTTCCACAATACCCAATTAACCCACTCACTCTGCAAATGATTGACTTAATCAGAGGCAATTAGCACTTAAATGGCTACATCAGACAGAAAGCCAGGATTTAGTAGATGATTGAGGCAACACCTTACAGACACCTCCTTGGCCTTCTAAGGGAAAACATCATTAATGCTCAGCTCAGATCTGGAAGTAGCTGAAACGTTAGGTCGGTGGTTTTAGGTGGCAGAGAAAACACAAGGCAGCAGGAACACATACGTTTCCCTTTACTGATAAAGGGAACAATGCCACATGCTGCTCCTAAGAGGAACTTGAGAAGCATAGATGTTCCCCTTTCCCCTCTCTTCCTGTTCACGCAAGACTGGGACCACCAACCAGCAGAACAGACCTCAACGACTGTCATGAGATGGTAACTTTTGTCTCTGAAAACTCTAGATATTCAATCCCCAAGTGCTGTATGTACAAGGCTGTTTCCCATTACCAATTCTCCGACCAAAGTCAACTGTGGTTTACAAAACCATCTTCTATACTGATACCTTGCAAGGCATCTTCCCCCACAGTGTAAAAAAGCCTCCCCAAAAGACTGGATTTGGAGGCAGTACCATGGCTCTACAGAAATATGGATGTCCATGTCCTCAGTGTCTATTTATCCTCTAGACAAACCACCCCAGACTGGCACAGCCAAGATAAAGACTCACGGTGGGAAGGTCAAGGAGACCAATGCCCCCTAAAACAAGGACAGAGATGATTTTAGATCATGTGTAGGACATCCAAGCCAAGCATGGAAAACAAACTCTCCAGATCACTGCAAAAATACGTCGTCATCTTGCTTCATCTTGAGCAACAAAGCCTTTGAAATGGAAGAAGTCATTTGTTCAGCTACCCAGCTGCTGGGATCAATACATGAAATGGAGCCAAATACATCATTTCTATGGACAAACCATGGGGCTGAGCTTAACAACACATCAGGATCCTGAGGCTGACAAAAAGAAGACAAGGTCTGTCCCCATACACGGGCATGTGCTATTTAAATGCAAGGTCAGTCCCTGGGTTCCCAGTCCCTTTTAATGTCATCATGAATACACTTGGATTGCTGGCTCACAGCTGAAAATCCAAATTGCTTCTAAGCAAAGCCCCAATAATAAAGCTGAAATCCATTAAGCCTGTGATGTTTGCCACTATTTAAATCTGATTAAAATTGTACATGACACCACTAAGCCTAAGAGTCAGAAAACACTCTTGTCACGTCTGATGTTTCCCCATGTAATCCAGACCCCCCTTCTTTCACCAGGTTGTCAGCTAAAAGGAGCCATAATAAGAGATCATGTACCTAATCCAGTTTCCTAAGCTGTTTTTAACTGGCTCCTTTAATCACAGATTCCTTACAGAGTAGCTTTCAGGTGACAAAGACATTAATACAGTCATTCATTCTCCCAGAAGGTATCTTGGGTGGGATCACATCTGCCCCTTGCTATGACTGGGTGCAGCAGACATGAGACACACAAGGTGTCTCCACAGAGCATGGGGAAGCTATCAGTGGGATGAAAGGTGGGAAACTGAGGCAGCAGGAGGTGACAACCTCTGGGCAAGCAACAGCAAAGTAAGGTGGTACTAAGGACACTCAGCAGAGAAAAGACTCCTTTTACTAGAATGATTCTTGAGCTCATAGGGAGCACTCACTTCCCCTGTAAATGCTGTGTGGGAACAAATACCAGGAGAAAATGCTAAAACATGGAATTCCAAGCCTTCACCTGACCACTGTGGGCATATCAAGTTTGGTGTCTGCTACAGAGAACACAGCCACATCCTCTCTTTTATTAGTTTATCTTATAATTGACCATGGATACAGTACATGCTTCCATGGTAACTTAATAATTGAGCAAGTTTTTATGTATTAAAGGTAAGGCAATAGCTGGCTGCTTCAGTATCTGCTGGGACATGTTAAAGCCCCTTGCTACAGAAGATGTCTTTACTGGATGTCTTGCACTTGTGTTACTGAGAATTGGATATGGAATCTAATCGTACTTGGAAATCAAATGCTTCCTCTTCGAGTGGCATTCCCACATGCCCAACTGGGGGCTGCTGGCTGCTCAGAGAAAAAATCCAGTTACAGGTAAAGAACCTTCAGAGATCTTTTTCAGCCAGTTTTTCATTACAAAAAGGCAGATGAAAGCTGAGAGGTTCCCAGTTCAATGCTCATCCCATTTACTAGCACGGAACACACTCAAAGCCTGACTTAGCTGGAAAGCTGGGTGAGAAAACATTTAAGGACAGGCACGCAGTCCTAAGTCGTAATGATATCTGTACAGCAGTACACTTCAGAAGCTGAATTTTGAGAGCTAAACCATTCCCAAGCTGGAAACCAGGATCCCCCTTGGGTAAGACACAAAGGCTCCAAAAAATCCTCGCTGCAGCTGTTGTGATTTACTTGCACAAAAGCTGCATGGGAAGATGCACTGCACCCTTCCTGGCACCCGAAGGGACTGCTGCCACCATCCCACACCAGGCAGCTGCCCACACACTGCCTTGGCCTCTGCAAGGTGAGGGAGCACCCACCTACAGCTTCACATGCAAACACATTGACTTCTATACAGAAAGCAAAGAGGCAAGACACTGAAAGACTTGGAGATGAAGAGCTCAACATGCACCACAGATGGGCTACACCAACCTATCTGCTGCTGAGTCTTTAGCTTGACCCACTTGAAGGTCTGGATTTCATACAGGCATCCTGCAGAACCTCACACCACAGCCATGGGATCAGGCTAAAATATCCTTCAAGTCCTGAATAGTTTTAGATGGGTCTCTCACCCACACCAATAAGTAAAATCTCAGCCTGGGCAGCTGCTCACATGGATCAACCCAAGCGAGGATAAGATTAATTTAATCCCCCAACAGAGCTTTACAGAAGTCAACAGGGAAGTTCCCCACCAACTTCAGATGGCTTTAGCAGCTTCTGCCCAGGGCATCCCAGAATAAAGCACCTCCCCACACAGGCAGAATTGCCATGCAGCCATAAATCATGGAAACCCATTCTTGCATGCAGATAACATTCCTCTTTGTTTGCTTTGAAGAGAAATCCAAATGGCTTCAAGCACATCTGCTGCGGTGCTAACGGCTCCTGATTGTCTATTATGGAGCGCTCAACACATTTAGAGTCGAAACTATCCCTTTATGCAGAGAAAGGAGGAATATTTAATTTAGGACTCATTCCTCTCCTAGCTGCTGGTTTTACAGCTGTCCCAGAAATCAGCTCCTATAGGATGCTCCAGCAGCTGTGCTACCGAGGGAGGAACATTCAGCAGCACAGCCACAGCCTCCGGGTAACGCAAGGACATTTGCACACCTTGGTGCATCCCCTGGACAAGCGCAATCCCACTTTATGAGCTCCTGTAATTACATAAATCGAGGCTAATTGCTGTCCCAATAAATCATTGACCAAAACTCCCATCGACTTCGCTATGCTAAATTTTCTTCTTCTAGCCTCTGCAATGCAAGTTTGAAATTCACTCCCCACTGAGCCGCCTCCTCATCTTTTAGGCATTTTGGGGCTATGCTGTTTGTTACTGATGTGCCACGTATCTGCTTCCCCCAAGGGCTGCCCTGGTTATGAAAATGGATGTGGCTCATCAAGGTAGCTGCGGTGTCTGCAGCACTATTTTAAAAACCAGTCCTATTTAGCCAGCTGGGGATGCACTTCCCACTCTGATTTCACTGTAAGCATGCAAGAGGTGGAGTGTGGACAACTCCTCTGCTGCAGACTCCTCTGCTGCATTGGAGATTTCAAGTTGAAAACTATAAGGGGGAAAATGCAGATGGAGATGGGTTCATGCTTCTCAGCTGCGGTTGCTCTAAGGCTCAACAACATTTCTGGTAAACTCCAGAAAAAGACATGACCTAACTCTTACAAAATGTTCATTATCTGGTGAGAGAAACTGCCTGGCCCTGTGCAGGACTCCAACATAAAATGGATCTTTCTTTAATAGAAATTTCATTAAACTAGGATGAGTTGCCACGAAATCAGCCTTTTCCATGTACTTTGTTTTCACATTGCTTTCTAGTCACTCCCTTCTCATTAGCAGAAGAAAGATGCATCAGCCTTTTGGTCCTGTGTCACTAAACAGGGAACATGAATGTGCACAGTATAAAACCACCGAGAAACACCAGGAGATCCGAACAGCAAGAATTACCTTCATAAAACATTACAAATGGAAAGGGATGGCTACTCTATTATTTCCCTAAATGTTTGTTATCAAAACCATGGAGAAATAGCCAGATACTTCTCTTTAGCTCTCTCCAATCAATACAGATCCATTTATTGACTGTAAAAATCCAAGGTTACAGGAACAGGCAGTGTGAGCAGTATCAAAATAGAATCATAGAATCTTTTAGGCTGGAAAAGACCTTTAAGATCATCGAGTCCAACCATTAACGCAGCAATGCCAAGTCCACCACTAAACCGTGTTCCCTAAGTGCCACACAGAATCGTATGTAGTATTTTGAGTTGGTTGATCTCAAATAGAGAAAGCTCAAGGACAGGAGTGGCTCATGCTAATTATAATTGGGGTGTTTCACATACTCACTGATCCTATAGCCTATACTCACGGGGTGGGCTAACTCTCCCAGGGAGCACCAACAGCTCAGGGCATCTTCAGGGAGCATCCAGAGCACATCCCAAATAACAAGCAGTGCATTCAGCCACCAACAGAATCCAGGGGCAGAAGGGTCTCGGACCATCTCGCTCATGAGAAACTGTACTAATTCAGCAAATACAACTGACCTCAAACTGACCACAAATGGAACGCCTCTGATGTGAGTTGAGAAATGTAAGCTCTTCTGTTAAGGATGATGCAAAATGAAACAACATGTCTTAGGTGTGCTCTTCTGAGGGGAGAAAACCTAACCAAACATTTTGCACAAAGCGCTTAGATGGAGGAAAAAAAAAAAAGACCAAACCCCAACTGTTTAAAATTTCAAAGTCCAGCCCTTACCCTTTTGGTAAGGCTCACTCCCCTGCCACTCTGCTTCCTGTACAATGAGCATCGCTGCCGCTTTACTTTTCGCACGATAGCTGCTGCTATTTGGCTAATTATAAAAGCTTGGATCAGAGCTACGCTGAAGGCAGCTTGACAGAACCAGCTGTTAAAATTACAGCTGGATCCTAACGTAGCTGTGAGCATCCAGCTTTAGCTCACGGTGGTGCTATCCCCTCCCCAGAGCCAGCTGCCAACACCTTGCTTGGCCAACTGCTCCTTCTCCTCCACCGCTCCACCTCGGACCCGCAGGTCCTCCCCCTCTATTTTTGGCTGTGCAAACGCTTTTCTGCTTTAGAGGAGCTGAAGACATCAGTGTATTTCTCCTTGCTAGATGTTCTCCTTCCTACAGCAGCTATCTGTAAGATCCATCACCACCCCATCACTTTGTCACCACGATGTTCATGAATTTCCTGGAGAGCGCTAACAGCAGGAGCTGGCCTCTTGCCATAGCCCAGAGATGTACAAAAAAAAAAAACCTAAAAATGCACTAAAGTTACCTTTAAAAGGAAAGCTTTTGCATTTGGAGCCTTTTGGTTTGCCTTCTGGTGGTGACTTAGTGCAGTGTCTCCTTAGCAAGGCTGGGAAACGCTGCAGCATCATCCTTTGATTTTAACAGAGATGCACTAATTCTGAATCAGCACTTCCAAATGCTGCTGGAAGGCACTGAAAGGCTTCTCCAGTTTCTGGTTGTATCATGCCCACCCTGATGAAACATCAGCGCATCCTGGCACCGGAAGGATGCCATGTGCGGGTCCCTGTCACAGGCCTGCTGCCCTTGCAGGAATAAAAACAATGGTAAGGCAAAGACACTGTGATCTCCCCTTGCATCCTTCTCCCTGGTTCAGTTTGTTAAATAGCCCTTTGATTCACCTTGTCTTTACTGCAACAATGTCTGTGTTTCATGTTTAAATCATTTGTATTGCAAAACTGCTGTATGGAGTGAGGGCTGAATAGGAACACACATAGCTCTCCAGGAGGACCTGTTTCTTCACTGCCTTGCCTGGACTCACCGCTGATGCTGCAGCACATGCCATTAGTCTGGCAGAGGATTATATCTGCTGCTGGTTTCTTTAGTGGATTTTTCCAAACAGATCCCTTTTCTTCCAAGGCAATTTGGCTCAATATTTATTCACCCTGGAGACAAGCTGTTGTGTGAGTTTTTTCTCTGCTCTGGATGAGACTGCAGAGAGCAGGAGAGGTGACCTGCAGAGCATCACCCACCCGCCTGCGTCCTGCAGGAGCAGTGTCAGGGCATGCCAAGGAGGAAGAAGAAGAAGCCGTTGTTTGTTATAAAGCAATGACTATATTTCCCTCAAATCTCCAAGGAGAGGATGAAGGAAATTTTTTTGGAGCAAGTCCTGACAGGGAGTTGTGTAATGTTAAATGCAGGATTATACTGGAGAGACATGAAAAGGAGGCTGAACATCAGCAAATGCTGTTGTCTGCTTCAGCTGAACGTACTTTTCTGTAGAGTTTCCTCCTTCTTCCATTTATATTTTTTTTTCTTTTTTCCCCCAGAGGCTTTCAGCTTAAACTATTCCTCTCCATTAGACAAAACTTTGGGGTAAAAAAAAAGAACCGCAGCCATTAGTGCTCCTTTTCTGTACCCAAAATTCACAGCACGAGTGCAGACCCCAAACCTTGCACCCACCTACTGGGACATCATGTCCTCCCCTGCTCTCGTGGCTGCAAACACTGAACCTGATGCATGGCAAAGACCGAGCTGTGGGGGCTTGGACCCACCAAGTGAGGCACACTGAGCAGCACTCAACCCAGGAGCACATGTGCTCTGAAGAAGCACCATCCCCGTGGTAAGTCAGATGTCTAACAGGGATGCGGAGCGGCAGCACCAAGGACCAGTGCCCAGCGAGCCTGGCTCCCAGCGTGACTCATGGCCTGGCAGCGGCTGATGTCAGTGCCCAGAGAACAGAAGCCCTCTCTGTGGCTTCAGCAGCATGAGAAGGAGGTTTCTGTGCCAGGCAAGGTTGCTCAATGTAGGGACACTCATGCTTTAACCCTCTCCTGACAACAGCACATCAATCTCCAGTATCCTTGATAACCAGGCTGGAGAACTGCAGGGTTTGCTGTTTCCATCTGGACATTTATATACCCAGCCCTCTGTTAAATGCTCTTTGATTCTCCCAAGACCAGGGCTGCTTTTTCAGTGCATCTGTCCAGCACCAGGAGGACTGCATGCGATCTGCACACAATGCTCTTAGACACACCTGAAATGCAAAAACCCTCTTATGTTTCTTAAACAGCAATGAGGTTTGCATCCTTTTCAGAGAGCCCCACTGCCACCTAGCCTGCCCTTCCGCATCCTTGCCTACCATGCTCCCTACTGCTCCAACCACTGAGAGATGCACTGGCAGAGTTTGTGCAGTACCAAGCTCACGGGAGGCTGCAAAACTCAGCCAAGAAGATGAATTCCCTGGTACAGTCTCCCTGCGTGCTGCAGGCTGTGGTGTCTGATCATCTTACACCCTGGGACACTGAGACAGAGCAGAGGTCCATGCCCAAGAGATGCAGCATCCCTGTGCCCTGGGCTCCTCTTTCAGACATAAACCCAGCTGCCTTCTGAGGTTAGTTCTCACCTCCAGCTCCACCAGGTGCTGCAAGGGGGTAACAATGCCAAACAGAGGAATTGCTTCTGATTTCAGCTGGAGAAGAGTGAAAATGCAGTCAGACTTTGGGACCAAGCAGCCAAGATCTTACGACAAGGTCAGGATCAATTACAGGGAGATTTGTAACACAATTTTGCTGAAACCCAGTAAGAGCCAAACCTGGTGCTTTGGGTCAGCCAAATACTGGAAGCAGCTGCTGGGAATTTACTGGAAACTGTGATTTAATAGAGGGCACCAATGATGCAATCCTAGCTCACACACCAAGCACCAGCACATGCTGCAGGGAAATAATGTCATGACTTCCTACCACAAAACATCTCCTCTTCCATGTCTCTCCTTCACAAAAGTCTACATGAATTTTCAACAAAATACCGAGCTACCCTGATTTTTCCTTCTTTTATCCCCACTACTGTTATGTTTTTATTTCCATCTCTAGGTCTGTGAGAGATCTGCTTACAGGGATGGGAGATGAGGGCTAAGACAGTGGTATCGAAAAGCACCTCAGAATGAACGATGCTCCATAGAGCACGTGACAGCAACATCTTCCTAATGCACGCTGCAGCCCTGCATCAGGAAAACAAGCACTTCCCATCAATGAAGGGCAGCAGTAGAAAATGCCAGAGTTCCTCTTGAAGCCCAGCTCTAATACTTGAGCCTTTGAAGCAACAGAAGAGGATTTAATCCATTTTACAGCTAGCATCAGATAACAGTGACATCAAACAGCAGTGGAAGCAAAGCAGCAACTCCTCTTGTGAGGCTCATAAGTAGAAATAAATTAACTGATTTCTTTATATTCAAAATTCCTCTCTACAGCCTAAAATCAAGGCCTGCTAAAGCTTTTGACAGCACTGTTTACCCAGCAGCCATGCGTGCATTAAGGTTAAATAGAGATTCACACTCCCAGGAACTCCTGAAAAATGGAGACCTTTGGATCAAGATTACAGATGCAGCCAGTATTTTCAGAAGTTCAAGTCAAAAAACGTCAGAAGAGCCAGTTATAATTAGGATTCTTCTGCATTTCTACATATGGTGTAAATCAAGAGGCACTGGCATTATGGGAAACGTGCCAGCAAAAAACAGAAAGAGGGGAAAATAAACTCTTTACTTGCATGGTACTATTCCCTTTACAGACCCATGATGCAGGCTGGGCTTTAAAGGCAACTTCACATTTTTCAGCATTATGTGGCTCTAAACCTTTTATTCTGGTATTCAGAGTCTAATGTAACTTAACGTCTATAAAGTGACAATTCACATCTTGCTGGCCTCACCACAAATGCCTCCATGGCCATCACTACGTTTTGGGGGAAGGATTTAATACAAACCATTGCAACTGCTCTGCAAAGACTTCTCCACTGTTTAAAACACCAAACAGGTAGCAGAGATTATAAACTGATTTTCCTTAACAAAATGCCTATGGTCCAACTACAAACTGCTCCGAGCTGCTATTGCAAAGCCAGTTGCAGATGTGCTCTGGTACTGAGCACTCCTCGTAGCTGCCCTCAAGTTTGTGCTGTAGCTCCTCAAACTAAAGGCAGGCAGAGCGGCAGCAGCAGCTCCACTCAGCCCCACGTGGACACCAAAAGCTATTTTTATCATGAGGAGATGCTGTAAGCTCTTAAGGGACTGTGGGAAGAGAGAGAAGATGGAAGGGGAAAAAATAAAAGTGCTAAAAGTATTTCTATACCTTGTCAGATCACGTAAGAGAGGCAGCACATAGCCCACACTGCGACCAGGTACACCTGCCTTTGCACTGTCAGCCACACTGGTGGAGGGGCACGGCATGGAAATCGATGGTGGATTATTTCAGAAAGACACCAAACATCCCCTCTACACACCAGTGCACCCCATGCCTCACAAGGCACTGCTGCTGAGTGGCAAACCAGGCAGGTGACCTTGTTCTGCACCACCACGCTCTCCTACTGCACACACCGGTGCCTGGTCTGAGCCTGGTGAGCTCTTGATGCTAAGCCTAGAAATGGTTGCTTTTATCAAGTGGTTTCTCTCCTTGCTCTCATGAGCTTGGTTTCCTAATGACCCAAAGGTTATGTGAGTACCACCCATCACCCCCACTGGCTTCTCAGCATCTTGGACTATTTCAGCTCCACATACTTGCTAAACATTCTGCTCTTTCTTGCTTATACAGCAATGAGATAATTTACATGCTTAAAAAATCAGCTTCATCCCTGCTTTTGCAGAACCACTCTTACAGTGGGGTGCTGCCTCCTGTTCTCTGAGGGACCAGCATCTGCCTGCTCTTACCTCACACTCAACTGTACTGCCATCCTGCTCTGCATCTGTACAGTGCTTAGCACAGCATCACCTTGACCACCCGCAGATCTTCACCTGGAAAGAGTCAGAAGAGCTTCCCTGGAGTTGGTGGAAATACAATCAGGAACATCAGCCAAGGATGTGGGCTGCATTTGGGAAAAAACAACAATGAAATAATCTTCATGCATGAGAGAAGCTGAGATGGCAGTTGGCTACAGTCCTGACCACACACATTAGCTGGCTCAAATCTTCCTCGGTGCTAAAAGCAGCTCTTGATTTAGCTGATAACACTTTTGCAAGAATAGAGTTTTGATTCAACTACTTTACTCCACGTGGTTGTCTTGTCAGCAGTTAAAGGATGCTACAGGAAACACCTATGGCACTTTTCCCCACTTGCAAGGAGACAGTTTCACACAAAAGCTTTGTATTGCCCATGTCAAGTTGCTCCCACAGCACTATTTCATCAAACATCACCAGCGCTTGCACAAGGAAGAGCATCTCACTACCCATGGTGGGATGCTCTGACCACGGAGCAGGTGCAAAAGGAGGAAGCAGTCTCCCCCATCAAGACTTTTAGATGGCATAAACAAGCCCTAATGTTGATGGAACAATTCAGAGCTATGCCAGCCAAGGCAGAAACAAGGCAAGGAAAAAAAACAAACCACTCTTGCCTCTCTTGCACCTCTCATAGAAGCCCGAATCCAGGAACAAACCTGCTGCCATGACCTTGATACTGCTACAATGCCCTGAACTGAGACTTTGCAGATGGCTCTTTCTTTAAGCCTTTTCACCAGCATCAATTTCTCTTTCACTTCAAACATCCTTCCCTGCAAGGGAGCTGCAGCCAAGCCTGAGAAGGCTGTATTGCAGGGCAGTGATTTATTGGCAGGGGTAAGTATGCATATGTGAAAAGATGCTGGAGGAAACGCCTCTCCTTTGAGCAGCATGCTCTCTTTCACTTTTTATCCCCAGTGGTTTGCAGCATAAAAATCTTGCTGACTGCACAGAAGATGCCCTGCTCCCTGTGCCTGCAGGCCCAGCAACAACCCCTCTCCCCTCCAGGGGCAGGGAAAGTGATCCCACACCAGACCCACAGCAGGCTCTGCTAGCCCCAGAGCCCAGCATTTAATTGACAGCTGCTCCACAGACTCTTAACAGCTGTAATGCAAATATATCATGTGAAAGTCCTACTTTTCCTGAGGCAGAAAGCCATCGTGGCCAAGGCCAGCAATGGAATATGTGCTTCCAGTCTTTCCCAAGATGGACCCCTCCCAACATCATTACATTTTTGCAAGGCTTGGATGAGCTCTCATCTCCTCTGGTCCTGGCTGATGGACAACATTCCATCCTCAGGACCACATCCCATCAACGCAGGTTGTAGCACAGACCAACTGAACTATATCCATGCTCATCTCCCTTGGATGTAGCCCTCCTCCCCTGCAAAGCCCTTACACCTCTTCTCAGCTCCCCTTCCCAGACCCCCAGGCTGTGCTTTGCTAATAACTGGGAGGAATGAGTGCGACTGGCCAGAGAAGAGGGATTAAAGAATATGACAGAAATAAGTCAATCTCTCAGAAACCCTCAACATACCACAATTCAAAAACCCCAAGCCATTAAACTGGACACTTTTCATGTAAGCAATTTGACCTTCCAAAATTTTTTATGCACTTTTTTTCCTTGCCCACAAATGAGAAGTGGCCAAATAAGTTTGTTAATTCTCTAATGGCATTTTGAAGTTGTGAATTCACTGAAGCTGGCCGTTTCCTGCAAAAATCTCTGATGAAAAAGGACAAAAAGCATTCTGTGGGGAAATTCCTGATCACCTTCCTCTGCTGCAGTCCTGAGCAGCTGCAGTCTCCCATCTCCTTCCTTCCCTCTATGCTCTCATCCTCTTATTGTTTTACAAACAACCGCAGCCCAGTAGACACCGCCTGGCCCCAGCCACTCATCATCCCACCCACACAACCACACCTCCTCACCCTGTGCTACATTCACCGTTGGGTTTTACTGCATGTGCTTGCAAAGCAAAGGAAGAGTTTCACATACGGCTCCACACTCCCTTCTGCATGAGCATCTTCTTAAAGACCATATACATTAAGGGCTTAGCAAATGACACCAGAAGCCCTCAAGATGATGCTTCATTTCTTTGCTTCGCTTGCCTGGCAGATGTGCAGTAGCAGCTGTAGGTCAGCAGGAGAGAGGGTCTTTACTTCTGAGTCTGAAAAAACACACAGCAGAACCAGTGCCGCTCTGGACACTCATAGCTCCCCGTTAGTGAGCTGAAATGGGGTAAGAGACAGGAGAGGATGAGGTCTGTCAGTTAAAATAATTGGGTTTTAACTGCAACACTGCTCACTGCTTTGTCTGATCAGGCCCAAAATAAACTGCATTACATCACTGCAGGTCACACTGAACTAATAAGGGCATCTTTCTCACACTGAGAAAGAGTGTATTTATGTTCCATGCATTTTCTCTAGTGCTCTGCAGTCAGAGCTCCTTCCAACTGTGCAAGTGCAGGAGAAAATTAATTCAAGACTGCTGCCCAAATTATGCAAGAGCCACATGGAATGGAGAGTGCATATTAACAGATTTTACTATTTTAGGGTATTCTTTCATGTCCAAATTTATTTTGCCATCATATTTGCAGACAAATACAAAATAACATAGAAGCCAAGTAATCTTTAGGGCATTGACAGAAGATGGTACAGGCAAATAGGCACCTTCAGACGATTGCTACCCTTTGTAGCTACCTGGGTAAACCTAGAGCTCACCTCAATAATGACAATAAGATCTAGTTCATAGTTCTATAAATACAAGAATACAAACCTGAGGCAGAAGCCCCCATCATCTTTGACTTTGGTAATGTGACCCAACCTTGCCTGTATCTTCCAGCTTTCTCATTGTTCCAATGGAAGCTCTAAGACCATCTAAGATTGTACTAATGCTATATTGTCTTACTCTGCAGTCCAACAGGCCATCCCACACAGCTGTAGGACTACCAATCAGGTAATCAAAGACTCCAGCTTCCACCCAGAAAGATAGGGTTTAAATCTTAAGCTCCAGCCTCCTTTGACTAAAGAATGAAAGCAGTGATGCTTGTTGGCATTGATTATCCTATCAAGACAGGCTGAGAGAGCTGGAGTTGTTCAGACTGGAGAAAAGAAGGCTCTGGGGTGACCTTACAGCAGCTTCCAGTGCCTAAGGGGGCTGACAAGAAACCCAGAGAGGGACTTGTTGAAAGGGCAGGTAGGGATAGGACAAGGGGAAATGGCTTTAAACTGACAGAGGGGAGATTTAGATTAGATATAAGGATGAAATCCTTTACTGTGAGGGTGGTGAGGCACTGGCATAGGTGGCCCAAAGAAGCTGCGGCTGCCCTATCCCTCGCTGTGTTGAGGAGGTTAGGACTGGGTGAGCTTTAAGGCCCCTTCCAACCCAGAATATTCTATGATTTTACAATTCTTCTCCCATCCTGAATGCGTTTGGGAACCAAGTGTCTCAACATGAAAGACATGCAGCAGCATCTGCTGTGAGCAAGGGAAAACTGCTGTTCCCCAGTCCTATTGCAAGGGAATCATTCGGCCTGCAGAGCTGGTAGCAGACTTTTTTCATCAGCTGTATTCTACTGTGACTCTTCTCCTGTTCTTAACTGCTCTTCCACCATCTGATAAATTTAACAGCAACAGGACTTACTGGTCTATTTATAGGAAACACAAGGCAGCACTGGCAGCGAAGTTGCAAAAAGCTGCACTTTATGATGCTGTTTGCACCCAGCTTACCCTGTGCTTGTTGGAAAGCACATTGTGCTGGAAAGCACCTACACCCTGGTGTAAGAGCATACAAATCATTGCTGAACTATCTCACCAAGGAAAGGGTGGCAACTGCTTTGCACAGCCCAGCATCTCTGCTGCTAGAGATACCCATGAGGCCTCTTTGATGGTACCAGCCACCTCCATCTTTGGATAGGTGCTTCCAGGTCCTAATGGTGAAGCCAAGACATTTTTCCTGACAAGCATTGAGAGATTAAACACCAAGTGCTAAGAGTTCCCCCACCTGATTTGCAAATGTTACAGCAAAGACACGAAGATGTGCTATCCTGCCCAAGACAGTCCCAGGTTGGACTTCAGCTCATCCCAGGGCACTAATTACTCCTGGCACCCCGGCAGTAACAGGATGGGTCCATCAGAAGCCAAAGCCAAGTTCAAGGAGCTAACGACTCCCTTTTGCTCTCTCCTGGCCACATGCACATCCCATTCTCTTCTCATCTGTGGCCTGAGATGCATTAGGGCAGCTGCACCTTGACCAGTTTATAGTATTATAGTGCTTCAGCCCTGCAAATAGTGCTCCTTTTTGCTTCCTCCATGCCTCCCATGCTTAAAATAAAACCATTTGATCAAGAGGAATCAAAAGCACCCAAATGAATTGACTTTCAGCAGGACTTCAGGGAAGCATTGCTGTAACTGCTGCCTCTTAACAGCAGGGAAAAATGCCCTTTAAAAAGCTTTATAAAACTGATCAAAACCTTTTTAAAAACTATCAAGCCTTTAGATTGCCTTGAGACTCAGATCCAGACTTTGACAGCAGGTACCACCATCCTCTCTCTCTTGGAGAATTCAGCACCTGTGCCCCATTAAACTCTGTTAAAAGGGATCCTTAGCTGGTGACTGACAGTAGTTTAGCCAGTTCATTCAACAGAAGGGACAAAGCCAATCTGAAACACGTTCTTGTGAGGGTCTTAAAACTGGTATTATTCTGTGCTGTGGCGCAACACCTGTATTGCTAGTGGAAGGGACGTGGACCATAGTGTCATTTGGGGTTGCTGGGGTGTAAATAATGTTTTGTTTCATAAAGTCTGGCTAGGGCAAACAAATTATTTAGTGCTTGTACTACAGCAGAATTAAGAGCTCAGATGTATAAAAGGGTGTATCTAAGAATTAATAGTGGATCACTGAAACATTTAATCACTGTTTATCTAATCGCCTTGCACTATCTGAACTCAAACCGACCACTCACAATAAAATCAATGGTTCTAATATACTCATTAACAATGCCTCTTTCGGAGGAATGAAACCATCAGAGTCTAATTGGGGGCAGAGGAGCTGAAAGCTGTGAACAGGGCACATGGTTTTGTGCTCCAAGGCTTCCTGGGGGAGCAAGAAACTCTCTAAAAATTCCCTTACAGGAATTTCCACTGCAATCATCTACTGAGGATAAGTGGCTGTGACTAGATGTGTGTCCTGGGTTCAGCAGCAGCAGTCATTTTTTCTCCCTCTTAGTAGCTGGTGCAGTGCTGTGGTTTTGACCTTCAGCCTGGGAACAGCGCTGATAACACCGATGTTTTTAGTTGCTGCTCAGTAATGTTTACTCTGACCAAGGACTTTTTGAGTCTCATGCTCTGCCAGGGAGGAGGGGAAGCTGGGAGGAAGCAGAGACAGGACACCTGACCCAAACTAACCAAAGAGGTATTCCATACCACAGCACGTCATGCCCACTATATAAACTGGGGGCAGTTACCTGGAAGGGTGGGATCACTGCTCGGGTCAGGCTGGGTATCGGTCGGTGGGTGGTGAGTGGTTGTATTCTCTTCCCTTGTTATTTCCCTTCTCGTTATCATTATTGGTGGTAGCAGCAGTGGTTTGTGTTATACCTTAGTTACTGAACTGTTCCTACCTCAACCTGTGGGAGTTGCATTCTTTCGATTCTCCTCCCCATCCCTCCAGGAGTAGGGGGAGAAGTGGGGGAGTGAGAGAGAGACTGCATGGCTGACTGAGTTTAAACCACAACAATGTGTAACAGCACATACCTGAGAGGGAACATCAGATGCAGGGACAGAGCCAAGACCCATGGATCTACAGTCACGGCTCCACTCTAGAGTGAGGCTCAAGAGCTGGCTTCAACGCTCATCACTGCCCACACCGGGGATTTCTGCACATGCAAACTGTCTTTGTTTTCCAGTTCTGGTTCTGCTACCTTGCATTGCTCTGTATCTCACAAGGCAGACATTTCCTATCTGAGGGCTACGCAAGACCTTTTGCTGTTGCCTTTGCATCACACACTGCCTCTTATTTATACTACACCAGCAGCTGAAGTCTGCCGCATCCTCCTACCAAACTTCCCTGTATGATTACCTCAGCTCTGACCTGCACATCTGACACTCCTGTCCCTAGACTCATTTCTCCTAAGTCTGTCAGTTTGGCTGTGATAGCTTCTGCTTGGCACCTACAGGCTCCAGACAGTCCCTCCCCAAAGGATTTTCTGAAAGACACTGGATTTCTGACCAGGGTTTCATCAGGCTGCCTAGAAAAGAACACTGCTCAAAACTACTCAAAGATAGCATTTTCTTTTTTATATATGCAATTATGGAATAAATATCTAAATGCAAAATTGCCCCTGGGATTGGAAAATGGAATTAAATCTTCCAACAAACATGAGAAAATGGATACTGACGTCTCTATTAGCAACAAAATGTTTCATGCTTGGAAACTGGTAATCTAACACCCCCCCAGGGAAGTCAGAATGGCAAGAAAAAAATGGTCTAAGACATCACTAGAAAGAGAGAGATACATTGAGACACAAACTGGATGTGGTGCGGGCAGGAGGACGCCCCTGTGTCCGTCCCGCCTTGTTGGGTCCACAAGCAGTTTAGGAGGTCATTAGTGGAAAGCAATGGCCCAGATCCACTGTGGTTCCCAGTCATGCTGAGCCTGGTATAATCAGGCACATGAGGTCCACCCCATGCAGGGTGCATCCTCCAAGCCACTGGTGAGGCCACTAAGCCGTAGTGACCCCTGCAAGCAGCGAGAAGGGCAGAAGATGTGTGATGTAGTTGAGCTTCTGCAAGCAGCAAGCACCAGCCTGCCTTGGAGGGCTCACAGACAGCATGGTTCAGACCAGCTTCAATGGCACTGGTTTACACCAGCTGGGCAAACTGGTGGTCCAGCAATGTGTATGACACAATGATGAAAAACTCCCATTTCACCCGAGCGATTCAAGAACTGCCCCAGCGCACACAGAAACATCTCACTGAAGCACTGACTTCTCTTTACCCAGGTACACACTCTTCTTAGAGTCAAAAGGACTAATCGTGCTTAAAATCACGCATTTGCCTAAAGTATCTAGTTGATTCTAAGCTTCTATATCCAGAAGTTGCACAGTCGAAATTGGAAACATTACTCCTGGGTGAGCGTTATACACGTATTGGCAGATACATTTCAAAATTATCTAAGCAATCAAATTATTGTTAACAGAATATGTCCAGCTCTAACAGACCACTTTGAAAATCTACAATAAAAATGTGCATAACATACTGTGTATGAATATGGATACCCACACACACACTACGTGCATGCCTTGTGTATACAAAACAGCAGAGCAGAAATACTCCAAGCATAAATTGGGAATACGTGTGGTAAGATTCTAACTGTGGTTTCAATAAGCAGCAAACTGCTGGAGCTACCTGCTCATTAACAAGCACTGGACCAGGCTGCCCAGGGAAGTGGTGGTGTCATCATCCTTGGAGGGATTTAAAAGACATGTAGATGTGGTACTTATGGACATGGTCTAGTGCTGGACTTGGCAGTGCTGGGCTAACAGTTGGATTTAGTAATCTTAACGGTCTTTTCCAACCTAGACTATTCTATGATTATTACTCTTGAAAAGTAGCATGGAAATAATATTTTAACCTTTAATCTGTTACATGGTCTTTGCTAATATAATTATCCCAGAGACGTTCAAGCTTATAGCTGGTGTCAGCTACTTGATATGCAGAATAATTTAAATGCCACTAACACATAGCAAAGAAATACCCAGCTAATTTCATGCAGTTTCATGCCAGTTCTTGTCCTGGTGCAGCCACACAATGAACACAGTCGAGCCCTATGATTCCTCTTCAGATCCTTCCCTTCTACAGGAAAATCATCCAATCCACCGCTCTACTAGCCACCCCTTTGCAAGGCCACTGTCATTCTACTCACTATGTTGGGAGTGCTGAAACAAGTTCTGTCACACATGCTGCAATCTTTGCAATTGGAAAACACTGTCTATTTGTTGTACTACAAGGAGACCATGTCCCACTGACAACACTCGGAAGTATCGTGGAAAGAATAACAGAGATTTGGGAATTGTGGAAGACCTGGCACACTTCTCCAGCATTAACCAAACTATGCTAATAATCCTACTGCATCTTCCCAAAGCAAAAATCACCTCGATGAGACAAACACTTCTATTTCTATTTCAATCCAGCTTCATGCCTCCTGCTACCAGAGCTGAACTCACTGATAGTTTATCTGACTTGCTGTTGGTGAACAGCTCATGGAAGTCAACAGAAAGACTCATTTATTTCCATTGGGTTTTAAGTTTCCCAATCAAACGGAATGCCAGGAGGGATCTCTCCCAAAAGAACACACTTTCTCCTCCTAATTAGTGACATACAAGCAATAATCAATATAAAGAACATATAAACAGAGACCAAAAAATGGAAGGTACTGGACATCAAAAAACTCATTTGCCAAAGGTGTCTTTCACTACCTGCAGAATAAGGCTCCTGCTTCTCACTGTGAATGAACTCTTTCCTTTCGTATTTGGCTCTGATCCATTGCTCCCGCAGCAGTCTGGAAAGAAAAAAAATACAGAGACAAGGAAACATGGTCCAAAATACACCCAGGAAGAAACCAGAATCATTAATTCTTCAATCAGAACACGAGTATGATTTAGAAGTCTTCAAAACATTGCACTGTACAGTCTGGAGTCAAGGGTTTCTTTTGTTTCCTGTTGGACAACAACAAATCCATTCTTTGTACATCTGATTTTATTGGAATGTAATCTAACAAAATTTACAGATTTAGCAGAATAGCCCATTTCCACCCATCCAATCAGTCTCTGTACAAAATTCCCTCAGTATATGAACTGTTTTAAACCTATTTTCCTCAAACTACATTCTTCAGTAAACGGGATCAGCTAACGAAAAAGCCAACAAACTGCACACAAAATTAAAACCTTTACCCTGAAGCTATAAATATGGAAGAGAACCTGGCTATGCCTTGTGTGATGCACGTACGTAATGGCCTTCTGGCAGTCAAAGCTGCAGAGATATTGTCTCCTTGTCATGCAGGGACAGCTACTAAAAAGTATTGTGATGTGTCAGGTTAAAATTGTATAATGATGAGGGGAAGCCCATCCCAAGGATAGGTGACACTTGTGACACAGTGAACACGGAGCTCACTGCAAGGTGAGCACCTCCCAAGCTAGGAACAACAGGAATTCAAGCGAGAGGTGACCTCTTCAAAATGAAATGGACATAGAACAGTCATCCCAGGCCCTAGCCAACCTCCTGAAAGGACCTGGGGTGTGAAAAGTGAAAAAGCCTCCAAAAAAACAGGAGAACATGGCTGAGTAAGGATGCAAGGGCTGAGCCTTATGGAACATAGGACCCAAACACCAGAGTGTAGAGAACTCCCCCTGGCAGAGCTCTTCCAAACTCATAGCCTGTACTGCTAAGTCTAAGAAAGAAATCCATGAAACATGCCTATTACAAAGTCCTTTACTTTTCAGGTGGAAAATTATATCAGTGATGCATATGCCAAGACCTTAACTTCCAAAAAGGAAAAAATACCCCAAAGATGCCAAACACTTTTTTGCTATTCTATTTTAGCATGGAATTAATGCTTTTAGTGCTGGAACTAATAAAGACGTTTAGATCTAGAATATGCTAGAAATTGCTTCAGACCATTTTTAACTGCACTTAGTTCTTAATTGCCCTAGAACCTTAAACAGCCCAAGCAGGCAGAAATCACATGCAGAAATCACATGCAGAAATAAAGGCATGTGTCATCCCAGCTTCACAGCCAACGTTTTGAAGTGGCCTACACTGATGACAGTAAAAGATCCCCCAAGCACTGGGTGTATTCTGTAAAACCCATCACACTTCAACACATCTACTTCTCTGCCAATGAAAAACGTTGATATGCCTAATTACATTTTTTTTCTGAGTATGCAAATTTAACGCTCTCTTTTCAGCAGACACGTTCCAGAAACGCTCAAAGAAGATACCCATACCGACATTCCTCATGAAGATTTATCTACAGGTACAGCAAATGCATTCATTAAATCTGCAAGACACTATTCAACAAGAACCGTGGCTGTAATCGGTTTCCTGCCACTGTAGAAGGAAATAATTACATATATTGTGTCCTACCCATAATTTCATCTCACTGGTTGGGGCACCAGCCTTCTCCCACAAGGCTCAGGGTGTACCATAGCTTCCCTGCACGCAAAACTCAACTGTGAGCTTCTGCTGTTACAGAAATAATACACCAACTCTGCCTTTCCCCCTTCTGTTCCTGTTTTCATGCCTGATCTTTAGTTGTCACACACACATCTGCAAGTTTGACTGCGAACTTTGAAGACGAACACCCATCTCCCTTCTGCTGTTACCCTGCTGCTATGCTCTGGTTTGGGTACCACCAACATTCAGTTCACTGTAGGAGGTTGTGTACAAGCGCCCAGCATCCAGCAGGATGCTCCTGCTGGATCTGATACCCACAACACAGTAGCCTTCAAATGTAGAAGGCTGATGACCCAAAAGGTAGCACATAATTGCCTGTTTCTATACTTCTGCGGCTCATCAACAAAGCTACCAAAAGTTAATCATAAAATGAGCATAAGTACTTAGATATTGCCCTATCTTGCGAGTTTTCCAGCCTGGCTGCTGCAGAGAGGTTGTTATCACTGCAGCCAAAGTTGGACTTCAACAAGATGATGAGGGATTTAACTAGAAGGCAGAAAATTCACACCACCCTCGACTCCAGCTGACTTCAGTGGATTCAGCCAGAGCTGCAGCTGTTCGGAGCCTCTGAGAGCCAGCCTTCCAGTAAAATGCTTAAATATAGCATAAATTAAGGTGCATGTGCAGCAGTGGGAAGACACCCTTGCTGCATAATGAAGATAGTACAACAGACACAGTCTCCTGGTCTCACGCCTTAGGGAACACCGCTCTGCGGTGACTTATTTCCTGTGACGCTCTCAACAGTGTTGGTTTGGCAGCTCCAAAACTTTCGTGCAAGCGAGAGCAAACTGAGCAGCCCCGAGGCACCTTGCCCAAAGGGGTACCCTGGGAAGCTGCAAAATGCTCTCAATAACCTCTCCCAGCAACGAGTGGCTCTGATGGCAACTCCCATGGCAGACAGGAGTCCAGCTGTGCCAGCTTCCCAGCTCACATCTTCTTCCCCTTGCCTTATCACCACAGACCAAAGCTCTTTAAGCAGTAATTTCCCCCAAACCAATACAGACCAAGAGCAGCCCACGGTTAGGACAACTTGGTTGTAAAGCCAGTAGCTGCAGGTTCAGCTCCAGTGGTTAGTTATAGAAAGCAGAACAACTCCCACAAAAGAAACTGAAACAAAAGCCCAATGAGGATGGTGAGAAGTCCACCATCTCCCTTCAATGCAACGGGGAAGTTGAACAGGGACTTGACCCCGCTCACTCTCATGAGCTGGAGGCAATCCTGCCATAAAAGCTGCTTTTGAGTCTGGCATTAAACCCTGGTTTCACTGGCACAGCTTGGATGAATTTAAACAGGAGCAGGAATTCATCCTGGTATCTATGGGATCTGAGAGCAACTGAAGGGCAGGGATCATCCAGAAATCCCTGAAGCCATACAGACCTCTCCACTGTTTTCAGTGGACTTCAGACCTGATCTCCATTTCAATTTAAGTCTGCCTTCAGGGGCCTTTTAAACATTGGTTGCTGTGTTTTAGTTGAAACGTATTTTTACTGAGGTGAATACGTACGTAAATAATCCGGAGCGGGCATCACATGCCTAATACAGCACAATCAATCCAATCTCCCCCTTTGATTTCAACAGAAGTTCTGTGAACAAAAAGGACCGTAGCAACAGCCTCGTGGTATTTTATTGCCTTTCTGGTGATGGGATAATGTAGCAAATAAACCGTCATTCCTTTTTTGTCAGAAAAATGTAAGTGCATCATTCCTAAACTGGAGAGATGCACAGCTTTTGGGATCAAATCCAAAAGCTTTAACAGCCCACCTAAAGTCTGGCAGGCTGCTGGTTACAGGGAATGTGCCATTTTTTGGCAATTAGAAAGGAAAGGTCTTTGGAATTATCAAGATAAAAACCTGGGCGCTAAAGAAAAAAATAAAGAAGAAAATAAAACCCCAAACCAAGCCACAGACACTATCAAAACACAAAACCCTAAGGAAAAAACACATTTCCAACAGAACACGGGAAAATACATCCCCTGAATAGAACAGGACTGGGCTGCACTGAAGAAGCAGCAGGTCCAGAGGCCGACGAACACCTCCAACACTAATAGCTCCAAATCTTATTTTAGGTACTTGTTTGCTTGCCTGGCCACCCGCATGAAAACAAATGCTCTTTGTCAAAGGGCCAGTGAAGAAGGTTTCACAAGCAGCCAGCGGAGTGGTTTTATCTCGGTCCCACATACTCAAAGCCTTTCACTTACAGCAAACAGCACCACGGGAAAAGCTGCTGAAGCAGTTTAACATCAGACTGTGGCTGCGTGGTTCCATTGTGCTCTGCGGAGGAGTCCTGGCCAGCCAAATTTATAGTCTCCAATTTATTGTTACAAAGACCCTCAGCTGGGCTGGCTTTTCTAGGTCACGCTAGGGCGCACACATCACGTACGTTGCATGGCTGCTATGGCTTTTTGGAGACATACGACAGACAAGAAACCCCAGCCGGAGGTGAAAGTGGCTCAAAAGACATCAAACACCATCTGCTACACCCTCTGACTGCATCTTCGTGAGCCACCCTCAAGTACAACTAAGACAAAAGAAATGAATATCATCCAGGAACACCAGTTCCAAAACACAGATTTGTAGCTTCTGGAATTTGTCAGAGGTTTTTCCAGCAAAAAACCCCAATCTGCTTTCCACAGGCAGCTCCGTGGACACAGCTGTGCCAAGTTTCTGTTAAATAACTGTTTTAATGAAATTTTAAGTCCGAGTCCAAATTTTTCCTCACTGTGAGGACTCGCTTTTAGATGGCGTGGAGGAGGCATGAGGCAGCTGGGAGGCTTCCTCCAGGCACTCTGTGCATCACCCCAGCTTGCAGAGCCCCAGCAGTGATGTGCCATCCGTGCCCCAAGACCAGCGGCCAACAGCAAGCTTCTGGAGGAGAGCAAAAGACAGGGGGCTTGGCTATCAAGGCATAAAAATCTTGCATTATGGATTTGAAGAAGTTGGAGTTGAATTTGAGTATGCAAAAATCGTAACATGCTCAATTAAAATGCTAACTGGTTCCTTTTCCTGTTTGGTTGTTTTACCTGCATGGTCCAGTACACCACAATGCTGCTTTTCAGAATGGTTAAACACGGATTAAAAGTGTGTCAGAAACATCCTGTGTCGGTACTATTTAACCTCGTAACAATTTCCTTTGGAAATTAAAGGAATCAATATGAGTTAACAGGCTTATGAGCTAACAACAAAGAGAAAATGAATGACAAGCAGAGAAGCCCCCAGTGGTTCCCAGCACAGGAGCACGCATATCTCAGGCACTCTGCTGACACAGGGTGATGCTCAGGCAGAGACTGCCCCGAGGCCAAGTGCCCAGTTTGAGCCACCATAGGAGGCTCCACCACTTAAGAACTGGTAAGTGGCCACTCTGAGAGGCCACCCTGCAGCACCTCGAGCTTTGCACCCAAGATATCAGGTACTGTTGAAAGCCATGGACATCAGTTTTGAACACCCTTATTAATAAGCAGGAGCCTGAGCAAAAAGCCTTTATCCCCTGGACATTAAGCATTAATGATGTTTACCTATAAGGTACCAGTAAAATGAGATGACTGAGGAAGAGGAGACGAGGCAAGAAGTTCATGTCCTTGACCATATTATGCCCTGTGCATGGGAGGGGTGAGAGCCTAACTGACCTTCAGACACCAGACTGAAGTGGTGGGCTTGGCAGCTCCTCTACCAAATGAGCCAAAGGTTAAATGATAAAGAGAGGAAAAAAAAAAGCCAAGAATTTATCAAGCAATTTTCTCTCCACACATTTTAATCATACATGAACACAATGAGACACTTCTGATACCAACTGTTTCTTCAGATGACTACATAGATGACTCCTCAAGTTGTGAGCCACACTGGGATACATCATCTCTCTGACTGCTATCTCATTTCAAATAAGACAACCACCCAGTACAACTCATACCATTTCATTCTGCCCCATTTTTCCTACTAAGGTACTCAGATGTACTGGCAGTCAGTATATGTAAGTGTTCTGTATAAGGAGCAGATGTAGCTCCCACTTATCCAAGCACAGAGAGGAACTGAGCAATGCACTGTAGCTCTCAGGCAGCTCTGCAGGATGATGCTCTGTGCTCCCAAATCAAGCAAAAAGGCAACAGAAAATGATGTTAAGTATTGGGCAGGGACATGGATGTACTCCCAGTACTGAAAAAGCTCAGTAACAGCTTATCTCCATCTTCTTCTGTCAGTTTTCAGCCAAGCATACAGCTGAACAAAGCCTTTTTCCTTTGCTTTTACTCAAAGGCAATGCTACCCCTGTTGCTCACTGGTGACTCAAAACTCAACCGTGTGCCTGCAGCGTACCTATCTCAGAAAAGGCTGTTTCACAGCTCTCAGCCTGCTGCTGTGATGTACAAAGCTGGGCTGTGACCACTCGTGACCATCCAAAGAGGGTTTGTGTGGTTTAAGTTCCTCACCCAAAGCTCTTGTGGCCAACCCTGCGGTAGTGCAGGAACATCCCAGATTCCGGGACTCATTTCAGCCTCAGGGACTCCCCAGTGGTACAGAAGTTGGCTGCTCTGCTCACTGCTCCTGCTGCATGGGCCAAATTGCTGGCAGGCAGAAGACGAGAGGAGAGGACAGAAGGGGATTTTTCTTTTTGGTTGGGTGGTTTATTTGAGTGTGCACAGCTGGTAAATTTTCCCTGGGCAATTTCTGAGCACCCCTCCAACTTCTCTAACCTTTGCCAAGTGTCTGACAGAGCCAGGGAGCCACAATGGGGTTTCTGGAGGATGCAGAAGCCAGATGCAGCAGGCAAACACCACATATTTCCCAAGGAGTCAAACACAACATCGTAGGCAAGAAGAAAAAAGGACAAGCTGCTGCCGCAGCACTTCTCTCTTGCTCTGAACTTTGCAATTCTTCAAGCAGCCACAGAAGAGGGACTCCAGAAGTAGCGTTATAAAATTAAGATTTAAATGAACAAACAGCCTGTCCTGATTCCAGCTTGTACGTTAGCATCCTGCCACACCAAGTCTGAGGGCAGCTGGCACAAAGCCTGCCCAGCCCCTGCAGCCAGCCAGCATGGGTTTTGTAATTAGAAGCATCAAAACCTCTTGATGCCGCAGAATGTGGGTCAGCACACATCGGCACGGTGCCAGCATGAGATGGAGGTGTCATCCATCGCGATGCTACCCAGGGCTGCGAGCTTGGAACATCTCATGCTATTGCAGTGACTGGACTACAGCAAGGCAGGGAGAAAGCTAAATATATACCACGTTAAAAAGCAGCACTCCCCTGCTCTTGTTTAGCATGCATCTGTTGAAAGGCACAGAGAGGCTCTAACTACAGAAAGAAAAATACAACCTAGCACACCATCCTTGAAACATTTCCAACATGCAAATACCCACAGCTGCTTATACTGCGGCACTCTCAGAAGGAGATCTGCAAGGGGGTCACATCTATCCCTGCTGCTACTGCAGAGAACCAGCAGCGCTGGGCTGGAGAACCACCTACATGAGCACAGCTCCAGGGTCAGTTCAGGAATCAGTTGTAAATTGGCCCTGTGTAAAATAGAATCATAGAGTAGTTTGGGTCGGAAAGGACCTTTAGATCACCTCGGTCCAATCCCCTGCCATGGGCAGGGTCACCTCCCACTAGACCATAGGCACAAGTTAGGAACAGAAACTGGTCTTCCAGCCACTTGGAGGAAGACTAGCCTTGCCTCATCCTCCTAGTCAGTCAGTCTTACAGTAAAGGACAAAGAAGAAGCGACAGAACAACGAAACCCCTTAACCCTCCTGCTCCTGTTTCTCGTAGGTTATACACCCAGCAATGTGCCTCTCCTTTGGGTGTCAGGAAAGCCTGTGAACAGAGCGGCTGTCCCAGCACAGTCCCCGTGTGCTTGCAGACAGCTCTTACAGGCTGCGGCTGGAGCTCAGCCACCGCTTGGCGAAGCTCCCCAGAGTGCAACTGCACTGCAGGATGGAGGGAGAGAAAATATCCTAGCAGCAAAGCCTGAGCTGCAGTATCAAAAGCTTGCAGAAGCCAAACCAACCAAGCACAGAACCAGTCACAGACATTTCTGCCAGCCTGAGAACAGAAGGAATTAAACTCTTGTGGTCCCTAAGCTGCCTGAGCCATAAGGAGAGCTTTCAGTATCCCTTCAGCCTGACCAACACAAGAAGAGCTGGGTACGATCTGCACGCAGATCTCAGGACACCCAAATCTGCAGAGGGACCTGCCCCACTTCCAGCTGGATTCCACCAGCACAAGGGATGGACCACGGAAAAGAACTGAATTTAACTGAGACTTCAGAGTAGACAAAATTTAAGTCTGCTAGAATTGTGTTTCTCCTACCAATGACAACTAGGTGAACAATCCTGCTTCTGCATCCTTAACATCACAAGTACATGCAAGCCTCAAAACAGCACAGCCAACTGTTGGGATTTTGGAGTTCAGAGATACAAACGTGGTACTGGATCCTCTCAGGACCATGACAGTTCACAAGAGATGCTTCTTCAACACAGATGGCATCCGCCTCCCAGCTGCTGGCAGAGCCACAAGTTTTCCTCCCGTCTGGATAGCATGGAGAGCTTGGTGTGCCCATCTTCCTTGTATCAAAGAGACACTAAGGAGAAGGCAAAGGAAGCAAGCATGAAAAACGCACTACCAAAAGACTTTTTGTTTCAGCCTAACTCTGTGGAGAAGCAAGAGAGAAATCATCATTGATTTTCCTTTTGTCAATCCATTTTAGGAAGTACAATCTACTTCCACAGCAAGATGCAAGAAACAGTTGATGCACAGGGATAAGGACACTAGAGCCATCTGCAAGGCGCACCGCAGACATCATAAAACTCTGGCCACCAAATCCTGCAGTAATAGGATACATCTGCCCTTGGGCTAGTCTGCTGGTCAGGGGAGAAAGAGGCAGGATACTGTGCATGGAGATGGATGGGTCAACACTGTGCCCAGAGTGTGAAGAAAAGTAGGAAGCCTGGCCTGTGTGAGGTGAAAGAACAGCAATCCTGTTTGAGTGTGGACAGGCAAGAGCAGGCAGATTTTGTTCTTGATTGTCACAAAGGGAGCCCCCTCCAACTCCTCCACCATTTGAGGCATTACTATTCCATAATAACTCCTTATTAAATCACAGCCCTGACCTTTCAGATCCTCACCCACACAAGCACTTCTGAGTCCTGAGGAAATCCCACATGAAGCATCTTCCCCACATTCCCTAAACCAAGACCAGGGGTGATCCCTGAAGACCAGTTCAAGGTGGGAGTAGAACCTGAAAGGCCCCAACCATTCAAGATGGTCAAACATATGCAAGCCTTCCCCTTTCCCTACTCTGGGAGAGACAGGGTTAAAAACAAACAAAGAAGTCTTTGCTGAAGCTGCTTTTATGAAATTAATAAAAAAAAAAAAACCAAACCAACAAAACAATGGCTCTGCCACCTTCAGTTACATTTGCACCATCTCCTCCCCTAGACCTGCAGGATCACTCTGTCTGGGAGCACCTTCCTGCTGGCTTCTCCTTGGGATATCTCCCACAACAGCAGAGGCGTTCCAGCAATAGGAAAGGTAAGAGGCTGCGGATTTTATCCTGGAGAAAAATAATCCTAGCAAGACGATCACAACATAATCAAGAGTGTGCCTCTCCACAACACACGGTGGCTTCGCCCATCCCCAAATCATTTCTGTACTTGTAGGAACTGTGGAAGCTGCTGCCAGAAGCCATTTTAGATCAAAACCAAGATCTGGGAACATTGCATAAATGGATGTGCTTTTTTATTGTCAGGCAAGGCAGTGCCACTCACTCCTGGGCCTTCCCAGATTTAGCATTTGAGCATCATCAAATGGGAGGTAACAGATGCACCACTAAGATAACTTCACAGACACAAGAGGTCTCCTCTTTTGCCTTTACTATAAAGGACTTTTTGTGTGATGTAGGAAGACAATAACTCTTCTTAATGGCTATTACAAGAAGATTAAAAATACAAAGTCACTTTGAGTATGAGCATGGGTACTCATGAACACTTTGTCCCACACACGGTATGATTTCAGGTTTGGGGAACACAGAGCCTTCCTACCCAAACATTGACATCTCATGCATGGAGCCCTACGAACCCTCCCCATATTTCTGTTCTGAGCACCTCTTGCAATGCTTGAATACATCATCCAGCTGCTCAGAGCCTCGCACACCATTTTCACACCACCACTACGCAACCAAATCACACTTCTCTCTTCAACAAGAGACACCCAGCTAAAGCACCAATATTGGGAAGATCTGAGCAACCAGCACTCACCAGTTTGCTGATATTGAAATTATACCCTCCAGACCCTCCGTAAAGAATGGTTTCACAAAGATAGAAAACCCCCTTGGTACTCTGCAGGACTGGATCCTAAAAACCAAGTTCAGTTCACCCTTCTTGCTCCCTGGATGGTACAGCACGTTCTGGCCACCCAACCCTCTCAGTCTACAAGGTCTACCCCGACTTAGTAGTGGTTTACTCTATGCTCTATGGGAGACAATACCTTGTCACTTGCTTTCATGGAGAAGATTATTTGACATTTAGGCAAAAAAAGACAATCCACCAGCTTGTCCCTAAACCCCAGCATTTCTGCATTACAAGTAACCCAGCATCTCATATAGCTGATAAGCAAGCTCTGTTTTGATGCAGAAGGGCTATTTGAAAAGGTAGAGGAAATCAATGGGTAGAAACTGGCATTTTTTTGTAGCCTTAGAAACTTGGAAGAGTCTGGGGAACAGACAAACTATTGACTTCCCAGCATCGTCTCAACTGTACTTATTAAATAAGATCCCACACGTCATATAAACTCTACCATATGCGTGCAGAAGAAAAAAAGATTTTCAGGCCTTTTATAAATGAAACCTCCTCTGTGGCTTAAAAAAAAACATATGATGCTAAAACTAAAATATTAGAGAGGCTGCAGCTGCACAAACAAATAAATGCTGTTTACCAGCAGAGGTATTTACTTACTGACAGTCAAGAAACGTTGGTTTATAATAAAACGGTGGCATTTTAGATTCATATTTTGCTTTTGCTACATTGTTCCCATTCGCAGCCATAAACTGTAAAAAGAAAAAAAGCAGAAAGAATTAAAAAATGTTAACAGTATTTTCCTTTGCCCTCTTTTGCACCTACACAGTAATAAAATTGTTGGGATGGAGCCTCTGTTCCCTTACTAAGAGGTTTCCCCAGGACTGTACACAGAAGGGACGCTGTAAAGACTGTGCCTGCAAATCAGGGCTCAGAAATTAATGTTGTTTATTATTGCCAGGGCTCACAGCTTAACATGATGCTGAGGACACGTCCATGTCCCAGTCACACGTGCACAATCCCCACTGGTCCCCACAGGAGCAGAAGGCAGCACACGGTGGCATTTCCCACTTGCAGGCATAGGAATGAAATTACTCCCAGGGAATCCAGCACAGAAATTAGGTAACCAGAAGGCAAAACCTGACACTGACTTCAAGTCCCTGTGTGTTACGGTTCCAGAGAGGTAACAGTCTCCGACAATGCACCTTTTGTTTTGGATCACATCACTTGTTCCGAAAGGATAACTTTATTTTTCCAAAGCCGTGCCAGCAAGCTCAGGGGTTTGAAGCATCTAATAAATGAATAAATAAACAAACAAACATCCTATCTGCCCTGACAGCCCTCCTTTCCTTCTGATCTCGGATATGAAAGTCTAGTCGAGAACTCTGCAAACAAACCCACATATTCCCCTATTCATAAATTTTATGTAATGAAAGTCACTTTGTAAGTGTAAAAAAAAAAACCCCATTATTTTCCAGGCAGCCATTCTAAATACATTTTGTCTTGTATCAAAAGCCAAGCATACAAGCATAAACAAGCAGCAAAGTGCTTCCCCCCCCCCCAACATTTTTTCCCCATTATTTTAACGGTTTTGAGCTTCTCAAGTTTACATATTCAATCTGTTCTAAAAAGAAAATCAGGGAAGGGAAAACCCATGCAACACAAAGGCCTATTTTTCTCATAAAACACATGACACTCTGAGCTGTGGCTTTCATAAAAAACTCAAATCTACAACATACAAGAACAAGATAAAGATCAAAGACTGGTAGCGTTCTTCATGCCTTTAAAGGCACCAAGAGTCAAAGTAGATGGGTTTTCTGGGTAGGCTTATCCTTAGCAACATCACCCAAATCTAGGCAGGTGTGTGGCTTAAAGAGAATTTATACTGTAAGGGTTCGGTTCTTTGAGATGTGAGTTTAAGGGTCTTCAACACCAAGTGGAACAAAGCCAGGAACTGGTGAGCTGGGCAGGGGGGGCAGACTCAAGGGCTAGCCTACTGCCTGGTCTAAGCTACAGGTAATGTAAGGAACAGAAGACAATTCATTTAGTTACTTCTACACATCCTGTTTCATTGATATTTCTACAGGGGTGGGGAAAACCCTCACAGCTTCTTTATGAAATGGCTACTCCATTTTTCAATCAGCACCATTGACCTCACTCCCACACTCAGGAATTATCTAGACATGTTTTCTAAAATCACTTTTGTTGTGGCATCTTTAGAAAGGATTCTGGTTTACAACTTTGCTGGTTAAACACAGCACCCCAAGCTCACTGGTACTTCACACCTCAGATGCACGTACCTCCACTTGAGCATCATCCCAGTCATCCAGGCGGACTGACTTCACTTTGCTGACTTGGGGAATATTGCGATGGATTCCTGAACAATTTAAGCAGATGAAGATCCCTAGGTTGTGGGATGCCCAGTCCGGGTCTGAAAGCAAGAAGGAAAGAGAGAATTGCACTTGACTGCTCTATGGGATTCAGTGCTGAAGGAAGGAGAGATGGGGCAAGATAGGTCATGGAAAGTGAATTCAGAGACACCAGGTCCACGTTCCTTGACTGTAAAGGTATCAAATAAATAAACAAGCAAAATAGATATATGTGCCATTTATATTGATAGTAATACAAATTAAAGTAACAGACCTGCAATCTCAAGTGTAGCTGTTATTCACAAAAACCTAATACACAGACAATTCGTACGCCCAAGAGCTCCTAAACAACATGCTCACATGAAGAGAAGAGGTGAATGACCATCTTTCATCAGCGAATCCCACCCAAGTGCTGCATGGAACAGAAACTGCACAATTAAAACAAACAGCTCAGGGATGCCGCTATGCTGCTCCCTTGATTTGCTATTTTTTTGTGGTTTGTTTTTTTTTTCTTAATTTTCATTTATTTTTTCTTTATTTTTGACAGTGGGAGCGTTCCGCAGAGAGACTTCCCTCCCACAGCTACAGCACAGCTCTCCATGCCAGGAGGTTTCCAGCCCTTGCCTTAATGGAAAAATGCCACCAGTGGCAGCTCTGTACTTTCTCCGAGCAGAACCACGCGCTGTTTACAGCCCCGAGCTGACGTCTCACACAAAGCACTTTAAACACAAGTCCCTCGCCTCCAAATTCCTCCTCGGGAGAGGCACTGCCTGAAGCGCAGGGCAATGGAGAGGAACTGGAGGAGGGCAGGGGCCAGGGCAGGACACATCCACCAGTGTCCCCAGCACTGCCTCGCTAATAAAGCCAATACAGGGATCTTTGTTTGAACTCTGACTAGCAAATGTCAGCGCCTGCTATTCCAGCTGCGTCCCAGCAGAGCTTCCTTGCAAGTCACCAACTCAGCCTCTAAACCCTTCGCCTCTACCCATCCTCCCCCAAACCCCCTCCATCGTATGGGGCTGTCGAGGGGTAAGGGCAGGTCCTCTCTTCTCAAATCTGTTTATTCCCCTGCAGTAATTACACTAAACACTCCTCACAGTGCAGCTATTATTTATAAAAGCAAGGCAAAGTGCTTTCTCCTCCTTCTACATATTTAATGGTCTGGCTATGTCAGTGCAGCAGGAGCAGGCTGGTATGGGGCAATGCAGCTCCTCTATACAAGGTACTGAGGTCTGCTACCAGCCCCTGCCCGCAGGGATGGCCACCAACCTCCCCCTGCACACATTAGGGAAGAGAAATTTGGTTCCCCAGAGGTGGCTGTGTTCAGATATAAATGAGGAGCCTCGATGGATGTGGTTGGGTGCCTACCCAGGAGAGGGGAATAAATTCCCAAGCTTTTATAAGTCCCATCCACTGCAGCTTGATTGGCATGGGGCTGGGACCAGCAGCCACAAGTAAAGGTGTCTGCTGTTTACATGGTCTCCCATCCTCATGCAGGACCCTGATGACTCCTGCAGAGGCCTGTCAAATACAGAACCAGTCAAGTCAATCTAAGTGCATTGCAGCAGCACCCAAGTATGGGCTCTATGCCCACATACAACCACACCAGTGAGGACACAGGGTGAGGACCTGATCACAGCTTCACTGAGGTCAGGCACCCCAGTTACTCTGATCGCAGAGAGTGCTGCCAGTTATTGAACTATGAGTTGGCCAAAAGAATCAAGGGGTTTGCACGCCATGCTCATGCATGTTTCTGTGCTTTAACTCCTCATATTGTCCTGTCCCATCTCCAAACACCTGGCTGTAATCAAAGTCTGCCTCATGGTAGGCCAGGACCATGGGACCAAATGATGAGAGTCACGCAGGGTGAAAGCATTCTGGACTTTTGTTGAAAAACCCATCTCTTGACTTCCATGTAAAGGATGAGGCATGAGGAAGGGCAAAAGGGTCTGGAGGATGGGGAAGCCACAGAGCAGCAGCAGCAGCAGCAGCAGCAGCAGCGAGGAAGCAGAAGATGCAGCAGTGAAGTTTGGAGCTGGGAGCTAACGTGGCCACCAACTCCCTGTGCTCAGAACAGCCACTTCACAGTAACTGCTCCAAGCCTCCCCAGTGCAATGAGTTGTGATCAAAGCAGTGCCTGACACAGGGAAATGGATATCAAAGTATGCATTTGCCTCCGCAGATTTTACCAGGAGCCCCAACACTTGTTTTGTGTTGACAGATTTATCTTAGCACACAGGTGGATTTCTTCATGTTGTCTGCAACTTCCAAGACTTGAAGAAGCAACCCTTTCGCTGCCTGCACTGCTGTGAGCGACAGGACCAGGAGACATCACAACCTCCTCTAGCCAGGAATGAGGACACATTTGGGTGAACATTCTGGAAGAATATCCTCAGGCTCCGATGGAGGAGACTGCAGCTGCAGTGGACATTAAGCCAACTCATACCCAAGCATCTCTTCTTGACATGGGGAAACAACACCTCAAGCAATAGGTTTTAATCACAACTGGGGCCTTAAAGCATTCTCCTCACACCAACAGTATTTTCTTTAGACAAGACTCTTGAACATGCTTCCCCCCTGCTCCACACCATGTCAAACCATGTCTAATTAGGGAAGCAAAAGCTGGAGTGTATCACAGAACCACATATTCGTGGTCACATGCACATGGTTTTTCATCAGAAGATGGTAGTATTTTAGAGGAACAGAGACAAGAGGGTCAGTGATGACCCAGCCCTTGGAAGGGATGCTGTCAGCTTGTTCAATACCTACACCTGCTGCTATCTCCTTCTGGTGTCCTTCCTTTCACTGTTTCCTCTCTTGCCTAGACCCAACCTCCATGTCCATCCAACACCAACAGCATCCCACACAGCAAACTTGAAGGAGCACCATGACAGAGCAGCACATTTCACTTTACTCCCCAGACCTGATACCAGCAGTTTGCATTGCTGTCCAATATTAATAACAACTTCCTCTTCATTGCTCTTCTGGTTTTAAAAGTATGTATCTTTTAAATCCAAAATCATGCAGCAAGGGTGGATGGAGGAGTTGTAGATGCTCGGCTGGTTGTGTGCTGCTTTCCTGGGACATCCACAGCCCAGAACTACACAAATTTGGCCGTTGTTTTTAACACCAAAGGGAACACCAGGCAGGAGGAGAGTTCAGAGGCCTCAGGCACTGAGTTACCTCCATCCAAAAAACTGCCAAGTAGCAAAATGCCCCAGAACCGACAGATCTACCTGGGGAAGTGCCTCTGAAACATCAGCGTTACTATAATGTATTAGAGATCTCAATGAACTTGCTCTCCTGGCTGAAGACGTGACTGAGAAAGCAAGCCAGCCCGAGCCTTTCCCTGAGTTTAGCTGAAAGCCAAAAGGCATTTCTAAGCATTAGCTGAACAAGCCAGAGGGTTACGGACCCAGCCAAGCCACTGGTGTGACCCACCGTGCCACCACACCGCCTGTGGGCAGGAAGAATGAGGGCGGAGGATTCCCTGAATCCATCTTCTGGAGGGTTCTGCCTGTGCTGCTTCCCCTTCTCACCCCTGCCCTGAACTTGTGACACCGTTTTCGAAGAACCCCGTAGCTACGAGACTGCTGCATCAGACCCCTGCAGGAACTGGTGACAGACGCCCAGGCAGATGGCTGCGGCGAGCACCCACCTCTGCAGGGATGCTTATCCAAAGCCCTTTTATATGATTTGGGGCTGCCAGTGGCTACTCAAGCACATCACAGTCCCCCTTCCCTTCATTCCTGCACTCCCCCACAAACAACAGGAGAATTCTCAGCTCAGGAACAAGGTAGATAACGCCAGTGATCTGCGACCTTGGCATAATCATAGACTCCAACCCTTCAAATGACTGTGCCATCTCTTTGAGATAAGACATCAAGCACACAAATAAAGTCACACAAGTGTATTCATACGAGACAAGTGAATTTTCGGGCAGCACATTTAGTGAACGAACCCTCAGCTGTATGGGTGGCAAGCTGCGGTCTCCATAGCTAGGTGAAGTCCACCTTGCTGCTAGGCACTTCAACAGTTAGAACATATTCTCCATGCTGGACATTGCTAGGGAGTTCAGTAATTTTATTTAAGCCATTTTATTTGGGCAGGGCTCAAAAAAGTGCTCCAAAATGGCAATATATCATAACCTGGACCTTCTGGGTATCACCCGAAAGAGATGATTTTCTTCTAAGCCTCCAGAGTTTCCAGCAAATAGCAGTGAAGCCTACTGAAAACTCTCCAGCACGCCTAAGTTCCACACAAATTACTTTATTCCATTATTTCAAGCCAAAAGGAATAAAGACTAACTAGGAGCAAGGGGAATATTAAACCAAATACACTGCTGTAAGTGCAAAAAGTCTCTTATCCTGCAGCATTGCTGCTCCAGAACAACCGATGCCAGCCCTAGAAGGCTTTAACTGTCCAATGTGGTAGAGATTTCTGGTCACTTGTAAACAGATTATAATGACTTTTAAAGCAAAAAGTTGCTGCAGCTTTGCTTTTAAAATTAATACATAAACAAAGCCAGACTAAGCTCAGGAGAAAAACTAACTTCCACACACAATCCCTTTTGCCACCACAAGCTCTAGAAAAACCAAGGGCAGAAAACAACGTACTCTGCAGCTTGAACCCAACATTACTGAGTGTAAGAACTGCCCATAGAGGGAAAAACAAAGGCTGGACCCAGAAAAATACAAAGAACCAGTGTAAGAGAACATAAACATAGGGTTCCAGTTTGAGAACACCTAGGTGCCATCAACCCAAGTATAATCACACGAAGCAGAGCAGTAGCAGGCTCATAGTAGCCAGAAGACAAGAGCAAGAACTCAAGAGTCCCAAAACTTACTTGGATGCCCCTACTCCACCTTCTGCTTTAAACCACAGTTACTACTTTATGTATATAGTGGGATACATACTATACTAGTGGTATAGATAATATATACTCTATATATACACTATATATATAGCATATTACTGACCAAGAGAATGTCAGGGAGAACATGGGCAACGCACAGCAATACACCGTTAACACATCTTCCAGCACACAAACCAAGGCCTGACCCTTACTTAGCTGCCTGGCTGCATCCCTGCTACACCAGCTGGGTGGGAGCCAGTGTTTTGTTGGGATGGAGATTCAACAGATTTTTCCGACGTTTGAGGTGTTAAGGACTAATTAGAAGAGAGAGGACAGCCTCTCAAGGTAGCAAACCTTTTTTTACCCTACAGGTAAGGTAACTCATACCCTATGATACAGGATATAATCACAGGGATTTAAGTGCCATCAACACAAGCAAAAAGCCTTTTCTGTTTGCTGCTCACTGCCTGCTGATTTTCTAAATGCCCCAGTCAAGAGAACCTCATGTCCAGCACTGAAGTTCTGTTGCTATTTACTTTGGGGAAAGACTAAGAGGTTAATAAACAGACCCTGGTCATGCATGTTTAAAAATAACAATAAAAGACATTAAGACTGAAGCCAAACAGCCTCCCACCAACACTCCTCCCTAAGTAGGAAAAATTTTCAGTGAAGGCACTAAACTTGCCAAGGTCTTTTTATTCAGCTGGCAGGTCCCAGCAGCCCACTCTGCTTGCTGTCTGCAGCCCCCGACTGTGCTGCAACCCAGGCATCAGCAGCAGACAGAAAACACGGTTGCATCAAACCCCCTTTGTGTCAGAAAGTCCCCTTCCCTGCAGAAAGTGGCATGGTGCTAAACACAACTGCTGCGGGATTTTCCTTTTTACCTTTAAAAGGGCTGGCAAATTCACAGGAAAAAGATAAAATAAATCACTGTTTAAGCGAGAGGACAATGGAGGTGCGGGAACAAGTTTCCACTTTCAGCTTGAAAACGAAAAGCCTGTTTCACGCCATTAGAGCAGCGAAGCTCTGGAACAGCTTTCCAGTGGGAGGTAGTGGGGGCAAGAGAGAGAACTAGCTGTGAGGCAGAGCCCTGTCGCTCCACAGGGAGGGGATGGGGAGATGTCGCTGTGGATGACAGCACAAGGCAGGACCCGATGACTCACTCAGTTGTCTTCCCGATACGTGTTTTTAGGACCAGTGGTTGGATAGGGGAAGGAGAGAGCTGTCATCAAATCCTTTCAGTGCCCTCCTTAATCCTGAGCAAATCAAGCAATCTCCAGCACTCATGTGTTTCCCTCATTCACCACCCGCACTTCATGACATCAAGGGAACGGAAAAGCTTCACTGCTTTAGAAATGCGAAGATGCTGGGCCCGTAGAAAAGATGCTTACAATGACCTCAGCCACACACCACTCACCCTCGGGCTTTTATATAGACTGTTAGACCAGAATACCAGATCTGCTCAGCTTTGCAGCATAAAGCTCTGATACCAGACCCCCTCCATCACCTGCACCGGCTCTTCCTCCATCCCTCATCCCCTCTGAGCCTCAGGCACAGAGGCCGATGTTACCCAGGTTCCCAGTAATCTATCTCAAACAAGAAAGATGAAAACGATAAAACCAGGCCATGTAAACTGCTGCTGGAGGGCTTAAACTGCAGAAGCGCTTTGATGGGATTTCCATTTCTGTTTTCAGAGCCTCCCTGTCCTCCTACAATGTAAAATGATTCTCCCTTCGTGGAAAGCTATGTCATAGAAAAATGGAGTAAAGGGAGATATAGTCAAGGTCTTGTTATGCCCTGAGATAACCATCCGTCTCATGATGTGAGGAAAGATTGCCAGAGACAAAGAACCATTTAGGGGAAAAAAGAGGCTGAACTGCCACATTAGTCCTGAAGGAAAAAAAAAGATTATTCTAATACATGGAGAGCCATCACACACACCAGCAATTCAGGAGATTGCTCAGTTTGCACTCGAGACTGCATTTCCCATGCTGTCTGCACTGGGAAAGCACATCTTTAAACCCACCAAAACAAACACACTGCAAACCAATACCCAGGACCCAGCCTCCACCACAGAAGTAGTAACAACAAAGAACCTGATGCCCCAGGTAACAACTTTATTACAGTGGCTCCTACCCCAGAATTCAGCCTGAAAGATGTAGCTAATGTGATCTCACTACTCAATACAGATTGATGACATCTTTGCAACTGAAACATTTTTTATTCGAAACAACTTTTCATTGCAAATTCAGATTTTGTAAAGACACAATTAATAAAAAACTAACTAAAATATTAAAAATATAAAAAACTTGCAAGTAAAAACGTAACCTCTCACTTCCTTCCCACTCTAATTTTCAATTTCTACTTCAGCATCCTCTCTGCATTCCCAGCTGTCATGGCCAGGGCCACTGTAAGCGTGTTCTCCCTACCTGAAACATGTCCTCAAAACCCAGGAGGAGTTTTTGGAAGCTCTGCTTTTACACAAGAGATTTTTCTGCCAGACATACACGCTGGTCACGGGGAAGACAAAGATCTGACCTTCCTGAGCATCACATTCAATACCACGTTTCACCCAGATGCAAAGTGCGCAGACCAGAACACACATCCTGAATACAGCAGCCTGGCTTGCAGGACTTGGCCACTTAAATATTCCTCAATCACCATTAAGTGGCAAATTCTGGCCCAGACCCAGGCAATCAGCAGGTTTTGACTAGATCTCCCCAAGGAGATGTGATGACCCTGTGTGGGATGAAGTTACTTACACCTCCTAGGAGGAAAAGCACTGCCTCTCCCAATGTTCCCCATCCACCCTTTACAAAAGCTTTGCTTTTCTGCATGGTCACAGCTTAACCACAATAATACCAAGCTGTGGGCTCTTTTGCATCAGGAACCCAGATTTTTGTTACCTGGGTTACAAAACCTGTTACCCGGGACAAGCCGTTACTTCAGGGCTATGGCTACTGAGCCTCACCTGAATGTCAAAGCAGTAACAAAAGGAAACAACCTTTTTTGACAGCAGGGAAGGGAAAAACAACTTTCACTGGCCGATTACTGAAACAAGTATTTCCAAGAGCAAAAGCAAACCCAGCTGGCTTCCAAACACAAATTAAAGTGAATAACAAAGAATCTTCCCCTGCTACATTTCTGACCCATCCTAGTCTTTGTTATCAGCATCCCTGAGCTCAATGGCTACCTCTTCTCAGGGATCCCACATTAACTAAGGGTTTCAGGGGAAGGAACACACCCACCTGAGCAGCAGCAATAATAAATCAGGGATCTTGACCTTTTGCTCCCCCCTCCTCAGCTGTACCAGATCAGCGCTATGATGATGCACACATGTGGGAAAGCACAAGCACGCCCTGCTTTCCTCATCTGCTCATTCCCCACCCTCCCTCTTCTTTCATTCTCACTTTATTTCTCTGCTCTGGTAGTTTTCCAGTGCCTAGCTGTCCACCCAGTTCCAGCTCTCCCCTTTATCTTTCTGTGCATCCCACTTCTCAGCACTCCATTCTGGAGGCTCTCTGGACACCTACCTCACATTATCTCATACCCAGAAGCACCTGGCATGCCACACCTGCCCAGGAAATAATAGAATTGAGCCTCAGTATTTTACATATTACCTAAAGACACAAGTTATATATCTTATGTGAAGCAGCCCTGGGCATCTCCAGTTTATTGTCGCCCCCAGGCAGATGTGCACATCACAGCACCACCAGTAGCTCTTGTTTGGCAAAGAAACTGATCATTAAAGAAACTGGGTTGATGAACAGGGATCCAGTCCCAGGGAAGTAATGTTGTGGCAGTTCAGAAGAGAGGCTGAATGGTATTAATATAGCACATCCTGTGTTATAAAAGACACTGGCCCAAATTCTGCTCTCGGAGTTTCAGATTCACTAGGGCATCTCTCCATGCAAATGTCACCAAGAGCAAAATATGGTTGTTTTACAAGCCCATTTGAAGCCTTTAACAACGACTCTCTTTCCCTGATGTGAGCTATTTTACTGACCTACAGCTTCATCTCCATCCTGCTGATGGCTGAGAAACTTCCCATTTTGCAAAGGGGCTTTATATTACACACAGGGCAAGGAAGAGTTACCCCATTGACCTGAATGGCCCAGGCTTGCAAAGTCTTCCCCAGGAAGGAATAATTTAGGTAGCTGCCTATTTGGTGAGCCCAAGCTGTGCTCAGCAAGATGCCTCAAAGGTGGGTTGGTACAGTCAGACAGCAGATGGGTGGGAGCAGGCAGAGCAGCACAGCGCTGCAAAGCAGTTCATACTATGCAAAAGTTCTTTGTCCTTTCCAGCTGGATACTGGGAGACACAATGCATCTGAAGGTGAACTGCAGTGTCTGAGATGTAGATTAGGGACATAAACCCAGCGGCAATGGTATGAGCTGGGTGGTGGTATCCAATAGGTCTTGGAATCCTAAATAAATCAATAGCCAGAAAAATGAGGTTCAGCTGAAGTGCTGGGTTTTCTTTAACCTACAGAATGACGGAGGCTGAAAAGGACATCCTTTCCCTATGCCTCTTCAGGGCCATCCTGCTCAAGCTAATACTAATTTAGGTGTTTCTATATGGTGATATTTTTTATCTTTTTTTAAAGGGAAGTTACTTGCTATGCAATTTTCTAAGGTTCTTCCCCCAGCACACCACACAGACCCCTCTCAGCAAGAGCAAAGGCTTTCCCACGCTCACAGCCAGACCCCAACAATTCACCATCCACAGAGTGAGGAGGATGCTCCTAGCTCAGGTTTTCTCCCGTCTGTAGACGAAGAGGGCCATGGGCATTTCAGCCCGGTCCTGTGCAGGGCGCTAAGCAGCGGGCAAGGCAGGCTCCCACCGGTGGCAGCCTGGTCAAAGGTTGGTGGGCAGGATGCCCACGGCATTGCCCCTGGTCCCTCCCGTCTGTTTGCTCGCCAACAGGGGCAGGAGCGGCGGCGAGGGGACACAGGGAACACACACACCACACACCCCCAGCAACACAGCCTCCCCCGGCCAGAGCCCCGCGGCACCGGGGCTGCACTGCAGACCGCGGGACCCGCCGGGGATGACATCAGCGCTGCCGCGACCGGGCGAGGAGCGGGGCCGGGGGGGTGGAAGGGTTGGAACCCCGGCTGGGGCTGATCCATGGGTACAGCGACAGCGCAACCCCTTCCCTCCACCTGCCCCGAGCATCCCGCTGCATCCCCCGGGGGAAACAGGGGGGTTCGGGTACCCTCTCGGCGTGCACAACCCCATCGCTCCCGGAGAAGGCAGAGCCCCCCTGCCCCGCCGCTGTCGCCGTGCGGTGCCGTGCGGTGCCGTGCGGGCAGGTGCGGCCGCCGCCCGCGCCCCCCGCCCCGGCTCGCCCTGCCCTTACCCGGGGCGGCGCAGTCGGCGCACGCCGTGTTTCCCGGCCGCTGGAGCAGCTCCACCAGCGCCTTCCTGCTCTTCTCCTTCGCCATGGGGCCGGCGGCGCGGTGCGGGGCTCCGCCGCGGTTGGGCGAGCTTCACGGTGCGGGGCGGGGGGCGCTGGCGAGGCGGGCGGCGCGCCCGGGCTGCTCCATGCGGCCCCGCTCGCCCCGCGCAAGGTGAACGGGCCGCGCCGCCGCCGGGAGGGGACGCGCCGGGGCGGGTCCTGCCCTGACGCCTCCGAGCCTCGCCGCTGCCGTTGCTGTTGCTGCCGCCGCCGGAGCCGCCCGCCCGGGCACGGTGCCGGTTCCGCCTTCCGCAGGACCCGGGGGGCTGGCGGCTCCCTGAGCCGCTCGCCCGCGACCTCCAGCGGCCGCTCGTCGCCGGGGAGCCCCGTTCCCGTGGGGGTTCCCCACCACCAGGGCATCCCAGCCCCCACGGGTGTCCCCAGCCACCGAGCGGTCCCTTCCCAGGTTTAATTTGGGGTGCCCGGCCAGGGGATGCTCTCTCCCATGGGCTGGGAGCTGGCGTGGCAGTGGGGAATATGGGGGCCAGGAGGTTGGTCCTTGCTGGATGGGTTCTCGCTGCTCCAGCACATTGGTGGGTCCAAGAGCAGTGCTTTGGGGGCATTTCTTTAGATTAGCATCGTTAGGGGATACTCATAAGTGTTTAACTGGCACCCACCCACACTCCAGAACGTTCCTCCTTCATCACCACCTTCCATGTCTGCATCTCAGCAGGACTATCCCCCAGGCGTCTTCTCATACTTTTCACACCCCTCCATGATGTCAAGGGAGTATTGGTGGAGAAAACACCCCAAGGACAGGGGCAGAATTCCCCATACCCCTGTGGCTGTGTTTCCTGTCACCTACAGGACAAGGCTCCCGGTCTTGCTTTACCAGCTAAGAACAAGAGGCTGACCTGGGGTGGCGATGAGGGAAGACTTTGGCTGAGGCGGGGTTCAGAGCTGTGCCTCCTGGGCTGCTGCCCTAACCCCTGCTGAAACCTTCTCGGGAATGGGTCACATGCATCTGCAATGGTGCTATGACCTACCTATGGTTCATACAGCTCTGCTTACAGAAAGGGTTTTGGTTTAGCTGTGAAAGTCCCCCATTCAAATGGTCCATCTCTGCTTCCTCCAACAAAGCAGAGCACCTTCCTGCAGGCTCAGCTCTGTGCTCCTTCCTGGGGTGTGCACCAGTGTCTGCAGGAGGAGGGTGCTCTGCAAAACGTCCACAACCAAATCACCATCTTGGTCCTACAAGCATACATGGATGTGAGCATAATTCAGGGACCTCTTTGTGGGAGACAATGGCATAAACCCTTGAACACGGGCAGAATCATGGGCTGGCAGGTTTACAATGCCTCTCTTGCCTGGCAGACATTTTCCTAGATGACCTTTGTGCTGTCAGACAAGGGACTGTAACTGAGTTGATTTCTGACTGGTTTAAACTAATGTCAGTGTTCCTTGCTGACCCTACGCAGCATTACGCGTCATGCTGGGGTTTGCTTGTTTTACACGTGCACGCTGATGGGGTCTGGAAAGTCATTCCTGTGCTAACCAAAGGCATAATCCCAGACATGGGCTTTCTGTGGAGAAGCTGAGCTGCTGCATCCAGACTCTCACCTTCTTCAACCTCCAAGTCACTAATCCTAACCCGGAACAGAGCCATCGACTCAGTAACACCAGCTCAGCACAGTATCTTAGCCCTAATCCTCCACACCCGTGCTATATTCAAGCTTGTCAGTGTAAATGCTTACAGGATCAGAGCTTCACCTAAGTCCAGGTTAGGTTATGTTTGCATTTGCACTCCGGCTTTTCCAGAACATGCACTTGCTGAATTCTCCATGCAATAACCAGGATGCTGCACATCATCATGAGCTTACCGAGGGCAGAGGCTGGGAGGAGGGAAGGGCACTGGTTTTAGTCTCTGTTTAGCTTTCCATTAAGACTTATTGATTCTCTTTAATTTTTTTGTTCTGCCGGTTGCTAGGCAATCTCTCTCTCTCCTCCATGTGCTGGAAGCCAGGGCTGCAGACAGAAATTTATATCTTGTAATAAAATCAAATATAACAGAGCCTGTTGTCAGTGATGAGGGGAGCGTTTCATAAAGGACAGACGGAGCAGGAGAACAGGGCCAGCAAGGGTTGATCAACAGTGGTTCTCAGAACCGAAGTCCCATCACAATTACTTTAGACTTCACGTTGGGAAACAAGCAGCCTAGTGGGTGGAGGAGATGTGGAGAGAGAGAGAGAGAAAAGTTGGAAATAAATGAGCCAAAATCAAAGATAAACTTTTGTTCAGTGGAATATCAAGGGCTTGGTTCACCCTCACATGTACAGGGGTAACTCCACAGATTCACTCCTGGTTTATCCAAGGTTAAGAGGTTGGGTGTTGCTCCAGAGACAACCAGCAGTGTTGATCCAGGGCAGGCAGTGAGGCTCTCCTGATGGACACTGGCTCCTAAAGATTGTGATTCCTGGTGTAGAGCAGGGACAGCATCAGAGTTTTCCATCCCACTAAGGGTAAAGGAGGAAGGTTGCCCTGGCAGGGCTGGTGGAGACTCCCGGGAAGCTGATGGGCATCACTGCTCAGCCTTGTCCATGTCAGACTGTTCCTGTCCATGTCCACAGGAGCCAACAGCTCATCTGAGCTTTTCCCCGCATTTTTCCTGTGGGTATGACCTAGCAGGGAATGCTTAATGAATTTGCCCCTACTTCTTGCAAAGTCTTTGGCCAAACTCTCTGGAGACCGCTTGTCACTGTCAATACATCACCCTCATTCAGATGCGTTCTGTCTCCCCACTGCTAAGTGACTTGTTAAGCCTGATGTGAATTTATATACATATGTATATAAATACTTACATATTTATGTGTGAAATGTGCTTGTTTGCAAACATGCACACTTTCAACTCAGCCTTTCCTAGAGCGCAAGGTTGTTGCCTTAGAAACGGATGTTATTAATGCGCTCTCCCGAGGTGCTAAGTACAGTGGCAGCAAGGGCAGCCTCTGGAAATGCCAGACTGAGGTCAGGGCAAAGGATGCTCAGAAATTCCTGGAAATCTTTTCATCATCTTTGTGGTGATGCTCTGAAAATGCACAGACACAGCTATACGTTCTCCTTGCCCTTCCGTGTTAGCTCCTTCCACCTGACGCTGGCTTGTTTTGTTAGGAAAGAGCTGTTGACGCTGGTTTTTAGTTAATTTTGCAGCCCCAGCCCTGAAATGGCTGAATCGGTGTCACAACCACGCAGGTGAAAGGGTGTTAACCCTTTATGGGACCTGGGAGTGCATTCACAGCGTGACATGGGGAAGAAGCACAAATTCCTGTGTGAACAGCAAACCTTAATATCAATAATTCACACCACTGCAACTGCATTCAAGCAAAACTCTCTGCAGTAGTGGAGACACCAGGCTGGAGCCTTTAGGCTTCCTCAGCACCACAGCGGATGCAGATCTTGCAGCTGGAGATTTGTGTGAACAAGCCATAGCAGTGACCACCCGCACCCACGCTAAAGCAGCCAGGTTTTGTTCCTGTCCTGTTCAAAACAAGAGAAAAAATAAGAAAAAAATAAGAAACCAACATCCTAGAAATATATATCTGATTTATATATATGCGTATATCTTATTTTCTGGGTTATCCAGTTAAATTAAGAGTGACTACAGCTCGAAGGGAGGAATGCCACAGAGCAGAGAGCTCCGAGCAGGGTGTTTAAAACCTCTTAAACTGAGAACCTGACACGGATGCCAACTTTCTCCGATTCTGAGCAAACTGCTTTGTTTTGGACCCTGTGAGATTTTTCTCCCCTAGAACAGGGAAAAGCACACTCACTGCCTCTGCATGGTTAGGATGTGCTAGTCAAGTTGAAGAGGATGATGCAAGAGAAAATGATGTGAGGGTGCAGCAATAACAGACTGAAGTCTGGGTCTGCAGAGCTGCTCTGCACCTGCACCAGCCCTCAAAGAAGGAAAGGTGTCGTGCAGCTCTAAAAGCATCTCGGTGCGGAGTTCTTTGCAGATCAGGGTTTTATTACATTTGCATAGTGGTTAATTCTGTTGCAGTGTTACCAGCGTAGAAAAAGGGAAGTCCTTTACTCCCATGATTTGACAGCCGTGCAGGTAACATCACACACACACCAGATCACACAGATCCTCTGTGAGCGAGAAGAAATGGGGAGAATGGGGAACAAGAAGAGGGTGCAGAACAAAATCTCTCTGCTGATTGACTTAAACACCAGGTTTTGTAGGCTTCTGCAGCCTCCTAGAGCTGAGAACTGCTCTCTCACAGTGGCATCACAGCAAAAAGGAAAGCAGCTCCAACCACTTTTCGGATCCTGTCCACCATGTGCTCAGGACGTCCTCTCAGTTTCTTTTCTGGCCAGGCTCGCTGCAGCAGTGGGCTGGTTTTGGCACTGGTATGTGGCCACAAGGACTGTTAGTCACTGGTGGAGTGGTTGGGAGCCAAGAGACATCCTAGAAAGCGAGGGGATAATGGATAGCTTGAGGATGTTGGATATTCGTACATCTGCTCCACGCACACAAGGAAAGCTCAATGCAAGAACAAACATGCTGCAACAGTCCTGTTGTACTGAACCCGTTTCATACAATGTAAAATCTGATGTGGAGGGGGCACCTGGGGGAATTGGCTCCATAGCAGCCACCAGGCACCCGACTGGGGCTATGCTGATTTCTACAGCCTAATGGCAGGCTTCCTTCTGCTCTCTGAGAAGAAGAAATTAGACCAATGAAGTCAGTAACTCACCTACACCAGTAAGAGACCACTGCTTTTAGCATTGTCCTTGGTTTATACTAATTAAAAGACTTAGGCCTGGGGAAGCTCTGTATGGAGGAAGCCAACATGTGAGAAGAGTTTCATACGTCAGGGTATCAGCTCCTCCAAGAAAAGCCAAAGTAATTATTCAGAGCAGGCCACCATCAATTCAGTCTGAGTCAGAGGCAGCAGCACGACGGGTTCGACGTGCAAACCACAGGGCAAGCACTTATCGTGGAAATTGCTTTTGTTCAGTTCCAATAATTTAATCTCTTCCTGGCTCGAATGGCTCATCCTTCCAGGAACAGCTTGGAGACATTCAAGCTGGAGACTGGACTGCATGATGTCTTGTTGCAGGGTGGAGGTGGAAGCAGCCCAGCTAACCGCTGCCTACCCTGGGGGTCCTGGGAAGCGGTGGCTGCTCCTGCCAGGGGTCCAGTGCAGAGAATATGACAGAGATGCAATAGGCAGGACCATAGGACAGAGGGGCTGAAGCTAGCACATTGATTCTGATCTGGAAGTCTCTGCAGCAAAGCCTGAGCCCCCCAGAAAGAAGGCAAACCATTTCCAAAGGGAACAGAATTAAAAATGGTGCAATTATAGGTTCCCACAGTCAGTCTTGTATCATGGGCTGCTGCCTTCAGCTGCCGGTCCAGCCCAGACATCTGAGACCACATCACTTTCTGTAACACTGCTCAGCTGTGATTTGAATAAAGCATTAGATGGAAACAAAACTGTGGTTTTTTTCTCTAGAAAGAGATTAGAAATGATGGCCTGAAGGAAACTGCTGAACAGCTGGAGATGGTAACTGATCCTCCCCCAGTTAACTCTGTCCATAGAAAGCTGAGGACCACGTCCTACCCTTCCTCTGGCTGCTGGTGGGATTGTTTGGATGTCACTGCCTGCCTCCTAAAAGCTCCCATAACACTGAGATGTAGCTCATGCTGCTCACTTGTTTATTTCAATATGTTTTGCCAAAGAAAAATCAGCAAAGAATTAATTAACAGCAATTATTTCTAGCAACAACAGAGCAGCTCTGCTCCAGAAGCCATGAAAACAACATCATGAGACCCCTGTGGCCAAAAAGCCTTTACAAACAGGTGCAAAAATAAACAATTTTATAGCAGGCTATAAAAAGAGCCCAAGCCAGGTTGGGGAATGGCAGAGGAACAGAGGAGCAGCCATTTCAATGGCTGAGTTGCAGCATCCACCCAGGTGACTTTCGTGAAGGAGCTTTAATAAACAAACCAGTGCAGAAGCACCAACCTGAGTCAAAGTCCCAGCAGGACCAGGTTATTGCTGCAATAGAAGGTTTACTATACCCGTCACTCTGTGTTATTAGTGCTGCTAAAGTGATTTACTGTCTAAGTCAGTCCGACCTATTAGAGCTGTGATCTAAAGTACTAGCCAGCTCCAGTTTCAGTGATAAACATCACCCCCTGCCTATTACTTGCTAAAATAAGCTGAAATAAAGCCATCAATCCAGCTATCTCTCTGCTCAAATGAGTCCTTCTAGCTGGCACCATCACACCTGCAGGTCTCCTGCCATGCACGCAGAAAGGATGGAGGCAGATGTTCCAGACTTGCTCTCAATTTTCACCCGTGTTTCTTTTTCAGCAGCCAGTGAACTCAGCATTTCTGTCCCTTTGACCTGAACTTGCACATCTCCTATTGCCAAAGCCCTGCAGTGACCCAGTTCCTGTTACAGCTCTGTGCTACACATGCATACTCTGAGCATCTCCCCATGCAAGGAAGCCAGGATGCAATCTCCTGCCAGAGATGTTCACCTCTGTGCTGCACCCTAGGAGGTGGCAGTGGCCAGTCCCTTTTCCCTGCTAGGCTTTGCAGCACAGTTTAGGGAAGGGGGAATTAAACCAAACCCCACACTCCATTCACCTGTACCATTCCCATAGATTGTTAACACCTGATCCATGGTATTGCCTGTGCTCTCCCATACAGATACAGGCCTGTGTGGACCCAGTACATGTATTCCCTTAGATCAGACAGAAATCTGAATGCACAGAGAGAGGGACACATACTTATGCTACCTTAGCAACCACTGAGCATGCACACACATGCCAGAGATGTGCCAGACAACAGGCAAAGCTCAGAGCGTGTGCTCTGAAAGGGCTGGGTTGCAGCCATGGGTGGTGAGGACTGGGGTAAAGACAGCTTGCTAAATCCATGGGTTAAAGTCAGCACAAGGTAACTCCCACATCCACACTAAAGACCAAAATCTGAGGGAGAGAGCCCCAGCAATGAAAGCAACCAGCATCATTACACCCCTGGGATTTCCTACTTGGTGCTTGTTCATGGGGCTGTGAAGGTTCAGTTACCATTGGGGGGTTTTGCTCCTGCTTGGTTCAGCATACTGAGTTACTGGCCATTTTCTCAGCACTGATCTGATCCGCAGCTTCTGTGCAATTCCTGAGTGGCAGCAAGAAAATGTTTTCCCATTTGGGCCTGCCTGTCCAGAAAACCAGTTTCCTCACTGTGCTGAAATCCTTCTGACCATCCAGCAAATCGTGCTGCCATGGGGCTGTCAGAGCAACCCAGAGGGAAAAGCCCTCTCCAGATTGGCAGCTCCTCTAAGCAGGCTGCAGCGCACAGCATTGCATCAAATCCTCAGAGCAGTCCTGTGAGTGTCCCAGATTCTGTACTGCAATTGCTCTACCTTGCCCAGAAAGGAGAGATTCAGTGCTTCCAAACCCTGCTGAAGCCCAGAACGTAGTCTGATAACAGAGAAATATAAACTAAGTAAACAACAGCGGGCCTGACTCCCTTGCAAAGCACCTTCTGCTATGCCAGTGCCTTTCCTCCCTGCTATCTTTGATTATCAGCTCTGCAAGCAAGATCAGAACCAGGTCTGTGAGGGGTTTCTTGCAGGCAGGGCTTGCTAGCAGTGAGGAAACTAGAAATCCTCCAGAAATCAGAGCTGTCAGCTCCTAGAAGGTTACAAAATAGGGCTCAGTTGTTCAAAGGGGCTGCAGAAGCATCCCTCACTGTCTGCTTCTTAAAAGCATGAAAGTGAAGTTAAAAGCCTGGCTCATTCTGGGAAGTCTCCTTGATTTCTTCACCCCCTGCTCTCCTTTTGCAAGGCTGCTTTCCGCTACTCTGCTCCTATCAGGGTTTGCCGTAATTCATAAGGACCTGAACAGAAAAGCATCTACAATACTGAGTGGTTTAAGGTACTACTCATTACCAGGCAGCAGGACACACAGACAGACAGGCCACGACATCCCTCCCACATCAGCAGGATCCTACCTTGCTTTGTGTGGGAGCTGGGAAAGACACAGCTTCACCTCCCACCAGAGGTTGGGAAGCATTGGACAGTAAGGGCTGGATCCAGCCCACCAGATTCAATGCACCTGAACTGCTTTAGAGAAATAACTGTAGCCTTTGTTGGGCTATATGTTGAATGCCAGGCTTGTCAGGGGTGTTTTTCATTCAGCCAAGCCCAGCAGGAATCAGCAAGCATAAGATCAATGCACCTGCTAATGCAAGTCCCAAGATCCCCTGGAATAGTGGGAATAAACAGACTGTTTCACCATTGGATTGCTCAGTGCTAGAGAGCATAAATGTCAGACTCTCCAGAAGAGCCATAAAAACCTGTCCCTGTATCATCACCAGTCTTAGGAAACAAAAAATGTGTCAAGGTTTATCGTCCTCTGCACACATGCATTAGGCTTCTAGATGACTTTCTATGAAGCTCCTATTTTGAGCAGTGATCAATTATGCATTTCAAGCCATATGGCACCTTCCTTCCAGAAGGAAGGCATTTTGTCTTGGAATCTGTAAGCAGGAAAATCTGCTGCATCCTGATGGAAATGCAACATTGTCAGCTAGTCACAGAATCATTAAGAGAAAAAAAGAGAACCAGAGTAAGATTAATCAGACATCCAATTTCCATTGAAATACCCTCGATGGGGAAATGGACTCTTGCATGTGCCCTTCCAAATGTCCTTTTTAATTCCTTTTTAATTAATCTGATTTAAAGCTTTGATTTTTGAGGGAAACCTGATACAATATGCAACATTCGGAATTTAGCAGAAGGATTTCTTCCACAAGTGATCTCCTCCAGACCAAAAAGTATATAAAGTCCTCTGGGGTCACTGGGTGCATGACTAGAAATGACTGCACTCTTGCATACTAGCAGAAGCATCATTCCCTTCCCAGGAATCACGGGTAAGAAATGTAGAAACATACTGCTCTCCAGTGGAACCAGAACACTAAAAGCACTTTTCAGATCCTACAGCAACAAGTGATGCTATAGATGCTTTCTGTACAGGGAGCAGGCTGCTCTTTCTCTCACAGCCTCATATGTCCCAGGTTTAGCTCCAGCAGCTTGGTGGAAGTGGCACTGCCTCCCACTGCTCTCCAAGCCTACTTGGAGCAGGACAACAGCAGGGTGGAATTCAGGAGGTGCTCTAACTGACCCTAATTCTTTCCCGCTGAGCTGGTTAAGCCTAACCTACAAAAGCAACAGTAAGTAAAAGCTGTTTTGATCGCTACCACAAAGGGCAGTTACTCACCAGAGGCCAAATCTGTGATCTGCAAAGGAAACAAAGTGGATGCCTACTCACCCAACATCATGCCCAGCTGCAAGGGCTTCCATGGCCTGGAAGCAAGCAGAACAAACTGGGAAGAATGCTCTGGAAGGGGACCAAGAGTGAAGGTCAGCTGGTCCTGCCTGTAACTGTGCACAACCTCAAACATTCACTTTATGGGTGCAGAGAGATGCAACCTTTCTGCTACACCAGGTATCCCACTTCCTGGTGGCAGATGCAGCAACAACCCTTCCTTAGCATGGAGGCACAAGCCCATTGTGCTTCTACGAAGGACTTTGGACCATGGCCCACTTCCAGCAAGCACAGGAAGCTCTCTTTGTATAAGCTTTTCTACAGAAGAACACTCAGAGCTTCGGAAATGTTTATTAAACCCTTTCTTCCTTGTTCTGCAGGTCATTGCAGTTGTTTGGAGAGACACCCATAGCTCAAGGTCTCCCAGGAAGACATAATGACGGTTAGCTCGCAGCAATGTTCTCTCTGTAAATAACTGCAGTGATCAAAGTTAAGCTCTTTGTGGTTGAATGGATTCTAATCTGAGCAAAGAAAGGGCTAGTGTGTGGGCAAGGCACACATGCCAAACATGCAAAGCTCTGCTGACCTGGAACCCTCTGGGGACTCCCTGGGACAGGATGCCAAGCAGCAGGATACCTAGAGTTGGTGTGAACAAGGTTTTTGCTGGAGAAAAGCTCCAGCAATATTGTAACCCCCTCACTTATAGATTTCTATTACTGTGTTAACAGCTTACATAGATCTTTACTACAACAGTCAACACTTCCTCCTGCTTTGGGCTATCCCTTCCACACCTGCACAATTGCATCCAGGCTGGCACTTCATACCTCACTCCCATCTGAACCTTATTTCTCAACTCTTTGCACATCTTCAACTCCCAGAGTCTGTCAGCAGGTGGTGCCTGGTGGCAGTAGTGGTGCAGGCAGCACACAGGCAAGCTTCTCACACAAAGACTGATGGAGGTCTGCGGGACTTACTTTGCTCCTGGTGTCACACACAGCAGAGAGGCTCATCAGCACCAAATAGCTCCGTGAAGAAGTCTATGTCACTGACAAACGGCCTCCCCTGCAGCGCAGATGCCTCGGCTCAGCGTTTTCAGAATACAGATTTTCTCAAATGGCTGGCAGGCTGCTGAAAGGGTTCCTCCTCGATACAGGAACAGGAAAAATAACTATGGACTTGCAGCTTTCCTTTGGCTTATACACTGCTGCCATTTTAAAGGAGCACAAATCTGGATACCACAAGCAAACCCAAAATAAATAGGGTTTAAATGGAAAGGCTTTTATTAGCCATATGTATGTTGGCAGGAATAAATTGAAGCACATTCTGGGACTTTTCTTCTCCCACATGACTTTGGTGGGGCACAGATTTGTCCCATATAGCAAGCTGGGAAAATTGTCTGACCCCAGGTTCTTCATTGATTAAAGACTTGTTTTTCCACCACTTCTGTTACATTAGATCTCAACTGAGGCCAGCTGATGGTCCTCACCAGCTCTGAGCTCACCTTACAGCTCCACTAAACATATTCTGTTCTCAGGCTGATTCCCTACAGCCAGGAAATGTGTGCCTCTGCCAGTTCCCTGAGCTTTCAACTACCCCTTGTCCTGGCATAAAGGTGACAGCTGTGAGCCTGACTGACAGTGCTGGGAGGCAGGACACAATAACGCCCATAGATCTGGATGGGATGAAGATGTTCTCTTTGGGTTAGTGAAAGGTACAAAACTGTCACCTCAGTGTTCCCAGTTACTAATTCTGTTGTTATTTGTGAAGGATGAAGCGTGCTCTGGCCACTTTGGTGGCTCAGCAGCACAGTCAGTCTGGGCTACACGAGGTCCCGCTGGCTGTGTCACTGTAACACTACAGAGGGACTCCAAGCCTGCAAGTAGGACAAGCACTTTTCGCTTGAGCATGCCATGAAGTTTTTTTGAAACTGTTTTTTCCCCAACATGCCTCCTGCAGTGGGTCCAAAATCTGGGCCTTGGTCACTACAGAGTCCCCAGTGGTCCTTCCTTCAGTGTGTGGTCCAAAACGTTTCGTTTAATGGCACCTATCACTCCAGCTTAACAGTCAAAATTCAATCACTCAAGACAGCCTTCACCCCTTTTACTTTATAATAACCTGGAGATCAGAGTTAGTATCAATTGTCTCAGGAAAAACACACACTTAATTCATGCAGTAGCTGTTTGGCCAAGTCGCGGTGCAGAGCAGTATCCAAAAGATGAAACTACCACTGACAACAGCCTGGCTTACTCCACCACCACTGGCAGTGATTCTTTCATACCTATCAGGATTCACTTCACTTTGTAATATTCAGGGAGCACAGAAGCATGAAATTTGATTTCTTTCTTCTGAGATGCTGGAGATTATTTTAATTCTTACTTGGTATCACTGAAAGAAAACTCTTGTTCAGTGGCTTAATATAATGTCTTTTAATATCTGTTTCAGCAATAAAATCTCTGCTTTCTTTTCTATAAGTGTACTAATCTTACTACAGGATATAATTTAAGTAGTAGAATGAAGCAGAATAAAAATAGGCAGCTGCACACAAACAATCTTTTCAAACAGGAACCTGCTCCGAACTATGTGCAGTGTTCAATTAGATTAGACACCAACAATAATTTAAATTCCAGCTCCGACCTTCAATATGAAAAGCAGAAAATGTTCTTTTACCCTTTCCTGGATCTCTGTGTGAACAGATGCACAGTGGAAAGCAGGAAAAGCAGTAATAGCAGACTGCAGGAAAGGCGAGATACATCAAACAGGGGACACCAAATAAAGGAGAAAATGTGGGAGAACTGCCTTGGCAAACAGTGTGTGTATTGCTGTCTGCAGGCCCTGACCCTAAAGCTTGTTACTTGAGAGCCAGATACAGAGAGAGAGAAATGATACACTGGGTTAAAAAAAAAAAGAGAAAAAAAAACCTGCAAGCAAGAGTAACAGGGCAGGCAATAGTGGAAAATACACCCAGAGAATTTACAAATTTATTGTCTGCTTGAAACATATTCCTAGGGGGCTAAAAGGCCACGTTGTTTTGGCTTGAACTCAGTATTAATATTAGAGATCTTAAGGACATTCTTTGACCTGATTGCTCACCTACTGTATGGCCTCCTGCATTACCTGCTCTATGTATGGGTGCACCTACCTGTTCTGGAAAGAAATACTGTATTTCTTAGATAGCTAAGTCTTGATCTACCCTGGGTTTTGACACAGAACATTTACTTTTAAAAGAATAAAATTATCCAATCCCATTTACATGGGAGAGAGACACAAATAAATACCAGTTACTGAGATAAATAAATACAATTCCTGTCTCCACACTGATGTCACCATAAAGATGTTAAAAAAACCCACATATGGCAGCTGTACTCAAAGAAACAAATATATTCATCATGAAAGATTTCAGCTAAATGAAGTCAGGTGAAGTTAGTTACTGCTGGCTTGGCAAATAAAAGCAGAATGATGTCTGGTATCTGGAACTAGAAATAGTCTCCCAACAACAATGAAGGTTAAAAGACTGAAAGAAAACCCCTCACCCCAGTACCCAAGAACACTATAGCAGGGTGGGATGGAAATCATCCCAAAGATGGGGATAAATACCACTATATAACAAAAAGCAATTCACAGGCACAACAGTTTTATTTCCACCTGAAAAGTAACAGCTGTAAGCACATTAGTAATGTCCATGTAAGATTAATCTGTAGTTCAGCATCTACACACTAAAGGGGTTTGTTTTGTCTTTTTAAAGTAAGAGTTCACCTTTCTTAGGGACATGGAGAACACTGCAGGCAATAGCTGTGTTCTCCAGGTTCTTACAGATCTTTAAAAGTAGCCTAGAGAAATTAAAAGGGAGAAAAAAATACCTGAAGAAAGCAGACAAAGGCAGTACTTTTGCTCATATTTTTAAAAAATAATCTTATTTTAGGAAAATCAGACCTTGAAAAAGGTTCCTTCAGGAAACGCTTCCTATTGCAATATGAACAGAATGTACAATATGTACTACATTAAGAGTTATGCCTTCCATACATGAGGAGTAAAGCTGTCCATCTTCATCAGAACTTTTCACGTTTTTCTTCTGATTTCTCATCTATCAGGTCTTTAAATCCCAGTTTTTCCAGTGGTTCATTAGCCATAAGTTGCCTACGTTAAAAAAGAAGAAAACCACATTTCGCATAACAGAGTCTATAACCCAGAGAAGAGCATAATTTTCTATTTAATTCACTATTATTCATTTTCTATTTCATTTAGTATTATTTACTCTACAGAAATCCAAGATATCCATATAGAGTGACTGCTGCTTGGCAAAGCCTTAGAAACGTCAGGTTTTGGGTTAGCAACATTCAGGGATACTTCTTTTTTCCTTACCAGCAGCTTTCCAATTAACTGTGTTGTTTCCTGATTTTTGATACTGAATACGAGTTTCCTCAGAAACTGACCTGGCTCTAATTAAGAGACTTAAAGATAATTACAGACTTCATTAAGATGTTCCTAAAACTCTCCCTGAATTTGTGGCATTTACTACATTCTAAAGTGGATGTGGCTTAGAACAGCATTTGTGATACTGCTCTACTTTACTGCAGTGATTTTCAAATAGGTTTTGATTTGCAGCCCTCCTCCTCACCAACCCATGCAGTGTACGCAAGTCCTTGTATTTAAGTGCATTTAATAACGCCCTCTGTGCATTTCCCAATGAGCTCCCTGACTCAGCACCGTGGAGGAAGCTCCACAAAGCAATGCAAGGGCCGAAACATCCCTGGAAAAGCAATACTTTTTTTCCCTTCACCTGAAAGACAAGTTAAACGTTTCACTTACAAATATAGCTAGGAAAGTAGTAACAACAAAAAGGCTTCGCATTGAGAAAGCTGGCTGTCCAGTTGTTCCATCAGCCCACCGGACAGCTACAGCACATCAAAACCAAGCCAATCAAACTGCTGAAGCCACCAAGGGCACCTGCTTCTTACAAGGCCACAAAGCTCCTCCCGCATGAATGGCTTCCCGTCCCCTCCCCGCCGGTACCTCTCCATACGGCACTCCAGGTAGGCCATGGCGCGTTGTCGGCAGGCACCGCTCTCGTAGCCGCTGTCGCGGAGGCACTCCATGAACCGCTCCTTGAAGGCGCTGCACTCCCCTGCCAAGAGACAGCGAGGGCCGCGTTACCGCCGGGCTCGGAACCGGCACCGCGGCCCCCCAAAACCCGCGGCACTGCGGGGAAGAGGCCGCAGGGAGGCCAGGCCGCCGTTACCGCACCGAAATGATCCAACGGGAAGGCGCCCTTGTCCGGCGGCCGCGGCTTGAAGCTTTTGCTGCTGAAGTTCATAGCGGTGGACATGCCGCCGGAGAGGGGGAGCGGGCCGGGACCACGTCCCTCCCGTCACTCGCTCGCCACCGGAGGCAACCGAACACCGAGCGGCGCCAGAGCGCCGAGCGCATCGAGCGGAGCACGTGACCGCCTCCGCGCCGCTATGGAAACGGCGTGGGCGTTGCTATGGCAACCGGAGAGCCTCGCTCTGGGGAGAGGGGTGTCGCCATGGCAACGCGGTAGGAATGATGTCACCGCTGCGGACCGCCGCCGCCGGTCACCATGGAGACGCCGCCGCTGCCCGTCAGGATGGGCTCGGCCGCTGGGGTCGGTCCCCCCGCGATGGGGGTTCGGGTCGGCGGCGTTCCCGCTGCCATACATCGGCTGCTGGTGATAACAAATAAACAGGCTGGTCCTCATCAAAACCTTGTGGTGCTCCTCAGTCACCTCAGAACTCTCTGAACGGGAGGGGCGAGAGCCATGGTTGTGGGAAGGCAGCCTGCTGAGGGGTAGGGAACATGGGTGTCCTCTTGTGTCTGTTCATCTGGAGGTGAAGGGAGAAGGCGAGCCCGCGGTCAGCAGCTCCGTTTATACAGGATCCAGCCCTGACAAAGCTGCTCCTGGTTCCACCCGTAAGTGTGTGGTCAAGGTCCCTCCACCACAAGTTCCTCACCCACAGCTGCTGAGCACTGGGTCTAGACTTAAAAACACACGTTTGAGGACCCAGCTCTGGCTGGCGGTGTGACCTGAGAGCCCTGGGGACCAGCACATGGCTGAGGCACCCCCAGGAGGCAGCAGCAACATTCCTTAGAACTCCCGCAGGATTTTGGAAGGGCCATCCCCATCCCGCTGCACTGACCTGAACTCCAGCGGATGTGATTGCTCATCCCTCATTAATCCGCACGGGTTAACATCCTTGCACAGACCTGATGGGCAGCACAGAATTATTTTATGCCTCCTACAAGCAATGGGCAAGCAGACAGCTTCCCATCACACAGCAAGACAAAAGGTCATTGACAGATGCTGGGGAAACAGTGAACTTCCAAACCTCAGGACAGAGACCAAGAAGAACACCCCTTTTGCCTGCACGCTCTCTGCAGAGCCTCAGATCTCATCCTGAAAGGAGGATGAGGAATAGCATTAATTTAACCCACCCGAGTGCTAACTGTGGATGACGCTGCTAGAGTCTTTTTTCTTCTTTGCCCGTGGCTGCAATTGGTCTTTTTAGTTGATTTTCTTTTAATTAAATTATTGAGACAAGTAGAATTCAAGGCTGGCTGGGGGAGAGAAACAGCTGCAATTGTTAAGGACAGCCATTATGGAAATATTACCTGCAGGCCCATTTCAAGTGCATTTTGTTTATGCTTTGATTGCTTTCTTATTACAGTATTGAAATTGTAAATGGAAAATTACACCAGGTTCTGTTACACAAGCAACTGGTTTACGCAGCCTGAAATATAAGGTTTTATTTATTATTATGTTTTCAGGGCTGTGAACAATAGATGTTTTTTATTATAGGGTAAATAGCACTTTTCCACTTGACTTCATTATAACACTTAACAGTAAAAGGGAGATACTCCTCTTTCAGAAACACATGCAGCAAACTGCCTCCCAGATCTTAGAAGACTGGGCAGCAGAGAAGCTGCTTGTTTTATCCGGACAAGTTTAACTGAAGTGTTAAGGCACTTGATTTTAGCAAACTGACCAAATTACGTTCCTTAGCTCCTGGCATAGTGGTTGACTTTCTGATTCCCTGTGTGATGAAGGAAGAAATCAAAGGGAAAAGATATTCAGGGATCCCACAGTGGAATTATTCCCAAACAGACTACAACAATCCTTTCCACTTCTGTTTAATATCTTAACCAATGATCTGGGCAAGGGGATCAAGTGCACCCTCAGTGAGCTCACAGATGACACCAAGTTGGGCAGAACTGTTGATCTGCTGGAGGCTAGGAAGGCTCTACAAAGGGATCTGGACAGGCTGGATATGGGCCAAGGCCAACTGTATGAGGTTCACCAAGGCTCAGTGCTGGGTCTTGCACTTGGGTCACAACAACCCCATGTAATGCTACAGGCTTGGACAAGCGTGCCTGAAAGCTGCTCAGTGGAAAAGGTCTTGGGGATGTTGGTCAATAGCAGCTGAACACAAGCCAGCAGTGTGCTGGTGGACAAGTGCCCAGGTGAACAAGACCACTGACATCCTGGCAAGTATCAGAAATAGTGTGACCAGCAGGACCAGGGCAGTGTTTGCCCACCTGCACTGGGCACTGGTGAGGCTGCACCTCAACTCATGTTCAGCTTTTGGCCCCTCACTACAAGAGAGAACCTGAAATACTGGAGCATGTCCAGAGGAGGACAGTGAAGCTGGTGAAGGGCCTGGAGCACAAGTCTGATGAGGAATGGCCGAGGGAACTGGTGTTGTTTAGCCTGGAGGAAAGGAGGCTGAGGGGAGACCTTATCACTTTCTACAACTACATGAAAGTACAGGACAAGAGGAAATGGCTTCAAGTTGTGCAAGCAGAAGTTTAGGTTGGATATTAGGGAAAATTTCACCAGAAGGGTTGTCAAGCACTGGAACAGGCTGCCCAGGGAAGTGGTGGAGTCACCATCTCTGGAGGGATTTAAAAGATGTGTAGATGTGGCCCTTACGGACATGGTTTAGTGGTGGACCTGGCAGGGCTGGGTTAATGGCTGGACTCGATCTTAAGGTTTTTTTCCATCCTAAAGGACTCTATGATTCTATGCAAAGGCTATATCAACTTTCTGTATTATATTACATTCAAATGCTTTGATTACTTATCATAAACTCCATGTCTTTCTTTGGAGTCTTAAACTTTGTAGTTACCCAAATTCAGGTCAGGTATAGTAGCAGGTGTTTGGCTATGCTTACTTAATGTTTTTACTGCAAATGTCAGTTGTATCTTCTAGAGTTTCCTGTAAAGGTACAGTTTGTCTTAGACTCTAATACATGTGCTTTAGCAGCTTAGTATGTATTTTTCCCAAGGAGATCAAATGAACCCCCATTAGATAATCAGTGCGAAGAAAAAAACCTCATTTGCAGCTTAAACCAACCAGTTCCAAAAGAATTCAGTAAAAACAGTGCCACAAAGAGCAGTGCCACAAACAGAGAATTAAATGCTCTTCACATATTACCTTTCAAAGAAGTGAGAGACTTTCACAGCACCAGAGAGATCTGAAATAGCTGCTTCAGTAAAAAGGTGCCCATTGTACAAGAGAGATCAGATAATCTGTAAAGCATGCAGTGTTTTACAGTAGTCACAGTCTGGAGTCCTGAGCCCTTTCCAAACATTAGAAGGCTCCCCAAACTAGGGAAAACCTGGGGTCTTCCCCTTTCAAGTTACACAGCTGGATAGTTAAAATAAAGAACAAAAATCCTTTGCTTGAATCAGAACTGTTAGTCATTAATTATGGAGTAAGGAGTCATTAATTATGGATTACAGTAACATTTAAAAAATGTTTGCCCTTTTGCAATGTTGTCAGATCACCCTGAAAACTTACTGTGCTTATCCATCAGTTAAACAAATGTACCTTCAGAAGGAGTCTTCACACACTTAGCATTACTTTTGGAAGTGCCAAAGTGAATAATACATCAGGGCGGAACCTTTATTCTTTTATATAGGCAAGGTAAACTCCAGGACTTTCATTACTTTCTCTCTCTCATGGCACATCTCTAAAGAGCCTACAGATTCAAATTATCAGGTAGTTAATTTGAAACTAATTTATAGACAAGCCATGAAAGGCTTTGAATAAAGTACATGGGGATTTTGTAGCCTGACTTGGGATAGCTGTAAGAAATTAATCAGTTGAACAAGACCAAGCACATTCAGACACTGGAATTTGTGCCCTTGAGACTGCTGTTCCCAGCCCAGGCACAGAACACACCTCAGAGAAACATCCTTCCAGGATCACTCATTCCTACGCCTCACCCTCGCACAGCAAGCATGCCGCCAGCTCTTACATAAGGTCTCTTGCTACATCACTGCCACAGGCTGTTGTAAACCATTTTTCTCCCTTTTAGTTCAGGTTCCTAGACAAGCAAAAATGCAGAATATTGCCAGAATAGTCTGGGGAATGGGGATTTCTGCTGTGGATGATTAATGAAAAATTAATGTTTTGCACTTACAGGGAAATCATAGTTTCATGCCAGTAAGGTCAGGGCCTTAATACATTATGCGCTCTACAAAGATGTACAGAATGATAGCTCATTTTCTGTTAAGACTGGGCCAAAACCTCATCAGGTTAGAGGGGAATGTGGTAGAAATAGTAACACTGCGCTGAAAGCCAAAGCAAACTTCTTTCTTACATTGCGGGTTGCAATTCTGGTATATCTAAATCCACATCTCTATCTGCATCAAGACAGGGAGTCCAAAAGTAAGATGCGGGGACCCTGGCTCTACTGATACATACCAACTAACCATCCTTCATGGTATGTCCCAAATTGCCCTTGAATTAATATGATTTCTGCAATACTGTGTTGAGACAGACTGCAGCTAGAGACCCAAGAAAATCTGTGGAGCTATGTCAAGGCATTTGATTTGTTCAGCCACAGTTTGAAAATAAATTCTTTATAACCTTACCTCCTCAGAACTAACTTCCCAGGTCAGGCTGCCTTGGCTTGTTGGCTGAAGTGTGGGGCCTGGAAGAGTATTCTTATAGGTACACATATTATAAGGTACATTAAAAGCACCGAATCCCAGGATCTCCATGTATCACCAAGTGAGACTCATGAAGGAATGACATCTATTCAGTGAAGAACAAGGCTTTTAAAAGCAACAAAGTTCTTGAGAATGGTTTGTGGTTAAAAGGGGCAAATGCTTAACAGAAGAGGGAAATACTGTCACTCTAGGCTCTGCAGAGACAATGCACTAGTCCTATGCACATACATGATATTTTCTTCTCCCAGTGACCAGGCCCATCACATACAATCTTTCAGCTCAGAATATGGAAAAAAAAACCCAAAGAATCTTTCATTGGAATTTTGCAGTGAAATAATGATTTTTTTTTTTTAAAGTATATTTTCAGAGTCTTTCTTCTCACAGTAGATGTGAACCACACACTGATTTGACAGATAAATGAAAGGCAATCCAGTGCAAGTTATTTGTATCGAAATGAGCCTAGCAAACACTTGAGATAGTGATCAGTGTAGTGATCCTGTAGAAATACCAATCTCCAGGATGGGAAGAAGCAGGTGTAATCCAATAAAACAATGCCATAATTATGAAAAAGTGAAAGAGGTCAAAGTCAGAAAGCTTTTGATTCCTTTTTGCATTGGCATTTTTCAAGGTGAGCAAAATCCATTAGCAAGGAGCAGCTTGAGTTTTAACGCATCTGAGCCTTTAAGAATGTTAATGTTTAATAGGGTGTGCTCATGCTTTATATATCCCTGATAACAATGCATGGGCTGATAGGCATCTCCTGAGGTTGTAAATCAGTAGCAGAGCCTTGCAAGGCACACAAGCACTTGGTGTTCACTCTCCTGGTTTATTATGTTATCAGAACTCATTGACTGAATTATGGCCTTATAACAGCTCTTTCTCAGCATTATCCTACTGTTACTGTAGCATTATTAACCTGTGTCCCAGTAGAAGATTATATATCCTTCTCCAGATGAGCACACAGAAGTTAGACGACTCTGTGGCTGTTTAATATACAGGCTCATATTCTAGGAGGAACTGAATTATTTCCCTGAGCTATGCCCACAAAGTTGCTTACCTGAAGATGATATCAGTTCTGGTTTGGGCTGGTAGAAAGACAAAGACTTTTGTCTTTGGGAGTGGAGAGCAACATTTTCTCCATTAGTATTCAGCTGGGCCCATGAAGGGTGTTTCATCACTCTTACTGTATCTTATAAAGTCTCAAGAGTCTCAGCGGACACACCATTTGCTCAGACAAGAGTCTGGCACAACAGGGTATTCTTAGAAATGTCTGGGACAAGAGGGTGCAGACCAGGACTCCATAGTTGTGCAGCAGTTATGATATGGACATGACCATCCATTGCCCTCCTTTCTCTGTCCACCCTGCCTAGTTCTTTTCTGCACAGGACAATTCCCCTGGGAAAAGCTCCACTCCTGATAACAAGCCTTGGAGACGAGGCAGATGTGCAGGCACCTTTTTCATGTCAATCTAGTTATAGTTTATTAATTCCCCTTGCCTTCAGCTAATGTACTTGTATTAATAAATAATCATCATTTTTCCATCAGTGGAGCCTGCGCCCGGGAGCCTTGCAGGATTCTAGGAAAAGTATTTATTAAAACTAAAGATTTCTGAGGGTAGAACAGCAGCACGGCCCAATAATCTGACAGAATCTGCAACTGGGGGGCAAAATATCCCCACTTGAGAATATGTGATAGAGCATCACATTGGCTTCTTCCACCCAGAGCTACCATTTAAAACTGTGACCTTCTGTTCATGCTCATTTCTGCTATGTTGTCATACCCCAAGGATGCAAAAGGCCCTTGGGGAGCTGTTGCCCAGGCATGCAGGCTCTTGCAGGACCATGCTCTGGCACGGTGCATGACTCAGTTCACCTGCAGTGCCAGGGCTGTTGCTGTGTGCTCCTCCTGGCAATAGCTCTGCAATTGCTGCCCAGGCAGTCACTGTCCTCCATCCTCTGCCTGGGCACCTGCAGAGCTTGACCCTGGCTCCTCCCAGGTTACAAAGATCCAGGATCTCTTTCCCAACCTAGGCAGAAATATTGCCTGGACAGGACAGGGTTTCTCCTCCAGGATTGCATGCCTCTGCTTGTAAACAGGCAGGACAGACAGGAAAGAGTCATCACCAGACTTGGAGACAATGATGGACAACCAGGAACACAGTCCTCTGGACAGTAAACTGTGAAATAGAGGCTGAAGTGTTTTCAGGGTCATTTTGGGACTGTTGGTAGAGTATTTTGGTGACGAAGATCAATACAGCATCAGCAGTGAAAACACTGTGTTGCTCAGAGGTGATTTTACTGGGGTAGCAGGAAAACAGAATCAGAGCGGTCACCTGCAAGTAGACCTACTCCCACCTGCAATCTGAACTAGCACATATTCACGTTACCATCATTCCAACTCCTCCTTGGCAAGCCTTGTCTTCCCTGAGGTCTTCCTTGCCAGCTGTCCCTTGGGCCATGCATTATTGGGGGCTTTCCCTCCCGTGTCCTGCTTCCTTCCCAAGGAAGGAAGTCAATACTAAACAAGGATGTCATAACAGTATCCATATATAAACAAGAGTCAATATAGATTCCAGTATCGCAAGGTACAGCACACAGCAAGTACAGTCGTAAATAAGCTTTTTGAAAATAGTAAACCAATTGCCCACCAGATACATCAGTCCATCAGATACAGACAATGCAGCAGCAGAAAGAGGATGCAAAGGAAGAGGACAAAAAGCCCGAGACACCTCCAAAGAAATCCTGAGCATGTCCAATGGCAATGGCCTGCATGAGGTTTGGCGCCCAGTATTTTGGAAAGGACAAGGCATTCTTGGGAAGGAATCACCAAGGAAGCTTACATCACCAGTGGTCCAGCTGAGTCCTGTGACCTGGCACCCTGACAGCAACCCAGCGCGGTCCCTTAATTCTGTGCCTGAAATCACATACCACAACATGTCCACAACACAGATTTTCACTGGAAAACAAACACCTTGTCCCAGTGTTGTAAATGAAATAAGAGCTCCAGATTAAGATAATCCATGTTTCAGAATAAAATAGGGTGCTTTCTTTGGCAGAAAAATAAAATACATCTGGCCTAAGTGGAAGTAAACAAGACTTAGGCTCCTTTTCTCCATGTAAAGCCACTTCCCCAGAAGGTGTGTTCAGATGATGCTATAAAGGGACCCCAAGATGCTCATGCCCACACTTTGATTTAGAAATGGCCATACAGAGTTTGCTGCAGTACATGGGCTCTAGCTTGTTGCTCTTTCTGGCAGCAGGTCTGGTTGCTCTCCTTTACTTCGTTACCAGCTTGAAGAAGTCTGTTTGCAGTTTGCCTCCTGGGCCACGTCCTCTTCCTCTGATTGGAAACTTGAATGTGGTGGACCTGAAAAAGCCGTTCCAGTCGCTGACAGAGGTAGGGTCTGAGTGAGCAGGCAGAAGGAAAACATGCAATTCCTGGAATGAGAAACACAACTGTGGAAATGGAGATGTGATTGTGTTTGCATTGTGCGGAGGGCAGAAATTATATATTTGATGTATAGCCAGGCTGGCAGAATGACTATCTTTAGAGGTATATATGCACACACATGTATTTATTTATATAACTATAATACACGTATTCCTTCCTTTATATACATGTGAGTGTAGACCCCAGCCCTTGCAATCAGATCCATATTGTTGATATTTTGAGCCCCTCAGAGTCTGCAGGTAGAAGACTCAGGTTGGACCAGCCTGCTGACAGATATGGGCTATTTGGCCTGAAGAGATGTCTCGCTGCAGATAAACCTTTCCCACTGAAGGTAGGTAGGAAGGAAGAAAAGGAGAAAGGAAGGAAGGGTACCATGCCCACAGCAGAAGAAATCATAGAATCACAGAATGGTTTGGGTTGGAAGGAACCTTAAAGAGCATCTAGCTCTGACACACTGCCATGGGCAGGGCCACCTTTCAGTCAACCAGATTGCTCAAGGCCCCATCTAATCTGGCCTTGAACACTTCCAGGGAAATGGGATCATATGCACATTTATTTCCAAAGCTAATTATACCCCTTCAAGGCAAAGCTCAGCTCTGCCTCCCCAGCCCTTCCCCTGCACACACACACTGCCCAGCATTAGTTAAGACTTGATGCATGGCTTTTATATGTCTAGGTAACAAATAGCTTTTTCTTATGCAGCTCCATGGATAGTTTTATTACTAAAAGAGGAAAAAAAAAAAGACTTAAATATTATAAATCCAGGTGCAATATTTGTTTCAGAAAGTGTCTGCTGTGTTCCGTTAGGGTGGTGGGGACACGTCAATGTGAATTCAGATTTCTTCCGGTTGCTGTAGAAACAGTTGAGGTGCCATGAATGACCTGTCACATACCCTACATATGGGCTTACCAGACACTATGATGGGGGAAAGCCAGTCCCCAGTAAATTCTCTCAGCCACCTGAAGAGCCACAATGAGGGGGGGAGTGCAGACACTGAAATCTTCCAGGTTGTCATAGAAGAAAGGGTACCCTAGGGTGCAAAAGTACAGAATTCCTGTAGCAGTCATGCAGTGTTCACCTGCTTTGATTTACAGTGCAGAGGATTGTGAAGAGCCCAATGACGGGCTTCTGGTCCTGAGCTCCCACCTGATCATGGGTATATTTGAGGGTGCTGGTATGGAAGAACAGCTATTTTTTTGGTGGTATGGGGGTATTTAATAATACAAATGTCATGCGAAGGCACCAGACTTATTTCCTATAATCTGCCAAGCAGCTTTTATAGGCTTTCAGACCTGCCACATCCAATACATGGTGCTGCTAAAAATAAACAAGGTTGATGCCAAGAGTACAGTACTAATGCAAAGAAATGACCACAGGAAGGCTAGGAGTCGGCTGCAATTCTCTGCCCCTGGCTCTGCCACACACTCTGTGAGCTGCCGGGGATGAAAGAACCAGTGTTAATGTTATCTCCCAAGCCGTCAAACCACCATTTGATGAAAACAAATTCAATTTGTCTGGTGTAATAACGGGAGCTGCTTCTAATCTGAAATTCAATTTTCAGAATGTATCTAATACATAGCAAATGCTAACTCAGGCGCATCGGAAACAAGAAGACATTTGGAGCGGATGGCTTGCAGTGTGTTTAAACCAAGTCTAAAATACAGAGTGAATGATTAGATTGTCAAAGCCACCCTTCTGTGTAACAGATGATTCAGATTTAATTTGCTGTAAAAGCCTAGAGCTCCTCTGATATTATCTACAAGAATCTGCTTCCTAGTTGGATTCAAGTTTCTGGTGGCCAGCAAATAATTTCGCGATGACTGCAACACTACCCACCTTGACATAATTAGGGACAAGTGCTGTCCTGAAAGAAAGACTTATTGTCTAGCTTTGTTTTTGTAGTGTTTGTGGCTTCGGCCTCAAAGATGTATGCACACCCGCTTGCCTCAGGTCACCAGCGTTAAAGTAAACAGGCCTGCCTCAGCTGCCTGCTACAGCAGTTTCCAACCAGCCTCCAAATGGTAGTATCACTATGCTGGCCTGTTACTGCAGAACACCACAGGAATGCAATGGCATTTTATTGACTTCTCCGATAGAAGCAGTGATAGCAGACACCTTGTTGTGCAAACAAGGTGCAAGCAAAGATGCTGGCAATTGATAGCTGTTGCTCATTAGTTGCATTGTAGCAGCACCTGGAGACTTCAGGCAGGGCCAGGAGGCTCCTTTGGGGCTAGAAAGCACCTAGGGTGACTATTGCTAGCTTTTAGGTCCAGATTGGGTTCAGAATGAACATATTTATTCACCTTGACAGCTCTCCAAGATATACGGCAATGTCTTCACTGTGCATTTTGGACCCAGGAAAGCTGTGGTACTGGCTGGCTATGAAACCATCAAGGATGCCCTTTTAAATCATGCTGAAGAATTTGGAGAGAGGGCAGAAATACCCATATTTAGGAAAATGACACAAGGAAATGGTAAGTGACCTTTTGGTCGGTTGGGTCTGTGTTCATTATATTCTCGCAGGCAGGGATTATCAAGCTCTTACAGATTGCTTTTTGTCTATATAATAGTGCGTCAAGCAGCTGTGGTACCGGTGTGTAAGAAGGTCTTAACAACGTTTATTAACCACAGGTAACATAAGGATGTTACACCTTTATTTTAGGCATAGCATTCAGCCATGGAGAGCTATGGAAAACTATGAGAAGATTCACCTTGTCCACACTGCGAGATTTCGGAATGGGAAAGAGAACCATTGAGATACGAATCCTGGAGGAAGTAAATTCCCTTATCAAATATTTTGAATCCTACCATGGTGAGTGTCAAGACTTACATCCAGAGACAGAAAAAATGTCTAGCAGAACAATAAAGATTAATGAAAGTTTAACTCTAAGTAAATGCTATCTCATGGTTAAAGTTCAGCGTATGCTGAAGCAGGTTATTAAACTGAAGCCTTAAAACCTTGAAACTGAGTTATCTGCTATGGATTCTGGGTGGTGAATGAGGGTATTTTTTGGACTACATTTCCATAGGAAACCAGACTAAAATAAGCATCATCATATTGTCATTTGTTTTCATTGCTTCAAATACAGGGAAACCATTTGACACAAAAATGATACTCAACAGCGCTGTGTCCAATGTCATTTGCTCTATATTGTTTGGAGAGAGGTTTGAATATGATGATCCTGTATTTCTGACTTTGCTGAAGCTGATGAATGAAAATACTAAGCTGTTGGGCTCCCCTATGGTGCTGGTAAGAGCTTGATTTTATGTTTTAGCCTTTAGTTTTGGGGGGATATCTGGCTGCCTGTGTTTGTCCTTCTGGCCTCTCACAGCTTGCTTCTTCAGAACAATAACATTATCAGCCAGCCAGCCAGCCTGTACAGAACACATCTGTGGTTCTAGTTCCCCAACACACAGATTCCCAGGCCCCTGTGTGAATCTTATTAGTAAAAGAAAAAATGCTGAAGTCTTCACAAAGGAACTGTTTTAACCTCTTTGAAGAGCAGAAGCACAATACGTCTCTCGTATTAGACGGATCCTGAAATACCATCTCAAATCTGTCTCCTTGTATTACACACACCTTTGGTAACTGTCTCTGCCTCTCCTAGAACCAGGTTTGACAAACTTCTTTTTCTTTTATTTTGGCCACTGAAACTCAATCTTAGCAAACTGTCAGCTGATATAAGCCTGTTCCCTCCTGACACAAAGCTTCAGCTTTGAACACCAGCGGAGCTGTCTTTCTCAGCCACAGTGAGGTCTGTGGCCAGCTGTAACACCAGACTAGCAAAGCCCCTCAAACCACCATGCAAACACAGGTCAGAGTTACACACTGTGTACAGAGACCATCCCAGAATGAGGCACCATAACAGCTAACGGCTGGTGTTTGTTCAGTTGTCTGGCAGGGCAGCTAGTGGACTTCTTGTGCACACCTCTCATGGGTTGATGGGGTGAGACCCCTCCTTTTTCCTGGCAGCATGTATGTCTATGCTCCTAGGAGCAGCATAGTTGGGTTAGCTTGGTGCCCTGCCTAAGTTACTTGGCTTGGAAAGCGCCATGTTGACACAGCAATATTGTTTGTCTGTGGAGGTGGTCAGTTCAAGTCCCTTCTGCTGCCACAGGATGTGACACACCTGAGATCTTCTCCTGAAATACGTACAATGCTCACATTCTCATCTTTCACATCTGAAACCCTGTAGCTCAACACCTGGAAGCCCTCAAAGATTAAGCTGATGATTCTCCCAAAAGTCATGTCGAGGACTCATGCAGAGATATAACAGAGAGAACACTCTATTTCTGCAGAAGTTCATATCTGCTTGGACTGTACAGGAGAATGCGGGGGAATTATGGCCTGAGATGTCAGGGCATGGGACAAGGGACCAGCAGTGTGGTTTGGGACAGCAGTGTATGTTCAAAATGCCAATTAACAGTAAGGCTTCTCTTGCTCCACAGTTATATAATTTCTACCCATCCCTTGGATTTCTCTCTGGAGCTTCCAGGACTGTGCTGCAAAACATCAGTGAACTGAATGCTTTCCTCCAGAAGCAATTCCAGGCACACAAGGAAGAGTTTAATGAAAATAACTTAACAGGCTTTGTGGATGCCTTTCTGATGAAGCAGCAACAGGTACTTTAAAGCCAAGTCTGAGTCTTTCTGTTCTCTTAGCCCTGACTTACTATTAGGGCTGATCCTCTGTGTGGGACTGAGAGTGAGTGGAAACAGAAGTGCAATAAGCAGAACATATCAAAGCTCATACTCACATTGAGCCGTGCTGTGCTCGCTCCATAGCTCCACTGAAACTGCTGGTTACAGGGATCTAGTTGTCAAGATGTCCCACATAAGTGAAATAAGTTACCACTCAGCACACATAAGGAGGAGATCATCCTAAACCTTCCTGTAAGAATAATAAGTGATTAACTTCATTGCAGTAGCTAAATGCCAACTAACCTCCCCTAACCTAGGGACTGCGCATACACTTGGGACCAGACGAATTCCACACAGCATAGGCCCTTCTGCTGAGAAAGGCATTTCCACCACTAGACATATAGTTTCCCAGAGCATATAAAGTCACCAAAAGCCAAATTGCAGACAAAATGGTGGCAACACAGTCATATATTGGTATCACTTGCTGTAGAACTTATGGCCATTACCTGTATGTTTTGAAGGAGTCAAAGAAAGGCCAAACTATGTTCAGCAATGGAAACTTGATGTTTTCAACCCTGGACCTCTTTGCTGCTGGGACTGAGACTACTTCTACAACTGTGCGCTGGGGTCTTCTTCTGATGATGAAATACCCAGAAATTCAGAGTAAGGCTGAGGAGTCCTCTTGTACAATATACTAATGCATGCTTAAGGCTTTGGTTGTGGAAGGGAGTGGAACTCATCCGTTGTTGTCCAGAGTAATTATTCTGAGTATTCTGGGAGAGATAACAACCGTTGACTTTACAAAGGAATTTTATTCAGCTGGATTGCAATAAAGCAGCCCAGCCAAGTGGGAGAGGCTGAGGGCCAGTCTACAGTTAACAGTAAAGATCCCCCATAGTTATTCACCTGCAGGCTATGGGCTTACGTCACTAAAGGTCTCCTCAGGAGCTGATTCTGATCTGGTTTCTGTTGAAGGTTATGGGGTAACAAAGGTGTGTAATCAGAATCAGGCATGGGATGTACTGTAGTGACTACAAGCTCCCTTGGCTCAACAACAAACCTGAAAGAACCACACCATGCCCTGATCACACACTTCTGCTCTTCCCAAATACCCCTCAAAATTTTCCATTACTTCACCTTGGCCAAACTGGAGGCAATTTCAGTTGCAAGATAAGAGGGTTATCAGCTTCTTAAACCTTTCCTCCCTCCAAGGAAAGATTCAGGAAGAAATGAACCACGTCATTGAACCAGGAGAGATGCCTAAGTTGGAGGACCGGAAAAAAATGCCTTACACAGATGCAGTGATACATGAAATACAAAGGTTTGCCAATATTGTCCCAATGGGCGTATCACGATCAACTCCTACCGATGTGAATTTCCAAGGCTATGTGATTCCTAAGGTGAGCTTTGAGGCTAGCAGCTTATGCTGCACAGATTCCTTACAGTTTTGTTTAAAGCAGTTAAGAATCAAAATATAAAAATCTAAAGATGCCACGATGTGTGGTTCAATCTATGATGTGATCCTTTGTCTTGGACCTAGAGTAGTTGTTACAAACAGGCACTGGACTGTCATCTGTTGCAGTCTTTGAATCCTGAATAACCAGAGACTTTAATTAAATCACGCTGGTTTGAATCTCTTATACCAAATGTGGAACCTTTACTTCAGCATTCATTCATTCCCTTTCTTTAAAGATCTGACTCTAAGAAGGGGCTGTTCTGTGGTCCAAAAAGACAGCAGCAGCTACTGATAGCAGGCAGAGCTACAGTGGGGCAGAGAAGCGTTCCCCAGTTCTATTTGCCATGGCTCAGTCTTATTTCTCTCTTCACATTAGAAAAAACCCAAGTGGCTAGCCTTGACTAGATCTGGTCCAAACAGCTACTGTGAGTTTCTTTCGTCCCTTTCAGGGTACAGAGATTATTCCACTGCTGACCTCTGCTCTGAATGATGAGTTACACTGGAAAACCCCAGATCAGTTCAACCCTTCCCACTTCCTGGATGCCAATGGGAACTTCATTAGGAGAGAAGCGTTTATTCCATTCTCTATAGGTGAGAGGGGTGTGTGTGTACCACCTGGGTCTGGGCTAATGGCATGGTTCCCCCTGATTCTAGGCAAATATGAAAGTCAGGGACTTAGAACATAGGATAAGGGATTTTTGGTCGTTTTTCCTGTCCACCATTGCTGCAGGTAACCACCTCTTTGGGAGATCCAGCAGACACTGATCTACCCACAGTCACTGAATAATTTCACATACCTACAGGCTTCAGTGAAGTTTGCAACTAGGCCAGTAGCACTTCCAATATACAGGGAGAAGGAAGGCATTTCCTACCTGAGCAGCCTGCTCTTACAGATGGTACATCCAGTTTAAAAGGTCTCGGACATCAACAGTAACAGTTACAGCACTCACCATATACTTCTCTCCTGGCTGTTTTCAGGACGAAGGGCTTGTGTTGGAGAAGGACTGGCCAAAATGGAGCTGTTCCTTTTCTTTGCTGGCTTGCTCCGCAGATTTGTTTTCCAGCCCCCTCCAGGAGTGGATAAGTCAGACCTGGATCTCACTGCTGATGTTGGCTTTACCTTGAACCCCATGCCTCACTTGGTTTGTGCTGTGCCTTATGAATGACCAGACAACACGGAGTTTGAGTAGTGAGCACTTCAAGCTTGAAAGCAAGTGTAGTTAAGGGGAAAAAAGCTTTTGGTACCTGAGCTTTAGGGAAATGGAAGACACCGGGCACTGCTCTTTTTCTTTCATTCATGCCATTTTTTCCAACAGCTTTTGTGGTGTCTGTCTAATGCGGATCCTTCAGACACCCCTGAGTACTGCTCTCAGAAACTGTGATTCATTCCTGGAACAGCACATCAGAGATGCAGTTTTCAGGGCTGTCTGAAAGAATGAAATGGCTTCAAGGCTCCTGTACAGATGTAACCCATCAGAGGCTCTCCCCTAAGAGCCTCCATGGGGAATTTCTCAGCCTGAAGTGTAAGCTTCAAGCTGAGAAAATTGGCAGAGCTGATTTTTGATGACCCTGCTGGAGACAACAGACACTAAATGGATCTAGAAATCTCCCTAGTACAGTTGTTCAGCTGAGCTTCAGACTGAGTTTCCATTGTGCGATACAACCTGCCTTATCTTTATTACAGAGTCCCAGACACGAGGGTGTAACATGGGCTGATGCCAAGCGCCAGGCACGGGACAGTTATCAGAAAACATCTAAGTGGTTTGGGAAGTGGGTTCATTCCAACTCACACTAGGCACTTTATGCTGAAGAGCCTATTTATGATGGGGCCAATCTAGCAGCTTTCTGCATCTGCTGAGAAAGGCATTTCTACACCTCCCTTACCTACCCTGGCTTCATGCTGTCTCTGGCACTTGTCTGACCCCTTACTGGGCCATCTTAGACCCCTAAACTGGCAGAAAATGACTGGCCAAACAAAGTGAAGTTTCTGAATCAACACAGCTAAAGCCGGACACAAGGCCAAGGCAGTGTGAAGGTGATGCAGCCTGGGGCTGGGCAGCAGGACTTGCCACGCTCCCATCAGAGAGCTAAGAGAGTCTCAGCCCTCTTCTCCATTTGCACCTTAGGAGCTGTAGTCACTCTCTAGACCCTCTCTACCCTCCTGGAGGAGAGAGGGTCTCCTGGAAGGAGAGAGAGGCTCCTTCAGTGGGTGATTCACCCCCCATAAGGTCTCAATTGCTTACTCTCTCTACTGACTGCAGGGTGAACCATCCTTCACAGGTTCCCAGTTCAAACTTCAGTCTCATGTATCAGGTGTGTTAGGATGAATAAGGACAGTATTGTCCATTTAACTTAAAATACAGCTTCAAATCTTTAGAAAATTCTGTTTGTCTTCAGGTCTAGACCAGGTACACAGAGGCTGTGCAGCTGGTGTAGAGCTACAGCCAGCCAGCAACTTCAAGCTGTCTTCTTCTTTATACGTTCCTTATGTCAGGGATAGGCAGCAAGTTCTCCAGGCAGAGTAACAGCTCAGCCTGCACCACTGAGCAAACGCTACTGCCATGGGCTCCCATGGAAGTTACATGTGCTCAGCACACAGCAGGAGCAGGCCCATTGCAGTAAGAACTGCAAGTGAGATTTTGGTGCTTGCAGAATGTGCTTTGGCCACTTTCATAGGAAGTGAAGTTACAAATTCAGAGCTGGTAATGTTCATGTTCTGCCAGCAGAGATCCTGCATCACTGTCACGGATAATAGGATTTTGAATGTAGTCGCTGTGAAAACAGATGTAAAACTGGTAATAGAGTCTGGAAAAAGAAGCAGGATAGGCTTTGTTACCAAGTCATTCACCTGTACCATTAACTTGTCCTGTGGGGTCTCTGCAGAAAGCTGGTGACACCCCAGAGACTGTGGCTGTCCTAGAGCAACTGTTTGACTACCACAATTAATGATCTATTTCATGTAACAGCCATCAGGAGTAGGAACACCTACCTGTACCCACAGGGCTACACCAGTTGAGGGAAGCATGATACGTGTGTGAGATCTGAACAGTGGTGCAGGTACAAGAGAGGAGGCTGCTGTGTGTGCTGTGAAACAAGGAGGAAACCACAGGTGGGTTAGGGAGCAGTGAGTCACTGAAGATGCTTTTGTGCTGGTTGAGGCAAGAAAGACAGGCTGGGATGAAAAGAAAAAAGGGAGAAACAGAAAGTTACAGAGACTGAGGGGGCAGGTATGGTTAATATAAAACATAAAACTAAAGCTGCTGTCACCTAAAGCTGATCTATGCTGCAAATGGAAGGAAAGAAAGGAGGAAGAGAATATGAAGGGATGACAAGTTGGGGCAGTCTTTGGCTATGACACAGACTCTTCACACTAGCTTTAGTTCATGTAACTAAAGGCAGCACTCTAATAGTTGCACTGTACCTTGTACTTGTACTGCTATTGCAGTGGTATTGCACTTGTATGTGCATTGTACCTACCACAGTGCTAGCCCCAGCTTCTGGTCACATCTCAAGGAGGCTGTAACTCTCGCTTATGTTTGTTTTGCTGTTGCTCTATTTGCAGTGTAACTACCGCAAGCCTGATCTTATCTCCTGCTTAATAAATAAATATTTTGCTCTGTTGCTGTTGATCTATCTGTTGTTGCAGGATGAACTTGATTTGGGGTCAAACTGATAAAGTTGGGTTGCACTGCCTTTAATACACCCACTCTAGACAGGGATCCCTGGCAACACGCAGCCAAGACACATTTAGCAATGCAAAGAGTAAGCAATACTCATAGCTACAAAGAGCTCAAAGGAAATAATTGGATGTCCAATCCCAAAAAATCACAACTGCTGTCTGAGACAGGATGTGGCTCTGGATGGGTCTCTGCTGTGGTCTATTACAGTGATTCTTATGGCTCCTGCCCTTGCTTAGAAGGAACTCATCACAGTAACGCCAGCAGGAGTTATCTGAGGCTGCGGTCCTGGATGCACTGCTGGTCAGGAATGGGACTGACAGGGAAGGTGCAGAGATTTGGGGGGATTTACGTTAATTTAAAGGATGCAGGGCTGGTGCTTTACTGGTTGGCTCTCCCCAGGCTGGCTAACTGGCAGCACAGGTTGCTGGATGACGCCCATGCTCCACGTCCTCACCATCACTGGCTTCACATGCTGTGGCAGGAGATTGCCATGTGGGCACAAGGGATGGAGGACAACCTGGCTGCAAGCACCCCAAGGGGCCTGGCTGCCCCAGGAATGCACCCAGAGCAGTGTCAGCTCCTGGCAGGTGCTTTGTGCTCAGCTCTGTGTGCTCAGGCAGGGGAGCACGTAGCAGCGCAGCTCCGGAGTGAAACACGTACCAGACGCATTATTGAGACAGGAATTTCTTGTCATTGCAAGAGCTTTACTTACCTTTTGTCATTTTAATGCATTGCACTCAGAGCCTGGTTTAAGAAAACCTCAATACGCTCCCCCCCTGGCTTTTCAGAGATAATTTAAGTCTCTTTCTGAAAGGCCTTTTTATGATTTTAGCAGCTTCCAGGGCAAGGATGAAATACCAGGAGAGCAGCACGTAACTTTTGCACTGCAGGGTGCTGCCAGTGAAACAAAACCCCGCAGGAACAAACATTTTGCACAGGGCACAAAGCATAATTATGCCATCACAAGTTCTCATCGCGGTGCCCACGTTCTGCATCCTGTGCCAGCCCTGATCCTTCTTGCCTGTCTTTACAGCCCCTCTGCCTCTCCGCGCAGTAGAGCAGGCAGGTTGAGTCATCCTTGGCATGCTCTGGGGGAAACCGTTGCCTCCAGCCCATTTCTTGGAAACTAATAAAAAAAAAATATCCCAGAAATGTTGCAACACAACGGGCTTCTTCTGCTTCTGGGTGTCTCTGGGGCTGTAACATCGCCACACTGCTCAGGCAGCTCCAGTGTGCAACCAGCAGCTGTTTGCTCTGGGACCATGCTAACCATTGCTGCGTCTCACTTCAGATTAGGTCCACTTCCCTCCCTAATTTTGCATTTGCTTAGGACCCATATTTGCTGAATAATGGCCTTTATATGATCTAACCTTTGGACAAATGTACCTTTAACCTTGCACTTCCTGATCATGTAAGATAGCTCTTTCTTCCCTGAACAGTCTTATTCCATTGACTGTTTTTCCCAATGTCTTCCTGAAAACCACTATTCAACCAGGCAGATCTCAATTCTTTCCATACAGGATTTAAACCTTTATGAGGGATGCAAGCTCCAGGTGTTTAGCATCTTTAATTTAAAATCATTCCTTTCTTCTCTCTTGTTCCCCTTCTGAAGCCTAACAGGTCATCTGGTTTCATTAACTTCATCAACTTCTTTCCTCTGTTTCTTAGAAGCTGCTCTTGCAAAAGGAAAAATCTTCCCCAAAGTTTCAAATCTAATTTTGTCTTTCCATTCCACTCATGAATCCACTCATGATCACTTGATCCAAGCTAATTTTCCATGGCTAGCTATTACATGTCCTCTCCTTCAGACACAAGTCTGAAATCCCATCCCTTCTGGGCAGTTCAGAGCTGACTTTATGAAGAACCTCCAGGGATACATGGGCTTTACCATCATTAACAACCTTTGATCTCCATTTGACATCAAGAAAGCTGAAGTTTCCCATAACAATACTATTTTTCTCCTTAGTAACACAGAGATCTCAAATCCTACCCAAATCTAAACCTGGAGATTTCTAATAGGATTCAAGGAAACCTTTTTATTTCTCAGTGTGAGTGGAGTGTTTGAAGGGTCACAGTGCTGCTAATGAAGGACCCTGAGGTCTCAGGGGAGGAGGAGGTTATAGAAGAATGCCAAGCACCTTTTCCCATGTATATGTTCTTGCACACACATGCATGGGTTTGTAATTTGAAACTCTCTTTACTTCTGGACAGGCTTTACAAACTGCTTAGACCACATTCTCTGAGGTGTTTAAAGAGGGTGGAGTATGCAGTATTTATTTAGGTACTCTACAAACCTTAATAAGAATCGAGTGCTTGTAGCGATCGCAGAGAGCAAACAGAGAGCCAGCTGGCAGAAACTGAACAGTGCCACTGCATTTTTATTGCTTCTAGCTCCCCCCAAACAGATTATTGCTGAAATAATTATGTCTTTTTTAATTTCATTTATCTCTGATCCTACATTAATTTCTCTGCTATGTGCAGCAGTATTATTAGCTGTAGTCTATTTTTCAACTGGCTATAAAAATTCAGCTTTTAAATTTCCTCCTGGTCCAACTCCTCTTCCGATCATTGGTAACCTGCACTTGGTGGACATTAGAAGGCAAGATAAATCACTAATGAAGGTAGGACAATAACCCCCAAACCCAGACCCTTATAGATTTTTAAAGCTGCCTGAGATGTTATCAGTGAAAAGTTTTTGTCTTTTTTAATTCAAACTAAACTGTAAAGGTGTGAGAACTGCTTTATAACATTTTTCTAGGCTTCTTCTAGCCAGTGTCTGTGTTGATGAAATGCCATTTATGAGCGATCACTCATTAAAAAAAGACCTTTGGGTAATACGGGATTTCTCCATGTAATTGTGAGGATGTACACGAAGTATATAATGCTTGTGGGATTTCAACTATTAATTTGACAGCTCGGGCGCTCGAAAATCTTTTAAAGCATTAGGACATAACTAACATGAAATGAAATCGCTTCCCTCTCCTCCGCCCTGGCAAGTGGAATTCTACAATGCAGTGACCCCAAAACTGCTCTGGGGAGGGCCAAATGCAGATGCCCCATGCAAAATCCACTTCCTTCTTGGTGACTTGGATACGCATTAAAATCTGGATGTCGGTACGAGAAGAGGGATGGAAAAGCTGTGCTGAGGAACCAGAATGAATAGCCTGTAAGCTCTTCTACTAACCTGTAATTAAGACAACTCACCCAGCTTATGGTGGTAAGCGGGTCTCCTGTGCAAGATGAGGCTGGCACAGCCCGGGGTGCTTGTGTCAGGCTCTTAAGGGCTCTCCCCTTGATTCAGCAGACAGCACCAGCAGGGATCGACCTGTACCGGGGTCAGGGAGAGAGTGAGCAAACAGACAGCGGCGGTTCCCGACGAGGCGTCGACACGGCTTCCGTAACGCCGGTGCTCAGCAAACACTGGTGCTTCTATAGGAGCAGCAGGGTGGTGGGAGAGCTCTGCTGCCGGGTGAGGCTCCCAGCACCTGGTGCTGTTGTGGGCAATGTCAGGGCTGGGGTCAGTTTACTCAGCGGGGCTCGGCAGACGTTGCTGCAGCCTCTGAACGGCGGTTTGGAATTACCTCCGCATGCTTTCATCACCTGCTAGGCTCTGTTTGGTATTGCCTATGTTTGCATTTACTTTGGGATTACTCCAAAGGGGTTATCCCTCCATCTCACCCCACAGAGAGCAAAAAACGGTGATGGCATAAAGCGGCAGGCACCAGGGTTTGTTGATGCTTGCATCCTGATGGGGTGCTCCCCTCATCCCTGAGGAAGCTGCCAGAGGAACCGGCACAGGCTGAGGCTGCACGTATACACCGTGTGTTTGCTTAGACAGCAGATTTGGACTGTGGCTTCCCATCACCTTGCTCCAGCCCAGCCCAGCCTCTTCTCAGCTGTCCCTGAATGCTGTTACCAAGCTGCCAGGAATCAGGCACACACATCAGTCCTTGTGAAGCATGGATTCCCCATCAGACTGTATTGCTCTGCTGCAGACCCCTTTCCTGGGCTAAAAGGAGTGGGGACCAGAGCATAGCACAGCAGTTCCAGGGGCACATGTAGGACATGCCAGTGGGACTGTGTGCTCCTGGGGTGGGGGGGGGGGAGGTGTCAGCTCCCTGAGGCATTGCATTGCCTTTGTAAACCAGCCAGCAAGGCACAGTGAAAGAATCTTTCTGTGATATGGCAAAAATACATGCAGAGCCTTCTCAGTGCAAAACGAGCATCACTTTGTGTACAGGCACAGGGAAAGCCAGCAGTTCGGGCAGCCTCCTGCTTCTTTTCATCACCTGCTAGGTGCTCCTGCTGCGGGTTTCCCTGTTACGCTCAGCTGAGCTGTAGGTACCAAAGCCATGTCCGAGCAGAGGGGCATGGATCTGGAATCTGCGGTCAGCCAGGGCAAACTGAACACCCAGCATGCAGCAAACGGTTCCTCTGGTCTAATAGCAGGGATGCAGAAATGCTTTAGTACAAAAGGAGCATTATACCAAAGCTTTTCTGGGCGACAGCATCATTATTTGCGCCGAAATGTCTTCTCTGGTTTGCCAATTTGTGTTGCCATTTGGGGTCCAGTTTTAACTCTAGGTGTTTTGTTTGGGTTGGTTTTTTTTGGTTTTCATTAGTTTCTCTTTAAGAGCAAACCCAGATTAATAATGCACTGATGGGGGTGGGGGTTCTTTGATGGCAAGAATCCTAAAATCTACATGGATGCTGGCCAGGTATCCATACAAAATGCATTGGGTTTGACTGTGATAAGCTTTAGCTCACAGGCACCACTCTGCAGGTGGCGGCTCCACCGCCATTCCCAGCTGGATGCCAGGATGTAATGTCAGAAAAGCAGCAACTGATGTAATATCAGAATGCAGATGCAATTCTGATGTAATATCAGAAAGGAACAGGTGCTTGCCCCATGCACGCTCCTTCCCTTCCTGACCATCACAGCTCACCTCTTTTTCAGCTTGCAGAAAAATACGGCCCCATCTACACCCTCCACTTTGGGTTCCAGAAAGTTGTGGTCCTGACCGGGTACGAAGTTGTGCGGGAGGCGCTTGTGAACTACACAGAGGAGTTTGTAGACAGACCATCCATCCCAATATTTGACCAAATTCAGAACGGAAACGGTACTAGAGCAATGAGTGAGGGTGGGCGGGAGGTGTTGCTTAGTGCCAGCATAACTGTGCATCCCAGGAGCCCGGCTTTCTAACATCCCCCCTGGGCCCTTCTGAAGCCAAGCAGAATGAAAACATTTGGCTTTCCTCACTTCCATGCACTGCTTCCTTGCTTTTCAGCATTTTTGCTAATCCATGTCCTAACCATTTGAGGGGGAGGAGTGGGATTTTTAAAGGCACTGGTAATTTTGGGGCTAATTTCCATCGGATGTCAATGAGAGCGGAATTTACAAACCTTCCCCATGGTTTCAGGGGACTTCAGACTAACTGGTTTGGCTGTTTGGAGCTGTAGCGCTTCTCCCTTTCTCCCACTGCCAGATGCCACAATCTGGGACATCATCAGTCCCCGGCATCTTGCCTCTCCACAAAGGCTCTTGTGGATCAACATGAAGCAAACTCAGGCAGAAGCAACTGGCTGAGGCTGGAAATTCACCCCCACAAACAATCCCATAGTTTTTCCAAGGCAACTCCCCATCCCTGAGTATTGCAGAGGACTTTCTGCCTTGATTTTCCATCCTCTGCTTCAGCTGTGGCTCTAACTTTGAGCATCTACCTGGCAGCTTTATAAGCTGGTTACAGGCTAAAGTTGGGATTACAGCTAGAAATTAAATTACCCAGCCATAATGTCAACAGATTAATTTATCGCTACATAAAGAAAAGGAATCGCTGGGGAGAAAAGCATTTTTCAGAGCTGATTTACATGTAAAATATCCTTGGGGCCCACTGGCAGTATTGCACTATAAGTCCTTTCACACTTACCTTCTCAGCCCAGGACCAACCCGCTTAGAGGTGGAAACTCACAGAGGTGAAGTAACAGTGGTCATAAACTTTCCCAGGGAACATCTCACCATGTCCATTTGTTGACTCTGAAGCTGCAGAAAAGGAATGATCCAGATGAAATTGCATCAATTAAAGAAGAATTTAAAATCAAATTTGCTTTGGCATTTTTAGAGCAAGAAGTTTTGCTTTCCAAATGGAAACTACACTGCTTGAAAACGGTGTTTATTCTGCAGAAAGCAAACACATTTAAAAACCTTGCAGCCAACATGAAGATGTGAAGTGCTGGAATCCAGCTTCTTGATTGGCACAATCTGAGATAGTGTTTGGATTATATTAACCTAAGTTTTTCTTATACTATTTCCAACACCCTGATGGGATGAAATACCCATCCCTGCTTTGTGGCGTTAGAGATCACCAAGGCATGAATTCAGAAACCTCCACAAAATGATAGTAATAGTGTCATTGCTGAAAACACAATGCTACTGGGAATCTCAATAGAAGAGCTCAGCACTGAGGGTTGTGGAGATTGAATTATCCCATTCCACGTTGATAAAATAGCTTTATAACTGGAATAGGACAAAGGGTAAGCTTCAAAGATATAAGGTTGTTGCTTGAGGCATGAGACTTGCAGCCAAACGAGGTCAGAAATGTTGCAGGACTGACTGAGACCTACATCTCTCCCCAGCTCTACAGCCAAACCGTACTGGTTTGAAAGCCATACCTGCTTATCTTGCACACAAGGAGAGGGCTGTGGCAAACTGGTTTGGGTGGGAGCCTGTTTTTCCCAAACTACAGGCTCAGTGAGACTGAGAGAATGGAGGTGAGAGCATACAGGGATGGGGCACACAGAAATGGGAGACCCTTAGTCCCTAAATCCACAGGAAACTGGGCAGCAGAAATACTTGTGGAGATCCCTCCTCATCCCGTCCCCTGCTTTGTTTGGTGGGGCTCCTCTGTGTGTGAGCCGAGTGCAATGTCTCATGGCCCCCCCAGGTTTGTTCTTCTCTATTGGGGAGCTGTGGAGAACAACTCGGAGATTCACGGTATCCAGCATGCGCAACCTCGGCATGGGGAAGAAAACGATAGAAGGGAGAATTTTTGAGGAGCTTCACTTCCTGATTGAGATGATCAAATCCTTCCAAGGTGAGCTGCAGACCATCCCAGTACAGCCTCATACATGTCACTGCTGCTGCAACATCTCACTAATATCTGCATTCTCCTCCCATTGTAGGGGAACCTTTTAGCTTGACGTCCTTCAACTGTGCTCCAATCAACGTCACCTTTGTCATGCTGTTCGGTGAGAGGTTTGAATATAAGGACCCAACATTTATCACTCTCCTAAGACTCATAGATGAAGTTATGATTCTTCTGGGATCTCCATATTTGAACGTAAGCAACCTGTCCCACGGAATAACACTCTTTTACGCAGACACATTACATTTGTGTGCAACACAAACCATAGCGTTTGGTTCAGCAGTTCTCAAGTGTTCAGCACCATTACACCCAAAATGTGACAGTCCTCCAGATACCACCCTGGTCACCACAAACGTGTTGCCAGATTACCCTTTGCTGCTCTGCTTTTGAACCATCCTGCACATCTGTGCAGAGCTAAAATAAGAACTGAAGTATGATTATTTTAGCTGTTTTTGCCTTTTCAACATAATTGCATCACCTAGGCTTATCCTGTGCTGTGTTTTCTATGTGTCTTTTCTATAAAGACACATTCAGTGTTGATGTCTACGCGAGTGACATTTCACAGACTGCATGAATATGCTTCCTTGGAGAGTGCCAGGAAAACTTTGCTTATCTTCAAACTATCATACCCAGTCCTTCATAACCAACGCTGGAAAAAACTAACTAATCTCATAGTGATTGAAACTGCTGGTGGCCACGCACACTGAAGTCCCAGCTCTGTTGAGAGGCTGACCTGGTACAGCTTAACCTGGTACCAGCAACAGCATAAATGCTTAAAATTAAGTAGTACTAAATAAAGGCTCAAAGCTCAATAAGGAAAGCCTTCCCCTATGAAAATCTGCCTGGGAAGTCCCTGGGATGCTAAGATACTGCTACATGACAAAACTCAACTGATACGTCATGCCTTAGGAAGAAGCTGTTTCAGCATGCATGTTTCATCATATTCAGAAATATCAGAAATATTCTGATATTTCTACAGACTTACTGCTTCTCTTTCTTAATTCCTCATTAGTATTTCAATTTCTACCCATTCCTGGGATTTCTTTTCAAAACCCACAAGATCATGCTTGGGAAAATAGAAGACGTGCGTGCCATTTTAAGGCAATACATGAAGGCGAGCAGGGAGGATATCAATGAGAACAGTGTGAGGAGCTACATTGATGCGCTGATATTCAAGCAACAAGAGGTATTTGCTTAACTCTGTTGACTGTAATGTCTCCTTTGGATTTTCTGGTTAAAACAGTTGCTGAGTCTTGATTTCAGCCATGTCATGTAAACTTCTTGAAATCCATGCAGTTATTCTAGTGGCACTGAAATCAAGCTCAGTCTCTTACAGTTGGTGGAATTTACTGTAGGGATTTTTCTATCAAAATTACCATATGAAAGCCACTGTCTCAGTCCACTCTTGAAATAGCAGCACAAATAATATGAGATCAACTCCTTTTTCCTAGTAGAAAATGCATGAAGTCACATGAAAGCTGACTCTGCCTTTCTTTTTAAGGCAACAAATCAATTAATCATTGATACTGTTGCTCCAAGACAAACTACAGACTAAGTATGAACGATAAATCATCAGTACAAGTCCTAGTCCTGCCCTGTATCTAACCTTAGTAGAGACTTGGCAGTTTCACACATCAGTTGATTTCTTTCAACCTCAAAAAATTGGGCTCTGAGTTTTACCTTCTTTCAAAATGGCTCTAGGCCAACCTTAGGCACTAAGTGTTCCACCCAGCTATGTGGAGGAAGGGTCAGTATAGTCCTAAATGGCCTGAAGGTCATTTTAAACATTGTTAGGGGTTTGAACCTGCCTTTGGGCAGGAGGAGTCCTTAAGAGTTAGGACTAGCTGAATTTCCTTCTGCAAAGGGGATAGACGGACAGGGCTTTTTCCAAACCCGCGAGGCTGAGTACATGAACAGCATCTGGTCCTGGGCTTCAGCCTGCTTCTGGGTGGAGATGGATGCTGAACCAAAACTCCACTGCAAACTTTCCATCTTTGGTGAATGATTCGCATTCAAGATCAGGTCCATTTTATCACCTAGTTCACAAACACAAGATCATAGTTAACACTGTCATAGGCTATGCAGAATTTCCCAAGCTAAGACTGATGATGGCTTTAAGACCATTCTTACCACTTGTGTTTTTCAAGGAGAAAAACAAGAAAGACAGCCTCTTCCATGATGACAACTTAATGGCATCCATACTCGACCTGGTCATGGCAGGAACAGAGACCATAGCCACAACGCTCCAGTGGGCCATCCTGCTGATGATGAAATACCCAGAGATTCAAAGTGAGCTCCTTTTACCTCCACTTTATCTGCGGCATGGCTGATATGAGGAGGGGAGAGGTCTCAGATCCACAAAAGCTCTTTCGCCTTAAGAGCTGAATCTCATCTCTTAATTGTTATGAATTCCTGATGTAATTAGATGTTGATCAAAGTCACAACAAAATAGTCCGTTTGCCTTGCTAGGAAAGAGGATGGATGGAGAGTAAAGTATGATGCTGGGGAACCAGCCCATCCACATGCCTGAACTAGAAATAGAGGGGGCAAACCCAAGCTGATGTTTTAAGGAACCCTCTCCCTCCAGACCCTGGAAAAATATGTTTTTCCCCAAACCAGATCCAAGGAGGGAGTTCATTTCCTTGCAGGCACATACATTTTGCTTGATCCTTCCAGAAAAGGTGCAGGAGGAAATTGGGAGAACTGTCAAAGCTGGAAGCTGGGCCACGTATGAGGATCGGAAGAACATGCCGTTTACAAATGCAGTGCTACATGAAGTGCAGAGGTTTATCACACTCCTGCCCCACGTTCCTCGCTGTACTGCTGTTGACACCCACTTTAGGGGCTACTTCCTTCCCAAGGTAGGTAACTGCTCCATCCCAGGAACACATCACCCTCCTCATTTTTGCCACTGCCACTACAGACCAATATCTTTAGAGGGAATAACAGGACAGAAGCCCAAAACAGGTGTCCAGAATCATCCCTAGAAGAGTTTCTATATTGAGTCTATGACACTGGTACTGTAGGGCTATTGCTTCATAGCTGAGTCCGTTCAACTACATGGAATCCAGAGAGACTGGTGTTGTAGGACTCGATTCTGTCACTCTCACTTCCTCACTCTACAAGTGACCCTGGTTTACCTCCTTGATGCCATCTGCACAGTGAATTACTTGTAAGGGAAGTAATTTACAGGATCTGACCCTTTCCTTGAGGTTTTCACAGCACCACGTGGCATTTGGCTTCAGTCCTTGACACTGCTGGGAAAACCTCAGTGAATTCTCTCTTTACTGACTGATGGGATAAACCACTCAAGAGCTCTCCACCTACCCCTGGTGGAGCAAATGTCCTGGAACACTGAAGTCTCTGCTGCAAAATGAACCAAACCAAAGCATTTCTGCTAACTTTGGTGCTCTCATGTACTTCTCTTCCAGGGTATAATCGTAATCCCATCACTCACCTCAGTGCTGCTGGATAAGACACAATGGGAGACACCACATCAGTTCAACCCTAACCACTTCCTTGACGCTGAAGGGAATTTTGTAAAGAAAGGAGCTTTCCTGCCCTTCTCCACAGGTAACTAACAGGCTGATCTGCACAGAGCTGAGGCTATAGCAGGATCATTTTATTACTATGTACACTAACGGGGTCTTCATGGCTAAGAACTGCCTTTAACTTGGTCAGTAAGCAACCAGGCAACTGAACAGAGTCAACTATTCTGCATTCAGGCAAACGGCTGCTCTCAGAGCACACCTCTCTCACCACTAAAGGCATTGGTTCCCAAGGGCTCAACTAGAAAGAAGAAAGAGATAAACTGCGTCCAACAGAAGGTCGAAAACTGCCTCAAAGCTGTCAGCAATAGGTGGATAATCAGACAGGACTGGTGGGGCTGCCAGCACAGCTATGCACAGGGTTCCATGAGCTCTCCTAGGAGGGAGGGTACAATCCAGGGACCCTTAAATCCTGTCTCAAGTCAAGTCCCATGTGTGAGTGGGTCTGATGGACAAGGTCTCATCCACTGCCCACCATAGCCAAGCAAGGGAGTCCCAATAAGCCTTGCACCTGGGCTTGGTATTACAGCCAGCAGAGATCCTGTACAGGACAGAATACACCAACCCTTATTACTCTTGCTATGAAATCTTAAATCTAAGGCCCTGGATTGTTCCCAGAAGTCACCTTGGACTGTGATTCTTCCAGTGGCACTTTTGAGAGCTCCCAAAGATTCCCAGCAAGACCTGCTCTTTTAGAGGAAGAAGCGCAGCCCTGTGGTTAGGGGAGGTGACCCTGACACTACCTCCACTGGCATTTTGGTCAAGTCACAAACTTTTTCTTTTATTGTTCTTTTTAATCTCAATTTCGCCTTCAAAATACAATTAACATTCTCTTTCTGGAGGCTCATAAACCCTGGGACTTAAACTGAGCTAATCATAGGAACAGTTGTTAGGTATCAGAAATCCTCCCTTGAGACATCCTGGAAGAAGAAAAGTCTCTTTCTCCATGCCTTCCTAACAGCCATAAGCACTTTCAAAGGCTGCTCATTTCCAGACATTCCTGCCCCCAGCCAGTGCCCTCCATAGCTGCAGCAGTGTGCGTTATGAAAGGGCACAGCTGGATGGAAGAGTCTTGCTGGGAGTTAACAAACCCCAACACTGCAGGAGGCCCTAAGTGCTATAAAGGGAGATTTCCTGCAGAATCCTACAAATCCTCCCATGCAACTTCAAACCTTCCAGCTGTTCCTCTGAAAGGATGGCTTGAAGGAATTCCAGAATGTGCTCCAACCCCAGAGCCTCAGTACTGACTTTGGACATTAAAAAGCCAGTCCTTGCTTGTCCAGCAAGAGCTGCAACAGTACAGGGACCACCACACAGGGGCTGGGAACCTGGCACAGAGAGAGGGTAGGAAAGAAGAAACACAGTCTTTTCTGTAAGTGGGATGTTAGGATAAATTCCACAGGAAAAGTGAGTTTCAAGCCATTCCACTTTGGGAGGAGGTGGCATTTTTCTGTCAGGCTGCTTTTCAAAGAGAATGGATTAAAGATACTGAGGGAGTTGGAAGAGCTAAGAAGAGGAGAAGGTACAACATAAATGAATAATAACCCTATAATATTGCTGCGACTTGCTGCTGCAGGTGGCTGTGTGACAAAAGAGACCAGGCAGGCACACTGTGCCAGGGTGACTGGGACAGCTAGCTTCAGCAGCTTGGGTTCCTCTACTCCAAAATATTTCTGGTGCATTTAAAGGTGTCACTGCCTCTCCCATCACAACATTTCAGATGCTAACATGTGCATGGCACACACTGTAGTCTGCTCTTTCCATCAAGTAAACATGCCGCTTTCATCTGCAGGGCGAAGGAACTGCATTGGAGAAAGCCTGGCCAAGATGGAGCTGTTCGTCTTCTTTGTAGGGTTGCTTCAGACATTTACTTTTCAACCCCAGCCAGGAGTTTCAGAGTCTGACTTGGACCTTACCGTCCCCCAGACGACTTTCACATTAAGGCCTCAGCCTCAGGCAACCTGTGCTATCCTGCGTGAATAACCACAGCCTTGCTGAAGAGCAACCCAACGAGTGGGGAAGCTGCTTACACCCAACTTAGCTATGCTAGGACTTGCCATCCCCCATGCTGCCACACCACCCTCTTTCACATCCCCTTCCCGCTGTCTCCATCCACTTCCACTCCACTGTTCTCCACCGTAGGTTGCTGACCCCCTCTTTGCTCCCATACTGTGAAGAGGTGCCTATGATTGATTAGAAACCATGATGGTGGTTGACAAACACACATTTCTTCTCAAGAGAGATTGTGCATGGAGCCAAAGAAGGGACCAAGGAAGTGGTCTGGTGAAGGGGATGCAGCCCATGAGTAGTATGTGTGACACCCAGGCTCCCATGGGGAAGCAGTGAGGATCATAGTGGCACAAAGATCTGCCCAAAATCCTGAGGAAAGACAAACCATCCTTTGCTGAAAGCCACAGAAATACACTGTGTGTCACACACGTGAACCATCCATGGCTACATCCTGAACTTTCCCAGTTCCCTAGTTATCCATAGCTTCTAGCAAAACCCTGCCAGACTTGGCCACAAAGTCAAACACTGGGAGTGAAAAAAACAGGTTGATTCACATGAATTGAGGACAAAGTTATTTCTGCCTTGGAACAATGTCCTGAAAGACGCCCCAGAGTCTGCAAACCTGCTGAGGTAAGCAAGTACTGCTACCATCAAGTTCAACACTGCTTCAGAGTCTGAATGAAACAAGATCTACATTTCCAAACCTGAAGTCTAAACCATAAGGCCACATGAGATTTGCACCAGCAACTGATCATAAAAGGCTAATGATACAGACAAATAAACTAGACCCATTTCTAGTTGCATGTATCCCTGTCTTTCTTAACCTTGTTAAATAGGCACAAACACTGTTCCTCACTTCAGACCTCCTGGTTACTGTTAAAAGCCAAAACCATCTTTCAATTTGGTCTTTGAGATGGTCTGGCCATTAGAACCAGCCACGCAAATGGTGCCCAATGTTTTGTATTGCACGCACTCATCAAGGAGAATTGGGATCAGGGATTAGGTGAGATGCAATTTTGGTTGTTTTCCTTTCCTCTCTAGCTTTGTGTGGCGGTTGTCCCTGTCTGTAGCACTCTTATCTGCCACCATATTCTGCAATCTTATTCCAGCTGATGCATAGCTCGGACAATTTTTCATCCATTTATCTGCCTGTGACTTGCCGCTTCTCCATATGCATTTTCTTATCACATGCTTCATCACGTTGTTTGTTTCCCCCTTCCTGGGAACACAGTAAAATCTGAATCCCATGTCTTCATTATATTTCATATGCCTCCCTCCCAGCTTTGCATTACACAGAAATACAAATGCCATGAAAGGCTGATCCTGAGCGCAGAGTGACAACAAATGTTATGATTTTGCTTGTATCTCCTGGGTGAAAGGTGATGCATACCCTCATCCTCAGAAAAAACAGCTCAACAGGAGACCCTCCTGCACAGTGGTTTCTCCAGGGCAGAGCTTTCCCTTTGCACTTGGCTATGGGCTACCAGTCAGTCCTGGGGCTAGCCTTGGTTTTTCACTTTTATGCCTTCAATTCTTGCTTGCAGAGGCTGAATGAAAGGTTGTCACCACAGCTTCACTGAGGCTGGTGCTGTCCCTCTGCTTAGTGCCTTGGACCCTGAGCCTCCCACCTCTTGCGCTCCTGAAATATTACCTGCTGGCAAGGTCACTCTTGAGGAGTGGTGGTAGCAGGATGAGGTCTTCTTCAGGGAAGGCAGGGTGAGGCAGGTAAGGCAACTGGGGAGCAAGGCACATATCAACAGAGTGAAGGAAGTCTTGGTTTTGCTGAAATAAGAGAGACTTTTGCCTTTTGCTTCAGAAAGGCCAGGACTGCTCCTGCTCTAGCCCCCTCCAAAAGTGATATGAACTCAAAACACAGCTATGGCAATGATCTAGAGCTCTGCAGGACAACACTAGAGTGGGCTCCAATCTGCATGAATTCACCAGTGGAACCTCAGACCTGACACCCTGCCATGGGCTTACAGGTTCTTGGCTTTGAAGGAAAGAGATGGATCCCTTTGTATATGGCATAGCAGCCTTCTGAGCCTGCTGGGTTTGGACATCACCTTCTGCACTGGCACTCTGCAGCAGCACTGCCTGCATGCACAGATGCAGCTGACTGCGCAATACCCGTGCCCCAGAGCCACGAGCTACCAGGTGCAAACATCCAAGGAAAACAGGTTTGATTCCTTTGAAAAGTGCATCCTACTTGTGCCTGTGTTTGGAAGTGCTTCCTCCCCAGCATACTGAGTTAGACAGCTGAATACATCTCCATAAAAGAAAGGGTCTGCCTCCCATTTCTTTGTTCAACCAAATGATGGCAGAACACTGACTATAACTCGGCTACATATTTATCTAGCAGAAAACATCAGCTCTCAAAGGTGGAAATACCATTTCCACATTCCTCAGTGGCCCTGAGGGTCTTCCCTTTAGCTGCAAAACATGTTTGTGCCTTGCAACACATTGACTCGAACTGAAGGCAAACACCTTGGAGCAGGACAGGTGGCTTGGTTCTTAAAGTAAGATCTGTACAAACCCGACTGACACCATGTCTGTGGCTCCTGCCACATGCAGCCCAGCCTGTCATCCCAAGCTCTGTGTGATGCTGGGAACCAGAGCTCCTGTTCTCAGAGGGGCGATGGTCAGATGCAAGGATTGCAGGAACTGTATAGATCTGTAAAACAAGGGCTGCTTTGTATCTGCAGCCCCACTGAGCCAGAGAAATAAGCACTGTGCAGAATATCATTTCTATTTTATTTTTGCCACGAGATGGCAACATGATCCCTCTGAGTCACAGACAGCCCAGCCCTGCAGTTCTTACTGGGGTAAAACACCCTGCCAGCCCCAGATTCAGGCTGGGTAGGGAGGGCAGATCCAAGCCTTGAGGCTTTATGGAACCCAGTCCAACTGCATTCACCTGTGAGCAAGTCTGGGAGCAAAGGCATTTATTTACTATTAACCTGGAAGAATCAAGTGGTACACAGGGCACAGGAGAAGTGGTCTTCTCATCCTACAGCAGACACTGATCCCTCTGAGGGACTAACCATCTCAAACACAACGGGGACAATGGCTTAACCCACCTCCCATTGCAAGCCTATCAGATCCTTCTGGCCTCCACTCAGCATTTCAGACCAAGGAAGAAGCCAGCTGCCTCAAGAGTCCCGTTGTCTTCCCTGATGAGCGGATGTGATGAGGCTCCATCTGCAGTCATTTCAGAGGAGAAGAAGATAGGGAATGTCAGGAAAAGGGAGGGTCCTGAGAAGTCCCACAGAAAGCTGGGAGATGTAAGGAAAGGGGAGATGGGCAGATTTTCTGTTGCTTTGCCTGGATCTGCCCAGCTTCTGTGCTGCTTGAGGAAGAGCATCTTAGACATTTAGAAACACATCTCTACAGTGTTTGCATGCTTTCTTGTTCACACATCGTGCTCTGAAAAGAGGTTGTGTCTGTGTATCTGAAAAGAGGTTGTGTCTGTGTATCTGAGCTACCTTTGCAAAAATGCTGGGGAGTGTCTTCACTGTCTGGGGAGAGCTGTTAAGCCCTATATCAGCGCAGGCATAGCAGAGCCTGTACCCAGAAAGAGCCAAAGACTCCCAATGAACCTTGCTGAGGTCCCTCAGAGCAAGGGGAACCTAAGAAATCCAGGTTCTGACATCTGGGATTCAAAATCAGAAATTTGTAAAGTGTTAGAAGAACATCCATCACACATAGAAGTGTAGGTATCTGGGATTAATTTATCCCATGTGCAGCAGAGAATGGGAAAAGAGCAGGGATTAGATGATGACACAACCTTTTATCTGCTACTGCTCTCCAAGTGAAGTAACTACCCACTCTTGAGAAACATCCTCTCCTAGAGGCTCAGAACAAGGGTAACTTTCTTACACTCTACTTTTGATGTGTAAAGTACTGACTGTCCTGCTATTTCCAGTCATGTCTGGCTGGCATTTTCCAGGTCACCTTACCCACTAACCATCCTGGTAGGTAAGGCGACCTGGGTCCTGACCAAGTATTTGTTCAATGGCATGTAGCCATTACTTGCAAGGCTTTGGGTAAGAAGACTCTACTTGTAGCTACTGCACAGGGATCTGATTTCTCTTTAGTGCATCTGCTAGGCTCTGCAGAAAACTATTACATGGATCTTTCTCAGTTCAGAGCCTTGGCTTTATTGGCATAGCACAGCACAGACACACTGTGGCTGGGGTCTCACGGTGAACCCAGCCTCTGCAGTTGTGTCCAGCTCAGATTCTTTGACCCCAGGTAGAGGCTTAAAACTCAACTTCTGTATCAAGCCTGTGAAGAAGATGAAGAGCTCCATCGTGGCAAGACTTTCTCCAATGCAGTTTCTCTGCCCTGCAGTGTCAAAGCATGGCTGTTGGTGGAGTGATTGGGTAAGTGGTGGCTCAACCCAACATCTCTTCCCTGCTACTTGATAGTGTGAAGGACAGCACAGGCCTCAGAAATGCAAAAGAGCATGGCATGATATTCAGCAGCCATCATTGTTGGTCTCCTACAGGCATTTGAAAAGGGTTGTTTCACTCTGTGCCCAGAAGGAATTGATCTGGGACACCCTAGAAACCAGCCTTCCCAAGGCAGGGGGAAGGTTGAACTCATTTGTAGGTGCTGAACTTTTTGTAGGCCCCAGCATGCCTTCCAGCATGGGCTGAAGGGCTGTTTGCAAGTCATCAAAACCTAGGGCAGGTATTTCTAAACCATCCCCACCACCAATACCAATGCTGTTCCCAATAGAGGCTCAGATCCTGCCACTAGGCTAGTCTCTTCTGAGGGGCACTGGGAATGTGGGGCCCTGTGCAGGATCAAACACTTTCATTACCTGTGGAGAAAGGCAGGAATGCTTTCTTCTTTATGAAGTTCCCATCCACATCAAGAAAGTGGTTGGGGTTGAATTCATCAAGGCATTTCCCACTGCGTTTTATCCAGCAGCACAGAGGTGAGCAGAGGAACCACTGTTGTTCCCTGCAGCACAGCCATGCTTTGCTTTAGCATGTGGGGTTGCAGCAAGAGTCTGCCTTGCCCATTCAGCCATGTAATCATTCCTCCCTTTGGGCTGTGTCTGAAAGCAAACTTCTACCTCTGAAGAACTAATTTCTGGGCTTGTACATGACCCTTAGTTAGTGTTCACTGGAATTACTGACTAATATGTGATTAAACAATAGTTGTTGGCTGTGTCTGAGTTATGAAGCAGAAGAAAGACACGGGCCAGGCTTCCTTGCTGCCCAGCTGATCTCTGCTTGCTTGAAGCAAGGTGATGAGATGATGCCATGGTACCCCAGAGGCAGCACTGCTCTACAGGGCACAAGCGGTGATGGAAAGTGAACAGAATAGGGAACAGACTCCAGGTTATGAAGACTGAGTTATGTGAAATGGGAAGTTGTGTACATAACCCTGAAGTCACACTGCCATTAGGCTGGACTCAGAGGAGACAGGGGTTAGGGAACTGGTTCTTCCCCACCAAAAGCCTTGTGCTTCAAGCTCCCCTACTCCTCGTGACAATTTCCCTGTGGGTCACTGGTGTGCTGCACTCCCCTCTTCAACTGAGGAGCAGCAAGTACCTTGGGAATGAAATAACCTTTAAAGAGGGTGCCAACCGAGGTGCACCGTGTAACACGTGGCAGGAGGGCAACAAATCTCTGCACCCCGTGGATCATTGCATTGGTAAGTGGCATTTTTTTCCAGTCCTCAAAGGTAGGCAAGCAACCAGGACCAAGAACTTGCTCAATCTCTGAGTGCATCTTTTCTGTAAGGCAAAGAAAAGGCATAAAGTGTGTTTCCCTCAGTGGTAAAGCACCTGCAAATCTTGTTCATGCTGACCGTTGGCTGGGCTACCTCAGGGCAGGAGGTTTGCTGCCCCTGGGAGCAGATGGAGAACAACCCCTCAAATGCTTTGGTCCTCAGCGGTACCATACAAGGTTTGGATGGAAGTGGACAGGTTCCAGATGTTCAGATTTTGCATGCTCTGGCACACATGAGAAGCTACAAAGCTTTTACAGGTGAACATCACTTATGAAGTCACTGCAGAGCACTTCAGTACACTGTGTAAGAAAAACAAAACCATAAAGATATCTTACTTTGAATCTCGGGGTACTTCAACAGCAGCAGGATGGCCCATTGCAGTGCAGTGGATGTCATCTCGGTGCCAGCCATGAGCAGGTCAAGTGCAGCGGCCAGTAATCATCATCATGCCAAAGTGTATTGCTTTTATTCAGCTCCTTTAGGGAAGCACAAAGAAAAAACCAACTCCTGTTAGCATGGGAACAGAGAACTAGGAGGGGTAACCTAGCCTTCAGAGACATTACAGTGGGATGCATGTGCCATAATGCACCGCATTGACATTTCAGTACAGAAATGCTTCAGTTTTCAGCAGAAATATTTGCACACTTGAGATTTTGCTTCCCCAAAATGAACAATTTGGACAAATTCACTGATTTTTGAAGATCACATGACATTTATCTGCTATGGGCAGTGGTTCTCTTATTGACTGAGGACTTCTAGCCCCTGCTCGTGGATCATAGAATCATAGAATCATAGAATGGTTAGGGGTGGAAAGGACCTTTAGATCATCAAGTTCCAACCCCTCTGCCATGGGCAGGGACACCTCATGCTAAATCACATCACCCAAGGCTCTGTCCAACCTGGCCTTGAACACTGCCAGGGATGGAGCATTCACAACCTCCCTGGGCAACCCATTCCAGTGCCTCACCACCCTCACAGTAAAGAACTTCTTCCTTATATCCATCTAAACTTGCCCTGTTTCAGTTTTAACCCGTTACCCCTTGTCCTATCACTACAGTCTCTAATGAAGAGTCCCTCCCCAGCATCCCTATAGGCCCCCTTCAGACACTGGAAGGATCCTGAGACGGCAGAAACTGATGAGAGGTGCAGGACTATGCTTTCCCATGTCAGTGAGCTGGAATTTGCCTATGTGTGTGGCTCCCTCCTAGGAGCGACAGGAAAGCCATGAAGGCCCAGGACACCTCTGTCACGTCAACTCTGCTGTTTCTGCTTTGTGCTGCTGATGGAAAACACTTTGCCCGTTCTTGTGTGCAACAGCTGAGGCACTTGCACACGGCATCAGGCCCAAGCACCCATCCTGCCCACCGCCCATCTGAAGTACACAGATACAAACACTGGGAGGAAAAGGGCAGATATAGATTGACCCTTCCTTGCCATACTCCCACACTAGCATTCCTGTTGGTAAATCCACTGTGTGGGAGCTGGTGATGTATTTGTACAAATGCAGTAAGAACTTCTGCATCTCTGCAAGTGGCAATCTGTTGCCTCTTCTCATACCTGTAGGGAGTGATGTGTGTCTGCCTGGAGTGCATTGGGAAAATGATATTACTTCTCTCTCTAGCAAGGAAGGGACTGTAGCTGACACCTGAGGACAAGTTTTAGACATTCATGTGATAAGGAATAGTTAATTATTTCTTGGTTTTCATTCAAAAAGCAGAATTTAACATATTCAAATAGAAGGATGGTTACCCAAAATTTTCATATAGACCATTGAAGAGTATGTTCATTAGACAAGAAACAAAGAGCTTCTCTGTATAAGATACAGCACTAGGAATTGTCATATTGTTAAAATACCTCTTGTTTGAATACCAGCGCATCAGTGTAGCTCTTCAGGTTGTTCTCACTAACGCTTTCTTTGCTTTCCTTGCTGCACTTCTTGAAGGTAACACACACTTCTACTTTTTTCAGTATCACCTTGTGAGGTTTGAGGAGAAATCCAAGGAATGGGTAGGAATTAATAGCTACAAAGGAAAAAACTCACCTTGTAAAACTCAAGTACCATAACGGAGAAATCATGTATGCGATGCGGCTGGGGTCTCTCTTTTTTTGGTTACTACAAAATTTAAATGTATAAAAATGCCTCCTCTTATTAAAAGTTCTCCACAGAAATGAATGGAGCCCATCAGGCTTGTCTAGACAGAGCCTATAAACACGAATTAGGAAAAAAAATACAATTAAGGGGAAGTGATAGTGAACTCATGAAACAATGAAATTACATTTTTAAAGAGGTAATAAACCAAAAAGATAAAGCACTTGCATTACACGAAGAAAACTCTCCATGTTTAGCGAGCCAAAATACTTCTGTTTTAAAGTTGTTAGATCGTATTTTTTAACTTTCCCATGAATTATAAATCAATTACACTTAGTTCTCGGCATCGTTAAATTTCGCAGCACAATAAACAGTTGAGTTTTATGTGCGGGGGGTTACTTACACCATTTCTCAATGTTACAAGTAAACTGGCTGCAGGATAAGATTCACCACATCTCCTGCACTTTCTAACAGGTGGTAATTTCTGCACAAACCAAACCTGCTGTAGAGATTAAAAGAGAAGGGATGTTGTGCTATTGTAAACTGTAGCTATTGTAAGTAGTTCTCATTCAGGTAAGGAATTCATCCACATCTTTTTGTTAACAGCTTTGTGGATGAGTGTTTCACTATTACCTTAAGTAACTAATACTCTCTATCCCCTGTGATGAAGGATTAAATTTAACAAGAGCTCTTGGTTCAGATGAAAGCCTCTTAGTCGAAATACTCCTTTTATGTGGCTCCATTGAGCAGGTATTGATTTAATGCCACAACAAGAGGTACGAGAGGTCCATATATAAATGTCTGCGGCTCTGTACTTTGTACTACAACTCTGTAACTTCACTAGTTTCTTAAACTGTAACAAGTGAGCAAAACCAAGTAACCCCCAAATACATGCGTAATTTTCCTAAGAGAAGAGGTTACTTGTGTATGAACATTCCCACAGCATCCAGCAGAAAATAACTGGAATAAGCCTGGCTGATTTAATTTGTGCATCCACAAATAAAGCCAGTATTTCAATACTTTTATCACTGGTGTCTTTTTAAAGAAAGAAACTATGGCCATGCCTTCCAAGAGGGACCCGATTCCCTCCTGTCTCTTCCATCAGAGCCTTGTTTGGCCTGAAAATACTAGGGAATAGAATATGCTGCATTGTTTCATTCTGGGTACTGCTGGAAAAATACTACCAAAACCAAGAAAACATCAAAACCCCAGGAAAGCAGAATCTTTGTGAACTCTGCCAAAAGTGCTAAAAACACCTTTGAGACACACTCCAGGAACGTTTTCATTTACTGTGAAACACTGAAGATAGGTTACCCAGATCCCAGATCTACATTAGGGTCTATTTCCTCATGGGAGGCTACAGCTTGCCATAAACCATGAAGTTTGCTAAATAAAGTGACTAAGAATAACATAAAGGGAGGTGTCTATAGCACTTCTGAGGATGTCTACTGATGCTCCTGGACTCTGCCCATGCCAAGTCCCACCATGCTGGAAACCTCAGTTATTGCACTTTCTGGCTGTAGAAGAACCAAACACATTCCTTCTGCTGGCACAGTCACATCAGCATCTCAGCCCAGTGCCACCACATGATGTTGGGCCTCCTTCACAGGACGATTTCATGGAGGAGGAAACCCCCAAAGAAAGAATCTTGTCCCTATCCATGGCAGGGAGGTTGGATTAGATATCTTTCAAGGTCCCTTCCAGCCCAAACCACCCTATGCTTCTATGAATCTTATATTTCAGTAACCTAAAGATACCCCAAATGCATCCAGCAGAAGTAAATTGAGTTGACCTACCAAATCAGGTGAGATACTGGAGCATCTCAGCATAGTGGGTAACTTGCATGCAAGGATTGAGAGCCAAGGTGCATAACTTCATCTATGAGTCTTAACAGGGTAAGAAATGTTAGGGCTCTATAATCAAACCTTCTCCCAAAGAGAATAGCAAAGGTGATGTTGCTGGGAGCCATATTCAAAAACCACAATTGGAAAGGTCTACCTAGAAATGAACAACATAACTGCACTTGTCATTTCTGGAGCAACACAGAGGTCTTCACGGTGTCTTTGTAAAGTAGCATGAAACACCTGATACCCCAGCTCACCTTCGAAGGATTTGATCAACTCAATGAGAAAGCGAAGCTCCTCAAGCATCCTTTCTTCACCAAGATGCTTCCCTGTGCCAAGATCCCTCATGGCAGCTATGGTGAACCGTCATGTTTTCTTCCAGAGCTCGAGAAGAAAAGAACACACCTATGGAAGGAGCACATGCCCTGTTTGCTGAGGTGGTTCAGGATTTGCTCCAAAACAACAAAAGCACAGCTGGGGAGCACAGGTATTTTGCAACCTGGAGGAGCCTGCTTGGGAGATGACTGTGGGGTGCTACAGGGCTGTCTTGGGCAATCACTACCCCAGGTAGGTTCAGGAGGGTAGGAAGCAATACGTTGAAGTTGGGTGCTGTTCACAGCAAAGCCCTGGGTTTGCCTTGCTTATAGCTTTGTCTCTTTGCAGCCATACACAGTAAAAAGCTCTATGCATGGTATTTGTCTCAGGCCGACTTGGTTTGCCTTAGAAAAAGGATCCAGCTGTTTCAGAGAGCGAGGCTAAGAGCAGATGACATCACTCCATCCCCATCATGAACAGGACTTGCGGTTTAGAAGATAAACTATGATGTACTGTGCAGGGGGAGGAGGAGGGATGACAGGGAGGCACCTTTGCTTACAGATAGGGAATACCCTCAAGCTGGCTAACCCATTGGCCAAAAAAAAGGGCTCAGCCAAGAGGGCACAGAGGTGTTTGGCTACAATTTGAAGTCCTCCCTTCCCAGCAGGGCTTCCAGGACTGAATATATTTTACATCTTCATCCTGTGCTTGGGAAAGTAGTGCAGCGTTCCCTTCCTCACGCTGGGCCTCACTCTTAAAGACAAGATGAAAAAAAGCCCCACACGCTGTATGCATTATATACATATTAGGTCATCACATCTTTTCCTTTCAGCCCAGGATTATTCCCTTCATTGTTTTTCAATGTCTAGTCTTGGGCAACGTACTACTTTTTAACATGCTATTCAGAAACACGCCAAAAATCTGTTTACAGAAGTAATTGTCTGAGGTACAAACAGCCCGTGCTATTACGCTCTTGCCAGTTCTTGCAGTCTTTATCATGAGTCATGCGTGATCCACGCTTTGTCTGAACTCCAGTAACTGTAGAAAAGAGATTGCATAAGGCCCTCAGCCTTCACATTGTGAAAAATAATTTCCTTCCCTCTGCACTACAAAAAAAAAAACCAAAACCTTCTTGAAATGTGTCCCAAGTGCCTCTAAAAGCAAAAACCTGATAAGGCAAATAAGAAGATCCCATTTTCTTTAATAAAACAAACAACTGCCCCCAAGCTCCACAAAATGTAGCCCTCAATGATAAGGATGCAGCTCAAGATTCTTTAATACTGCTGCAGTGAAACAACACCTTTGAGAAACAGCAAAACAAGCACATCCTTATCTTTTCAACCTGCCAGTACTGTTTCTATGTTGGATGTGATAGAATATGGGTAAAGGTGGTCTGTCTGCAAGCACATCCCTTGTGTTCAGAAGAGCATCCTTTACTGTCCTGTAGCCAGTCGGCACCACCACCTTCTGAAACCCCAAGTGGATGGTGAAAACGGGGCCATATTTCTCTGAAATCTAGAAAGAGAGGAAAATCAGAGCATAGAGTCATCAGTGGCAGTGGTGCATCCTGCCTGGGTAGATGAAGAGTTGCCTTCCCTCCTCCTTCTGTGGCCAGAAGGATTGGAGGGATGGCAGTGATAAAGCCCCAGGACACTTAAATAAAAAAGGAATCAAAGCAGATAAATGGTGGTCTGCTTAACTCAGAAGCTCCCATAAAACCACTGGTTTTCTGAGTTGGTTGGGCTCAGTTTGGTGCAGGAGGTTAAAAGAGGCAGAAGAGAAAAAGACATTTTGATCACCACCAGCAGCGTAAAAGCATCATCAAGATTTGGCAGACAGATACAGAGCAATTGCTGACTGAGGAGGCTGTAAGGCTACTGTCCACCATAAGAGAATGAAAAAGCAGAGGTGTCCATATTTCTTATAAAAGTGAAATGAAAGCTTTGCTGCAATTAATGCAAACAGGTCTATATGATTCACCAAGGATGGACATATGAAGGCATAAGAAACCATTGCTCTTTCAACTTGCCTTAGAAAATAACCACAATACCACACTCTGCTTTTTATTTCTGCTGCACCATAGATTTCAAGCCAATGCACAGCAGGACTTTGTAATGAAATCTGAGCTACTGGGTAGCAGGAGTTCTCTGGAGGCTCACAAACATGGTCCTGCCAGGCCCTAGGAGGAATTAAGACTTGACTGAGAGCAATGCAGTTGAAACTTGATAAAGCTATTGTGAGACGAAGCCTAATGTCCCATAAAAGGGACCAGCTCTGGCAAAGGTGACTAGAGAAGGTTCCACAGCTTTGCAACACCTCCTGCTCTACCAAAGCAAGCAGGTAGCCCCAGGCAGAGTCTGATCAATGTTTCAGCAATATAGCCAGACTTGTTGAGTTTCTGCAAAAAAAAGTAACTCACAGGACACTGATTTCAAACATTTGGTCAAAACCATGGCTGGTTGCTGATTCATCCTTTAGGGATTCTCCTTTCAAGGAGGATTGTCTACTCCAGGTCATTTATTTGCTAAGTAATACCTTAAAATTCTGGCTTTTAAGTAAGCTTTCAGATCACTACTGCAGTTCTCGCAAGCCCCAGTGTAAAATCTCTCCTCACCCATAGCTGCAGCTATGGTGCTGCAGCTGCAGGCTGTATCTGCTCTGTCCTGACTGCGAAGGGCAGAGGATGGTGAGAGGCTCCTCTGGGCTGCAGCCACAGACCCCTTCCCTGGCTGGTTTCAGCAGCAGACCCCTTTCCCAGCTGGCTTCTTGGTGTTATAGTTCCATGGGGAAAATAAGGCATCAGCGTGGCCAATGTGCCCAATACCTGTGTTCACTAAGATGCTATCACCTGCTCCTCGGTCTTCAAGTCACCTCCTTTCCAGCCTCTGCTTTGCTTATCCTTCCCACTATGTCCATGCACAATGCCGAAACTCCTTCTCCCCTGCCTTCCTCTGCAGAAGGATTTCTGGTCTTGTCAGAAACAGAAACCACAGTCCAAAGCACTTCCCAGCTCCTAAGTTCTGGGCATTGAGCCAACTGTGAGCTGCTTGGTGTAAGATGAAGACACATCTCCATAGGCATCTTGGAGGCTCCTCACATAGCACAGCGATGGGAATGAGACAGGGAAAGCCAGCTCCTCTTCCCTACATTATGCCAAGCAGGTCTGAGGGCTGCTGGCAACTTGATGCTAAAAGGCTTGGTGTAAGGTGCAAGATATTCACACCCCATGTCCTGACTGAAAATGCAGCTGGGCTGAGCTGCATTTTGGCTCTGAGAGACAGAACACATTGAAATTTCCCCTTTTTTCTAGAAGAGAGATGCAAGGAAACTGTGACTCCTATAGAGAACTTTGTCTTCGTAAGTCCAAGTCGTTCACTGTTTCAAATGAGTTCGATATCTCTTCTTTGAGTTGTGCTATATTAATTCCCATTCTCATGAAAAACTGGCAACATAAGAAATACAAGCTATTTTGGCAATCACGATTAAGCATCCATCTTTCAATTTGGCTACGTGGACACGCAAATATTTTGAGGTATTTCACAGCACAAGGAAGATGCCAAAATTTAGGTCCATTGGTCTGATCTGATGCAGACACTCATAGTTTTCAATGTGTAGAGTAGTTCTCACTGAAACACTGTTCATATTTATCATCACTCTCTGCAGAGTTAGGACTCTGTTGAACAGTTTTAGCAGTCCCCAACAGTTTGGTCCTTCTGAAATGACACTTGGTCGTTCTGAAACCATTGAAACATCACATTGTAAAAAAACCCAACAATTTGGCACCAAAAATCATCTCAGTACTCTCATCAGAGAGAACTTTTAATGGGTACTTGCTGACATTCGACAGGCTAGAAACAAAGGACACTTGTTCTTACCTTCATTAGTGACTTGTCTTGCCTTCTGATGTCCAGCAAATGCAGGTTGCCAATGATGGGAAGAGGAAATGGACCAGAAGGCAAATTTAAAGCTGATGATTGCTTGAAAACTTTTAACACACAGAGTGCAGCTGCAAAAAGCAGTGCACACACTCCACAGATGAAGAAGGGCATGAAGGCTGCCATATTTTGGTGGAGCTTGCCCTTCTGGCAAGCCACTGACACACCTTCCTTAGAATGCTTGTATGATCGCATTATACTTATCCAGAGTAAATGATGTCAGGGGTTTTGCTGCACTTTGCACAATCTTCCCCTCTACCCCCAGCTCTCCATAAAATCTGGAATCTATGTCTGCAAAAGGCAAAGTCGAAGCACAGTTTGTGTGCAGGCTCCCCACCAAGTGCAGTAGGGCAGGTTTGCTTCATTTCGAAGCCTATCTTGGATTCTTCTGCCTGCAACGATTTCCCAGCACCTGGGAGTCCCATATCTGCTTCATCAGGCATTGATCACGCAATTTCTCTTAAGATTTCCTTTTCATCTCTCTGTTCCATCCTCTTCATCTAACCTCTCTGAACACTGACAGCTCTTTACAAATACTTATCCCAAAATAATCCTTCAGGGTAGACAAGCATTGCTCATCATGGTACAGTGTAGGAGAAGCAGGTCCTGCAGGGGAAGAGACTCACTCCAGACCATGTGTGAAGCTGGGTGGACCACTAGTGGACACCATCTTCCCTCCTCTTCATCTTCTTGTCCCCTTGCAGTGAAGCATTTTCTCCCAGTGAAGGGAAACAAAACTCTTTCATGAGTGGCTCTTTTAGCAAGGGGCATTGCTTTCTGCTCCCCATCCAGTGTTAACTGGTACCGCTTGCACTCTATACACAACAAAAGGAATATAAAAAACATGTCTTGGAGAGCTGCATTACAGACTCAGTGTGAACATGGAAGGTTTTGTAAAAGACCTGCTGTTTCCACTAGTTTGTGGCAGTGTCTAATGGTGTGAGATCTGTCAGAGACACCAGTGGAAACACATCACTTGTGTAAAATCACTCTGATCAGACAAATGATGCAATGGTCCCCTAGGTAGGAAAAGAGACTTTGACATCTCTTTTTTCCAGGTCTTTTAGATCACAAGGATTTTGTGCTGCTCCATACTGTGCTACGAGATGGTACCAGCCTTGAGGATGCTTTGGGACTGTTCCAAGGTTCAGCAAGGTTCACACTTAGACTGGACACAACGCCCATTCAAACCTGCACTCTCCCATCCATCTCAGGCAGGAGATGTAATCCTAGGTCATACCCAGTCCTCTCTCAAACCCTGCATCACCTGGGAACGGTCCATCCACCCCAAACCCACTTGTGCTACAAACCATCTGTGGTAAAAGCAGGAGACTGGGAGTCTGGATATGTACGTCTGCATCCTTGCTTGGACAACGACCTGTCTATGTGGCTCTGAGAAGTGTGGTGCAGGGCTGTGCCCTGGACAGCTCTGGAGCGTGTGTCAGGGCTGGGCTGTGAATGCAGCCGTTGTGCCTGAAGCCCCGCTCCCCTGGGCCTGACTCAGCTGCTGCCCTTTCACCACAGTCATTTCTGGGAGGTCTTTTAGGCTCCACATAGAGGGAAGCAGGGAACGGTGTAGGAATGGCATCTGCGTGCACCACAAGGATTACCCAAAACAAGGGGCAGAGAGAGGTCACTGACACTAAAATTGTTTACGATTCCCAAGGAGAAGGGAGCAAGGAGGCCATCAGCCTACTTCTGCCAGCCCTCTGCCCTCAACCCACCCAGAGGGAGGAAAGGTTACTTATTACCTGCTCGGTGAAGCAGCCCGTGACAGGCAAAGCTGGGCAAAGACAACAGCATCTTAGCTGGCCTATAAAAACGTTTTCACTTAAGAGATTTCAGTTAAAATTTAAAGTTAAAATTAATCTTTATCTAGGAGTAAATGATCTCTCTGAAAAAAAAAATAATCATCAATGTCCCCAGTCAGGGCAGGGCCATGTCAAAAGTCGCAGGAGAAATTAGAGAAAGAAAAGCGCTTACACAGAGTGCCCCAGGATCGATCCACCCGTGGATTTGTAGTTGGGAAAGAAAGTAATTCCTTTGGGCTGTGTATAATTAATTGGAGGCTGAGCCCTTTCAAATCAGCCACTCTTGGACAAAGAGGAGTGAAGAGCAGAAAGTGAGGTCTCCTTCCATCCTTGGAGCCAGTAATGGGCAAGAGGGATTAAAATTCATACTGTGATAATCACCATTTCTGGATGTATCCTACTGTAACTTTGCACAGCAAGGGGTATTGGGAGCAGCACACTGCTTGGGCCCTGCTCCTGCAGGAATTAGCAGAGAGAGCCTTCAGAATCTTGCTCTGTGATGTGGGGGACTACATTGAGCTGGTGGATAAACTGTCCCCCAAAGCACCATGTTATTTACCAGCAGGTACAGCAGTGGCACACAGAACGCACTGGGATGCGTTTTCTAACCCTGCAGCAAAGTCCCCATCACCCGGCTGTGTCCCAACCTCTCCTGCAGGTGGACAGTGAATTCATGTCCCTTCTGGGCATCTGGCGGTAAGAAATACTCTATTTCTGCTTTATGGAAAGAGGCCTCAGTTCCAAGCCACATTGCCCATTCCTTTGATTCTAGAGTGTTTTTCAGGGTAAAATAACCTCACAGCAGAGGTGAATGCTCCATCCCTTCCCCTAGCACACGTGGCAGCTCCAGCCTGAAGCCACTTTACCTGATGAGCACTGTGTTTAGACATTTAGCCTCTCCAGCGGCCAGCCTGGCAGAAACTCTGCTCTCAGGCCTTTTACATTTCTCTGAGGCTTCAGGGCTTGCTGTTCACCATCACACTGGGCTTCTCCTTCCCCAGCACCACTGGCAAACCCAGCTGCAGCATATCTTAGAGCAGGGTTTGCTGTGTTTTTAAAATTCTCCTTCCCTGGCATTCTCATCCCATCTGCCCAGTCTCTGATCCTAGAAGCTTCAATCCCAGCTTTTAGCTGGTGCTTAATTATGCACAAACACGACATATTTAAGATAAATACTTTTCCACTCCTCTCTTTCTGCATGAAGATTTCAACTTCCCCCCCCCTCCCTTTTCTCTCTGAAAAAACCCTTTGCTTCCCACCCGGACCTGCTCCCTGCTGGTACCCATGGGCAGCCCTGCCCTGCCTGTATGGCATTTACCTGCACAGAAAGCTCTGCACATGCATGCCTGTGTCTGGGTGGCAAAGCCACACTGCCATCCCCAGCACTGTGGGAACATCCACTTCTGCTGCCTGCATCACCCCATATCAGGCTGGGACGCATCCTCATGCGACCGCTGCCTTCCTAACATCAACAGAGCCTGAGACCAGCACTTCTTCCAAAACAAACATGAAATCACATGCAGGCACCTCTATAGTCCTGCATTGCTACACACCAAATAAAAGCCAACCTTGCCAAAGTAAAAAGGTCAGGTGCCCAGGTTGGGTTCTTTAGGTTGCAACCCCGAAAACACCATTTCCCATCTCCGCGAGTGGGCTTTTCCTCCCCATCCCCATCTCCAAGCAAGCACGAGTGTGCCGGGAGCCATGCCTTGGGAAGCCAATGGGAGCAGCAGGATGCTGCAGGACCCACGTGGAGGGCAGGTCCCTCCAGCATGGGTGGCCTCAGCAGCACTTTCTCAGCTCCATGGCTGCAGCTTGCAGGAAAAAACTAAGCCCTTCTCCATTTATTTTTCTTGGGAGCTGTGTTTTAAATGTTACCCTGAACGGCTCCTTGAAGCAGCACGAGCCGCCTCAGACCTTTCTCTTCAGCTCATTAATACGTGCCGACAGCCGTGACAGCCTGACACAGCGAAGCTGGGGCAGCCCCAAGCGAGCTCTGGCTCAAACCCCACAGCCCCAACCCCTCTGTGCCTTGCACAGCCAAAATGCTGTTGACCCTGAACCCAGCAAGCGCCTTTAAGACATTAATTCACGCGCAACCTTTGCCTTCCAGGTTGGAGCTGCCTATTGCGAGCTTGTGCCATGTAACAGAACTTGGGGGCACTGGCTCTTACTAGATTTGGAGAGTTTTGGTGTTTTCTGCTCAGAGCTGAAGGCCAGGCATTTGTCCATTTGTCAGAAGAAGGTTAAAGTGCTTAAATGGTGTTAAGTGAGACACAAGCTTCTGCAGTGCCGTGCAGATTATCTTTTATAAAGCCTTGTCGTATTTCCCAAAGGAGTGATGGGGTCTGTCACTCATGTCCGAGATGGTAGCTCTTCTCCAGCAACAGCACTTTACCCTTCACTTGAATGTGAAGTGCTCTCCAGCTAAAGAAATGCCATTATCCCTGGTTTATAGAAGAAAAAGCCCGATGAAAATGAGAAAAAGATTAGTTCAAAGACCATACGAGACAGTGACAGAAACACGAGCAGAATCGCAGTCATCACTAACAGGCGTACCAAAAAGGGTAACACCGTAAATGTGCCCCCAGCAGATAATAAAGTAACTCAATCTATCACAATTTGGATATTTTATCACCCATGGAGCACTTGAAACATGACTTACAGTGACAAAATCCAGCCTGTAGTCTCAGCAGACACTGAGAAAGGAGCTCATCTCCATTCAAGTTTTAAATGAACCCAGACCTCCCCTGGAAGCATTTTAGGGGATTGCAAATTGTGGGGTTTGGCAATGGTAGCTTGTCATTGCACTGCATCACCAGCCAAAGCGGAACCATGCTTCTTGCTCCTTTTAAGGTTACAGATTAATATTTAATCCAACCAGTAATTTTAAGTTAAAATGTAGCAGTATTATCTGACAGGTTAACAGCATGAACAGTTACCAACCTGTAAGTGAATGAGGTGCTTGCCCATTTTAAAGAAGGATTACAGTGCTAGTGAGCTTCATTTCCCTCTTCATGGGATTCTTCATGGACAGGGCAAAAACCCCTCAGAGGTTTGCTCCATAAACCACTAGCCAATAAAAATCTAATTAGGTCAGAGACATATGGTCTTGAACCAGTAAAAAATTCAACATTGGTGGCTACAGTGTTATTAACCTCACAAAATGTGGATGTATTTCAGAAGCTGCTGGCTGAGCATTGAAAACTGAGTCACGTTCAGTCTCCATCAGTGACAACATCTGCTCTCCTAAGCCAGCAAAAAAGGCAAAAGGGGAAAGTTTTGCTAATGAAAACTGCTTTTTTTCTTGCTACCGTATCAATGATGAGCATGAAGATGACATAAAGACCTTTTCTGAACCCAGCCATTGAAACAGTCTTAGAGTTCCAAAGGCTTAATGAAACAGGGGATGATGGGATACAAAGCCAGAAGTAGTCAGTACACCTTATGCATTGCAATTTTATGGGTATAACATAAATCTAGTTGTTGGAATAAAGCTGGTTCTAAGTCACTGTGAAGTACTTGCAAACATTCTCCCTTTTCTAAAGAAGAGCCTACTGTAGTCGCTAAAAAACAACCACAAGAAGAAATTCCTAGGTGTTTATCTCATCTCTTGACTGACTCACAACCAAAGCTGAGCACGTCTCTGCAGAGGAGCCAGGCTATTACCCCAGACCTGTGAACCACGAGGTGTCACTCCCACATCACCACCGTGTCTCCACTGTCCAGGCAGGTGAGTGACCTGCAGGAAGCACCACATGGTCCCAGAACGCAGTAGGTCAAGGAGCTTCATAACTCCAGAGAACAGGGGATGTCTTTAGCTTGCCACAGAATCACACACACAATCACTGAATGGTTTAGGTTGGAAGGGACCTTGAAGATCATCTAGTTTCAAACATGGTTTAAATTTCATCTCATCTCTTACTTTGGGCCTCTGCCAAATGGAAAGGGATTCAGAAGGAGCTGAGCTCTGCGATGAGATGTCTTAGGGAAGATGCATCAGCTTTACCATGGCCAACTCAGTCTCTTTCTGACACCACCTGAGTTTCACCATTAATTTTTATTGAAGCTTGCCATTAACAACAGCAGGAATTTGAGACACCCTATGGGGGGGCTTATATCTCTACCTAGAGTCCAATAACACCCACTTTCTACTTCACGTGCTCCGGTGACAATGTGTGCATGACCCCTCTGTGCAGCGTTCAGAGTTTTGCTGGACAAGACGGTGAGCCACATGCTGCTGTCACCGACCCCATGGGGGATTTCTGAACAAGTGCAGCCACTTCTCATAACCCTACTCAGACAAACACATGCACAAGAGTGAGATTGGCGGAATTTAGCCCCAATTTGCAGTGTTATGGCTCTGTAATGAGCACTGGGAAGTGTCTTTAAAAGGAGACTCTTTCCAATTGCTTCTTAAAAAAGCCTTTAACATCGGACTCTCTTTGGCATGACTCAGGGCTGCATTTCTAAATCCAGTTTCTCCCATGAAGTTTACCCTGGCTGTTTGGTTGGGTTGCATCCACATGCTATTTTTATTTTTTGATCATCAAGCCTGTTTACAGCATAGAGAAACAATATGGGAACAGAAATAAAGCTGGGACAAACCCAAAGGAATGAGACCAGTAACGGTACTGCCAGCATCTCTGGCTTGAAGAGAAAGAGGCCCTGCAGCTGTGCAGTACCTCAGTGAGATGCAATTCGCTTCTCTCTTCTGGTGATGTACTTCAGACCTCAGTTGGGTTTGATTTACCCATCATCTGCAAACTTAATGCCAAACAGTTAAAATGCCTGCATGTCCCTAAGCTGCCAGCTTTGTATCTGCTATGCATTACAAGAGAGAATGTTTTCTAGAATACAAAGGCTGATGGACTGTCACTACGGTATTGCTTTTGGCTTCCTTAAATACAGTAATCAAAGTGTTTTGAACAGTAGCCTATAGCTACTGAATACTTTTCTGTTTCAAAATAGACACAAGCCTCCTCCCACCTTCTGCCATGAGCTTTTTGGTCACTCTGAGGTTTTGGTGGTTCAGTCCCGTTTCCTTTGCTATGTTCAGTGAGAACAGCTCATCTGGTTCTTGAGGTTTTGATCCAAGTGCTACCAGCTTATTCTGAGAAGCATGGAATCAAAAGGACACAAAATGTTAGCAGGGAAGGTTTGAAAAAGGAAATATTTTCTATATTTGCATTTACATTTTTAATATAGTCGTGTTGCCTAGAGGCCAGATTTGGGGAATGGAAACCAGGAGCCTGGTTTCTATTTTCAGCACAGCCACTGATTGCTCTGTGGTGCTGGCAAATCTTTTAATCTCTTTCCCTGTTTTTCCCTTCTGTAATAAAGGGATGATCAGGCTTCCCCAGCTTTGCCTGGTGGGGCAGCATCCTCTGATGAAACACGGCAAGGACAAAAAATTTATAATCATTCTGTATAGAAAAGCCAGGTATTTAAGAACAGTTTAGCTGTTCAGTGCACCTTTACACATGTACCATGCCTTGATGTTAACAGAAGTTGCACATCGATATAGTATGGAAAAGTAGGCCCTTCAGGGCACACAGATAACCATACCCAGAGCACCACTAAATTAACACAATGTAAAGATCAAATCACTCCAAATACTGAACAAATTGAACAGCAAAAAGATACTAAAGAGGAAAACCAAAGTCATCCAGCTCTCCTCCAAGCTGGCATCTAATTGCCCTCAGCACAAAAGCATGGATGAAAAGGAGGGTCAGGTAGCAAGAGGGGACACTAGAAGTGGTCCCATAAATGGGTGAGCATTTCCAGTCCTCCATTTCCTTACCCCTCTGGCATCTTCCTGAGGAGATGTCAAGGAGGTGAGTAAAGGGCTGAGCTCTCCAATTTCAACACAGCAAACCATGTGCTCAATCTCACATGGAATCAACCCTGTAAAATATCACATCACCCCATGCCTGCATCCTCCCAGTCTGACACATTGCTACTTGTCCTTTTCTCCCACAAAACTATCCTGGGGCCCCTTCCATGCAGCCATCCTGTACCTTTAGGTACCAAATCCCCTTCCTGGGCTGCCCTGCAAAGCCACAGCCTTTTGGATCCCTGCAAGCTGGTCACAGCTGGGCTATAGTTACCTGGGATCCGATAGATCTTCTCAGCACCTTCCAGCTTAATGCCAACTGCTGCACCTCTGGCTTCTCCTCACATGCACTGTCCCAGTCACCTGTGTGAACACCCTGTTGTATGAATGATCTCCGACACTGCTATCAGGACCAGGAGATGAGCCCTGCTGTTCCTATCATCTAAGCCACCTTTGCTCATTTTATTTACATGAGCAGCTGCACTGGCAGATTTTGGGAGGATGTGAGGGATCTTGGTGATGAGCAGTTCTGCAGCACAGATGTCTCCGCTGGACCACTGCAGCCACAGGAGGGTGTGTGTCTTTAAAATCTTGAGCATCCTCCTGTCTATTCCTTATGTCCTGTTACTAAAATAATTTCAAAAATCATTGTGGCATGATGCTGTGCAACAGTCAAGCTCCTTGTTCTTTGCACAGCCTCTTGGATCATGTAGAAATAACATGCATATGTTTCGGGGGCACAGACCAGAATTTATTTTAAGAGGTTCTTTAGGATCAGACAGTCACTACTAGCTCATCACATTTACTATTCAGGATTATTGGACCACAAGTGACCTTTCAGATTCTTAAGACTTGGATTACGAAGGGCTTTATATACTAAGCCTAATGACTTGAATTATAGCCTTAGCATCCTGACAATCAGAACAGGACTACGAGCGTTTTACTTTCTTCTATCCACAACACAGCTTGGGCCGGATTTTGAATCCACTTCAAGGGTATGTCAACTGGTGCCCATCATAGTGATCTAGTTGAGTTGCAAGAACGATAAGACGACCTAGGCAAAGGTCATGTCTCAGAGAAACGGTAGGATTTTCTAGATAAACCTGATGAGACATCTGTCTGCCTTCCTCCAAGACAATTATTTTATCATTTCTAAATATTAAAAAGTCACTCTGAAAGGCTACATCCATGGGGCTGCAGTAGCAGGACGCAGTACTTTGTCATTTTCGAATCTATGCAGTAAGTTTTGTGGGACTGATACTATCTCCCTGTAACTTGCTGAACTAGAAACACTTTTCAAGAAAAGGAATACCTCAAGCAAAAGAATGCAAGTGTCAGCAAGTTCTATGGCACCTGGTATCAAGGCATGCATGCTGTAGTTGTCATTTTCAATCACCATTCACACAGTTCAACATTACACTGAATTTGTTTTCCTCTCTAAGGTTATGCTCTCCATTACCTGCATTCAGTTGCCTTTTGCCAGCATCGATGCTGGAGTGAACCGAGCATCCTCCGAATTGTTCCTGCAGTCAGCTCAAAACACCAGTGGCTTGCAAGCTGTACAGGAGGTCAAAAGTTTAATTTGACCATTAAAGCAATTTTATGAGGTATACAAGACCCACAGCAACAATACAAATAAAGGTTGATTGATACATTCTGCTGGCTGAAATGCTGTTCTGTTAACAAGGAAGGGGAACATCGGCACAAGCAGAGCAGAAGAGCGTGTAAGACGTGCTGTTTGCAGAAGGACAGCATTTCTCACATTCCCTTCGTTCTTCTTTTGCAGTAGCAACCATCTGTAACACTTGGGTAGGGAACAGCACAAACTAAGACTCACCTGTCATTGCTTTCATCTTCTGCTGGGACCCCCCCTCAAAACACAACCCAAACAAAAATCAGAGATACTCTGTCTGCTCTGCGTTAACAGAGTAATTCAACAAGAGTCAGTATTTTCTCACTAAACAATGTCAAAGATACCCTTGATCTCTCTGCGGTCACTTCCCCCCCCTCCCTTTGTCCAAAGACAGCTGAAATAATAAAAAATAATAATTTAGAAAACAAAGGGGGAATCCCTGGATTTTATAGAGAGCCAATGAGTATTGTTGAGGATTGGAGCAATCTCTGGAAATAACTGTCAAGTTGACTGCAGTTTTCCTTCTGCAAACTCTGCTCTACAGTTGGCAGCCTTGGCTCTTCAAAAGAAAAGTGACACCGCGGAGTGCAGAGAGCTAGTTCATGCCATATTGCTGCAGAAGTGATAATTTTTGAGTGAGTTTTGTTTAAATATCACAGACTCAGATTCCAGATATCTGTATGTGGCCTATTTCAAAATATAAGTTAACTTCTGCATTTCCTAACTCTGATGAGCTGCTTTCCCCCTCATCTTCTTTGCTAATTCAGTCAGATGAACATTTCCATACATCAGTTAAAGTGAGTTATAATCTGCTCAGGAACTTGTACAGGAAGGAAAGAAGGATGTTGGTGCAATATTCATAATGCAACCATCTACTCAGTGCAGATTTTCCATCTCTGAGATTAAAGAGCATATTAAAAGCATTGGAAATAAAAATTATCTAAAGGGTTTTCTTTTTGATAATAAAAATATCTGTCACGGACTGAATTCATTTGAGGTGTGGGCCCCCTACAAGGACATGAGCAGCATCTCACTGTACCTTCATTGAATTTACCCTTCAAACTGCTGTAGCCAGGTGTTTCCTTCATGCAACTGGAAGTGGGATGGGATGAGAACAGATCACACTTCTGGGGTGAGTATCAAATTCATCCACAATGACTTCAACAGCTTCTCCATCCCCTATTGGACTGCAATCAGCAGCAGAACACGGGCAATGGATTGCAGCCATCCACAGGGTTTACAGGCTGCTGTGAACACACAGATACTCTGTATTTATGTTATAGTAACATGATCATCACAGAGTGATGCACTAGAAGGCCTTCCTGGGCTGAGATGTCACCAGTGAACTGGTTTGATGCTGCTGCTGCTGAGCATGCTTAGATGCTGGAATTTCACCCAGATTTCACCTGTTTAATGCCAACAGTTTATGCACGGAGCCCTGCTTACAGTCAAGCCTGGTATTTTCAGTCTTTTGTCCCTAAGCACTAACACCACAAGTAAGAGTTCAGAGACTCCCTGTATTTATTCTTTCCGGCTTATCTCAGTGCCCCATTAAACAAGGACGAAAGATTTCCTTATGTAATAGGGATAGCATTTGTTATTTTTAACCTTATGGCAGCCGGGATTTGTGCCAGGTGGCATTTTGCCTTAACCAGGCAACTTCACGAGGTTACATTCCCCGCTGTCATCCTTGCCCTCTGGTATGTTTGATGCCCATACATGGTTTCTTGGCTCTCTGTCGCCGTGTCTATCTGTTAGCCTGTATTTGTGACAGATCACGGATATACCAGTCTTATTTAACAAGGTAAATCAGGGTAGTGGACAGTTATTTCCAGGATACTGCAAGAGCTTCTGCTTCTAATAAAGGGTACTCTCTTTGTGAAATCCACAATACCTATTTACATGTATCTGTGCTACCAGAGAAACACTATCAGTGCAGCTTAAGTTTTCAATACACCAAAACAGCTTTAAAATGGTTTGTTTAGTCAAATTAAGCCCAAGTGGACAAATAAAATGGTTGCACCTCTCAGCAGCTCAAGACTGAAAACTGGTGGCAAGGCCACAGAAGGCAAAAGCTGTGGGCTGAGCATCCTGAACAGCCGAGATCCTGAGGCCTCACGTCTCAAAGTGCTCCACAAACACTGCTGCTCGCTTGTAAACTCCATAAGCAGCATCACTGTACTGGATTCTGGCAATTTCATGGAGCTTAAGAAAGCCTGGGTGATACAAAGGATGCTGCCAAAGCCTGTTGTACCTCTAGACCAGTACATGGAAACTGCGTCAACACGCTCCTTTGGGTCCAAAGGAATTCAACAGCAAAGGATGATTTTCACAGTGCTGTAGCTAGACTGAGCTATTTATAAGCAAATGAGAGTGACAGATCCTGCGTCCCATGGCTTGCAATTCTATAAAACGCACGTGGGACCACGAGGAGAATAGATGCAAGTTGTCACTGCAAAAGTCTACATGATATTTCAATTAGAAGCAAACCTTCTTCAAAATATCTGAATAACTAAAGCTAATGGGAAATGTAATTCCACCTTCCTATGAAGAAAAGTTACTTGGCATCTTCAACTACGCGCTCACATAGTTTAGGGGCTCTCGCTTGTTTACTTCGAACACAATCCCCCTTCATACAGTCTCCAGGCCGGAGGCACAGAGAGGTAGAAGCTGAATTCTTCTGGCCATGTATATACATGTGGCATTTCTTGGCCTTTTAAGTATTTGATTTTGAAACCTATTTAACTTTTGGACGTAGGTGTTTTCGTGGGTTTTGTTGGGGAATGCCAAAAATTCTGCATGTAGGGGAAAAAGAAAAATCAGTAAGAGCAACTGTGTGACTGTTGTTCTGTTTCTAACTGAAGGGCCCTCCCTCTGTGTCTATAGCACCAGTCAAACTTTCTTAGTAGCACAAGCTTCTTATTCAGCTTTGTTTTGACAAAGAAAGATAAACCACTGTTTTGCTTTGCCCTTCCCCCACCATTTACTCAGTGGTTTTATTTAGTTTGGTATTCCCTGCTCCTTGGAGGGGAAAACAAACGTATTTTGAATAAACTCATTATTTTTGACCATATTAAGTTGTTGACTATGTATGTTCTTACGAAGAATTTAAAATAGAATGCAATTATAAATCACTGCTAAAATGAGCTTGTCCTGCAAAGGCAAGGACATTTAATTGTATCCTTGTATGACTGGAATCACTGTAAACAACTAATATTCCTATTTGCAGGGACAGAAATAACTAGCTCATTCAGCTGTACAGAAAGGAAGACATAAAAGGAAACCAAAGGCTAAAGCAGAATAAGCCACTGGAAAGTCTTATGTCAACAAAACGGGATGTAAATTAAGCAACATCAATGCAGTATTTTGACTGTAAATGAACCAGAACATTAAGACAGGTTTTAAAAGGCACATTTGTGATGAAACATCTATGACTAGTTCCTATACCAAATGAATAGGAAAGTTCCTGCTTGTTTCTCCTGTGCAGGATCAAACCCACACAGCAAAGCTGTTTCTCTAAGCTTTACTATTACTTTGTAGACCTAAATTTCAAAATTGGGAATTGCAGCAGAACTGCAAGAAAAACACTGAATAAATGACTTATCAGTCACACACGATGGAAAATGGCATAATTAGAGGTTGCATCATAGCATACAGGCGTGAAGGAGTAAAATTGAAATTACACAGACAATTTCCATTCTTATGTTTGCCAATTTTCTGAGTGCTTGACTTTGTAACTTAAATCTCTTTCCTGATTGTTTTTCTGACACGGAATTGCAGATACGTGAGTAGATTTTAACGTTCATTACTTTGCCTTACTCAGTGGCAAAAGTGAAGAAAACCCAAAAAAAACAAACCCTAAACTCAAACTGAAGTGCATTTCTAAGCTATTGGAAATTACGGGGGATCAGTCAGGAGTCACCTTGCTTTAAAATCAACAGAAGCACACCAGAACTATTCTCCAGCGAGAGGAAATAAGGAAATAAACTACACATTCAACAGCTACGACACACCCTTTCCAAATAAGAAGAGAGAATTCATTTACCCAGTAATTTTACAACCATGATAACAAATTAAAATTGGGCTCAGACAGTGGAGAACCAAGAAGATGCACAATCCATAGCAAGGATCAGCCAAATCAAAGGGAACTTTCTACATTGCCAATTTTTGAGTAATTAGTACTTCCATTAGAGGCACAGCTCCAGCTTTAAGCAATTCTAAGTAATTAATGTTCTTTTATTTTGTCTAGAAGTCCTGACTTCAGCGTTCTCTTAGGATATGAGTTCTTCTAGCCAGAGCTCCACAATACAGATTAACTCAACTAGAAGACAATTAGAGTGGGCAGATGAAGATGCAATTTGTCAGTCTGTACACACTGTTACTTCTAGCTTTGGATGCAATTTTTATTAACACAGTAGACTGATTTAAACGGAGGGAGAGACATGGTTTTGTCCTATCTTTATCCACACGATTGCCTAAGCTACAAGTGGTGTTAAGATCTGAGAATTCCACATGACCAAACGACAAAGTGAATGAAGTGCCAGATTATATCTTCTTATGCAGCTTTGATCAGCTACAGGAATTCAATAACTGATTATAAACTTAATAATTTAAAATACATGATGGAGGAAATCTTGCTATACTTACTCATCATGTAATGTAAATTCCTACATTAAAATGCCGAGCTGAGCAGGAAGCAGAAGCTGGCCTGGTGGTGAGCACATGGAAAAAACAGAATTTGATTGCCAGAGATGTTACTGCATTTGCATGCTGTGCTGGGTAATCTGTCTGGGTGCTCACAATCTTGTCTTTAAAATGGGCCTAAAAATACGTATTCCAAAAATGGTTTTTTGCATTTCATGGGTGTTTTGATGATGACTTGTTTGCCAATCAGTTGAAGAGTCTTTAAGAAATGGGGCAAAGTAAAAAAAACGAAATGCAATTAAGTGATATTTCTTATTTGCACTACAACATCAAGTATAAGACAACACTTAAAATATTTCATATTGAGTTCTGAAACCCAAGACATGCATAGTAACAATGCAAAGCAGAAGTTTTACAAGCCTTTCACCCAATTTCCAGACACCACTGACCACTGAACCGCACCATACTCCAAGAGACATGTGGCAAAGAACATCATACTTTGCTTTCTCTACCAAAACCAAACATAGCAACCATTACCTTAGTTTTTAACTTCTGAATTTTCCATAGCTGCAAGAAGCAGAGGCCAGAGACCATGTCCTTCACCCAAGAATCTGTAGCACCAAAGGGAAAGTTGGAACTGCAGCTGAAGGAGAGCAAAGCAGGACCTCATTCACAGAGGTCTATTACTGCACCGGTGAGAGGCTCTAACTGCTCTTTTCCAAATGTTACTGTTCACACAGACTCCAGATTGGCAGGCCTTATATGTTTCTAATATTGATTGCAATAAAAAGAAATATGATGTTCTTAATCTACAAAGCCTCTCTTCTCACAGATTTGTCAATGCTTGCACATAATCGAAACCAAGGTCCGAGAAAGGCGAATCTTGCCAAACCTGCCAAAATCATAAAAGATTCACGTCTTTTTGCCTGGAGCTTACCTTGACAATCTTTTTTTACAAGTCTCCTCTAAAATACAGTGCAAAATACAGTTGTAACTTCCTTGGGCTTTTCAGCTACGAGGTACATTAAGTGCACTATGAGGACCCACATTTTTGTGTGACTTGAGAAACCAAAAGTGTCGATTTTCAAATCTAAGGAGAACACAAATTCTCTGACATCATTTAAGCTGAAAAAAAGAAACTTTGAAAACATAATCTGTGAGAAATTCCTGGTTTTCATGATGGAAAATAAACGTATCAGCTCGTGTTTGGAGTGGCAGTAGTTTTTCCCAGATGCATGTTCTCAGACATAAAACACAAGTCCAATGATCATTCACAAGTTCGCTAAATGTCAGTATCGCTTCTCTTTATTACAGGTCCTTTTCACCAACTTTTAAATGCAAAGTCAATTTTATACAGCTCTGGGCCTCTAAAAGCTCTAGGTCTTTGCTGCATCCTTGGCAGTCCCCAACCAATCACTGTCCCATGGTAACTGAACACTACCTGAGCTGCTGCTGAGGGATCGGCAGCTCAGAGGAGAGGCTGGTCACTGCTGCTGAGTTCTGCTCACTCCATGCTGGCTATTGTGTTAGAGCAGGGCATGCTGGTCCCTAGTCTTTTTTTTGCTGAAAACATCACCTTCAAGAAGTCAGAAAGCGTAAGTTATTTGTAACTAGTAATATATTTCATATTTCTGAAGATTTGCAACTAATCCATGACTGTAAAGGCTGTCAAATCCACTCAAATGCTTCTTATTGAAAAATTAGGCCCGCATATCCATAGATCCTCCCCTCCTCCACAAACCCAAATTAAAGCTGTAATTCCCAAAGACAGCCACTCTTCTTAAACACTACACTTTTCATATAGTTGTTATTAATAAAGTATGAACAATGTTTGCAGAAACATGAAAGAATCAGGTCAAGAACAGTGACTGAATACAAGTGTTATTAAATAAGCCAATCATCCAACGTTTGAGTAATTAATGTCCTTGTTTTCTACTTGAAAGCCTCGTATTTTCAGCATGTTCACAGGAGACAAATGTCTCACATCAAAGTGAATGAACACAAATTAACTCTTTTGGACGCCAGTTAAAAGAGAAAGATGAAAATGCAATACTGGCAGGCTAGCTACAAAATGTTGCAGCACAGCACTTCTCATCATAGGGTTGGTACAATCAGATGACTTCACTACGTAGAGTCAAAGGATTTGGTCTGTTCCCATCTGTGCATTATCTGAATATCTAAACAATTGCCATAATGCATTTGAAAACTTCAAAATATAAAAGGAAAACTAACAAAGCTGATGGTATCCCCAGATCACCGTGTGAAGTACTAATAAGCAACTGTGTTATACAACCCATGTTCAACAGACTGAAAATGATCTTTCCCAAATCCAAATGACATACTTCTAAAGCTGAAAGTGATAGATTACAGCTGGCTGAGCAAACACTGTACTGTATGCTCATTTTAAAAGCTGCCATTGTAAAAGACCCTCCAGGCTTTTTGTTGGTTCCTTTGCTCTTCTTATTAAGAACTGCAAAGCTCCTCTTATTTAACAGTAATTACAGGGGGAGATGGAGAAAAACTAACGAGAAGAGAGGTTTATTTTTCTAAAGATATGCACTTAAGATTACTGTAATAACACGTCTATGGACCAAATATGTTATTTTTATTTTATCACATCAAAACAGAATAAATCTGTGCAACTGGAAAAACTTATGCATACAAAATCTGAATACCCAGTATCAGAATACATATAATATTAGGCTTCTTATTAGAAAATATGTCTTGACAACTAATTTATAGTCTCTATATATGACAACCTATCCTCTCCGCCAGGCAACTGTTAAGACACAAAAATACTCTCAGGACAGCAGCTGTAGAACTTGTCGTATGCGCTCGCACTTGTCCAAGAGGTTTGGGTCTTCTGCATTGGAATCATCAAATTCCTTCATAAAAGCTTCAGCTTTCTGCACAGTTAAGTCTCGTGCATTGCCTTGAAGCCCTTGCAGATAATCCAGTAAAATGGTGAAATACTTGTCTGGAACCTTTAAAGAAAAATCAAGGAATTAATAAAAAAACCCTGCTTAACTTTCTTCTCTCTCAATACTCATTCACAATCATGTCAAAACACCACCTGAAAGATAATTAAGAAAACTCCATGGGCTTTTGTGTTTGCCAATGCCCATCTCTGAGTGGAAGTTTTCCTTGCCAAGGCTCAAGCTGCTGGGAGGGATGGACCGTGGCAAGAGGACAGTCATGTGCTCAGATGGGCAAAGCATCTGAGAGGAAATTCTAAGCAGATGTGGAAATGCTGATCAGCAAATGCAAACACCCCCTGACAATGAGCTCAAGGCTGAGAGTTGTTGGTAGAAAAAAAACCCAACTACTAGCCAAATCCTACTTTTAGAAACATGTATACAAACCTTACCAAATTCAGTGAGAATTGCATGCACATGTCTGAGGAAGGAATTTTGTGAGAATTACCCTCACCCCTACCCAAACTTATTTGTTTGCTGAGATAAGATACCACCCACCATCAAACACTTTGACAGAATGCTCATACAGAGGAAAAGAATTCGATTTGAAAAACAAATTGAAATTCAGACATATGGAAATCATTTTTAAATCACGCTGACTAAAACTGATAGGCTCTACTAACTGGCCTAACATTAAAAGCAGTTTAGTCATCTCCAGTTGCATTACCCCCATTTCATTCCCTTTCTAATTAACTAGTCACAGGTTAAATTTTAGCTTATTAGGTACAACATACAATTTAAATGAACATTACGTTAAATAATCTTGGCAATAGCCTAGCAAAGACTTCTGAATTATTTATTCGGTATTTCAAACCAATTTCTTTTCAAAAGCATTAGGTGAACAGATCTACGCTGAAGCATATCTTAACTTTATGTTGTGTATCTGTGGAACAGGTTTCAGCCAATAAGAGAATATTTTTGCTGTGAATCAGGAGATGTTAAAATGACCTAATGCTGCAAATATTTTCCTCCATGTTTAACTTTACACATATAACTTGACATGAGTCAAGTTAAACACATACGTAAGTATTTAAAGGACTGGAGACTCATTATTCGAGGGCTGTTTCAATTCTGCAAAGTATCAACATTTCAGAGAAGGCAGAGCTTCAACAGATACTTAATTTACAACTTATTTCTCCATCAACATTTGGCAGCGTAACTTTGATCACTGAAACTTCTATCACTCCAAAAGAAGAGGAAGAAAGAATATTCCAACAGTGCCTTCATCAATCAGAGATACTTCAAAGTAATAAATCAAAACTAAAGTCTGCATTCAGCCTCATCGCTTCTACACTACGGAAAACCTTCTAATTCTTCACACAAACACTCTTGCATTAAAGAAACAATACAGATACAAAAAAATTAATTTTACAGTGACTAACACTGAAATGGATGATACATGAAGTGTTGCTATAATATACAAATTAAACGCATTTAAACATAACGAAAAACGCCTACATTTTTGCAACCTTTTTACCCATAGTGAGCTGGTACAAATAACAGACCAAAAAAATTCAGATACAAACAATTTCAGCAGGACAGCGCTCCTTTAACGCAGATGCTCAGTGCAGGGTTTTTAAATCTCAGCAACATTTCTATGTTTCAAACCTCATCCAAGTTATTTACATAATTTACACCTTTTATTCTCAGACCCTGTGGTACAGTCATACCTCACTCTAGGTCGAGAGAGGTCCTCCTTCCCCTCTACTCTGCCCTGGTGAGACCGCATCTGGAGTATTGTGTCCAGTTCTGGGCCCCTCAGTTCAAGAAGGACAGGGAGCTGCTGGAGAGAGTCCAGCGCAGGGCAACTAAGATGATTAAGGGAGTGGAGCATCTCCCTTATGAGGAAAGACTGAGGGAGCTGGGTCTCTATAGTTTGGAGAAGAGGAGACTGAGGGGTGACCTTATCAGTGTCTATAAATATATAAAGGGGGAGTGTCACGAGGACGGAGCCAGGCTCTACTCAGTGGCAAACAATGATAGGACAAGGGGTAATGGGTACAAACTGGAACACAAGAGGTTCCACTTAAACTTGAGAAGAAACTTCTTCTCAGTGAGGGTGACGGAACACTGGAACAGGCTGCCCAGGGAGGTTGTGGAGTCTCCTTCCCTGGAGACATTCAAAACCCGCCTGGACGCATTCCTGTGTAACATTATCTAGGTGTTCCTGCTCTGGCAGGGGGATTGGACTAGATGATCTTTCGAGGTCCCTTCCAATCTCTAACATACTGTGATACTGTGATACTGTGAATTACAGTTATTACTGTAGCATTTAAGCAAAGTGCTTGAGGGGGCAATTAAAAGCCTACTCAGAAATACTAAGTGTGCAGACAGACATGTGGCTGCCTGAAGCCTAGCAAACATTTAGTATTTTGCCCTAAAGATAACTGCTCAAGTGTTCAAAAAGTCAGATTTTTTTCTTTAATGCAGGTATTAGGTTTATCTCAGCAAAAGCTGAGTAATACAATACAGTACCAAGGAGTCAAGATAGTATCGGATTTCCTCCTAACTTGCACGTACAATAGAGGTGGAACACCAAAAGTGGCAGCAAAATTAATGATATTCAATTTTAATTATCAAATATAGCAGTATAAGACCTGAAATTTCAGGGACTCTTGCTGTGGTTTTATAGAAAGAAACACAATCCACCTTCTAAGATCAGCTTTTGGGCTGGCTTGAAATTGGATATCCAGATCTACCACCACGGCTCTGGCAAGTGGAAGTGATGCTTTTGGGATTGTATTACTCTTTGGTTAAACTGCTTTGACATTTTTCTAGTTTCTTTTTCTCTCTCACACACTAACCTTACCTCTGTTCTAACCAGCTAATGTGCACTGGAGCTAACATGGAAATATCCCCAAATAATTACTGTCATCAGGGAAAAGGGGTGGGGGGGGAACACTACAAAACAGTAGCAGGAAAAGAACAGTTATCACTTTTAAGTTATGCTATGTAACTCTGGAGGCTTCAGGCTTTTTAGACTTGCAGATGGTCACAGGTTTTGCAAAACAAACACAGGTATCTGCATAGAGAACTTCAGCTTACTGCAGCCAAGCTTGCTTTTTTGTCACCTTCTGAGGAAGCTTCAGAAACCCCTCCAGGGCCCTGCAGCCCAGAAGCTGAAGACAGCTGATGTAGTTCCTCTCTGAAAATGCTGCACCGGATGACAAAGATCAACAAATGATGTAGTGTTTATTTTAGATGGGATCCTGAACCATTATATACACTGTAGGTATATAGGCTTGGGATGGAAGCTGTCAGCCAACCACCACATGGATTTTAAAGGGACTTAAGATAACCACTCGTGTCACAAAGGACTTTAAAATCTCAACTTATTTCTCACAGAAAGAGGCCTATCGGTCCAGGAAACTCAATTCACCCGTTTGCATGGCTTTTCAGTAGGCATCCAAGCGACACCATGAGATCAAAGAAGCTGATGAGGAAGGAAAGAAACACGTGTCTCCTTTTGTATTTTAGTCATGCTTGGATGGATATCTGACAGATTTTATTCTGTCATGGATAGGAAGTTCAACTGCATATAAAAAATATTCAAAAGAATATGGTCTGCTCTTCCTATAGTCCTGATGAAGAAAGAGACTTCATCATCTGCTTAATTATAAGCACTTGAGCAGTTCTACTAAATACTGCATCTGAATGCAGATGTTAATCATTACATAATGATTATTATGTATGAAGATAGGCTGAGAAAGTTGGGGCTGTTCAGCCTGGAGAAGAGAAGGCTGCATGGAGACCTCATAGCAGCCTTTCAGTATCTGAAGGGGGGCTATAGGGATGGTGGGGATGGACTATTCATTAGGGACTGTAGTGATAGGAGAACGGGTAATGGGTTCAAACTTAAACAGTGCAAGTTTAGACTGGATATAAGGAGGAAGTTCTTTCCTGTTAGGGTGATGAGACACTGGAATGGGTTGCCCAGGAAGTTGTGAATGCTCCATCCCTGGCAGTGTTCAAGGCCAGGTTGGACAGAGCCTTGGGTGCCATGGTTTAGTGTGAGGTGTCCCTGCCCGTGGCAGGGGGGGTGGAACTGTATGATCTTAAGGTCCTTTCTAACCCTAACTATTCTATGATTCTATGCTTCTATGAATCATTGCACTTTCAGCAGATTAAGACAAGACAAAGTTAAGCTGTGTTTTGATACATAAAACAAATGCTACTTGAAGTTAATTATTTCCCAGTATATTTCAACACAAAACTCAAAGTAAACAGGTAAAAAGCTAAAACATCATTCTGCCCGTAAAACAATTTCTAGGTAGTTTTAAAGAGCATACACCGATTCTGAAAGGTTGATAAAAGACTTTCACAGGAAAAACTTAAAAACAGAAGTGCAAACAAGCTAGATACTTACAATCAAATACGCATTCTGCAAGTAATCTTTTTAAAGTATTGTATTCTGTGAACACTTTTGCCCTTATGAAACTCTGCTTTTAATTATATGGTTCTCTAGAAGTATTTTTATCATAAAGGTAACACCCTCTGTCAAGTGATTCTCTTAAGAGCTATTGAGTAATTTGGGTCAGGAAGTTGGTAATGCTCAAATGTTGAAGTGCACACAAAAAAGTCAGCAAAACCTAACTGAATGTCAACTAAATGAATCAACAAGAAAGGCCCTGTGCAAATAGCTAGATATTTGCTCTACCAAACAACACAATGAATGACTAGAAACCCCCACTCAATACCACAATGGCCAGATGCTTATTGGAAATTCAGTCTTTGTTGTTTTTTAAGGTATGAAATGAATGGATCTCAGTAATGATGCAAGCCTCGCTTCTGGTTATACTTTATGTTTTTTACAATCAACATCAGGTTTCACTTATATTTTAATGAGAAAGCTATTTTAACATCTTGGCAAGATGGCTGTACATCTTATATGGAGCCAGAGATACCTAAAGCAATATGAGAATCACGATTTATAATACCGGGTTCCACATTTAGAAATGAAGGATGACTCAAATCCTCAGTAAGCTCCAGATTTACATAAAACATTAACCTGCTCTATTTATGCTTGACATAGATCAAGTATAAAAATGACATACGATCAAGTATAAAAACCTAATGTACACAGGAGACTGATCACCAACAAAAGAAAAAGATTAATTACAAGCAATTAAAATGATTCCACATTTTAGGTTTTTTAACCTAAATGATTCCACATTTTAGTTAAAACACAAAGTAATTGATTTATAAATTATTGAAAAATTATTAGCAAAGCGCAAGGCTATTACTAGCAACTTTCAGTGAATAAAAAATAGCTACAACTAGTGTTTAAATCATCTTTGCTCTGAAAAGAAGCAGCGTTAATACAAACCTTCTCTTTATCATACATGTGCAAGAGGAGCCAGGTTTGTCTTGTCTTTTGAAACTTCCATTCTTCTGGGTTTTCAGACCAGCTGTAGTACAAAAAAAAATACATTAAATACCATGACTGAAACATTAATATTAATAAAAGATTTCCTACAATGACTCCATGTAACTTTGTAAGTGCGACATAGAGTTTATGACACTGTGAAACGGATACTAGCATGCATGTTGTGTGAGTGGCAAAAAGAACACAACAGATGGCTACCTGACTTCGGCGCAAGAAAGGAAAAGATCATAGGAAGACATCATGGCCAAAAATGTTATACATTTTCATCAGAAAGCACTGATTTCTTGGAGTTAAAAATCAGTTCCCACTCCTCAGCTTGGACCAGTCCTTTGTGAGAGGTCACTGCCCTCATTTGATCCACAACAACCAAATCCTTAGCCCAGCTGCAGGGCTACCTGAGTACGCAGGGACATGGAGGGGACGAGGAATCAAGTTTGGGTTCCAGTAAGGTGGTATTTCGCAATAAATTGACATGAAATTAAGCAGCCTCTAAAGGACTGGAAAGAGAGACTCATGCTACACAGTCACCTCAACAAAGGCTGAAGCCCATCACAGATGCCTGTTCTAGAGCAGAGAAAATTCATTCTTCAGAAGCATATGGTTTAAGGCTGGGATTTGTCCAGAAGTGTGACTTCAATATTGGTGTTTACAGGACAGGAAAATGCTTTTTGGGTCTCGCTCTCTCCAGGAATTCTAACATGTAGCTCAAAACTTCAGGCTGCTTCAATACTGTTAAACTGAGCGGCTAAACCAGATGATTAACATCTGCAGACATTCTTGGACTACTTAGTGAACACATTTGAAATATGCAGTTTTAGCTGGGTTAAAATGTCACATTTACGTCCATCTTGAATATGATTTAAAGCTGGTATAATCCGTTTTAGGTAATGAAAGAAACCTTTATTTCTATAAACAAAGATCAAGCTAGCAAATCTCACTATAAAGACTGCTTTTTTACAGGAATGTGCTTGAAAATTAGCATCTTAATATGTACAAAATCTGTGAATACACTGAAATATCATTTAAAGATCCAGAAGGAAACCTATGAGGAGAAAAAACAGAAGATTTTACAGTTATTTGACTTTTCTCTAAAAAACAAGTCTCCAGAGGGTAGCATGCATGATGCCTTTAATGTTCCAGCTTGTTTTACACAGCAACAGAGAGCACAGAAATCAACTGAAAAGCCAGCTGGGTATAAGAATTAGTATTGTTTAAATGCTGCCAAGTGTAATAAAGCAGAAGTCCTCATATTTGGTGAATGCTGCACCAGCAAATACATTTTTCAGTCAATTCAATGAAAGAGGGAAAACCAGACCTCAAATTAGTGCAGAAGGGTTTGATGGAAGTCTCTGCAGAAAACCCAAAGAAAATAATTATTGTCTTGACTTTCAAACTCACGATAAAGAAAAAGCAGCAACAAGTCATTAGGGTTATGACCAGCTAAATTCAATAAAAATGTCTGTAACCAGTACATTAGGTAAAACTCAGACAAACAACAGGAAGGATAAACAAAACATTAATAACCACAATATATCATAATCAAATGAACTGATTTAGAAGTCTCTTTTGGGACATTGCAGTAAGTGGGCAAAAGTTTGCAAAACAAATATTGCACAAAAGCAGGAGCCCAAAAGCTGAACTGCCAAAAGTTACAGAACCAAATAAAAAAATATTATGATGGGGAAAACATCATTCTCCCATCACCACCAACCTCAAAACCAAAGTACGTGCAAAAGAAAGATCATTCACCCCTTGGTGTCACTTGGCTTTGCAGCGAGATATCCAACTGAACAACAACTGTCAAAATACACCACCTGTAACAAGGAGCTGACAGAGAATAAAGTAAAAAGGGCTTTTCTTGTGGGTGCAGTTTCTGGGGCAAGCAAACACAGTAGCTCCTAACTGAGAAACTGGAACTTCTGCAGGAAGTAATGCAGCAAGACTATTAAGTCCTTCAAAAAACAGCCCCAAAGATAATGACAGTGCTTGTTGTTGAAAGAAACCCATTCGTTTATGAAGTTCATCCTTCTGAACAACTACATGGAAGATGCTATGAGAAATGCTGTCTATTTGCACACACGAAGAAGAAGGTAAGTTTAAAATCAGGTTTTATGTTAAATAAACCTAGAAACAGTTTACATTTTAATCTGTGCAAGGTGACAAGAACAAGAGGAATGGCAGATCTGTGACTGCATTCTGTGAAAACAGTCCTCATTCTAATGAAAACCTTTAACATGTTTTTATTTCTTTATGTATTTGTGATTATATTCGTTGGTTGGACACACCACATAGTACTCTGAACATTTTATTCTCTTCTAGTTTTATGTTTCTATCCCTTACAGTATCACCTGAGGACATTAGACATCAACTTGAAAAATACAGCCTGATTTGACTAATCTCCTATAAAGCTATAGGATGTTAAAATATCTTTATTACCTAGTTTATAAACAACTGAGACCAACAAAAAAGTGCACTGTAAGGTTAATTGCTCTTATTAGCCTATTACCAAAACCATATGCTCTTTTCTAGCAAGCTGTTACACTTCTGCAACTAAGACCCCACATTGACTCCTACTCTAGTGAATTCTCTTGTAGGAACAGACAAAAGCTTCAGCTAGTCTTCCTGAAAGGTTTTGCTCTATATACACCACAATAACTGATACAAATAAGAAATTCTTAAACAACTGCAGAAAGCACGTTTTTACTGGTACTTTATCCACGGTTGCATCAATTCCTGTTTCTCCCCCTTCAGGAAAATGGTCCTTCTCTTGACCATAATTCCTATCAAACTGTGAGCAAAACACTCATGATAATGGATGCACAATCTTTAAGACAGATAACCTGAGGTTGCTCCCTGCAATCGGCCCCCACGGCAGTTATTAAAATAAAAGTTTTCCACTGATTCCTATGACTATGACAGCTTTTTTCCTACTCTTATGACAGCTTTAAAACCTATGGAAAGTATCACTCCATGACAGGGTGAGAGGGGTATCTTGTTTATCAGAATGACATCATTAGTACATTTTTAGAAATGTTCAACTTTTAAACTACAAAAAGTTGAAGCCCTGTAACACGAGAGAGGTCTCATTTTGCTGTTTATACGCAGATAAGCTTCCTTGACATACTACAGCAGTAGAAAAGGCTTTTCCTTTGAGCGATTAAATGTCCCAACTACATTACAGTTTAAAAGAAACGTTTTATGGACAATCACAACTTTTCCCATAGTTTGAATTAATTTGATAGCCTTTAGAAGCATCTACGTCCAGATCTAATATAAACTATGGAACTGGATCAAAAATACACATGGGTAAAACATGCATTTTTCCAGTACGCCTTGGGCTAATTTTCAATATATTATTCAAACACTAATTGCCTTCTTTACACAGTTAATGTTTGAATGTTCCTTACGAGCTCCAGCTCATTGAAAAAACACATTGGTTGACTTTAGTTAAAGAGAACTTTTATGTTTGTGCAAATGATCTTCCTAAATGGCTTTGAAATTGAAGATACAGAGGAAATGAATCAAATGAATCGAGCGGCTTAGGGAATTTTACATTTGGGAGTCTGGATTTTAGCATGAGAGACTCACATGGAAAAGCTGCCCAAGATTCTCACTGGTATAGCTCATAAATGACTTCCAGTCTCTATATTAAAGTAACCTTACACAAATCTGTTTCCAAAACATGAGAATACAGGCAGCATAAGAAGGCAAACAAGAAGACAACTGGTAGTGTGCAGGGCAGAGCGCTCTCTGGATGTCCTAGCAGAAAGAGAAAGGAAAGGGAAAGTAGGCAAACTGCTTCCAGAAACACAGTAAGAGACAAACATTATTGTTACAAATTGCATTCAGGAAGACAACACAAAGCATCTACTCAGACTACTGCGCAGCACAAAACCCCACAAAGCTGTCACAGCTATTCAATAATCTATGTGTATAAAAACACTGTGCTGAGAACCAACCATTTTGCTCATTCAACTTGAGAAGATCACTGGGTAGGAGACAAGTCTTGAGAGACCAGAGAGACAGATATGTGACTGCTGAAAACCTTCCAGAAGACACAAGAGCACTGTTGCATGCCAAATGCAAGGACACCTAGATTCACCTACATCTGCTGCTCCAATTTGGTGCCACTGGCGGTCCTGCATGGGTATCTCTCCACGGTAAAGCAGATGGCCCCCAAATTTAGATCTCTCCAGCATACATCCCACACGCAGCATCAGGGAATTAACCTGAAAGGTTTCTCCAGCTGTGAGAACCAGGTCATGGTGTTGCCTCCTCTTGCTTTCCTGGGATTTACCCATGAGGACCCTTGTGATTTACTCTCTCAAGCTTCACTGAGTCTCAGAGGAGGGACAGAGCAATGGATCTGGTCCATTGCACCACATCCAAGGCTACACTGAAAAGATCTATTGAAAACATTAAGAGCAGCACACTGCACTACTATACAAAAATTGTCACATTAGAATCACAGAAACATAGAACCGCCCCACCTCTTCCCTCACAGTCACCCTTCACCTCTCATGGCCACCCCTCCTGTCCCCTCACAATCTCCCCTCATCCCTCATGGCTGCTTCTCCTGTCCCCTCACCCCTGATGGCTACCCCTGCTCTCCCCTCACAATCTCCCCTTATTCCTCATGGCTGCCTCTCCTGACCCCTCACCTCTCATTGCCACTCCTGATTTCCCTTCTTGACCGCCCCACCTCTCCCATCACGATCTTCCCTCACTGCCACCCCTGCTCACACCTCACGATCTCCCTTCAACCCTCACGGCCACCCCTCTTCCCATCTCATTTATCTGGGTACTCTTCTGTTTTGACACACTCGGTTTTTCATCACCACAAAACCCATCTTTAAGGATCACCTATGCTGTGATCCCACATACCCTCCAAGAAAGACTGAACAGAACTTATGGTACATGATCAAGGCATCAAGACTTTACTCCTGAAGCTCTCTACAAACAGTGCAAAAGGTGCATTGCTGCACTCACTATCTATCCATAAAATGTGGATAGCAGGTGCTTCCTCAATAAAGAACAACCATGCACTAAAAAATTCCCTTAAAGAGATTTAAAACCTTGCACAAACACTTGGCACTCAAGTGGTCTGCTGTAATATTTCACAATGCAATACTTACAATAGCAACAGCTTTAAAATACTGCATTTATGTTTGAGGTAAATTTATAGAATCATAGAACAGTTAGGGTTGGAAAGGACCTTAAGATCATCCCGTTCCAACCCCCTGCCATGGGCAGGGATACCTCACACTAAACCATGGCACCCAAGGCTCTGTCCAACCTGGCCTTGAACACTGCCAGGGATGGAGCATTCACAACCTCCCTGGGCAACCCATTCCAGTGCCTCACCACCCTTACAGTAAAGAATTTCTTCCTTATATCCAACCTAAACTTCTCCTGTTTAAGTTTTAACCCATTACCCCTTGTCCTATCACTACATTCCCTAATGAAGAGTCCCTCCCCAGCATCCTTATAGGCCCCCTTCAGGTACCGGAAGGCTGCTATGAGGTCCTGTGATTTAGACAAGCTCGCTGGCCTTATAAAGCCCAAATCTGGAAGCTCTGAATGCTGTTATCAAGTCAGTGCAGCCCTGAGAGTAACACCACATATGGCTTACAGGTGAGCAGAGGAACCCAGCATCTCAAAGAGCCCCCCTGGAACTGCTGGAAGCAGCATAGAGGGAGCAGGAATTTGGCACAAGCTCATTCTTGTGGGAGAAGAGCCATTTTCTGGATGGGGTTTTAGATGGATATATATTAAAAAAATATGGATGTGGATGGAAGTTTTATATATGCCCTAAAGGGCATATAGTGAAGTAGGAATAATAATTTTTTGTCCAGTTATAACACATGCAATTATTTAAAGGGAAACGTAAAAAGTGTTTATTTTTCTTGGGGGTATTCAGAATTTCTTCTTTTTCTTGCATTTAAAATGAATTTACTTTTATAGGGATAGTTTTTGAATGTCTGTCTTTGCCAACACTTGCACGGCCAGCAAGCTGCCTCGCAGTGTGCTTCAGTGCTCAATGGAATGTAAGAGGAAATCGAATTCCAAGTGCATGGGATGCTCGTGTTCTTCATTTGGAAAAAACATCCAAAATTTAAACTCTAAGTAGATTTTCAATGACTTGACCTAAATGGCTGCAGTTAAAATCTTAGACACTCTAATCTGGGGCAGAACTCAATATATAGATTAAAGAGACTCATAGCCTTTATTTTTAACTGTGTTTTTCTTGTGTTATGGATGACTCTGTTTATCTGCCAATTTCAATTCCTGGAGAAAGCTAACATATTTACACTGATATTCGCAAATCCAGTTTAGAAGCTAATTAAATTATGACTCAGATAGAGGTTTTCCTTATTTTCCTGGAAGAGGAGACACTAATGGAGCCCTTTTGCCAGAAAAAAAAAAAAACTGCCTAAAATTGTCAACAGATTTTAGAATCAGTGCCACATTTTTGGTTGAAAATCCTGGCACTATTTCGCAATCTGTGGTTTAAAAACAATTTTTAATATGTTCTTCCATCTGCTTTAAACACAGCATAATGACTAAAGACTTGTGAAAAGGCGAAGGGAAGAAGCTTTATTTTTTCTCTTTTATTTAAATTTAGGAATCACACATGCAGGAAAAAATAAACTTGCTTTTTAGTGTCCCATTTTTGTCCTGATGTCCAATATAAGGACAGATTGTACCCCTACAGCAAACTACACAGGATTTTCTTTGAAAGTATTTATAAGGCAAAAGGAAAGGGCCTTTGTGCCTTAAAGCAAAGCTTTGATTAAATCTACATAAAACGTTTATCACGGCATATCTTTTATTATATGTACTTTTATCACTTGCCATTATTTGTAACGTTTTATATTATGCTTACATCCTGAAGCTTCAGCCAGGCTAGAAATCCCCTTCCTCCCCCACTGCAGGCACTGTTCAAACACAACATGAGACATCCCCTTGAAGAGCTTCGAGTATAAACAGATGAGGCAGATGATAAGTGGAATGGCAAGATGACCCAGAAAACTGCAATGATGCCTCAAAATCATACAGCAGGTCATCAGTACAGCTCATATCTCTTATATGGTACAACACATGCAGGGTGTCTTACTGTGATTCACCTTGTCATAGACACCAACCTACCTGCACACGGCAAGAGTGCTCCACTGGGAAAAAAACCTTCAATTTATTATTTTAATTCTTTTTCTAATACAGTCATTTAGTTGCTGGTATCTGCATTAGCCTGCCTGCAGCAAAATTACATTTTGAGCTGAGAGCATATTTATAGCAGTAATAATATGCTAAGAACTTTCTGTTGTTTTCAGTAATAACAAAAAGGTCAGCAGTAGGCGTGAAAGCCCACCGCTAATATGACTGCATTATTAAGCTAAATGTGCTTTTTAGTTTACATACATTCATAAAAAGAAGACAAGGCCACAGTTGAATTATCACAGAAGAATAACAGAAAATAGAGTTTGAGCTCTTCCCAGTCAATGTACTCTGCTCCTAAAAGGAATATACAACTAAATACTATCTTCTGCTTAAATCCCATCTCCTCTCCAGATGTCCATCCTTTCTTGCACTTAATTCTGGTCACACTGATGCCCAGACCAGAAATAAGGAAAAGGGAATATGAAAACAACTGTTGTGCCTCCCTCCCATGAAGAACATCCTGGGTGGTACGAGGAGATAAAGAGGGTCCCATAGTCTGTATGAAAATCATGTCAGAAGCCAGCTGCAAGTTAAAAGTTGGCAACAATCCATTTATATAACTGCTTTCTGATGATCAGATGAGGGATATGCTACCAGACCCAGAAAAAACAAATACGGTCACTTCTCTTCTGCCTTACCACATTAACGTCCAACTGTCGTACAGAATATTCCTGCCAAGGCATGGATTCAGGCTGAGCTGCAACCAGTAGCTCACTTTCATTGCTCTTTATTTTAAATCTACTTTAAAAACTAACAAAGGTTTAAAAAACTAAAAAAAAGGGGGAGGTTCTGTCCCCTCCCCAGCATCTCAAAGAAGAAAAGAATAACAGATTAATCAATTAAGGACATTTCGGCACTTCAAAGGGAAGATTTGAAGGGCAGATATATTGAAATCAAACTGAAATCGCTGGTTGTGACTCTATGATTCCATCTTGTTGGGATAAGTCTAGGTTCTGGGGTGGTTCTCGGCTGGAGAAACTCACTGGGATAAGCAATGCAAGTCCTTTCAAGCCAGGTCTAGAAGATTCAATTCTATTGCTCAGCACCACAAAACTACTACAGTAATACCTAGTCATGTGTATACAGCCAGTGAGGCATTAATATACCCTAATCTTGTTCTGGGTGTCTATACAAAAAATCCTGTTGTTTCAGCAGTGCTGGCTCATACCTATACCAGCTATACTTAGAAAATTACAGTGGTAATGAAAGAAGAATTAGACAAGCTACAAAAAGCTGCTATCAGAAGTCAAATATTTACTAACATGATTAAAAAGTCAGAATAACTTTAAGGCCTATCTCAAAGCTAGCAATGATTAAAAAACCCTGACAAACAAAACAAAACTAACTTTTGGCTTTTAACAAGAAAACACCAAAAAATCTATGAAAATATCATGGTTTTCCTTACAGTAGTGCTGAAGAAAATGCTGGATGAGAAACCACCTTTATTTACCAGTGAAAGTTTTTGAGGAAGGATGAAGAAATGACCCCTTGGAGAAGGACCAAATACTGAAGATGCTGGCTTGATCAATTTTGCTTTGAACCAGCCAGGATGCCAAAGTGCCAACTTACTGCTCAATATACCGTGTTGCAAGTTTGTGTTACTCAGTTATTATGCATGGGCTATGTTAAGAAGCCCTGAAGCTACATAATGAGAATGGCACCCTGTGAAGGTGTCTAATCCAGCTGGACCTCTGATCAGCAACACTGCTGAAAATGCATTGCTTTTTATAACCAGGTCTTGTTAACTCCAGGTTGGCTGTTTCTGTGCTGTTTTACCTTTGGAAAGACCTAATGGGCTTCCACAGCCAACAGGATCAGAAGTGTTCTTCTGCAGTTCCAAACTCCAGAGTACCATTTGACTATAATATGAAAAAGCAATGCTCTCTCATTACACCAACGAGTTCCCTGTGTACCAAATGGCTACCCGTGCTAAGTCCTAGCATCATGCACACTCCTTTCTGACTCTCAGCACCCAGGATGTCTGGTCCCAGTTGCAGGGAGCCCAACTGGCCTCCTTCCCTCCCCACAAGATTCAAATCCTGTTACTGCAGACTTCCCAACAGGGCTTGCTGCAGGACTGGCCTTGAACCTCTTGCACAGCACTGGCTTACTCTTGTCATGATGTTCTATAGGTATACAGAAGACATCCTGGATTGTCAAATTCTTACCTCGGCCCTTTACTTAACTGAGTTCTCTTAGGACAGTCTTGAAAAACAAGTATTTATTAATGTGGATGACAGCCCTAAATGCACCGCCTAATTAGACATAGCTCATCATCGTTACAGTAAGCCCTCTTCAAATAACCCATCACACAGACGGCTTTTACAGTGCATCTGAGAGGATACCACATTTGGGGTTATTCTGGACCAACAGCAAGGACGTGTATAGAAGCTTTCAAACAAAAAAAATGACCCATCAACCACCCTTGTCATTTTTTACATCCCAATTTGGACATTGCATGCCTGCATCATTAGGAAGCATGGCAGAGGCAGAAGGAGTGTTGCAGACCCTGAGCCATTGGAATCGCCTAAATTGTAACCTTACAGAATGATTTATTCTTCTTTCTGCAGAAGAGCTCTAAAAAGGGGCAAGCCAATGAAAATATCAAGATCACCCTAAAAGTGTACAGCAGCTGACAGCCCACTTACATTTTCTTGATTTTTAGCTGCTATGTTCAGGTATCTCTCACTGCATAATAAAATCTGCTGCTGCACTACAGTATTCAGGACAGTATCAGATTCTCCTCTTCTAATATCCTGTGATGTGCATTGCACTACTATGATTTTAAGTAATCTGTGCTTAAAGAGGCTGATCTGCCAATTACTGCTTCCTGCAGATGGCTCTCATTCCAATTCAATTTTATTCATACAAAAGTAATTACTGATACCTTTTCAGGCATCGTCATATTAATAAACGTGTGAAGCAGGAGACGAGTTTTATTAAGGATCCAGTTTTATTATTTCAAAACTATTGCTGGTTATTCTAACTCTGGCTTGGAAGCCTTGACAGCTCCCTGGAGCTAATTGATTAATAATCGTTGCCAACTGCATTTTAAACTTTAATTTTGGCTTTGGCTGACCAGACTAAATGATTCTCCAGAGCTACAAAACTACTCGCCACTATTGTGAGTATTTGGGCACTGGATGAATAGCTTGAATGTGTTTGAGGAAGTGAGCAGCAGTGTTAGCTCTCCTAGATGTAAATTTTATGACAGAGGGAAAACATAAAACCTTCTTTTTTGCATTTCTGCCATGTCAAGAACACAGCTTGAATGGAAGATGGGTGAGTACAGAACACCTTTTCTCAGACCCAGAAGATGGGTTAAGGATGGGATGCCTGGGCTCGGAGCCAGGGGCTAGGCAAGGAGTTTAGAGAGCCAGGAGGAAGCAGGCTTCAGAGGCTGGGAGGAAGAAGCTATGCCTCATACACCTTCAATAAACTCCCAACTGCAAACAGAATTTCGCTAAAATAAATAACCCCTGCAGTCTGCTTTTAGTTTAAAAATATCAAGAGCTACTTTGTTGTAACACTTAAATGTGATATGGGCAATTTTAATTATTCTGGTTTTAGCTGACCTGAATAGTGCATGAGATTTCCTCAAGACAAATGGAAAAGGTCAAAGTGATTGTGTGAAGTGTTGAGCACTCAGAGCTTCAGTGAGCAATGAGCGTGTCTAGTTACTGTCAGGATACAGTTGAAGGAGACTGGCCTGTTATTAAAGACTTCTGCTTCTGAATTTCCCCAATACATCTCACAAGGTTTCTGAAAGTCATTTCAGATGAAATAATTTATTAAAGCTGCATAATCATTCAATTAGATGCAACCTCTTTTATATAATACTATGGACAGATGAAAGCTGGATCTCAGTGAGAAATATCTAATGGCGACATTTAATAAACTGTTAAGAAAATTCATTTATACTAAATTTTATTTTACTGGAAATGAGAGTCATTAAGAGAGGATGCATTAAATTTTCTTAACTAGGTTTGGAAATAAAGACGTTATTTTACAGGAAAGAGAATCAGGCAAAGAAACCTCAACTATTTTTACCCCAATATTTATGGACTTCACACACATAATCTAGTTTTTCCTAACTTAGGAAGCACTTTACAGCACGACGGTTAATCACCGCTAATGCAATTTATAGCTGCGGCAACATATATGTGAAAATGAGGAAACTCAAACATCCTACTGCAAATATTATAAATAGATAAAGGCAAACTAACCTTTGGAAAAAATCTGTTCACCAGGAATGCATGGGAAGCCTCCTTGGGCCCATGAGAACAAGTCAGTTTAAGAGCCACCAATCTCATCTGATACATCATTATATGCAGGAGAAAATTCTTACATATGTGATGGGGAATAAAAGTGCTCTCTGCAACCTCCAGCTGGCTAACTCAGGAAATGTTGTTCCTAGTTTTATCAGCAGCAATGAAGTGGAATAAAGCTGCACTGGTCGTTTGCAGCAATACTACAAAGGATCACAACCGCAAGGAGACCCCAATCACAGAAGGGTTTGGAATATTAATCCACACACATTGTGCGCCCACCCAGAGATAGTATAGGTGCTAATGGCCTTTAGGAATGTCTGGAGATGCCACTACAGAAAAAAAAAAACATGCAAACTCCTCTGTCAGAATAAGGAATTGAGAAAATCCTACAGGTCTGTTGGGACTAGAGTTGTTGTAGGGCCAAAGAACACAGAGCCTGCGTTCAGATGAGATGCAAGTTTTATGCCTAGTTTCCCTTGTGTCACTTGTTTGAAAGGAGACCCTCAGATAGTACAAGGACCTTGGTGAGTCACAGACTTCATCACTGTTTAATTTTACCTATCTGAAAAATGGGGTAATATAACAATTTCTCAAAAGCTGTCATAACAAGAGTGAATACATTAGTGTCAAAATATTTTTCATTTATTTTAACAGAACACAGTCATGATATGCTATCAGGAAAGGTACTGTGGAAAAGCAAATTACCATTACTATGAAAGGGAGAAGATAGAGAAAATAAATTTTAAAAGCAAAAAAAAAAACCATCCCTTTAAAGATGGGTCTGGTTATTCAAGAATATATTTTTCAGCTGATCCTGTAAATGACAGATGTCAGACAAAAACATTTGTGGCTTCATGTTAATGATGCTATTAACCACAGTATTTCCCCCTGAGAATGTCTGAACAAAATGCCCAAGTAAATATTTTGACAGCTTTGTTTCACACTGAAAAAAATGGTAGAAGCACAAAGAGACAGAAAGCACAAAGAGACAGAAGGTTTCAAAGTAAATCACTCCGCAGCTTCTCCTGAAATATGCTTTGAGCTGTGTCCTTGTGACCCGCCATAAAATTATGCAAAGATTTAGAAAGACAAATTATTTGATTCGGAGCCATAAAGCAGGATTAGTGTTTCCTCATCTATTTCTCCCCTTTTCTTAAATTTAGTGACAACTTATGGTTATGGAAATCTCTTTCCTCTGCTATAAGCAGGGCAATGAGCAGATTTAGGGAGACAGAACAGCTCCTGACTCTGATGGAGAAAACTTTAGTATGGACATGAGCTTCCTTTGCTTTCTCCTCTTAAGCCATATGTTAGGGCTAAGCAAGCTACTCCAAAACCATTCCCTACAGAAAAGAGTTTATCCAGAATATGAATATCTAAGCCATAAGAAATCTAATTCAGGAAAAGTAGTGCTAGTCCAGCTGCTCTTCCAAAGCTCAGCTGAATGAGTTGCATCATTAGCATTCACTAATTTGGCTGGAAAATCATGCAATCGTTGATGTTTTTAAAGCTTCCTGCTTCTCAATGAGTTGAAAATACCACAGAGATATCTGCAGCATCTGAGAACTTCCACATGCAACTAAGTTTAAAAGTCTTACACCTTGGTATTTCAGAATGTTTTGTCTCTAGAAACCAGAGCTGCTTACCCAGCAAGCTAGAAATGGCAAAATACACCCAGATACACCAATATGGACAATACTTGCCTGAAGTGACTGAAATGACATTAAAAGAGTAATTCTGTCCAACTGGAGCATTTCCAGTAAAAGTATTACTGATACCCAGAATATACTCCTATGGTTCACTTTCTTCCCAGAAGTTCTTGGTAAAAATAGCCAAGATTGGCTCCAAGCTACTTAAAGTTGGTTTTTGTTCTTACTTTTGGTTGCTGGTTTTAGCATTGCATAGTAAACAACACTGTTATTTGTCAGCATTAGCTTTAACTGACAAGTTTATCTTCAGTAACAGCTGAAGAAGCCTTGGTGCCCGCTCTGGCACTGGAAGTGGTACAACTTACAAACCATCACCATGCTGTGCCTGAGCTCATTTGCAACAAGCCATGACTTTTTAATTCAGGCTCATCTGGGTTTTAACCTGGTTATTCAGCTTCCAGACTCGAGCTGGTATTTCTGCACAGCACTGTGCTATGCAGGCACTCTCCTCTGTTCAGTGTCAGCATCTCTTTAACCACCTGCACTGCAAAGTTGGACTCGAATGGAAGAGCTGCAGACTGTAAATGCTGCATTCCTTTTTTAGGTGAGCCTTCATCAGGCAAAACCTGGATCACTCAGTCTGGATAGCTGTATTTATAGGTGGAAAAGAGATTAGATATCCATAAGGAACAGTAATCTGCATGCACTTACTAAATTACGATGTTAACTTGCTTCTTGCAAAGCAGTGAAATTATTGTATTAGAACCACAAAAAGCAGCTAACCCACCAAGAAGTTAATAAAAGCAATTCTTGAACAATATGACATCCTGGGGATGTCATGAAGGGGTTAGAAAATCACTGGCATGGCTCCAACACGGTTCTGTGTATCATTTGCTATCAAGATACAGCAAAGTGAATCCAGAAGCCAGAGAGTGCATCGTAGGGGCTGAAAATCATCAAGTCTGGCTGCCGTCAGACATCTTGATTAAACAGGCAAAAGCTGTATGGTGCTATTACCGAGAGTGTAACGTGACATTCACAGAATCCTAAATGCATGGTTTGAATAACAAGATGATAATGAGAACAATAACATCTGGAAATGTATATTGTAAAGCCAGCTCTGAAACAGGAGGGTATCTGACTTGCTGCAGCCAGGCTGAAGTAGGATGAGAAGCACTGTCCCTTTTACAGCCAGTGAAAAATTTATTATGGCTATAGCTGGCATGTTTATGCCAACACTGTCATTAACACAAAACTGAGGAACAGTTTGAGGGGAGAAAATAAACCCGAAGGTTTTTAGTATGCAGCAAATTAAATGTGAAGTCTCAATGTGCTATGGCTCAAAGAAGAATCCAAAGTTGTAAGCCGCAGACCAAACCCGGAGCGACAAGGAGCAGGAAGGAATCACAGACTCTCAGTCCCTCCTGTGTGAAGCTGGAAGGTGGCTCAAGCAAAACAGCATGTTTGCTTCCAGGTCTTGCATTTCCAGAACTTTCACAGACCCAGGAGTTCAAAGAACAACAACAGAACACATCAGTGTATGGAAGAACTAGCAACAGATGAAGGATTATGGATGTACTGCTTCACCAAAGGGGCAGCAAGATTGAGAAAACTGATAAAGCCATGTAAAGGATGCAAACACCAGGATGGGTGGGGGCGATAGTGACTTAGAAAGCCTTGCTCAGTCCCAGGTCCAACACAGCAGAGCAATTTTTCTGCTTCCTATACCTAACAGCAAGTTCTGCCTTCTGCAGAACGTAGTATGCTTGAGTGTGCTAAGTAGAATCAAATCTGTGAAGCAAATATGCCATCTCCGCCTACCCCCACAAGAATAACTGCTGGCATACCAGCACCCTAAAAATAGGAAAGGTGTGGGCATTGCAACAGAGAGCTTTGTAGAGTTTGTGAGTAATGCCGGGGCTGCTAGGGAACTGCAAACAAACTGAGGCGGCTTCATCAGATGCCATGGGGTACTGAAGTTACACAAGGGAGTGTAGGATAATGATAAGGTAAGTCACTCTTAGTAACATGAGACTACTCTGCTGCAAACAGAGATAGTGGCTTCCTTCAAAATAAGGAAGGTCTGTCCAACTATTAACATCAGTTGGAAAACATTCAGTTTTACAGACGTGCTGATTTAGGTCAAGGAGAGGAATCCCACTTAGAGGCAGGTCAGGCCCTGGTAGAAATTAAAAGTCAAGCAATATAGAAAGTTGGAGAAGTGCTAAAACAAGTTCACTGATCTCCAGAGTATTAGGAAAAGTGCAAGCCTTTGAAATCAGATAGTAGCAAGCGCCTGCCCAAGGTCATATAAAACAGCCGCAGAACAACGCCAAATGCTAATTTATCCTGTATCTGACTCTCTGGATTCATGAGGCTTCTTACGGAACTAATGAATGTGACAAAATGACTAAAAGCTTGTATGAATAGATTAATTACATCCATAGTTAATGCTTGCCCCAGAACCTTTAAAAAGTAGCCCTACGATTATTAAAGCAAAACTTGCCTCCACCAAGATTCCCCTAATCTTTGAGGAAAAGCAGTTCTTCCAAGACACCTTAAAGGCCCAGCTGTTGAAGGGAATTCAGTAACATCACTGTGTCTCATTACAATGGTTTCTCTTTACGTTCACATACTATTTTTTGCTACAGGCTAATTGAGATTCATCACTTGAGCAGTTCTCCAATATTTTATGAAGCTCGAGATAACTGATGAGCTTTTATGTATGCTGCACCTCCCTATCAGGAAGAAAACTCATTCTCCATCCCAGAGGGTGGGGGAAGGAGAAATGACACTAAATGCTAATGTTAGTTGTTATCAAACCCAAGGAGCCTGTCTCTGGAGGGAGGAAAAAAGATCTGTGTATGTTTACATTTCTAGTGCATCAATCACTTCTAATATCTAAAAACTTCAGACACTGATGGTGAAACATCAAGAAGTTTGAAATGAATAAAGATTAAGGCCAGCAGCATAAGAATTACTTAAATAAGTTCAGAACCAAACATCAAGTCACCACTGACCACAGCTAAAAAATACTTACCCTTTGAGAGGAAAAAACAGCTTCAACGAAACAAGCTAAATCTGACACAAGCCCATTCAATGCACTTTAAATATAGAAACTGGTTTTCAGCATTAATAAGTGTGGTTGTATTTGCTCAGAAGCTTTCCCAGTAGAGTCACTTGGCCGCAAATGTGGTAGGATGAATTGTCTTGTGATTTCCTAAAGGGCCACAGTCATCTCAGCTGTTTGGCCACGAATCTCAAATACTGCTGCCCTCTTTCCTGACCAGCACAACCCTCTTCTTGGATGCAAACACTGAGTGAACACTAAGCCACCATTTATTAATGCCCTTCTCCACATGGCTTCTGGTCCAACAGAAGTAAAAACCTGATATACTTTAATCATGCTACTTTTATTTATAACATATATACATAGAGAAGAGAAATAGTATTAAAAATATCAAAGTATCAAAGTAGATGCTTAGAGCAACCACCCCTCAGATTTCAGTATTCTTTGAAAGGAAGAACTATGTTCCAGCTTTAAAATCTCCCATGCTTGGCACTGTTTGTTATAAAGTTTGATGGAGGACTGGGATCTATTTCCATTCTGCAAACACAGCAGATAAACAACCGCCCTTGGCTCTACACTGTTTTCAGCAGCACCACCACTGCACTCAGCAAAACCCACCTTGTGTTCTGCAGAGTCAGACTGTTTCCTCTCTCGATGGGAAATTCTGACTGTCCCTCAGTTTTGTGCTTCTGTAACGTGCCCTTGCTTTGTACTATTCTTATGGGTATCTTTAAAAAAATCTCTGACATTCTCTGAATCCCACCTAAATTTAAATTAGGGACGGGGAAAGTAAGATCTACAAAGAAAACTGAAACGACAATGCATGGGAAACATTCTGGTGACATGTATTACTAGTATAATATAAACCATTACAGAAAGAAAAGAAACATGCTTCAGCAGCTTATTTTTAAAGTTTAAACACATGATAAATAAAACTCAAGGCTTAGGTATTTCACAGCAATATCCAGATAATATTATCTATTACTTCTACCTTGGTTGATATTAATCTTGTATTTCCACATACTGCCAGTGACATCTTTTCAGATCTCTGTCTATCCCTTTGATGGGTGATGGAGAAAACCATATGTGCGGATCCATATAGCAATGAACTTTCTAAGCCAAACACAAGAACAGAAGCATTCCAGGACAGAGAGGCTTGCCAAGACAAACAAGTTCTGCCAGCATTTTAACACCACAGAAGGTCAGTTAGGTTATAATTAAGTCTAATTACCATTTTCATGAATTGCAACATCTTTTCACTTGAAGGCACTTAGTGCTCAGAAAAAGATGATTTTCTATTTTCTGTTTTCTAAGAATCACAGTAATGAACATTCTAATCTTGGCTTTAAACCTGAATCATCACTTATCATCATAAAGAAAAAAGGCATGGCATCATTAAAAGGAAGAGACTCGTGCGGTTTATTTAACCACTAATACTTTCTCAGTGCTGCTTTTCCCTATTCCTCTGCAGTAATTTTACAGGTTTTCCCTCTTCTGTTCAGTACCACTCCGGATTTTTTTCATTATTCCACATTTTCTTTTTTCCTTCTTGCAGTTATATAACCTTTCTGCTTCACTTTAGCTCCCTATTTTTAATCCTTTATATATCTTCAGATCTTTCTCTTTGCTCCCCAGCCAGCTGGAGAATCTGACTGTAGTAGGCTTTCTTCTATTTCCACAGGCATGCCACGATTGCTGCGTTAGACAGAACTGCATTGGGAAACTGCCTGAGCTTATCTCATCAACGGAAAAGGTGAGATAAAAATTGGTGAAGCAAAGACATTTTTTTCTCCCCTTTTCCTTTTCCCACATGTCAACAGAAAGCAAAAGAGGAAAATAACAGGAGCCATTTGGCTGCTTCTCCTCTATCAGGAGTACAAAACCTGGTTCCTGCTCATTCTGGTCTCATTCAAATGAGAAAGAAGCTGAAAAGCCTGGTCTATCAAATGTCACCCAGCTCAACAGGGAGACCCTTCGGCACCCTCAGATATGGCTGGAGGCTGCAGTTTGATAGCTGGCGTCAGCTGCTGTTGCATGTTGCCACCCCGTACAAATGAGGGGAAAAAGCCTCTCTCAATTTCTAGGATGGCCCTCCAACAAAATGATAATTTGACCTCTCTGGAGGCTGGCAAGGAATCAAGGATTATTTGTTTTTAGACTCAAATAACAAACCTGGAAAACTGGAAGAACTGGTTAGCTTGTGGCACACTGTGCCCAGCAGCAAGGAGGTTTACAAAGACCCCCAACAGGGGCTCACATAAGCCGTGCTACCAAAGACAGCCACATGCTTTGGTCTAGCACTGCTCTTTGTGCTAAGCATCACTCTGAATCCAGCCCTGTTGCTGCAGTGCTGGTCCTAAAGCTGTCAGGAAGGGCAGTATGCAATTAGCAGTCCTGCCCCCCACACGCTGCCTGCCTTCCTCCCTCCCATTAATGCTCTCTTCATTACCTCCTCTCAACTAAAAAGATGAGGCACATCTTTCTGACAGTCACTTTGTGTCTCAGCGAAGCGAGAAGCGCTGCCTGTGGGCTGCCTGCTACTCCCACTTCATTTTTAAAATGGAACATACAGAGCTATTGCAGAAGCAGGGCCTTCTGTAAGCACAGGACCCCTCCTTTTATTAGTCATGTTTTATTTCCTCCAATTAAAATCTTGCTAATTCTCCCTGATCTTACCCCTTGAAACAGAAATTTATTCTTCTGGTGAAGAATTCCACATACCAGAAAAGATGATTCTGCATTCTGAGGGAACCACTATTTCTCAATATATGTATGGCCTACAAAATAAGTTTCATTTTCCCTTGCAAACGTCAAAAGTCTGGGTAACAAAAAAATCTTTTGAATGGTTTCTAACGTTTTTCTTTTGAAGTTATCAAAGCAAATTTCACTAAAATAAACCCAATTATTCTCCTGCCATAGGCTACCACCTTATACGGTTGTAGTCTCATACAGCAAATAGTCTCTTAATAAATAAAAGGGGTATTTTCAGTCATCATACGGTACTTCAAGTTTCACCTGTCCTACTGGAGATTCACATGTCATCAGGGAATGAAGATGCCACTTCACTTAGCAACCCTTATGTCATGCAAGGATTTTTATTGTAGGTGGGGCAAAATATAAATCCACAGCACCTTTTTGTTTAGTTCCAATTATATTCATCTCTTCATCTATACACTTAATTTATCCTCCCACATATTATTCATGCCTGTAGCTCTACAAAAACATGTAGACTGAAATCCCTGACCCACTAAAGTTGCTGGGAGTTTTGCAATGGACTTCCAGAGCTTGGATTTTAGTTTCCCTTCCCCAGCTAATACAGTACTTCTCTGATCACTTTAAATACAGTTGTTTCTGTTTTCAGTCTTGCTGGGTTGAAAATCATCTGTGGTGTGAAAGGATTAAGCTATTTTTCTGTAATTTACAATGTGAAAGATGGTCTCAGCATGTTTTGGGCTAGAACAGAGTCTATGGTTATGTTTGCTTGGCAGTTCAGCATCTTATGACTGTCCCTGTTACGTCTACAAAATTCAAACTGTCTGTTGCTGAAACAATCCCTCACAACCTACTGCTGTACATATAGCCCTTGAACTGCATATTACAAGTTCAAATGACATAACAGGTTTACTATTTCAAGGTCATTTGGTACAGGTTAAGTGAAACTCTGGAGTTAAACTGGTTCAAATATTAGTTCAATTACAGTTTCATATACTGTCACCTAACAAGGTGAAAAGTCCATACAAATCATAGAATAGAATCATAGAATAGTTAGGGTTGGAAAGGACCTCAAGATCATCCAGTTCCAGCCCCCTTGCCATGGGCAGACACACCTCACACTAAACCATGTCACCCAAGGCTCTGTCCAACCTGGCCTTGAACACCGCCAGGGATGAAGCATTCACAACCTCCCTGGGCAACCTATTCCAGTGCCTCACCACCCTTACAGTAAAGAACTTCTTCCTTCCAAATAACGGTGGAGTACCAAGCAAAACCCTACAGCTTGTTCCTTTGCTCCCCAAACCAGAAATCCATAATCTAGAGATCCACCACTTATTAGCACACATAGCAGAGTATAGCCTGAGCAGACGGTTCAAAGCCAACTGTCAATCCATTTGCAGTTCAAACCAGTGGTGAACTCCTCCAGCTGTTTTCCGGATCAAAAATATTATTGTCATTTTGCTATCACTGCATGCTGTGGGTTATGCAACAAAAATGCACGTGTCCCTCTGCCTGGAATGCAGTTAATTTCCTCCCTCCCCACTGAGAGTGGTAAGTAACAATTCAGACTGTCTGGATGCTTCAGTTTTGAGCTTGGCCAGAGATGCGACCCTGGAATTACTCCATGGGGTAAAATGCTGGAGGTCTGACAGACAGGGCATATTTTGCAGGGCATATTTTGCAGTTTGAAAAAAATAAGCACTTTTGTCCTGTTTATACATGACCTCTTACTGTCTGAAGGGTACTGTGATGTGAATGCTTTGCTGTAGATTCTTCAGTTTAAGCATACGCTTTGCTTTATGTTGGAATACTGAGTATTCTAAATAACTAGATGAAATAATTGCTTGTATTCTGAAATCAGCCACTCTATTTGATGTATACTTTGGTATGCAAAAATAAGGCATTGTACTCTGTTAACTTTAAAATAGCAGCATAATCCCATTTTGATTTGCAAATATCTAAACATCACGCAGGCGGTTAAATTCAGACTCCGTTATGCTCAACCACTTCATGCAATTTGCTTATATAAAGAGAACAACTGGAACTCCTTTGCTTAGAACAGTGCACTCCAGAAACAGAACTAATTTCCTCAGTGCAATCTTTTCTGCAACGTGCCTTTCATCTTTGTAAGTGCAGCTAACCCAGTGGTATTTATATATCAACTACATGATCAGAAAGACAGGAGCTGTCTTTCTCTATAAAATGTTTGCACCGTACTTAACATCTCTCAGTTCTTCCTGTGATATAAATACAAAAGGGTGATCAACTGTATGCTTGGGTGTCAACTGAGATGAAACATTAACTTAATACTTAACTGCAGCAATTTCCTTTAATGTGTTATTACTTGGTCCAGCTTGTTCTGGGTTTCTGGCACAGTTTACAGCTTACTCCTGTGGGGAGCACCTGCAGTGGTTTTACTAGTCCTACCTGGTTAAATAGGCCAGAGCCAACTCACATCCTGACTGCTTTTTGGGCTCCACCTTTTTGATAGAGATCCCAGCTTCCCTCATCAGCTGCTTTTCCTTCTTCTTGCGCTCTTTTTTTAATTTTCTTTCCAGTTTCCTCTTTTCCTCTGCAGTAAGTTCTTCCTCTTCTTCCGTTGCCTGAAAAAAACATTTAAATCAAGTATTAATATTTCTATAGGAAAGTGAAAATAATATGCATAAAAGCAATTATGCCTACTTTGCACATGCAATGAAAGGACACAGATAATACTTAAAACCAGAAGCTTCAAGGTTCATCATTTTACTGTTCATTATACTTCCATCACCTCTTTACTCTGCTCAATTCACAGGACTGTAAATACTGCACTTGAAGAAGCCTTAGAACTGCCCTCTCCAGATGACTCTACTGTTCTCAGCAGTATGGTAACTGGAGCACCTTCTAGCTATATATTAAACATACCTAATATTGGTTGTGCAAAGCCCTGTGTACCTCGGGAAGCAGGAGGGATTTGGACGCTATGAAGCCATCTCTTCTGCACTACCTCCCAGTAGCAACCAAGCAACCAAAAGTATGGAATTCTTCAAACAAGACTCTTTAACTGGCCTGGTCTTGCTTTTAGATACTTCTAAGTCCAAGACGGGTGGTGCTACTTAGCTTATATGATAGTTACAGATCTCAGAGAGTCCCAAAGAAAACTTTGATACCTTCACCAAAGGTATCAAAGGTGCTTCTCAGCCACCTCCATGGTCAGGCACTACCATAAAATGCAGGCTAAAGGTATGCAGAAGGACAGTAATGATTTGTGAATAACTCCATTAACTAATCCACTTGCTCAGCAACAGTTACCAGGTTCAGTAAGACAACCTGAGCAAGGGACAGCTTCCTGCAAGGCCAGACTACATTTGTAAGAAAATGGGATCTCTGGGTAGGGGAAAACTACCCACTGACAGCAGTGGAAATGGCATGGATGTAAGGTGGCCCAGGAAATGTCTACCTTATCTGTACACAAATGGGCTTTGAAGCAGACTACTATATGACAGGGACAGAATAATGGGAGACTGCACGTGAGTGTTTGTTTTTTAAATCCATAATTCTTCTGCTCAAAATAAATACAGTACATTTTGTGGTGTTTCTGCCAAATCTGCACGTCCCTTGGACGCTTCAGCTACAAACTGATGGAGTATACACACAGAGACAAGCGAGGCAATCTGAAGGAACCACCCAGGCCTACAGCAGCTGTGTTAGCATCTCACATCCCAAGACTGGGGAAGATAAAGGAATTTAACCACCACCTCCAAGAACAATGATTTTGTTCACAGAGTGGACTTAGTTCAGATGCAGCAGCTTTACTTGCTTTGTACTTGCCAGGTGAGCACCTCTGCTAGAGCATTGGAAACCCACGGTGGCAAAACTGAGTGGGAGAGAAACATTCTTCCTCCTCTCCCTGCTCCCTCCTCACCTGGACTAGGAAACCATAACTGCAACCTGAATGCACAAGAAGATCAATTGCTGTATGGAAAAACTGGCTGAAGCTGCCATATAAACTCAAAAATCTTTAGTGTTTGTTATATCAATTTGTGTTAGTCGAATGAAAAACCTGACATGTTGCTCTTAACAGTATTCTTGCTGATGTTCAAGCAAAGGGCAGTTAAACAAGGCAATACCTGAACACAAAGACACCTGCTGAGGACTAATATTTGTTCAGTGTCAATTCATGTATTGTCTAACTTTAGTTTGCCTCATCTTTTCAACTTTCTGTTTTCAAAGACCAGAAAAGGCCAATAAAGCAGAACTTCGAACAATTGCGCATGGGACAGTAAAGAGAATTTAGGGTGGGTTTTTTTTGTTTAAAATACTTGCAAGCTACTTTTATGGAAAAACCAGTATTCCTGTGCAAACCCATGCAAAAACCCAACACACGTTCCATTTACATAGAAGACATTTTCTAACTCGTGCTGAGGACAAAATAACATTTAGGGTGAAGGTAGGTATGTAACCGTTATACAGGAAGCAATGTTTTCAGTTGAAAAGCCACCCTGGTCCTTACTAAAACAAGAACGCAGCCGCACAAAGCCCAGGAAAACACTGAGGGTGGTCATTTAGAAAGTGTTTGTAGAAGATGACTGCGGCAGCTGCCCAACAGACGACACGCTAGGGTTAATCTTCTTTTAAAAATCATGTAATGAATTCGTTTACTTTTCTGTGAGCCATGAAGCTTTCAAATAAAGTGACTGTGGCACATCATTAGAGCTGGCCTGATAAAGAGGCCTCTGCTTCTTCATACTTACAGTAAATGCGTATCTCTGTACCTTCCCTTCCCCCCTGCATTCCTGGCATTAGCAAAAAGCTTTTTATCCCTCTCGCCAACCGCTCCATTAAAAACAAAACAAGTTGCTCCCTGCCTGTAGGTCCCAACATAAATACCGAGCCCTAACAACATTTGTTTCCAGCATCGCAGTGGATGCAACTGTGGGCTGTCTGAAACAAGAGAACTGTTCTCCCTGTGAGGCTAATGCTGTCCTGGGCATGAAAGAGTTAGGATTTACAGTCCCTTCTGCTAGCCCACAGCATCATCTAAGGAAAATCGGATTCATCAGGCTTCTATCTGGGACTCCCAGCACACAGACTGTGAAAGCGTTTGCAAACCTACAGCTCAGACAGCTTTTCTAGTTGCAACTGCACTTTTACCCATCCATGCCAACTTGATTTAATCCAGCAGTCCATACGACAATCTGTCCTTGACTGGCTTTTTATTTGAAAGCCTCAATTTTTATGCGCTTCATAAAACACCTACATTTGGTGGCACATTCTCCACGGAAGCTGAGGGCAGTTTTATAACAATTCATAAAAGAACAACACAACCAAAACCAACCTTCCCCAAAACCTGGGACTCAGAAGAAAACCAAACCAAACCAAACCTTTCGCTGGGATTTAAAGCCTAGTTGTATTTATTTTAGCTTGGATGATCTCTGATACTCTACTGGTGCATCTCTCTTATTTAAATCAACAGCCTTGTTTTTCAGTTTTGCTTTCCCTGAACCATTAGTGTGTCCAAAGTTTGTGATCCACTTGCATTAAGAATTCAAGTATTATATCATTATTTAAATTTAAAAAAACCCCAGCCAACAGCACTTCATTGTTCCGAGGTCATAAATATCCCATGTTGTCTCCTTCTATATTTATAAAGTGACATCGCAATTTGTAGTGCTACCATTTAGTCTTAACTACAACATTGTAAAGTCCGTATTTGAGCGTGAGACACTTGTTTATTGACGTGATAAATTTAAACCACATGCATGCAGAAAAACACAACACTTGCTTATTTGCAAAACCTGCTGAGAGCTACCACACCACCTTGGATCGTGGGCTCATTAGATCTCAATCTAAACAGGGTCAGGCTAGGTCAGCACACTTGAATGAATGACATTCAGAGGAGAGCCAGTGTTCTCTCGTGATTAAGGAGGTGGGAGTCCTCCACTTGGACACTTTCCAGAAGCCCTGAAAAGGTGCTAAAAGGAGTATTGCCACTGGATGCCATATTGTGAGTAAAAGACAGACCCCCAAATCTTTAACGCTCATGCTTATGAAAACCCATATCACCTTCGCAAGGGTACAGAGCTATCAGCTCAGACACTCCAAAGTTCATACTATACCATGTCCATCTGCATACAAAGAGCTGTGACTGCCAACCCAGTGCCCTTCATCAATGCCAGCCTCTAAATTTCTGAATTGTATGTAAACACAGTAATATACTGTAAATAGCCTAAGACATCAACTAAAAATATCTGGAGGCTTCAGCTGTGGCAGTTTTAGATACCAGTTAAAGGTTTCCATTATTCTTTATAATGTGGAAATACTGCACAAATTTAAAACATTTTGTAGGTGATCTTTAGTAATGAGCTTACCCGTACCAAAGGGGGAACCATCTCAAACTGCAGTAAAGCATTTCCTAGTGTAAAGTAGTGCTTGCTAAGCGATTCAGAACAGAGAAAAATAACTGCAAGAGAACCTGGCAGAAGGATGTACCCAAGACAGGATTTCTTCCAGTTATCAGACCCCTTTTTCTGCAAACGAAAGAGTGTCAAAACCAAACAGATGAAGCTTTTCAGAGACTGCATCTGCATAAAAGCTTTTAGTGCCAGAGGACTATGAACCGTAATAGCTGGGTAACCAGTACCAAGATGGTATTAACAGCACACTAATTGTATTATGTTTCAGCAGAGCAATAAGTGCATTTTTTAATCTGTTTCCAGATTCATAGTTACCCAAATGTTCTTGGCTCCATACTTGAGTAAAATTGAAGACATCTTCTAAAGATTTCTGTTCCTCCTTCTGGCTCATCACTTCCAAAAACTCCTAAATTTGCATCCCCAGTTTTCTGCTGCCAGCAAAGAATAAGCTTGACAGAGTCAGAAATTCTGAAGAAATCCCACAATGAACTGAATACTCATTTATTACAAATTTGCCTTTGGGATTCGTCTGTGTAGGTCCGTCTGAGCTTTCCGCCTGCTCAGGGGGTTCAGCTTCTCTGCCAAACGTACAGCAGTAACCACAGACCAAGCCACAACACCAAATTTACTACTTATTAGTACCAGTGAATCCAGCTCCTCCAAAAGCCAACAGACTTTTCTACCAGCACAGCCACACAAGTCTGTACCACAGCAAAGCAGGCAATATCAGAAATTCAGAGGAGTAAATTATAACTTGACTGACGAATGTATAAAAAGGGCATCAAATGTCTGAACTCCAAGGAGAAAGAGGTGGGAATGGACGATATGGCTTAATTCCTAGTAGGAGCACTGTACCGCCTTGTTTGTTCATTAAGTTCACGTTATTTCATAACTTTTAATACAGAGAAATGTCAAAAGGGGCTTTGTTCACTGACCACGAGCTGACGTGGAGCTACCGACCCGTCACGTAATGGCTTCGCTGACAAGCAGCCTTTTGCCCCAAAAATACCCTGTGCATGATATCAGCATGCAAAACGTCCTGTTTCTGTCTTACACAATACATTTGATCCCAGATAAATAACTGGCCATCTGCCAGCTTAAAAACAAAAAGTGGAATCTATAAACAGTGTTCAAAACCTACAAAGAAGAAAGGCTGGCAAACCTTTAGATGCAAGGTTCATAAAAGAAAGATTGACAAATGATTTACTATCTGAGGCTTGCGAAAGAACTGTGCTATGACTACAGCTATAGGATTTGCATAAAACAGTTCACAGCCATATTAAATTTAAAGAACTATTTTCTATCATTTAGCATCTTACGAAAAGAAGAAGCATGACCAGAGAGGGCAGATGAAATGCCATTAGCATGCTAAAAGCACGTTTTGAATGAAAAGTAACATTTGTAGAAGCTCCTCCTCACATCATGCCTGTAGCACTCACAGAAGGAGATTTGGGAATAATTATACATTGCTCAAAGAAAAACATAAGGTTTTTTCATAGAAGTGAGGTGGTTTTAGAATCTCGACTCCTCACGACAGAAACACTGCGAATTATTTACCTTACCCTGATTTGGAAAGGTTTCTGTAGGTGCAACCTGGGCAGAAAAGCCTCAAACAAGTTCTGCAGGAAGCCAGATTTAAATAAGAACAGGCTTTTTATCTTTCTCATCCAGGAAAGGATTCTTTTAGTGGCTGCGTAAATGCTGGGGGGTTTTAAGCATCCTTGTGGGGACAGCCATGGTACCTTACAAGCACAAGCAATCAGGTAGCATGCGAAATCTGCAGCTGTAATTGAGAATAGATGCACCTTCATTAGCTTGAAACACGGCTTAATTCACATCTATGTGATCTTTACATGTTTCGCAGATTTATAGCCAATTCTGAAGTGCACATAAAGTGTTATCATTAGAAACTGCTGCATAAGAAGAAATGGAACAATATACTAAATTAAATGAAAGCCTTTATAAGCACACAGAACAACATGATTTCTGTAAATCTATTCTGTTGAATTCCACTTTATAGATTGCTTGCTCCTATAAAACACATACTGTAGCAGATTAAGATCTAAGGCATAAATTAGTGTCAGGTTTTATTTCTCATTTTCCTCCACCAGTATCATAGTCCTGAACACAACAGAAGTATTTAAGACATCACCGCGACTGCAGGCTTGGGGAATGCAGTTTTGCTTCATTTGCAACTACAGCCCTGCCAGGAATTCTCACGTATTTGTTGGGGGAATTTTGCTTTCTCTCTTCCCATTCATTAAACCGTATTCACCAATTGGGAGAAGATGGAACTAAAAACAGGAAACCCCTTGGAAATCACTGCTATCCACATCCCTGTGGCTCACACACAGCCCTTTTAACCCATCCCCAGAAACACACAAGGAGGAATTTTAATAGAAGGAGCATGAGGCTGTCGCAGCGCTCGGGGTTTTCATCGCCACCAAAGTCATCTCCTTTAGGGGTGCTGCTGATTTCTCCTGGAGCTGCAACAGGCTTTGGGCTGCGAGAGGAGGCGGGAGCAGAGCGGAGGCTGTTTTGAAATCCTTGCTGGAGAATTACATAAAAAAATAAATAAATAAAAAAATAAAACCACCCCAAACCACGAGCTCCATCTCCTCCAATGAAAGAGGTACCACAGGGTGTAGGCAGGTTGCCAGGCGAGCTCGGCAGCGTGACCGCACTGCATTGAGTTTCTTTAATGAAAGCCAGGAAAGAACACATTACACAGTGTTTCTTCTGAGAGCCAGCTAGCCTCCAGTGATTGAAATCAATAAAAACAGTCGGCAAGGGGCCCACTGGGGGAAGAGAGAAATCTCCACTACAGCATTCAGTTTGCTTTCCACTTTCTCCCTCCCCCCTAAAGTTAGACTCTGAAGAGCACCATGACAAGCTACTTTGCTTCCAGCGCTGGGAAGACGCTGGTGGGGATTTAAAGGAAGCGAGCGCTCTCCTTCGCCTCCCTACCTTTGCTCTCCCCCCGGCACGAAGGAAATTTAAGGCTTTTTGGGGATTTGAATCCTGCCCGGACAAACTTCGCCGGACAAGTGCATCGTTCTGCATTTCAGGAAAGGGATGGATTTTACGGTTGGAGAATGCTAAAAGGTGAGAGAGGGAAGAAAAGCAGGAGGAATCTGATCCAGCCAGAGCCCATGTGCAGGCTAGGATGTCCACCACGGTGGAGGGCACCTCTGAAGCTGTGGGAAGGGCTGCAAGCAAGCGCCTGAGGTCGGCACGATCCACATCCTAAAGCAGCCGGAACGTTGGCAACACGTGACCGACGCACCGACCCAGGTAAGCAGAACCACTTCTATCGGCTCTCTGTACCGCATCCAACACTGAGGGAGACCTTTCTGCTCCCGCCTCTACAGACTGCCCCGTGTCCTCCCTCGTTAACCTCAGGCACATTAACACTAAGCTTGTCCCATCTGAAAACATGTCCTGCCACTAATCCTCACTGAGCTATAAAACATGCACAAAAGCCCTTTGTGTACCGGTTTTTGCTAGTTGACAAGGTAGAACAAGTCCAGCCCCTCCAGGAGCTCCTGCTCCGGGACCAGGAGGGATCACTCAGAGGAAGGGAACACAACTGACACCACACGCTGGAGCTGACTGCGATCTGAGAGAGTGCCAGTAATGAATTTCTAATATGGTCCATATTTATCTATTTTATTTATGTATTTTAATCACCATAGCAGCCACATACAGTACATACTTGCACCGAGCTCCATGGGCTGAACTGTACCATGAATGAGAGCAACTTGCATGCACAAGGGCTTGTCTTTCTGTTTTGTCAAAAAATTACTTGTTAAATAGCTGAGGGGGATTTCTGGCACACTGTTCAGGAATGACTGACACAGAACTACCCAGCATGTGGTATTCTGACATGACCCTGTGCATGCAGTTCTTACACAGATACCCCTATGAAAATGGCAAAGACACAATCACAGCTGTAGATCACAACATTCTGCCCAAGTTTTTAGTCAACTTTAGACTGTTTATCTAGATTTCAGTGAGACACGAAGGGTGAAATCAAAGCCTGCCTTTTTGCAAGGCAAACAGAAATGATGAGAGCTACATCTCTTTTCCAGCAGTGGCAGGAATTCACTGGAACAGATAATGAATAAAAGCCTGTGGAGCAAGAGCAACCACGCTTGCCCCCTCCATGCTGGTCACCATTAGGTGTTGACAGCAACACACATGCTCACTGCCACAATAGAGCTGAGGAGGGACTGGATGCCTCCACTTCCACTCAATGTTTCGGCACCTCATTATCCCAAACCCACAGGGTACACAGCCTGGATGACTCTGATGCTAAAGTTGAGGCTTCCTGGCATCTCCTCCATTTCAGTTCCAGCAGACAGAACACAAGAATTCAGTCCAGCAAGTGCATACGTATTTCTGCAGGTGCAATGTTGCTCTCCCTTTAGAAAACGCAGCCTGTTAAGGGTGATTTTATGATTTTCAAACCACATGGAAATGGAAATGACCCACACACTTGAAGAGTGACCTGAAGAGCACCTCCATAAGGGACTGTTATTTTTTGCAGATGTTGAAGCATTTTTAAAGCACAAAGTGTTCTGATCAAGCCACAAAAATAGCTGAGGCTGGATTTAAATAGTAAGAAGTTTTTACACTGATTTTATCAGTTCAGTTTTGAACTCTTCACACAAAACAGCCACAAAATTATAGCTGAAGGCGTCATTAAAGAACAATCATTTACAACAAAAAAGCAAACTTGTGATTCATAACAAAATACAGCCCCATATGAGTTTTTGGGCCTATCCACAGACCCATGATCCACCTTTACAAAAGCTGTTCCATGTCTTGCCTGCCCCTGCACAGATGCTTTGCAGAAACGACAGCACCTTCACAGCTCAGGAATCACAGCAATCACTCCCACACCTATCAACAAGTCTGTTTTGCGCTGCTCTTGGAGCTAAATTTATCCTTATGCAGAGGAACTCACTGAAGTCTTTACTTAAAATTTCAAACAAGGAAAGCTTAGGTGAGACTTAGACAATGCAGATCACTTGCACCCACATTCTCAAGCTCAAATGATAATCCTCCCCATTACTCCCTCAGCAGGAAATGTAAATATTATCTTTAAAGCAGAGTGCAGGGTATTTTTGTTCAGTAATGCATTTTTCAGAAGCTCAGGGGTCTGAGTTTCCACAGCATCTCCTGCTAATGGAATGTGTTCTTTTCAAACACACAACATAGAAGTGGTTTTCTCGTTCAGAAGTTTTGACCAAAACCAGATATTCTGGCAGTCACAACTCAAAGCAAGGCTTCTCAATGTTTTTTAGTCACGCCAATGTTATTAAAGGAGATTCCCTAAACAGTGACCCAGTCCTTCAGACTCTTCCTTTAGAGTATGGAGATCTTGAAGAATCCCACGTTGAGTTGGATACAACAAAATAGAACCAATGGGAATCTATTTCTCATATTTCTACTAGTCTTGATAGTCCAGATCAACAGTACTTCATCCTCAAAAACAAATCACACCTGCACCATAGTTAAGAGCTCCTAAGAGCTCGCGCCAGTTGTCCTTACAGCCACTTTTACTGGTAAAAGAGCTTTTTGAAAGCAGTATATAAGGTTTTGCAACAGTCAGCAAAGCAGATGAAATGAGTTTAAAGGTGGAAGAATAAACATTCTTTTAATCTCACCTATCAAAATCTTTATGAGGGAAAGCTCTGGGGTTCTACAGAAAAAGCAGAATGCTTATTCCAAAAATGCTGAAATTCAATGATGTGAGTGCAAACATCAGGGTCTGCTAACCACTTGGGCAGCCCACGTTGGGTGAAACACAATACTGGTGTCTGTGCTGGTGGAAAAAGAGTGCTGCCACCCCTTTCAAATGAATATGATCTGACACTTCTCAGATACTGTAAAGCTTCAAGGTATCTCCTTTCCTATTTACACCAGTGGTTCATGTCACAGTACTGGATTCACTCAGCTGAGTATATTTAGTTTGCACAGTCTCAAATTGACAGCTTCTCTGTTACATGCCCATTCTGACTCAAACATGGAACATAATTAAACATACAGTTGGAGAAGGTACAATTTTCCCCCACCCATGGGAAAAGCTAGTGAAGCAGAACACTGGTTATTAAATGAAAAATCCACGGATATCAATGCCTAGGAAAGGTGGCTTTCCTTACAATTCAAACAGGAAACCTTACGTTTAACTCAAATTTTGTTAAAAACAAAAAAGCCATCAAAACATGTGAGAAAATTCATACCTCTTTACCAACAAGTTATTAGCTTGAGCTCTAGAGTGCAACAGTATCTATACCTAGAGGGAATTAATGTCCTTGTGTATATACACTCTACTTTCAAATCTCCTATATTCTCCTAGACCTCAACAAAAGTTCTATTCATTAATTACTTATTAAATAAAACCAGCATCACTTGTAGTTTGCTATACTAACATCTTTAGAAAAACCCAGCTAAATATTTCAGAACGTATTTCATACACATTTGTATATACCCTCAACTATACACACATGTATGCAGGAACATGCAATCTTCAATTTGTCATGAATGAGACCCAGAAGGAGACACTCAGGGAGATGGAGTGGGCAGGATTCACTTCTTTAGCAGAATGTTTTCATTCATGACTCAACAACCCTAAATGAGACACCTACAGTAACACAAGCAGCTCCTCAACTGTCCTGTACATTCATACCATAACAGCTGAGCATCAGTGTATCAACAACCTAAACTTCTGTCTTGCCACTTGATTTGCTTTACAGTAGGATAAACAGTTTGGGAGACAAGAGAATTGGACCTTAAGTTTGGGTATGAAAAGAGAGAAGCCTTAACAAAAAATGAGGAATGGATGTGATGGACATTACAGATTTTTGCATTTGACTTTATGCCTAGTGATAACCAGAGATGGGTGACTCAGGTTGTGACAATTAATTTCTGTGAAATTATTATTCTTGTAAATGTGTATCATTTCCATGAATAGACCTTTCAGCACCTGTATGCAGAATCTGAACTTGTTTAAAGAAGCAAGTACTACAAAGCTCCACTTTCATCTCATGTACAGTTCAGTTCCCATTGAACATTCCGGATTAGGACGTTTTGTCTGAAGGAGAAAGGTAAAGGAATAACATTTCTAAGAGCTGGCGTAAGTCACACGATGTAGCTTGCTTTCAGGTGTGCTTGCTGCTCTTCCAATCACAATGACCAATTACAATGAGTTCTGCCTCATTCAACATGACCAGCAGGAATTCCATCCATATTTCAGCATTTTGAAAGTCTCTGAATTTGAAGTGCGACCCATGCCCAAACCCTATTTATTTAGCAACGTTTACCTGCTTTCTGTTCTTGTGAGCAACCTTGATTAACTATACATCCATGATACTGACTCTTAAGCTCTCCAAACTTATCACACAGTCCGGGAATGCTGAAATGACATCTGGATTTTATAGCATCAGGTGTGCCCTCATTATGCTTTTGGGAGGCAGAGCAGAAAATTGAAAAACAATTACAATTTAAGACCCTAAATTAAAACCTGTTGACTGTTTAGTAAAAATACTCTATAAAACCTGCTTGTATTTCATCAGGCCACACTGAAGGATATCACTGTAAAAGCAGCACAGCACAAGGCGGTGGTGGTGGTTGCTTATTTTGGAATTAAGGCACTAGGAAGTCCACAAGAGATGGACTCTTGTGTAGAATGATAGACCTGGGCCCTACAGCTTCCACACAATGTAAGGCTGAGGAATTCTGCAGGAGAGAAACATAGCAAGCAAAAGTAATACAGTTTGCATAACATTTTTCAACTCTCAGCTGGTAGTTATTTTAGGGAATCAGAGTTCAGAAAGCTGACATACAGTGTTTTAACTACTGTAATTAACATAACAGTTCTGGTCTATGCTTTCTAATGTTTAGATGTATGACTCAATTCTAGCTGCAGTCAAGCCGTCTAAATTTCATGTTTTTAAGCATCAGCAGAGCCTTCTATTACTACGTTGCTGGGCTAGGCTTGGCCAAGGGCGAGATAAGGTTGTTGGCACATTCTACATTCATTTATCTAATGACTAACCTAAGATGCCACTTCATAATTACTCTGAAAACTCCTGCTGCTCTAAAGCAAGCCATGGGGCTGATTCTAATGTCCAACCCCAAGAATGGTGATATATACTGGAGAATGAGAACAGCACACAAAATGGAGAGAAGAACGTAAACTCTGCATACATGAGGCCCTCACTGGCAAAATATATAGAATGTTCTTAAGCTGACAGTTTTATAACTCTAAATGGTTTCACAAACGAAATCCAAACAAAAGAGCAGAGATGTACTTTAAATCACTCAGCGATTGCTGCTTAGAAAAACCAGCAAGCACTAACTCCAGCAAACAAAAAGAGTTGCTTTAAGTAAGCTTAATGAATGGAAGAAATGTCAGATTTTTTTGTTGCTGTTCCTTCAGCTTTATTTTTCTATATTCTTCCATCTCTACACATAATGATTCAGTTCACTCTAACAAATACTGTATAACCAACCATCAATCACATCAACTTTTTATATGTTGAGAGAAGTCAGATACCAAGTGATAAAACGAGTTCAAGCAGAGGGCATATGTTAAGCAGCTGTGAGTCCATTTAAGCTGTCTATACGCCTAAAAGCTTAATGTCATTACAGAGAGCTCTGATTTCTTCCTTTCTCACCTTCCACTAGAATATCCACATTATATATAATAGAAATTATTAACTTACAGGCAGAAATATAGTCACACAGTGACTGCAGCAGTACAAACAATATGCTTATAAATTAGATGTAGTATATTTTGCTTACAGTTCAAGATTACACATCCAAATACTCCTGTTTAGGCTCTAAAGAAAGCTTTGCTTATGAACAAAAGAATCCCAGGTAATAGCTTCAGGAACAACTTTAAACCCACATAAGTCAGTACTGCTGCCAAAAGACACTCTCCATTTTCTCCCACCTCTTCCTTGGGTTGGCACAAGCGCTTGAACAGTCTTGTAAAGTCATCTGGGTTAAAATCACCTCTCTATCCCCCGCAAAAAGTTACTTGAAAACCAAATCAGCTCCCAGTTCGATTCACTGTGAATATTTCTGCCAGCAAAAGAGGAGGTGATAGAAAGGTGGAACCAAGTGGCTGTGCAGCCTGCAGGATCACATTTTTTTTTGCAGCCTCTGGCTGAAACACCATTCCTTAAAATAAATATGTATAAAATGTAATGTAATAAAAATAAGTGTAAAATACATAATGTTGTCACGTCTGTCTACCTTTCACATATAGGGATGATGATCTCAGCTTGACAACCCTCAAATTATCATAGAACTTTTGGTATTTGGTGCTTTTTAGGAGTGCCATGCACTGTACAGCTTTGGACTTTCAGTTATTTCCCTCTCTGGAATAGATGGGGTAATACAAGGAGAGAATAAAAAAAAAGGGGCTGATGGATGTGCTAAACCACATGAAATACCACAAAGGGAAAATGCAATGGAAGACAGGGAAACAAAGGCAGAAGTAAACGCATGAGAAAAGCAGAACACAAAACCCTTGAGTAGTATGCCTGGAATAGCTGTTCTTCTGCATTGAGAGAGATCCCATCTCCCCAGACAAAGCACAGGACACAGCAGGTAAACAGAAACACCTCCACATGGAGAACATGCAGCTCTCCCCGCTCGTTGCTCAGATATGGATGCTTAATATTGACTACAGAATCCAAGAACATCACCCCAAAGGCAGCTACTGTTTCTCCAAGTTAAGCAAACCAGAAAGCAAACAACGAGGTGGTATTTTTAAATGTATGGTTTCTGTTTTTTTATGTAACCCAAAACTACCAAAATGTATGCTTCACATTTTTATGATTCAAAATGTGTCCGGCAGGACTCAGTGTCTTGGGAACGCAAGAGAATCATTTTCCTTCTACCTTCAGAGGGTAAGCATTTGTAACAGGACCATGACAACATGGACCAAATACTTCACTAAGTATTTGATAATTCTGATGAAGATACTTTTCCTGCAGACCCAAGCAAGTAAATTAAAAAAACATCAACAGATAACTAGTGAAGTAATTTATAAATGTTTATAGTGTACTGAACTCACATTTTCACAACACTGAAAGTATTAACGTAAAAGAGAAGTCCCTCTCTGTCCTTAAATGAGCTACTTGTTCAATTATTTTCTCCCTTTAGACGATACTCTCTGGCTGCTGGAGCTGTTATTCATTGAGCCACAATGTTTAACTGCTCAGCATATACACTGACTTCCTGCCCATCAAAAACTCTGAAGCATAGCTTGGAAACAGCCAGGGAAACAGACTCCAACTGGAGCTGTCAGGTTTTCAAGCCTTTTCAAGTTATAACTGAAGGGAGAAGCTGTGTTTTATAATGAGCAAGAAAATCCCCCTTCACTCACTACCTACTCACCAGTGTACACATCAGAAGCAATTTTTTGCTTTTGTTGCAAAAATGTGTGGCTTTGCTTGCCTATTCTGGGATGGATAATGGAATAAGTCAATTATTAAACTGCTCTAGCTGTTTAACAGATGACCGAGTTCAAAATGAAATTTAATCACTTAGCTAATTAAATAAACAAATGCTATCATCTAATAAGAACCCATACCTGTAACTTTATTAAGATCTAATCTAATAAAGAAAATAAATTGTCTTCAGAGACTATACAAATATATGACAAGGTGTGGTCAAGGCAGTTAAAGATAGAGGAGAACAATACGTGTTGCCATCCTCTTGTCCTTCCCTTTGCATTTCCTCTTGGAGTTGCATCATGTCTGAAGGCATCATTCAGTTCAGCAATTACTCGAGGCAAGCAGCAGTACTCTGTTAAAAATTAAACCCTAGCAATTGTTCAAAAAGGCCCACAATTATTTAAACACAACATACAATAACCACTGGAGGCTGTAAACTCACAGAGCTGAGCAATCATAAAGAATCAACTGAGATTTTGAAATCTGATTGCAAAAACTTCAATATGGTCTACTTAAAACTCTTAAGTGATGGGAAGCATGATGCCTAATAGAATCATAGAATAGTTAGGGTTGGACCTTAAGATCATCCTGCCATGGACAGGGACTCCTCATCCTAGACCCTGTCACCCAAGGCTCTGTCCAACCTGGCCTTGAACACCGCCAGGGATGGAGCATTCACAACCTCCCTGGGCAACCCATTCCAGTGCCTCACCACCCTCACAGTAAAGAACTTCCTCCTTATATCCAATCTAAACTTCCCCTGTTTAAGTTTTAACCCGTTACCCCTTGTCCTATCACTACATTCCCTAATGAAGAGTCCCTCCCCAGCATCCCTATAACCCCCCTTCAGATTCTGGAAGGCTGCTATGAGGTATTAGACAGCACTACAATTTGACTGGTCTTTCCCTAGTTAAATTACTAGAATTTAAACACACAGCAGTGTTATTTTAACATGAATACACACAACAGTAAGAATTATGCAAGTTGCAAGAACGTCTGTTTGATTAATCTTCATCAGGAAAGGTCTTTTATTTTGACCAAAGTACTTGGGTCACTGGTACAGAAGTAATGACACATAAAAGTGTTCAGGTAAAAAAGTCTAATTCTTCAAACATTGTTGATTTGTTTTCTAAACTTAAACCAATATTTGATCAATTGATCAAATATTTGACATGCATTTAGCTAGTTATCTAGTTAGAAAAAGGGCAGATTTATTTAAAAGGACTTTTCCCCCTCAGTCACTACAGAATGAAAGTTAGGTTGAGCTCACAAGATTTTAACATTTTTTTTACCTGTCTCAGATTAGACCCTTCTGAACAGATTATTGCTGTAAGGACACTAGTGGTAAATGGGAAATTATTTAGGAATAGGAGTGCTTTAACAGGAAAGAACAGATCATAGAATCACAGAATGGTTTGGGTTGCAAGGGACCTTAAAGCTCATCCAGTTCCAGCCCCCTGCCATGGGCAGGGACACCTTCCACTAGACCAGGATGCTCCAAGCCCCGGCCAACCTGGCCTCGAATACTGCCAGGGATGGGGCAGCCACAGCTTCTCTGGGCAACCTGTGCCAGCACCTCACCACTCTTACAGGGAAGAACTTCTTTCTTATGTCTAATCTAAATGTCCCCTCTGTCAACTTAAAGCCACTCCACCTTGTCCTGTCTCACATTCTCCTCAGCAAGGAGCTTCTCAGGGAATTTGGTACAAGTAGAGAAGGAATTATACATCAGTGCTTACTTTAATATACTATTATTTTCCATAATATTTAAATAAACATCCTTTTGAACAACACAGTACTCAACAAGTAAATATTTTAAGCACAAATCTGTAATGTTTTCACACACACAAAAAAGATGCCATTAATAACATGCAGCTCAGGTACTCCTGAAGCTTTGTTCAAATGGAGGTACATGCTACTGCTTGCTAAAGCTTGAGTCATACAGCACCTATGCTCACTGCAGTGAAATACATCACTGTATCACTTAGGTGAAAGGAATCAACATTTGACAGTAGAAACACTCCTTTTAAAATCAATGCAAAATTTCTGACAGGCTGCAAAAGACAGTCTAAAGAAGCAAAAAGCATAATCATGTCAAGGTTTATCTTCAGTTTAAAACTGGAAGGATGATCAAAAGACTTGGAAAAGGGTTGCTACTTGGAAATGAATAATTAACCCAGAATGCCTCCTAAACCATTCAGCATATAAATTTATTGGAAGTAAAAGCAGAAAAATAACTTTCTAATACAGTTCCTCTTACAAGCAATTGGCAAGGGTTTTTAAGCATTTTTATCTATTCAAAGAGTAGATCTACTGCCAAACTGTGTATCTTTCCTTTTGAATAGAAAAACTGCTTTAAATCCTACATTGAGAGGTGTCAGACACATAACCCACATAAAAAGAGTACACAGACCTAATAAGGCTTCTGAAATCCTACCTATAATAAAAGCCTTAAAAGTTTCATTACTTACTTTTTAGCTTTTTAGAATAAGGTTTGTATTTGGGTTTCACTCAAATCAGATCCTGCTACTGTAACAATTTCAAACATTATTAAGTTTCATTATTTTGTCTGAAAACTTCTAAATCATGTCCTCCTTACAGAGTTACATGGTTACAGCAGGACATCAACCGGAGGTTCTCCAAAATCCTCCAAAAGTTCCACTAAGGGAGATGCCATTTGTGAATTCCACTTCAGCATATGCTCAGTATAGTGCTGTACAATAAATAATGCAGCAACATACGCTTTCAACACCATTTGGAAGTTAAGTCATAAAAAGTCTTGTTTTGGCCAAGTGCAATAATGTACAGGCAACAAATGCTGCAAATAGGAAGCCACAAAATCCATTACAAAGATGGAAAAGTTTGTAGCATTTCTGTGGCTCTTTCTCTAGACTTGGAATAAAAAAAAAACCTAGACCAGAAAATACCTAATTTGCCTGGTTAACAGGGTCTTTTGTAGCTGTGTCTCCATCTCACATGCTCATCTGCACGTGAGGAATAAGCCACAGCAGCACTTCAGTACCTTCGTTAACACAGAATCCAGACTACAGAGGGCTCCAGAATAAGCAGAAAGTGGATTTATGGTATCAGTACAAGCAATGCATTTTAAAGACCTGCAGTGGCTCCACAGTAATTAACAGCATCTTGGGATAATTGTTCACAGAGTATTTGGCTTGTGGTGACTCCCAGGCGGTGACCTTGCAGAAATCAGTAATTAGAAACTATTACAGTAAGATTACACAGGCTTTGCCAGAACAAGCACTGGACATGGCATCATCCTTCAGGAAGAAATGGACAGAGCCTTGGGTGACAAGGACTAGGGTGCCTGCCTACGGCAGGGAGTTGGAACTAAATGATCTTAAGGTCCCTTCCAACCCTAACCATTTTGTGATTCTATGATGGGTGAAGGTGTAAGCTGCATTCCCAAGCATTCTTCTTTAAACGCTTAGGTGGAGACACCTCTGACAAAGCCGAAAACATTCTTTCAGTGCTTGGGGGGAGACTCTGGTCTACACACACATGCCCAGTTGGTTGTTTCCATGTTCATGTCCAACAGGGTAGATACCACCAAGGATGGGAAAGATCTCCAGGGTTAGTGCTAGGAACACTGCTCCTGGTGTGTGATGAAGCACAAGGCTTGTTGGTGTCTTTCACTAAGAGCTGATTTGATGCTAGTGGTTTGTACGATGCCTGGACCATTTGAGAAGCTTTTGGTATGAGATATCAGCAGGATCACCGGCTTAGGCTTTCCGTTCTTGCCTACTGAAGGAAGAGATCTGTCTCCAGTTGCTCAAGACCAGTGCTCCCTTCTTTTCACCTTTTGAGTACTGAGGAGGGGGAAGTAAAAATGCCTGGAAAACCTGTAATGATAATACAGTCTTGAACGCTTATATACAGCTCACATGGCTGACATAAAATCACTCCCAGTTGTGAGTAATTAAAAACTGTAACTCAACAGATAAAAAGTGTTTGTAGCAAAACCACAGTTTGATCCTCCCTTGCAGTTTGTAAAACTGTCTAGTAAGGTCTGAACTTCTGTATTTGCTCATATTATATCTGAAGGCATCTCAGCTCAAATGGTTTCCTGCCTAAAGATAACATATGGGACCAGAAAGAAATGAGTCTCCCCAGAGCTGTAGAATCACTGCATGTTCAGCACTGAATCACTACAGAACCCTTTAACAGGAACGTTATTGAAATGCTGTGTCTAATGCAGATACCAAACCTAAACTAAACTTGCTGTGCTGTGCCTAAAAACTGCAACGAATGAAAAAGAATTCATCTGCTCTACAAAGAGGATCTGTGAAGAGTGCTTTTACCCTGGGAGCCAGCTTATCAAATATCCACTGTGGAAGTTTAGAAAGGAAACATTAGCATTTTTCTACTTTAAGAAAGAAAGGGGAAAACAAAAATCTTTGACTACAACTCTCTCAGCACCAGATTCATTATACCAAGTCGTGATAAACCCATATATTCCTGCTTACTGAAACACTGGTGGGTTAATATAGGGGAAAAAAATGCACCCAGGAAGTCAGAGTTTATCCACATTGTTCTTACAGTGGGGATGACAGTGTAATAATTTGAATCTTCTAATTTTCAACATTATCTCTGATAGTTGTTTCCTTTTGCTCTGATTTATCACATAAAATCCCCTAAATCATAAAAATACCATCCTATTTTAGTCTTTTTGGCTTCACTACATATTTTTATTACCTTATCAGGCTTTAAATCCTAGGAATGCCCTTGCTCTGCCTGAAAGAAGAAAACTAAAACACTCTTATGTACACATGCAAAAAGAACACTTAGTATTCAATCCTTTTACCTGCAAAATCAAATGCACCCACTGGAATACAACAAAGAATCAACATCAGACATACATTTCAAACATGTTACACAAGTGATCAAAGAAAAAAGGGACGAAATCTAAATTAAAGCTACTTGCATATCAGGCTCTGCATAAACCATTGAGTCTTTTGAGTGGCATAAATATGTTTCAGACTGTGCCACTAATGTGATGTTTTAATGGTGTGAGAACTATAAACAAACTTCTTAAAGATAGATAATAACCTATGAAGTCTGCTATGCCATTTAAAGGACCAAATAAACAAGTATACATCTTTCTTCCCCTGCCAAAAGTGGACGCCACACAAACCCTGGCAATGGATGCTACAGAGTTGAGAATGTTGTCACTTTTTCTGGACAACAAAACGAAACCACAAAAACCAGCACGAGAAGCAGCCAAGCTCAGCCACAATCCTATAAATACACATGCAGCACCTCAACAAGGCTACAACCATCATTCTCCTTCTAAGAAAATGATTAGTTATACTACGCTAATAATATACTCTGAAATACCCAGGAATCAGTATCAATTTTCATGTAATAATACCATAACTATTATAAAACCAGAATGTGTCTCCACACTTCAGTAATAACATTCTGCTGTCGATTTGCAGCAAAGATGTGCGCAGCGAAGGACTGGCAATACAGATCCAGAGAATTATGCAGCATGTAGTCCACTCCAGTTACCAGTGAAGGCAGGGGAGGAGGACACAGGAGGACACATACTGAGTTACGATAGCTGACGCTGATAAAGGAGGTGGCTGGAACTACTCCTCGTATGAGCTCATTACATACTGTGAGCATGATGCTATCACAGAAGTGCTTAATGTGAAAGCCGACAGATTCCTGTTATTTGCTTGACTCGTGGAAAAAATCATTTACTCTGAAAGCTTTGTCTTCATTCGTATCACAAAGAGTGCAATATGTAATATGCTATCACAGGAAAAGCATGTCACAAGAAAAAACCCTTGATTTCATTTAATTTTAAAAGAGACAGAACTGGGTCAATTTGCTATACTATCATGACTCTGATTTGTTTATCAATAATTACTATGTACTACTGCCCATAATTCAAGTTTAGAAGTATATTATCCAGTGGTTTTATAATCAAGATGCTTTTTACTACTGGAAATGATATAAACTTGGACAAGGATAACATTCAACATTATCAAATGGGAGGCATCAGTTATGATTTCTAGGCACAAGTAGTAATTGGGTTGGAAGGCAAAGTTCAAGAAAACAGTAATACTCTTGTGTATTAACAGAAGGCCTGTTCTGCTCTGTAGTGCTCTACCCAAGGCCATTTCCTTCCTTAATATTAAAATTCAGCCTTCACTCCATCTACAGAAATTTATGACCACGTTCTGTGTATAGCTTTAGAAACAAACAGACCTGGAATATGAGACCCAGCATGTTATAAATTCTTAATTCAACTATAAAAGTCTGTATATGCACAAGTGGAGAATGTTTAAAACATGCAGAGTCACACACTGTGCAACAGGGTGAATTATTGCTATAAACACTGCAAACGTCTTAAGTCTCTAAATGGAGCTGTATTAACTACAGATTTGATGTGGAGATCCTAGATATCAAACACGGAGGAAACTGGGCCCACTCTACATGAAATGGAGATGGAGATCTATAACCACAAAAAGGAATTCTTTACAAATTTGTCTCAAGCAGTGCTTTCCAAGCTGCGGGGAACTCGCTTCAAGCAATATGCCTGCTTTTTCTAAGTGCCTTGTAAGCATTGCCAGAAAACCTGAGCGTGTTCTCCTAAGCACTGCTGCTGTTAAAAGTCAGTGCCTTTGGCAGGACCTGTATTTGAAGACTTGCAGAAGACTGAAAACTAAGCTGCTGCTTCTAAACAGAGAAAATAGTTAGCTCACTCAAATCCTTAGCTGTTTTTTCTTTTGCTCCCAAAGAGACACTTACCTCTGACTTGAATATCGTATCTCAGAATTAAGCCAACAGCAAAGAAAAGGAAAAGGAAGTCTGGAAAGCAGAACAAAAGCATGTTTACTCTGCAAGGTAAATCAGGGAAATGGCTAGAAGGGCAGAATTATAAATCTAAATGCTTAGGCTCCAAACAAAATATTAAAACATCAAGCTCAAGCTTCAAAGAGTAATAACAAACCCTGAAGACCACAAGTCTGAAGGTATGCGTCTAGTCTTCATGCCTCCACATAACTCCAAGTAGGTATTCGTGTCAAAACAAATGGGTGGGCCACCAAGAACCGTGAGGTAGCAATATCAACCACATCACTTCTTCCTTGTTGCAAAATCAAGTTCTTCTGTGTCTCAACAACACATTCAACCCACCTCCAGCTTCTCCATCCAGGAGCACTACAGTGCTCACTGTCTTTTCCTAAGCCTCTCTTCTACAATCCTTACCTCTAGTAACACTCATTACTAACATAACGCACAAAGCCAGCTCTCTTTTCCTATGCCCTTTTACAAGGGTATGTAGGGACAGGACAGGGTGAAATGGCTTCTAACTGAAAGAGGGGAGATTTAGCTTAGATGAAAAGAAGAAGCTCTTTCCTGTGAGAAACTGTGGCTGCCCCATCCCTGGCAGTGTTCAAGGCCAGGCTGGACAGGGGTTGAAGCAACCTGCTCTAGTGGAAGGTGTCCCTGCCCGTGGCAGAGGGTTGGAACTGGATGAGCTTTAAGGTCCCTTCCAATCTATGATTCTATGAAACTGTTCCAGCTGGTCCCTGGGCCATACCACTGCCTTCAAACACCAAAACCAGCTTTTAAATCCAGAACAGCTTCACAGCCTTCCTTCACTGTTCTGAGTTTGTCTTACACCAAACTCAGAACCACTACATTGCATTACCCTGAGAGAATGGGGAAAGAGGAGGAGGAAGAAAAACCCCACTTAGTCCACACAGTTTGGCAGCAAAGGAGAATTGCCTAAATCCATCAAGTAAAACTGCATCTCAACTGTAAGGTCATTTTTAGTATTCAAATACAATTTCCTCAATGCTTTGCCAATCTGTAAGAAAACACCTGACAGACAATTAGAAGCAACCCTGCAGACACCCTAAGACTGATCCGTCTGCACGTTATCTGAACAAAAATCTTGATCTGCCCAACTCAGCATCCTGTACATGCTGTTCTGGTAGGTGCTGCCAGAGGTACTTAGATTTCAGAAGCAGATCACTGATAGGCAAACAGCTCTAAACTATATTGGGTAAGCATCCCAGCTTTCAAACTTCCTGTTTAGCCTCTCTGAGCACTTATGAATAAATAAGAAAACTCACAAAATACCATTAAAAACTGGCAACTATGAAAGTAAAGAAGTAGATTATTACATTTATAAGCTTAATTATAAAAGATTTCTACAAAACAGAGTGTGCAAATACATCTTCATTTATATAAAGAGTGATGACAAAAGCCTCAGAGGAAATAGTGGCAATTCAGACTGACCTTCAGTGACCGGTTACACACGCAAACCCGCTTCAGGGATTTTCTACTTTTTCTGCTATGTCTCAATTCTTTTTTTTTAATAAAAGGTCATTTTTGCAATTTTGTGGTGGGTTTTTGGTGGTGGTGGTTTGGGGGATCGTTTGGTTTGTTGGTTAGCTGGTTTTGGTTTGGTTTTTGTTCATTTTTAACAGGCTATGGCCATGGCAAGGGCTGGTTTTCCTTCCTTTCTTTTACATTTACATTTTTAAAGCATGCCCCCAAATACCTTCAGAAAGGAAGTGGCACAGCATTCACTCTGCTGCTTACTCTGGATTAAGTTACTCTTTAAAAAAGAATTAAACCCAACAAATAATGCCCTGCTCAACTGTGAAGCCCATAAATTTCAAGGAGAGACCAAATGCCAGAAAGGACAGGGATCTGAGAGGAGCTGACACACACTGTACGTGTGAACCCGGAAACTGGAAAGTTTAGTGTCATACTAAAGCTGACTGTCAGAGAAAGTAAAAGATTTCTGTAATACAACAAGTTACATGCAAAGGCACTAAACTGACACTAAAATGCACAGTGACTTTATTTGTGGAGAGTAGGTTTACAGGGCTACAACACAATGGCAAAGGCAGCATCTGCCGCTTAGAAATACCAGCTGACTGACTACAAACCTAGCATCTGTGCAGGTCTGTGTGTACTCTAATCTAGCATAAAAATATTAATTGCAAAGCATATCAAGTTAGGCATGTCAGCCTTAATATTTTCTGGTGATCTGAACAGAGCCAGAGGATAAGATAAGCATCTTTACAAATCCACTTGGCTTTACTTCAAATCCAAAAGCTTGTTTCTAAGCTGCACAAGAACAGGAACCCACGTAAAATCAAATTTGGAATGCAAAGGCAACCCAGTTCTGCTCATCATCCTCTATGCTGAATCCTGTCAGCAGCAACAGCTTTTTCTGTGCTCACTGTCCCTTCACTGAAATACTCTATGACATGCAATTATTTTTGTCAGATTTGTGTTTTCTTTTACTTTTTCAGAGCCACACTTATCTTTGGGACAATCTGCAAGCTTTTATTTTAAAAAGCATTGCATTTGTTAAGCTTCCACTAATGAAGTATTACCCTTGGCACTGATGAGTTAAAAATTACTGAGCTCTCTTTGCATGTTTTAGGGTGTTCTTTTTTTTTAACCAAGCTGCTAAGTATTCCCCATTTATCAGTGTAGATCAGCTTAATTTGTTCAGCAGCTAAAACTTGGAGCGAACAAGGGTATTTTCAGAACAAGTACATCAAGTTAAAGCGAGGGCAGTTGTGGTTCATCTGAATCATACAACTGCAGATTTCAAATCTAAGCTAAGGAAATAGAGGTTATGACATCCTGCAGCTGGGACAAGTAGTGTTCATAAAGCAACATTAAATCAAGACCACTTGGCCAGTTCAGGCAATTGCTTGTGTGGAAGTGAAAGATCCCATGAGAGCATTAAAAAAACAGAAAGGTTTTGGTGTCCTGACCAAACCCCCTTCCTTTACTTAATGCTACCAGGGACTAAGTTTCTTCAGAGCAAAGCACTGTGGAATTTTGCTGCCAAGGAATTGCTACTGATCTGCTTACACCCAATCACAGAGAACAGGAATTAAACACTTTGTAAAATATTTGGGCAAGTTAATTACAAAAGGTCTTCCCATGCTCCGCAAAAGCCACGTGAGTGTGCTTGCCACTTGGTGGGTTAGTTTTCAGAAAGAACGATTTGGTGATTTGATTCTGTGATAAGGCTACACAAATGCTAGTAACACAGAGACAGAACAGTGGCAGGAAGAAGTAGCTGGGAGCTTTACAGAATCACAGAATCACTGGGGTTGGAAGGGACCTCTGGAGATCAACTACAGCCCCTGCCAAGGGGGTTTGGACTAGGTGGACTTCAGCAAGGCAGCAGTCTGCAGGCTGATAGTAGGCTTAAGGTTTTCATTCAGTCTGGGACTCTCAGGAGACAAAAAAGGACTTGGTCTAGAAATGTTACTTTCCAGTCTCCCATTTAGTAGCATTTCAAAATCTATTGATTCATACAATAAGCTTTAATTAAATACCTGAGAATTGACATTTCCATTTTAAGCAAATGAAAAAAGTTTGTGTTCTAAATTTTGTGAGACAATACCGGTGGCTGAAACAGAGGGGCCATTCACTGCTTCGCTGAATACCAGAACAACTGCATCTGTAGCTTTTTCCTTTAAAGCCAGGAGGAAGCATGAAACAGTAGTACTGATCGGAGACTTCCAGGACACTATCTAGATGCCAGTGTCATGCTGTGTAAACATGTGGATCCATTAGACAATTGTTGGAAGCTGTGACTGCTAAATTTGAGCTAGTGATAGGACTCATGCTGTTTGGGGGGGGGGGGAGGGAAAGGGGGGGGTTGCAAAACCACAGAAGGAAAATGCTTCAGACTTGTTAAAAAAAAAAGTGCAATGTGACCAATGATGCATTGGATGGCCTGCAACCTCTAAAGAGTCCTGACAGCCAGAAAAAATGACCTGAATTCTTAGTTCTCAAACTATTACATAAATGTATAAAATGTATTCCAACCTGAAAGTATAAAAACATTCTCATAAGGACCATATTCACATGCAGAATACAAAAGACTTTCCTTGCAAAGACAATCTACAGCAGTGATTTATATCTTCTTCCACATCGCTACTGCCTGAGCCAATGAATCAATTTTAGTGAAGCCTGAGCTGTAGGGCACCCCCCCACGATGCTGGTCCAGGGAAGGGAGGGGTAGTCACTGCCTTCCTTGGGTTTGTGCTGGCAACGCAATGCTTTTTGCTTTATAGTACTTAATGGTCTAAAACACATGTTGAAATTAATACCTTCATTAGCCATACAGCTGCTACTCCTTATCTCTTCCATTTTTTTTAATTATAGCACTGCAAAATTTTATGTTGTGATTCAGAATTATATATGATTATTATGATAGGTTACTTCTATTTGTTAGAATATGAAACGCAGACCTTACGAATAAAATTATACATTACATCTGACATTTGAAAACATACTCCATTCGTTAAGCTATCTAGAAATACTATGCTCATTCTGTCCATGTTAAAAGTTCTTTCAAACTGATTAACTGGCTTTTTATTTCACTCAAGTTGCTTACATTAGAAGACTAAAAACAATGGGTTCAGCTCCCAGCAAAACTGCAAACGCACTTTAAGGCTGTCACTACAAAACTTATTATTCATGTCCACAGGCTTAGAGATGTGAAGAGCATGTACAACTCAGCATTTCAGATATGATTCATGTTGTGATTTAATCATTCCCGAAATACTGTTTACTACATAAAAGAAATTGTACTTCAACAGCAAGTATCAAAAAGCAAGAAAATCGAATCAACCCAGAAGAGCTACTGAGTCACTAAGGAGGAAGGCAGCCAGATCCACGCTATTCCTGTGTATCTGGAGGTGAACAGTAGCAGAGCTTCTCTTTGCTGACTGCTGGGTGACCACCGCAGACAGAACCCTTCTGCATCTTTCCATGCACATAAACAACTTTGTGCGACTTAGCCAGCTGAATTCATAGACAACCCACATCTCTAATTCTAGTCTTACCAACGTAAATGGATGTGAGCCACAACTATGGCAGTGAAGGACTGGCATAGTCAGTAGAAGCCATCTCCTATGCCTTGTTCCTACATGGCTGGAGCTCACAGACCTCCAGAAACCATTACAGCTGCTGCACAGGTGGGACTTGAGGCAGCAAGAGGTATCAGTCAGGCCTCTTCACACCCACCAGCTTAGCTACTTGCATTCTCCTTTCCATCTAATAAACATAGAGGAAAGGAGCTCTCTACATCCATTTCTCTGCTCTAACACATGCTGCAGCTTCCTTACCAGGTCCTTGAACATGACTTAAATCTGCATGAAAATATAAACAGAAGATCTGCTGTTTCTTTGCAGGAATTTGTGGCACATTCATCTTTGATCTTGAGAAGAGAGGCCAGCCCAAGACCACGATCAAACAGCCAGCCACTGCAGCATGGTTTTAAGACTGCTACAGTTGGTGTTAGGCAATTTCCACCTGTGTGGCACATCACAAATACACGTTAGCCATGGAAATCCCTTTCTCTTAAGATCATGACCACATAATAACAATAGTTTGTGCTTCTATTTACTATTCTTCATCAAATTATGAAACTAAAATTGCAAGCAAAATACTGGCTGCACTGTTTATTTTTCTTGGGTCCTTACACGCCAGCCGCAATACGTGAAACCGAGGGCAAAGAGAGGCCAGGCAGAGCAGGGGAGCTCTGACTGTAACACGAGGTAGTAAAAACCGGAACCACTGCTAGGAGTAGAGAAAAGGAGAGGGGAAAACGTGCATCAAAAAGAGATCAGATCTTTACAGGCCATTACTGCACCTCTCAGTAAAACTTTACTATAAGAAGAATGAAGTGGCACAGGATATCTTAAACCATTTTTCCCCAAATTCAGCCATAATTCAGCACCCTTGAACTAGCCAATCTTTCTTTTTAGGGGAAAACTCATCTGTTCTTAAAGGTTCTCGTGCTGTCCAAGTATTACTGTTCAATTATTTATCTAAACTAAAACACTTAAACCTCTATAATGCCTATATACCTGTGTGTATATATACATATATTTATTGTGAGATAGGGAAATTAGTGCTTTACTGAATTTTTCTTCTCCTTTTGATAAGCTACATCTGCATATTGAAATACTCATTAGAAATTCTGAGTGGTCAGATATATTATGCTTTTTATAATTTAATAAAATATGCTTGTTCTCCATCATTTTTCCCCCAGAGCATGCAAAGGAGCAAATCTATACTCAGCAACCCAAGTGAGTAAGTGTAACACAGTATGCCAAACCCACTGCTTTCTACAACAACAAATCAAGATGACGTTTAGCATAGTATCCTACTGCATGACAAGTATTTCATAACAGGACTGTTAGGTGTCAGTTTTAACCCACCAAGACTGACATTCTCAATGAGGAGGAGGAAGTTACATTTCTATTTTTAGACCAATCTACAGCTTTATTCAAGATCCTCGACTCACCTCACAAATGTAAATAAAAACATCATCACTGGGATACATTAATTCTATGAACCCCTCAGCTGCAGTCAAGTCAGTACACGCAGCAATTCAACACCAAACACGCACAATCGTGTTGTAGATTTTCTAACCACTGGATGAAAACATTGTGTATTGTAAATGCTACACAGAACATGGTAGAGCGAGGCATAAGAATAAATGAAAGTGATCTGTATTTATCAGAATTGATGACATTTTCTTTTAATTTCTTTCAACCCCTTACCAACAACTGTTTCACCTTTTCTTTTTCTTTTCTTTTTTTCCTCCCAGTGGCTGAATCTCAGGCTGACACTCTCCTGGGCTGCACCTCATGTAAGTACAGCTATAGTCATACACTGTGACCATCACTGCATATGTTTTATTTAACCAATTTAAACAGTGAAAATATTTACCCAGATTGGGACTTCTAGACTTGCTATTTACTTCTGTGAAAATGTACTGGATTACTAAGTCCTCACTGAACAGTTAGCCAAGACAAGCATTATGTACTTCCAGATTGTCCTTTTCAGAGATCACAAACCGGTGACCTAAATTAGCCTCATACAAAGATACATCCGATTTACTACATCTTTATGCATTTCTGAAATCTGGACTTCATGGAAGTCCATGATCTGTGATTTTGAGGCACTCCAGGGCTTCTTGCCAGCCAGGAGAACCTCCATCATCGAGAAGAACTGCAGAAACAGACTGGAGGAACATCAGCCCTCGGAAGGTTCTAACTGGCATTACTTCTCCAAACTGCTTGCCAATCCATGTGAAGAAGGAGTCAAGGCTGTAATGCTCTCCCCATGTCCTCTATCACTGGGCTATCATGACAGCTAAAACTGCCTGAAAACCCACAGCCCACATTAATGATTTTCATACACTGACAAGGGCCCATCAGGGAGAAGGAGAAAGGCAAAGCCAACAAACAGCCAACCAGCTTGGGGTAACTCCACAAGGAAGACAGACCTTTAGGAAAGCCAAACAGATTAAAAGGAAAGACACACAAAACTTGGTCTTGTCGAAACAGCCGATACCACCCATCTGAGTACTGATGGTGCAAACACCATCAATACTCAAACTCTGCGGGTGCATTTGAACGCAGCCTGAAGAATGTGCTCCAGGGCAAGGGCTGGCACCTGCTTGCAGTGGCAGGGAGTAGTTGACTTGTTCACCCCAGTCTCATCAATGAGCAAAGGACTAGGAGCCAGGAATAACTTAATGTTAGTATCAGCTTTGCCAGACCAAGCGCTGTTCTGTTCCTCTCAGCAAGCCACTCCATCTTTTTCATGCTCTCCTATGTACAACAAGCATAACGTTTTTGTGCCCAGCGCTCATCTCCCCAGTGTTTAATTCCCAATTTAACATTCTAGTCATAAATGCACTGCCTCCCTTTTACTTTGATAAAGTGCAGTCAAGATCAATAGGTAACACTTTTTAAAAACTCATTTCCAACTATTATGAAACAGGAGCTGGATGTTTATGAAGTAGTTATTTTTTATGTCGGTTTACCATAGGGCCTCTTCAGCCCCAGGCTTACAGCCAGAGGCCCCAAGGCATTTTTGGGAATGGAAACTTTTTGAGTTCAGCTCTTAACAAATTTCCAGCCTGCAGTATGTTTTTCATTAGTCTACATGGTGTTATAATAAATGATGCACTTCCTCTTTCATTTTATGATTTTTTTTTTCTTTAAAACATGCAACAGTTTTTCTGGGTCTGTTTTTTATTACTTTCAATATACTCCACCACACTAATCTTAAAATCTATGTATAAAACCAGAAAGGAGTAAGATAGCAGCTAAAAGGTTCTAGTTTAAATCCTCCACTGAAGGCCAATCATAAACCCATTACATGTATGAAGCTCCATGGGCAGCCATCCCTTCAGGGGCTATTCTTAAAAAATAAGAAGTCCATTATCCCAAAACTTAGAGCTGGCCTAGAAAAGACTCCCCTAAGGTACACACTCAACTAAAAAACTTTGATCCCACTGGCCACATACAAAACATACGACAACCTCAGTAAGCCTCCACATCACAATTACAAAAAGGTCCTTCCATTGCATGAAGATCAACCTGGTAATAGTTCTGGGCCATTCAATTCAAGAAAGCTTCCAGAAAATCAGAGCAAGTTGAATGGAAGGCCACCATGATAGCTGGGGACAGGAACGGTTGCCCTGTGATGAGAAGTTGAGGAAACTGGGGTTGTTCAAGCTGGAGAAGAGAAGGTTTTGGGTGGACCTAACAACCACCATGCTGCACCTAAAAGAGGCTTAGTTAACAGGCTCTTTACAACAATGCATGGTGGGATGAAAAAACACAATGGCTTGAAAAACAGAGGGATTCCAATATATAAAGAAATATCCCTTTTCTTTACCATTATGACAACCAAGCCTTGACACAGGTTGTCCGGAGGTTGCACAGTCTCCATTCTCTGAGTTTTTTGGGAGCTGGTCTGATCTCATAGCTGACCTGCTTTGGGCAGGAATTTGTAGAGAAGACCTCCTAAGGTCCCTTCCAACCGGAACTATTCCATGATTGATTCAGTCCAGTAGAAAATAGTTGAGATTTTAAATACCAGAAACAGAATGTATCTGGAATTTACTCAGACTGTCGGCTTTTCTTGCTCCCTGTTATGATTCCAGGCACATTGGTTTGCTAACACTGTGGTCCAGTAATTTTTTTAAATAATCACAGAAAACCAGCAGTGGATAGCGTTTAACCTCAGACTCCCAATTTCTTAATTGAAATCATAGAAATCTTCCACTGGTGGTTTTACAGCATTCTGAAGCAAAGTTCTGATGGGAGAAAAGAGGGAAATAAAGATTTACCTTACTGGGTTTTGGCCATGCAATGACAACAGCCATCAGTAAACGTCATAGTCAAATACCTGTGCCACAATTAAAAGACTTCTGTAATTGCCTCCTCTGTCTCTCCCTGAATGCAGCTTGTAGAGACACTCAGTCTAAGGGTGAAGTGCCATGACCCATCGATCGTCACACGGGATTCTTTGTATCACGGTATACAAATATGAATGTACTTATGAACAGTTGGTAACAGTGACCCAAACAATACCCCAAATATTTTAAATCCAGCATTATAAACAAACCATAAGGAAAAATAAAGTCTCTTAAAAAAACCCAAACCAAACCAAAACCCAAACAAACACGTAACTTTTCAGAACTTAAGTCTCCATCCTAAAAGCACAACTACCCACATTTAAATCAAGCCAAAGTTCTTCGTGCAGTCTTGTCTTACCCAAACTACTTTTGGTGAGCTCTGCAGGAGGTCAAAAGTAAATGCCTTTAATGCTGCACTCTCAAACATCAGCTCTGAAATGTTTTTCAGGAATGTTCAACTTTCCAGATGCATTTCCACACATCTTTGCTAGTAATTTAACTCAACACACACATAGCACAGACACTGCCATAATTCAAGATAGGCGAGATGAGCATGTCAAACAGGTTACACGCTCCCCAGCTTGTGCAAGCCATGCTCACTACATGTACTAAGGATTCCCTTGTATCCTCCCATTCCACCCTGCTGGATTGGTATGTGTGACACGTTCCCAACCACAGCCATGCCAAGGGCCCCTGTCATTATTCATCTCTCCTCTATACCTTTGTTTCAACATTAATGTGGTCTCTCGGAGGAGGAAAGCTGAGAGATTTGAAAAAGAGAATATTAACTAACATTCATGAACATTAACTGAACTAAGATCAGTCTTTAAGACATTATCTCAGCAAAATTCACACAGTTGGGAAAAATACAGAAAACACCTCTCTTTCTATAGCATACATATGTCTGGAAATGCAAACGGTATTCCCTCCACTGATCTTTCCAAGGAGGAGCAATTCTCCATTATATGTCCCACTGTATATATTTGCCTCTTTTAAATATGGTTTATATATAGTCGATGCACACACATTTTTTAAGACAGCCTTCTTTTTGTATTTTCCCTCTCCACATGATTTTTAATAAGGGTGTATTTCCAGTGGCTGACGGCAGCAGGAAAACTAGGCTATGCCAACAAGAAGGGATTCCAGTCAAACATCATCATGTCTAGCATATTGTGTTTCATTTACAAATCTTTGATTTCTAAATTAATGGCAGTTCAAAGTACACATTAAACACAGCCACTTTGTGCTTATGTATGTAGAGATTGCTAGAGATTAAGCCACTTTTAATTAAAGACTTAAGCAGGTGTCAGCTCATGATACTCTTTGAATTTGGTTTAAACAGACACATGTTCCATGATTATCCAGCAACGCACTTTAAGTACAAACAGAATCAAAGAGATCTTCCTAAACAAAGTGAAGGAAGGCTACTCTGTCGGATGGTTTGAAGTTTGGTACTACTCATCTGTCGTAAGTGTAACATCATATATTCAGTTGGAAAAAACATTCTAAAACACTTTGCAGTTAAACAAAAGCACTGCAAACAGCCCTACGAGACAGAACTCCAGGCCACTCAAACCTATTAACTTCAGTGGGGTTTTGTTCTGCTGCTGTATATGCATCTTACTATCCAAAGTTAATTTTCGGTATCAAGGCCTAAACCAGATAATTTTAAAGCATTTTGGACTCAAATAATGAAAGCTTTAAATATGGAAATGCAATTATTTCTAAGTGGTTTTTGTCCCAGTGTCATACTTTAGAGTTACAGCAAGATGAAGAGCACTCTGGTGCTCCATTACTCAAAGGTTCTTCATTTTCTTTCAAAGTAAATCCAAAGATTAATTTAAAGCCACCTGATGAAAATGCCTTAATATTTACCTTCATATTTTGCTGTAACATACACCGGATTCAAATGAAGTGATTTCAAAAATTAGCCTGGATGCTTCTCATTTCAAGATGTTAAATACTGGCCTTTATGGATTTCCATTACACACTGTCTGACAGCATTTGCTGCTCTGGACTACATGAACTGACTTTTAATTCTTACAGAGGTAATGATAATAAAGTTTGCAGAAGCTGGGCACAGGTGACATTTCAGAATTTCGTATTTATTTCAAGTCCCCTCTTTCCAGGTCTAATTTTACAGAAAGTAAGTGTAAAACTGGTTAGAAAGAACTGCCAAATGCATAAATTCTCTTGATCCTTTTTACCTATTGTATCATTAGTAATAGCTACCTTCAAACTGGTCTCCTAAATCATCCTTTAGATGATGACACTATAACATCTCCGCAGTGGTGTTAGAGCTGACACTTGAAGACAATGAAAGACCACACATGTAATTCCAGAATTTCAAACTAGTAAATCACAACTGAAGTCCCAAAGCCAAGACAAGGCCATTAGTAGAGCTTTGGGAAGAAAAAATGAGGGAGACAAGACAGCAACACCAACCATCCAGCTGACTGTGTCAATGTATGGTGTATAGCTGGGAGGATGGCTAACATGGACAGGGAGGCAAAGAGCACAACTGCCAAAGCAAAGGATATTGAATAGCTGGAGCTGTCACCTCCTGCAACAAAGTACCAGCCTGCATCTTGGATGCTGGTTAATGGATGCTACAGCATGACTGCAAAGCTGAAAAATAGCATAGGTTGATCAGCATGAAAGCACAATTCCTGGAGCTTCAACTGACCCTAAAGGAAAGACAGAGCACTTGTAAAAAAATAGTTTCCATTTTCAGATACTTGTTTCTAATTCTTTAGTATCAAATACAGCAGTACTTCACACACAGAAATCTGTAAAGTTATAAATGGTAGAAACCATTTATGTTTGACTGCTTCAGCTGTAAGGACTAAATCTGGAGTAACTGCAAAGGCTTAAGTCTCAAAATACACACAGTGCAACTGAGAGCTACAACCAGCTCCTGGATTTCACCAGGCTTTTGTCTGGAGACAGCGAGAGGAATCTCCCTTAGCCAGGAAGGAAAAACTAATAAAGTCAGGTAAGATTCTGTCAGCAGCAATGGGAGGCACAGGTTATTAAATGGATCTTTGTATGGCTGCTCCACCTCCAGTTTTATTTGCTGGGAGCTGGTTATGTAACTAACACAAAAGAAAATCACCATTTCTAGGTTGTTTTCCTTTGCAAGCCCTGGGCTGCCAAAAGGAACTGAGGGGAACTCCAAAGCAGCTTCCCTTCTGTTGCTCCTCTGAGTGTTTCTCTTTGAAGTGGCACCCTAAGCGGCTGCTCATTCATTGGGTTTGTAGGTAGTCTTCACAGCAATAACCTTCCAGCCTTCAAGCTTCAGTACAGAAACATACAATTTATTAAAGCAAGTTAGTGGTGGTGTTACTTCAGCCTTTTATTTCTACTTGGTGTCAGACAAGACGCAGGTACTCTTTGTAGTAAGATTTCAGACACTGGAGAAAATGCTGAATGTTACAGACTGATCTGATTTGAATGCTGAATCTTACAGACTGATCTGATATGGTTTGAGTAACACCTGAACAACCTAAGAAAACCATTTAGCTATGGATTCGTTCTAAAATCTAGAGTCAAACAGAGTCAAACGCCACAATGGCTCTAACTCCATTGCAGTATTACTGTGCTGTATTCAACTGAGGGTTTAACCCTTTGTTCCGACAGGGGTTTTTAAAACACTTTTTCCCCACCCCCAAAAAATATGAGTAAGCCTAAAATTAAATATGGAATGACTGCAAAGTGGGCTGGTTAGTGGACCCTAGTAACTATTCTATGATTCTATGACATCTGTTAACAGACAAATGGACCACTGACTTGCCAAATGCCTGTAATGCAACAAAAAGTGTATCTAATGCTGCTCATAATAGCAGCAGCCAAACATCCCATTACTGGTTCCCAAATATTTTCCTGGTGTTGAATGTTTGTAAACCATCCTCTTGCGCTGCTGCCAAACTCCAGGAACACTCTCCAGGCCAATTTTTTGCCCTTAACTAAAAAAAATCCCCACATTATTAAGAATTACTACAGAGAAAAGATTTCAGTGGATCTATCCTAATGGAATGGCTCTCTCTCATTCCCACATAGTGTGTGCATTGTTTATTTTCATTCTTTGAGCACAGGATTTTATAGCCATAATTATCTCATTTTCTCATAGTACAAAGAGTGCGATTTTTATTCATTGAGATCAACATTTTTCTTGCATTCTTCCTGTTTTTCTTTCCCTTTAAAATTAGCTATTAATAACAAATACGACAGATTTATGTTATCGGAATATCTCTTGAGGTAGAGATTTCATTTTAAATGAGCACAGATCAAAAGTAAAATGGACAGCTAGAGGAAATGATGTTTTAACTCCATCTCCATTCTCCATATGCTTTAAAAGAAATAGTTCTTCAACCATGCAACCTCATCTTATAAGCTTTTTGTGCAATAATTTTCACCAAAATCTGGATTCTTCAACACACAAAGTTCAATCAAGCGGATTTTAGAAGCTAGGAGCTTGTCATGGTCACCTGGCTATGAAATCCTGCTAGCCTGCCAGCATGCAAACTTGATGCTTTACATCTTTATTTAAAGGGTGGGGAGAATGCAGTCAAGCATTTATTAAGGAAGATAGTAAAGCCCTGGACTTACTCCCTTCTTATACATCTCCTCTCCTGTTTCTCCTGTGCTGCAAAGTGAGCTGTAGTGCCTTTAGCCTGTCCTGTAGCCTTCACAGAATACACCCAGAGGGTTAAAGCTCTTCCTCCATGCCCACCACCTGAGGTCCAAGAGAGCTCAGGAAAGAGCTGCTGAAAGCCTGCTAACAGGAAAAGGTCAGGAGCAGGGTATTATATCGTGTATGTTTGGATTAGCCCACAATAGCTAAATAAACTGATTTAATGTCTAATGACATTTTCAAACAATAGCTAATACAATTATCCAAAGTATGCAGAGACAAAAGATGCACACAGATGCACCGGAATATGTCTCTAATACATCCACACAAACAATGATCTAACAGTGAATTTCAGCAGTTCGACCATCCAAATTAGAGGCCAAACATAAAGAAGGCAAAGTTTAAAAGCCTACTGACTAGAAAAGATGCAAGTATTCCCGCCTTGCCCATTATCACTCCCATTTGTATGCAGCTATCAGGTTTTTTGCTATGTTTTTAGTGTAATTCATGGTTTTTTTAACAGAATCATGGTCTTTTCAAAATAAATGCTACGGAAATGAATCACAAGCTCTAAAACCTTTTGGAAAGCTTCTCTGAAGTAGCTGGTTTAGCAGCTCTGAGAGATTTTCCCTAAAACCACATAAGGATCCTGAGTCAAGCCAGCAGAGGAAGGACCTGCAATGGGCCCAGGTGCTATCGCTCTTCCAACCTCTTTGCCACTGACTCTCTCTTTGCTGGAGGCTCTTGTAATGATAGAGCTGACACAGGAAAATAACATTCACACACCCATGATACCCCTTCAAAGGCTACGCCTTCACAGTCCATTTTCGAAACCAAGACAGGAAGGTGCAGACACACACATCCCGTACCCTCAATCCCACCAAAAGGGAGTCTGTGCCATCCTATCGGGGCCCCAGAGAATCCAGCTACTGCAGCAAGTTTCACCAGAACTCGATTACGAGCAGCCCTTAGGGAAAAGCTGGTTGAATTTCTCAAACAGAGACGCTGGTTCTGAAGAACGAATGCATGATTAATGGGGTTGCAGCACTGGCACAATTATGGTCGCCTTAATAAAGTTTTCCATCAAAGTTCTTAGAACCTGAAATATTGTAGCAGATTAAAAAAAATAAAAGGGTATAAAAGTTGTGCTCATATAAAAGGCAGTTCTTAAGCAACTAAGCTAAAATTTGCAAGTAAGTCGTGCTTACTTCAGCTGATTTGCACATTCAAGTTAAAGTTTAAGTAATTACCAAAACATTTTCAGACACGTTATGACCAAATATGAACTTGCTGAATACTCACACTAAGATAAACCACAGCTAAACAGTCATAGAATAGTTTGGGTTGGAAAGGACCTTAAGATCATCCAGTTCCAACCCCCTGCCATGGGCAGGGACACCTCACACTAAACCATATCACTCAACGCTCTGTCCAACCTGGCCTTGAACACCACCAGGGATGGAGCATTCACAACTTACTTGGGCAACCCATTGCAGTGCCTCACCACCCTCACAGGAAAGAACTTCCTCCTTATATCCAGTCTAAACATCCCCTGTTTAAGTTTTAACCTGTTACCCCTTGTCCTATCACTGCAGTCCCTAATGAAGAGTCCCTCCACAGCATTCTTATAGCCCCCCTTCAGATACTGGAAGGCTGCTATGAGGTCTCCACGCAGCCTTCTCTTCTCCAGGCTGAACAGCCCCAACTTTCCCAGCCTATCTTCATACAGGAGGTGCTCCAGGCCCCTGATCATCCTCGTGGCCTCCTCTGGACTTGTTCCAACAGTTCCATGTCCTTTTTATGTTGATCACACCAGAACTGCACACAATACTCCAAGTGACCCCATTCATCTTACATCTATGCTAGTGTACATCTACAGTACTGAAAAATAAGAACTCTCAGTGAGGGCTGACCACATCCCATGCAATGAGGAGATGCCTGACCACATCACAGTCCCTTTATCATGTACCACGAAGTCTTCGCGTTTCTTTTCAGGTACCATTAATTCAGCTTCAGATAAAAGCATATTGAGGAATATTTGTGATAAACCTTTTAGATGAACAACTCTTTTACACGAATAACTATTCTTTATAAACAATTTACACATGGGCATGAAGGGCCCAAAAGTACACCCACTAATTCACTAACGCCACAGTGATGCTTCAACAAAACCACTTTAGCTCATAAAAATAATATTCTGGCAACCACAGTCCCAAATAACTACTTTCACTTTAACCTTGTGATTTCTTTAATCCATCTGAATCACTAACTCTACCTAAGTTACCGCAGAGAGCACAGCTAAAAGATGAACTTCTGAAAGTCACTATATTGCCAAAGAAAATTGAACAGAACTTCTCAGGTTTTCTCTTATCTAGCTTATGTAAGTAAAAAATCCTACCAGAATTGTCTATCAATTGTCTATCAATTCTGGTAGTTTGAATTGTCTATCAATCAAACACGGCAGCGTGTCAGAAACATCAGCACCTCAAATCCAGGGTAACTTCATCACCTGAACCACTACCAAATATCCTTTAAACGCAAACCTGCGCTGCTCATATGCAACTTTCATATTAACAGAGTTACTTGCAATTATGAACTTTAGGACTGTGCATTGAATTCACAGAACCATCAGCAATGAGAACTGTATTTGGAGGAGGATGGACAGGCAACTGGCATATTTAATTCAGAGTATCAAGCCAATAGCAACAGTGTACTGCATCTGAAAAGGAGACCCCAAGGCTCTGTGATCCCTGCTGCTTAGTGGCAATGCATGAGGTTATGTGTGCGTTTCACACTCAGACCGGACTCCTGTCCAGCTGAACTTGTACCAGGTGCACACAGAAGTTATCTGGCTTGTGTTTAAAGGTGGTTTAAGCATGGGCTAATTTTCCCTGGCAGGTCACAGAAAAGGCTCCGCCTTCACTGAGGCTGGCACTTGCTTACTTTGCAATAAGGCAGAGTTAAAAATTAAGTCACTAAAGTAAACCTCAAACATCCTTGTTCACCATTTCACTCCGTCCCTTGCAGCTGGGTGTCCAGGACTTGAGTGTCAGCAAAAACTGCTGTGGATCTTCTGCCACAAGAAATACCTGCGCAAGTTCTACAAGTGCAGATATTGTTAAGATTTGGGCCTTTTGGTCAAAGCATGACAGTCTCCTCTGCCTCACAACTACCCCAAGTTACCCCAGACGATCAGGGACAAGCATAACTGTGTAGGGGATTATGTATCTTTACAAACAAGCCTCAGGGAAAGCATGTGAGAGAACCCCAACCAGGATAATATAAAAACTCTCAGGCTGTGGGCACTGCAAACTGAATACACTCCTATAGGAGTGAGCAGTCGCCTCTATAAAACCAAGAGAGCAGCAGACTTGAAGGAGCCACGTTATTACCTTCCACTCTCCCTGGAGACCAAAGGAGTACAATTCCGTCTCCCAGTCTCTGCATTTTCTCCTGCAAAAAGCCTAAACGCTAAAGTTTATGAGGCCTGAATTTCAAAAGGAAAGCACACTTCACCTTAAACTCTATGCTCAACTGTCACTGGTATTTTATCAACTGTAAATCAACAGCTTTTGAGGGCTTTGCTCGGCATTTCGAAACAAAAACCACATATACCGGCTTAACCAAATGAGTGATAAAGCATGAAATATTACAAACCATTAAAAAAGGAAAAAGCATAATCCTGGCCTGCCCCACATTGTCTCCTCATAGAAATGTTACTTCTGAGATTACAGAAGGGCTTGTTTATTTAACAATTTCACCGATCTCCAACAATAGAGCATTCAATGGAAAATATTAACGTGGGACCTACAAACAGAGCCGCTATCTTATATGGATTGTAAATAGAGACTTGGGGTTATTTTACTTTGATATAAACAATAGCAGCTTAGCCAAAAGGAACAAAAAAATAACTGATGTAGGCAAATACTTAGATCATAAATACTGACAAGCAAAGTTCTCAGGTGTTAACCTTAGAGTCTCTCTTAGAGCCCTATTCTGATGTTATAGCTAACAAGACACTATAGGAATAAAATTAAGCAACTAAAAGTATAAAGTAAGAAAACACACGTGTATTGCATAGAGTAAATACAATGCTACACACATGCCTAACATGAACGACAAATTCTTTGTTAATTTTAGGGATCAGCTCCTTTCTGGTTGATAAGTGAAAGGAGATATTACACTTTACTGCTTTGGGGAGGAAAGAAAACATATAAATTAATTCTTCATTACGGTTTTAAATGGCAAATTATTTAAGGACTATTTGTATTCAAGCTAAGTAGGCAGAATCGTGATATTACATGCTTTTTATTCAAATGGAAAGAATTTACATTTCCCTACCATCTCATTAAAGCCAGATGATAAAGCAGCATTTTCCCTGCATGTTTGGGGTTTCTTTCTTTTAATTAAAATGTTCTTTTTGAATGCTTAAAATAATTCTGAGGTTTATAGTAAAGTATTTTCTAAAGCGTACACTGGCTCTTATTCAGGTCAATGCTGGTTACTGTCTAAACTCTCCAGAAGCCAAGTGGATGTTACAGGCTTTTGCTAAAGAGCATTGTTTTGCGAAGCTGGGAAGGGATATGACTCCCAACAAACACAGCTGTGATGAGTCCCTCTAAAGAAAATAAAATGTTACTAACATATTATTTTTGCCAGTTTGGCTTATCTTGCTCTGGATTTATTATTATTAAAATGCACAGCTTCACAGAATAGCTACTCCTAAGGTAAAATCTTCTTGCACCAAGCAGCTCCCCCAGTTCAATGCAGCCGCTGTTTCTCTCCCGTTTTGTACCTACACCGAAGGCTGAACTGTTCTCAGACCACAGCAATGTCCTTTCAGTTTGTCCTTTCCAAAGAAACACCCCTGAAAGCCCCTTTCACCGTTATGAACATGGTCTGCAGGAGAGTCCTTATGGCAGGATCAGGCCCCCTCCTTTTGCAACGGCCCTTTGCGCCAATACAAGCATGCAGCTGAAGCTTAAAGGATTATGTGTATGTATGTGCAAGGGAAGTCACATGTATACACAGAGCCCGGTGCCACTACCCCGGGCAGTGCAGCAGCGTCAGCGGTCTTTTCCTAAGCTCCCTCGCTGTTTACTCCTACAAGAGACACGAGATACTGGAGTTTCTGCTGAGCTCACTTTGAAAAGGGGCTCACTTGATGGGCAAAATGTTTCTGCCAGCCACCAAGGAACAAGAAGGCACTGCCTCCCAGGTGAGATTTTAAGAAGTTCACCTTTTGGATTGTTTTCTGTTTTTAAGAGCTGAAACCCAATTTGCATTAATGCATATAAACCTTGGATCAGTGAAAATGAATAGCGCCATTGTTAGAAATCGATGTTCAGGTTTTAGATAACAGTTCTTTAGGGCCAATGTCATTGTTTAAGTTTGTCATGCTCCTACTTTTATCTAGTTGCCTGAAAGAAAGCTGCATTAGGCTTTTTCTTATTTCTATCAATTTTCACGTTCTTGCACATTAGCTGGATTTCTCATTTACAGCTTCTTTATGTACTGAGCATGTGCTTTTAAGTTTGTTATTAATTGCTCTGAATATGAGATTTCAATCTTTCTGTATATTAAATCTAGCAGTAAAACAGTATAGCACAAGTAGAGCAAGGGAATTGATCAAAAGTTAATCTAATTAGTCTTTAGTAAAGCAAAAAAGGTCTCAAAGTGAGATACTTATGAATCTTCTATTCATAGCGTAATAAAACACACAGCAAACCATACTGTGAAATATTACTGCAGAGCTGCTAAGAGACACAGCAGCAAGTAATTAACTAATTAATCACAATTAAGCTTCATTTTCGTTTCTATTCTAAAAGAAGGTAAGCCAAAGGCAAACTTCGAAGCAGCAAAAAATTTCCTAGCTGCTTTCAGGAGAAGCTTTGAATAAGCAGAATGACTGCTGTCCTTTTTTGCCTCCATAAGCATTTTTAACTATGCTAATCACAATGATATTTGCAAATCTGTTTTCTACTGTTCTTAGCAGAAGACCTACTTTCCTTTAGGGCTTTGTCAGCTGAACTTTATGTCCTTCTTATAGAAAAGCTAAAGCAGCACAAAAAGGCAGCAACCGTTTTCTCATGCCAGAATCACGTCCTTCACGTATTTGACTGGCCCCATCAATGTCCCATGGATTCCAACAGAACTTGGACTAATTCTGAAAGGATGAAAGAAAGTTAATCAAATGTCTGCACAAAGTGGTTTATGTGAATGTCTATGGTTGTGATCTGCACATCGGAATGATCCATGTCAACCTCTGCATTCAGGGTCTGAGCATCAGATAAGAGGTTATCAGAATATTCTGCATATTTTCCACAACAGCTAAAACATGTAGGGCTTATTTAAGTGAAGAGAGGTGAGCAGGCTCCAGTGAGCTCTCTACAAACCGCGGTTTACTGTTCATGCACACCCTGTGCCTGTGTGGGCTATGTAAAAACAACCATTTATCAATCATTACTAAGAAACTGGATCTGTGACAAACTAATTACTCCTCAAACCTACACCCATTAGCACAGGAGGAAGCAGATTATAAATTTAATTTTCTGGTGAATTGACCCAGGCTGGATACCAGGTGCTCACCAAAGCTGCTCTACCACTGCCCTCCTCAACTGGACAGGGGAGAGAAAATACAATAGAAGAGTCATGGGCCAAAAGAAACACAGGGGGAGATCTCTCACCAGTTACAGTCATGGGCAAAACAGATTCAACTTGGGGAAACTAGCTTAATTTATTGCTAGTAGATAAGAGATAGATAGTAGATACTGCTAGTAGGTGAGTAGGATAAGGAATAAAACTAAATCTCAGAATACCTTCCCCTCACTCTTCCCTTCTTCCCAAGCCCAACTTCACTCCTAATTTCTCCGCCTCCTCCCCTCCCAGTGGTCAGAGGGACAGGAATGGGGGTTGTGGTCAGTTCATCACATGTTTTTTCTGCTGCTCCTTCCTCTTCAGGCAAGGACTCCTCACACTCTTTCCCTCCCATTAGAGACAGTTCTCCACAAATGTCTCCAACATGATGTTCCTCTCACATGCTCTCAACTCCTCTCTCCAGCCGCAGTTGCCATTGTGCAGCAACTTTTTCCCCTTCTTAAATGCGTTACCCCAGAGGCGCTACCAACTTCAGCTGATGGGCTCAGCCCTGTCAGTGTTTCTTAGAGCTGGCTGGCATTGCCTCTGTTGGACACGGGGGAAGCTTCTGGCAGCTTCTCACAGAAGCCACCCCTGTAGCCCCTGCTACCAAAACCTTGCCATGCAAACCCAATGCAATTTTATATATCAAGGTTCTGCACAGCTCCTGAAGTAACAAAATCTGCTACAGAAGTAGTATACTCAAGGTGTAACTTCACAGGTAATGACAGACCTTAGGTTTAACGAGTCCTGGTTTAGGTTTAGAGAGCCCTGGTTTACAGAGGTCCCTTTGAACATTTCTTCCCCTGAAATTACTTCTGGAGGTTTTTTTTTCCCTTGAAAAGCATTTGCCCAGACTCATATTGGGCTGGAAGAACAACACCAGTTAAGGATATTTAGGGAAGCATCCCCACTCATACACCTGTGAAAGTAAGGCCAAGGACTAAAGGGAAATCATCAAATACTTAAACCTGTCAAAGCCTCTGCCAGCACCCTAGAATAGAAAGTGCTAAAGGTTATCGCTTTTTCAAGTTTCATGGAAGGGTCATTCCATACATACAGAGGCAACGGGGAGCCTTGTAAGAAATCAAGAAAATATTGATGAATAAGGGGTAAAAAAACCCTGTCACTAATAAGGGGGAGCAGGGATTGGCACATGACATGTAGTAGATGGACAAGTCAGAACCCATTCATGTCAGTAAGATGCTTCTTAACTAATTTCAAGCCCCTGGTAAACTAAAATCCCTACTTCAAATCTTGCAGTCTAATAATACCCATCCTTACATCAGGAATAGTATTATACTAGTTCACCTAGAATGCAAGATATTTTACTCAGATATTATAAATGGAATAAGACACAATCAGCAAATACGCGAGTTCATCCAAGAGGCAGCTAGAAAATATGCCCTTCACCAAGCAACAGAAATTAAAAGCCACAGGAGTGGCAAGAACAAGAGGTTTTAGACTTGCTGACAACTATCAGAAAGATTTCTGTTTATCTCCAATAGATGTGACACATTTTGAAGTCATTTCAGCAACTCTGCTGAGGGCCGATTTCCCCTTCGAACTCTAAACTCCAAGCAGTTTCATACTCATAAATGTTATCTGAGAAAGAACTATGTCAATATTTTTGCATTTACTGGAAACCTGGTCCCTGCAGCCTGAGTTTGTTTCGCAAGAGTTTCCTACACGGGCAACGTGATGTCTTGTTGATAAGTCACAGGGTCAGCTTTCACTGGTGTTTCTAATAGGAAATGGCATTATATTATAGTTTCCAGGAAAACTACCATCTGTGCCTCCTGTCAGTCTTTGCAACTGGCAGCAAAGTATCTGTGCGGAATGTTTTCGTGCTGCCAAATTTCAGCAGTGTTCCCTGTCAGAAGCCCTAAGCACGGCTGAAGCTAAAAAACAGCAGGTTAAGATAAGAGCTGCTGTTTCCACCCTGCCAACTCATTTACTGAGTAATTCTCAGCGTCGGTGTGCCTTTGACATTCAGTCCCTGGATAAATTCAGTCTGCACTATCTAGAACAGGGCTAATTTGCATTAATTTTGATTGGCAAGAATCCGTTTTCTTTACTAGAGTGATGCTGATTTGCAGGGACCAGAAGCAGAATCTTCAGTTCATAAAGTTCCCTTACCTGGAACCTCAGCAACTCCAAAATGCTAGAAATGCAGGGATCTAGCCACTTGTTATCTCGTAAGAGACCTAAACAAGAGAAATTTGCTAAACAAAAAAAATTTACCATAAAACTATCCTGCAATTTTATATTTTCTCAAACATTAAAAAAGCTTTAGCAGAAAATTCTGATTTAATTTCTATGATCTGATGAACTTTACATAAAAGAAAGGAACACGATCAGTTTCATAAACACTTTTTCCCCAAAACCAGCCTTAACTGACTTGCTGTTCCACAGTTTAAGTGTCTACTGGCAAAGGGGGTAAACCTTACAGTTAAATATTGATGATTACCATATAAGAAAGATCCTTTAATGAAATCACCCACCTTGTGTAATGAAGTCATGAAAAACGAACTGAATACCTTCATTAAAAACAGTGTAAATCCACTAAGTCCCAGCTACTCTGTCATCACCACCATGACAGCAAGAATGCTTTCCGAAGGTGCACGTAATCTTTGATAGATCCACTGAGCTGAAGTATTTCATATGGCAAGAAGCCTCCACTTAACTTCAGTTTTATATTGAATGAAAGTATTTGCTACAGCTAATGGGCCTGTGTGCTCTCCAAGAAAACAACACTGTAGGATTTAATTATGTCCTTTGGTTTCTGTTGCTCACCAGTTATAAGCACAGTGGAAATTCTGCCACAGGTTAAATTTTTGCAGCAACTCCCAATCATCTTGCTACTGAATTTTATTCAGGTTTGTTGCCGCTTAGTTTTAAGTAGGACAGTTGCATGAAAATCAGCCTCCAAGTGCTCTGAAAACATGGACCAGGAACTACAGTGGTGCTAACTGGCTGCTTGTATTCCACCACTGAAAGGCACCATCTACTCTGCCGATGCTTAAAAGCTGCCGCTTCTTGTACTCCAAGCAGTCACCTTTATAAAATCTGGAACTCAAAGCATCTAATGATGCCTATTTTCTAATATTACATTCATTCTAATTATTCCTGTTATTTAACACACCATAAGTAACTGGGAGCCAGTATGAATACCAGGAAAACTACAGGGGATTTGGTTTTCATATGACTCAGTTTTTAAGGAAAACATTACCTAGTGATAGCTGGGCATCTCAGAAATGTATCTCATTTCCAAAACCAAGGTAGCTAAGGCTTGTAAATGAATACAGGTAACTGCTGCATAAATTCATGCTGCCTGAAGGAATACCTTATGTTTAGAACTGCACAAAATTAAGGCATTTCACTTTTTGCAGTAATGAAATCTTAACCCACAATACATCTGTGATGTATGAAAAGCCGCACTGTTCACTCTATGGTGAATTCCTTCTCGCAGCACATAAGTGTTATAAAAGAAAAGGTTTGTCAGGTTTTCCATATAGAAGCTCATTTGGAATTCAGTGATAAAGCTAAGTCAGGAAGAGGTGGAGCAGGAGATCAGTCACACTCATCTGATACCAGGATACTGCGAGACATTGGCAAAACATGATGGGGTTTATGGAGTTAACCCATGCAGAGCCCCAGTGCACAAAGTGCACTGAGCAGCTGCAAGGAGGGCACAGCCACCGACAGCCTAGCCCCTGCACAGGCTCCATTACAAAGGAATAAACAGCAGAGAACAGGAGGATTTATCTGGAGTGGCAGATGTGCCTGGCAGATAGCATCTGCGTCTGAACACGGGGCTCCTCCCATGCAACTCTTCAGTGGCCTTAATGCAGGACTATCTCCTCTCCACAGAACCTAAAAGTCTCCCCATTCTGCAGGAATTTCATTTGTGCCTTCTACCCCGTAGCACTTTGTTATTACAACCTTAAACACCACTACCACAATGCCATTCTCCAACAGATGTAACAGGCTCTTAAAAACACCCCTGGGCAGTTTTTATTATGGTTTCCAGAGTAGTTGATCTTTTTTGTCTTTCTTTATTGGTGGGTATTATCTGTTCTCATAAGCTTTAAGCTGCTTAAAAATTGAGGGGGAGTGAAGAAAGAGAAAAGAAAGCAAATACAGTTATCCATTGCTGATGGCTACATGTTGTTGTGAGCAATTGTCTATGAACTCTGAAGACATAAATTGTTCAGTTCTAACCTAATATATAGAAGATGTGCATCTTGGGAAACAGTGGCCGTACCCTAAAATCAAGTTTTCCTCTTTCTTCCAAACCAAAGGCATATCTGAACTCACTTGTTGATGCTTACCACCCAATAATTTGCAGAGACTTGCTTCTGACCATGGCCTTATAACAGATTCCCAAAGAGATAAACAATGTAAATAGATACAAAATGTGTAACTGACATTGTTAATAGTTTTATATTATATGGCATTATATAATAATAATAATAATAATAATAATAATAATAATAATAATAATAATAATGTAAACAAAAGGTTAACACAGAAGAAAGAAGGCCAGGGGCAGTAAGCAGTTTATCATGGCACAAGTGGGATCTGGATGACCAGGTAGCCGCTATGCAAGTGATTTACTACAAAGACGGCGCTTACAGAATGAAAGGAACAAACAAGTGACAGTGGCTGCCAACATCTGTGGAACAATAAAAAGGTCACCTGGCAAGTGAGAGAGAGGGCCACAGGCAGGAGACATATATGAAATACATGAAAGACATAGTCAGAATTTCTGGGAAAGCAGAGCGAGCATCCTCAAAGGATGACCAAAGCAAAATGCAATGACCAGAGAAGCATGAGTATCTCTGTACTCATTCAACATGGGACAGAAATAACCCTTATGGTTCTTGGGAATTTGATTTTTATTGTTGACTTGACACCCCTAAGAACAGCCTGAGATTTCCCATGGGAAAGGCAACAAAGAATTAAGAGGTGAAACAGTATCATACTTAGAAACCCTGTGATAAGTCTGCTATGATACCGTATATGTGTCATATGAGCAAATGATGGGAGGTGCAGCATTAACTGTAACCAAGTCATCAGGGAGAGATAAAGAGGAAAACAAGGGCAAGGCAGATGTGAAAAACAAGGGTTTTTAAAAAATAGCAAAACAGGGGGAAATGTGCATAACCATTTATGTCTGGACAGAATGAACACTTAAGGAATTACACTGGATCAGGGGAAGACACTAAGCTATAAAGCTGGAAATGGGCTCCCAGCACTCAAATTGTGCAGAATTTAGCACGAGTAGGCAATAGTCAAAGGACTTCTTAAAGAAATTTTAGTTATTGTTATGCTGCTACTAAAGCAAGTTCCTACTGCAAAGGGAAATTTGAGTTATTTTCAATGCTACTTTATATGAGGCATTCTTGTTATTTAGTCATGACTTCTTTCACATTATACTGCACTGAATTAACTACATTGTAAAATAGAAGAGCTATTGATTATAAACACAGCACCTGCCAAACTGGTCAAGGATTGCACCACAAAGACATAAATGATAGGGTTTGAAGGGGCCTGTTTTTCAGCCCAGCACCCAGAATCAAGCAGGATTTTCTTCTCCACTAACGTTAAAAGCATTTTATCTGAGCTTTATCATTGTATTGTAAACAGCAGCAACTCATCAACTGCATAAGGAAAGTATATTCTGGAACTTACTTGCCTGCACTGCCGCATTTTTTTTTCCCCTCACATCTAACCTAGGCAATCTAGTTTTACTTTTCTGTATATCCAGCCAACAAGTCTTCTGTTAATCCCTATGGTATGTATATAAGCTAGTAAGCCTAAAAATATGTCATGCTACTCAGATTGAGAGGCAACAACAGTGTGACACTTCATTCTCTCACACTTGAGAGTTCAGTGTGTTCCCCTTGAGGTACAACTAATTGCAGGTATGCCGTTTTCCAGAAACACCAGTCACCCTTTATTTAAAATATTAATAAATAATCCGTAAGTAATATTTAGCGAAACACTTTCAATAAGCACTTTTCAAGCCCTCATGAGTAGCTAACAATGGCTTATACATATATGCAACACTTCTGGCCAAGCTTTTCAGTTTCCTCAGTCTTGATCTGAAGTAAACCTGTGCCATGCAGCAATGCTCAGCACAGCGCTCAGCCTTCCCCTATGGTATTTCAGTCTCTGTAAGAATTAAGAGATCCTGTGAGAACTCAGAAGACCTGATGAAAGTAGGAGTCTTAGGCCCGTCTAGAGGCTTACCTCGTTGGCAACAGTCATGTATGGTTTACAAAGGTATTACAGCTTGTGAAAACACATATTTAGAGGTTAGATAATCTAGATGAGACCTACATCACATACAGACGATAGCAGACCAAGGAGACAAATCATTCATTGTCTAAACAAAAAAAATCTGCAAAACAAGATATACTGCTACAGCTGGATAAAGGTTTGGGGCTTTTTAAGTCAAAATAATCAGAGCGTGGAATGGTCATGCTTGAAACTGTTAACCAACCTGCTCTGCAACTTGGTGCTGCAGTATGAATGAAAATGTCTGAAAAAAGAGACTGTAGCTAGGAACAGCTGTATAGACTGTAATATAAGGAAGCAGCACTTCATTAATTTTTCTCATTAAAAGTTCATTTTATGTATTTTTTTCTAAAACAATCTCTGCAACCAAGCACTCAACTTTTTGTGTAGTATTCTAAGAAATTTTTCTTAAGTACCTTGTGCAAATTTGTATATAAAACCACCTTCACCTTCTATGGCATGTAAAGAAATGGGTGCTTGGCCAAGTATCAGAATTCTAGAAGTACTTCTACACTAATACATTTCCTACCTTATTGTTTCCCCAGTGAACTTGCGATGATTCAAGTTCTAAAGTTTCAAGGCAGCAAAGGCTTGATGCCAGTTTGTAACAGTGTTATCCATAGTACATACACAATTCTGTCTGTGGACTATGTATCAAACAGGAGTGTAGGAACTTCCTGCCATGGGAGAGTTGTATTGGTTTTACAATATTCATAATGAATTACCAAAAACAAACCAAGAAGTACAGACCTTGCCAAAAAAAAACAAACCCAACTGCACTCAGAGTAACTCAACACAAACTGAATACTGAAAAACCACTTTTAGTGTTTCTCTGGCATTTATCCCATAAACACCTGCTTTTTAATTAAGGGAGTTTTCATGGGTGTCTATTTGCTATGGAATAAAGCCTCAGAATCTTTAACTATATGACTAATTATCTTGAAAAAGGCTGCTCTCAGCTTTGGTTGACAGTGTCAGTTAAAAAACATACTTTGAAGATAGTAACTTTAGTTCATTAATCTGAGAAGGTTCCATATAAATAAATCGACAACCACAGAACAGAATTCAGCATGGGATGAATTAGATGAATTACCAACCAACAGTTCAAAAACTCTTTCAAGAAACGATTCATTTTAAACATGTAGAGAACATACACAGAATAAATACATCCATTAATTACAAGTGACATGCAAATACTGTTGAGAACAATCGTCTTTTCAACTGTTCCAATAGGAGGCAGAATGGAATCCGTAACACCATCACCAAATGAGGCTCACACTGTAAAGCCTTTTCAGAGCACCAGAAGAACCTCCAAATTCAAAGTAAATGCTCAGAAACCTTTTCTACTAGCTCCTGGTACAAGCAAGCTCACCTTTGCAAGCAGCACGAGCACCTGTACACTGATTGTTTAGGATGTATGGCCTAGAAAACTGAAACCTCAAAGCCATATATTCTCATCCCGGGTTAAATAAAACCCACGCTCTTGACCGAGAGCTGTTGATCGCGCTTGAAGGGAATGGAGCAGCCCCTCCAATGTCCCCGGAGAACCCCAGCGCAGATGACAATACCATAACAAACCTGCGGGCTCCGGCAGCCCGTATATTTTAAGCAGTAAATCTGAAACCCAGAGACTGAACTGAGCTGGATTCAGCAGCTCGCTCCCCTCGCAGCACAGCCTCTCACTTCTTCAAACTGGCTGTAAACAGGGAAAGGGAGGGGCCTGCCGCCTGCCAAGCCAAGCAGAAACTTGCGAGTAAGTTACAGAGGCAAAACAAGTGCAGCGCAGGCAGGCACGCAGAGCCGCACGCTGCCCAGGCGCTGGTGGGAGGCGATCACCATGTTCTCTGAGCGAAACACGGCAGGGCTGTGCAGCCAGCTTCCTTCCTCGGAAACGCTGCTTATCAAAGGCGTGCGGATCCGGTAACGCGGAGGAATGTGAAACGTGAATTAAAGGTAAGAGGCTTTACAGCAGCGCTGCCGAGGTTGGGGCCGTGGGAAAGGCAGGCTGGAGAGCGAGCGGCGGCTGCCAGGGCGCTCTTGCCTTCTACGCTTGGAGTTCTGACTTTAATTTTCAGCGTGACAGAAGTATAAAATCAGGCAAGACCTGGGGAAGCATTAGGGAAGGCTGAGTCAGGCCACAGTAAACAAGAGCACTGCAGCAGTCACTTATGCAACAGAGTCAACCTGGGACTGCAAATGTACTTTTGACTGGAGAAAGGGTTTAGTACTGATCGATCGGGTAAAACAACTGCGCCCGAAGCATCGGAAGGACTTACCCAGACGTGGTCTATGGAGACACAACTGCCTTTAAAATGACAAGAGACACGGCTGGGTAAGAAATGCTGAGTTGGGCCCAGGCAGCAGAGCAAACAGGTTCAGTGCCTTCGGAGGTAAGTGACAATTTAAAATGGGTGATTTCTGCATTAGTGGCTAGAATACCTCATCTGGTAATTTAGAAGTCATCAACAGAATTTCCTCTGAAAATATTTTTACTTTGGAATTTATTCCTACCTATTTTGGAGGTAAGTTTTGTAATTTCGGAGGTAGGTTTTGCAATTTGGCACGGTTACTATTTAACAGAATGAATTGCCAACCATTTCTACCATTAATATAGGATTGTCTTATTTAACTGCAGTTAGAGGATGTAAAGAAGAACGTGGTAATTACTAAAACACTGTGAAACCAGACATTCTCCTGCTCTATAAAATACAAAGCATGGTAGCAAAGACTGTTGATCTTCTGAGACAATATACAGGCAGGTATTCTGTGGCTGATGTAATTCAGTCTGGAGTAATCAAAGCTACATGCTTAAGGATAAACCTACATAATGGAATTACGTGATTGTGTCCATGCCTTTGCTTAGTCACCCTTGCACTCACCATAGTGCATATATTTGCAATATCGAGTTCCAGTCTGCTGCTTTGGTTGGATCAAGTCATAACAGTTCAATGAGATGTAACTCCAGTTGCCTTCAACTGTGCAAAACAGCTTTTCTTTTTCCTTCTTAAAAACTTAAAACAACAGATGCTTCCTGAAAATAAACTGGGTGGTTTTCAGTGCTCAAGAAGTGTGACGACTAAAAGACAACATAAAGATACTGTACTTTCTACTCATGTCAATACTATAGCTAAAGAACTGATTTGAGAAAACAAAGCGTTTCCTCTAAGGTGAGAAAGCAAGTTTTAAAAACAATAGAACTGCATCTTGTGCTGCTGCCACTTATCTAAAGAAATCTGACATATGACAGTGGAATAAAAATTTCTTTGCCCAGTTAAACTTACTGTATTTTTAGCCTGATTTCTGGCACGGGCTATGGTATTTAGAAGAAAAATGCACACAAAACAACTGCAGTGGAAAATAAAAAATGGAAGTTGACATGATTCTGGAATACATTCTGTACTATGGTTGAAGTGTCACAGGATTAGCACTAGAGAGATGCAACCACGTATCCGTATGCTTACAAAACCCATACCATATAATTTAGCCCTGTGGTTCATGGAGTATAGCATGTTGTCTAGTAACATTCATTTTAATTGCACAATGTTTATTGTGGATTTGATTAAATCTTGTTCTCTCTCTGGAAAGAATGCAGGTATATGTATTTGTACTTTCCTATACGTGCTGAAAGAGAGACACACAACGCTGAGTATCTGACAGTATCAGAGTACACGTGACATAGGAAATCACCTGCTGCATAAATTCTGTGCTGTCCCAGATATGGGAATAAGAACCACGGTTTTAAGGCTGTGGATGTTTTGAATTGTATTTGAAAGATTATTTCTTATTTCTGCATTTTGGAAAGAGACTGTTCATGATTGCTTTGAAGTTCACTGATTTCAGTTAAAATGTTATCTCTTTACAAAAGCAAAGATAGCTGGACAACAACTACTGATAGTAGCATAGTTTTTAAAGAATTCAAGCTATTTTAAGAGGAAATGATAGCTGATTCTTGCCTTTTTGGAAAGTCAGGCTGCCCTGATATTAGGTTCCCTAGACTACAGAGGTCCATTGTTTTTTTTCCAACTAAATGGTTATAGGTCGGAAGTCTCACTACAAACTGATCTATAAAAAACCCCTTCACCTCATTTCCCAGTTCCCTCTAGTCTTTGTCAGTTTTATCAGTGATACAGTATACATCCACAGTACTGCCTTGCAAATGCCTCCTAAGAAACTATCTTTTCGACATAAAGCTTATTTAACACCTTAGAGAACTCTATTCTTGATCTTATTGCTAAGATTTGTTCTTCAGCTTATAGCCTTCAATTCTTCAGCAGCCACTCTTCTATATTATTCACTATATAAAAGGTACTGTTTAATAATTTTAAAAAACATTGTACTTCAGGTATATTATATCTGTACTTACTTTAAAGGTATATTTTATTTACTTCTGTTGAGTGTCCTGTATCAACTCATTTGCCATTAATTTCATTTAAATTAGTACTTCAGAACATGTACTAGTCTCATGAAATTCTGAATCACAGGTGACTCTCTTCCAGTCTAACATGATCAAAAGGCATTTCAGTCACTGACCTTAAACTGAACAGTTAAATGAAGCACATAATGTCTATCTTTAGAATGTTTTCTTCATTCTACATTGCATTTCACTTACAATATAGTATTTCAACAATACTTTTACTATTTCTCTCTCTACAGAAAAGCTGGTAACCAGCAGAGAAGATACAAAAGCTAAAATCACTATGTGGAGCTGCGAAGCCTTGATCAACAGTACCGAGAGCAGTGAGGACCAGCATCTCTGCCATGACTTCCACCTTGTGCTTTCCATCTTTTCCCTACTCTACCTCATTATATGTTTCCCAGTTGGCCTTTGTTACAATGGCTTGCTGGTCCTAGTTAACCTCTACAACAAAGCTACTATGACTATGCCAGATGTTTACTTTGTCAACATTGCCATTGCCGGCCTCATCATAAACACTCTGGCACCAATGTATCTTCTAGGTCTTGCCAATACAAAATGGGCCATCTGGAATTCTAACAATGAAGTTTATATTACCTTACTTATTTTATTCAACGTCTCATCTTTAGTTACCATGTACTCAACTACATTACTCAGTCTGGACTACTACATTGAACGTGCTCTACCTAGAACTTACATGTCAAGCGTGTACAACACCAAACACGTCTGTGGATTCATATGGGGTGGTGCCATGCTTACAAGTTTTTCATCTCTCCTGTTCTATGTCTGCAATCATGTATCCACTAAAATAATTGAATGTTCCAAGATGCAGAACAAAGAAGCAGCAGATGCCATTATGGTCTTTATTGGGTATGTTGTACCAGCTATCGCTGTACTGTATGCACTTGTATTAATCTTGCGAATACGCAAAGAGGCAACACCACTGGATCAAGACACTGGACGATTAGATCCATCAGTGCACAGGCTTTTGATTGCCACAGTCTGTACACAGTTTACCTTATGGACGCCCTATTATGTTATTCTCTTGGTAAGCACATTTACGAATGCACGAGGAAGAATTGCAGATGAGAATTACAGTCGAATACTACATTTTACCAAGATTTTGTCAAAATTCTTGGCTTTCTCAAGCAGCTTTGTAATGCCTCTGCTCTACAGATACATTAACAAAAACTTTCCCAACAAATTACGACGTCTGCTTAAGAAGATACACTGTGGGAATCAAGGGTGTTCTCATGAGCACACAGTAGTACAGCAGGTCATGACGTAGGTATGGAAAAACCCTCTGCTGCTCTGTTAATGCAGTACTTGCTGTACCAGTACTGGGACTGTGATTTCGCTTGTTGGTACTCAGAGCCATTAATGTGAGAGTCCCAAGCAATAGGCTAGAAGGAGCTTTCCATTACAGTTCAATGGAACAGTCTTAATTTTCAAATAGTTAACTGTTTGCTGAAATCTTGTGAGACTCTGGCCTATGTGCTGTAATACCTGTGACATCTAATACTTTCGGTGCACTGAATGGGTTACAAGGCAAAAACTCTGTCTTCATCGCTCTAATATTCCTATCTGAAGAAATCACTAAGCAGTTTATTGAAGTCTTGACTGAAGACACAGCACCTTGTATCTTGTATAGGAAAAGGTATTACCTTACTTTCTGTACAAAGAAGTAATAGTGCTATCCTTGATGAAGTAAATAGCGTTTTTCAATGAAGATGATATAGATGATCTTTACTGAAGATCATGTTATCCAATTATACATGTCAAAATAGTAAATGTGAATTATAAATTAAATTATTTAATTTCTTTCTCTGTTACTGAATCCCCATGTTCAGAATGTTCCCCATTCTGAATCATGTTCAGAAATTATTTTCTCACACAAACTAACCTAGGTTTTAACATTTATGATAAACTGATTTTTTTTTTTAGGTACAACAAAAACATGTTTTAGTTTTCCAGTGCTTTGTTTGCATCCTAAACATTTCAAGAATTCAGAAATATTTATTGACTAATTCTAAGGGAACTGAGAGATGCCTGTTCCACATATTAAAATGAAGGACACAGTGGTTTACAAAGTTAAATCGAAGTTTAACTAGTAAAGACTGTCTGGCTAAGTGTTATGGTCCACATATGTTCATGTAACAATTATCTTAATAATAAATATGTTTATGATTAACATTTTGTATTTTCAAGGGATATGTTTGCAACAAATAAATTAACATCTCTTTAATCTAGGGTATCACTGAGGGTTTGGAAACCATACCAAATCCCTGAATACATACAAGGTTTAAAAATGGGAATAGTATCTAGAAATCCCAGTCAGGATCAGCTTTTTGCTGATCTCTCAGAAATGGAGTGCCTCCCAATGTGATTCTTGAATGCACAGTGAAGGTATAGTTTCTGTATTTCACAGGGGGATGAAGAAATCCAGTCGAGATTGCCAAATTTTACTGAGTATATGAAATATGTAAGAAACACCAACAAGCTGCAGGAAACAAGTTACCCGCAACACCAAACAATGAAACATTGACCCAAGAACCTCCTGTTCCTAAGCTGCTATTGCATTATTAATGACAGAGGGGGACAGAAGTTAAACTTATACTCTCCCACTGGTTTGGGGGCAGCAAGACATCTTTGTCACCCACTCTGCAACCCAGCAGAATCATTTCATTGCTTAATCTGTCGCAACACAACTCGAATTCCACCTGACTTTACTCAAAAAATCATGCCTTTTCAAGCCTCTGGTATAGAAAAAACATGGAGCAAATCCCCAAGTTTAACCTTTTCCCTTGCTTATAGCACAATTCTCATCTGATAAAGGGTCCTCTTAAATTCTAAGTGGAAAGCAGGTGAGGGACAGCCTTTCCAAATCTTTTCCCTTTTCATCAATGTTACTCAAGTAATTTCTTCCCATAGCTATCTTTGCTTGTCTACTTCATATACAAGCATGTCTAAGTTGTCAGCATCCTGGTGGAAAAGATTTCCATTTATTCTTTACTTTTAAAATAGCTTTTCACTTACTAATTTGTTTTTTTTTTTTAATCTTTAATGCCTGGACTATTTATCATCTATTTCTGTGGTGTTTTCTCCACACAAAAACTACCCAGCACAACTACATCAATTTACTTCATAGTTTTAGCCCATTGATGAAAACCATGTTAAGGAATGAAGCCTTTATCATTGTATCCCGTTCACATATTAATTTATTGTGCCTTTATGCTGACATGACCCTGGCTGCTCTGGTTGGTTTTTTTTCCCTTGAGAGGTTTTCTGTGAATTTCTACACATCTTGAACATTCAAACTCACTTCCACACAGAAGTGCTTAAGAAAGAAATCTTTCCTTACAACTGTCAAGCAGTTAGGTCCCTCTTCTTCCCATCTGAAGAAAATTAGGTTTCCTAATGCACCACATTAAACCTCTCCTGTAAAAATCTGTTAAAGAAATTTTATCCCATTATGCAGGAAAATTCCAGCAGGGAGGAACTGGCTTATCTGGTGTGAATAGAGGCTTCCAGAACTGGGACACTGCCAGAACTGTGTGGCTGAACAGGCAGCATTAAGTGCAATTTTAACTTACACTTGCTCCCTTACTTCTATTTCCCCCTTCTATTAAGACATCTTCCTGCCTTTCACAGGACTGTCGCGTTTATTTCTGTTCCTTTCTCTCCGTGTGAAATTCACAGTTTCACATCATGGATCTTTCATCATTTCTCTTTTTCTCTCATCTTATGCACTTCTCTGCACTATCTATTTTCATTTTGCTCCTCCGTTTCCACCCATGCTTGGCCTTGTACACTCGGTACTGCTCACCACTCACATTTACTTCATTAGACTAACTCTTCTACGATGACCCAAATCTTATTCAATGATTTGACATTACAAATGGATTTATGTAGCCAAATCGAAGCTGTTATTTGAGAGATGGAGAAAGAACAAGTTTTTATATTATTTACCCTTGAAAACTCAGTTTTTAGTCTTTTTCTATTTTTTTTTGTTGCAGCAGTTAAGTATATACATATATACGTATAGATATACTAAATGTGATGGCAGTCATATAGACAAACAAATTTCACAGTTTAAAAAGCAACTCTGATATCCACTCAACTTTTCTAAGAGTTAATTTGATATATTACTTGCCTCAAAGAAACTGTGCCATGGAGCTGCCTGGCTGCTATTCTCATACGGAGATTTTGAACTTAATTGCAGCACCCTCACATGGTATTTCTTGAAAAAGCAGTATCCCAAAAAGTGAGAACTTTGCAATATCTATATAAAGAACAGCAGATGAACAAGTGCAGTAAAATACTTCAGGAAATACATGTATCATACATATGAAAGAACATTTATGGAAAATCTTTAATATACAAAGTTCTCATAATGGAGCCTTTCCATTTCAAATGCCTGAAGGTTTCTGATGACTGTAAATAGGGGCTTATCTATTCTGCATTCAAATATAAGTAAAATACTGTATATATGCAAGATAAAAAAAAAATCAGCCTACTGATGTATAAGGAATTCGCGAAGATTTTATTAAATTATTTCTTAAAGCACATTATTGGAATGTAAACCTCTGAGCAGGAAGTTGTACTGTATGTTTCTGAATGTATATACTGTATACTAGAAATTAAGCACTAGTTAAGTGCCATTATTAACAGTGTTATTTTCTCACAAAATTAAACTTGGTATTTGAATTGCTCTGTGGCTTACAGCCCTCTTGTTGAACTGCCAATCAAGTCAATTCAATGAACTAACAAAAATGTTGTGCTCTGCTTCTGCTTGAATTATTAATGTAGCAAGCTCAAGACAGGTCCTCATTGGCTATCCGAGTAGAGGCCCTACTTTCGAAAGCTTCCATTGGAGAATCCAGCTGAGCTGGTCTCTTAAGACATAATTTCAGTTAATGGAAGAAAGCGATCAATCACTAGAAAATTTCTGTTTCTATTAAAATGAAGAGATATGGCCTCCAAAATGATGTCAAAATACTCTAGAAATGGACTTTCTGCAAAGCATCACAAAGGAGCTATTGACTCTAATACATTCTCAATAAAAAGTGTTCAAGTGTATCCAGTCAGTAAGATGTGTCATTTGTTTTTTTAGCCCTCTTGATAAAAACCTATTGTAGAGAAGGTTAAACCTGTGTTGCTTCACTGAAGTAAAACATAACAAATTGCATGACTTGAATGTCAAATCACACACGGTAACAGATTTTCCAGGATGTAATTTTGACATCATTAAGATCTCAATGTCCATCAGCAGGAATTTACCTGGGAATGAAAGGAAAAGGGCACACAACATACCTTTTTTCAGCATAGAGTCCTGCAACTAATAAGACAGAGTGACATTGTACCACAAGAATACAAGGCTGGTGATTAATGCACACGTTGGCCATGTCCTTGTCACTTCCTCTCCTTTGTACTGCCACAAAAGAGATCTCGGAAATTCCCTGCAGGAATGATCTTGGTTCCCAGAACAACATAATATAATACCACATACCTTTGGCATCCCAAAGAAAATTTAGCTTTAAGAATATAATGTAGCTCATGACACATTTATTGCAGTAACCACTGTGGATAACCAAAAAGATCGCTCACCATGGATCTGGCTATGCTTCCAAAATTACTAATTTGTTCCCTTTAAATGTTTCTGTAAAGTGTGGAATACAGTAAGTGAAATCAAACTCTATTTAAAAACCAACTGTGAAAATGGAATTTGCAATATTATATCATTTAGTCAAACCCTGGTATCTGACAAGGTGCCCTTACTTCCATACAAGGGTTTAAAGAGTACTGAAAGAGTATTTAGAGTATCCTAGTAGTTACTCTTAATTAAGAAACCAGCATCTCTCAACAAACAGAGTGGTGATTTTTCTTTTGCTTCATTCCTAAAAGTTTTAAGGTATAACTGTCATACATAAAAAGGCTATTTCCCATCTGGATTAGTAAACCCCCTTTTACACAACATAGACTTGAAGGCCATTAAATGAGAACAGTTAGTTAATTAAGCAGCAAGTCAACAAACCTACAGGTTTGCAAAGGGGGAACTTCTCCATAAATGCAAGGAAAAAGAGTTGTTGAGGTACAACCAGGTCAATAGGTTTACACGGGTATAAACCAGGCCAGCGCAGCATCAGACTCCGCCCTTTCCTGTCAATGCGAAGCGATTTCACTGAACACAACCACATTTTGGAGCAGTCACAGAGAACAGGCATTTCACTGCCATAGAATAGAACAGGCCCCAAAATAGGCCCCAAAGGTGCGAAGAAATTCGGACACCGCTACCAGAAAACTCAAGGGAAGTTACACTTTAAAAAAAACAACCCTAAGATTCAATTAAATTGTTTTTGTGCTCCTGATACAAACCCCATTTATCACTGCTCAGTAAAAATGAAAGCAGTACAGGGCTCAGGCTGGAGACCTCATGACCTTAACTGCAGCAGTGCAGGACTGGCAAGAGAAAACAAACCCAAGAGGTTGGGCAAGTGCTGCTCTCAGTTCTGCTGTTAGCTGAGCACTTGGAGAAGCACTGTCTATCAAACCTAAGTTTCTGCAGCTGTAAAGTGCTCAGCGCACTGATGAATCTGAACCATATGCTCCAAGCTTAATTTCTGCAGTTTCTTGGTAAGCAAAACCATGTCCATTTCTTAAATATCTCATGCAACATGTTTTCCAAGCGAAGGCAATCTAAAGGAACCAAACCAGCTGCAGCGACTGCCATGACAACAGGTCTGAAGTGTGAAACGTTTCCTCTGTTGTATTTCCTTTAGTTTTACATTATATAGCAAAACACTTCGACATATGCTGAATACGTTCTTTTCCCATCAGAAGAGAAGAGGATTTATTGCCCTCTTTGTCACTCCACTTTCTTCTCACCGAGTCCTTTCCTTACCTTGGAAGTCTGCGATTTCCTTATATTCCTTCCTTCTACAGAATTAGGACTTTCAATTACATTCACAAGCATGGTCAAAATCATTCAGTCTACAACAGGCAGAGTTACTGCAATGTTACAAATCAAGACAGTAAAATGTTTTTTTAAACACTAAATTTTTATCAAAGCATTCATTAATTAAATATACAAATATATCTATAAAAAAACAAAGAAAACAAGCAAACAAAAACAAAACAGTACCAAAAGCTCTTTAAAGCAAACAAAATTGATAACCAGAAGGAGAATCCATTTTCTCATAGCTCAAAAGTACTTGATAATGCATTATATGAAAAGACAGATAAGCAGCAGCATAAATACTCCCAACTTGGGGGCATGGACAGAGAAGTGCCACTGATGGGCTCAGCCTTGGCAGGTCCACCTTGTAGCTGGCTGGCACTGGACATGGGGAAGCTTCTGGCAGCTTCTCACAGAAGCCACCCCCGTGACCCCCGCTACCAAACCCTTGCTGTTCAAGCCCAATACAATCACCAACTAGAAAATGAATTGAAAAGCTTCATTTTTAGCAATAACATTTGCAAATTTAAGCTAAATTTTGACTTGAAACAGTTAGAATTTCCACAACTGTTCCTTAGCTCATCTCTAAAACCTTTAAAGGATCATTTTGAAATTAATTCTGAAAGTCGTTGTCAAAGATGTTTTAGAAACTCCATCTGGTGGTCACTAGCAGAATACTCTTGAAGTTCCCAAAAGCAGTTAAGATCAGTAAAACAAATTAAAGGATTTAAGTTAGTCATTAGGAAAAAGAAATCAGTCCCAGTCTCTGGCGAGACACAGATTTGTAGTGGATGGTCCTGCCTGCAGGCACTAAGGGCATTGCTGGAAGCATTTCTAAGAAGGAATAAAATTAACCATGACTGCTGCAATAGACTGGCCGCGAGGATGAGGCATGTAACAGAATATTCTGTTGCAAGAAACAAATCTCTGCAACGGTTAATTTGGTTTTGAACCCAGCAGAAGGACATTGAAGCAGGCCATTAGGCCTGATTATTTACAAGAAAGAAATATTTATTAAAAAAGCATATGTTTCTTGTATTGTTTCATGAAACATCTGGTACTAGTCATTGTGGTTGACAAGATGCTCAAAGATCAAAGAAAGTACCATTCCCATTCAGCTCCAGAGCATTGTAATGCTTTCTAATTAAGTTATGGTTTCACTGGTTCACAATGAAATAGATTTCATACGTAATTAATACAGAAGTTACCAAAATATTTCAAGTCTGCCTATGTGCAATTCAGTAATCATTCTAACACCTGCAGTGCTATGCAGAGACCAGCTCTCCTCTAAAACTTGCCATTAGAAAAAGCTTTTTTCCACCCTTTAACAGAAGTAAAAGTATTATTTAGAAACACAGGCAATTTCTGAGCTCTCATAGCTGAGTTACGTAGATGATCTACCCACACTGAGGGATTTATTTTGTGATTGATAGAAACATTACTGAATAGTAATAGTAATAAAGTACTCTTTATAAAACAACTTACATTACAAACAACAGCCAAATAAGCCAATATAAAATCACTAATAATGAATAATGGGCAAGCAATCCTGAGATTTAAAGGCAGCAATTGAACAGCACAGAGCATGGCTGTTCTAGAATAAAAGGAAGAAACGTTATTCACAACCAGCCTCTGAGGCATTATTAATACCAGTGCTTATGTATACATATCTCCAACTTGTGCCTTTTTAACCCTTTCCAAGCACAGAGTTCCAAGCAGTGGCAGTAAGACTGTCAGATTTTACACATACACACAGCTCCGTGTACCCCATAAATCAGCGTAAGCGACTGAATTACATTTTAAAAAACCCACACTCAAAAAGTCCTCCCCAAACCAAACATGCAGGGAATATAATAAAAAATCTTGCATGTCTTTGTACTCTTAAAATTCATCCATAACCGAAATTCCTTCAACTTTCTTCAAGCTAGCAATTCTTGGTTCTCCATACAACTTCCTTCCTGGTTTAGGGGGTTTTTGGTTGCTAGGGGGTTTTTCCCCTTTTTTTATGTCAAGGCGTTTCACAAGAACTATTTCACAGAGTGACTGGTGACTGTGCATAATGTAACAAAAGCCTTAGAATAGATGCTCTTCTCAAGAAATAATTCTTTTTCCAGGAATCCTAAGTTACTGCGTTAATACAAGTGTCCTTAAGGTCACAAGTATCCTTAAAACCCCACAAAGAAAAGCTTCCCCTATGTCAGCTCAGTCCCTGAATAGAGTCAAAGCAATCTATGACTAAGGGTGGCTAACATCCCGCACTCGAGTTTTGTGGCTGGTTTTGTTACATAACAACACTAGAGGAAAAAATAAGACATAAATACATGGTAACTGATGAAAAATATCTGAAATAAGTGTAGAATATTTCACAATTCAAAATTCCAGTAGCCCAGCAATTGCTTTTCATCACAATACACTGGGGAATGGGCATTAACAAGCCTGTTAATATCCCAAAACAATCTGATTGTACTACACAGGGACACTTAATAACATTACATCAAAAAGGCAAAAAATAAAATAGATATGTTAGTTGAGAAGACGACAACAACATATTCTAAAAAGACACTTCAGGCTTCTCATGCAGGATTAGCTCCCAAACGATAATCATTACCCTCAAGCAATCCAGTCCAATCCTTTGAGTAACTGCAAGCTCACTGCAGCCTTTGGTCTCTGGCTGTGATGACCCTGCTGAACAACTGACCATGATGATTCAGAAGGCAGGTAAGCAAGACAGTATCACCACCTCCATAATACTTTACCGGATCGATCTGTTTTAAGCCAGAGAATAAAAAGACTGAAATCTCCATGGTTTCAGCAAGCCAGAAGCATCGAATGGCGTTTGGTAGAGAAGACAGAGAAGTTTCTCTCACCTGGTGTACATGTACATGAGAGAAAGAGACTTCAAGTTAAACCTACTGTCAGGGGTCTGTACTTGGATAAACACATCCGTAAGACCACCAGGGTCAATTAAGAGAAATCACTGGTTTTGGTCAAAATAAAAGGGGCTCTCATGTGCCTTCTTCATAATAACATCTGTCACTCAGTACTGGGTATATTTACTTTGCCATAGGAATAAGGTGTGTTAAAAAAACCCCAAGGTTTGCCCACCACAGCACACTGTAGGTGGCTCCTGGAACTCTGTGTTAACAGCCTGTCCTTAAATAATGTCACAGCATCTCACGAGTCTCTACCTTCTTCAACTTCTACCTTTCCTGCCTCTGCCCTATCTGGAACATCATTATCATACATCAACCTTTTCCACTGAGATACTAACTGCCAAGGATTCATAAATCCACAAATTACTGATAAAAATAACAGTGAAATTATGGTTCACCCCAAACAGTCACTTAACCACCGCTTTTTGCAGTTTTATGAAACAACAAAACAGTCTGTTTGCCACTGTTCTCATATGACTTTGTACCCTGTGATCATTTAAGCAAATTAAATAAAGTATTTAATTGTTTAAGGAAAGACACGGCCACACAACAGCAGTATCTTAGTTTTCTTTTAGTAACACATTAACTGTGACAGTAACAGCATGGTTAGCTGCTGCCAGAACCACACCATGCATCTGTTACAAGACTTCAGTTTTGTCTGCTTCCTTAGATGAGGCAGAACTGCAGCTACCAAGATGGGAATGAGCACCATCTTAAGAGAATAAAGTATATGGGGTAGGATAACCTTGATTTTCTAACCTCTTTTTCTCCTCTGACTTTCAATTTATTGCATCAACGTGGGAGAACACATTTCTCAGAAGCCAAGCACTCCACCTGTAAAAAGGAGGTACTGTCTGACACGGTCTTCTGAACCTCTCTACATGCTCTGAAATTGTAAGATGGTACCTGACACTGATTCAAAGTATGATAAGTTCTCTTGCCCTCTAAATGCCACTGAGTAACGAGGCTTCATACAGGTTTCAGCTGAAGTATGAAATAATGTTTGTAAATGTGAACATGATTTTGAAGATGAGAGCTTTCTCTTAGGTTATTTTTCTTTTTAAAGATGAGAGACATAAGAAATAGCTTTTCTCTTTCTGCTTTTCTGGTCCTATTTATATAATTTTTCTCAGCAGAGGGTAAGTTCCCTTAGAGCTCTGCTGTACTACACCTTGCACTGTCAGAAAAGCAGTTACTGAGTAACAGGAAATGTGGCTCTAACGCTCCTGTGTTAATGCTTATCTTCACTTGAGTTACTCCTTACTCACCGACTGCTAATTAACTGAGAATAATTTAAACCTTTGTGAAGAGCAGTTTGAATATTCCTACCCGGTCCAACTAACTACTATGCTAAAATGATCCAAACCAAACATAGGAATTACAGCGTTCTGAATAATGTGTAAGCTCATAGGAAACCACATTTCACAGAACCACTTAACTACTGAAGAGCTGTTTTGGAGTACACCTACTTCACAAAGAACATAAACCTTCAACCTGAAAGCTGAAATTGGGGCCACTGCTGCAACCCAAGACTCTCTACATGCATCTTTAGTTTCAAAGAAGTATCTAGGGCAGTGCCATGGGCGTTCAGACCCAGTGCTGAACTATTTTCTCCAGGTAACCCACAACTCCAGTTTTGAAATCTAGACTCATTCATATTTGTCTCTTTCATTTTCTTGAAGTTTTTTAGCTCTTTCCACGTTCTCAATAAAAGTGCAACAAGTAAGACACTGAAAACAGAGAGAGCACTGTTCAAACACTGGTCACAAATTATCTTCTCAATCTTGTGAAAGCTACTGCAGATTATTAAAATATTACAATAAAAATGTTCTTCCCTGTGTGCTGGACGAAGAAAACATGATGCTACTGATGCATCCAGACAGAAAGTCTGCATGCACCATAGAAAATATACATCATGTGCCAACCCTTTCTGAGGTTTTAAGAACACGATTCAACAGAGACACTAAGAAGACTGATGTTGAGCCAGACCCAAAACATACCACAGGCTCAAAATCCTGTCTTTTAACACCTCACGGTCATTGCAGAGCATCTGGAAAAATAATTTATTGCATGTATACAATACTGGGAATGTTCCATGAGTCGGGACCCACAGAAAAATAGAAATACTATTTATTCTATCTTTAAGAAGGGATCTTAGTATTTTTCACATGCACTACTTGTGCTGAGTTTTTGCCTTGTTAAGCAACGGGCCTTGCTCGGTATTTATTCACAGGCTTTTCCTTTTCTAGACCTGTAGGACTTAAAACAGCACACTAGAAAAAAATGTAAATGCAAAGGCTGGCCAATGCATGTTGGATGACTTCATGAACAGAGGAAAAAAATCCACTGGATGGCCTCACACACTTAGAAATGGCAGGGACAAACACTACTTTTCTGTTCTAAAATATCTCTCTGCAGAGGATAATTTGAACTTTAAAGTCACATGATGAAATCATAGGTTTGCTAAACAGGCAACGTGTATGGTTTGAATGACTTAAACCAAGTTCCTGTTTCCTTTACAGAACTGTATGTTTTTGTAGTCAGTGAGCGTCTGGATTTTTCATCGTGATGTACAGCAGCTAAAGAAGTTACTGTAATATATACACTCTGCTTTCTGCATAAATAAAAAGGGCTATATGCTCCAAACAATAATTATATTTCATCTGACTATTCATAGGGAAAGATTCAGCCTGTTTGTATCTGTGGAGCATTTTCTTGAGAAGGTAAGTGCTTTATATTACTTTGAATATGCAATGTTTTATTCATCACAAGAGGCTCAGATTGTGAAGTTATAATTTAAAGGGTTTAGTTTTCCTTTCTTTGACAACATTTGAACTACACAAAGTGAAATACTGTATCTGGAAATTTATAATAAAGCTGAGCATTAAATAGAGGAAAAGAGACTGTTTTCTGGTAAGTACCTAACTCCCTTTGAACTGATGATAGCCGGATGATGAAACACTCTTCCATGGTCTGGAGAAAAGGCTCCAACCATTGCCTAAAAGCAGCATTTTAAAAGATAGACATTGTTGGATAATCCGGACTACAGAGCGGGAATTGTATAGGACAGGAAACACGTCAGCAATGCTGCTTGAAGATTATGTTCAGTTACTGCTGATTCATTTATATTCTGGAAAAGTAAAAATAGAAGCTTTTGGATTCTCAGGAAATGGTTAATTTCTCAGAAGTTAAGGGTAGGAAAATTGTAAACCTTTACCACCTCAGTAGGAATTCTGACATTACAAGCAAGATGAATATAGTATTTTATATTTCAGTCTTTCATATGCTGTGAGCTGCCCCCTTCTTTTAACTTGGCAGATGTAATACAAACAGAAAGGACAAATTCACCCCCGAAGTACGTGCAGTGGTTTCAGCGATTAATACAGGACATGCCCCCCAAAAGCTGAGTTTCATAAGGAAAATCATGTACATTTTTTATAACTAGATGAAAGAATATTTTCCTTCAAAAGGCTGGTGACAGAATGCAGAAAGACTGCCCTGCCAGACTTTTTATAGAGGAAGAGTTCTAGCTGCCAGGGAGAAACATTTTAGGAGCTCCTCTTTCTAGACTTCAAATAAACAAAAGTTTCCTTGAAACCAAGCTTTTCGTTTGCACAAGTTAACCATCAAAGTGGGGATGAGGGACCAAAAACAATGAAATCTTAGAAACTGGGTTCCCTCAGTACTGAAAGTAGGCTTTTCAGAGCTTGTTATTTTTAAGCTGTCTTCTGAACACTGTGCTCATTTGCTCAGCTCCATCTGTTGGAAGTGAGGGATAACGTATGCCCTGTGCTCCAGAGAGTAAGAATCAAACATTTTTGCTTTAACTGCTGACACAAAAGGCAGAGCATATGATAGTGGGGAAACAGGGCCAGAAAAAGGGAAGGGGGCGAACAAGAAAAAAGCAAGGGAATGTGAAGTTAAGTAAGAATTCACTAATGATGGTCAATTAAAACAACGTGAGGAAACAGAGTTAAAGAAAAGACAAAATATTGGAGCGTGACAATACAGGGACAAATAATGCAAGTGGCATATTGCAAGTTACCCTTATTAATCAATCTTAGGAGGAACAGGAATGGGCCTGGCTTCTGCCATAGCTTCTATATATGTGAGCTTTGACACGCTACATATTACTCTCAGTTACCAGTGAGTAAACAGAAGTAACAGTCAGTTTACCTCATAGTATGTTCTGAGGAAAAAAAAAACCCACATTCAGGTCTCAAGGTGTTTGCACTCAAAGCTGACAGATGCCTCTAAAAGAGTAAAGGAGTCATGGCCCCCCACCAAGCAGAGCATAAACATTACATGCATTTTGAAATAAAACATATGCCCCTGCAGTAAATCTTAAGACCCAGACAAGAACTGAGGGAATACCAGATTTTCTCACAGTAGATGAAAATGACATAATAAATTCCTTACTTTTTTATGATGGAAACTCAAAGCATTTGAATGAAAAACATGGTCAGCTGCATGGGGATTTTGAAATAAAAGATGTGAAATATAAAACACCCTGGTGCTCTGCTGCTCCCATGGAACTTATCTTTTTATTTTACATGAAACAAGTATTATCAAAAAAAGTCTATTAAAATTTGCAAATATGTTCATCTTACTACAGCAGAAGTTGCAAGCTCCTCCATCCCATTATTATTCTAAGCATACATTTACTTCAGTGCAAGAAACTGACACTTTGGGAATCTTTTAAAAATGTATAGGCTTAGAAATTTTAAGAGTTGCTTTCCATGGTAGATGTGCACCTTACCGTCATTAAAGTCCCTAAAGCCATCCATTCCAGTGTAAGCAAACATAGAGAGAGGTTATGCCATCTGTGACTATACTCAAGCCATCAGCTGCAGAGCGTGCAAAGGAGTCAGATTTTTCTGATAAGGTCCAGTTTATAATCTCACCTGGAAAACCCTAATGCAGCAATTTCATGAGCTGATAAGCAATGCATCTTGTAAAGTGCTATATATATATCCTGAAGCTTCACTGAAATAATTATGAAGAGACAAATACTGAAAAGAAATAGACCGTAGGATAAGGTCATAAATTAGAAATATATATCTAAGTGTGAGCATGCTAGAGAGAAGAACCTATTTATATTAGCTTGTATTAAGTATTAGGCATATTCGATTGCAGACACCTGCACACGAGCCTTTCTTACCACAATCTGAACTCAAAATTGCACTTCCTCTCTTTGAAATAATTAGTGAGACACCAGAGCCAAATAAGACAGTAGTCTTCCATTATCATTGTGATCTATTATTTTTAAAGCAGGATAAAACGTTCTAGGAATAATTTAAGGGGGAGTAGAAATAATATCTGCATTAACTTTAACCTTATTTGCTAAAACAAAAAATATTTCAGAATAAGCTACAAACTACTAGCAGATATTTCTTTCACTGTGACGAACACACTACTGAATTCAAGCAAGCATTATGCTCGTATGGACTAACCACAGCAAATCTGCAGACAGCTTGTTGTTTTGGTAAAATTTTGTTTGTGTGGGAATCCTAAGGTGATCTTCTGGAAGTTCCCTTTAAAACAACACACCTGGAAATCTTTCCTTAAGTCACAATTTTAATACCCTGAGTATGATTATACACATACAGTTGCAGTGTTATTTCCCAAGTGAGTATGTTATTCTAGGTTGAATACATGGCTCTTCTTTAGTTTAAAGCTCTTACCAGATGAGACAATTCAAAAGACACACATTTATATTAGAATAACAATGTCTAGGTGGAAAATCAGGGTAGTATTGACATCACTGCTACTATTTGACAGTAATGTTAAGTAACGATCTGTGGTTATGAGCATTACAACCCAAATGAAACTATTTCATGCACTCATTTTGACACCTATGACAAATGAAGCCTAAACACATCAATAGCCTCTATGTAATATGGTGACGGTCTGTCATTAAAATATCACAACATGCAAACTGGTGGGTACAGAAAGAGAAAACAAGATGATGCACTTTTGCGCAGTTAAGTTGCAACTACTGGAATGTGCCGCATGAAGTCTAACATTCCTTACTTTGTCTTAAATGCCCAAAGATTAGCTAACTAAAATGAAAATCCTTTCCTGTGGTCAAAAATGAAGACAGTGTCAGTACCAAGGCCAGATCCTGAGCAAATTCAATCGAGTTTTGGCCTCACAGTTTTTTCTGCAGTTTGATTTCTTGTGAAACCCAAAACTATGTCCTTTGTTTCCTTTGCAATTATGCTACCATAAAAGCTGAATGTTGCTAAGTTATTCTGAGAGTCTCTGCAAGGACAGTAAGCACGGTTAGTTGGCTCATGGTATAAAAGTTATTGAGAAGATAATGAAGACCTTCAGAGTGACAGAACAAAATTCAAATACTCAGCTCTCCAAAAGGCCTGATAAGACTAGAAGGTAACACTGGAAACTCTGGTGGAAGAGCTCAAAATGTAATTATTTCTTAACCTCCTGGAACTACGGAGTGGGCTTTCTACAGATGCTCAAGTGGTTCCACTTTCTCTAACAGTCACAAATTACCTGTCCTTCAGCAGATTAAGCTTCAAATCTCTCTTGTAATACAAGGTCAAAATTTGACTTTCACTTTCCTTCATTCTTGAGATTTCTCCCAGGTATTTAAGAAGAGACAAACTGTAGAAGTTAGAATTTCATGGCCTTCAGATTTCCAGGAAATAAAGCAAGTCTGTCAAGCTCCATGGCTGGCTGCAGCTGTCTGAACAGAATAGCACAGTGCATCACTTTTAGGCATAGAACCAAAGCGAAGTGGAGAGCACTGCTGCTACTCAATTACAGAGAAATTTTCTAGATTCCTCCCGCCAGTGCTTCAGTATTACATAATTTAGAAATCAGATCAGTTATATTTCGAAAGAGATGGGGAAATCACTGGTATGAAGAAATACAAAAGGCCAAACAGTTAACTACAGTTGTGAGGTTTGGCATGCGTGGTTTAAGTTTGTGCTTTTTCTTCTTAATTATTCTCACTCTTCAGTTTGAGTACTTTCATACTGAGTCCTTCTTAGTGGTTCATACTAAACATCAGGTGAACAGAAACAAATGCTCTACTGCAAGCATTTAACATGCATTTCCACAATTAAGAAGACAATATTTCCTCCCAACACCTGTCATCTTTGAGATTTTTCATTCTCTTTTCCTTACGATTGTTCACATTTAACAATCTATGTTTAGGCTTCAAAATTATATTGATTCTTCACTTGCTTCAGAGATTTCCACCAGTTCTGCCCATCAATGCTTTCCTATATGGTAAACTTCATCTCAGAGGTTAGAACACAGCCAGAGTTCTGACCAGCCAACTCTTCCCCTCCTTCAAGTGTACCTGTAGCAAAAACCAACTTCCCTGGGTGCACGAGGCCTTCCTGTAGTGAAATCTCTCAAAAAATAACCTTTTCTAGAAGGCAAGAAGCTCTGTCTTTAAAAGGGGACAAAGAACACCACTGAATCAAAACATAACTCCATGGGTTTATATAAATGAAATTATAATTACATAAGATTATATACACACTTAATCAAAGCCACTTTGATAAGTCAACTTTTCTAATTAAAACCAGTATTAGAATTCCAATTTTGAGGAGAGATTAGAAATATCAGAAATACGAAGTAGTGTCAGAGGTAACAACCATAAATGAATTGCCAAACAGTATTAAGACGCTGACTTATCTATAATGAACACTGCTTAAAAACATTAATGCAACGTTATGAACTTTTACCAATTTAAAGTTACTTTCACTTTAAGAGTTAACATCACTACAATCCTTTTATGGGAAATGCATTATGTACAACTAAATATATCACTCTTGTTACCAGTATGACTGTACAGAAACTTCTGTACGAGAGAACTCTGCTGTCCTGTCTTTGCCTGGTGTGCCGTCTACATACACTGCTTGTACACACTAGCTTTGCATACAACGGAACAAAGTAAAATCACCAAACTCTAACCTAACACAAAATTGAAATCCTTGTGAGTAAAAAAGGTTCTTTTTTTCTCAGAAAACAACATTCTACGCTGTTGTAAAACTGCCTGTATGTTTAACTTTTTCCGGTACTAAGGACCATACTTAATCAGAAATTCAAAATTCATTAGGAATAATGAGTCCATTATCTTGCTTTTCTTTAGTACATATTATGTTCTCTTACAAAGGTTTTTGGCTTAAAAAAGAATCCTTCAAATATTTATATGGTAGCAGAATTATTGTATGAACATATCATAGAGTCATTACAGCTAACAGCCTATGCATATTACTCTTCAAATTCCCTATTTTCAGGAATTTATAACTCAGCTGTAAAAAATATTCCTTCCTAAAACTTTATCAATAGGTTTATAATGCACGGGTAATAATTTTCTCAAATTTAAGCATGCAGAAAACCATTATTTTTCACAGTTTTATGCAACAGTTATATCTAAAAATGACAGTGTTATTAATGTATAAAGATGCTTTAGCATGAAAGCAGCTTGCTCATAACAGTTAAGCATTCACATTGATTCTATATGAGCTCCTCAGTACAGACTGCTGTCACAAAAGGCTTTTTTTTTCATACCAGAAAGGAAACAAAACTACAAACAAAGAAGGAATGTGGCTCTTGCCTCATATTGTGATTATCTTTGCACTTTCCTCAGTATTCAGTGTGAGCCATGAGACTGTGAACTGGGTTCTGACAAAATTCCCACCCATGCAACAGCACAGAGAAGTTATTCTGTGGCTGTAGCTGTAACCCACACACTGGAGCTGTCCTTACCCTTTTTTGGCAGGATAGTGAGGAAAAGTGGCTCCACCTAATCCCAGAGCCAACTGCTTCCTCGCCCGCCAAACAGCCAACTCCCCCATCTATTCTACAGGCAACATGAGAGCGCTGAATCCTGGCTGCTGTCTACAGGGCTGAGCCACAGTGAAGTCCGGTTTGCACGAGGGGAGGAAAAGGGAGCAGTGGTGAGAGCAGGAACCAGATAAATAAAAGGGCAGATCTCACTGGCTAAAAATATTATGCAAGTTAGCCTAAAATTAACACAGGAACGTAAAATCCACCAAAAATATACTACAGCTATTCTGAACAAATGGTCCAGACTCCTGACTGCACATCATATTTAACGCAGAAGTTACAAACTGTACTTTAAAACCTGTTTCACCTTCCTTTTCCATTTCAGATTCAAACTCCATTGAACAGGAAATAAGCACGGCGTGGAGGGAAGGATGGCGTCTCACAACATGACATGGATCAGCTACCCAAGCAAGAATTTGGCTTTCAACTCCCCAGAAGAAATCGAAGCCTTCATAGCTTCTCAAAACATCATATCAAGACTTATGCACTGCTACATCGCTTTTTTTGTACCAACAGGATTAATAGCTGGCATATGTATTTTGATCATTTTCATAAAGAATTATGTGCAGCACAAGGTCATAGAAAACTTAGACTTACTTCTTCTAGCCTTCACCATCAGCAATATTATAATGATTCTTTTATCATTTTCTGTTATCACTAGACCTGACTATTTAAAAGCAACTCACCTCGCGTGTAATGTACTGTCATTTTTTTTCAACTTCAGTTATTTCAATTCTCAGTATGTTTTCTTGCTGACACTTCTCATACTATTACTGAAGAGATTTCCACCAAGGACTGCTCTCAGCAAAGCAACTCAAAGACCCATATTGTGTGTTGGATTTGTACTTACATATGCCTTCTGCTTGTCACTGACTGAGGCAGTACTGGTTGGCACAGATAACTACCACTTGGAAACAGACTGCCAGTTAGATCCATTATTTGCATGGCCTGAATACGAGATCATTAAATTCACCTTTGGATTTGCAATCCCATCATTTCTTCAGATACTCTGTTTTACTGTTCTCGTCGCAAAAGAAGCACCTGCTGAAGCTCCAGCCTTACAACAGCACATTCGTACTTACCCTGCTGCGTATATTATAAGCATAACGATATTTATATGCCGTCTCTTTTACAACGTTATGCTTCTCTTCAGGACAACATTCAAACTACAGAAGAGCATTGGAACTCCAAAGAATGAGCTTGTGATGAATATTGCAGAAATTGTGTTGTTCTGTGAGAGCTGTGCTAGTTTGGTACTTATACTTTGTTTTCATAAACCATGCAAGGATGAAGTACTTAAAGTCATCCAGAACTGCCGAAGGAAAAACACTGCCAACAATCACCTGGAAATACCAGTAACAGCTACAACCCATGGAAGTGGGTCTCAGTAATACCCAGTTGTTCGGAGGAACTGTCAATCCATTTTACTTTTGAGTTTGTGGGTTTTGGTTCATTTTTTTCACTTCTTCAAAAAAGGGTAATTGTTCCTTCTTTAGAAACCAAACTTGGACTGTCTTGCAACTAGCAGTTCTGAACTGAAGAAAAAAAAGATTCTTAGTGCTAGTATTAGCAGTGATCTATGAGAAAACATGTAAGGTCTGAGGTTTTTTTTGCATATATATATATTTAAATCGCCTACAGTGTTACTTCAAAGCCAAGTAGTAAGAAAAGTACTGCTGCCATAGAAGTGTGCTTTTGTAATACCACCACTGCCCCAGCAAAGTTGCAAGCAAAAACACGGTAGAAAACAACTTTGAACAAAGGTAAAAATCTTCAGCCAAAGCATTTTCTCAGGTGTGCTGCTGCTTCTGATTTCTTAGCCTACAAACTACTTATTTTTATAACAGTGGTTAATTCCAGTAGCAGCAGCAGTGAAGTATGGCTTAAGAATCCATTATAACCCTGAAAGAGTATGTAATACTGTACATCTACTGTAGCACTTGCTTAGACACACACACACGCACACAAACTAAGCATTTCTTCCCTTTTTCCGTTTTCCTCTTACACTTTTATTGGAGCCCTTAAGGTTTTCGTCTGAATTCGTGTTCCAAAAAAAAAAAAGAAATAAAATTCAAATTAATGGAAAGTCTGGTCCATAAAGGAAAGCTTCAGCTCCTTTGTGAGGCACTGAACTGGAAAGATCAACAGGATGGCTAATTAAAACTCTATGCAAGAATGAAAGGTTTTCGTTAATGTACTCTAAGCTTCAACTCTGCATTAAGACTTAGAGCAATTATTGATTTAAGCCATTCTTGATGAGTTCATTCAGAAGTATGAAGATGCCTTGGAAGAGTCACACAATAATATACTAACTAAAAGAACAGGCGAAAAGCCAGCCCAGAACAGTAGATGTGAGGCATATTTGAAACTGGGCAGAACCCAAGTTTCAAACTGAAATCAGGGCTCTGCTAGAGACAAGACAGGAGCATAATACATTTAGTTTAGAATTCCTGTGTAAATGGTACAAAATGGGGAAGAAAATCTGAATCAGAAAATAAAACAGCTTTGGTATAGGAGTTCAGTTGTAGCCCTGCAGAATCAGCAGCCAATGCAGACCGAGATGTAGGTGCAAAGTTTTAAACGCTTGCTTTGAGCACACTGTTACTGTAACTGAATTTGGTCAGGAGCATCTTAGACATTTGGTTTTAGTTTCAGCTTTTCCTCTCATAGAGCTGGAGGGAACTGAAACAACAGGGAAGTTCGAAAATTGTACTAGGGCATGTAGTGACGGGAAAAGGGGGAATGGCTTTAAACTGACAGAGGGGTGATTGAGATTGGACATTAGGAAACAATTCTTCACTAGCAGGGTGATGAGACAATATAACAGGTTGTCCAGAGAAGCTGCAGATGCCCCACCTTCCAGGACAATCCTTTTCTGGGCAGCAGTGGAAGGTGTCCCTGCCAGTGGCAGGGGGTTGGAACTAGATGATCTTTAAGTTCCCTTCCAACCCAAACCAGTCTGTGATTCTGTAATTCTATAAAGATGAAGACTTATATTGGCATGATGAGGAAAGCTCAAGTGACCTAAAGGGTTCTGAGAAAAGCCACTTTTATACTTAAATATGTGCCTTTGAGTAACACCTGCATGCTAATGGAAGTGACAGATTTGCTTTCGGAGTTGTATGCTTTGAAAGGGCTTCCTGACAGGGTCCAGATTTGTGTAGAGAGTTGGTGCAAATGAGCACAAGCTGCCCGAGACAAAGCAAGCACTGATCAGTCAAGAAGAACATCTTCTGTAAAACAACAACTAAGTGCATAAATGGAAAAATTATATTTGCTCAACAGTAACAGTTTCTAGACCCAGTATTTAGATATATGGATCTAGTCTTACACATCCAAGTCCTGAAATGCATGGACCATGACTGCATCACATGCAAATAAAGGGCAATACGTAGTCTTCAGTCAGCTATGACCGTAAGAACCGATGTTTCTGTGAGATGCAAAAATCAGCTGGTAAGACGTCTGCACTGTATTAAGTCAGCCTGTTTTCCTGTTCAATTTTGTTCTGTTGCCAGCATGAACAGATGGCTAATTAAAGGACACTACATATAAACAGACCATTATAGAACCTGGTCAGAAAGGAAGTACGTAGATAATCATCTCTTTGAATCCAAGACCCAATGTCATACTTGTGAAAGGATTTCTCAGCTGGCATCAGAGATTTTGTTTTGCACCTGAGAAGGAGGAGATTAAACAACATGGACCAAATATCAGCCCTGCAGAAAGAAGTTTGAAGAGACGAGTTCCAAGAGCTGTACATCAGTGAAAAAGCTGACAGACTGAATGAAAGAGGATGGAAGAAGATGCGAGCTGTTTATCACAATTCAGATGAACATCATAGTTTCAGCTGCGCCATGGATAAGTAGGTTATTTTCCAGTGCGGCAATTATGCTCAAAGGATTCTACTTTATCCACTGCTTCTATATATTTTATATTTGAGGATGAAAGAATAAATATTGTGTTGTTTCTGAGTCCTGAGTTACTGTTAAAGGTGCCCAAAAGAAAACCTAGTAAATGTTGGCTTTAGTTAATGCTCACTGGGACCTGGAAGCTGGTCTAACAATGAGTGAATCTGTAAGGAACCTAAAGGTTCAACACAGGTGGAAGGATGATGCTTCCTGATACTCTCAGCAAGGAACACAGCTGAAGCACACCCATAACCAAATGTCTCAAAGTAATAAAACCAGTAGGGCCTTACTGTCAGAGCTAGGATCTGGGAACAAGTATATCTTGATATATCAATGACCAAGTCTGTGTTATCCTGGATATAGCTCCTGGCTGAAGTCTGTGAGGTGCGAGTGAATGTACTCTTGCCTCTTTCCTGTCCATGTCTACTGTCATGGGGAAAAGAGTATTTTCTGGATAGCCAGTTATATTGTCATAAAGAAATCTGTATGTGCAATGAAAAGATTTTGAATAGGAGAAAAGAAGAGTAAACAGCAGAGAAGAGGTGGAAAAATGCATTAAAATAATTCAAACAGTTATAAACTAACTTCCAGCAGTGCATAAATGTTCTGCTAAATCATTCTTGATAGTTACACAGAGCTTACATTAAGATTCAGGACAATGAACGTACCATCCCAGCAAAAACCTATTTGTACCCAACTAGATGAGCACAAGTACCCCTATGTGCAATAGAGGAAGGAACAGAAACTGTCCCCAAAAGGCATTCTAAAACAACTTGACACAAGGGAGAAAAGAGCAGCTTTGACTAAGATTAAAAGTAATAATTTAAAAATAGCTAATAATTTTAATTGTATTTTTAAGAACAAAATAAAATGTCCCTGCTCTGAGAGACTTCTTTCCCCTACAACAGCAACAGCTTTGCTGAACGCTTATGACTTCCAGGCCTCCCCTAATTTTGAACAGTATGTTCCAGAAGAAAAAGAGCATATATTTTTATAGGCAAGATGTCAAAATTAACTGAAGGAATACACTGGAAAATTCAAAGAAGAATATTTTACTTCTGCACTGGTAATACTCCTTTCTTCATAAGACTTTGGCCTGCTTTTGAATAAACCTTTCCATTCAGTAAAAGAAATGAGCTGGCTGCTGAAGTTTAAGCATGAATTTCTGAGTTGGTAACATTTTGGAAAAGAACATGTAGAGACTCATCTTGCTAAGCCAGCTGACTCAAATCTGCTCTTATCCCACTGCAAAACAACATCTGAGCTAAAGAGAGATTGGATTTGCACACTTGAATCAAAACTTGAGCTGCTACGCCCATGTATTACTAAGCCCTAGTTACATTCTAATTTCAAACATACAAACCCTGAAAGGGCTACAGCATTACTTATCTTGATTTTGAGATAGTTGCAGAAGTTTTGGGGTAAGGCAAAAGCTAAAGCAATTCAGCTAAAATAAGTACTCTATATAACATTTACATTACACATGTGTGACAAATTACCACTGACTAGAATCAAAGAATGCATTTCACCTCCATGTGGGTACAAGTGCCCTGCAAAGGGCTGCCGGACGGCACAACTAAAGTGAAAACCATTGGTGCTTTGCAGATTGTATTTCTTCATCGTATCTGGATAGAGCCTGAAGTCCTGTGATGAATCACCTTTCACTCGACAACATTTTGTGGTCCAGTTTTGTAAAATTTTTATATTATCCCCAAGAGACTTGCAATATACACTTTAAGAAAAATAAAAACTTTTTACCAAAATAGTTTACAGGGCGTTGCCCCTGCCAAAGAAAAGGCTGAACTTCTAAAACTTATTTTTAGTAAGAAAAATGCATTCTCGGAGTTACTGGCAACTGAAATGCCTAAACACAAAATCCACTCTAGCCAAGGTTTTCTGCGGGCATAGAACACAATTCCAAGTCAAACTAAGTTTGATTATTTGCAAGAAAGGGAAAATTACTGAGAACGGGCAGGATAAAGTGTGAAGCTGCTCCAAAACAGGGTAACGGACACAACCAGATGTCATTCAGTGGCTGAAAAAGGTCACAGTCAGTATCCATGTAACAGAAAGATGAGAGAGAATTTGGAGGATGAGATCCATCTACTCATAAAACTTCATGGACATTGTAACAGCATCTCTATTTCCTCTATACTCACACCTCACACTTTCTTCCTCCTCAGCTCTCACCTTTTTGCAACACAACAGCAGGCCCGTATGTTGAAGCCTGCTAAATTATATAGAACATCTTTTGCTATAACCACTTTTAGCCTCTTGGTGCATCTTGTTGCACAATTAGCGTTCCTTAAAGACTCCACAGTCATAGACATGTTGAGATATATACAGAAGTTGTCTACTACAGATTTAAAAATAAACCTTAATTTCCTTTATTTAAGGAAAATCTTAAATGCTGGATTACTGAGGTCTGACATCATACAAATGCTATCACATCAGTCCATTTCACACGTTTTAGCAACAAACAAGGTAAGGTATGAGAGGCAGAACCGTAATGGTTAATACTGTCACAACTGTGAATCAGAATGGATCATTACTGCATTCCCTATGAAGTCCCATGGAATATCAGCAATTGACAGGGAAGGAAGAAGAGTTCAATGTTCAGCAGCTGCTGAAATGAATTTTAAGCATTTTATGGAATATGGAAGTGATGAACAGGGAGATTAAACTAGATTAATCAATAACAATAATTTGACTGCATAAACAAGACCCTGAATATGTTGCCATCTGGTTTAGGAAACAGGATTCAAAGGATTCACGTGATCATCTCATATTTACTTAAAAACTAGTTACAATATAGTAATACTAGATTTGGCCTCTTATGCTTCAGAGTTCTCCTAGCAGGAAAAGCAGCTGCTTCATGGGTCTCTCAGAAGAGAATTTCCTAACAATTCTGGAAATATGGCAGTGACATATTTGTTACCATGAAGTCAAACCAGAAAAATAGCACTCAGGATATTACATTTTAATAGCAAATCAGCTGATACTCACAGGTAGAAAACCAAAGGCAGAGAGACCAGCTGATTATCAAATCCAGGCCGCCAAAATTACAAACAACTAACACCCAGAAGCTATAAAGGAAAGTAAAAAATCCTTCTGGCCCTTACAAGATCAGTAAAAGCTCTGAAGGATGGAATTAAGTACAGCAAAACCACATGATCAGCAAACAACAAAAGCTTTTTATAACCCTTTAGGGTTCTTTAGGACAGCAAAAAATCAAGATCTTCAAAGCTGGTATCACAAGATTTTTCTAACAGCACAATTATTCCAGTATACAATGCAAACATATATGTACACTTCTCAAAGCAAAACACTTGAGGCTCCCGTCCTTATAACCCTGCAGAAAGACACTCCAGAAAACCATTCCATACACAGGGAAAGTCATCTGTTCAGCACTAATTTGTGCAAGGTTTCTTTTGGCTAAATGATAATTTATCCCAAACCTACTTGTAGACAGCAATCATGTACGAGCATCTTTAAAAACATGTTTAGTAACACAGCAAAAATCCTGTGTTCCACAAAAAGCCAGCAAATCACGTATTTGCCTCAACGGCATTAGAAGGCAAAGTGCCTTCTACTCCCAAAGCCACTTGTGTAAGGAACTTTTGCTTCACTTTCCTATAGATGAGATCTTTTGTAATCTAAAGATATTTGGCCACTGTAATAGATGTAACACATCCATTACACTGACCTGTTAATTGTTTACTCCACACTTCTGAAACTGTAACGCTGTCTTCTTGAAATCCTAAATGCTGAAATCCAATTCATCTTATTCCTGTAGCAGCAGAACAATGCATCAACGTACAGCATATCCATTTCAGCATATCCATTTATGGCACTTAACATTCGGGAATCGGATCAGTGTCATCCTAAAAAGCAATTTACAGAAATTATTTCTTTTATGAGAAAGGTTTAACTTTCTTCCTGTTCTAAGAACCCTGGCCACCAGCAGGTGGTGTTTCTGGAAATGTCAAGTAGTTTTTTTCCCCCCTACAGATGAAATGCAAAACTCCACCTGCAACACTGGTGGGTTTATGCAAGGCTGAGGCTCCACATTCTCTGCAAAATAGGCTTGTTTTATCCATGTGATTTTTCAGCTGAGCAATCATAAGAAGCATGAGGATGATGATGTATACCTGAAAATTTAAATACAAATAGGCAAAATGGGATCAACTTGAAGGTAGGAAAACTGGAATTTATATTGTCAGTCCAGCAAATGACCCTTTGCAGCTGCTAGATTACTCTCAATAGAATTTTACTCTTTGGATAGTCCAGGGGCTTTTAAAATCATACTGCATATAACAGCAACTATTGCTTTTTATCTATGTAGAACACGCTTAGTTACGATCAGCAAATAAATCTCTTCATTATTGATCAGCTGAGCTGTAGGTTTGAATGAACTACATAACCTTTAAAAATGCTAGGGGCAGAAAGGAGGATGAAATGAACATAAGGTACAATAAAACGAGCAAATATGAGAGAAAAAATGCTTGACTAGCCCTAGTAAAAAAGAAACCAGCAGAAACAGGGTTAATTCTAGCCTTATAAGGCTGTTCAGCAGCACTTCAACTGCACACAAATTAGAACAACCCTGGGAATCTATAAAGCTTGTTTTATTGCCAAGGACAGGCAGCAAGATCTGCATTTTGCTGCTGTAAACTATCCTTTATTTAAGACATTTTAAAGCAGAATAGACTTTTATATGATGTTTTTTACTGCTGCATCATCAACAGGTGGCATTCGTTGCAGCTTTACACACCTAAATGCAAGTTCTCCCGGACACGACTGTTGAAGTTGGCACATCTATTAAGCGTGTACCAGAGCAAGAAACAGCCTTCTGTTGACCGGAGGAAAAATCAGCTCTGCAGAAATGGAATTAAGGTAAAATAAAGTGTTTCACAGTACATGGTTACCTGTAATGCTTGTAATTGCTTGGCTTTTGGTGGCCTTTCAGGTGTAACTAAAACCTGACCATCGACCAACCTTTTAAAATCAACTGCTGAGACTGTTAACTTGTCTTGTATTTAAAGCAGTTTTACTGCCTTATTCAAAAATAAAAGGATGTTACATAAAAACCAACAGCTCACGTCTGACGCCCATCGCTGCTTGAAACAAACACCAAGCTTGCTTCAAATAAGTGTAACTTCATATGGATATTTTAACATAAAGATTGACATTATAATGATGATTTAAAACACAGCAACAGCTACTGTGTACTTATGCCTGTTTCATTAAGAAATAAAAGCTTTGGAACTGATAACCTTTATTTCTTTAAGTGTCTGCTAGCTACTTCTGTTAATAGGAATATATTTAAGCAAACTCAGAGCTGTATTTCTGACTGAAAATATTCTACACTCCTGCTCCATTAGTGGTCTGCTCCTTTTTCTCCCCCAGATTGTAAATTAGCAGGAACTGAGTCATTAAAATGTGGAAATATGCATGAATTTTACTAGTAAACAATTCAACTTTATTATGTTTTAGTGTCATTAAAATCAAGGGTTTGGGAGTAAAATGAAGATTAAAGCAATTCACAATATTTAAAACTTCACACACAGTACCCTGAGTTATAATTTTATCGCTGTTTTATTTGTTTGCGGTGTCTTTTGTTTGTTTTATTCCTTTTAAATAAACTTCCAGCAATCCTTTAAGTCCATACCATTCACCGCATATAAGTAAACAAATCAGATAACTGGTATTTTCCATTCCTATCCGGAAGTCAGTGCAACATAATTAATCCCAAAGAAAAGCAAATTGAGTATAATAGTGTTGGTGTAAATCAATATGCTGCTCGTATTACCTTTATTTCCAAGACTTGACTTTCCTTCCTACTGAAAGCAGGAGGAACCAACTGCTTTTTATCTGTTGCCTTCTCAGACACAGACTGCTACTTCACAGCCTTACAAGATGATGACGAAATAAATATATACATCATATATACATATAAACACACATATATAAACATAGATAAGGCTTTTTCCTCTGTTGACTAAACTCACTCATCTAATTTTCTCTATTTTTACATTTTCCAATACTGAGAGCACACAAAATTTTTCCAGATCTGCCCTCATGACATACTATAATCTAGAGCAAAATGAAATAATTTTAACTAAACCTTTGTATATATACTCAAACATGATGTTTTCTACAACCTCATCTGTGGATGTTAAATTAGCAGAAGCCTATGGCACGTAGTACAATGCTGGATTATGAGATTAATCATTTTCCATTTACAAATTGCAGGTCCAAGGATGTTCATTGAGTATTAAAAGAAAACAAATGGAGCTAAAACTCTACCTTCCAGCCTGCATGAAGAAATACCGTTGATGAAAAGCTTTTGTTACAGAGACCCAAGTACCATAATGGTAAAAAGATTCCTACATGATTTTAAGGCATACAGGAACTGCAAATTCTCTCATTTGCGATGTATATAGTGTCCTGTAAAAAAAAAACTTAAGAAATTTACTGTATGTACTGTTATATTTCAATGTTAACTAATTTGACTTCTAAAGAATTTTGATTTCCTAAATGAAAGTGTACATCTTTTTTCAATCCAATCAAAATGCTTACCTTGAACTTGGCTGAAAACAACAAAAACCCTGATTTTTTTGGCATTACCACCAAACTGTGAGTACTAGTATCTTTTCCGCAGATATTTCAACCATGGAAGCTTACTCTGCCTCATTATCACCCATTATATGTAATGGCACAGCTTTCAACCTAAATGGATCACATTTGTGTAATGAAAGCTTATCTTCTAGATTAGCTGATAAATCAGAACACCAACAATATGTTATTGGTCTTTTCTTATCATGTCTTTACACAATATTTCTTTTTCCCATTGGTTTTGTAGGAAACATTCTGATACTGGTTGTCAACATAAGCTTTCGTGAAAAAATGACTATTCCAGACCTTTACTTCATAAACCTTGCAGTAGCTGATCTCATTTTAGTTGCTGATTCTCTTATTGAGGTTTTTAATCTTGATGAAAAGTATTACGATATCACTATTATTTGTACCTTTATGTCTTTGTTCCTTCAGATCAACATGTATAGCAGCATTTTCTTTCTGACATGGATGAGTTTTGACAGATACATAGCACTGGCAAAAGTAATGAGGTCCAACATATTTCGCACTATGCAACACGCTAGAATAAGCTGTGGTCTCATATGGATGGCATCTATTTCTGCAGCACTAGTTCCATTTACAGCTGTGCATTTACAACACACCGGAGAGGTCTATTTTTGTTTTGCAGATGTAAAAGAAATCCAATGGCTAGAAATAACCTTGGGGTTTATTATCCCCTTTGTGATCATCGGTCTTTGTTACTCACTAATTGTTCGAGTTCTTATAAAAGCCCACAAGCACAGGAGTCTTCGTCTGCGGCGACAGAAGGCTCTTCGAATGATTTTTGTTGTTGTCTTGGTTTTCTTTATCTGCTGGCTACCTGAAAACGTCTTCATTAGTGTTCAACTTCTTCAAAAGAAAAGCGAGCCTGTGTCTTCAAGCAGCCCATCCTTCAGACATGATTATCCTTTAACAGGACATATTGTGAACCTAGCAGCTTTTTCTAATAGCTGTTTGAACCCTTTAATTTACAGTTTTCTAGGGGAAACCTTCAGAGACAAACTGCGACTGTACATTGAACAGAAAACAAAAATGTCAACATTGCATCGCTTTTGTCAGGCTGCCTTCACATCTGTCATTCCTGACAGTAATGAGCAATCAGAAGTCTGATTTAGGAGTAGCTGTATAAAACATATGACTGTGAAGTTGTGCAAACAGTGAACAAAATGCTTTCTACTAACAGAAAAAAAGTGCATTTGTGTGTGTGTGTGCATATATATATTAGTATTACTCTACTGAGTATTGAAGGTTTATATTCAAAATGTTTTTATGACAAGACTTAAATGTAGAAGCATGTGTTAGTCAGATTTAATTATGAACAGGATTATTAAAAGCTGAGCACTGAAGGAGCTTTATTTTATATTACACATGTATGAACAACAATATGAAGGGGAATTTTATCGAGGTACAAAGACTCCAGATGTAACCCACTGATCAGAGATGCTACTTTGCTGGTGTATATAAAGTACTTCCACCGAAATAATGAAGCTGCCATAGCAGTGGGGAAAAAAAAAAAATCATTACAACTTATTGACATGGAGATGCAGAAAACATTGATTTTTTAATCCATGTATGTTAAGATAAATTACTTTGCTTAGAAGAACTACATAGTACTATTGTCACTGTATTCTAGCATGTCTTCCATGATGAGCTTTCTCTAAATCTTAATATAATCTAGCGCAGTGGTTAGTTTTCATCTCATAAATGTAATCTACTGTTTACATCAGCACTTGATCAAAACTGAAATCATCTGTAACTATATTGCTCATCACAAAGAATTTCACAGAAGCAAAATGTAATGTTTCATTCTACCTTCTAAGGATTGCCCAAGACAATCTTTCCCAGGACAGACATAATTGGGCCTTTCGCCAAAAAGACCGGTGCGCATATACCTACATTCATATCTGCCTTCGGATTTAAATGCAAGTTACACAAGATCTCTTTACATTTAGCAGCCTATTGATTGCCAGGACAAACTGCTGTGGCTTCAAAGTTTCGTTCTTGCAAAAGAGTATAAAAAATGCTTATGAAAATGACAGAAGCCCAAGCTTTTAGGAAGGGAGAATTTATGCAATTGGGAGCGTTAATTAGTTATTATCAGATCTGCAATTTGTGCACCCTTCATCCTATCCCCAGAAACTACTGGCCTTTCAAGATTTTAAGGTGCATGTTGGTTGCTTTGTTCATCTGAAGATTAATTACACTAAGAAAACAAAGGTTAGCATCGTGTACTTGAAAATGACAGGTTTCAATTTCTGCTAGAAAATAACTTGGGTTTCAATCTGATTGAGGTTTAGCACAAGTTACTGCTGAACTTGTTCAGAGGAAGCTATAAAGTTGCTAGAGATTAGTGTGCAAGATCATTTAAACATCACCTGCTGCATCTCTGAAGTGAACAAACTCATTTCACCTCTGTGCTCATTGAGTTAAGCACCAGAACTCTGCTGAATAAGATGCTTTGTTCTATTTTCAAATGTCATATATGAATTAATTAGCACATCAATGGATTTTAAAGAATTTTGAAAGATACACACAAAACAATAACTAAAGTTACTAAGCAATAAAAAAAAAACCAAAACAACAGTGAAAACAATGATTCCACTCATATTTCTCACGAAATATTTAGAGCTTCCTAGTGGAAGCTTTGGTCACAAAAGACATGACCTATAAACAGAAAGGCCACAAGACGATGACTGAATTTGAAATAGACAGCTAAGATATTCCTGCAAGTGAAACAGGAACTGCAGGGTGGAGTTTGTGGCAACTGCTGATTATTGGCAAGTGACTGCTAATCACAGTCTAAGGAAAAACGTCCTTTAGTCACATCTTCCCTGCAGAACACCAAACAGATCTCCCAAGAAAGGTGCAAGCAATGTCATACCTTCTCTGCACAGGACAAATCACCAAACACTTAGCAAGAAATTCACAGCACCTTGCTCCATCACAGCTGCCCTTCTTCCTCATTATGTCCACTTTAGAATTAGCCACAATTACTCATGTCCTAGTGACTGCCAATGTGTATTAATCACACCTTGAAAGATGGCTATTTTAGACAACACAGAACTGAAGGACTGGATAATTCTCTTGGCAATACAATTCTGTGAAGTCAGACACATCTTCAGAGATAACAGATGTATTAGGTTTGTGTCATCTTGACACTTGCCACAAATAAATAACGTACTTGGGGTTACAGAAATACACTTTCCCTGTTGTAGTTGTTGCTTATTTTGTTTTGATAAGAGTAAACTTCTTTCCCCTCCTCCTTCCTTCCGATAAAAGAATCTGGGTTTTGATCAAGGCTACAGTAGAAGCCCTTTCATCACCACTGTAGGTAACAAACCAAGAAAGCGGCTTTGCTCAGATGCTTATGATAATAAACAGACAATAATACCAAATACCTGGTCATGCATATGAAACTATGAAATAGTTTGTTCCTACGCAATCATATGCAATAATGTCCTGCTATCACAGTGAAATCTAGTAAAGAACAGATTACTATAGTATGAAGAAAATAGTATTTACTCAAGATGAAATGACCTATTGAATATTTAAAACCAAATGACAAATCTAAGCTACCTGATGAGTTTCCCGATGTCGGTATTTTGGTACAGGCTTATGAACTGTGCCTGAAATGACTAAATTTAAACAATTGCTTTGTTTAAATAAAAAGTACTCTCCCAAGCGGAAATTGCACACTTCTTCCCAAAAGTTTAGGGGTTTTTTAACAGCAACTATGTACAAAGTAGCATTTACAGAAATGCCATACAACTTTCACATGTTTGTATATAGAACATGCTTTCTGCAGCTTATCACCTTGCAGTAACTCATTACCATGGCTTATCCATGAACCAAAAAGATCTGTGCTTTATGTAGTTTTCTTTAAAATTAAAAAGTGTGAGGAACATTTAAGAAAACCTTTTCTGAAGCATAGGCAAAGAGGGAATTGGAGTAAGAATTTTGATATAACTTCTTCACTTTTCTGTCTGGTCTCTCTCAAATTGTTTAAGAAAAGGATTCCATATGCCTCCCTAAAATGCTACAGCGATAAAAACTACGAAGTTTAAAAACCTGTTTATCACAGATGCTTACAATCTTTACTGTAATAATCTATGTCAACTCTCCAGACAAGAAAAGACTAATATTAAGGAAAGCACACAGAGAAAAAGAAAAAAATGAAGAAATAAAATTAAAGAATCCCTCAAACCACTAACTGCTTTTGAAAATAACACCTTAACACAAAAAGGTCTTGAATGCACAAAGTATTACTGAGTATCTAGAAACAAAATAAATTCAACCTGCACAAACCAGCACCAGTCTGAACCTGATGTGATTGAAAGCAACGGTCTTCATTCAGCTGTGTCAAAATGTATGAGAAAAATAGTTATTTGAGGCCATTTAAACATATTAAAGAGATGCTGTAACTCTGTATCCTTGTAACAATATTGGGAGTACACACTAAGTACTGACTGTGCAGACACAACACATCCACACCTAAAAAAACCCCCACAGTCTGCCTAAAGTTAAAGCTTGATCCATTTGTGCAAAGTGCTCCGTGATGTGAGGGCATGTGAAAGCCAATTTGAAACAACGAGTCAGGCAATCCCAAATTCTCTGCAAGATTTTGACATAATAAAGACAACATGTGAGAGAAGTCACTCCCCTCTTCTCCACAGAAAATGAGGACACCGGCATTCAGAACAGCCAATCCACCAATCCCAAAAGACAAGACAGGCTATAAAAAAAATAACAAAATTAACATCAGAATTCTTAAAACATTGTTTTCTTCAATACTGTTTCTAGTAAATGAAAAAGATACAAATTCATCTTCTATTTCCCCAACATAATCTGACATTTCTATTATTAATCAAAAATGGCTTATCTGTTATAGGAAATCCATTCTAAATTTGCAGAGGCAAGCTCATAAGAAAACATTGAGCACAAAGTTTTAACAAGGAAATGCTTTTAGAATTATCTGTGTTTTAAACAGAATTCACTGCCTGTACAGTGCAGGCTCTAATCCTTCTTCCAGGCATCAAGTCGTGTTAGAACCTAATGGAATTTTTTCCTGTGGAAGGATTTTGCTGTATTCTCTCAGCTGTTTAGTAAGATTGCAGAAGGGAAAAGGTTGTCTGAACAATTTTAAATGGTTAGGATCATCACATTAAAAAATGCATTAAAAAGTGGTTTACCGTAAGTAAAAGCATGTCAAGTTCAACCCTGATTATCATTTAATTCCATGTGAACTTGTTTCTGCATTAAGCAAGAAAAACAAGTTTGTGTATGAAGAAGGCAGGTTTAAATTTTAATAGCTATTCATGAAGGTGAACCAATGAATTAATTTGATTTTGACTGAAAACAACAAAGATCAGGGTTTGATTTTAATTTAAGGGACAGCATCCTTCCGTTCCACTCCAAATGTCTCATTCAGACCATCAGACAAATATTTAAAACTTTCATCAGAGAAGAGCATAGGGACAAATTCCTTAATTCAATTGATTAAATCTTTGCAACGTAATCTTACATCTGAAATGTAAGTTTAGTCTTACATTACCATTGACATCTCCAGCAGCCCCGTCAGTCCTCCTTCAGAGACTGCTCATGTTAAGAAATTATTATTATTACCTTCTGCTTAATAAATATGTCACTAATAAACCATTTCCACCTTGGAATTGCACTTTATCTTACTTATATTAAGTCTGCAATGACAGAGGATGGGGAACAAGTGATTTTTAAGACATGCATACAGACCATCTTTTCTGTACACTCTTAAGCCCTGCTGCCATGGAGGTATACTGCGGTACATGCCCTGAGCTATGTTTTAAAGAGAGACACGCTAGATTGGAAAACCTGAACACCCTCCATTCCTATTTATAATTTAGGTGTCCTTTCCTCAACAGCATTGTCCAAACTATTTATTCCACATTGACATATGATACACCAAACTTCCAGCCTCAGCTTTTGCCTTCCTTTTAGATTTCCATTCCATCTTATGGCAGCATGACACAGCCAGGAGCTAAGAATAAACAACTGCACACTGAGCCAGCCACCCAAGATGACAACAAAAGAGTAATTCCTCCTCAGGACTTCAGATACTCCAGATCTGCTCACTACTTCCAACCCAGCCTCTTACATGCTACTTTAGTTATTTTACTTATGTCCAGTGAATTCCACTACAAAATTTAGAGGTGGTTTTCTAAGTCTCATAAAACCTGTGTGAGACCATTTAGAATGGCTTTTGAAGTTGTTCAACCCCAACGACAAAACCACATTCAAGTTTCCAACCTATGATCTCAAATTGTTCAAACAGTCTGCTACAGATATATACAGAAGTTTTAAAGTTCTAAATATGCATTGCCAAAAAGCAAACCCTAACTTTTTTAATATACCTACTCTAAATAAGCCTTTAATGCAGCAGGGTAAGCCTTTCCAAAGCAGCAACTTCGCTTACAAGACCCAGCTCTCTCAACCTGCAAGCAAAATGACTGAAAAAGTTTTAAAAACCTTTTCAAATTGCATGGAATGTGTTTTCTTTATAGACTTCAGAAAAACTGTGAAAAAAAGACATACTAAAGAAACAGGAAAATTATTGGAATAGTGCTACATTATCCTTAGAAATTGAAGTTAAAACTATTTCTACAGAAAGAGCCTGGTGGTAGAATTGCCTAATAGTGGTGGAGATAAATTGGCTTTCTGCCTCAGCAGCAAAAACATTTCCTTTCCTGGGCATTCTCTCAATAGAAACGATAATATAATGACAAATTATTTTCTTCCTTTCATTCTCTCCCCATTCAGAGCTACAAAAGAGAAACAGCCTTTACCTGACTGCAGTAACCTGTTAACTCTTGTGTTCCAGTACTTAGTTATGAGTGAAGTGCACACAGCAAATGGAGAAAGAAATCAAGGCAAGAGCTCACTTAAACAATGTGATTAACATCCGATGACCGAGTAGTAAGACAAGAAGATAATACAAATAGTGACACCTGTAAGAATTTATTTATAAACACACTTGGTTTTCAAATACGTACAGTCAAGAAGTGTTACTTCTGATATTAAATGCTTACAATTCTTACAACAGTGAGAAATGTGATGCTACTTTTGTATTGTAACGTAAAGATGCCTGATTCTGCATGGCCCGTTGAACGCCGTGTGATTAGAAGCAGACACTTGCTGGCAGATGTGCTGCTAAAGATGACATCAGATCACAGAGGCCTCATGGCACACTCTGTCCGTAACAAGGGGTCCACAAGGATCCCCTGCTAGATGTGTGCTCTTCTTGACTCTCTGATACAGCGTAAGACCTTTTGGGTCTTGGCCAGATGATTTTATTACAAGACTTATGAAAACAAACAATCAAAAAAACCCCAAACCCCACAGGTTTGTTAAAAATGCCTTTAGGAAGTCATGGAGCTACAGACTTGGACAATGGAAGATAAGCATTTCATAATAAAATAGGAAAACCTTGCCTATTCCAAAGGTAACTAGAAAAAAAGAACCAGCCAATGAGGTACTTAAAGGCTCCAAAGTCAACAGCGAGTCCCACTAAAAGGCCATGACTGATTTCAGTGAGTTTTATATTACAGCTCAGTGTAACAGTTCGTAACCACCTAGTTATTTTACAAGTGGGTAAATATTAATAACTCCCATTTATGATTCCGTATGTAAAGGTAGGATAGAATGACAATTATTAGAAACATGCATACTTAAGATTTGCTATCTCCTTTATATAACCCTCTCTGCTCCCTTTTTAAGCGATGCAGCTCTAAGTCTTCCGTACATTCTCTGAACAACTTCAACATTTCAGACTGTAAGATGGCAGAAGCAGAGTTTTGTCTTCCCTTGGGTATACATGCTGTTTGCAAAAGCCTGGTTTACAGATGCAAATTATTAAGATAATGCTGAGAAATTTAATAAAACATTAGTTAATGATCTTCTGTTCAATGTCCTGCAGAACTCTTGTGGGATTCAATTAGAAACAGGTAAATGCATTCAAAAGAGAGAGTCTGGTTCTTTAAGCAAGAGATTCCCCTGTCAAATACCTTCATGCTTATACTGTCATTATTTCAGGCAGCTTCTAAAAGTCAAGATGAATTTTCTGTTCTAATTACCTGTTGGATGTAGCAGACAAGCACTTTCCAATTATGGATTAATGTCTGTGGCTTTGATCTAATACCCAAGGGCCATTTTATCTATGCTGTAATTTATTAACATACATAGACTAATCTTTCCTGTGGTTCACAATATTAGATCAAAACAGAAAAGGTATTTTAGAGGAGGAAACCTCTGGTGAAATCTAGTTTCTCATTCATACTGTGGAAGCAGCTATCATCCCCCCTTTACCTGATCCAAAACCAGTTGTTTTAAACTGGTTCCATTAACACACAATGATCTGTACTTTATTAAAATCCTTATGCCAGACTCCCATATTGTTTAAAATAGAAAAAGCTATCATTCTGTCAAAGACGGGGAAAAAACAGCTGCTTTTTAGAATAAGCATATTTTAAATATCCAAGTCTGTCCTATTTGAGGCTTTTTTTGATAAATTAACATTTAAAAAAGTAGTACCAAGAACAATAAAGAGGAAGTAACAAATACACAAGAATCAGGCTTGCATTAATCTCTTATACTGTGCATACTTCCAAGTTTCAAGCCCTGTCAAGAACCTGCCTCTGAGTGCCTATTTCTCTGTTCTTTATCCTCTATCAGAGTGTAGCAAACATTTATCCTTTCAAGCTTACAACTTAATTTCTTGCCAAATGGAATACATTTTGTGAATTCAAACATGTAACGGGGCTTTATTTTTTTTAACTGAACTTACAAATATTTTGAGGGTTTGTGCCAAATTTTCTACATTCAGCAATTTGGGTGTTTTCCAGCCATTTTCATTTATGATCTCTCTCTATGATGAGTTGGAAGTTATTAACACAGAACCCCCCAAAAAATCATAACTGACAAGAGGCAGAAAATAGTGTTGTCACTGGATGAGCTGAGCGACCTGCAGTCAAGCAGACCTACCCTCTGCTCCTTACTCCAACAACTGCTAGACAACTGTTACTCACCAAATTCAGCCTACAGGTGGGAATCCTGTGCTGAATTTCCATTTTGTGAAAGTATTTGCAGCTAAGTCATGAAAGCAAAGATTTATACTGGAAACCTAACAAGAACCATCAAGAAAGGTCTCAGCAGTAAGTGAAAAATAGGGGCTGAGAGGAAACATCAAGTATGTGCTCCAAGAAGAGAATGAAGAATTTCCCTTCTTAATAGCAAAGGAAGGACGGTTGTGTTTCACCACCAAACTCACTTTAGTACCTTGGTTATATTAATAAAAGTGAAGAATTAACTTTCAATGTCTACAGATTAAGGCAAAACCCCAGAATGAGCATGAAACTCTCGCTGGTTAATATGTAATGAAGAATGCACAATTCCTTTAAACAAAAGTAAGAAACACACCACATATTGTTTATACCGAACACAGTTGGGGACGTGAGCCTTTCGCCTGGGAAAACCATCTTCAAAGTAGCAACTGTTTTCCCAGCTGTGAATACTCTTTCCTGGGAAATCTGTTCCTACCGTTACAAAAATAATTTTCAAAGGAATGTAAAATTATTCAGCCTAATCTATGCATATCCATATTTCAGCCACTGTTTTGTACCTCCTTAGGCTTGCCTGTTTACAAAAGGCCTCCTATTCTCTATTAACACTATATTGTGTAACAATCAAATTTACCTCTTTTAATAACTAAATAAACGTATGGCTAAATTAATAAGACTATTTAAAGCAACTCTATCAATATTCTGATGGAAAAGTCTTCACCAGAAACAAATGTTTCAGTCCCATAAGCAGCTCTACCCTCAAAGTTTGGGTGGGCTTTTTTAATTTTCTTTTTCCTCATTTTAGAAATATTGCATAGATAAGAAAGCAGACAAACTATCAAGTAATGTGTCACACAGTGAGTCAGAAATGCCAAATGAATTTGTAGCTTCATGACTGTTTTTCAACTATCATGAAGGCCATCATATAGTAAGGCACTAAGAAGCCAGTGGGCCAGCAAACAGTAAACTTGTCTACGCAAGTAAGAAAAACCTTACAAATAAACCAAGAATAAACGTTCAACTGAAAGACAGCCCAAGGAAAAGAGAAATAGGCTCAACATTTCTATTACAGACTGATCAAAACCCGCAGACTAACAAGAGCACACTAATGTCCATACTGACATTTAACTTTGCCGTTTTGAGAAATAGCTATCACCCACCCACCCCCCTTTATCACCAGACCACTGCTAACTGCTGATGCATCCTTACATCAGGCATCGGAGACGGGGGAAAAATATGAAAGATTATGTCACCTTCTCGTCATAACATGGACAAAATTCTATCTGTGTGTTAGAAATACTTCAAAGACTGTCAAAAAGACAAAACAAGATACTTATTTTATGGGGTTATGCAAAATAAAATTAACTTTTTGGAATTTACTTTCCTTTTTTCAATATTTAATATCTTTTTTCTACATATGTCTTACACAAAAATAATAACCCTGCATAATGTTCTTTACTGTGAAGGTGGTGAGACACTGGCACAGGGTGCCTGAGAAGCTGTGGCTGCCCCATCCCTGGCAGCATTCAAGATCAGGCTGGATGAGGCTTGAAGCAACCTGCTCTAGTGGAAGGTGCCTCTGCCCATGGCAGGGGGTCGGAAGTGGATGAGCTTTAAGGTCCTTTCCAAACCAAACCATTGTGTGATTCTGTGATAACACTAATGCATACAGCAGAGGATTAAGCCAGTAAAGCAAACAAAACAAATTCAGGAAGTGTTGATAGTGGAATTGCAATGCAAACAGTTGCCAAAATACATTTTTAATGCATACAAGATACAGCTAATATTGATAGCCTGGTAACCAGAAGAAAATCTTGCAACATCACATTACATTGTAACTTTATGGCATTTTTTAGGATTGGAAAATACATAGCATGTTATTTTGATGCTTACAAGATAAACTTCCCATTAACTAAAGAAAAATAATTAATGGAACAATAAGGGATTAGTGAGTTTGTTTGCAAATCATCCACAGCTCAATATTTCAACAACAGGCTTTGATACGAATTAGTGGGTTGTCAAATAAATAAATACACTTTCTGATGATTGCTTTACAGTATCTGCTCGATGGAGTTTGTAGCATGAATGCCTGGTTTTCATTTATTAAACATTCAAATTACTACCCCAGTTACCTCATGACAAGCAGCATTAGAGATCGTATCAAAGTAATATTCCCAGCTATTCCACCAAGCTCATGCCAAAACATTTATGTCCACAGCTTAAACATAATTTTATGGGGTTCTCCACCACTACAAATAATGACTTTAAAGAATCATTTTCCTGTGGTTTGCTCTGCTGTAGTACTAGCTTAGTAACTCCTTATTGGTCTTTCTGATAACCTCAAAAAAGCTGAATAGAAGAACCTTTTCACTACAAATTTTGTCATTTTCCATTTAGCAAACAGATCTTCCTGTTTGGGCACCTGCACACAAGCCCTCTGAGTAAAGAAAGACCATGAGCTACTTGTTTATTTGCCATTGTTTGTATTATCTGTATGGAATCTCAAAAATTAAATTCCTTTCCCACTGATTATGCCTTTATCTGGGGAAAACGTTGATTCCTCCTCCTCCTCCAACCATTTGCAATGCTGATAGCAAGGAACATACAAGGAACCCACTGACTGTATGAGCCTTATCTAAAGTACCCTTCAACCAGGATTTGATTCATAAAGACTGACTGCCTCTTAATTAGTGTAACTTTCCTTGAAGTTTACCAGACTAAATTAGGAAAAACAGGAAATTAATATTGTTTTCTATGGATTATAAATTGCCTAGTGGATATTCAGCTCTAGAAGAATTTGTTACTGTTCTGTGGAAACCCTGCAGCTCTGAAAACAACAACTGGAGAAACAAGATTTCCCCTTAAAATTATAAGGTTAAAGGATCCTTTGATACAGTGAGGTCATTCTGGGTATAACTCAAATAGCCTTCATAAAAAGAGCAACCACATGTTGTTCCCTATCTACAGTGTTGTGTCAGTAGTGCTGTTTCAGTAAGTTTTGTGGCACTAAGGCAGCTGAAATTCTGAAAAGTGAGGAAATCCATAAACAGAAGCCAGACAAGGGAATTGCAAACAAGCACTTCTAATGCTTTTGTTATTTCAAGATGACATGTTAACAACATCATAAAGATTTTTTTTCAGAGAACTGAGACAACGTTGATTTGTCTCAGACAAGGTCCTTCAGAAAGTTTTTCTTTCAGAAGCCAGTATTTAACTTCAAACCACCAGTAAAGATGGCACATTTTAAATCTCTCTTCTTTATGCCTGTGTCACTTGATAAGTCAAAAGAATAAATGTAAACTGTCAGAAGGATTAACATACAAGCCTGTTAGTAAACTACAAAACCAATGAAAGGAAGAAAGTAAAACTGATATCCAGGCATTTAAACAAAACAAACAATAAAAATCAATGTTTAAAATCCAAGGTTTATTGCCAAGTAGCTTAATAAAACAGTAACATTATGAAAATGTCAGAATAAACACAGGCCTGAATTAAGTTTTAAAACTTGCATTGCTCAGCTCCATTAGACATGTGTCATTTAAAACTGTGGGGCTCCAAGATCATTCATGAAAACATTTATATTGGTCTTGAATTGCTCATTGCTATTTAATATAAACAGAAGAAATTGAGTAGATGAAAATCAATAAAACATCAAGATTACTCTGAAAGGTCAAGCTGTTCCAAGGAAAAATGCTTTGGTCTTAGGCCGGTAAGAGTTTTTGAAACAAATTTCAGGAAGGAGTGACCAATGTAGACTAAATCCAGTCACTTCAGATACATTTCAACTTGCCTGCCTGCAGCTCTATAACAAAATCAATTAAGAGATTTACATTTTCCACTTTGGAGACTAATAAAAGTGCTGTACTAGAATAGGAAAAAAAAGTAAATCACAGGAAAGTGACTTAATGAACCAGTGAAAGCTCTCTCCCACCAAAAGCAATGTGTCTTATAGATATCTTTTGAGGTCTTTCCATCACATATAAGACTCCTCAAGAGAAACTGGAGTCCACCCATCCTTACTTTAAGAAGGCCAAAAAAGTTTTCTTTAATTCAGCTGCCGCATTAAAAGTCAATCACAGCTCATCAGAGTCCAGTCATCATGATTCAGGAATTTCTGTAAATATATCAAGGTTCCAGTTTATTTTAAAGTAACAGAAATAAAATTAAAGTAAGGCTGCAAAATAAACATTCTCAGCAGTTGCCTTAATTTTTGTTCCAAATTTCTTCTTTGGAACCGTCCCGACTAACCGAGCATATCACTGCAGCCTCAGAATGCCTCCTGATCTTCCTGTACACACAAACCAATTTTACCTTGTTTTATACTATGTTTTCATGCTGTCAAGGTTTGGTGACCAAAAGCATTTTGAAGCATAACTGCCACTGTGACTTAACTGAGTACATCACCCAAGGCTGGGAGCATACATCCTGAACAATCATCATAAACGGGCAAAGAGGTAACTTCCATTAATCATTTCTGAAGTAAAATTGTTTTAAGATCTGCCTAAACATTTTTTATTCTCTACAGCCATTTCAAACAAAAAAGAAAAAACTGGCCTACTAACTTACACTTTATCAACAGTTACAGCTTATAAAGCTGACGCCAAAAAATGGCTTGTCATAGACCTTATATGGTACTCCCTAAAACTAACATTATATACATGTTTAAGCCACCCACTGACACCAACTTTTATAAACCCAGGAACTGTTGTGCCTAGTAGTGTTCCCCAATAGTATTAAGGATTCTCCTTTGCATTTCACACTTGCTTTTTCTTTCGCAGTCCTACAGTCTGCATGGCCAACAAAAACTAAGGGGGGGGGGGGGGGGTGTCCAAGAATTTATCAGTTGACATCAGATGGTCCAAAAAGGTCCCACTTGCAAAGGGTTTGAAGCCCAACAGGGACTTTTTCTACTTCTACATGAAATTGACACAAGCAATATATTTTTAATTTTGACATTTCAAATTCACACTGGTTTATGCTAGAAAATAATTCTCATGCAAACTGAATTATAGTACTGTGAACCTAAAGTCCATAATACACACCCTACATAGAAAATGAGAAACATTCCCTTTATGTAAACACCAGATTTCCTATTTTTGCTATGATATAGACAAAGGTGCAATCTTTTCCTACTTAAGAACATTTTTGCTGAGTTCATAACTGCATGAATTTACAGACCTCTGACTATCTACTGCCAATAGCTTGGCTGTTAGTATACTACACTTCACAAACTCTAAATGTAATAGCTAGAGATGCTTATGCATGAAAAACCTCTCAAAAAATATTCCTGCCAATGAACTTTATTAAAGTCTAATAACAAAATAAGAAGTACTACCTTTTAGTTATATAGAATCATAGAATAGTTAGGGTTGGAAAGGACCTTAAGATCATCCAGTTCCAACCCCCTCACCATGGGCAGGGACACCTCACACTAAACCATGTCACCCAAGGCTCTGTCCAACCTGGCCTTGAACACTGCCAGGGATGGAGCATTCACAACCTCCCTGGGCAACCCATTCCAGTGCCTCACCACCCTAACAGTAAAGAATTTCTTCCTTATATCCAGTCTAAACTTGCACTGTTTAAGTTTTAACCTGTTACCCCTTCTCCTATCACTACAGTCTCTAATGAATAGTCCATCCCCACCATCCCTATAGCCCCCCTTCAGATACTGAAAGGCTGCTATGAGGTCTCCATGCAGCCTTCTCTTCTCCAGGCTGAAGAGCCTCAACTTTCTCAGCCTATCTTCATACAGGAAGCGCTCCAGTCCCCTGATCATCCTCGTGGCCCTCCTCTGGACTTGTTCCAACAGTTCCATGTCCTTTTTATGTTGAGGACACCAGAACTGCACACAATGCTCCAACTGAAGTCTCACGAGAGCAGAGTAGAGGGGCAGGATCACCTCCTTCGACCTGCTGGTCACGCTCCTTTTGATGCAGCCCAGGATACGGTTGGCTTTCTGGGCTGCGAGCGCACACTGAAGCCGGCTCGTGTTCATTTTCTCATCGACCAGCACCCCTAAGTCCTTCTCCGCAGGGCTGCTCTGAATCTCTTCTTTGCCCAACCTGTAGCTGTGCCTGGGATTGTTCTGACTCAGGTGTAGAACCTTGCACTTGGCATGGTTAAACTTCATACGCCTGGCATCAGCCCACCTTATGATCTCAATTTACCTATACATCTCATGATAAACAAACAACAGCTTTTCACATCTATTTTATGTTAGGTCAGGAAACCTAAGAGAGTTTTTAAGACCATGACTTAACATCACCTTGAGAATTCCTGAGAAAAAGTCCTTTGGAAGTCCTTTGCCTTCTCTTCTCTGCTTCTTGACATTATCAAGCCACTTCGTATTTCTTTGATCCACATTCTACAGTAACCACTCAGAGCAGCAGAACTGAATTACCCTGTTTATGTACCATTTTCACCACAAAAAACTTACAGCTCTAAGTTCCCACTTAAATAACAACTCAATATTGCTAATTTCATGCTTATAAAATTAATTCATAAAACGTTCAATAACACAAAGAGACTGCTGACACCTTCTGGCCACTTGACATTCTGCCCAAATATCAAGAGGGTTTCCAAGAAAATATCTTTCATGTTTTTCCAGCCGCTCAGGATCACATGAAGACTTATACTATGCCTATACTGCCATATGACAGTTGCTTCAAGTCATTTAGTCCACCGTTCCCCACATTCTCTCACTCATTTTCTCACAGAAGCATCCAAAGCAAACACAACCTGATACAACTGATACAACCATATCTAGATTTGGCTTAATTTATCTTCACCTTTTAGATTTCGCACTGGGTATATTGCACCAAGGAACCACTGCAACTGAATCAAACAGTACATTCAGCCTCAGTACTGGATCCTGAACCCCTCACATCACAGGTAACAATACCTACATTTTATTGAATTAAACAGTCAAAAATGGGAGAACTTACCTGCAGGTTTTGTTTTTTTTTCTTTGGTTCAGTTTCTGATTCCATCTCTCCCTTTTGGGCCACACACTGCTTTAGCTGTTTTCTTTTTTCTGCTTTCTTTTTCTTTTTTTCCACATTTGTTTTCGACATTCTAAACCAAAACTTCTCTGTAACAGAAACCACCAAACTCGAATTAGAACCCTTTTTTATATTAAACATCAATCTTGTATACAGAGTTATAATTACACTGGTGCGAGAATGATTTGTGGCCACTTAACTACAAAACACACATTTGCACTGAATTTTTATCCATTTTGGAGAACTTCCATCCTGTTTCCTTTAGGAATACAGCATAGTTAGGCTACTGTAGAACTAGAATGTCATTCTCCTGTAGAAAACTCAACACAAACCGTCCTCTCAAGCCCACTCTGTGAACGCTTCACTGACCCTCTTGGCAGTAATCCCCCATAACAGATGCTGTGCTTGCTGCAGGTTACAGCACATCACACTGAACTGTTTGATCAGTTGTTCACCTCAGGTAACACCAGTCAGACCTCTCCGCAAAATTAATACATGTGACTTAGTCACAGACACCTCATTAATACACGTGTGCATACACACATACCCACAAGCCAACAGTAAGCCTACCTGATTACTAAACAGATAGCTTTAAACCGTAAATTCTCTCTGAAACTTCAAGTTTTCCTGGGTTTACGTAGATTAATGGGGAAAAGCATGCCTAAATAATTACGTCTTTTATCTTTCACTTTACAATGACTTGAGGGCAACGGCAAACAGGAGCTGTAGAGAACCTGGTTGTAAAATCGGGTCTAGTTGTAATGGCATATTACTTCTCTGAAAGAAGATCTGATTTCAGGGGCTTCCAACAGCTGCCCCAACACAGTTGCTTTCTGTGTAACAGCATACACACAACAGCTGTCTCCATCACAAGTATTTAGCTTGAAGCACGCTCTGAAAGATAAACCAGCCCAAAACCCAGGCACCCATACAGCCTAACCCTCACAGCAGGAGGTGGTAACAGCCTGACGAAGCTCGACCCCGGCACCTCCACCACAGGGACACTTCAGGCACGACATGCAGCAAGGCCGGGCGGGAGCAGGCCCCAGGAGGCGCTGGGGAGGCTCCGAACCGCCGCCTTCCCACCCCAGGACCCCGGGGCTGCGTTTCCTTTCCTGAGAAGCGTCCCTCCCGACCCCCCCATGCGGGACAGGGACACCCTCCGCCTCATGGCGGCCCCGGGGAGTGCGGGACACCGGGCACCCTCCTTCTCCCTCACCCGCTCCCCTCACGCACCTCACGATCCCGCCTCCTTCGCGCATTTAACCGAGCCCCACGCTTGGCGCCGCGGCCCGCCCCCTCTCTCTCACTGGCTACAAGGAGAGAACAGAGGCGTCTGATTGGCCTTCATCATGCCAATCCACAGGCTGGCCAATAGGAAGCCTCGCTCAGACTTGAAACGCCCACCTGGAACACGCGTTGCGAGGAGTGCTCGGCCGGTTCCTGGGGTGTGCGCGTGACGTCACCTTTCCGCGACGCGATCCGCCACGGAAGAGGTCTCCACCCCGGTGAAGGGGCGGGACCACGCCGCCCTTCCGAGCCCTTCCCGGGCCTGGCGGGGACCCGCCCGCACCCCGATAGGGATCCAACCAGGGCCCGATAGGGATCCAACCAGGGCCTGACAGGGATCCAACCAGGGCCCGATAGGGATCCAGCCAGCGCCCGACAGGGATCCAACCAGGGCCCGACAGGGATCCAGTCAGCGCCTGACAGGGATCCAACCAGCGCCCGATAGGGATCCAACCAGCGCCCGACAGGGATCCACCAGGGCCCGACAGGGAGCCGCAGATCTGGCAGCACCCACCCTTGCACGGTCTGTGCAGGACACCCAGTTTCCCCACATGGAAGCCGGAGCGCTGCCGGCCACAGGAGGCACCTGTGTCACCCCGCGGGTGCCGTGCCAGCGGCTAAGGCAGTGGGATGCTGCTTTCTGGACAGTGGTGTTGCCTTCCAGCCAGCAAATCCTAAAGGCTGTGTGTGTTTGAGGCAGCGTTATCTGCTGTCCCCATCGGGTCTGAGGGAACGTGATGGGAAGAGGCAAACGCTGCGGTTTGAGAGGGCAAGAAAACAGCTCCTAGGACTAGGCTTCTAGGGAACAAATTGGTTTCCATGTTTTCATTTTCTATAAATACCATGTACACAAACACTCCCATTTCCCCTCGGTAATTTGAGGGCAAAAACCTTTACCACAAGCACATACATAGATGGAGCTTCTTTTTTTTTGTGACAACCTGAAACAGGGCTTTTGTTTTCATAAAGTTTGATCCCAGTAGCTGCTGTGGTAGCAGATACTGGCGGTAGCTCCCTGTACATGCACCGATGGGAAGAGGTAAACCTGCTTCCTACTCCTGTCCAAGGCAGCATCACACTTTCTGCCATTCCTCTCCTTCCACCTCCTCCCCTCATCATGGGGTGCCAATCCTGCTGTCCCAAACAAAGCCTCTAGGACACGGTCTTCACTAGAAACCCCTTCCAACACCACCAGTAGGGTGCACAGCATTGTCTGGGAATGCACGGCCATTTAGATTCTAGAAGTCCCAATACTGTAGTAAGATGCTAGGGATGTGTTACGGCATTAGAGCACAGAGGATAATGAGCAGATGGTGGCATCTAAAATTAGAGGTTTAATTTAAGCTTTTGTTCCAATGTGAATAGGGAAGGTATGTTTTCTGTGTTTAGACTTCCTAAAATAATGATCGGGTTTTTTAATTACACATCCTATTGTGACATCCTGTGGTTAAACACAGTATTACAGATACTGTCACGTCACAAATTTGACCATGGTTGCATAAGAATAGACTACATGGAATTAGCAGCAGTAACTCACACCTACACTACTACATATGTAGTTTGGCAAACTACAGTCGTTCATGCAGATTCAGCCTTCGTCCAAAATTTCTGCTGCATAAGATAATAACGTTTGGCCCCATGTAATAAGATAGCAAAGGTATTTTGTTCTGTGTTGACCAGAAATTACATTGTATCTGCCCCTTCAGATGAAAGGCCTGCAACTCACTAGGATGGTTGTTTACACGCTACCCCCGTCAAAGACCATAAATCCACATTTCTGTTTTAGGCAGCATTTGTACTCTAAGGATTAAGCCTCTTCAGAGGCACACAGCAGTCTTCTCACAGCTGCAGTACAACCTCAAGGCTGTATAAAGCATAGACATTATAGCACTTAACGCTCACATCCCCTACAGTCTTTATCAAAGATCATTTTTCCCAGGTCAAGGAACACAGCATTTTCTGCTATGCAAACTGCTCATCTTCCCACCACACCAGAACAGCAGTGGGCACTCATAGCTGCAGGTGATGCAAGGGACTGCAATTACCCTCCAGTTAGTCCTAAACCAACATTTCAGCCCACCAGCCCCAATGTGCAGAGGAACAGCTCCAATGACACATGAAATTGAGGTCTTGACCTCCTGACACTATCAGTAAGCCTTGGCATTTTTCCTTACAATTAGCTGGATGAGGGGCCTACTTAGATCCCAGCTGGGGAATTAGCATTGTTCATTAACAGCACATTTCCATTTCATCAGCCTACAATATTTCAAGCCTCAAGCTAAGCAGCTGGATATTCATGCAGTTTTAAAGAGCCAAGACAGCTGATCAGGATAATAGATGGAGCATATCTGTTGTGTCTTCATTTGTTTAAGCTTTTCAGGAAAGCAGCAAGACCAGCCTCCCTAGACAACACTATTTTGGCCTCATTGTCATTACATGAGGCAAACAGTTAATGCTGCTTCATCTGGCTTCCTTTTTCCCTTCCAAACTGCAAAAAATAGCCATGCAATTCCAGGCTTCTAAGGGGCAATAAATTATGAAGAATTGCACTGCACATACGTCTGTGAGCACGTATGTGAATTGCTTAGGGAGGGCCTAGGAAAGCTAGGTACGGCTTTCATACATCAGGTACTTCCAATGACTATCAGAAACCAAAAGGCAGTTTGGTGTAAAAACTCACTTCATGTTGATGTATGTCATTTGTCAATCAGAATGCTGCACTGTGTGCCAGGTCACTTCCAAAAGGATTGAGATGTATGACAGCAGCTTGTATTTCAGACTTTCATCTTGGGAAACGTGTAGTTAGCATGGGAGACTTAGCATTACCTAAGCTAAGTTGGCTGTCTTTCTCACCAATTTCAGACACCTTCCTACCACCACTGCTCAGCTTCCTCCACCGAGTATTTTCCAGAATATTAAGATCTTATCCCAAATACAAGAACAAAGTTAGCTTAGAAAGGGCAACAGTTTATTGAATGCACAAAACACTCTCATACAAAAATAATTGCATAGAAAAATTTAGAGATCTATAGACAAGATTAAGTAGACAGAGGTTTGATCCAGATGTGAAAAGCCTCTACTATCTGCATCTGAAAGACATAAGAATACACCGTAAGAGTTGCATGCCTAAAACTTTCAGTCACAAGCAGATCCAGCCCAGCAAGGAAGGACTTGGGCCATTCACTGTAATACCAATGTTTGCCATGCTCTCCTCAGCATTGTGCTGACACACCATTTTTCCAGAACTTGACCAAGCCTCACACAGAGGAGGTGGAAGACCAATCTGCCATTAAAACAATTTGATGTCTTAATACTTCTGTCTATATAGCAACTTTAAACAGTACAGGATGGACAAGATGTAGTTGTGCTGTCAAAACACCTCTACTACATTCCCAACACCAAGCAAAGGTGACCAGTTCTAGAACAGCTAGAGGCAGGACAGCAGCACTCCTACATCATGTTGACACAAGGCTATTTTTAAATTATGTTTGTCTTTTTCCCTTCTACAGCTTGTACCTGTTGTGCTGCAGACTCCCATCAGATGGCACTCTAATTGCTCCTACTGACTTGAAGGCAGCTTGAGAAGCTCTCATCAGAGCAGCATATCTACAAAGAAATACAACCAGGCTCAGCACCCCTTATGTACACACCAGTGAAGTTTCACTCTTCCATCCAGTTTAATTATCTCCATCTGTCACACAAGTCTTAAAGTCCTATTGCACAGAACAACGAATGTACATCTACCCGAAAGATATTTTTTCTTGTTCTTGGTTACTTCAAGGTGCTGGGCAGAACATCAGGATTTAGTATTTAGATCCAGACCCCAAAGGGTACTTGAGTTAGCCAGCACCCCTTCTCAGTTAGCAGAGACTGACACAGATAAGCTAGGAAGAATTTTAAGAAAGCATTTGACAAGCTCTTATCCTGGCTCACAGACTTGCAGAAACTAAGCTTGAGATACAAGGAGGAAATAGTGGATACTTTATTGATCTGTCCACTAGTTTATGGAATTCCCTATTGTCTGAGCTCCCCACCAGCCCCTGATACTAGCTCTGAAATTTTGGAATGAGCTCAAAGTACCATAAATACAGCTTACCCTGCCTTGGAGATGGGGTGGCTGTTCCCTTTGCAGTCATGATCCAGAGGATGGCGATGTTTTATGCAAAAGTTGCCACCACACTGCTCACAAACAACCTTCATCATCTCCTTCCTTTTGCAGCCTGGCTTTAAGCACTTGTTTGTGAAGATCTAAATACAGGACACAAAGCTAGCCTTAGAATTAAGATGAAACAGAGCAAGCTTCTACACATTCTACTGTCAGAAGACCTAACTTCACAAGCATTAGGAAGGCAGTCTAGACTTTACCAGCAGTTTCCTTACCTTCTGCTTTTGCTGTGCTGGGTTGTATTTGCAGTCCTTATCCATGTGGGCTCCAACCACAATATCTGGTATTTCCCCCTTCTGTACAGGGATGGGTGCATTACAGAGTGGACACACTGGAACCTGCACATTCTAAGCACATACAGCACAGATTAGAACTATAGAATCATTCAGGCTGGAAAAAAAACCTTTAAGATAATCACACCCACTGTTAGAAGTGCAACTTCATTTTTCTATCCTTTCCCTCCCTTACCCATGGGTGATAGTAGCCTAATCACAAGCATTTTATGTTCTACTCATTTACTAATGCTTTTAAGGGCAACCTTCTCAAAGGTAACTGCAAATCATTATCCAAAAAATAGACAGGCACACTTTGCTATATCAGTTTATAGCAACATACTGGGTAGGTTGACTTTATGTATGTTTCTAGGCTTTCTGGAATTGCAGCCTTTTAACACTTCAAAGTCCAAGTAGAGGCCAGAAATCTAAGTCTGGCCCCACTTACTCTAGTTATTTCTTTTGTAGCTCCATGTTTACTGTCCTCCAACTTAAAGGACTTGGGCTGCAGGAAGCTTTAAGCCGTAATACATTCCTTAAAATATAAAGTACTTCTCTCTGGGACAATGTGGTATAAGTGAAAGACACAGAGGTACTGACCTCTGAAATGCTGTGTTTCTATATACTTAAACTTCAGCTGTATCATTAACTCTTGTGGCTCCCCCATCTATTTTTACTGTAACCATATGTAAAGTTTCAGAGCAGACTGTATACATGACTTGACAATTCAGCAGTGTGAATTGCTGACTCATGCCTACAAACTTACTTTCTTGTAGGCAGAGCTACACTTGTGGTCATCATAACGGATATGGTCTTTACAGAAGACTTCCCCACAGGCATCACATTTCAGAGGAAGGAAATCTGTGAGAAAAGTAAAAAAGAAAGTATTCTCATGAAGCAGAGCTAGCAGCTGTAAAAGCACTCACAGAAAGCTACAGAAACTCAAAAGCAAATCATTTTGTCTAGTCACAAGGACAGTTACCTCTACAGAGTGCCACCACAAATACCAGTACTAAAGAAGAAAGAGTGAAGCATTTTCCTCTTTCTGTCCACAGCATTCAACCCACTCAATCCATAAATACCCTGAGAGCACCCCGAACACAGAAACTTTAACAATGCACCAATCAGGACCTCGGAATTGAAGCGCAAAGCCGAAGCTCGGACTCCAAAAGAGTTTTATTCTTTAGAAAGCATCCCCTAACAAGACAGGAGACCAAATCACTGGGGCTCAGCTGTTACTCCTTCCCCCCACTCACTTAGAAGGGATCACTGAACCAGCACTGCTATCTGCGAGCAACCAGAGCGCCTCGCAGACTCAGGGTGCAATATCTGGACACCCGCACCCTCCAATACACAAGCTACCCATCCCTTAAGCACCATCCTACGAGTGCTGCCCAGATGATTCCCCGCTCACGGGCAGCGCAGGGAGCCCTTAACCGCGCCCCGAGGGCGCTCCTTACCCAGCTGCTTGCAGGTGCGCTCCGAGCAGTGCTCCCCCAGCCCCGGGAACTCCATAACAGCAGCGAGCTCGGACCCCAGACCGGACACAGGGCACGGGGCATGGCGTCGCCTTTATGGACCTCCCGCTGACTCAGCCGGGCTCCGTACCCACGTGCTGAGTCATGCGCCCGCCCGCCCCGGCTACCACGGATGACATCAGACGGGTCTAGCCAATGGCGCCCCTCGCTCTCCGTTACCGTCAGCGGCGCGTTGTAGGCGGGCAGCCAATCGGCGGGCGGGGAGGGGTGCTGAGTCATGTGCCAGGGCCGTGACGGTGACCGTGACGGGGCAGATACGGGAGCGGAGCGCAGGGAGGGGACGGGGGCAATGGGTGACAGCGGGGACAAGCACCGGGACCCGGCTTGATCCGCGCAGCCTCGCGGCTGTGAACTCCCGTTATGCGGGCGCTGACAGGGGAGGCAGCGCAGGGGTGCCCTGTCTCAAACCGGGACACGTGTATCGAGTAAGAAGACGTGAGAGGTGCCGGAGAGCCCTTGTCCGGCTGGTTTGCTCCAGAGGATACTCAGCCCTTTGCCTCTTCTCATTTTGATTTCATCCTTTGGTCAGGGCTCAGAGAGCATCCGTGTGGGCTATGATGCTTAATTCAGGTCGCTGTCAAACTTCGAACACATCCATGGGCCTGCGTGGGAGAGGGTCTGCTCGTCGCAGCAGGGTGATGGTCGGGATCCCGCTGCAGGACTTTGTCATGTATGGACTGGTTTGAATGGACAAGCCCAGGCTGCAGCTGTGGGTTTGCACAAATCATCCGAATAAAAAAGTTTCCCAGTAGGTCTGTGGTGTTAAATGTTCACCTCGCTTGAACGGGGCACCTTGAGGTCAAGGTGTAGGTTAGAAATGTTGATCTTTGAATGTGTGTAACAACACTTGTTTCGCACAGAGGAGGTGAGGACTATTGGGGTAATGACATTTGTTACGGGATTGAGAAATGACAAGATGTTGTTTTGCTCCTGCTCTCCCTGGAAAACACCTGACTTTCTCCTGTAGCAGATGACTCAGATGCAGAGTGAAGCTATGAGAGCAAAAAGGAGCTTTGGGAAGGCAGGTGGTGACTGCAAAGGCCAGTTTGTGCTGTCAACACTGGAACTGGCATGTGCCATTCATTGGTCTTCCACATCACCTTGCCAAGTGATGTTTGTGTGACTCCTGCTGTGTGTGCCAGCTTACAGCCAGCCACACTGGTGCTGTGGCCTTCCCGACAACACAGTCCTACTGGATTAAATGATGCGTTGTCATCAGCCAGACATTTCAAGGCCTTCCTACGCATACTGGTTTTCCCTCCTGAATCCATAAAATTACCAAAGGTCCTCATTTAATGCCATTCTTTGAGCAGCTGTGATGACTGAATGTTTCAGTCTGTCGCAGGTCTTTGTTCTGTGAAGAGCAATCTGGTTTAATCTCCTCCACTGCAGTGCTTGCTGCATAGGGTCTTGAGGGATGGCCGTGCCATGTCCATGCCACAACCCACCCTGGGGACACCCTGGGGGTGGGGCATAGCCCCACAGGGAGATACCAGCTCAGGATGGGGGCAGTGTGAAAGGCAGTGCTGTGCCAAGAAGAGTGTGTCCCGCCCCTCTGCCTCACATGGCTACAGACTTTGGAGACTGACATAAGAAGAGACTTTCTAGGTCACTCAGTTAAAGTCTCTATTAGACATAAAAGTACTTCATTTAATTCCTGTCATAAACAAACCAAACTCAATGTTAAAGCAGCTTGTTGCCATCAGAAGGCTGTCTCACAACACCCCTGCTCTCATGGAAAGAAGACAGCCTCGTGTTTCCAATGTGGAAGTTTTCCTGGCTTGACTGCCTTTAAAGCAGTGCTGTGCTTTGATTTACATAGCTTCTTCTTGCCATGTTTATAACCAGCAGCTGAAGGTACCAGGCTGATGCTGCTTTGAATGTCTAAGTTAGAGCCCTCGTTGTCCAGCTGTGTCCTAGAAGAGTGTTCTGCAGTGGTGGTAGATGTTCCCATAAGACATCATGCTGTTCATCTGCTGAGGGTCCCACCCCTGGGCTGCAGCTGCCCTTCTCCCCAAAAGCAGAACCTGCTTCTCGAGTCACATTTGATACAAGCCCTGGTGGTCTCAAGCCCAGGGAGAGCTTTAGCAGTCAGTGCTCCTTTTAGCACACAGATGTGCCTGGTGACAGTACAGCCATGCAGCATCTTCCATCAGGTTCCTTTGGCCAAGCGCTGGGGAGACCTTAGAGCAGCCTTCCAGTACCTAAAAGGACCTGCAAAAAAGCTGGAGAGGGACTTTTTACAAGGGCAGGTAGTGACAGGACAAGGGGAAATGGCTTTAAACTGACAGGGGGGAGATTTGGCTTAGATGTAAGGAAGTTCTTCCCTATGCGGGTGGTGAGGTGCTGACAGAGGTTGCCCAGAGAAGCTGTGGCTGCCCCATCCCTGGCAGTGTTCAAGACCACGTTGGACACAGGGGCTTGGAGCAGCTTGGTCTGGTGGAAGGTGTCCCTGCCCGTGGCCGGGGGTTGGAGCTGGATGGGCTTTAAGGTGCCTTCCAACTCAAACCATTCTGTGATTCTATGATTAAAGGGATTTCCCCTGACTGAGCTGAGCCAGCTGCCTGGTGTCTGCTGGGGTGGTGGCAGGCAGCATGGCTCTCCCCCACTTTGCTTGTTCTTCTTGACGTGGTTGGTTTTCACAGCTCTGTTACACTATTTACACAACACTCAAGAACTTGGGAAGTGCAAAGAAAATCACATGCTGAGCTTGTAGGCTGATGCTTTTCATACAAAGCACCTACCCAGTGTCCAAGAAGAGTGGGACCCCAGTGATCTCTCCAGGAAGGCTTGCCTAAAAGTGAGGCAGAAAGAGGCTGGTGTCTTCACTGGCTGTCTAATGCTGCCCTGCGCTGGAGAGCTGCTGCCAAAGGGATCATGTTTTATGGTAGGGAAGGGAGGAGTTTGTGTAAGGATAACAACAGAAATGGCTCTGCACAGATTAGATGCTCTTAAGGAAGACTGTAAATCCCGAGTCTAGAAACCCACATAGTACAGGCAGCCATCTTAATAGAAATGAGGATTAGAAATTAGCCGAGGTCTTTAGTGATATTTTTAGAAGGTTGCTCCTGACAGGTTAGGCTGCTGAGAACCAGAGGAAAGTGCCGAACCCTGTATTACTCGGGAAAGGATCACACAGTTCAGTGTGTGATTAGAGGCTGGCTAGCTTAGCGACAAGGGGGATAGGTGGGTTAGAACTGATTCAGGAGGAATTAGCAAGGGAAATTGCTTGAGAAGCAGAATTTGATTAGGGGCAGCCAACATGGATTTTTGAAAGGAAAGCTACGTGTAACTAACTTGCTGGAGTCTGCGGGAGGCACCGCTCCCCAGCAGCCTGCAGTGTATTGGTTTTGTATAACCCAGTCAGCGAGCGGAAGGCCTGGACTTTGCCACCAGGATGGTGACACTGGGTGGGATGGATGGGGGTCATCTTCCTCCCTTGCCTCTGCAGGGTCTCTCTGCCTCTTCTTTTCCCCTTCCTCCCTTTTACTCCTTTTCTATTTTTTTTAGGGGAGGAGGGCTATTGCTTTTTCCTTTTTCCTTCCCTTTCTCTCCCTCCAATCCCTGTGATTGCCTCTTGGTGGTCCTGCAGAGGACTAAACACCACCGTCCACCCCACCTCACCAACAGGGTCTGCTTTAGGACACACACTGCATTCTAAAGAGGGAATAAAACACCTCTGAAGATGATCTTATCCTTCTTCAACTTCACAGACGTTTTTTCCTTCAAACAGAGCCCCCAGAAGTAATTATTTTGGAAAAGGCTCTGCAGAAAACAGAAAACTTTCTGACAGCCTCAGACTTACACAGCACTACCCTCCAGTACAGCCAGTCCAGCCTGGTGGAGGCCAGGCATGGAGGAGCAATGACCAAAGGAGACTTGCCCCAGCTGAGCAGACTGTCACACTGGCCAGAAGAAGAGAGTCTTCAAAGGCTTTCCCTGTCCTCTCTTTCATGGCAGCTTTAATTGCTTGGCTGGAGAAAGCCCTTGTTGCTTTTCAATGCAGACATGATGGAAACACCAAATGGGACAGCCCAAGCATGGCTTTGTTTCCTCCTGGGCTGCCACCCTGTGAGGGCAGGGGGATGACTGCCAGCTATGGACACAGCATGGATGGGGAGGCAGGGATGTGGCTGGCTCCATCCTATCTCTCAGGGCAGAGTCTGTCCCCTTCCCATAGAGGTGTATTATGGACAGCACATCACAGAGGTGCCCATGGCCAAGACACATGGGTCCATCCATCTTGTTTCTATCTTGTGTGCCCCAGACTCCTCCCAGCACCATTCAGAAGACACAAATATGTCCCCTGTCTTCGGGGTCCCCAGGGCCACCCCATCTTCCACCATATTCCTGCACCAGCCAGGAGCATCCCGCTTGCCGCTCCAGCTGCAGAGCCACCACTGCAGCATTAACGTTTGGGTGACTCCAGCTCACATTTTCCTCTTGCAGGTCTCTGAACTCCAATCCCATCAACCTGCTTTTCAGCTCATAATCTCATACCAGGCTCTTAAAAGTGAGTTTTATTTTTATTGCAATGACCCTGTGGTGCTGCCATATCCCTCTGTGGAGGAGACGTGACATCTCCATTACATAGCTCGGATAAGTGTCTTAAAGAGACCACACACAAAGGAACCTAATGGTACCTATTTTTATTAGGTTTATTACAGGAGGGGAAGTAAAGCAGTCCGATCTCCCCACAGGATACTCCGTTAACAGCAGCAGACAGAGAGGAGAGATCTGTGGAGGCGGATCAGTTTTCCAAGAATATTAGCTCCTGCTGCTCTAAAATTAGAGTCTAGGGAGAGCAGACAGGTTGACATAATTGAAAGGGCTGTCTTAGGGGATGACATAGTTAAACGAGCCCATGATCAGCTTTCGAGTGACAGCTCCGTGACTTCTTCTAATTCCCAAAGGAGCGCCAAGTTGCGAAGCTGTGGTTTAACTAGTCCTGGATCTTATCTTGTGATGGTGTCAATATTATTAGAACCCATTTCTAAAGAGATGCTTCCAAAATCACTGTACATGAACCGACTGGTTTTACAGGCACAATCCTCCTGCAGCTTCACCCAGCAAAGCACATAGTTGATACGCACACTCCTCTGCTGCCCTTCTTACCCACCCGATCCTGTCCCCGCAGGCTGGGCTACAGGGGCAGACCCAGAAACAGGATTAAGAACCTCATTTCAGGATGGAGCTGAAAAATGTCCTTGAGCTTCCCATTTTATTCAACATAATTTAATATCAAACACAAACTAACAAAGTTAGAGGTGAAATATAATAGCAGGAACCCCATAAAAAGTAACCTAATATGCAAGATAAATAGACAACACTTTAGCCTGGGGAGATAGCAAATAAAAGAGAAATATGAGCAGAGCCATTCTCAATTCATAAGTAACTTTAAAGAGAAATAACGAAGATGAGTTCTCCAACTTTTAATTTCCTAAGATTCTTCTCAACCACAACAAAAAAAAAAGGCATTGTTAATCTTTTCCTCACACACTCTCACAAGGTGGATGTCCCCAGACAAATGGCCTGGATCATTCCCACGCATGCAGACACCCATCAGATGTGGAAATAGTTCAGAGGGGCTATTCTGCAATTCCTGATGGGGCAGGAGACATGAAGGATGGAGCTCTTCTGAACCTTCATGCAGGTGGAGCCCCTCGCTTGCCTTCGGTGGCCACTTCCCGCTGCCTTGTTGTGGGTGTGAAACTCAGAGCACCCACTGCCTTCATGGAAGGTTGAGCCTGGATTTTATTATTTTAATTATTTTTTAGCCATTTTTTTGTTAGTGCCTATTTTAACTTCAAAGGCTGGGATTTTCCAAGCAGCCTAACGCATTTAGGCACCTAAATCCCATTGAGTTTCAAGTGTGTATCAGCCCTTAGGCTCCTTGGCAAATCCTTGCTAAGTGCCTAAAGGCTCATTGCCGCAACCACGGATACACTGCCGGATTTACACAGATACCACTATACCAGCATGAGCTCACTTCTTTGACAGAAGAGTCTCTTGTTTAAACCCCCCTTCCTGAACGATGAAGTAAACTGGAAAGGATGGTATAGACCTGTACAAGGATGTTAAATTATTTCCTTGGGTTATACTAAAACAAAGGTTTACTTGGTAGATTGAACTTCAGTTAGAGACCAAGTGCTCCTAATCCCCAGCTCTTGGCCCTCCACGGGAAACCTCAGATTTAGTGTTTTAGATGTAAACCCCATCGTATCTCCCACTGCCTCTGACACCCACTATGTCTCCAACCCCCTTTTAGAGCATCCAGATAGGATGCTCCAACCCCCTTTTAGAGCATCCGGATAAAGGAGCATCATTTTAAAAACAAAAGGTTTTTCCTTCTTCAGTGTTACTTTGTGTTATATAGGAAGAACAAAAATTCAGCAGAATCAAGCCATTTGCTTTGCTGTTTGGGAATGTCCCAACCCAAAAGGAAAGACCACAGATAGCAGCCAAGCTGGCAGTGGAAGAGGTAGAAAGGACACATAGCTCCAAAAAGGCTATCTCAAAGAGTGGGAAGCGTTGCAACAGCCTTTCTAATAGTAGTGGAAAAATAAGTCCCTTATCAGGTGAGCTGTGGTCACAGATCAAACTCTGATGTTTTACAATGTCAGTTGCCAACACGTAGCAGAAAACAGATTAAGGGGTCTCCGTGGCAGACTCCCCTGGGATAACAATTGGCTTTTTGTTGAGTCCATACTGCAAATGGCACAATAGGATCCAATCCACAACCACCAAGCCCCAAATTTCCTAGGCACTACCACAATGCCATCGATCAGCAAGGAAAGTCAGACGCTAGAGCCTCCTTATTCATTGCATTGCTGGTTTTGAATGAAAGCGTTTCTCTGATAACTGAGAGTCTATCCGTAAACCCTTCAGCTGATGATTTAACAGCCGTGCCAAACCTCAGCATTGTCTTTATTTTTCCTTTATTTACATAGACAAAAAGAGCCATCTTTTTTTTTCATTATTTTTCTCATTTTGTAGCACTAAGAAATAAACCTAATTTCTCATAAGCAGGGTTTGGTTTATGCTGTAGGTGCAGAAAGGAACCAAGCCCATTTCTAGTGTGGATGAGCATGGGGGTGTGGATGGGGGTTAGCAGGGGAGGGTGGTCAGGGGAATACTGGTAGAGTTTGGGAAACAAAGGATAGATCCACGGGGAATCGCTGAGCAAGGGAGGAGACCCTGTTAATGTATGGATCCCATAGTGGGCAGACAGACCTAAAGAAATCCTCTCCAAAATCAATGGTTGAGCTGGACAGTATGAGTTTGGTTCATACCCAGCTTTGCAGCCACTACTCAGACTAGGGGGTAGGACAACAGTTTTAACCATTTCTCCTGTTTTCCAGAGAGTAAACCCTCACCCATCAGTCCCAACCACCCGTTTACTGGTGGCCTGATGCAGCCACATCATTGGAGGCACCAGACAGCCCTGGGAAGCAGTGGGACACCCACAGGGTGATGCTCCCCGTGGAAAGATGTCAGGGACAAGGACGTGTGACACCCGGAGCTGTGTGCCACGAGGTGGCACCACGTCCCTGCTAACCTGCACATGGGGTCACCTCCGTGGCCAAGCAGCTCAACCTGGCAGGCCTCCGGCTTCCAGGCAGCCCCATCGTTAAAATACCCACACTGAGCCTTTATTAATAGCCGGGCAGGCCTCCCTTCTGTAAGCCCCGGCTGAAGGAGGATGTGATGCCCCTGCCCTGAGCCATGGAGCATCCTCCCAGGAGGACCACTTGCCTGGAGAGCCCCCTGCATCTCCTGCAGAAACCTGGTCACTCTACAGCCCAGGGCACAGGGGTTGCAGAGCTGTGCTGCCATCTCCCACGGGTTACAGCTCTCCTCAAGGGCATGGGCTCCTGTCCCTGCTGTCACAGTCGTTTGTGGGTACTAGGAGAGATATCCACCATGGTGGTAGTTGTTGACTTGCTGGTGTGCGCTGGCTGTGCCCCCAGCCTGCATGGACCTGCAAGCAGGAGAGCTTATTTCTCCCACTTGATCATGTCAAGGTAGGGAGGATGCAGGTGAGCCTATATCCCTGAAGAACTTTAAACTTCATGCCTTGGCACATTCAGATAACCTCCATCTTGAGAGCACCCAAGAAATGCATGAGTGACAGTCCCCAACCTAAAGAACTTGCCTAGCACCCAGTTAGTGCCTTGATTATGCTCCTGAGCTTCTGACTGTAGAGTTTCCACAGCCTAACCCAGTGCTTTGGGTCCTTCAGCAAAGCCCTGCAGCTTAATACCCTGCTCTGCCCAGGCAGGGTACAGCCCCAGGACCTGCCTGTCTCACCACACTGCCCTGAGCTCTACTGATGCAGACCTGCTGCTGGAGTCAATGGGGCTGACTGGTCCATGGAAAATGAGGTGACTGCTGCACCCAAGTCTCGCCTAGTGAAGGAAGCATAGATACAAGCCATAAGAACCTATCAGCAGAATATTTCCCAACAGAGGAGAGTTTCTGCACATGCTGAGGAAGCTCCAGGTAGCTCCTTCTGCTCTTGATTCAGAGCATGGAGCAACTATCCAAAAAAACACGGACTTCTCTCTGAAGAGGAGGCAGAGAGAGCTGCTCAAAGGGAGCTCTCATGCCTCAGTTCACTGTCCCTGGCAGTGTGCTCAGTGCTGTAATAGAGAGACTGGTAATACCTGTATTATTCCTGACACAACGCTTTGCAGCTGAACAATGCATTTGCCAATTCAATTTATTCAAACAAGTTCCTTGGGAAGACAGCAAAGCAAATCCAGGTGGCAATTACCGAATTCAGACTCTGCCCTGGACTCGGGGAAACAAAGGGGCAAGATATGAGAGAAATAGCAAGTTCTGCTGGAAATCCCACAACTGCAGAATCCAAAGAGCTTTTAATCACATGCCTGTTGGTATTCAGCTGAAAAACCCCTGTGTCATTGGGCAAGGAGACAGAGCAACATTGGGATTGCTCTGCTGCAGCACTTAGCAATTTGGAATACCTCTGCTACAAAAAATAAATGCCTTTTTTGTTGTTGATGTTTTCTTTTGAAAGCGCAGCAGCATTTGGGCTCCACAGCCCATTGCAGTGGCATTTAATTGAAGAATAAGTACATTCAATAGCTGCCGAGACTGATGGTGTTGCAAGTCCTGTGGTGTTGCATCCTGTCTAACTGTGCTGCAGACACACAGCGGAGGAGGCTGCCTACAAGCTTAGACGAGCTGTCTAACCGGTACCTTCAGCCGTGTGCTGAGCCTCATCAGATCCCAGACCCTCTTTCCCAGCGCATCAACAAGGACACAAGCCTGCAGCCCACTGCTGGTCCCTGTGCTCAGGACACAGCTCCAAGAACAGCCTCCAGGATGGCTGGAGGCGGGGAGAAAAGCCTGCCGGGAACCTCCACTTTGGCTCTGAATGTGCAAGAAGGAAATGTGCTGCAGAAGCACAGCTATGGAAAATTTCCTTACTTAATAGCCTGCAACCCCCACAGCATCAGCTCCCCATGCCCCATTCACAGTCATGGGGTGAGCCCCCCCAGATCATGCTCCATCTCCCCATCCTGCTGCACCCCTCACAGGCAGCCCCAGGGCCACTGCAGCTCCTCTCCCAGCAAAGCAGTTACACCAGGGATGAATTTGGCCCCAGATGTAGAATTAGGTTAAGCCAAAAGGTGGCAGCATCTTATTCAGTATCGATTTTGCTTGACTATTTCTCCTATTAGCCATTTTTCTTTCTAATCATAAGAATGTAAGTTTGTAAATTACAGAGGTGGAGAGCGAATGTATTGCAACCTCTGGCAAATTGATATTTTTGCAGCAACGGTAAACTTTTCCTGATGGCAGATAATTGAAGGGAGCAAGCATCAGATAAAATTCATAAAGATTTGGACCTCCTGGAATAAGACAAATGATATTTAATGTTCAGAGTTGTAAAGTAATTACCCTGGGCTCCAAAGATAATAAATTCATAGACACAGTAAACGGAGTTTGGCTGACCAGGTGCTTTTGATGTGGTGCAGTGCAGGGCCCCACGGCAGCCAGGGGGATGGAGAGGGGACATCCCCCTTGGTACAGGGGGACACCTGAGGTTGGTGTCACCCCAGAAATGCCCTTCCTCAGCAAGAGGAAGAAGCTGTCTCTGATGGCTGCAGCAGAGCCCTGCGGCTGGGTGTGCAGCCAGGGAACCATCATCACCTACAGCCCTTCTACATTTCCAAAGGCATATGGAGCCGTTGGGTACCCAGCTCCATCCATACCTCTCAGCAGTGACCAGCCTCTCCAGCAAAGCCACAGCCTCCTGTTCTCAGGCTGCGGCCAGCAGACATTATCACCTTACATCAGTCTCTTCCCCAGCATCTAAGAGCAGCTGGCAGCTAACAAAGAGGAGAGTGACCTACTCCCTGTGGTGGTCACTGCCCTTTACCCAGGGGAGACTGACCCCTGTGGGGATGGGCATCCCTACCACAGCTTGGTACCACACCGCCATGGAGCAGCAGCACACCTCATTCCTCAGAGTGACTGCAACATTCAAAACCATCTAGCTGCAACCCCATTTCCACTAGCTGGGAAAGATCAGGACATCCTTCTCTTATACTGAGGAACAGCCTTGTCTCCCCTTTCATAGACCTGCGTCAATCAGCCTTGTGATGAACTCTTTACCTGCCATTGCATGTAGCATCTCACTCCGCTTCAAGGCATCTCCAGACTTCCACCTCCCCCCAAAAAATATAAGGCTGACAGTGCCCTATCCCACTTTTCAAATCAGGATGTCAGTGCAAGCTTCCTTGGCAAGATACATGCTGCGCTGAAATGCTTTTGATGCAGGCACCTAGCATCGGTGGCTGTTTGGCAAGCACATCCCAGATCAGGAAGAAAACGTGCTCAAACACACGCCGAGCTGGGAGGTCCCAACCCAGCCCTTCTTCAGGGCTCCTCAAACACCATCTCTGAGCAGCTGCTGGGAAGCCGTAAGCCAACAACAGGCCTTGTTCCTGCTCCACCACCAGTACCCCTGCTGCTAGTATGCCTTTGCCCCTTTGAAGAAGTTGCTTAGAAATTCAGTAGCAATTATGCAAGCTTTAGTATTAAAAAATGCACGTGGATCTGGAAGCAAATATGAAGCTGCTGCTGTAACGCTAGCTTTAAGCTGTCTACAGTCCCTAGAAATTCTCAGTGGGATGTTTGAGAAGGATGTATATGTGTTGACAACATTAAATGATCCATGGCTCAAGGACAGAATTGAAACCATACATCTACTTCATACAGGCACTGATCACTGGGAGAGTGTTTTTCTTAAACTAACCACGGAAGGCCAGGCACCTCATCCTCCCCAGAAAGGCAGGGATGGCTCGGGGAACAGAAGGTGCACACACGCTCGTACCACATCCCAGTGTTTAACAGAGCTCCAGTGAGAAGGGAGAGACACATGGACGCCATCAGCAGGAAAAATGTTATTGTGGCTGCACCATCTTTGAGGGAAATTGAGCATGTCACTTCGGTGCATCACCCTCTTCTCATCACCTCCCAAAGAGGCAGCGCCGCTCGCACACATCCGTGCAACATCTGGCGAGGGGACACGGAGAGGCAGGATGCTGCGAGGTTTGCTGGGGTGAAAATATGCCAATCCTGCACTACGTTCCCTGGAGAGCAGCCTCTGATGCCCGCGTGCCTCGGTGCTGCCTGTGGCACTGCAGCAAGCTGAGAGAGCCTCCAGCAGCAAGCGCCTGGCTCTGGAAATCTCCAGCCTTTTCTATACATGAAATTCCCAAGGACATGGAAAAACTGGCAGACAACACAGAGGATTAGGTGGTTCCCCAAGGAACACAAGAAGCGCTGCGAGATTGTATTGTTGCCCATTTCAGTGGGGTGATTAGGAGGTATTTGATGCTGGGAGGATGATTTCTGTTAGGCTATTTTGTGAGCGTTAGCCAATCCATTAACCGTAGGTGGCGGGAAGTCATGATTCCCGGGATGCAGTAAAGCCAGACTCCTTGAGACCACAGTCTCCTTACCCCAAAATCCAGGTTTGCCATGGTCAGCAACCTGTCCCACAAAGCTCCCTCTTTGTTCTCCCTCCAAATGCTGGTTCCTGATGCTTTCTGGTTCTTGCTGCTTTGCAGCAGGCTGCTATAAGTTGCTTGGGGAAAACCTCTTTCTCTCTCTCCCTAGCCCTCCTGCTACTCTAACCTCATCACCCTGATCCCTAACTCAGATACTGGTTTCCATCATTTCAACTATTACCAAACTAAAGGGTATTTCTTTGCTCCCTCGTTTACGCTGAATGTTTACTTAATAGGCTGGCCAGCTTCAATTAGGTCTGTGATTACTCACAGATGACAGCTCCAGCATAACAATGTTTACTCTCAAACTCTATCTCCAAGTGTAGCTTGTGATATATTTAAGGAGAAGGTATAAAACCATTAGTGTCAAAATAGCTCTAGCTATGGCAGTCAAGTTTCTCTTTAAGCCCAAGCAGCTGGCAACTGGGTTAAAATATACCAGGGATATCAACCCCCTTCATCTGGAGATTTAGTTACCCCTGTGAAAACCTCTCATGTTTGAGTTGTCCGGATGCCTTTGCCTTATTACTGACACGTGGAACTCCTTGCTTCTGCATCTATATTGTCTAAGATAAAGTTTAACAGCTGTAAGTGCATTTTCTGGTCTGTGTTTGGATTAAACCTCTGGATTATTTACTTATGAAGCACCACAGCTGGTGGCTGGAAGTGAAATGCAGCATCTTTGGGTCAGATGTATCCCTAAGGTGCTTGGGGTGGATTGTCAGGAGGATGTATCACAAAAGGAATATCCAAAGCTATAGCCTTGACTTGGTTTTACTTCTTAGGAAATGTCAGTAGGAGTTCCTGGTCTTCCTGGCTCTGAAAACTGCATTTTTAGACCCCCGAGTCTATACCCTGGTAGGGGTCCCATCCTGGCTGCCCTGCAAGCTTGGTACCCAAACTATTAGCTGAGTGAGTGCTACAGTGCTAAGGAGCAGGAAGAGGTAGCTTTGGGGTGGCTTAGAGGCAGAGGATGGCTCTCCCCCATCCACCACCCACTGTCCAACCAAGGGGACTGTGCAAAAGGGTCCCAAGGAGAGAGTCCTGCCTCTCTTGTGGCATCTAATAGCAAAAACAGCTTCCATACGTCCCTGCAGGTTAATCAGCTGCTTGGAGTCTAATTAGTGCCAGAACCTGTTATCAAAAAGATGCAGCTGAGTGCAAAGCCAATGGCCAGACACACCAGCCGGCATGTCCATCTCCTGCCCAGAGAAGCCAGGTCCTTCTCTGAGACCTCCAGACCAACTGCAATGAGCCCAGGCTGGCCATCACCCTGGAGAGGGAATTGAAAGCGAAGGTTTTGGAGGGATAGGAAACTTCCTGACTTTAATTCACTGAACTCTTTTGTTTCGACCACATTTAATATCTTAGAAATTACGAGTCACGGGGACCTGGGAGAGCCGAAGGAGAAGGTGTGATCTGTGAGGCCAATTAAGGGGCCGATGGCACATAGTGAAATGGGAGCCCCTCAGGGGAGGCCAAGGTTACATAAATAAGTGTGTGAAGGAGCCGCACTGAATCTGCAGGCACTCAGCCACTAGTGATGCCCCTTTGAATCCGGGAAAATTAAATATAAATAATAAATGTTTAACCACACAGCAAATAAATACAATGAGGCACCTTTAAAAATTATACTAATAAACAGCTAGCTGTTGTCCTTCTGCCCAGGGCGGCTGAGCATCTTCTGCATATCGCAGACAAAGAGCACAGCAGAGGGGCTGTGTTTGGGGGGCTCCGCTCACCTGGGTTGTCTTTCCCCCCCCCCCCCCCAGTCTGCTATCCTTGTGATGAACCCCAGGACAGCATGGAATAAAACACCCAGCAAAACTGGAATAAAATAGTGCCAAGCTCACCCAGTGAATGTCAGGGCCCCCGTACCAGATACAGCTCTATGATCCCAACAGGCTTCTTCTGGAAACCTGGGAGCAGGATTAGGGTTTGGGCTCAGAGGGAAAGCCCAGAGCCTCCTTGTGATGATACAAATGTTCAACATGAGCGGAGAGGTCCCCAGAATTGCTCTGCGTCAGCACTCACTTGACAATAAGAGCTCTGCTTCTCAGCTTCCCTGTTTTACTGCTTCCTTGGAAGAAGGGGAAAAAATGAAATGGAGATATAAAAAATAAAGGGGTCATTTATAGTTAAGCACATTAGGATGAAAGTGAGGGAATAAAGCTGTGAGAATGGCTCAGCCAGGGGCCTGTGGGGACTTGTTCTCTGGTACTGGCATGGTCTTTACTAGGTCACTTGAACCTTTTACGCTCTGCTGCAGAGCTCAGACCTGGGCTATATATCACCCGACTTGCTGTAGCATGCTGTTGGTAAGCCCCTAGCTATCCCCAAGCCCAGGATTGTCCTACTTGTGCCAGAACTTCCAGTTTATGGGTGACTTTCATAGGTGGCCAAAGCAACTGGTCAAAAACCAAGGGGTGCTGGGTGGTGTGGCAGAGAGCATGGGATTAAATGACTACCAAGTCCCTTTCCTATGCTGTAATTCCATTTCTCCCCACATTCTGCAGGGAAGGAGCAGGGCAAAAGGCCTTCCTTGCTGTGATTATACATTCCCAGGCAGTTTAATTATAGTCTTCAGCTTCTTAAACTCTTGCACAATAAGCCCACGGAGAGCTGCCATCCTACTGTAGTTACCAGCTTCTTTTCTTCCCAGCCCCTGGGATTTGATTCCACATTTATGAGAGGTCATTGGAGCCAAACTCTCTGTGGGGCTATGCTGGCTGTCACTGGGGAGCTTGTGCCAGAGCTAAATGTGTCTCTCAAGCTGGGTTGACTGAGTGGCAGCTGACACACTAGATCCATGGCCTCTGACCGCCTCTGGTTTTGATGGGCCCCCATGCCTGCACCAAGCTCCCACATCTCACCAGTCTCTAACAGCTTCAGATTCCTACTTATGAGCAACTGTAACCTGCTCTGAGCAAAATACACGTCCTGGATATGCCACCATATGTGGGAAGCACCTGATTGTGGTGACAAATGTAGTATCCAGAGCTCAGTGCTGACTTTGACACTTGAGCACAGACACAAATGTTCTTCAGCCTCTATATCCTTTCTCCATTTTAACTTCTGGTTTCATTAGGCTAATTTGTTTCCAGGTTGAAGGACAAATAACAAGCCTCAGCCTGTGGATGCATAATTAAGTTTTGATAGCGAAGGTTTCTATCTAACCTTGGCTTTGTTTTCATCTTCTTGAATTACAAGTTAGGGATTTAGGGCAGCAGGTTTGCCTTCACATTAAACCCAGACCTGTACACCTACACAAGGTGCAACAGTGCTCTGCCACCTCCCAGGACAGCACCCGACAGTGACACAGCATGGGGTGTCATTTCAGGCAGGTCTAGTCATCAGGGATGTTAAAGGAAAGAGAAATAGTTAATAACAAAATGGCTTTTCTCCTGCTGCAGCCAATACAACACACAGTCCCTGCTCTGTACGCTGATAAATCCTCCCCAGTGGGATGGCACCTCCCCAGTGGGATCACCTGGAGCACCGCTGTGGCATCAGGATCCTGCTTCATTTCCTAACATGGTACCCAAACTCCACCTGGCTTTTTTCAGCCCCCTCAGATGTAGTTCTCTTTGTTTCTACAATTAGAATAGATGCCTGCAAACTCCCCAGACGGTTTCCATTCCCCCTGTGCCCTGCAAGTGCTTCCTCAGCATTACTTGGCCATTAAGGTCTCTGTGCCCTGAGTCTCTCTGCTCACCGGTGATTTTCTCCAGCCTTTCTGTTGTTCTTTTCAACACTGCAGGATTTCCTTCAGGCTTTTCCACTGATCTTTTTTGCCTCTTGCTGCTCCTACCATTGTCAAGAGGGTTTTCCATAATTCCCTGTCTACGAGGGTGGTTTTAGGGATAAGAAAGCCAGAGCAATTTCTGGGTACCTAAAGGATGTTCTCTGGGCTAAGGTAGGGAGCGAAGCACATCTCGCAGCCTCTGCTCCTGCTCTGGATGGGAGCTGAGGAGCCTGAGCAGGTACTTAGTACGAATGTTAATAGCGTCATTGTTTATACTGTAGGATTGGAAGGGGTCTCCTGGGTCATCTGGGGCATTGCCCTTCAGTAACTCAGTCCGTACTCAAACTATCCCAAGGGTATTTTTAGTCGATTCATGAATCCTTTTAGGAATTTGGCCCAGCGACCTCCGTCAGCAAACGATTCTTTTGCCTAATTGACTTCACTTTCTGCATGCCCTGTTTTAATACTGCCTTTAAAGTTTGAGGCTTTTTCTTCCTCTCACAGTCTCATCCGCTGCTCAATTTCAGTAGCATTTCTTTTTCCTAGTCTTACTTTTTCATCTGGATTACAGTTGCTTCCACAGCGCTCACTGATGAAGCACCCTGACCAGTGAAACCCTTCTGTGCATGGTGAGATGGGCTCCACCAGGAGACGTTGTGCATGGACAAGGTGACAAGGGCGGATGACCCAAAGGGTCACTGTTACCCACGTCAACCTCCAGCAGCAGAGCTGGAAACAGTTATGGGGCAGGTTACTTCTCAGTCCCATCACGCTGGCTGCAGCCCATTTTGCTTGATGGCTTCAACTCTAACTGCTGTCAAAATAACTACAGACAGTGAAGAAAAAGGAAAATTAAACAGTGGGGTTTGTTACACTTTTTTTCTTGGCCATTAGTATTCTTCTATTTAGGCTCACTGCTCTGTATCACGCTATCACTGCATTATTATTATTTGCAACAGAGCCAATTCTGAGCATGTCACAGGCAAATGGGTTTTGAGACAAGGTTTGTGGGAAAGGCAATAAAGACGTAAGTCAAGGGGCTGCTCCCATCACGCATCACCCAGCTGAAGACACTGCATGCCTACAGTCACCCTCGCTGCCCAGGGTCACTGTTGGCTTGTGTGGTTGCTCCCTAATTGGCTTCGTCAGAATGAGCTGAAGTTTGACACGAAGCTCTTGGTAATCTGACTTGATCCGTTTGGTGTAGGTTATGGAGTGCCCTTAGCAGCACACACACAGGGGCGGAACCTCCAGCATGGCATGGCAGTGGTCAGTAATGCTTCAGCTGGCATTGGCACCTCATTGACTCCATCCATTTTCCTTTCCATCTTCTCCAGTTTTGGTGAAACGGGAACAATTCACATCTCCCTGTGATGCATGGCTTTGATTCAGCTGTGAACTTAGCAGAGGGTTTACCCAGGGAACAGCTTTGTGTGTGCAACCTTGTGTAGGAAGAGACAAGGTTGAGGCACCTGGGGCAGGGAACCTGAGCTAGCTGGTCAGGCTGGAGATTGAAAGACCTACATGAATCTCTGGGATCAGCAAGCAGAATTTCTTTCAAATAAACTATGCAAAAGCAGAAGCTTCAAAAGGCAAGTGGTTGTTTCCCATAAATGCGACATTTTAGAGAAAAAAAAAATAACTATAAAATGAAGATGGTCTGATTTGATGAAGTCAGCAGAGCTGTAGGCAGGACAAGGACCACGCTCTCCACATCAGTCTCCAATTCATCATCAGAGCCAGCTGGTAAATATTTGTTTCTTCCGGTGATCAGCTGAAAGGTTCCTCCATTCCCACAGTACTATTATCTTTGCAAATTACTTTTATTCTAGTGAAAAGCAAAACCTAAATTCTGACTGGTTTTAATTGAAAACAAAGGAAAAAAAAGCAAATGCTTTTACAATAATAAAAGCCTGGGCTGTAGTTTAAATAAGTACTTTCTAATTTTCTCCCAGATAGTTTGATACTTTAGAAACTCTGCTGAGAGTATTTCTGTGTAACTGCATCTCATCTATGCTCTGCTTGGCAAAGTGATCATACCAAGTGGATTCACAGGGCACAGGTGACCAGTTCTTAACCCTGCCTTCTTCTCCAGCAGAAACCAAAGACTTTGCTATGCCCTATGATACAACCATGATTTGGGGTGCTTGCATGGCACTAGGCACCCCAAGGCAAACCAGGAGGTCCGTGAGTAGACCTAGGTGGTGCAAGAGACTCACAACATTTGGGAAAACAAACCAGGATGAGGGAAATGCAGCACTGGCACAGAGCTCAGAGAGGTCTTGGGACCCCCACCCTTGAGGGATGCGCAAATCCTCTGCACAAGGCCGTGAACAGCTTGGCTTGATGCTGAGCTTGGCCTTTCCTTGATCAGGGCTTTGACCAGAGCCCCCCAGATGCTCCTTCCAACCCCTTTGTTTCTGGGATATCATGATGCTTCAATGCCTTTCTCCCAGCACAGGCTTCTCATGG